>NC_068920.1:95439164-96689164 GCF_023091745.1 Budorcas taxicolor
TTACATTATCAAATGTGTGACTGAACCTGTGAGAAAATGTTGATATGCAGTTCCATTTGAGATCAATAATTGTAGTAATTTAACTCTAGATATGGGAAGAAGCAACAAGAAGAAATATTTTCCTGGACTAAGAGGCTAGTTAGACAGGTATGGTCCAGAGACTTTTGCTACCTACAAGGCCTGGCCTAGTGATAACACATCAAGTGGCCTGTCAATGGAATCTTTGTTAGACCAGGGAATGAGCCTTCCCAGCACCATGGGACACAATGACCATGAAATGTCCCCAAAACATAGTCAAATATGTGGCTATGAAGGGGCCCTGATGACTAAAAGTTGCCCCTTGCCAGCTGCCTCTACAAAGATTAAATCATGACCACTACAAGATGCTGACCTTCAACATCGCCTTGAAAGGGCTTCAGGGTGGAGACAAATAATAAGGCACTCTGTGTCCTGGGGAAAACCCAGAAAAACAGGCCTTCAGATAGTCAGATATTTTCAGGTAAAGATTTTTATGAGTCCAAATTCTTGCATCTTCTCATACCTAGAGAAACACTAGTGTCACAAATCAATGTCTGGACCTGGGTCTCCTGGCTAGCCCCTCAGCAGCTTTCCTACTTTTATTAATCTTTGGGCCAAATATCTGTAACTTTCTTGTTAAGTTTGTTTCTCCAAGTAGTAGTACAACAAGAATATCCCCCGACCAACACCCAGACAATGCGAGAACAAGCTGCTTTATCATTCTGTGGACTCTCATCTCCCTCCATAAATGTATGCTCAGGTCTTAAGGCTATTATCTCTTTGAGATCTTATATGAGAGACCACCCCAGTAATAGAAAACCTCAACAGAGACCACCAACAACTAGCTGACCTGGAGATGTCTCAACACCTCCAGGCCCTGGAAGTCTTTGGCCATATCACCCAAGAAACCTTAGAAAGGACACCCATTACTTTGGGCAATTGGGTTCATCCCTATCAGCCAGGAGATGAGTTACAGGCATCATCCCTTGGATCCACCACAGCAAAGTCAAGAAGGCAGCAGCTTCCTGTGATGAGGACACCTAGAAAAGAGTTTGGGACCCCAAAAACTCCCTCAAGGTATGGTTCCAAAAACAACGATCCTCACCTACGAAGGATGCTGAGCCCTGCTCTAGTCACTCCAGATGCTGACTAGTCAATGAAAGGCAGAAGCTTGAGGATTCTTCAGCCTTGCTCCAGCCACACTCCAGCAGCTGGCTGGTCAACGCATGGCGGAAGCTTGAGGATCCGAATATCAAAGGATTTTCATTGTCAACCCTGGCCTCTATCCCTGATTGGTATTATGGCTGTGCTCTTCACTACAGGACTAGCTTCAGTCGCACCTCAGGACTTGGATTTGGGTCAGAAGCTGCAATTAGCTGTCTGTTATCTCACTGTAGTGGGAAGCCTCATTCGTATTAGATATCTCTTATGATTGATTCTCCCTACTAACTAAATTGCTCCACAGTATAGCTAATCCCCCATCATGATAGGCTCAGTTGCTAAAGCCATGACAACCCAAAGATGGGGAGAAAATCTTTTGCTAGTGTTCAGTTATCTGTTATGTGCCGGCTGCTTTGCAGCCTTTTGGTGTTCCTTGCTGTAACAGAGGGTGCCACACCCATCAAGGCCTTTTCTTGGTTTGTGGGACAGATGCTTACCTGTCAATTGGATGGGTATCTGCACCTTAGCTTTCCTCAATCCCCAAATGAATACTGTCCCTAACAACCAGACTTGCACTGTACCTCTGGCAGTATATACACAGTCAAAAAGAGCCATCCAGTTTATACCCTTACTAGTTGGTCTGGGAATCATGGCTGGGATAGTTAAGGGAATAGGAGGAATTACTTCATCAAACACCTTTTACCATCAAAGGACTTCACAAACGACATTGAGAGAGTGGTCAAACCTTTAGTGGCCTTACGGGACCAACTAGACTCCCTGGCTGAAGTGGTTTTACAGAATAGGAGAGGGCTAGACCTACTGACAATTGAAAAGAGAGGACTCTGTCTCTTCTTAAATGAAGAATGCTGCTTTTATGTAAACCTTTCAGAAATAGTCAGGGACATGGCCCAACAGCTAAGGGAACAAATCATAAAAAGGAAAGAGAAAGTAGCTAATTCCTGGGTTAATTAGAAAAATATCTGGAGCTGGGCATCGTGACTTCTCCCTTTAACAGTTCTCCTCATGCTTTTTGTGGTGCTCTTGTTTGGCCCTTGTATTTTCAATGTAATTACCAGTTCATAACCTCTAGGATTAAATCCATAAAGTTACCAAAGGTAACAGCTCAATACATCCCCCTAAATGATGGGAAGCTCTGAGTGCCCTACCAAAACATGAGATGATGCTTTCTACAACGAGTGATAGAAGCATCAGGAGAGGAGAATGAAGAGGAAAAGTTAAAATTTTACATAACCTCCTGTTCTTTCTGCCTCTGTAACCCAGCTTGCTCCTTGCAAAGTCTAGATCACATAGGTCTCAGAAAGTGGGGACTCACAATATTAGGAACTGGAGCTTATCTTACTCACCCTTGTCCTGCTCTTTGCAATTGCCCTAGCCCCTGAAAACCTGCAAACCCGCTTAACCATGCCTGTCCATCTGTAAAAAAACTCTGTAACTCCTTTGTTGGGGCAGAGGAGTAATAAACCTGAGTTCTCCAACTCTCCAAATGTGGTGCTTGGTTTCTAGATTACTGGTTTCTGCAGCAAGAGAAGACCAGTGGATTCTGTTCATGAGATTGCAAAGAGTCGGACATGACTGAATGACTAACACTTTCCAATTTCCACAACTAAATTATGGTCAGTACACTTACTATTAAAATAGAAAATAAACATTTGCTCTGTATCCTGAATTCCTGACCCAGAGCTCCTAAAACTCTTGAAATTTCCTGAATGATGGAAGTGTCTTTTGTTATTCATAACAAGCTCCATTAGATCACTTGTGAGCTTATTTATGCTAATACCATGACTTAGGGTGGGGCTCCTGGAGAGCCTTGGGTTGGGACTAGACTCCAAAAAAAACAAATCTGTCATTAGAGTGTTAAAATTTTTAGTGTCATTGAGATCTCTGGGGAGTGGATAAAGATTGAGCTCTTACAAAACTCTTCAACAGTAAGACTAGGGAGCTTTGGGGTGCTTCCCTGGTGGCTCAGATGGTAAAGCGCCTGCCTACAATGCGGGAGACCCAGGTTCAATCCCTGGGTTGGGAAGCTCTCCTGGAGAAGGAAATTGCAACCCATTCCACTACTCTTGCTTGGAAAATCCCATGGATGGAGGAATCAGGTAGGCTACAGTCCATGGGGTTGCAAAGAGTCGAACACGACTGAGTGACTTCACTTTCACTTTCAACCCATCTGCAAGCTAGGAAGAAGGTGTGCCCAGCTCCATGAAACAGAGGCTCCTGCATTCAAGACCTTTACAGAGTTCTTCATCTGGCTACTCATTTGGATCCTTTATAATAAACCACTAAATGTAAGCAAAATGTTTTTCTGGGTTCTATGAGTCATTCTAACTAATTATCAAATCTGAGAGGGGATCATGGGAATCAATCTGTGGTCAGCCAAACAAAAAAGTGTGGGTAGCCTCGACCATTTGCAGCTGGTATATGAAGTAGGATCTGACAGTTTTATGGGGTCGGAGACTAACTCCAGGTGGATATTGTCAGAACTGAATTAACTTGTCAGATATTCAGTGTCCAGTAATTGAGGAATTGGTGTGGAAAAATATCACATATTTGGTGTCAGAAAGAATCTTAGAGGGTGTAAAAGCAAAAGTGTCATTTGGATTCTCCAGAAAGTATCCTGAAAATGGAGAGGAATACTTTTCTCTCCTCTTTCCTCTCTGCTAATGGCAGGAAAGCATATATAATGGTTGGAGCTCCAGAAGTTATCCTGGACCCTGTCCTTAGAAATGAAAGTTATACATGAGAGAGTCACAGAATGAAAGGAACCCGGATCCACAAACTACAGGCTGCCATACCAGTTCTGAACTGCCTGTTTCCACACTCTATGACAGAGAAAGAACTTTCTATCTTGCTTAAGTCAGTATTTGCCTAGATTTATGTCACATGCAGAGCCAAATCTAAACGCAAATGATACAGGAAACTCTAGAATGAAAGCTTTGAGATCTCAATATGGGATTTTTTTTTCTTTTTTTTACTGCTTATTACTTATACTTCATTGACTACACTGAAGACTTTGACTGTATGGATCACAACAAACTGGAAAATGCTTAAAGAAATGGGAATACCAGACCACCTTACCTGTCTCCTCAGAAACCTGTAAGCAGGACAAGAAGCAATACCAACCAAGTTTAGAACCAAATATGGAACAATGGACTGCTTCAAATTGGGAAAGGAGTACATCAAGGCTGTATATTGTCACCCTGTTTATTTAACTTCTATATAGAGTACATCATGTGAAATGTTGGACTGGATAAATCACAAGCTGGAATCAAGATTGCTGGGGAAAATATCAACAACCTCAGATATGCAGATGATGCCACACTAATGGCAGAAGCAAAGAACTAAAGAGCCTCTTGATGAAGGTAAAAGAGGAGAGTGAAAAGGTTGGCTTAAAACTCAACATTCAAAAAACTAAAACAATGGAATCTGGTCCCATCACTTCATGGTAAATAGATAGGGGAAAAGTGGAAATAGCAGATTTTATTTTCTTGGTCTCCAAAATCACTACGGATGGTGACTGCAGACCCAAAATTAAAGGATGTTTTCCCCTTGAAAGAAAAACTATGAGAAACTTAAACAGCATATTAAAAAGAAGAGACATCACTTTGTCAATAAAGGTCCACATAGTCAAAGCAACGGTTTCTACAGTAGTCACATACAAACATGAGAGTTGGACCATAAAGAAGGCTGAGTGCCAAAGAATTAATGCTTTCAAATTGTGGTGCTTGGGAAGATTCTTAAGATTCCCTTTGACTACAAGGAAATCAAACCACTCAATCCTAAAGGAAATCAATCCTGAATATTCATTAGAAGGACTGATGCTGAAGCTGAAGTTCTAGTACTTTGGCCACCCGATGTGAAAAGCCAATTCATTGCAAAAGACCCTAATACCAGGAAAGATTGAGAGCCAGAGGAGAAGGGGGTGGTAGAGGATAAGACGGTTGGATGACAACACCAACTCAGTGGACATAACATGAGGTTTGAGCAAACTCCAGGAGATAGTGAAGGACAGAGGAGCCTGGCGTGCTGTAATTCATGGGATCTCAGAGTCGGACAGGAATTAGCAACTGAACAACAACAACCCATGCTGTGTTCAAAGTATTCAAATAGAAAAAAAAAAAAAAAATGTGACTGAATTCATGTTGAAATAAGAAAAGAAGGTCTTAGTCAGGCCTGCCCTTGTCATGTCAGTTACTCAGGAGACTGAAGCCAGAGGATTGCCTGGGTCCAGGAGTTCTGGGCTGTAATGTGCTATGTCCACTGTTTGGCATCAATATGCTGACCTCTTGAAAGTGGGGATGGCCTCCTGAGATTACCTAAAAAGGAGTGATTCATCTCAGGTCAGAAAAGGGAATATAGAGAATAGGTCAGAAACATTAGACTAATGTTTGGTTTGGGTTCAGTTTTTTGTTTCTCAATATATTGACATATTATTTCCACCTCCCCATTGTATTCTATCAATCCAAGAGTCCTTGCAACCTTAACTGTCTCTTGATCCTCAATTTTCTGTTATAGAAATGAAGAGAATGTCTTGTTAGCTTTAAAAAAGAATCATTGGAAAGCACAGATTACAGATTTTTCAATATCACATTGTCTAAACATCTGTTGTTCTTAAGGAAGCATCCAGTGAGCCTCAGGGGCCTAAATACATTTATCAATATTAATCACTAATATACATGTATTGAGTGATGTCAGTGCCAGGCACTGTACTAAATTCTTTACTCCCATTTTCTCATTTAATTTCAAAAAAACCTAGCAACATGGGAGATATCTCCAGATAGAGAGGAACAAAATGAGAAATATAAAATAGACAAATTAAGACACTTGTTCATATGGTATAGCTAATAAGTCTTAGCATCTGGCTTTGCACTCCAGGAAGTCTACCTCCAGAGACCATAGTAACTATTATACAATATTACTTGCCCAATAGGGCTGGAGATCATATTGCATGTTTTTAATTAGCACTGGCAATCAGGAATTTAAGGGTTTCTTAGAAGCACTATTATGTTCTAGACAAATCTTTTCTCAAAATGATACATGAAACACTCGTTGTTCCAAGGGTCAAGCAGACCTCAGGCACTTTATTTCAAAAACAAAAGCAATGGAACAATGTTGTTCACATTCATTTAAAATTTACAGTGTGGATAAAAGATGGCCATAATATGTTTGACATTTCTGTCATTAAGAAGAGATAGGATAGGACTCGTGCTGCAGTCCATGAGGTCACAAATAAGTCGGATACGCAGAGCTGGATGTGACTTAGCAACTGAACAACAACAGCTAGGATAATTTCCCTCAGCTAAGCCAGCTTAGTCCTAGCAATTCACGTCATATAAATGTAAAAGTGACTTTCTTGAACCATCAAGTCTGTGTTACTAAAAAACCTTAGAGCTTCTGCCTGCATCTTCTGGGACAGTCTTTACTGGATCCTGAAACCACTGTGTTAGAAACTCATCATCCCTTTTAACACACCACAGAGAAAGACCCCTTGACTACCGGGAGAGAGGGGTGTCCAGCTGACCACAGACATCCAGTCATTCACATAAACACCAGGCATACAAGTAAAGCATCTTAGAGCCCCCAGCCAGCCTAGCCATCATCACTTAACACTGGTGAGTCATTCCACTCAATCCCAAGCAGAGAAGGAAGATCAACCAGCCAAGCCATGCCCAACCAGCACACAGAACTGAGATGTAGCATGGTCTTGTTTTCTGGCAATGAGTTTTGGGATAGTTTGTTACACAGCAAGAGACAAACAGAACAATAAGATTAGTAATGATTTTCACAGAATCCCTGTGACTTTCTTACTAATGATTAAGTCTGTAAAGGTCACAAAAGTACTTCTAAGACAGCATAGGTCTATTTACTTTGGCTGATGTTGACAGCATGTAGTCAGTTCAAGCCAGTGCATTAACATTTCTGTGTAATTGTTTACAGTTGTTAAATTTATATTTTTGTGTGTATTACAGTCTATCATTATGCCACCAATTCCCTCAAAATGGAACAATGTCTCTAATCTTGTGCATGGATGAATAAATACAATTTTGAAAATTATAATGTAAAAAGTACAACTCATGAGAATGTCATAAACACATTTGAACTTGACTCCAAAAAGACCACAGAAAGTGAATCTTTACATGTTCAGTCAAGTGAATCTGTGAGTATGAGAATTTAGCATAAGCAGTCAAAACAGCAGAGTGTGAATAAAAGTACAATGACAATTATCTGAAAATTGGATTTTCCCAGACTGGTAATTCATTCTCCAGTGGCTGTCTATAATGAAATGTCAAAGAGTAACATGCAGCCATTTTGGCCATTTCCAAGCAAAGCATAACCACCTTTCTGGCAAACCAGTGAAGTTTGTCCAGAACAAGGACTAAATGATTGTACCGGTTACAGTGCTTGTTTCTAAGCAACTGAAACTGACTCTAGCTGCAATAAGCAAATAGGGATTTATTTGAAGAACAATTAACGCCTTAGTACAGAATCAGATTTCACAGATTCGTGGGCACAGGAGGGCCTAGAGGAGCTACTCCATGTTCAAGGTCAGGAGGGGAGGCCATGAGGAGATACCCCTTGTCCAAGGTAAGGAGCAGCAGCTGCGCTTTAATGGAGCAGCTATGAAGAGATACCCCATGTCAAAGGTAAGAGAAACCCAAGTAAGACAGTAGGTGTTACAAGAGGGCATCAGAGGCCAGACACACTGAAACCATAATCACAGAGCCAGTTTGATCACATGGACCACAGCCTTGTCTAACTCAATGAAAATAAGCCATGCCATGTAGGGCCACCCAAGATGGGCAGGTCATAGTGGAGAAGTCTGACAGAATGTGGTCCACTGGAGAAGGGAATGGCAAACCACTTCAGTACTCTTGCCTTGCAAGCCCCATGAACAGTATGAAAAGGCAAAATGATAGGATACTGAAAGAGGAATGCACCAGGTCGGTAGGTGCCCAATATACTACTGGAGATCAGTGGAGAAATAACTCCAGAAAGAATGAAGGGATGGAGCCAAAGCAAAAACAATACCCAGTTGTGGATGTGACTGCTGATAGAGGCAAGGCCTGATGCTGTAAAGAGCAATACTGCATAGGAAACTGGTTTGTTAGGTCCATGAATCAAGGCAAATTGGAAGTGGTCAAACAAGAGATGGCAAAAGTGAATGTCATCATTTTAGCCATCAGTGAACTAAAATGAACTGGAATGGGTGAATTTCACTCAGATGACCATTATATCTACTACTGCGGGCAGGAATCCCTTAGAAGAAATGAAGTAGCCATCACGGTCCACAAAAAGAGTCCAAAATGCAGTACTTGGATATAATCTCAAAAACGACAGAACGATCTCTATTTGTTTCCAAGGCAAACCATTCAATATCACAGTAATCCAAGTCTATGCCCCAACCAGTAACACTGAAGAAGCTGAAGTTGAACGGTTCTATGAAGACTTACAAGACCTTTTAGAACTAACACTCAAAAAAGATGTCCTTTTCATTATAGGGGACTGGAATGCAAAAGTAGGAAGTCAAGAAACACCTGGGGTAACAGGCAAATTTGGCCTTGGAATATGGAATGAAGCAGGGCAAAGACTAATAGAGTTTTGCCAAGAAAATGCACTGGTCATAGCAAACACCCTCTTCCAACAACACAAGGGAAGACTCTACACATGGACATCACCAGATGGTCAACATCAAAATCAGATTGATTATATTCTTTGCAGCCAAAGATGGAGAAGCTCTACAGAGTCAGCATAAACAAGACCGGGAGCTGACTGTGGCCCAGATCAAGAACTCCTTATTGCCAAATTCAGACTTAAACTGAAGAAAGTAGGGAAAACCACTAGACCATTCAGGTATGACCTAAATCAAATCCCTTATGATTATACAGTGGAAGTGAGAAATAGATTTAAGGGACTAGATCTGATAGAGTGCCTGATGAACTATGGAATGAGGTTTGTGACATTATAGAGGAGACAAGGATCAAGACCATCCCCATTGAAAAGAAATGCAAAAAAGCAAAATGGCTGTCTGGGGAGGGCTTACAAATAGCTGTGAAAAGAAGAGAAGTGAAAAGCAAAGGAGAAAAGGAAAGATATAAGCATCTGAATGAAGAGTTCCAAAAATAGCAAGGAGAGATAAGAAAGCCTTCCTCAGCGATCAATGTAAAGAAATAGAGGAAAACAACAGAATGGGAAAGACTAGAGATCTCCTCAAGAAAATTAGAGATACAAAGGGAACATTTCATGCAAAGATGGGCTCGATAAAGGACAGAAATAGTATGGACCTAACAGAAGCAGAAGATATTAAGAAGAGGTGGCAAGAATACACGGAAGAATTGTACAAAAAAGATTTCATGACCGAGATAATCATGATGGTGTGATCACTCACCTAGAGCCAGACATCTTGGAATGTGAAGTCAAGTGGGCTTTAGAAAGTATCACTATGAACAAAGCTAGTGGAGGTGATAGAATTCCAGTTGAGCTATTTCAAATCCTGAAAGATGATGCTGTGAAAGTGCTGCACTCAATGTGTCAGCAAATTTGGAAAACTCAGCAGTGGCCACAGGACTGGTAAAGGTCAGTTTCATTCCAATCCCAAAGAAAGGCAATGTTAAAGAATGCTCAAACTACCGCATAATTGTACTCATCTCACATGCTAGTAAAGTAACGCTCAAAATTCTCCAAGCTAGGCTTCAGCAATACGTGAACCGTGAACTTCCTGATGTTCAAGCTGGTTTTAGGAAAGGCAGAGGAACCAGAGATCAAATTGCCATCATGCTGGATCATGGAAAAAGCAAGAGAGTTCCAGAAAAACATCTATTTCTGCTTTTTTGACTATGCCAAAGCCTTTGACTGTGTGGATCACAACAAACTGTGGAAAATTATGAAAGAGATGGGAATACCACACCACCTGACTTGCCTCTTGAGAAATCTGTATGCAGGTCAGGAAGCAACAGTTAGAACAGGACATGGTACAACAGACTGATTCCAAATAGGAAAAGGAGTACGTGAAGGTTGTATATCGTCACCCTGCTTATTTAACTACTATGCAGAGTACATCATGAGAAACGCTGGACTGGAAGAAACATAAGCTGGAATCAAGACTGCTGGGAGAAATATCAAGAACCTCAGATATGCAGATGACACCACCCTTATGGCAGAAAGTGAAGAACTAAAAAGCCTGTTGATGAAAGTAAAAGAGGAGAGTGAAAAAGTTGGCTTAAAGCTCAACATTCAGAAAACAAAGATATTGGCATCCGGTCCCATCACTTCATGGGAAATAGATGGGGAAACAGTGGAAAGAGTGGCTGACTTTCTTTTTCTGGGCTCCAAAATCACTGCAGATGGTGACTGCAGCCATGAGATTAAAAGACACTCCTTGGAAGAAAAGTTATGACCAACCTAGATAATATATTCAAAAGCAGAGACATTACTTTGCCGACTAAGGTCCGTCTAGCCAAGGCTATGGTTTTTCCTGTGGTCATGTATGGATGTGAGAGTTGGACTGTGAAGAAGGCTGAGCGCCGAAGAATTGATGCTTTTGAACTGTGGTGCTGGAGAAGACTCTTGAGAGTCCCTTGGACTGCAAGGAGATCCAACCAGTCCATTCTGAAGGAGATCAGCCCCGGGATTTCTTTGGAAGGAATGATGCTATAGCTGAAACTCCAGTACTTTGGCCACCTCATGCAAAGAGTTGACACATTGGAAAAGACTCTGATGCTGGGAGGGATTGGGGGCAGGAGGAGAAGGGGACGACAGAAGATGAGATGGCTGGATGGCATCACTGACTCGATGGGCGTGAGTCTGAGTGAATTCCAGGATTTGGTGATGGACAGGGAGGCCTGGCGTGCTGCGATTCATGGGGTCGCTAAGAGTCAGGCAGGACTTCAGGACTAAACTGAACTGAAGAATAGCTAGAAGCCTTTTTAGGAGATAGTGATCTTAAGATGCTAGGGGCAAACAGGATTTAGAAAGATAAGAAATAAACTGAGGAATGTAGCATGAGTTACAATGTAATCACAAGTTAAGTATAGGAGACATAAGACAAAGTAAATCATAGATAGTAAAGCCTATTCTGAGAGAATTGCTGAAGCAGGAACTCTGTTTGTAGGACAACAATGATTTCTGGAGACAGTAAATCTGGGTGTGGCAAACTGAAAATGTCAAACCTCTGACCTAATGCTTTTGTCAAAGTATAAAAGAGAACCTGAAGCTTGAAATAAACATGTAGTTCTGTACTATGAGTCAGAAGCTACATCATTGTCCGCGAACACCGCTCACCCCTTCAGGCTGATTCCCTGGCTGCTGGAGCTGGACTCCAGCAGCCAAGTGTGTGGTAATATGTTACAGTAGCCATAGAAAATTAATACAATAGATATACACTATAAGAGTTAAGTTACTATCACATGGATATTCCACTGGACATCTCAATTTAGAGTTGAACAAAACCAATGATGTTCAGAGTATGAATCTGTTATTGACAGATTATAATTCATACACAAGGGAGATGTGCCAATAACATTTTGCTTTAATGCTAAAAATCTATAAGATGGAATGTAGACTTGAGAAAGATACATTGGGACCAGTACTCATCAGCATTAGTTACGTATACAGCAATGAAGAACATTACTAAGGGGATAAGTAGTTTTTCCTGAGTGTCATTTCACATACGGCCTTTCAAAGAACAGATTGTGTCAGTGGTTCTTAAGTCAGTGTTAGAGGAAATAGTGTAGAGACAGATACAATCTAATTGAAGCCACTGAGCATATGACATTTCAATGGGCTCTGGGAAAAATATGAACCTGAATACACAACTCTGCTGATTAACACTGGCTTACGTTGACTGCTTAGTAGAAAGATGCCTATATGTGTTTTTAAATTAAAGATAATATTTCTTCATGACATTAATAGCTAAAGAATAATTCTACTATTTTATATAACTAAAGTAGAATACTGCAGTAATATATTTAGAATATTTACTAGCTTGAATCTAAACGTTCTAAAATAATATGATTTTTTACATGTTGAGAATAAGATATCAGGCTGTCTTAAAAAGACAAAACTGTGATATGAATGACTCAATCTAAGATAATTTTATTCTTTCCTGATACTTGATGTTTTTTCCATTCACTGAGGAAAGAAGATGATAATGATTATTGGATACATTTTTTAAAATAAAACCAAATATTTCAAAAGAATGTAATGCTTTTCAAAGCTGAATGAAACCAAAGCTGAATATCAACCACCATTTATTCTAAGAAACATTCACTCTTCCTGCTTTCAAGGGCAGTACCCTCCTCTGAGCATTTAACCTAAAGCTGAAATCTTTGCTGAAAATCCTCCCCATAATTTCCATATTTATATTCCATCTAAACACAAGTAAGACATTTGCCTTTTTCAATGCTCTCTAATAGTTGGTTTTTTCTGATATAAATGCATTAGAAGAGAAGAAACCAGCTGTTTTGAGATATGATCTATGGCTTCAGATAGTTGTAATTTGATAATATATACATTATTCAAAAGCTAAAATAATATCAATCTAGTAAATGCATAAATAAAAATCAGTTCTATAAATATTATGCTTGTATTTTTATTGCTATAAACTTATTTTTTTACTTATCTAAAATCAGTAGTTTGGCTGTATATTAGATAGTCTGTGGATGGCGGAGGTTTCAGAAATATTGTTCTATATTCTAAGCCAATTTTATAATTCCACCGAAACTGGTTAATTCCTTTTGGAAGAAATTACTAGCATGACAATGTTTAAGACGGTGAAATGATTGCTCAAATTTCTAGTCTCACATGTTTTCTAGAACCATGTCACTCCCCATCAAAAGGCATAGCCTATTTCTCCACTTCTTAAACCTGATTAGGATTTTTTTAACTGCTTCATTAAATAAAATGTGTTGTGAATAATGCTACATGACTTCCAGGGCTAGGTCACAAAAGACTATTTGGCTTCCATTTGCCTTTTACTTCGAGGACACTTGCTTTTAGAACACATGCACCATTATCTGAGCAAGTCCAAAGAAGCTCATGTAAAAAGAACTCACAGAAACCCACATGGTGGGGATCTGAGACTCCAAGCAGTAGTGGTCATCAAACACTACGCTTGTGATTGAGCAAGGCTTTAGATGATTTCAGCCCATGACTTTGAGCTGCCCCAACTAACATAAAATGCAACAGAAATGAGCTATCTCTACCAAATTTAGCATAAATTTCAGCTATTATTTCTGAAGCCATAGTATCTGGAACACAACCAAGAAGTAACTTGAACTAAGAAATGGAGAAAACCCAAACCCTTAAAACCTCCCATAGACTATTGCTGGTCCCAGAAAATACAACACTCTATACAATAAACAGAAAAATATATCTAACATCCATGCATGTTTAATATAAGAGAAAAAAAAAAAGAAAACTTTTGAGACAAAATCCTCCATAAATGGTAATCAACACTGATCTAAGAGTTGATATGAAAATAAGATTCACAGGATAAGCAGGTTTAGCTAAACACTGAGTTTATCATTCAAATCACTGGTCTTTTTTATCACGAAGTCTTTGACTGCAGCCCTGGATGGGAATAGTTGGTTGCAAGAAGGAAGGTCAACACATGTGGACCAGCTCCATGTGAAAAATCTGCCAACTATGTTCCTGTTTTTCAAACAACCCTAGTTATGCAGCATAGCAGGCTCTGTGTCAATTCACAGCCTTGCAAGTCTGCGACAGTCCATAAATTAGGAGTTGTACATTGTGTTTTAGTCACTCAGTCATGTCCAATTCCTTGCAACACCATGGACTATAATATAGTCCACCAGGTTCCTCTGTCCGTGGGAATCCCCAGGCAAGAATACTGGAGAGGGGTGCCATTTCCTCCTTCAGGGAATCTTCCCAACCCAGAGATCAAATCTTAATCTTCTGCAGTGCAGGCAGATTCTTTACATTGTACATTAAGCAAAAGCAATAACCAGGTCCTGATACTATTAACATATTAAATATATATTAACCTGGTACAGTTCCAGAAACAGTATGGCAGGAAGTTAACCTAAGGTCTTATGAGGCATACATGGGGTACCTCAGGCATTCCTGGGGGTGGGAGGAACTGGTATAGACCACAGTTAACCCATTAACTAACACACACATACACACATCCCACAGGAAAACTTTCTCCAATGTAAAGTAAATGTCAATAAACTATGGCTGCTGTTGCTGCTTCTAAGTCACTTCAGTCATGTCCGACTCTGTGCGACCCCATAGACGGCAGCCCACCAGGCTCCCCCGTCCCTGGGATTCTCCAGACAAGAACACTGGAGTGGGTTGCCATTTCCTTCTCCAATTCATGAAAAGTGAAAAGTGAAAGTGAAGTCACCCAAACATGTCCAACCCTTCACGACCCCATGGACTGCAGCCCACCAGGCTCCTCCATCCATGGGATTTTCCAGGCAAGAGTACTAGAGTGGGTTGCCATTGCCTTCTCCAAATAAACTATGGAATGTATTTTTAAAAAGAAAATCCCAAATTTAGAACAGAATAGAAACAGACAGGAAAATAGAAAATAGAGTTTTTAGAGAGCTGATCAAACACCAGAAATAGATTGAAGAAAATACAAAATCAGTTCAAAAATAAAAACTAAATGACAAATTCCTTAGGGATAATAGATAAACATTGAGGGTATGGTGAGAGAGGATAAAAATGAAAGAGATCCCAGAATTTAAAAATGACATAAAAATAGAGGTGCAAATAAAAAGGAACTGAAATATACAGAGAAGACAAACAAGATGACCCAGTGTGTATAGAAATACATATATTTATCAAAAAGAAAGAAGCAAAAGAATAGAATTACTATCTAAACCTACAATCTAAGAAACTGCCAGAAATGAAATGTGACCTGAATCAACATAGTAAAAGAGTTCATCTTGTTCCTGGGAAAATGAAGAAAGTCAATCCCAAAATGTATTGTATAGAAACTATTAAACTTTAAAGATTAATTTTTAAAAAATCTTCTGGGCTAAATAAAATGCTCATGTCACTTGCCTGCTGATAGCAACACATTAAAAAAAGACAATAATGTAACAACACTTTCAAAAACTCAAGGAATCATGAGCCAAGGATTTTGTATCAAATCAAGTTGTTGTTCAACTGTTAAAATCACAGACAATTCATTAAACATACAATAATGCAAAGAAAATTGCATTCACTACTCCTTTCCAAAGAAATTTCTTGGAATAAGATTCACCCAACCACAATTTTAGTGGGGACACTTCGGCAAAATAGTTGACAGAGAACATTTACAACATTAAATTGTAACTGTAAGACCAAAATAAAGCTATGGATCTAGGTAGCAAAATACCATGGAGAAGGGTATGGCAACCCACTCCAGTATTCTTGCCTGTAGAATAACATGGACAGAGGAGCCTGGTGGGCTACAGTCTGTGGGGTCACTAAGAGTATGCTTTTGAACTGTGGTGTTGGAGAAGATTCTTGAGAGTCCCTTGGACTGCAAAGAGATCCAACCAGTCCATTCTGAAGGAGATCAGTCCTGGGTGTTCATTGGAAGGAATGACGCTAAAGCTGAAACTCCAATACTTTGGCGACCTCGTGCGAAGAGTTGACTCATTGGAAAAGACTCTGATGCTGGGAGGGTTTGGGGGCAGGAGGGAAAGGGGACGACAGAGGATGAGATGGCTGGATGGCATTACCGACTCGATGGACATGAGTGTGAGTGAACTCTGGGAGTTGGTGATGGACAGGGAAGCCTGGCGTGCTGCAACTCATGGGGTCGCAAAGAGTCAGATGTGACTGAGCGACTGAACTGTACTGAAGCGACTAAGACACACACACACACACAGCAGAATACCATATAAATATTACAGGTTCAGGGAAAGGAAAAACAGAAAATCTAAAAGTGAAAAGAAGAATGAGATACTGACTGCAAAGAGAGTGATAGGATAAAACAGAACAAAATGATTTAAGGAGGCAAAACAATTAGAGTCCTGAGAAGAAAGGGACTGAGAGCAATATAAAAATATTAATATAAAGAAGAGTCTTATAAATATTACATACCTTCTGCATATCAAAAATGTTTTGAAAAGCACATTAAATATCATATAGAATATTATGAAAGATTAAGACTCAAAAGAGCAGTCATATCAGTAAATGTGAATTGCCTTCATTTTCTTATTTAAGGGGAAAGATTTTAGAATTGTTTCACAAAGCAAAATTCAACTCTGTGCTGTACATTAAATATTCTAAGTGATATGATTTTGCAAAACTAAATAAAGAGATAGGCAAAGACATACTAGGCAAATAGAAAGAGTATGAAAACAAAGGTTGGGATTTTGTATTAAACAAAGTACAATTCTGGCCCAAAAGCAATAAATGAGACAAAGAAGGGCATTGTATAGTGTTAAATATTATAAAGGTCATGTCTACAATGAAGACATAACATTAATGAATATATAAGAATATATATACTAAATAAGAAACCACCTTCATAAAGCAAAAATAAATCAGTACAGAGACACATAAATAGACCAATAATCAGAGACTCTAATACACTACTCACATTACAAGGTCAAGAAGAAAGAAAATTGGATCAATAAGCACAACTCCACTCATCTCACACACTAGTAAAGTAATGCTCAAAATTCTCCAAGCCAGGCTTCAGCAATACGTGAATCATGAAATTCCAGATGTTCAACCTGGTTTTAGAAAAGGCAGAGGAACCAGAGATCAAATTGCCAACATCCGCTGGATCATGGAAAAAGCAAGAGAGTTCCAGGAAAACATCTATTTCTGCTCTGCTGACTATGCCAAAGCCTTTGACTGTGTGGATCACAATAAACTGTGGAAGATTCTGAGAGAGACGGGAATACCAGACCACCTGACCTGTCTCTTGAGAAATCTGTATGCAGGTCAGGAAGCAACAGTTAGAACTGGACATGGAACAACAGACTGGTTCCAAATACGAAAAGGAGTACGTGAAGGCTGTATATTGTCACTCTGCTTATTTAACTTATATGCAGAGTACATCATGAGAAACGCTGGACTGGAAGAAACACAAGCTGGAATCAAGATTGCCAGGAGAAATATTAATAATCTCAGATATGCAGATGACACCACCCTTATGGCAGAAAGTGAAGAACTAAAATAGCCTCTTGATGAAAGTGAAAGAGGAGAGTGAAAAAGTTGGCTTAAAGTTCAACATTCAGAAAACTAAGATCATGGCATCTGGTCCCATCACTTCAGGGGAAATAGATGGGGAAACAGTGGAAACAGCGTCAGACTTTATTTTGGGGGGCTCCAAAGTCACTGCAGATGGTGACTGCAGCCATGAAATTAAAAGACGCTTACTCCTTGGAAGGAAAGCTGTGACCAACCTAGACAGCATATTCAAAAGCAGAGACATTACTTTGTCAACAAAGGTCCGTCTAGTCAAGGCTACGGTTTTTCCAGTGGTCATGTATGGATGTGAGTTGGACTATAAAGAAGGCTGAGCACTGAAGAATGGATGATTTTGAACTGTGGTGTTGCAGAAGACTCTTGAGAGTCCCTTGAACTGCAAGGAGATCCAACCAGTCCATTTTGAAAGAGATCAGCCCTGGGATTTCTTTGGAGGGAATGGTGCTGAAGCTGAAACTCCAGTACTTTGGCCACCTCATGTGAAGAGTTGACTCATTGGAAAAGACTCCGATGCTGGGAGGGATTGGGGGCAGGAGGAGAAGGGGACGACAGAGGATGAGATGGCTGGATGGCATCACTGACTCGATGGACGTGAGTCTGAGTGAACTCCGGGAGTTGGTGATGGACAGGGAGGCCTGGCGTGCTGCAATTCATGGGGTCACAGAGTCGGACATGACTGAGCGACTGAACTGAACTGAACCTGTCTTTTCATTTCTCTTGATTTTTAGTTAGAATATTCTATACTTTCACATCATCTTCAAATAGAGGTAATTTTACTTTTTTCTGTGAAATTTAGATACTAGGTGTGTATCTATACAAGTTTACATCTGGGCATATGTATTCATCTCTCTTGAATAAATATTTAAAAGCGTCAAAATATGAGAGGTCTAGCTATTTCATATACTTACAAGCATCTGCTATTGTCTTTTTTGTTACTGTTAGTCATTCCAGTGATGTCACAGTTTTTGTCTGAATTTCCCTGATGATCAAGGTTGAAACTTTTTAACAGGTTCATTAGCCACTCGCATAATATTCTTTGTGAAGTGTATGTTCAAAGTCTTTTCCCATTTTTAATCTGGTTACAAATATGGTAAGTATTGAATTATAGGAGTTTTTTTTTTAATACATTCAAGATACATAGTCAAATTTTTCTATTTTGGATACTTATCCTAAGTTTTTTCTTTCATGTTCATTTTCTTAAAGATGTTTGATGAGCATAAAACTTTTTAATATTAATAATGTTCAATTTATCATGTTTATTTTTTAAGGTTAATGGTTTCTGAGTCCTATCAAGGAAATTTCTAAGATCAGTAAAATATCTGCTTAAGTTTTAGACTGTAAGTTTATATTTTAACTCATGTTTAGGTTTATAATTCATATCTAATGTCTCTTATAAATAGGATGCGATTAGAGTTGTTAATTTTTTTCCTTATAGTGTTGACTTTTGTCAAGCAGTTTCTTTAACTATCAATATATTGAGATGATCATATGATTTGACTCCTATATTCTTTCAACATGGTGAATTTTATTAATTTTTAAATATTAAACCAATGATCAATTCATCATATTAAATCCTCTTAGTCTTGAGGGTTTAATATCATTATCCTTCTTAGTATTATTCCTTCAATATGACTACTTTAAGGATTTTTGCATCTATGTCCATGAGGGCATGGGTCTATAATTTTCTTTTCTTGTAATGATCTTTTCTATTACTGGCATCAGGGTTGAGTTGGGCTTTTTAATGTCTGTTTACAAAGTACCCTTCTATTTTCTGAATGAGTTTGCGTAGTATTAATATGATATTTTTCCTAAAGACCCAATGCAATTCAGCACAGATATCCAGTTCCTTCACTAAGCAGTTCCCTCTTGTCTGGCATTATGCCCCATAAATTCCAATGCCTCATTTTCTCTGACTCTGATTTTTGTCTCTTCAGCTTATTGAGATAACTAACCTCTGTTTCATCATACTTCCCTATTCCAAATCTGGAAAATGACTCCAGGCAAAAATTAGTCTCATCCTAAGTGACTATATCCCCTTCATGGATCACTGCCTTGTCACAGTGAAGGGACTTGCATAACTCAAGGAAGGTATGAGCCATGGCATGCAGGGCCACCCAAGACAGATGGGTCATAGTGGAGAGTTCTGACAAAATGTGATTCACTGGCAGAAGCAAGGGCAAACCACCTCAGTATACTTGCTGAGAAAACCCCATGAACTGTATAAAAAGGCAAGAAGATATGACACTGAAAGATGAGTCCCCAGGTTGAAGGTGTCCAATATGCTACTGGGGAAGAGCGGAGGACAACTACTAATAGCTTGAGAAAGAATGAAGCAGCTGGGCCAAAGCAGAAATGATGCTCAGCTGTGGGTGTGTCTGATGATGAAAGTAAAATCCGATGCTATAAAGAACAGTCTTGCCTAGGAACCTGGAATGTTAGATCCATGAATCAAACTAAACTGGACATGGTCAAGCAGGAGATGCAAGAGTAAAAATGGACATCTTTAGGAATCAGTGAACTAAAATGGATGGCAATGGGCAAATTTAATTCAGATGACCGTTATATCTACTATTGTGGACAAGGATCCCATAGAAGAAACAGAGTAGCCCTCATAAACAACAGAATAGTCTGAAATACAGAACTTGGGTACAACCTTAATAATGACAGAATGATCTCGGTTCATTTCCAAGGCAAACCATGCAACATCACAGTAATTCAAGTCTATGTGCAAACCACCAAAGCTGAAGAAGCTGATCAGTTCTATGAATACCTAGAAGACCCCCTAGAGTTAACACCAAAAAAAAAAAAAAAAAAAGATGTCCTTTTCACTGTAGGGGATTAGAATGCCAAAATAGGAAGTCAAGAGATACCTGGAGTAACAGGCAAGTTTGGCCTTAGAGTACAAAATGAAGCAGGGTAAAAACTAACAGAATTCTGCCAAGAGAAGGCACTGGTCATAGCAAACCCTTTTTCAACAACACAAGAGACAGCTTTACACATGGACATCAACAAATGCTCAATACCAAAATCAGATTGATTATATTTTTTGTAGCCAAAGGTGGATAAGCCATATACAGCCAGCAAAAACAAGAGCTGGAGCTGACTGTGATGCAGATTGTCAGTGTCTCATTGCATAATTCAGGCTTAAACTAAAGAAAGCAGGGAAAACCACTAGGCCAGCCAGGTGCAATTTAAATAAAATTCCCCATAAATATACAGTGGAGGTGATGAATAGATTCAAGGGATTAGAGCTAGTAAACAGAGTGTCTGAAAAATTATGGACAGAGGTCTATATGGTACAGGAGGCAGTGAACAAAACAGTCCCAAAGAAAAATAAAAGCAAGAAGGCAAAGTCCCTGTCTGAGGAGGCTTTACAAGTAGCTAAGGAAAGAAGAGAAGTGAAAATCAAGGGAGAATGGGAAAAGTACATCCAACTAGATGCAGAGTTCCTAAGAATAGCAAGGAGAGACAAGAAGGCCTTCTTCAGTGAACAATGCAAAGAAATAGAGGTAAATAACAGAAGGGAAAAGACTAGAGATCTCTTCAAGAAAATTGGAAATACCAAAGGAACATTTCATCCAAAGATGGGCACAATAAAGGACAGAAATGGTAAAGATCTATTGGAAGCAGACGAGATCATGAAGAGATGGAAGGAACACAGAAGAATTGTACAAAAAATATCTTGATGACCCAGATAACCATGATGGTTTGGTCACTCACCCAGAACCAGACATTCTAGAGCGTGAAGTCAAGTGGGCCTTAGGAAGCACTGCTATCAATAAAGCTAATGGAGGTGATGGAATCAGATAAACTTTTATGAAATGCTTTGGGAATTAGGATACTTTGGAAGAGAGAGAATATGAGAGTTTTCTTGATAAAAATAGTAGAGGCTGATTTCTTTGTTGCTATTGTTTACAGGGTGATGTCTAGATTGTAGCTAAGGCAAGATTTTCCTGTAGCCATCAGTTTGCCTGACACTTTCTAATCTCTGGATTGAAACTAAATTGGTATGATCCTGGAAGAAGCTGAATCATCAACTTTCTGATAATGAAAGATGTAACATTTCTGTTAGTAATCTTAGATGCTCTTTTGAGAGTTTCTTGGGGAAGACTGGTCCAGAGTCCTCCAGAGCATTTTTCGAAGTTGAAAATCTGTGGAAACTCCAAGATAATAGCCTCATTTCTTCTCAGACTTTTCTTCCACATCTTGTTCATGTACTCTATGTCTCAGATAGGCAAGTGTCAGTCACTCAGTAGTGTCCGACTCTGCAAGCTTGTGGACTGTAGTCCACCAGGCTCCTCTGTTCATGGGGTTCTCCAGGTAAGAATATTGGAGTGGGTTGCCATTTCCCCCTCCAAGGGATCTTTCTGATCCAAGGTTCAAACCCTCGTCTCTTATGTCTCCTGTATTGGCAGGCAGGTTCTTTACCACTAGCGCCACCTGAGATAATGTCAGGTATGATATATTGATTTGCGTCCAATTTTTAAAAACTGCTAAAAAAAAATTTAAAAATAAATAAATAAATAAAAACTGCTAAAGACTGTCCTTTCATATGCCTGATCTGTCAAGTTCATGATATAGGAAAAGAGGTAAGAAGAATTATGACAAATATAAGTAGCTGAGACCTTTTTAAAATTTATAAATAATTTTAATTCAATATTCCAAGGTAAATTGATATAACTATTATCTGATGATGGTACGTATAATTTCTAGATTTATAGAAACCCACCTTAACAGAAGAGTTGATTTTATTGTAATAACAACAGGATTGCCTGCTTTTATTTTTTTTATTGTGAACAATCTCACAGTTCAGATTAAAAAACAAACAAATCAAGTCTTTCTTATATAAAAATTCCTGCATGATCCACATCATCCTCACATTGCAGGAGCAGTTGAAAGAGAAAAAAAAAATCAGTATTTTAATGAGAAAATTGTCTAAATTTTCTGACAAGTTTAACTTGGTCTGAATATTTGATTTACCCAGATTTAGTGACCTCAAGAACCACATCAAATTAGAAAACTAAATTGTCTCATCAAATAATTACAGCAGGCCTAAGAGGTTACTTGCATCTACTGAAAAACATTCCATTACAGTTATCTGATAATAATAGCACTTTATATTGTCAAGCTCTTAAAAATACTGCTTTATCATTCAACAGCCATATCTGCCTTTGTAAAGTCACACTTAGCAAAGTCCCCAAACCTAACCTAGATATTGAATCCAAATCAAGGAACATGTATGAGATGTGATTTGACCATTCTTGAATCAGATCATACCAAATGTTCCCAACAACTCATATTGCCATAAATTGCCACATTAGAGAAACATGGACATTTGCAGTCCAATGCAAAGATTACCATACAAACCTTAACCCAGCTGACAGTTATTTCCTTTTCTTCATGAAGTCAACATAATAACACTGCCAACAAAACACTAACAAAGCTCCTCTACAACCTGCTTAGATGGAAACTTTATCTTCTCTTAGAAAGCCAGCACTTTCTTAAAAGAGGTATATTGTGAACTTTACCTTTTGTAAATGATTGTTACCTTTTTATACTATACTTGTCCTTGAAGATTAAAATGGAGCTTCCAAATGAATGAAAATAAGGCCACAGAAACATGGAAAAGAGCACAGTGGTATAAGCCAAACATACCATATATAGGACTGACCAAACAATGCTGAGTTAATTTTGCTGGTTAAATCTTTAACATACTTGATCACATTTACATATATTATTCAACTATACCTTAGATTACAATCTTACCCTATTACTTTTTTAATAGTGCATGAGTGAGTGCTCAGTAGCTCAGTCATGTCTGACTCTTTGCAACCCCATGGACTGTAACCCAGGTTCCTCTGCTCATGGAATTTTCCAGGCAAGAATACTAGAGCTGGTTGGTTGCCTCTTCCTGCTCCAGGAAATCTCAACCCAGGGATTGAACCTGAGTCTCCTGAGACTCCTGCCTTAACAAGGGGTTCTTTACCACTAAGCCACCTGTAATATTTCTCCTAATATCCCAACCAAAAGGTTTTATCCTGACTACAAATAGCCCAGATTCTCAAGCTGGGCTGAGCTAATCCAGAAAAAATATTTTATTTCCAGATCTGATTACTCTGAAAACGTTATTCTGTCCATCTTATTATTAAAAGCATTATTCAACCTTATTAATTATCTATTATCAACTTGACTATGCTCCCCAGAATAGCACAGAGCAGACTTCCAGTAAAGCAAGCTTCTCACAAACCTGAGACTCCACTCTCATTTTCTCATTTCAAAAATACATAATAAGCCACAGATCTAAATTTGGATTAGCTCCAAATTATTGTTCATTTTGATCAAAACATATTAGATCCTAACAAACTTAGGTTAAATAATCTGAAATAAATAATGAACTTTCCATGTATTTTCTTCCTAATTCTGCTCACAAATAAAAGGGAACAAAACAAAAAGTAGCAACGTCTTCCTCGACCTGACTCAGACCACTACTATCTGCTTAGAAAATGGATGAGTCTGTGGCCATGGTAGAGCCAATGGAGATCAAAGCATGCAACTCCTGAGTGTTGCAGCCAGATTACTCATTTTAGTTCAAACTCATATGCACTATATAGCTTCAAAGTAAGTCTCTCATTCATATGTTCAAACTAGGGCTCATGCCTATAATGAGCTCCACCAACTGACAATCTGATAACAGCAAGACAGTTATAAATATGCTAAGAGAGTAATTGTTCTTGTTTTAAATAGAACAAAAGGAGGGAAACTGAAGTGGAAATTTCCTATCCATTTTTATTTCTACTTTACATGTAAATGAATCATTACATTAAATACAACAATCTTTATGTAATATTACATTTCTATACTGCCAGATTCAAAGGTGATAGAACCTGAATGATCTAAATTTAGAAAATCTGTCATTGTCTTTAAGCATCAAAACTATAAAATTGGACTCTGTAAGGGGGAATGTATCCCTTATAAATGGGCTTCCCCGGTTGCTCAGCAGTAAACTATCTGCCTGCAATGAAGGAAACACAGAAGACACAAGTTCAATCCCTGGGTCAGGAAGATTCCTGGAGATGGGAAAGGATACCCACTCCAGTATTTCTACCTGGAGAACTCCATGGACAGAGGAACCTGGCAGGCTACAGTCCATAGGGTCACACAGAGTTGGACACGACTGAAGCAACTTAGCACATCCTCCAAAAATACTTCTTTACGTGGCTGACCTCAATATTTTGCATGAAAACATTTATGTATGCAATAGCTCTATGAACCCTCAAACCAAAAGGGTATCTCTAGTTTACACAATAAAAATGTGAACTGTTCTGGAGGGATTTAACCTCAGTTTTTCTGAAGTGGAGGACAAAGAGTACAGCTGGGGTTAGGAATGAGGCTCCCTACTTTAAAGAAGGTAACAATCCAGAGTCTGCATTCATAAAAATGAACCCTCCAGTTCCCTGATCCCTTTGAACCCTAGGAATTTGTTTGCAAAGTTTATATTATCCCAGAGAGGAGACTGGAGGTTCTTCTTTGGGAAAATGACTAACCTACAAGAAAAGATATTGAAATTAAAATTTGGAGAGCCCCCAACAAAATAGGCTGATTATCCTGCACCATCTGACTCAGTCTATGAGAGACACAGCCCTGCCCAGTGAGCTTTCCATGCTGAATACACATGGAGGCAAGAGTTGCCACACCGTTGAAGCACACCTCTCACAGAAGGCAGCGACTAAAACAAACAAAGGAATGCATACAACATACAGGCAATGAAGGAAGAAGTGACCTGAAAGACAGAACCGTTCCTATAGACAAAATCATTCTTATAGCCAGGAAGAGTTAAAAATGTTATTAAATGAGACAAAGACAGAGTGAGATCGGAAGGAGAGGAGACTCAAAGATACACACATACACACAACTTGATAAATTTAAAAATATGATGGCAGACTATTATAAGACAACATTAATAAAAATTTAAATATAACAGAAAAATCTTCAATAAAGGAGAATATAAAGACAGTGTATTGGATATAATGGTGAAAAGATGTGAATATAAAAGGATTTTGCAAGGTAGTCTGCCTTTGAACAACAGGAGTTATAGAGAGAACAGAATAAAAAATAGGGGAAGAATTTACCAAGGAAAAATTCCAGTGCTTCCCAGGTAACAAAATCATTAATTTATAAACTGAAAAAACCCACAGAGAGATCCAAAATTTTCAAAAGACCTCTATCAAGGCATATAATCACAAAATATCAAGACACCAAGAAGAAAGAGAATATTCTAAAAGCTTCTGGTGCTAATTTCCTTCAGTCTTGTCCAACTCTGTGGGACTCCATGGACTGCAGCCCACCAAGCTCCTCTGTCCGTGGGTTTCTAGTGGGTTGCCATTTCCTTCACCCAGGATCTTCTCCACCCAGGAATCAAACCTGCATCTCTTAAGTCTTCTTCATTGTCAGATGGGTTTTTTACCACTAGTGCCACCTGGGAAGCTTAAAAACTTCTAGGAAGAAGTTAAAGAGGACATACAAAGCATTAAGAATTAAAATGGCAAAAGAAATTTTAGCAAGAACATCGGAAGTTAGTAAACAACTTCAAATCTGTGAAGAAAAGAGTATTTCCAAAACATTTTCATACCAAACCAAGCCAGCTATCAAATGTAATAGAATATAAAACATTTTCGATTATGAAAGATTTTCAAAACTTTGTCTTCTCTGAGTTATTTCTTGGGAAACTACTGAAAAATATGTTTCACTCAAAAAATTTACCAAGTCAATAAAGATAAAAACATAGGGTCTAGGAAACAGGGATTCAAGCTCAAAGCAAAGAGGATTCCTAGGATAACAAATAGTAATGATATATACAAAGCCTAGAGAAATCTCCAGGAAGAATGTGTACAAGAAAAAGTTATAACAGATTTTCTGATGTTTCTGACCATAACAAAGATGTTTTAGAGTTCCTTCCAGGAATTTATGTTGAAAATATTGACATCCTCATAGAAATTGAATAATTAAAAACTCAAGAAATAGAAACATATTAACATAGGCATAATCAGGAAAGCCATAAAGACAAAATACCTAAAATTGTACAAGTAAGTAATTGTGTGGAATGAGCCTTGAAAGAAGTAGAATTCTATACTTATTTGAGCGGCAAACTATAAATTTAGGAATTTTTTAAAAGGTCTGTATTAACACACAGGATCTTTAAGGCTCACATCCACTTCCTGAAAATTATCTCAGGGAAAAATAAATCAAAGGCAAACACAAGAGTATACCTACAGTTATGTTCATTATAGCATTGCTTATTATAATAGGAAACAGAAAGTAATCAAAATGCTCAGAAATAGATTAGTTCAATGTATGTCCTGACATACGTTAGTGAATACCAATACTAAATATGAAGTTGCAGGTAAATTTTGATGTTGAACATTTTCACAATATATTATTAAAATGGTAATCACATGAGCCTATCTTTTATAAATAAGAAAATGACATAAAAATGTCTGATAGAAACTTAAGGAATGAAAAATGACATTAATCATCATGAATCCTGGGTGAAAGGAGTACAGAAACTTCTTTTTTCAAGCAACTTTGTTTCTCTTTTTCACCTACACTAAAAACATGATAGTGGTTTGGGAAAATGGTAACAACATTTTACAGCTTCTCTTATCAAAAGCTTGTCTGTTTTCTCATCCCTTGACTCTAGCTGGCCTTGTGACCTGCTTTCACCAACAGAAGGTGGCAAAGATACATTGCATCAGTGCTGAATCTAGGCTTTACTAGGAAGAAAATGTTTCCTCTACCAACTCAGGCACTTAGGGACCTGCAAATTAATTGACAACAGACAGGTTAACAAGAAAAGAAATTAATTCACAGGCATGTGGGATCATCCCATAAGGAATGGATCACCAAACAGCTAGGAATAAAGGCTTTGTAAAGCAGTTTAATAGGGGAAAGAAGGAGAGAAAGCTTCTTTGGAAAACACATAGGTTTCCAGGAGGAAAAGCTGGAAGATATGGAAGTTTCTAATAAAGTATATTTAGAAATTTCTCATCCCAGTGCTAATGGGCAGTCTCCTTTCTCACTGGAAGCTCCTGCAGAAAGGGGATTTATAGCAAATTCATTCTCAGAAAACTCTGGCTTTAATCAAATAAGAGAGACTCAGCAAAGGTTTCTTCCTTTATCACCAACATCTTCATTTTAGAGTCACCTTTATACCATTTTGGTGGGATGGGTCCCTTGAACCTCAAGACAATGTGCAGCTGCTGCTCTCCCATTTCTGCTCTCTCATGCTTATAATGGTCCCCAGGAAATAAGCCTAGTGGAGAACAACAGTACATACAGAGGCCCTGCCATCCTAGCTGAGGTTCCTAAACCAGCTAGTCCCACCTCCCCAGCAGCTGAACTCAGACTCACTAGCCAGACCAGCTGAGCACAGCCAAACAAGACCCAGACAAGAACCACCAGCTGAGTCCAGCCTGCACTGCCAACCTACAGAAACATCATTGTGTTAAGTCACAAAGTTTTGGGGTAG
Organism: Budorcas taxicolor; assembly: GCF_023091745.1. Classification (NCBI taxonomy): domain Eukaryota; kingdom Metazoa; phylum Chordata; class Mammalia; order Artiodactyla; family Bovidae; genus Budorcas; species Budorcas taxicolor. The sequence goes on from NC_068920.1 coordinate 95,467,063, forward strand.
CTTGCCTTGTAGCAATAGATACCTGATAGAGAAATATATTGTTTTCAAGAAACTATGGTAATGAATGATTTACTAAAAACAATTAATGATTGTTTAATCACAAAAGCTAAAGAGTGGATAACATGAAAAATTCATCTTAAAATGATGGACAAGAAATTTATTAAGATCTTTCCTAGTTGTTTATATAAGAAGAATAAGAAATGATATTAAATTTGAAGCAAATAAAAGGGAACCTTTCTCTATATCCAAGGCATAATAATTAATGTGAGGGCTTTGCTCTACTCAGTGGGAATTACTGAGTCAAACATTTTACAGGAATCCCAGAGATACAAAACAGACTTTCAGTACAACCTTGAACAATGTATTTGAGGTCAAAAGAAGTTAAAATCATAAGTCCTTAGATACGGAAACAGGAAGTGATGGAGAAGAGATATGCCAACAGCATGCACTGAGTTTGCCCTCAGCTGTTATGACTCTAAGGGGCCATTACTGGAAGAGCACTGTTGCTCAGCCTCAGGGTTCACACAGAGATTACTAGCTTGTTCTTTTATCTTTATTGTTACTACTATATACCCCAGCCATTACTGCTGTGTAGGACTGAACAACTGGTTGTTCTGACGTGGTTTTAAGCCTTTCCTAGATGCACCTAGCATTAAGCACTGCCAGTTGGGATAGGAAAATAGATGGGAAAGGGAAACCATTTCTTCTCCCCTGCTGCACTTTAAATCTTACAATACTCAATCAAGATTCTATGCAACAGCTGATTGTTTTTTTTTGTTTTTTTTTGTTTTTAAAAAAAGCACTTTTTCCTGATTTCCTCAACAGCAATGCCTGGAAGCATATTTGCATGCAAAATACACTGTGCTATAAAGTTGATAGCTGTGTTCCTTGCGAGAGCCATTTAGCATTGCTTTGTTTTGTCATTTGTGTGAGTAAAAGAGACCTAGTTTTATTTTTCAGAGATTTATGGGATCCAGTCATTTGTTTCAATGCAGGGCAGTTGTTGAAAATCTGTGCTTAGTCACCCAGTTATGTCCAACTCTTTGTGACCCCATGGACTGTAGCCTTCCAGGTTTCTCTGTCCATGGGATTTTCCAGGGAAGAATAGTGGAGTGGGTTGCTATTTCCTACTCGAAGGGATCTTCCTAACCCAGGGATTGAACCCACATCTCTTGCATCTCCTGAACTGGCAGGCAGATTCTGTACTACTGTGTTGAAAATCTAGTTGATCATTGAAATGACACATGACATTTTCTGGTGGTAAAGATGAGATACGTTTTTTTTATAAGGCTTCTTTCACAATAGAGAAAGGGCCACACAATAATTAAAAATAATACTGTATCACAAGAAAATACAAAGCAGTGTCTACCCTATAATTATATTATCTAAATATTACATACGGTAGTATGCAAAAGCTGAAAATATTATTAAAAATATAAATGTTTATCTGTTGGTAAATAAATTCATTTTAAATTTATTACTATGTTTTTGATAGTGTTAGTGCAATACATATTTTCTTCAAAAAAATGTTAAGTAGCAGGACAATAACAGCAGTTTATGTGTGAGTGGCCTGGTCAAGTCCAACTCTCTGTGACCCTTTGGACTGTAGCCTGACAGCAGTATAAACCTTCTTAAATACTTAAACACTTCATTGCAGATTCTGACTTAATCTATCAAATTGCTGCTTTGAAACATATTCAAAGGCTTACTGTTAGCCCCTTTCTGAATTACATATGCTTTTATTCTATCCTGAAGCAAATTCATAAAGAACTCTTGAAAATCTAAGAGGCCTGAATATGTGCTACAATAAGTTTCTCAAACCACTCACTTCATCTAAAGTCTGGGGAAAGCAGTGAATATTCAGGATTCAAGGAACATATGTAAATTTTATAAATTAGATTAACAGCTTGATGAGGGCATCATTTTTTAAAGTGCACATTTCTGCTGCCCCAATAGTAATATTCCTCTAGGAACTGGCAGTACCTTAAAAAGCAATGATCAACAGAAATGAATGACTTCTTATAAATGGGCAATTTTATTACAGGAATCAAGAAGTTTTATAATTACTTCTGTTGCTGTTTAGTCACTAAATTGTGTCTGACTCTTTTGCAATCCCCGAACCATAATCCGCCAGGCTCCTCTATCTGTGGGATTTCCCAAGTGCCATTTCCTTCTCCAGGGAATCTTTTTGACCCAGGATCAAACCCATGTCTCCTGCATTGACAGGCAGATTCTTTACTGCTGAGCTACCACCGAGGCTCCTGATTATGCCTATACACGTCTTTTAACTAATGTTACTGATGATAAGCCTCATGTTAAACAGTTACACCTTCTTTCTAAATTATGTCATTCAAATTCCTGAGTCTTTCACCCTGTGTTACCTGTAAGATTTGAAAGTATAATGGTGAATATTGAGTCCCCAAGCCATCTCTTGTTAAAAAAAAAAAAAAATCATGCTTATAGTAATAATAGCTACAATTACTGAGGGTATGTAAAGTACTCTATCAGGCATGTTACATAATTCTCACTACAACATTGTGAGATTGCTTATTACTCCCATATTATAACCATGATGTAAATGAAAATTCAACCCTAGAATAGTTGATTTACCTATTTCCTTGAAACTGGCTGGTATTACCTTGTAAGCTGAATTGCAAGCTATTTGAATTGGAAGCTGTACAAGCTGATTGAAAATTCTTCTTTTACTCTAGGGAAAAACCTCTGAGAATTGGGATCCCAGCTATCTGAATATTTTGAGAGTGCCCACCTATAGGGACTCTGGCTGATTTTGTGTTTAAAAACCATGGTCCTTTCTCATCTGCATTTCTAACTAAATAAGCCTACCTGACCAAAGGTAATTTAGAATATTAATGGCCATTATGGGCAATTTTTGAATCCCCAAACTTAACTCTCTTAAAAATCAATTTGGATTCCAATAGCTCAAAATTTTCCATAACTGAATGGTAGGCCTATTTCAATTGGTGTTTTGAAGCTTACAAACATTATATGGAGCTTAAAATTGCCTTTCTGCAAAATAAGATTTTAAGGTTAACTGAGGCAAACAAAGTGACTGACAAGGGATTAACCTCCAAAACATACAAACAGCTCATAAGCTTAATATTTAAAAAACAAACAACCTAGTCAAAAAATGGGTATAAAATCTAAATAGACATTTTTCCAAAGAAGACATATGAGTGGCCAAAAAGCACATGAAAAAATGCTCAACATCACTAATTATTAGAGAACTACAAATCAAAACTACAATGAGGTATCACTCACACTGGTCAGAATGGCCATTATCAAAAAATCTACAAACATTAAATGCTGGAGAGGTGGTGGAAGAAAAAGGGAACCTTTCTACACTGTTGGTCGGAATGTAAATTGGTACAACCATTATGAAGAAGAGTATGTTGATTTCTTTAAAAAACAAAAAAATAGAACTACATATGATCAGGCAATCCTATTCCTAGGCATATATCTAAAGAAAATAATAATTTGAAAAGATATATGCATCCCAATGTTCACTGCAGCACTATTGACAATCAGCGGGAAATGGAAGCAACCTAAATGACCATCAATAGATGAATGGATAAAGATATGGCACATATATACAAAGGAATATTACTCAGACATATAAAGAATGAAATAATGCCATTTACAGCAACATACATGGACCTACAGAGTGTCATACTGAGTGAAGTGAGTCAGATAAAACCAAATATCATATGATATCACCTATATCTGGAATCTAAAAAAAAGTGGTACAAATTAATTGATTTACAAAATAGAAATAGAGTCACAGATGCAGAAAACAAACGTATGGTTACCAAGGAGATAAAGGGGGGATAAGCTGGGAGACTGGGATTGACATATACATACTACTATATATAAAATAGATAATTAATAAGAAAGAACCTACTGTGTAGCACAGGAACTCTACTCAATAATCTAATGATTTATATGGAAAAAGAATCTTAAAAAGTTGTTTTTCAATTGCTCAGTCATGTCTGACTTCTCACCTCATGGACTGCATTATACCAGGCTTCCCTGTCCTTCACCATCTCCCCAAGTTTGCTCAAACTCATGTCCATTGAGTTGATGATACCATCCAACTATCTCATCCTCTGTCACTCCTTTCTCCTTTTCCCCTCAACCTTTCTCAGCATCAGGGCCTTTTCCAATGAGTCGGCTCTTCGCATCAGGTGGCCAAAGTATTGGAGCTTCGACTTCATCTCAGTCCTTCCAATGAATATTCAGGGTTAATTTTCTTTAAGACTGACTGGTTTGATCTCCTAGTTTCAATTCTTTCTGTTTCCCAATGTTGATATCCTTTATTTCTTTTGTTGCAAATATCCGTGGCTAGGATCCCTGATACAATATTGAACAGAAGTGATGGGAGTGAACATCTTTGTCTTAGCAGGGAAAGCATTCAGACTTTCAGCATGAAGCATGGTGTTAATTGTGGGTTTATTGCATATATCTTTTATCAGTTAAAGTAAATTCCCGTGTATATCTAGCTTGAGGTTTTTTTAATCCTGAAAAAACAATTTTTAGCAAGTTCTTTTTCTCCGTCTATTGAGATGACTTTTATGTACTTTCTATCCTTTTTTCCTGTTAGGTTTTCTTAAACCAACCTTGCATTGATAGGATAAATACCACTTAGCCGTGGAGTGTAATCCTTTTAAGTTTCCACTCAGGATTTGTTCAGCCAAACTGAAATCAAAGCCTTAGGCAACTGTGATATTACTACTATTTTCAGTAACATCCTGGGGGTGGGGGGGGCAGGGCATTTCCACTGAACTCAATTCTAAGTGTAATCAGATAGCCATATCACCCTGGAAATAGAGATTTTCCAGGAAGCTGCAAATTTGGGGGGTGGGAGGGTGTGGGGTGGGAAATGTACTGTCTGGGGATAGAACATTTAATGGAGCTCCAAAAGATGTCAGTCCTCATTGTTCACAAGGCTGCCAGCAGGAACCATGACACTGAGCTGGGAAAACAAAGAGGATGAGACTAGCCCCCAGTTAAAATATTAAAGATCCTTTCAACTTTCTCTTGCACAAATGCTGTATAGTTTTTTCTTTGTCTTTGGTTAATTTCCATAGTTCTGAAATGGTTGTTTTTGTTGTTTTGCCATATTTTCTCTGTTTTTTTATGAGAGACTTAGTTCACTAAGGTCCCAAATGGTTCACTCCCCACCAGTTCAGAAGATGTACTATTGCCTGGCTTAAGAGGATGGTTTGTGTATAACTGGACACACGATAGTCTGATTCACTGCAATGGCTTGCATAACATTTTGTGAGAATTCAGAGCTGGACAGGACCATTTTTTCATAACTCATTCAACAAATATTTATAAATATTTAAATTTTTAAATAATGTACATAATAATAATCAATGAATAAGATTACACTCCCATCGTCAACATGAGTAAGTCTGTCTGGAGAAGAGAAACTATTATCGAGCATATACTATTTGCCACTCCTATCATTGAGATCACTTTTAGAAAACAGAAAAAAAAAAAAACTGAAGAATCTTATATAAAAGACTATATTAAGCTGAGACATGAAGGATGAATATGACATTTCCAGTTGAACCTAGCACAGGAGAATATCCCTTGGTATAGAACATGGACTTCAGAGAATGAAGGATCACATTTAATAAGGGATTATTCCTGATATTGGAGGCAGAATATTTAATAAAGCCAATGGTTCCTGCCTATTTAGTTTAACTCAACAGAGGGAAGAATAAATATTTTTTAACTGAGGAACTATATCTTCACTTGATCAAGAATTTAATAACAAAAATTTTAGATAACAAAAGGAAACAAATAAAAGTTTGCCATTATAACATACCTAAGAATTTCATTGCATTTAGATGACAACTGGCTATATAAGCTATGCTCTACTGTCATAGTCAACTTCAGAGTTTATAAGTCTATAGTACCTATTTATTCCAGAGAAGTCAAATACTAAATTAAAACATATTAAAATCTCCCCCAAAAAATCTACTTCTGCTTTATTGACTGCGCCAAAGCATTTGACTGTGTGGATCACAGCAAACTGGAAAATTCTTCAAAAGTTGGAATATCAGACCACCTTACCTGCCTCCTGAGAAATCTGTATGCAGGTCAAGAAGCAACAGGTAGAACCAGACAAGGAACAATGGACTGGTTCCAAATTGGGAAGGGAGTATGTCAAGGTTGTATACTGTCATCCTGCTTTTTTAACCTATATACACAGTACATCATGCAAAATGCCAGGCTAGATGAACACAAGCTGGAATCAAGATTGCTGGGAGAAATATCAATAACCTCAGATATGCAAATGACACCACCCTTATGGCAGAAAGCGAAGAAGACCTAAAGAGCCTCTTGATGAAAGAGAAAAAGGAGAGTGAGAGAGTTGGCTTAAAACTCAACATTCAAAAAACCAAGATCATGGCATCTGGTCCCATCACCTCATGGCAAACAGATGGGGAAACAGTGGAAACAGTGTCAGACTTCATTTTCTTGGCCTCCAAAATCACTTCAGATGGTGACTGCAGCCATGAAATTAAAAGATTCTTTCTCCTTGGAAGAAAAGCTATGGCCAACATAGACAGCATATTAAAAAGCAGAGACATTACTTTGCCAACAAAGGTCCATCTAGTCAAAGCTATGGTTTTTTCCAGTAGTCATGTATGGATGTGAGAGTTGGACCGTAAAGAAAGCTGAGTGCAGAAGAATTGATGCTTTTGAACTGTGGTGTTGGAGAAGACTCTTAAGAGTCCCTCGGACTGCAAGGAGATCCAACCAGTTAATCCTTAAGGAAATCCATCCTGAATATTTATTGGAAGGACTGATGCTGAAGCTAAAACTCCAATAGTTTAGCCACCTGATGCAAAGAACTGACTCATTGGAAAAGACCTTCATGCTGGGAAAGATTGAAGGTGGGAGGTGAAGGGAGGACAGAGGATGAGATGGGTGGATGGCATCACTGACTCGATGGCCATGAGTTTGAGCAAGCTCCAGGAGTTGGTGATGGACACAGAAGCCTGGTGTGCTGCAGTCCATGGGGTCTCAGAGTCAGACACAACTGAGCGACTGAACTCAACTGACCTATTATTCTTAAGAAGTCAAAAACTAAATAAAAGCATATTAAACTCAAGAAAAAAGATTATATACAACTGTGTTTAAAAAGCAATGTGGGAGGAAGAAAAATGAAATCTGTTTGGTTTTGACCTTCCACCATACACAGTCTGAACTTCTCTGGTTAATGAAGACATTACCCAGTTGGAAAAATAGTTGAAAAATAGCTGAAAAATAGCCCTTGAGTTCATAGAGCTCAGTGACTTCATGTGGGTGATTCAAGGAAATTTTCAAAATGCCAGATGTATACTTGCCATCAGATCTCATGGCATGTGTGCAGCTCAGGGAAGAAAATTGAATCCTAAAAACTGGCATTTGGGCCAAAGCTGCCTTTATTCAACATAAATTAGTATACACATTTCACAAGACTACAAATTCCATGTGGTAATATTTTCAAGTGCCACCAGTACTACTACCTTCTTACCTCAAATGCATGAAACAAAGCAGGGAAGAAGAATGAGGGAAGGGATAGTTAGGGAGTTTGGGATGGATATGTACACACTGTTATATTTAAAATGAACAATCAACAAGGACCTACCATACAGAACAGGGAACTTTGCTCAATGTTATGTGGGAGCCTGGATGGGAGTGTAGTTTGGGGGAGAATGGATACATGCATACGTATGGCTGAGTAGACCTGCTTCTTCAACAACTCTAAAGTCTCTCTTGAATCACACTCCCATGACCAGGACAACCTCTTATCTTATCAAAAGACTGTGATCACTTTAAACCAATCATCTGTCCTCTTGTTTCTTCCCTTTCCTTTCAGGAGCTGCTTAAATAGGTTGCCTAGCAACTTTAGGGTACTTTTTGGAAAAAGTTATATTAAGACCTTAAGAGACGATGTACATTTTAAATTATTTCCAAAGACAGAGAATAGGAATAAACTTACCGATCTTGCAGGCCTACAAGTCCTGTCTATTTTAAAGGGAAGGACAGAAGCTCAAGTTTGTAAGGTAGGAGACTCTTCAGCATCTGAGAAGAAATCATTTATTAGGCTTGTAATTGTGGTCCCTCACCTTCTGTTTTCTGGACTAATTAACTATGCTGTAAAGTGGGGAAAGCCTTATCTGTTCAGACATATTTTAAGCAACTAAGTATAAACCAAATATGTTTCTCTTAATGTTAAAAACGAGCACATTTACAAAGAAAAAAAAAGATAACACCTTTGCTATTCACCTGAAATTATCACAACAAATCCCCATGGAAAAGAAATGCAAAAAAGCAAAATGGCTGTCTGGGGAGGCCTTACAAATAGCTGTGAAAAGAAGAGAGGTGAGAAGCAAAGGAGAAAATGAAAGATATAAGCATCTGAATGCAGAGTTCCAAAGAATAGCAAGAGGAGATAAGAAAGCCATCTTCAGTGATCAATACAAAGAAATAGAGGAAAAGAACAGAATGGGAAAGACTAGAGATCTCTTCAAGAAAATTAGAGATACCAAGGGAACATTTCATGCAAAGATGGGCTCGATAAAGGACACATATGATATGGACCTAACAGAAGCAGAAGATATTAAGAAGAGGTGGCAAGAATACATGGAAGAATTGTACAAAAAAGAGCTTCACAACCCAGATAATCATGATGATGCGATCACTAATCTTGAGCCAGACATCTTGGAATGTGAAGTCAGGTGGGCTTTAGAAAGCATCACTATGAACAAAGCTAGTGGAGGTGATGGAATTCCAGTTGAGCTGTTTCAAATCCTGAAAGATGATGCTGTGAAAGTGCTGCACTCAATATGCCAGCAAATTTGGAAAACTCAGCAGTGGCCACAGAACGGGAAAAGGTCAGTTTTCATTCCAATTCCAAAGAAAGGCAATGCCAAAGAATGCTCAAACTACGACACAATTGCACTCATCTCACATGCTAGTAAAGTAATGCTCAAAATTCTCCAAGCCAGGCTTCAGCAATACGTGAACCGTGAACTCCTTGATGTTCAAGCTGGTTTTAGAAAAGCCAGAGGAACCAGAGATCAAATTGCCAACATCCACTGGATCATGGAAAAAGCCAGAGAGTTCCAGAAAAACATCTATTTCTGCTCTATTGACTATGCCAAAGCTTTGACTGTGTGGATCGCAATAAACCTTGGAAAATTCTGAAAGAGATGGGAATCCCAGATCACCTAACCTGCGTCTTGAGAAATCTGTATGCAGGTCAGGAAGCAACACTTAGAACTGGACATGGAACAACAGACTGGTTCCAAATAGGAAAAGGAGTACATCAAGGCTGTATATTGTCACCCTGCTTATTTAACTTCTATGCAGAGTACATCATGAGAAATGCTGGACTGGAAGAAACACAAGCTGGAATCAAGATTGCTGGGAGAAATACCAATAACCTCAGATATGCAGATGACACCACCCTTATGGCAGAAAGTGAAGAGGAGCTAGAAAGCCTCTTGATGAAAGTGAAAGAGGAGAGTGAAAAAGTTGGCTTAAAGCTCAACATTCAGAAAACGAAGATCATGGCATCCGGTCCCATCACTTTATGGGAAATAGATGGGGAAACAGTGGAAACAGTGTCAGACTTTATTTTTTGGGGCTCCAAAATCACTGCAGATGGTGACTGCAGCCATGAAATTAAAAGACGCTTATTCCTTGGAAGAAAAGTTATGACCAACCTACATAGTATATTCAAGAGCAGAGACATTATCCTGCCGACTAACGTCCGTCTAGTCAAGGCTATGGTTTTTCCTGTGGTCATGTATGGACATGAGAGTTGGACTGTGAAGAAGGCTGAGCACCGAAGAATTGATGCTTTTGAACTGTGGTGTTGGAGAAGACTCTTGAGGGTCCCTTGGACTGCAAGGAGATCCAACCAGTCCATTCTGAAGGAGATCAACCCTGGGATTTCTTCGGAAGGAATGATGCTACAGCTGAAGCTCCAGGACTTTGGCCACCTCATGTGAAGAGTTGACTCATTGGAAAAGACTCTGATGCTGGGAGGGATTGGGGGCAGGAGGAGAAGGGGACGACCGAGGATGAGATGGCTGGATGGCATCACGGACTCGATGGACGTGAGTCTGAGTGAACTCTGGGAGATGGTGATTGACAGGGAGGCCTGGCGTGCTGCAATTCATGGGGTCACAAAGGGTCAGACACGACTGAGTGACTGAACTGAACTGAACCCGAGATAGCAACCCAAACTGTGGGATAGCCAGAGAGAGAATTTAAAAAAAGGGGGAGAGATAGAGAGAACTTACCAGCAAAAAGCTCTAACCTAAAGCACTGTCGAACCCACTCACAGAACAAAAGACTGAGCGAATACCAGAGGAGAGCTAGCCTGCTGCGGACTGGCCCCTCCCCCCACTGGAGGCAGAGAGGCTGGCGTGGGACAGCCAGAGCCAGAAGGCGATGGGCAAACTCAGCCGCAGAGATGGCATGCTCTACCAAACTGCAAGCAGGCTCCCAGTTGCTAACCAAGTCTTCCTGGGATCCTAGACGGTTGACATCTGCCAGGAGAGTCACGCCAGAGATCAGCTCCCCAGAGGAGACACACAGCACACCTGAGATGTCACTCTCACTGCACACCCAGGAAACCGAGCAGCTGGGACCGGGGAGGTGATAAGACGCACCACCCCACCTGGGGAGAGTGTTCTCACCAAGCACCTGGTCACCTGAGCTGCTCAAACCTGGGAAGGGCACAAAACACAGTCCCAACCAAGTCTGTGCCTTTGTGGAGTACCCAAGAACTAAACCTGAGTGGCTTAGACCTGGAAGTGCACGCAACTCAGGGCCCACTTTAGACAGTTCCTCTGCAGAGCAACCTGGAGACTGAGCAGTGTAGGCTGGGAAAGCACACACGCTGTGAGTGGGGGCAAACCGAGTGTGGCCCAGACACTGTGAGCACTTCCTACACATGCCAGTGATATTTGTTTGCAGTGTTCCTCCCTCCCCAAAGCACAACTGAACAAGTGAGCCTAGATAAATGACCACCTTCACCCCCTTGTGTCAGGGTGGAAATTAGACACTGAAGAGACTTTCAAATGAAGGAAACCAAAATAAACAAAGAAGAGGGAACCGCTTTGGAAGTGACAGGTGCAACAGATTAAAACCCTGTAGCATCGACTACATTGGAAGGGGCCTATAGACATTGAGAAGAAGTATAAGCTGGAACAAGGAACTATCTGAAACTGAGCTGAACCCACACTGCCCTCAACAGCTCCAGAGAAATTCCTAGATATATTTTACTATTATTATTTTTAATTTTTTAAAGTTCATTATACCTTTAATTTTCATTTTTAAAACCTACTATTACCTTGCAAGAAAAATACCCTATTTTTAAAGCAAATTTCATATATATATCTGCTCTGAAGAGCAGAGACATTACTTTGCCAACAAAGGTCCGTCTAGTCAAGGCAATGGTTTTTGCTGTGGTCATGTATGGATGTGAGAGTTGGACTGTGAAGAAGGCTGAGCATCGAAGAATTGATGCTTTGGAACTGTGGTGTTGGAGAAGACTCTTGAGAGTCCCTTGGACTACAAGGAGATCCAACCAGTTCATTCTGAAGGAGATCAGCCCTGGGATTTCTTTGGAAGGAATGATGCTACAGCTGAAACTCCAGTACTTTGGCCACCTCATGCAAAGAGTTGACTCATTAGAAAACACTCTGATGCTGGGAGGGATTGGGGGCAGGAGGAGAAGGGGACGACAGAGGATGAGATGGCTGGATGGCATCACTGACTCGATGGACGTGAGTCTGAGTGAACTCTGGGAATTGGTGACGGACAGGGAGACCTGGCGTGCTGCGATTCATAGGGTCACAAAGAGTCGGACATGGCTGAGTGACTGAACTGAACTGAAACCTTTAATTTTCATTTTTAAAACCTACTATTACCTTGCAAGAAAAATACCCAATATTGAAAGCAGATTTCATATATTTATATTTTATAATTTTTGTGATTTTGTTTTGTTTTCTTAATATTATGTTTTGGAGAATCTAACCTCTACTCTAGATTTTTAATCTTTGCTTTTTGGTATTTGTTATCAACTTTATACCTTTAAGAATCCAATATTGAGTACTCATTTTTACTTAGGATTGTGATTGCTGGCTTGATTGCTCTCTCCCCTTTTGACTCTCCTTTTTCTCCCCCAGGTCACCTCTATCTCCTCCCTCCCCCTTGTCATCACTAGTTAACTCTATGAATCTCTTTGGGTGTTCCAGGCTGTGGAGAACATTTAGGAAACTGATTACTGACTAAATCGGTCTCTCTCCTTTTGACTCTCCCTCCTCTCCCCCTGATCACCTCTATCTCCTTCCTGCCTCTTCTCTTCTCTGTGTAACTCCGTGAGCCTCTCTGAGTGTTCCAGACTGGAGAGCAAATAGGGAATTAATTACTGGCTAGATTGCTGTCTCCCCTTTTGATTCCCCTCTTCTCCTCCTGGTCACTTCTATCTCCCTCCTCCCTCTTCTCTTCTCCATGTAACTCTGTGAACCTCTCTGGGTGTCACTCACTGTGGAGAATCTTTTCACCATTAACCTAGATGTTTTATCATCAATGCTGTATGGATGAAGAAGTCTTGAAGCTAGTATAAGAATAAGACTGAAAACCAGAGGCAGGAGGCTTAAATCCAAAACTTGAGAACACCAGAAAACTCCTAACTCCAGGGAACATTAATCAACAAGAGCTCATCCAAAAGCCTCCATTCCTACACTGAAACCAAGCTCCACCCAACAGCCAACAAGTTCCAGAGAAATACATAGAAGCTACTTCTCCAACAACGCAGAAACATAACCCTAAGCATCAAAATACAGGCGGCCAAAAGTCACACCAAACCCAGAGACACCTCAAAACTCACTACTGGACACTTCATTGCACTCCAGAGAGAAGAGATCCAGCTCACCCACCAGAACACTGACATGAGCTTCCCTAACCAGGAAACCTTGACAAGCCACTTGTCCAATCACACCCACAGGGAGGAACCTCCACAATAAAGAGGTACCACAAATTTCCAGCATACAGAAAGGGCACCCCAACATAGCAACCTAAACAAGATGAAAAGGCAGAGAAATATTCAGCAGGTAAAGGAACATGATAAAAGCCTTCAAAACCAAACAAAAGAGGAGGAGATAGGGGGTCTATCTGAAAAAGAATTCAGGATAATGATAGTAAAAATGATGCAAAATCTTGGGGGGGGGGGCGGGGAATGGAGTTACAGATAAATAGTCTGGAGACAAGGATTGAGAAGATGCAAGAAAGGTTTAACAAGGACCTAGAAGAAATAAAAAAACTCAATCAATAATGAATAATGCAATAACTGAGATCAAAAACATTCTGGAGGGAACCAACAGTAGAATAACTGAGGTAGAAGACAGGATAAGTGAGGTGGAAGATAGAATGGTGGAAAAAAATTGAAGCAGAGAGGAAAAAAGAAAAAAGAATTAAAAGAAATGAGGACAACCTCAGAGACCTCTGGGACAATGTTAAATGCCCCAACATTCAAATCATAGGAGTCCCAGAAGAAGAAGACAAAAAGAAAGGCCATGAGAAAATATTTGAGGAGATAATAGTTGAAAACTTCCCTAAAATGTGGAAGGAAAAGCCACCTGAGTCCAAGAAACAGAGAGAGTCCCAAAGAGGATAAACCCAAGGTGAAACACCCCAAGACACATTTTAACCAAATTAATGAAGATTAAACACAAAGAATAAATATTAAAAGCAGCAAGGGAAAAAACAACAAATAACACACAAAGGGAATCCCATAGGGATAACAGCTGATCGTTCAATAGAAACTCTTCAAGCCAGAAGGGAATGGCAGGACATACTTAAAGTGATAAAAGAGAAAAACCTACAACACAGATTACTGTACCCAGCAAGGATCTCATTCAAATATGAAGGAGAAATAAAAAGCTTTACAGACAAGCAAAAGCTGAGAGAATTCAGCATCACCAAACCAGCTCTTCAACAAATGCTAAAGGATCTTCTCTAGACAGGAAACACAGAACAGGTTTATAGACTCAAATCCAAAACAACAAAGTAAATGGCAATGGGATCATACTTATCAATAATTACCTTAAATGTAAATGGGTTGAATGCCCCAACCAAAATACAAAGACTGGCTGAATAGATACAAAACCAAGACCCCTATATATGCTGTCTACAAGAGATCCACCTTAAAACAAGGGACACATACAGACTAAAAGTGAAGAGCTGGAAAAAAGATATTTCACACAAATAGAGACCAAAAGAAAGCAGGACAAACATATGGAGGCTAAACAACACACTTCTGAATAACCAACAAATCACAAAAGAAATCAAAATATGCATAGAAACGAATGAAAACGAAAACACAATAAACAAAACCAATGGGATTCAGTAAAAGTAGTGCTAGCAATACAAGCCTATCTCAAGAAACAGGTGAAAAATCAAATAAATAACCTAACTCTACACCTAAAGCAACTAGAAAAAGAAGAAATGAAGATCCTCAGGGTTAGTAGAAGGAAAGAAATCTTAAAAATTAGGGCACAAATAAATGCAAAAGAAACAAAGGAGACCATAGCAAAATCAACAAAGCTAAAAGCTGGTTCTTTGAGAAGATAAGTAAAATAGGCCAACCGTTAGCCAGACTCCTCAGGTAAAAAGGGAGAAGTATCAAATCAACAAAATTAGAAATGAAAATGGAGAAATCATAACAGACAAAACAAATACAAAGGATCATAAGAGACTACTATCAACAACTATATGTTAATAAAATGGACAACTTGGAAGAAATAGACAAATTCTTAGAAAAGTATAACTTTCCAAAACTGAATCAGGAAGAAATAGAAAATCTCAACAGACCCATCACAAGCACAGAAATCGAAACTGTAATCAGAAATCTTCCAACAAACAAAAGGCCAGAACCAGACGGCTTAACAGCTAAATTCTATCAAAAATTTAGAGAAGAGCTAACACCTATCCAACTCAAACTCTTCCAGAAAATTGCAGAAGAAGGTAAACCTCCAAACTCATTCTATGAGGCCACCATCACCCTAATACCAAAACCTGACAAAGATGCCACAAAAAAAGAAAACTACAACCAAAATAACTGATGAACACAGATGCAAAAATCCATAACAAAATTCTAGCAAACCGAATCCAACAACATATTAAAAAGATCATACATCATGACCAAGTGGGCTTTATCATAGGGATGCAAGGACTCTTCAATATTTGCAAGTCAATCAATGTGATAAACCACATTAACAAATTGAAAGAAAAAAATCCATATGATTACCTCAATAGATGCAGAGAAAGCCTTTGACAAAATTTAACATCCATTTATGATAAAAAAAAAAAAAAACCTCCAGAAAGCAGGAATAGAAGGAACATACCTCAACATAATAAAAGCTATATCTGATAAACCCACAGCAAACATTATCCTCAATGGTGAAAAATTGAAAGCATTTCCCCTAAAGTCAGAAATGAGACAAGAGTGCCCACTCTCATCACTACTATTCAACATAGTTTTGGAACTTTTAGCCAAAGCAATGAGAGAAGAAAAAGAAATAAAAGGAATCCAGATTGGAAAAGAAGAAGTAAAACTCTCACTTTTTGCAGATGGCATGATCCTCTACATAGAAAACCCTAAAGACTACACCAGAAAGTTACTAGGGCTAATCAATGAATATGGTTAAGTTGCAGGATATAATATCAACACACAGAAAACCCTTGCATTCCTATACACTAACAATGAGAAAACAGAGAAATTAAGGAAATAATTCCATTCACCTTTGCAACGAAAAGAATAAAATATTTAGGAATAAATCTACCTAAAGAAACTAAAGACCTATATATAGAAAACTACAAAACACTGATGAAATAAATTAAAGATGACACAAATAGATGGAGAAATATTTCATGTTTATGTGTCGGAAGAATATAGTGAAAATAAATATACTACCCAAAGCAATCTATAGATTCAACACAATCCCTATCAAGCTACCAATGGTATTTTTCACAGAACTAGAACAAATAATTTCATAATTTGTATAGAAATACAAAAAAAACTCAAATAGCCAAAGCAATCTTGAGAAAGAAGAATGGAACTGGAGGAATCAACTTGCCTGACTTCAGGCTCTACTACAAACCTACAGTCATCAAGACAGTATGGTACTGGCACAAAGACAGAAATATAGATCAATGGAACAAAATAGAAAGGCCAGAGATAAATCCACACACCTATGCACACCTTATCTTTGACAAAGGAGGCAAGAATATACAATGGATAAAAGACAATCTCTTTAACAAGAGGTGCTGGGGAAACTAGTCAACCACCTGCGAAAGAATGAAGCTAGAACACTTTCTAACACCATACACAAAAATAAACTCAAAATGGATTAAAGATCTAAATGTAAGACCAGGTGGGTGGTCCTAAGATGGCAGAGGAATAGAACGGGGAGACCACTTTCTCCCTCACAAATTCCTCAAAAAAACATTTCAACGCTGAGCAAACTCCACAAAACAACTTCTGAATGCTGGCAGAGGACATCAGACACCCAGAAAAGCAGATCATTGTCTTCAAAAACAGGTAGGAAAAAATATAAAAGATGAAAACAGAGACAAAGGAGGTGGGGAGGGAGCTCCATCCCAGGAAGGGAAGCCCAACCCAGGAAGGGAATCTTAAGAAGAGAGGTTTCCGAACACCAGGAAACACTCTCCCTGCCGAGTCTGTGGCGAGCCTTGGAAGCACAGAGGGAAACATAACAGGAAGGAAAAATAAATAAATAATTAAAACCAACAGATTACAAGCCCAACAGTAACTCCCCCAGCAGAAAAGCAGCACAGACGTCTGCATCCGCTACTAACAAGTGGGGGCAGGGCAGGGAGGCGTGGGAGGCCCGGGCTGCAGTGCTTTATAAGAATCAGGCAGGAACGCCCAGCGCATAACCAGAGCAAACTAACTTGGGCTAGCAAACCAGACTGTGGAATGCTACCACATGAAAAGCTTGAACATAAGACACCACCAGGACTGCACACAGAACAAAGGACGGAACAGAAATAGCTGGCTACAGACCATCCCCCCCTGGGGACAGGCAGCCAGAGCTGTAAGGGCTGGAAAGAGGCAGTTGCAGCCCCGGAGAGACTTTACCTACCAAACTGCAAGCAGGCTTCTTTGCTAAGACTTCTGGGGGTGCCGGACAGACACCATCTGCCTCACAAGGGGCGCCAGCGGTACACCCAGAAAACTGAGCAGCAGAGACAGAAAAGGTGACAAGTTGCAGCGACCGCGCTCACCAAACTCCTGAGCTACTCGAACCTGGGAAGGGCACAAAACGCAGTCCCAACCGAATCTGCGCCTCTGAGGGCTACCTGAGCGCCGAACCTGAGCGGCTTAGAACGGGGAGGTGCACGCAGCCTAGGGCCGGCCTCAGACGGTTCCGGCTGAGCATCCTAGAGCCGGAGCGGTTTGTGAGCCGCGAGCAGGGACAGGCCCAGCGGGCCTGAGACACTGTGTGCACACAACAGTGCTATTTGTTTGCAGCATCCCTCCCTCCCCACAGTGACTGAACAAGTGAGCCTAAAAAAAAAAGTGTCCACCACCTCCCCCCTGTGTCAAGATGGAAATCAGACGCTGAAGAGACCAGCAAACAGAAGAAGTTAAACAGAGGGAACCACCTTGGAAGTGACCCCACACTGCCCACAACACCAGAGAAAGGGCCAGATATATCTTTACTATTTTTACAATCACTCCTTTTTTTTTTCTTTTTTTTCTTTTTCTTTTTTGTTGTTGTTTTTTGTTGATGCTGTTGTGGGGTTGTTTTTTCTTCTTTTCTTTTTCTTCTTTTTTTTTCTAAATTTTCAATCGTTAAGTCTTCTATTTCTCCTCTAATTTTTATTTCTATAACCTACTATTACTTCTCAAAAAAAAAAGACTATTTTTTAAAGCAAACACCATATATAGTCTTTGTGTGGTTGTTGGTGTTTTTTAATAATTCTTGTGGCTTTGTTTGGTTTTTGGGGATTTTTGTTTGTTTGTTTTCTTTTTTTTCTTTTTTTTTCTTTTTTCCTTCTTCTTCTGTTCTTTAATATTGTATTTTTGAAAATCCAACCTCTACTCTAGATTTTTAATCTTTGATTTTTGGTTTTTGTTGTCAATTTTGTACATTTAAAAACCCAAACTTCACTACCCAATTTTACCTGAGAGCGAGATTACAGGCTTGACCACTCTCCTCCTTTCGACTCTCCTTTTTCTCCACCAGGTGGCCTCTGTCTCTTTCCTCCCTCATCTCTTCTCTATCCAACTCTGTGAATCTCTGTGTGTTCCAGACGGTGGAGAACACCTAAGGAACTGGTTACTGGCTGGATTTGTCTCTCTCCTTTTCATTTCCCTCTTTTATCTGCCTGGCCACCTCCGTCCACTTCCTCCCTCTCCTTTTCCCAGTATAACTCTGTAAATGCCTCTGAGCGGTCCAGACTATGGAGCGCACATAAGGAAGTGACTACTAGCTAGCTTGCTCTCTCCTCTTTTGATCTCACTGCATCTCATTCCAGTCACCTCTAACTACCCCCTCCCTCTTCTCTTCTCCATGTAACTCAGTGAACCTCTCTGGGTGTCCCTCAATGTGGAGAAACTTTTCATCTTTAACCTAGATGTTTTATCATCAGTGCTGTATAGATGGAGAAGTCTAGAGGCTACTGTAAAAATAAAACTGAAAACCAGAAGCAGGAGGCTTAAGTCCAAAGCCTGAGAACATCAGAGAACTCCTGAATTCAGGGAATATTAAGCAATAGGAGCTCATCAAATGCCTCCAAACCTACACTGAAACCAAGCCACCAAAGGGCCAACAAGTTCCAGAGCAAGACATACCACGCAAATTCTCCAGCAACACAGGAACACTCCCCTGAGCTTCAACATACAGGCAGTTCAAAGTCACTCCAAAACCATTGACGTCTCATAACCCGTTACTGGTCACTCCACTGCACTCCAGAGAGAAGAAACCCAGCTCCACCCAACAGAACTCCAACACAAGCCTCCCTAACCAGGAAACCTTGACAAGCCACTGATAGAACCCCACCCACAGTGAGGAAGCTCCATAATAAAGAGAACTCCACAAATTCCCAGAATATAGAAAGGCCACCCCAAACGCAGCAATATAACCAAGATGAAGAGACAGAGGAATACTCAGCAGGTAAAAGAACAGGAGAAATGCCCACCAAACCAAACAAAAAGGAAGAGATAGGGAATCTACCTGAGAAAGAATTTCGAATATTGATAGTGAAAATGATCCAAAATCTTGAAATCAAAATGAAATCACAGATAAATAGCCTGGAGACAAGGACTGAGAAGATGCAAGAAAGGTTTAACAAGGACCTAGAAGAAATAAAAAAAGAGTCAATATATAATGAATAATGCAATAAATGAGATCAGAAACACTCTGGAGGCAACAAATAGTAGAATAATGGAGGCAGAAGATAGGATTAGTGAAATAGAAGATAGCATGGTAGAAATAAATGAATCAGAGAGGAAACAAGAAAAACGAATGAAAAGAAATGAGGACAATCTCAGAGACCTCCAGGACAATATGAAACGCTCCAACATTCGAATTATACGAGTCCCAGAAGAAGAAGACAGAAAGAAAGATCATGAGAAAATCCTTGAGGAGATAATAGTTGAAAACTTCCCTAAAATGGGGAAGGAAATAATCACCCAAGTCCAAGAAACACAGAGAGTTCCAAATAGGATAAACCCAAGGCGAAACACCCCAAGACACGTATTAATCAAATCAACAAAGATCAAACACAAAGAACAAATATTAAAAGCAGCCAGGGAAAAACAACAAATAACACACAAGGGGATTCCCATACAGATAACAGCTGACCTTTCAATAGAAACTCTTCAGGCCAGGAGGGAATGACAAGACATACTTAAAGTGATGAAAGAAAATAACCTACAGCCCAGATTACTGTACCCAGCAAGGATCTCATTCAAATACGAAGGAGAAATCAAAAGCTTTACAGACAAGCAAAAGCTGAGAGAATTCAGCACCACCAAACCAGCTCTCCAACAAATTCTAAAGGATATTCTCTAGACAGGAAACACAAAAAGGGTGTATAAACCCAAACCCAACACAATAAAGTAAATGGTAACGGGATCATACTTATGATAATGATCAAAGGATCAATCCAAGAAGAAGATATAACAATTATAAAGATATATGCACCCAATATAGGAGCACCACAATATGTAAGACAAATGCTAACAAGTATGAAAGGGGAAATTAACCATAACACAATAATAGTGGAAGACTTTAATACCCCACGCACATCTATGGACAGATCAACTAAACAGAAAATTAACAAAGAAACGCAAACTTTAAATAATACATTAGACCAGTTAGACCTAATTGATATCTATAGGACATTTCACCCCAAAACAATGAATTTCACCTTTTTCTCAAGTGCTCATGGAACCTTCTCCAGGATAGATCACATCCTGGGCCATAAATCTAACCTTGATAAATTTTAAAAAATCGAAATCATTCCAAGCATCTTTTCTGACCATAATGTATTAAGATTAGATCTCAATTACAGGAGGAAAACTATTAAAAATTCCAACATATGGAGGCTTAACAACACGCTTCTGAATAACCAACAAATCAAAGAAGAAATCAAAAAAGAAATCAAAATATGCATAGAAACTAATGAAAATGAAAACACAACAACCCAAAACCTGTGGGACACTATAAAAGCAGTGCTAAGAGGAAGGTTCATAGCAATACAGGCATACCTCAAGAAACAAGAAAAAAGTCAAATAAATAACCTAACTCTACACCTAAAGCAACTAGAAAAGGAAGAATTGGAGAACCCCAGAGTTAGTAGAAGGAAAGAAATCTTAAAAATTAGGGCAGAAATAAATGCAAAGGAAACAAAAGAGACCATAGCAAAAATCAACAAAGCCAAAAGCTGGTTCTTTGAAAGGATAAATAAAATTGACAAACCATTAGCCAGACTCATCAAGAAACAAAGAGAGAAAAATCAAATCAATAAAATTAGAAATGAAAATGGGGAGATCACAACAGACAACACAGAAATACAAAGGATCATAAGAGACTACTATCAGCAATTCTATGCCAATAAAATGGACAACGTGGAAGAAATGGACAAATTCTTAGAAAAGTACAACTTTCCAAAACTGAACCAGGAAGAAATAGAAAATCTTAACAGATCCATCACAAGCACGGAAATTGAAACTGTAATCAGAAATCTTCCAGCAAACAAAACCCCAGGTCCAGACGGCTTCACAGCTGAATTCTACCAAAAATTTCGAGAAGAGCTAACACCTATCCTACTCAAACTCTTCCAGAAAATTGCAGAGGAAGGTAAACTTCCAAACTCATTCTATGAGGCCACCATCACCCTAATACCAAAACCTGACAAAGATACCACAGAAAAAGAAAACTATAGGCCAATGTCACTGATGAACACAGATGCAAAAATGTTCAACAAAATTCTAGCAATCAGAATCCAACAACACATGAAAAAGATCATACACCATGACCAAGTGGGCTTTATCCCAGGGATGCAAGGATTCTTCAATATCCGCAAACCAATCAATGTAATTCACCACATTAACAAATTGATAAAGAAAAGCCATATGATTCTCTCAGTAGATGCAGAGAAGGCCTTTGACAAAATTCAACATTCATTTATGATAAAAACTCTCCAGAAAGCAGGAATAGAAGGAACATACCTCAACATAATAAAAGCTATATATGACAAACCCACAGCAAACATTATCCTCAATGGTGAAAAATTGAAAGCATTTCCCCTAAAGTCAGGAACAAAACAAGTGTGCCCACTTTCACCATAACTATTCAACATAGTTCTGGAAATTTTGGCCACAGCTATCAGAGCAGAAAAAGAAATAAAAGGAATCCAAATTGGAAAAGAAGAAGTAAAACTCTCACTGTTTGCAGATGACATGATCCTCTACATGGAAAACCCTAAAGACTCCACCAGAAAATTACTAGAGCTCATCAATGAATATAGTAAAGTTGCAGGATATAAAATCAACACACAGAAATCCCTTGCATTCCTATACACTAATAATGAGAAAGTAGAAAAAGAACTTAAGGAAACAATTCCATTCACCATTGCAACGAAAAGAATAAGATAACTTAGGAATATATCTACCTAAAGAAACTAAAGACCTATATATAGAAAACTATAAAACATTGATGAAAGAAATCAAAGAGGACACTAATAGATGGAGAAATATACCATGTTCATGGATAGGAAGAATCAAAATAGTGAAAATGAGTATACTACCCAAAGCAATCTACAGATTCAATGCAATCCCTCTCAAGCTACCAGTGATATTTTTCACAGAACTAGAACAAATAATTTCAAGATTTGTATGGAAATACAAAAAACCTCGAATAGCCAAAGCAATCTTGAGAAAGAAGAATGGAACTGGAGGAATCAACTTGCCTGACTTCAGGCTCTACTACAAAGCCACAGTCATCAAGACAGTATGGTACTGGCACAAAGACAGAAATATAGATCAATGGAACAAAATACAAAGCCCAGAGATAAATCCACACACCTATGGACACCTTATCTTTGACAAAGGAGGCAAGAATATACAATGGATTAAAGACAATCTCTTTAACAACTGGTGCTGGGAAAACTGGTCAACCACTTGTAAAAGAACGAAACTAGATCACTTTCTAACACCACACACAAAAATAAACTCAAAATGGATTAAAGATCTAAACGTAAGATCGGAAACTATAAAACTCCTAGAGGAGAACATAGGCAAAACACTCTCTGACATAAACCACAGCAGGATCCTCTATGATCCACCTCCCAGAATTCTGGAAATAAAAGCAAAAATAAACAA
The DNA here is from genome assembly GCF_023091745.1 of Budorcas taxicolor. Taxonomy (NCBI): domain Eukaryota; kingdom Metazoa; phylum Chordata; class Mammalia; order Artiodactyla; family Bovidae; genus Budorcas; species Budorcas taxicolor. The sequence continues at coordinate 95,490,017 of NC_068920.1, forward strand.
ATGGGATCTAATTAAAATTAAAAGCTTCTGCACAACAAAGGAAAATATCAGCAAGGTGAAAAGACAGCCTTCTGAATGGGAGAAAATAATAGCAAATGAAGCAACTGACAAACAACTAATCTCAAAAATATACAAGCAACTTATGCAGCTCAATTCCAGAAAAATAAATGACCCAATCAAAAAATGGACCAAAGAACTAAATAGACATTTCTCCAAAGAAGACATACGGATGGCTAACAAACACATGAAAAGATGCTCAACATCACTCATTATTAGAGAAATGCAAATCAAGACCACAATGAAGTACCACTTCACACCAGTCAGAATGGCTGCAATCCAAAAGTCTGCAAGCAATAAATGCTGGAGAGGGTGTGGAGAAATGGGAACTCTCTTACACTGTTGGTAGGAATGCAAACTAGTACAGCCACTATGGAGAACAGTATGGAGATTCCTTAAAAAAAATTGCAAATAGAACTGCCTTATGACCCAGCAATCCCACTGCTGGGCATACACACCGAGGAAACCAGAATTGAAAGAGACACATGTACCCCAATGTTCATCGCAGCACTGTTTATAATAGCCAGGACATGGAAACAACCTAGATGTCCATCAGCAGATGAATGGATAAGAAAGCAGTGGTACATATACACAATGGAGTATTACTCAGCCATTAAAAAGAATACATTTGAATCTGTTCCAATGAGATGGATGAAATGAGCCGATTATACAGAGTGAAGTAAGCCAGAAAGAAAAACACCAATACAGTATACTAACACATATATATGGAATTTAGAAAGATGTCAATGATGGCCCTGTATGTGAGACAGCAAAAGAGACACAGAGCAGACTTTTGGACTCTGAGGGAGAGGGAGAGGGTGGGATGATTTGGTAGAATGGCATTGAAACATGTATACTATCATGTAAGAAACGAATCGCCAGTCTATGTTTGATGCAGGATACAGGATGCTTGGGGATGGTACACGGGGATGGCCCAGAGAGATGTTATGGGGAGGGAGGTGGGAGGGGGGTTCATGTTTGGGAATGCATGTACACCCATGGTGGATTCATGTCAATGTATGGCAAAACCAATACAGTATTGTAAAATAAAGTAAAAATTAAAATTAAAAAAATAAATAAACAACAACAAAAAATAGTAAATAAATACAGGACCAGAAACTATAAAACTCCTAGAGGAAAATATAGGCAAAACACTCTCTGACATAAATCATAGCAGGATCCTCTATGATCCAGCTCCCAGAGTAATGGAAATAAAAGCAAAAATAAACAAATGGGACCTAATTAAACTTAAACTTGTACTTCCTTTTGTACAACTAGGAAACTATAAGCAAGGTGAAAAGACAGCCTTCTGAATGGGAGAAAATAATAGCAAATGAAGCAACTGACAAACAACTAATCTCAAAAATATACAAGCAACTCCTACAGCTCAATTCCAAAAAAATTAATGACCCAATCAAAAAATGGGCCCAAGAACTAAACAGATATTTCTCCAAAGAAGACATACAGATGGCTAACACATGAAAAGATGCTCAGCATCACTCATTATCAGAGAAATGCAAATCAAAACCACAATGAGGGAGCATCTCACACCAGTCAGAATGGCAGCTATCAAAAGGTCTACAAACAATAAATGCTGGAGGAGGTGCGGAGAAAAAGGAACCCTCTTACACTGTTGGTGGGAATGCAAACTAGTGCAGCCACTATGGAAAACAGTGTGGAGATTCCTTAAAAAACTGGAAATAGAACTGCCATACGACTCAGAAATCCCATTGCAGGCATACACACCGACATGTGTACCCCAATGTTCATCGCAGGACTGTTTACAATAGCCAGGACATGGAAGCAACATAGAGGTTTGTCAGCAGATGAATGGATAAGAAAGCTGTGGTACATATACACAATGGAATATTATTCAGCTATTAAAAAGAATGCATTTGAATCAGTTCTAATGAGGTGGATGAAACTGGAGCCTATTCTACAGAGCAAAGTAAGTCAGAAAGAAAAACACCAATACAGTATATTAACGCACATATATGGAATTTAGAAAGATGGTAATGATGACCCTACATGTGAGACAGTAAAAGAGACACAAATGTAAAGAACAAACTTTTGAATTTTGTGGGAGAAGGCGAGGGTGGGATGATTTGAGAGAATAGCATTGAAACATGTATATTATCATATGTAAAACAGATCGCCAGTCCAGGTTCAATGCATGAGACAGGGCACACAGGACTGGTGCACTGGGATGACCCTGAGGGATAGGATGGGGAGGGAGTTGGGAGGGGGGTTCAGGATGGGGAACATATGTACACCCATGAAACAAAGACATGGTTTAAGCACAAGTATTCTATATATATATATATATATATATATATATATATATATATATATATAACATGAAAAATATACATGAAACCCATTTCAAATGAAAAAAAGCTTCAAGACATGCCAGTGACTGGTTCAAACAGTGATGTGCTATAATTACATATAAGACAAATATTTACCTAGCTAAGAAGAAAAGTCCAAAGACAAAGATATGCCAGTTAGAATGTCTTCCGTGTTAAGCAACAAAATACATAAGTACATAGGTCTTAAAGGATAAAGGCATTTATTATGTCACTTAAAAAGAATTTGGAAAGAGACTGGTCCAGCTGGTTAATTTAGTGACACATTGGAATAAACAAAGACCTGAGTGCTTTCTCTGCATTTTGTTATCTTCAAAGTGTTGCTTTCAAGTCTGTCAGATCAAGATAACAATGTGGCTGCCATTACTCCCGGTATCTATCCAGCAAATAATCATATCCAAAGTCCAGAAGGTGAGTTATTCCACACAAATATCTATCAGGGAGGGAAGACCATATATATGACTGCACAGGTTGAACCTAAGAACCCCAGAGAGGAGGTCACAGAAGCCATAATGAGTATGCATACGGTAGAGGTGACCATCTTTTTAACAGTCACATAAATACTCTATACTATAAACAGCTACAGTGACATTTAATTATTTTAGGACAAATAAATTCTGATGTCATGTTAAGCCTGTGAAAGTGAAAGTCGCTCATTTGTGTCTGACTTTTTGCGACCCCATGGGCAGCTATATGGTCTATGGAATTCTCCAGGCCAGAATACTGGAGTGGGTACATGGTCCCTTCTGCAGGGGATCTTCCCAACCCAGGGATCTAACCCAGGTCTCCCACATTGCAGGCAGATTCTTCACTGTATGAGCCACCAGGGAAGCCCAATAGATATCTTTAAACATTTTAAAGGGACAAAAATCACATCAGGAAGTTATATGTAGAAATATATAGCAATTTGCCATTTTAATTTTCACACACTGGTTCTTAATTTTTCAAACCTAGCAATTCCAGCAATTGCTTTCTGCTCCCAGAGAGAAACTGAAAGCAAACATAATTTGTTCTATCATTTCAAGTCATCTTCTTTTCCATAATCATAATCTTGTATATAATAAGATTAGCAGCTCTACTTTTTCTAACATGGCATTAAACCACCTTTCAATTGTCACTCTTAAATCAAAAATACTCCTAAATGTCAACTCATAAAAATTTGACAAGTCACTCCATTATTCAGGCTGTCCTTAAAGTGATCAATAGTGGGCTCTGAGAGAATACACATTCCTCCCTCATAAAAACAATTTTAATGGTCTCAGCCACTCATTTTTTACAGAAAATATTTTCACTCCTGCTGCTGTGTAACCTCAGTCACAATCAACTCCAAGTATTAAAACTCAAAGGACATGCTAAAATAAACTATTTAATAACTGAAGTATGTTATCAACCCCATCCACTCCTCCCCTAGATTAGTCATTCAGTCTTACTTCAATACAGTGCTACACAGTTATTGGTGGCTTGTCTAGGACTTGATAAGCACATAAACTTAGAAAACCATGACAATCACTCCAGCCTCATAAAATATCATTTTTATGACTGCTATTTACGTACATCCAGGCCTCAGCATGGCTTGCAGATTTATTTAATAGAGGATGATAACAATCATGCTGAGTTACAACACACCAATATTAAGGTTGGAATTCATACTTTATTCTGAGTAGACATTGATGCTAGAGCTAGATGGAGGAATTTCTGTAATGGTCACATAACATGGGATTCCCAACCCAACCAAAAGACAATGAATTTCAATTCAGAGGTTTTTTGGTGTGTGTGTTTTGTTTTGTTTTGTTTTGTTTTGTTGCATATATTTTTAAACAAGCAAGAGATGTAGATAAGATAAGCATCAATTCTTGTGTTGGAATATTGGCAAGAATCTCCAATCCAGAGGTAAAGAGGGTTAGTGGACCATTCAGTAACAGGAAACTAGAGGAGAAAATTGCAGTAAATGAGCCCAACCAGCATGTTAGTTCATTTCATTATTCAAGGCAAAACTTTTAGAAGTACTTTTCTACTACGTATATGCTCTAAAGCTGGCATCCCCATTCTCTCCCCAACTGCCCCTATTCTAAACATGTAGTCTATCATTTTAAAAATAATGATGCATTCAGAAAACCTCAGAAAGTCTTCAGTGTCTTAAAATAACTCCAACTGTGGCAACTGCCTGATTTTAAAAGGCCTTACTGTACATTATTCTGTGTCACATAATAGACACATTGCTGTATTGATAACAAGCATTTCCAGAGATTTAATGGCTTTCTCCAAAACCTCTTCATCATTTCTCTGAGCCACCTAGGGAGAGTGTACATTTCCCAGCTCCTTTTCCTCATTCCCCTGCTAAGAAACAAACAGCTTCTCTGGGATCCCACCCCATTTTAGAAATCTTGATGAGAATACCAGACTTAGTTTCTACCTGAACCCCAGATTTCAGGACTTGCTAATGATGTGCTCATGTGGAAAGATCCAGAAGTGAAGAGAATGCTTTGAAATGAGGCCAAGAAGAACCAAGGATCCTGGCCTGCTTTTAACCATGCTAGTCCCATGTGTGACTCCAAATCCAAAATCTTTAGCATCTTAGTAAATGAAATGCAGCATCAGTTCAGTTCAGTTCAGTCACTCAGTCATGTCTGACTCTTTGCGACCCCATGAATCGCAGCACGCCAGGCCTCCCTGTCCATCACCAACTCCCGGAGTTCACTCAGACTCACGTCCATTGAGTCAGTGATGCCATCCAGCCATCTCATCCTCGGTCGTCCCCTTCTCCTCCTGCCCCCAATCCCTCCCAGCATCAGAGTCTTTTCCAATGAGTCAACTCTTCGCATGAGGTGGCCAAAGTACTGGAGTTTCAGCTGTAGCATCATTCCTTCCAAAGAAATCCCAGGGCTGATCTCCTTCAGAATGGACTGGTTGGATCTCCTTGCAGTCCAAGGGACTCTCAAGAGTCTTCTCCAACACCAAAGTTCAAAAGCATCAATTCTGCGGCGCTCAGCCTTCTTCACAGTACAACTCTCACGTCCATACATGACCACAGGAAAAACCATAGCCTTGATTAGACGGACCTTAGTAGGCAAAGTAATGTCTCTGCTTTTGAATATGCTATCTAGGTTGCTCATAACTTTTCTTACAAGGAGTAAGCATCTTTTAATTTCATGGCTGCAATCACCATCTGCAGTGATTTTGGAGCCCAAAAAAATAAAGTCTGACACTGTTTCCACTGTTTCCCCATCTATTTCCCATGAAGTAATGGAACTGGATACCATGATCTTCATTTTATGAATGTTGAGCTTTAACCCAACTTTTTCACTCTCCTCTTTTACTTTCATCATACACATCTGCAAATTCAGTCTTATTCATAGGCATATAAAAATTAAAATCAGGTATCTCAAAGTTAAATTTACATTACTTTTTACTACTGGCATTCCTTTCTACCCCACCAGTAACCAGAATAAAGCTTTCATATGAGAGATAAGTAAAAACACCTAAGAGATAAAAATTGTACAAAAATTAACAGTCTAAATATGAAGCAAACTGAAATGTGGTACCATTTTCAAGCAAGTGTTCAAGCGTTTAAAAAAGAGAAAAAATTAATCCTTGACATCATGTTCCTTTGAGAGGCATGAAATTAATGTCAATGGATTCTCTTTCTTTTCTAAGGGCCCAAACGTACTACTTGGTTTTACAGGGAACAACATTCACATACTTACACTATTGTAAAACCTACTTATTGGATTATAATTTTTAGAATCAACCTGAGGACAAAGTATAGCATACTTACTAATACTCACATCTAAAAATAATATCTTCACCTAGACCTCTCACGCCATACACAAAAACAAACTGCAGGGGGAAAAATGGGCGATTATTTGATATTTTAAAGAGGGCCAAGAGGCCATGAAAAGATGCTTAATATCACTAATAATTAGGGAAATGCAAATCAAAATTACAGTGAGGTATCACCTCATACCTTTCAGAATGGTTATCAGCAAAAAATCTACAAGCAATAAATGCTGGCAAGGGCATGCAGAAAAGGGAACCCTCCAGTGCTATTGGTGGACATTTAAATTGACACAGCCACAATGGAGAACAATATAAATGTTACTTTTTAAAAAATCTAAAAATAGAACTACCATATGACCAAATAATTCCACTTCTGGGCATACACTAAGAAAACAATAATTTCAAAACGATGCATGCACCCCAGGGTTCACTATAGCACTATTTACAATAGCCAGGATATGGAATCAACCAAACTGTTCAATGACAGATGAATGGATAAAGATGTGGAACAAATACAATGGAATATTAGTCATTCAAAGTAATAAAATTGGGTCATTTGTACAGATATGAATGGACCTAGAGACTGTCATACAGAGTGAAGTATGTCAGAAAAACAAAATATTGTATATTGATGCACATACGTGGAATCTAGAAAAATGGCACAGATGAACCTATCTTTGGAGGGTAGGAATTATATACACAGACACAGAGAATAGAGGTATGTGGACACAGGGGATGGAGGAAGAGAAGGTGAGATGAATTGGGAGGTTGGAATTGATGTGTACACACTACCATGTGTAAAATAGCTAATGAGAACCTGCTATACAGCTCGGGGAGCCCAGCTCAACCCTCTGTGGTGATCTAGATGGGAGGAACGGGGGGTGGGAGGAAGGTCCAAAAAGGAGGGGACATATATATGCATGTGGCTGGTTCCCTTTGTTGTACAGCAGAAGCTAGCACAGTGTGCTTATTTGCCCAGTCGTGTCTGACTCTTTGAGACCCTGTGGACTGTAGCCCACCAGGTCCTCTGTCCATGTGGATTCTTCAGGAAAGAAAACTGGAGTGGGTTGGTATGTCCTCCTCCAGGGGATCTTCCCAACCCAGGGATCAAACTCAGGTCTCTCACACTGCAGCTGGATTCTTACCATCTGAGCCACCAGGGAATCCCGGCACAGTATTATGAAGCAACTACATCCCAATTTTAAAATAATAAACAAGACCCTGTCTGTAAAACTAAAAACAAGTGACAAACTGATATGCATTATATTAAGAACTTCTCCAAATCAAAAGGAAAATTGATAATTGCATAGAGAAGATAAGGGAACATTATGAACAGGTAATACATAGAAGAAATAATGAAAGAGTAAGAGTATCAAATTCTGGCAATTATGTGAAGGAAAATTAAAACAATATCATTTCTATCAGGTTGACAAAAATTAAGATGATTAACAACATTATCCAGTAATTGTAAGAATTTGGGGAATCAAGCAGTCTCATGCCTTATGGGTGAGTATGTAAATTGGTAATGCCCATCTCAGAATAATATGGCATTAACTAACACAGATTATAATGTTCATACCCTTGGTCCTTTATTTTCTATGTACAGTTATCTATACTAAAGCATTACTCCATCTGATAACAAAGATGCATATAAAAATATTGTCACTGTATATTTTGTGAGTAAAAACTGAAAATAACTATCAAATTGATGAATGGCTACATAAATTACAGGGCATTCATTTTATATGCATTAATCTGAGAGATATGCTTGATGTATTACCTGAACCAAAATAACAGGTATCTGTGCAGTGTAAACAACATGACTATGTTTTTAATTTAAAAAAGAAAAAACTGAACTACCATCTATATATATGTTTTAAGGTGGAAACGTTTCCAAGTTCCTCTATTCATCATTAAAAAGGACAAGTCATAATGCATTCTTTGTTAAGATACACAATTTATACATAAATATGCATGCTGCTGCTGCTGCTAAGTATCTTCAGTCCTGTCCAATTCTGTGCAACCCCACAGACGGCAGCCCACCAGGCTCCTCTGTCCCTGGAATTCTCCAGGCAAGAATACTGGAGTGGGTTGCCATTTCCTTTTCCAATGCATGCATGCATGCTAAGTCGCTTCAGTCGTGTCCGACTCTGTGCGACCCCATGGACAGCAGCCCACCAGGCTCCTCTGTCCACAGGATTCTCTAGGCAAGACTGGAGTGGGTTGCCACTTCCTTCTCCATAAATATGAATACATATGTATACATAAAATGATTTATGTAGTACAACATATAATATATAAATCAGTTGGAATGATATAGGCCAAATAAGTGTTATTCTAGGTTGGTAAGGAAAGCATGAGGGAGAATCATAATTTTTAACAAGAATATACCCATTACTTTTTTACACAACAAGCAAAATGAACCAATTCTATGTAATACAAACTGACAATAAAACCATTCTAAAAAATAAATTTAATAAACTAAGCATATTTGTAAAACAGGAAATAAACCTGAACCAGAGAGTACCACCTCTCTCCATCTCCACACCAACACTATCCAGCTGGGTTAAAGGCTGTCAGTTTTCTGCTTCTTACATTCTACACTGAAAATCTAAAATGTAAAGGGGCAAACCTTTCAGAAATGAATTCCCCCTATCTAACCATCAAAACAATTATTCTTTTGAATTTGTCATTCTTTTAAAAAATTATTTGACCAATGGAAGACTAAAATGAAGCAGAATGTATTAATTACTAAGGAAATGAAGATAAGAATTCTGCCTTAATTCAATAATTTCATTAATTACTACTAAAGAGATGACGCTGAAACACTGTTACTGTAAGAAAATGCTACAGTGAAAAGTAATCAAAATAGTAGATTTTATCAAATGGTGACGGTTAAAAAAATACACAATTTTCTTGGTTAACTACTCAGCTTGAACAAGACTTCTACATTTTTGGCATAATTCATTTAAGAATGAATATGCTGACTATGTTCTGTTAGGAGTAAAGAGGAGCACACATCTAATCAGAGTAGTAATCATATTTGTGGTTTTTTGAAGTTTCAAATAGCTCAAGATACATCAAGGAATTATAAGCATATTAACAAATCCATAGTTGGAATTTTTAAAAACAATGTCAGACTAGGATATGTTTTAACTACAAAACATCTGGGAATTGATAACTTAAAGAACCACATTCCACAAGTGCATAATTAAAGACAAGTCCTGTATCAGCTGGAGGGTCTGATATGTTTTGGCTAGATTAAAATGAACTCAGATAATCTTCGCCAGCCTCATTCTAGTTAGGACCAGTTACTCAAGTTCTACTCAGACTAGGGAGGGGGAAAGTTTTCATTATTTTTTATTGAATTTTTTCATAACAAAAATCACCTTTTACTCAGATCTAGACATGGAATAGATCACAGAGATGAAAGTCATTTTCTTTCTTTTAACATGGTTGACATTTTTTTTATTCTTTTTTTAATTAAATTTTTATTTTTACTTTATTTTGCTTTACAATACTGTATTGGTTTTGCCATACATGAAAGTCATTTTCTTGAAGACATCATATGAAGCAGCTTCCTGCTAAATTAGGAAAAGTGAAGTGCTTTCATTCCCATTTTACAAATGAAGCAACTTGAGTTTGCAAAGGAAGCTACATAGAAAAAGTGACTAAAAAGCCTGAAGGAGCACTAATTCTATCTGGTGTGTCAGTACTCTCATTCCAAATTCATCCTCGGTACTAATGTACTTCGGCTGTACTACTTGAGTTCACAAAAGCATTAATGTGGCTGTTGTTGTTGTTTAGTTGCTAAGTTGTGTCCAACTCTTTTGCAACCCCATGGACTATAGCCCACCAGGCTCCTCTGTCCATGGGATTTCCCAGGCAAGAATACCGGGATAGGTTGCCATTTCCTTCTCCAGGGGATCTTCCCGACCCAGGGATCGAAACCACATCTCCTGCATTGGCAGACAGGTTCTTTACCACTGAGCTACAAGGGAAGCCCAAAAGCATTAATATAGTTAGTTAACAAGGTAGCACATAGGGAAAGACATGCAGTACAATCTATTTGAATTGATTTTAGCCCTCAGAATTTTCTCTTTCCAGCCCTCCTTTCTAGTCATCCAAAACCCCTAGATCTAGGGTTCACACCATTGGTCCCGAGCCTTTATCTTTTATGTGTATTTCTCTTAAGAGAAATCTACAAAATGATTAAGAAGAGATTATTTATTATGAAGACAAATTAAGCTTCCCCCATCTAAGAATGTAACATATTTCCTCCTCTTCTTCATAACTTTCCATTATTTGCTCTTGGAAATTATATGCTTGTCTAGATAATTTGACTTTAAATTGCTCTATCAGAAAGGATGAGTTTAATGATAAGATGTATCTAGAACTCTCTCAAGAATGTTTCATTTTTTTAATTTCTCTTTTTTCAAGTACTTACATGTTTTTAAAAATATATTTTCTGAGTAATTCCACATGGTATAAATGCTTAGAATCTAAACAGATTCAAAGGCAGAAAAGAGATTCTACTTCATATCAGATCAACAAGAAATGGTCTAGCTCTGGGCAATAAAAAAGCACAATGGGTTACTTGCTCTACACTTAAAAAAAAAAAAAAACAACAGTTCAGAATCCCTAAAGAATGATGATCCTAACTTTTATTGCTTCCTAATACAGAAGCAACTTTAATGTGTGGCTTTGATTAAACAACAAGGGCAGTTCAAAACAATGACATAGACATGAAAGGCTCAAGTATCTGAAATCTTTAGCATATTTATCATATCCTGAAATAGATGGGCATAGAACAGATGAAGTGAAGGAGACATGTACATCTCAGCCACAGAACTGAACTTAGTGAAACTTGCCGTTTCTTGAGTGAAGTATACTTTTGCTTCTACAGCTCAAATGCTGTCAAAATAAGGTTTCTCTGGAATTATGTCATAGATCATTATTGAGGAATTGGAAATCTTCAATTGTTCAAAGTGAAAGTGAAGTCACTCAGTCGTGTCCGACTCTGCGACCCCATGGACTGTAGCCCACCAGGCTCCTCCCTCCACGGGATTCTCCAGGCAAGAGTACTGGAGTGGGGTGCCATTTCAAAGTGCTTATGAAATGGGGCCTGACTTTTATGCTCTTTGAATCACTGAAAGGTAAAGAAAAGAAAAAAGTCTAACTAATAATAACTAAGAGTATATTTACCCCCCATCATTCATTTTCAAGGTGTCTCTTTGTTACACTTTTGTTGTTGTTGTTTGGTCACTAACTTATGTCTGACTCTTTGTGACCCCATGGACTGTGCACGCCAGACTCTTCTGTCCTCTGCTGACTTTCAGGGTTTGCTCGGATTCATGTCCACTGAGTCAGTGATGCAATGACCATCTCATCCTCTGCTGCTCCCTTCTCCTCTTGCCTTCAATCCCTCCCAGTATCTCTCCCAGGGTTTTTTCCAATGAGTTGGCTTCTCACACAAGGTGACCAAAGTATTGCCACTTCCACTTCAGCATCAGTCCTTCCAGTGAATATTCAGGGCTGATTTCCTTTAGGATTGACTGATTTGATCACCATGCAGACTCCTTGAGAATCTCCAAGGGACTCTCAAGAGTCTTCTCTAACACCACAATTAGGAAAACATCAATTCTTCAGCACTCAACCTTCTTCATGGTCCAGCTCTCACATCTATACACGACTACTAGAAAAACCATGCTTTGACTACACAGACCTTTGTCTACATAGTGATATCTCTGCTTTTTAATATGCTGTCTGGGTTTGTCATAGCTTTCTTTCCAAGGAGCAAGCATCTTTTAATTTCCTGGCTGCAATCACCACCCAAGAAAATAAAATCTGTCTCTGCTTTCACTTGTTCCCCTTCTATATGCCATGGGACCAGATTCCATGATCTTAGTTTTAGGGTTTTTTTTTTAATGTTGAGAAAAATTCTGAAAAAGATGGGAATACCAGACCACCTGGGAAAGATTGAGGGCAGGAGGAGAAGGGGATGACAGAGGATGAGACGGTTGGATGGCATCACTGATTCGATGGACATGAGTTTGGGTAAACTCCAGGAGTTTGTGATGGACAGGAAGGCCTGGTGTGCTGCGGTCCATAGGGTCACAAAGAGTGAGGCATGACTGAGTGACTGAACTGAACTGTTATCCTTAATATAATCCCATTACATGAGTAGCTTAAGTATGACCATCTACACTTGTCAGACACAGATCTAAAGTCATACAGGTAGTGATAAACAAAAGAGGAATTAAAACTCCAGTATCCTTGCTCCTTTTCATTACTTTTTTTTTTTGGTTACCATTACCCCCACTGTCATAAATAAGCCCCAAATGGAGTCACTTGTGCTAGGCTATGCCACCAACTGGGCCTTAATATCCAACCTAATTGATGCTTTAATCTCCCCAAGGGATGCAGTTTTATGTAGTCAATCAGAATTTTCTGATCAACATTAATGAGGTAATTTGTCACATGGGAACTTTTCCATCCCCCATCCAAAGGAAAAAGAGGTAACCCATCTAACATTTTGTCCCCAAAAGGAGATGACCTAAATTGAAAAACTCTCTTGCTTGGTTATGGCTTCTCTGTTTTCCCTTTCTGTGATTGTGGTTTTCATTCTGTCTGCCCTCTGAGGGATGAAGGTAAGAGGCTTGTGGAAACTTCCTGGTGGGAGGGACTGGCTGTGGGTAAGACTGGGTCTTGCTCAGGTGGGCAGGGCCATGCTCAGTAAATCTTTAATTCAATTTTCTGCTGATAGGAGGGACTGTGTTCCCTCCCTGTAGTTTGGCCTGAGGCCAATATGGCAGGGGTAATGTTGACCTCCTTCAAAAGGACTCTTACCAACACACTTCAACTCCCAGGACTGTTGTAGTCAGTGCCCTTGACCACACAGCAAGCCACTGTCGACTCACACCTACACCAGAGGCTGCTGAACATTCACAAGCAAGTCTGATTCAGTCTCCTGAGGGGTCACTGCTCCTTTCTCCTGGGTTCTGGGGAGCACACAACGTTTTGTTGTGCCCTCCAGGAGTCTGTTTCCCTGGGGCTTCTCAGTCCTTTTGCCAGATTCCCAGGTTGGGAAATCTGTTGTGGGCCCTAGAACTTTTGCAACAGTGGGAGCACTTCTTTGGTAGAATTGTTCTCCAGTTTGTGGGCCATGTGCTCGGCGGTTCTATAGTGGCTCTAATGGCAACCTCCTCCAAGAGGACTTAGGCCACATGTTGTGCCTCCCAAGTCGGCTGCAGCCAGAGGCCCATCCCTGCAGCTGGCCACTGCTGACTCATGCCTCCACTGGAGACACTCAAACATTCAAAGGCAGGTCTGGATCAGTGTCATCCCTTTAAAAACCTATCCCTTCCTGTAGACTTCAAATTACTTGATGGGACACTGTCTGATTTATGAATTACTCAATGAAGTCAACTTGATTTTAAAAATTTATTTGGTTGAATTTTGTTTTGTAACACTATATGTCTATTCATAGTTTGGTTCTTTTTTCTTCCTTTGGTTCCCACATTGCTATCCCTCATTTTGATTCCCAGTATCTCTCTGACTCAATGCAGACCATTTGGGATTAAAATATCCAATTCAATATTTTGATAGGAACCATTCAATAAGTCAAGAGCCTCTTGATGAAAGTGAAAGAGGAGAGTGAAAAAGCTGGCTTAAAACTCAACATTCAAAAAACTAAGATCATGGCATCCAGTCCCATCACTTCATGGCAAATAGATGGGGAAGCAATGGAAACAGTGACAGATTTTATTTTCCTGGGCTCCAAAATCACTGCAGATGATGACTGCAGCCATGAATACTTGCTCCTTGGAAGAAACACTATGACCAACGTAGACAGCATACTAAAAAGCAGAGACATTACTTTGCCAACAAATGTCTGTCTAGTCAAAGCTATGGTTTTTCCAGTAGTCCTGTATGGATATGAGAGTTGGACCATATACAAAGCTGAGTACCAAAGAACTGATGCTTTTGAACTGTGGTGCTGGAGAAGACTCTTGAGAGTCTCTTGGACTGCAAGGATATCAAACCAGCTAATCCTAAAGGGAATCAGTCCTGAATATTCATTGGAAGGACTCGTGTTGAAGCTGAAGCTCCAACACTTTGGCCACCTGATGCGATCAGCTGACTCACTGGAAAAGATCCTGATGCTGGGAAAGATTGAAGGCAAGAAGAGAAGGGGATGAAGGAGAATGATGGTTGGATGGCATCACCAACTCAATGGACATGAGTTTGAGCAAGCTCCAGGAGTTGGTGATGGACAGGGAAGCCTGGTGTGCTGCAGTCCATGGGGTCACAAAGAGTCAGGCACAACTGAGTGATAGAACTGAACTCAATAAATACAAATGAATTTGAATTATTCATATAATCAGCAAGATTCATTCTCTTTTGCCTAAATCCTGTGTGTCTCTATAGGAATATCTTTCATTGTTCTTTATTTCTGCCTATTCTAGGGATGTTCATCTGAAACAGCAAGAAGCCATGCCTTTTTGCAGAGTACAGTACCAGAAGAAAACCTCAATCCTTCCTTCAAACAGTATCTTTCAAAACATTTTTGAAAACATCATCTCTTATCCCTAGGCAATGAGACGGTACTGAAAATACACTCTTGACTTCTCCAAACAGTTTGGAGTAAGAATTTTCATAGCAGGCTCACCATTAAAACATTGACCAGATTTGTCCCAAAGGGACTCCAGTTCTATCTATCTCTGAAAATAGAAATTAAAGAGGCAGAGGGAGAAAGCTTTTTAAAATCCACAGCATTAAGTAATTCAATTGAAAAAGAGATCTTACCTACTGCAAGTTCTAATTAAAGTAGATTTCCACTTGGAATGGTTGTGTCTTCAAACAAAGGTGTTATTTTAATGAATACAAAAGGAAAGTGTTTTTACTCCTTTATACCAAAGAGCTGATAGTTGAGAAGAGCTTGGAAGGGAAGTGGGGTTGGGGGGCGAGGGGCGCTCACACGTCACTGAGTCTGGAATATATGCATATGTGCATAAAAATTTTGATTTACAATTGACCTTATTCTTTTCTTTGATTTAATACTAACAGATTTTTTTTTTAAGGAATCTGAATACTCTTCAGATATTTTAGGCTTTGAGAAGTGGTTCTCCCACTGCATCAAAACCTAACAGACTTTCAAGGTTAAGTCTTTGTGATCACTGTAAATGATAAGAAGAGGAGTCATACCATGAGCCCACAGTGAGCCCATGTGTGTGTACTCAGTCACTCAGTTGTGTCCAGTTCTTTGCCACCTCATGGACTATATAGCCTGCTAGGCTCCTCTGTCCATGTAATTTTCCGGGCAACAATACTGGAGTGGGTTGCCATTTCCTACTCCAAGAGATCTTCCTGACCCAAGGATAGAACCCATGTCTCTTATGTCTCATGCAGTGGCAGGCAGATTCTTTACCACTGTGACACCTGGAAGCCCACTGTGAACCCATTCTCTTCATATTTCCACAGCATTTGAATATGTTAATTCTTTGAAGTTATACGTTTTCATTTTAATCAAGTTACCTTGAACCACTGTAGCCACTGCATTGACTGTGGCCTTCAAAGATGGCAAGTAAGTGTAGCTTTTCAAATAATACATTTTAATCCATGCTCTGACTAAATTTACAATTTGTTCCTATGCTTTTCCATTTAGTACCGACAGAAAGCTCTCACAGATTTTCCTCGCTTACCATCCCCAGTTTCCTTCTACTCTTTACACATTCTTAAGAAAATGTTTTAGCTGCCAAAAGCATTCCCATTAGTGAAGACTTTAATAAAAATTAATTATAAATGGAAACTTGAATAAAAGTTTTTTTAAAAAGAGGATGCCTTTCTATTTTACCCTGAATTTAAAGAAAACTGCTTCTGTAACAGTATTTCAGATTTTTGGCAGCTATTCTTCCAGTTACATTTAAATTTAAAGGGAGAAAATTTCATCTTTAATGAGATAGCATGGAAGCACTTCTGTGTAATCAAAAAGAAATTCATTTGTAAATGTGGAACTTGTTTGACAGAAGGGAAAATTTTAACAAAGCAGGTTTGACCTGTAAAGAAATATCCAATCCTTCAGAACTACTGTCTAAAAATGCACATACGGCATTCACTGTAGAGCTCACACATGCCCTGAGCACAGAAACTGAGAATACTAATCTAACTTACAAATGCAGAACTTAAGAAAGAAGTTTCACATTTTCTGCTGGAAAAGTCACTCTGGGGGTCAGGAAGACCAGATTCTAAGAGAAAGTCTCTTCACTAGGCTCAGGAAAGTTTCCTCAGGGAAGGAAAGAAAGGAGGGAAGGAGGGAGAAGAAGTGACAGTCATTCTGCTCTATAAGGTTGCTTCTTACTCTATCATTCTAACACTCACAAATTGTGATGGATGTCCAATCATCTTCAGTTCTGCTAATAAATCTGTACAGAACAGGCAAGTGAAGCTTTACTATTTAAAAAAAAAATGATATTTGCAAAAACAAATCTACAAACAATCTGTAACAGCACTTATAACTCTAGGGGCAAATTTCAAAGTGGGAAAGCCATTTATAATGTTTTGATTTTTCTTCCAAGTGGCCACTTCATTTGGTCAACAAGTATTCTTCTAGGTAATCTATTAAGGATACAAAGTTGAATAAGACACACGTCCTGCTCTTCATAGTTTCACTAATGTAAGGAAAGAGAATTGAACAAATCATGGCAGCAATGGAAGTGCTATAACCAAGGTATGAATGAGGAACAAAGGTAAAAGCTTGTCTCTTCCCAGAAACATCATGGAAGTCTTTCTAGAAATGGTAGCAGCATTATATAATGATTAAAAGTGTGGACTCTGGAGCCATACAGCCTGGGTTCACCTTATTATTTCACCACTTATGAGCTCAGTGTCCTTGAACTGTCATTTAAACTCTCTGTGCCTCGGTTTCCTCTTCTTTAAAATGGGGGCAATAACAGTACTTATCTCATAGAACAGTGTGATGATCAAATGAATCAAAATATGTTTGAGCACTTAGAAAATTACTTTGTTCATAATAAGCATGTTAGGAAACCATTGACCAAAACTGTCCACCCTGGCCAGGCACAGTAATAACTACTTTGTGATTTGTCTCACAACAAGAGGTCTCAATAAGGAACACAGTGCTTCAGAAAACTAACCAGGAGAATTCTGGAGGGGTCAAATGAGGGAGAAGACACCAACCTATAACATGTCCTGCCAACCTCTCAAAGACCCTCACGATAGAAACCTTCTTGACCAAGAGATGGCACACCTCCAGGATGGGAATTGAATCAAACCACATACAGGCATAGGCAAGATGACTGGTCAGAGAAAACCCAGAAGGCTAACCCCACCATGGTAAACCCTGAGACTTCAAGCCACATGGTTGAGCAGTTCTGGGCTTCCTTACCCTGATGCCGTCTGCCCAGGTGCCCCATCCCAAAGAAGTCTTTTGCTTTCCTGTGTGTGTATCTCCTCAGACAATTCCTTTCTAAGTTTAACAAGAGCCCACCAGCAGTCCCTGGAAGGAATCACCATGCTGGAAAATATAAGCGCAAAAAATACAAGGTGCTATTACTATTATTTTGAAAATTGATTACACATCATCTAGGAAGAAAAATATATGGGGAATAGTGGGCAGAAGGAGCAATATGTATAAAGCAGATTTTTATACAAAGGGACAGAATGGTGTGTTTAGGACATTTCAAAGAGTTCAACGTGGCTGGAATATTGCATATACCTGTAGAAATGAGGAAAGATGACACCAGAGGGGTGGACAGGACATTTCATAAAGGCTTCATGCAACATGGTTAAAATATTTTAAAGTAATTGAAAGATTTAAAGATTTACCTGGGTTCCTATGAAAGGCCTTATAGGCACAAGAAATGTAGGTGTTAGATGTAGAAATTATGCTCCCCAAAACAGACGTTTTAAGTGTAGACATTTCTTTTAAAGTCTATGTTTTAAACTTGCAGGTAGGTAATAATTTCAACAACTTATACTGATAAGCACATAATTAGATTGGCAGTTTCCATTTTCTCAAACAGTAACACGTGTCTGACCCTTTGTGACCCCATGGACTGTAGTGCACGAGGCACCTCTATCCATGGAATTCTCCAGGCAAAAGTATGGAATGGGTAGCTATTCTCTTCTCCAGAGGATCTTTCCAACCCAGGGATTGAAACTAGGTCTCCGGCATTACAGGGAAATTCTTTACCTTCTAGGCCACAAGGGAAGCATGGTTAACTCTGAATTTAGCATTTTTAGTGATATACTTTGGAGGATATCATTCCAAAGCTTCTGCTTTAAATCTCAGACAATTGTGAACAATAGACATATCCTGTGTTTATTTACACCAATATTTCATTCACACACTAATTGTATTTCCCATTCATTTCTCCAAGTTCCTTTCCATGAGACTATGAATGTTAGCTACAGAAATGTATAGCCTGATATATCAGGAAAGCTGTCAGAAATGGCCAGAGGGAGAATTTAAACTTAACATATATCTTAAATAATAATCCAGATATAGACCCTTTAAAGGAGCCTGTGAGTAGAATTGTGAGATTCATTATCAATGTCCTAGTTAGCATCTTATCAATAGTTCAAATTTAGGATAGAACTACATCATATTTAGTTTTATCACATTTTTATGTAGTCAAGAAATAAAAAGAATGATCCACCTGTCTAACACTCATGAAATATTCCAGATTTTCTTTGGGATGCATCTAAAAATATCTTCAAGCCCTAAGCAAAAATAGTCCTTGCCTGGAAGATAGTTGAACACAAAATCACAACTCCTGAGGCGAAAGAATAAAAAGTCAAATCTCTGTCCAGTTGCTCTGAAATCTGAAAGCCAAGGAAGAAAGAAAGATGGAATTTTCCTGAATATTTGAGATGATGCCACATATTTGATTAACACTGAGAACCACTTTAGCATGATGCAAAATACTCACCCACACAAAAATTAAATTTAAAAAAAAAATTGATGGTGGAGGAGTAGGTGGATGTGAAGTACCTCTCTCTTCATGGATACATCAGGAATACACCTTCAGACACAGAAGTGCATGCAGAACACCAGCTGAGAGCAGACAGGAGTAACTGACCAGCAGAGAAGAATACATAGAACCACACAAAACTTGGGAGGAGGAAGGAACTAGGGGAAAAAACAGGAGTGTTAGTAGGACTGGACCTGCCCTCAGTGGATGGGGGAACTGAAGAGGGGGTCTGATCCCCACATCAGGGCAACAGTCTGAGTCAGAGGAGAAACATTTAAGGCTGAGAGTGAAACCGCTGATCTGTGGCAGCCTAAATGGAATGAGAATCAGACAGTCCTTGCCACAGCCATACATATCCTGGACAGGAAGCCTGGCCCCCTGGAAGGGGCAGCGGCTGGGAGCTGGAGTTTGGGGAGTGTGGAGTGATCCCAGGGCGAGGGCTGCTGTTGACTGTGGAGAGAAGGATCGAGAGGATGTGAGGGAGGAGATCGTGGTGGGAAATGCTGGTGGAGGAAAGCCAGGCAGCCATGGAAGCAGGGTGATACTGCTGAGTCATGTGTAGGGGGTGGAGCCATCATCATAGCCTCTCTCTCCCCACATACCAGCATCTGCAGCTGAACAATAGAGAGGCTAGTCCATCAAATGCCTGACACATTGAACTACAGAGTAGGACCCCACCCCAGGGTGCCCCTTTAAGTTCCTAATACACTGATCTACAGAGTAGACTGCAGCCAGGAGGACCCCTCTATGTGCCAGACACAATGAACAACAGAGAAGGACCCCAGGCAATGGAGCCTTCCAAGTGCCTGAATGGGTGGAGCTATGGAGAAAGACAGGCCAAAGAGGTCTTCTGATTGCCAGTTTACAAGATTTGAAAAACAGACTCTTATAGGGCCATAACTCCTGTGGTGGAGGCAGTCTGTGTTCCTGCACACTAGGTGCCACCAGGGTCTCCACAAGCCAAGCAGCTGCACCACCTTCAAGCTCAGCTCTCACTGGGGCAGAGCTGCCACAGGCAAAAAAGTCTTGCATCTATACATGCAGGGTCACTTTGGTCGTGTCTGACTCTGTGACCCTGTAAACTGTGGCCTACCAGGCTTCTCTGTCAGGGAGAGGGGGTCTCCTGGCAACAATACTGGAGCATATTGGCCAATACTGGTTGCCATACCCTTCTAGAGCACTATATTTCCTGCTGCCCTAGCCACCAACTCCCCTGAATACCTGGTGCTGCCAGAACCCCTGTGACCCAAGCAGCTGCACCACCTCCACACCTGGCCCTCACAGAGGCAAACCCAAGTCCTCCAGGGCAGCCTCAGAGCAAACCCCAGTGGACAACCCACATGTAGAGGTGGAAATAAAACCACAGTTGACACCCAGGGACAGTGTGGCTAAGGAAGAAGACCCAAAACTTTCCCACCAGCTGTACAAGCTGCAGATTAAATCCACATGATCAATTAGGCAGACTCTGTGTTTATGGAATATATAATGGATCATCGAGAGCTCCCACAAAAGAAAAAGCACTAGTTCTGATAGCTGTGGACATTGGAAGC
Organism: Budorcas taxicolor; assembly: GCF_023091745.1. NCBI lineage: Eukaryota > Metazoa > Chordata > Mammalia > Artiodactyla > Bovidae > Budorcas > Budorcas taxicolor. The sequence goes on from NC_068920.1 coordinate 95,510,762, forward strand.
AAGAACACACAGGAGTATGACCACATTAGAATCTGAGCTGCCACCACAGCAGGTCCAGAGATCAGCAGTGTTGGAGGGCATCCTAGGGTAAGGTAGATTGTGACCCAGTGAGGGAAAGGGCTCTGACAGCAGGGACTCAAGAAAAACATTTATTATTCTTATATTTTGACTTGTTCTGTAGAGTCTTTTCGATGTTTCTCTCTTTTTTTCTTCCCCCCGCCCCCCCCCGTTGTAGTTGTCAATTTTATTGGCACTATGAAATCTAATTAAGTTTTTGTGCTGTTTTTTTCCTCCTCAGTCACATTTTTTATTGTTGTTATAAACTTCTGCCTCTACATTGGACTTTTGCAAGCCTGTAGAGTTTTCCTTTTTTTTCTCTCTTTTTATTTTTTAAACCTATTATTATTTTTTCTATATTTAGTCCTTTGTTTTCTTCTACTATTCTTTTCCCCTTGCAGTTAGTCTTTAATGTATATAAATATTCTTTATCTACCTCTATTTAACTTTACATAACTATTTTTTCTTTCTTTTCTTTCTCTCCTTTCCTCTCAACATATTTGTTAGTTTTATCTTCATTGCTTTATTCCCCAATTGGCACTTTGCTTTAGTTTTGTTTTCCAGTTTATTCTTTAGCTAGTTTTGTTCTGGTACATATAATTTTTGGTTTCCTTTGTTCGCTGGGGTCAATCTATTGTACTTTATTTTTGTTGGACTGTTTTGATTTTGCTTATGGGTGTATATGTATATGTGTATATTTATTCACACTTTTATTGTTGTTACAAACCCCTGCCTCTACATTGGGCTTTTGCAAGTCTGTAGAGTTTTCCTTTTTTTTTTTCCTTCTGTTTTTTTCTTTTCTCTTATTTTAACTTTAATTTTTTAACTGATTATATTTTTCTACATTTATTCCTTTGTTTGCCTTTCCTACTGTTCTTTTCCCCTTTCAGTTAATCTTTAGTATATATAAATCTTCATCTACCTCTGTTTAACTTTGCATACCCATTCTTTTTTCTTTTCCTTCTTTCCTTTCCTCTCGACATATTTGTTAGTTTTGTTTCCATTGCATTATTTCCCACTTGGCAACTTGCTTTAGTTTTGTTTTCCAGTTTGCACTTTAGTCAGTTTTGTTGTTAACTGGTTAATAGATTTTTTATTTCCTTTGTTCACTGGGTCAAGCTACTGTACTTTTTTTTTGTTGGACTGTTTCTACTTTGCTCATGGGTGTATATGTATATGTGTATATTCCATTATTTTAATTATTATTGGCCTGATTTTGTAACTGCCATTTGTCTGGGGTTCATCTTTGGTTTCTAATTTTGGGATATTTGCTTTATTTTTATTATTTTTTTAATTTTTACTTTATTTTACTTTACGATATTTGTTTTAATCTCAATTAATGCCATAATAAAACACTTGTGGAATCTTCACTCCTGGCCAGAAATCAAGCCCTGAGCCTTTGGAGTGGGAGCACTGACTCCAAGACCCTAGACTATCAGAGAACTAATCCTAGGGAGTATCAAACAGTGAGAACCCACACAAATGAAACCACTTGAATACAAGATTCAGCATCGCCCAACCACCAGTAACATCCTGTGCATGACACCTCACCTAAACAACAAACAAAACAAAATACAAACACAATCATCAGTGGACAGGATAACCACCTCACTCAGCCTTGCCCATCAGAGGAAAATCAAGCAAGCAAACAAACAAACAAAAACTCAGCACAAATCTCACCCTATACAAGGCTTACACAAACCACTGGACCAACCTTAGCAGGGCAGAAACCAAAAGGAAGAAAGAATTCAACGTTCTTTGGGGAAAGATTTCAACTTTCCTTGAAGCCAGGGAAAAGGAGAACTCAAACATAGTAAGTTAAAAAAAATAATGAAAAGGTAGAAAAATACTACACAAATGAAGCAAAAAACTAGAAACACAGAAGTCCAAATAAATGAAAAGGAAATGGGCAAACTACCTGAAGAAGAATTCAGAATAATGATAGTAAAGATGATCAAAAACCTTGAAAATAAAATGGAGAAAATGCAAGAATCAATTAGCAAAGACTTAGAAGAATTAAAAAATAAACATAGAGAGACAAACAACACAATTACTGAAATTAAAAATACTCTGCTGCTGCTAAGTCGCTTCAGTCGTGTCCGACTCTATGTGACCCCATAGACAGCAGCCCACCAGGCTCCTCCATGCCTGGGATTCTCCAGGCAAGAACACTGGAGTGGGTTGCCATTTCCTTCTCCAATGCATGAAAGTGAAAAATGGAAGTGAATTCACTCAGTCGTGTCCGATTCTTAGCGACCCCATGGACTGCAGCCCACCAGGCTCCTCCATCCATGGAATTCTCCAGGCAAGAGTACTGGAGTGGGGTGCCATTGCCTTCCCTGCAGACACCTCTGGGACAATATCAAATGCACCAACATTTGAATGATAGGGGTCCCAGAATAAAAAGAAAAAGAAAGGGTATGAGAAAATTTTTGAAGAGATTATAGTTGAAAATGTCCCCAACATGAAAAAGGAAATGGTCAATCAAGTCCAAGAGGCACAGAGAGTCTCATACAGGATAAGTCCAAGGAGAAACACACCAAGACACATACTAATCAAACTAACAAAGATTAAGCACAAAGAAAGAATATTAAAAGCAGCAAAGGAGAAGCAACAAGTAACACACAAGGGAAACCCCATACACTTAACAGGTGATCTTTCAGCAGAAACTCTGCAGGCCAGAAGGGAATGGCAGGATATATTTAGAGTACTGAAAGGGGGAAATCTACAACCAAGATTATTGTACTCAGCAAGGATCTCATTCAAAATTGATAGAGAAATAAAAAGCTTTTCAGACAAGCAAAAGTTAAGAGAATTCAGTACCACCAAATCAGCTTTACAACAAATGTTAAAGGGACTTAACATAGTCAAAAAAATTCAAGAGAAGAAAAAAGATCTACAAAATCAACCCCAAACAATTAAGAAAATGGCAATAGGAACATATATATCAATGATTACTTTAAATGTAAGTGGATTAAATGATCCAACCAAAAGACAGACTGTCTGAATGGATACAAAAACAAGACCCATATATAGGCTGTCTACAAGAAACTCACTTCAGACCTAAAGACACATATAGACTGAAAGTAAGAGGATGGAAAACTATATTCTATGCAAATGGGAGGCAAAAGAAAGCTGGAGTAGCAATCCTCATATCTGACAAAATAGACCTTAAAATAAAGATTACGAGAGATAAGGAAGGACACTACATAATGATCAAGGGATCAATCCAAGAGAAAGACATAACAATTGTAAATATCTATGCACCCAACATAGGAGCACCTCAATACATAAGACAAACACTAACAGAGATACAAGGAGAAATTAACAGTAACACAATAATTGTAGGAGACTTTAACACCCAACTCACACCAATGGACAGATTATTAAAACAAAGAATTAATAAGGAAACACAAGTTTTAAATGATAACATTAGATGAGATGGATGTCATTGATATCTTCAGGACACTCCATCCAAATGCAAATGAATACACCTTCCTTCTTCTCAAGTGCACATGGAACATTCTCCAGGATAGACCACATCTTGGGTCACAAATCAAACCTCAGTAAAGTCAAGAAAATTGAAATCATATCAAGCATCTTCCACAAGTAGATATCAATTACACGGAAAAAAATGTAAGAAACACAAAAACATGGAAATTAAACAACACATTTCTAAATAATCAACAAGTTACTGAAGAAATCAAAAGGGAAATCAGAAAATTTCTAGAAACAAATGAAAATGGAAACACAGCAACTCAAAACATCTATGGGATACAGTGAAAGCAGTTCTAAGAGGGAAGTTTATAGCAATACAATCCTACATCAAGAAACAAAAAAACATCAAATAGACAACCTAACTGCACCTAAAACAACTGGAAAAAGAAGAACAAGAAACCCCCAAAATTAGTAGAAGGAAAGAAATTATAAAGATCTGAGCAGAAATAAGTGAAAAAGAAATGAAAGAAACAATAGTAAATATTAATAAAACTACAAGCTGGTTCTTTGAGAAGACAAACAAAATTGACAAGTCTTTAGCCAGACTCATCAAGAAAAAAGAGAGAAGAATCAAATCAACAAATTAGAAATTAGAAATGAAAAAAGACAGGTTACAACAGACAATGCAGAAATACAAATGATTATGAGACTATTATGAACAACTATACAGCAATAAAATGGATAACCTGGAAGAAATGGACAGGTTCTTAGAAAAGTTCAATCTTCCAAGACTAAACCAGGAAGAAATAGAAATTATGACCAACCCAATAACAAGCACTGAAATTAAAGCTGTGATCAAAAATCTCCCAAAAAACAAAAGCCCAGAACCAGATGGCTTCACAGGAAAATTCCATCAAGCATTTAAAGAAGAGCTAATGCCTATCCTTCCAAAATCCTTTCAAAAAATTGCAGAGAAAGGAACATCCAAACTCATTCTATGAAGCCAATATCACCCTGATATCAAAATCAAAGACAACACACAAAAAAGAAAACTACAGGCCAATATCATTGATAAACATAGATGTAAAAATCCTCAACAAAATTTTAGCAAACAGAATTCAGCAACATATCAAAAAGCTCATACACCATGATCAAGTTGGGTTTATTCCAGGGATGCAAGGATTCTTCAATATATGCAAATCAATCAACATGATACACCATATTAACAAACTGAAAAATAAAAAACATGATCATCTCAATAGATGCAGAAAATGCCTTTGACAAAGTGCAGCACCCAGTTATGATTTAAACTCTTCAAAAATGGGCATAGAAGGAACCTACCTCAACATAGTAAAGGCCATATATGATAAGCCTACAGCAAACATTATTCTCAATGGTGAAAAACTGAAAGCATTCCCCCTAATATCAGGATCAAGACAGGAGTGTCCACTTTCACCACTATTATCCAACATAGTTCTGGAAGTCCTAGCTACAGCAATCAGAGAAGGAAAAGAAACAAAAGGAATCCAAATTGGAAGAAGGAAACCTCTCACTGGTTGCAGATGACATGATACTGTACATAGAAAACCCTAAAGATAGTATCAGAAAATTACTGGAGTTAATCAGTGAATTTAGCAAAGTTGAAGGATACAAAATCAATACACAGAAATCACTTGCATTTCTATATACTAACAATGAAAACTCAGATATAGAAATTAAAGAATCAATCCCCTTCACCATTGCAAAAAAAGAATTAAATATCTAGGAATAAACTTGCCTAAGGAGACAAAAGAACTGTACACAAAAAATTATAAGACACTAATGAAAGAAATCAAAGATGACATAAACAGATGGAGAGATATTTCATGTTCCTGGGTAGGAAAAATTAATATTGTGAAAATGACTATACTACCAAACGCAATCTACAGACTCAATGCGATCCCGATCAAATTCAATTCAGTTCAGTTTAGTCACTCAGTCGTGTCCGACTCTTTGCAACCCCATGAATTGCAGCACACCAGGCCTTCCTGTCCATCACCAACTCTCAGAGCCTACCCAAACCCATGTCCATTGAGTTGGTGATGCCATCCAACCATTTCATCCTCTGTCATCCCCTTCTTCTCCTGCCCTCAATCTTTCCCAGCATCAGGGTCTTCTCAAATGAGTCAGCTCTTCACATCAAAATCAGTCCTTCCAATGAACACCCAGGACTGATCTCCTCTAGGATGGACTGGTTGGATCTCCTTGCAGTCCAAGAGACTCTCAAGCGTCTTCTCCAACACCACAATTCAAAAGCATCAATTCTTCAGTGCTCAGCTTTCTTTATAGTCCAACTCTCACATCCATACATGACCAGTGGCAAAACCATAGCCTTGACTAGATGGACTTTTGTTGACAAAGTAATGTCTCTGCTTTTTAATATGCTGTCTAGGTTGGTCATAACTTTCCTTCCAAGGAGTAAGTGTCTTTTAATTTCATGGCTACAATCACTATCTGCAGTGATTTTGTAGCCCCCAAAAATTACCAATGGCATTTTCACAGAACTAGAACAAAAAATTCACATTTTATATGGAGACACAAAAGACCCCAAATAGCCAAAGCAGTCTTGAGAAAGAAGAATGGAGCTGGAGGAATCAACCTTCTTGACTTCAGGTTATACTACAAAGCTACAGTCATCAAGACAGTATGGTACTGGCACAAAAACAGAAATATAGACCAATGGAACAAGATAGAAAGCCCAGAAATAAACCCATGCACCTATGGATACCTTATTTTTGACAAAGGAGGCAAAAATATACAATGGGGCAAAGAAAGCCTCTTCAATAAACGGTGCTGGGAGAACTGGACAGCTACATGTAAAAGAATGAAATTAGAACACTTCCTATCACCATACACAATGATAAACTCAAAATGGATTAAAGAAACTATGAAACTCTTAGAGGAAAACATAAGCAGAACACTTGATGACATAAATCAAAGCAAGATCCTCTATGACCCACATCCTAGAATAACAGAAATGAAAACAAAAGTAAACAAGTGGGACGTGACTAAACTTAAAAGCTTTTGCACAGGAAAGGATAATAAGCAAGGTGAAAAGACATTCCTCAGCATGGGAGAAAATAACAGCAAATGAAACAACTGACAAAGGATTAATTTCCAAAATATACAAGCAGATCATACAACTCAATACCAGAGAAACAAACAACTCAATCAAAAAGTAGGGAAAAGACCTAAACAGACATTTCTCCAAAGAAAACATACAGATGACTAACAAACACATGAAAAGATGCTCAACATCACTCGTTATTAGAGAAATGAAAATCAAAACTACAATGAGATATCAACTCACATCGGTGAGAATGGCCATCATCAAAAAGTCTACGAACAATAAATGCTGGATAGGATGTGGAGAAAAGGGAACGCTCTTGCACTGCTGGTGGGAATGTAAATTGATACAGCCACTATGGAAGACAGTATGGAGATTCCTTTAAAAACTAGGAATAAAACTATCATAGGACCCAGCAATCCCACTTCTAGGCATATACCCTGAGGAAACCAAAATTGAAAGAGATACACGTATCCCATTGTTCAGTGCAGCACTATTTACAATTGCTAGAACATGGGAGCAACCTAAATGTCCACCAACAGATGAATGAATAAAGAAGATATGGTACATATACACAATGGAATATTACTCAGCCATAAAAAGGAATGTATTTGAGTCAGTTCTGATGAGGTGGATGAACCTAGAACCTATTATACAGAGTGAAGTCAGAAAGATAAAGATAAATATTGTATTCCAACTCGTATATACAGAATCTAGAAAAATGATAATGAAGAATTTACTTACAGGGTAACAATGGAGAAACAGACATGGAGAATAGACTTATGGACATGGGGAGAGGGGAGGAGAGGGTGAGATGTATGGAGAGAGTAACACGGAAACTTACATTACCATATGTAAAATAGATAGCCAAGGGGGATTTTCTGTATGGCTCAGGAAACTCAAGCAAAGGCTGTGTATCAACCTAGAGGGGTGGGATGGGAAGGGAGATGGGAAGAAGGTTCAAAAGGGAGTGGATATATGTATACTGATGGCTGATTCATGTTGAGGGTTTGACAGAAAACAAAATTCTGTAAAGCAATTATCCTTCAATAAAAATAAATTAATTTTAAATAAATATAAAAAATTTTTAATTGTTTTTAAACTTGAAAACAGACATTGTATGTTTGTGTAAATGTATAAAATTACTGCTATTAAATCAAGTCACTTAGAAAATGAAGTGGAAACATCTGAAAAGAAATAAGGAACAGAAGTGTATTGTTTCCCCCAGACCAGTAGTTAATGTCTCAGGACCACTTTACATTATTAACAATTATTAACAACCAAAAAGAACTTTGATTTTGTAGGTGGTATGTATTGATGTTTGCTATTAATATATTAGAAGTTTTAAATATATTTATTTAATAATTTATATGAAAATAGCCATAATAACCAGACAGATTAAAACATTTTTTTAATAAAAAGTGGCTTTATTTTTAAAACATAAAAGTAGTGAGAAGAAAGGTACTGTCTTACAGCTTTGCAAATATCTTTTAATAGGCTCAGTAGAAGACTACTGAATTCTCTATTGCACTATGTTCTTTTGTTTAAAAGACATGAAAGGTTAGTTGAAAAAGGGAGTATTTTAATAACATTTTCAGATAATTTTGGATATTACATATGCATACTAAGTCCAAAGTGAACAAATGGTAGTTTCTTAAAGTTTAGCTGCAATGTGAAATTTGGAACTATGTCAGTGAATTTTGTATACTCATACTTATGTTAAAATCACTTATCTATCTTGTATTTCAAATGGATCTTTTACTTACGCATGATTACAAATATCAGCTTTGGTCATTTGGAAAATATTGGTTCATGAGTTATGCAAACCTCCCAGATGTTGGTTGTTGTTGTTCAGTGGTTAAGTCATGTTCAATTCTTTGCAACCCCATGAACTGCAGCATGCCAGGCTTCACCGTCCATCACTATCTCCCCGAGTTTGATCAAACTCATCTCCATTGAGTCAGTGATGCCATCCAACCATCTCATCCTCTGTCATCCCCTTCTCCTCCTGCATTCAGTCTTTCCCAGCATCAGGGTCTTTTCCAGTGAGTCAGCTCTTCACATCAGGTGGCTAAAGTATTGGAGTTTCAGCTTCAGCACCAGTCCTCACAATGAATATTCAGGGTTGAATTCCTTTAGATTCCTTGATCTCCTTGCTGTCCAAGGGACTCTCAAGAGTCTTCTCCAGCACCACAGTTCGTAAGTGTCAATTCTTCAGCACTCAGCATTCTTTATGGTCTAACTCCCACATCCATACATGACTACTGGGAAAAACCATAGCTTTAACTATACAGAACTTTGTCGGCAAAGTGATGGCTCTGCTTTTTAATACACTGTCTAGGTTTGTCATAGCTATTTTTCCAAGGAGCAAGCTTCTTTTAATTGCATGACTGCAGTCACCATCCACATTGATTCTGGATCCCAAGAAAATGAAATCTGTCACTTTCCACATTTTCCCCATCTATTTGGCATGAAGTGATGAGACAAGATGCCATGATCTTAGTCTTTTAAATGCTGAATTTTAAGCCAGCTTTTCCACTCTCTTTTTTCACCTTTATCAAGAGGTTCTTTAGTTCCTCTTCACTTTCTGGTAAATTCTATCAAATAATATAAAAACCAAATTCATTAATATATCACCAAACTCATTAAAAAAATCTTCAATTACTGGGAAGCTATCAAGCTTACAATTACAAATACAAGTTTTCCAAAATTCTAATTTTCACTTGCAGTCTCAAATTTCATCACTGGTGAGTATTGTGTATGGAAGAAACAGCCTCACTTCATTTATACTCATGAAAATAGCTGACTAAATGTACAAGTTTGATAGTTTTTCTGTCTCTATTTCAAAAATTGTGTTCTATAAGTGGCTATTGCAGCTGGCAACTCAATCATACAAATGCTTCTTCTAAAGACAATTCACATATTTTAGTGTGCTTTATGCATGTATTCTTAATATAAAATATTAAAAAGACATGTACTCAGGGATCAAATTTTAATTAAATATTTATTACTGCTTTGTTGAGAACAATCTTTATTTTTTTAATAATAGTACATGTATGGTGGTGGAGAATGCAGTTTAAAGCTATAGCTTTGATTTACAATTAAGGTATCAACAGTTTTGTCATTCCTTTTGCACCATTGTATAAATATCAGTTCAGTAAAAATAATAGATAACATCTTATCAAAGGGTCTCAGAGATGCCAGGTTTTGTGGACTACAATTTAGGAACCGCTGTTCTAGCCCTTCTGTTCTTCAAACGATTCCTATGACTTCAAATCCCCTTAGTTACCCCTAGTATCTCTCTTGTCTATATACAAATCCTATCAAGGTTGAAAGTGATGGCAGTCAATCCTAGCTTCTCTGCTGCCTGAAATTTATCTAAGTGTTAATTTCATCCCATTGTAATTGCTAGCAAGTAGATCAGATTGATCAATAAATTCAGTCAGTGTTATTTTTATCTGTAATATTTACTTCCACAGAAACTACAAAACTAAACCATACCAAGAAAATGATTAAAGTTTCCACTTCTGGATGTATAACCAAAAAATTGAAAGCAGAGTCTCAAAGAATTAGTTGCTTACGCATGTTTATAGCAGCACCGTTCACAATAGGCAGGAGGTGGAAGCAATACAAATGTCCCTCCACAGAAGCATGGATAAACAAAATATGGCACGAACATACAGTGGAGTATCATTCAGCCTTCAATAGGAAAGAAATTCTGTCACTTGCTACAATATGGATGAGGACATTATGCTAAATGAAATAAGCTATGCACAAAGAGGTAAATACTATGAAATTCCACTTACACAAGGCATCTAAAGTAGTCAGATTCACAGAAACAAGAATGGTGGTTGTCAGGGGCTGAAGGAGGAGGGAAAGGGAAACTGTTTAGTAGACATCAAGTTTCAGATCTGGAAGATGAAAAAGTTCTGGAGATGTGTTTCACAATAATATGTGTACTTAACACTGCTAAACTGTACACACAAAAATGGTTGCGATGGTAAATTCCATGTCTTTCACCACAATAAACAAATGTCAATTATATTTCTAAATACATCATACACTAAGTAACATTCAATGTATGTTTCATTTATATAAAGTACAAAGATAGGCAAGAATGATCTAAAATATAAGTCCCTTGGACTGCAAGGAAATCCAACCAGTCCATTCTGAAGGAGATCAGCCCTGGGATTTCTTTGGAAGGAATGATGCTACAGCTGAAACTCCAGTACTTTGGCCACCTCATGCGAAGAGTTGACTAATTGGAAAAGACTCTGGTGCTGGGAGAGATTGGGGGCAGGAGGAGAAGGGGACAACCCAGGATGAGATGGCTGGATGGCATCACTGATTCGATGGACATGAGTCTGAGTGAACTCCAGGAGTTGGTGATGGACAGGGAGGCCTGGCGTGCTGCGATTCATGGGGTCGCAAAGAGTCAGATATGACTGAGTGACTGAACTGAACTGACTTAAAAGAAAGAACAAAAGAAAACTACAGAAATAATTATCAATAAGGTCAAAATCAAGATTAGCTTTAGTGTGGAAAGAGGGGTTGTGATCAGGAAAGGACTGAGAGTAGCTTCTGGCAGGCTGGCAATGTTCTGATTCTCAACCTCTGTGGCAGAGACAGGGGTATTTACAGGTATTGTAACAATCTGTTAAGGGTAAATCTATGTGTTATGCATTTTTCTGTCTGTGTGTTATTTTTTTTCTTTTTACCACCAGAACAAAAAAAATCGAAAGAAGGAAACCAAGGCACTGAGACCTTGTTAAGTTTTCTGTCTTCACATGACTTATAAATGGCAAAGCTGAAGAACTCAGGTCTCTGGACCACAGGGCCCATTTTTGTAGCTAGTTAATGGGTACAAAATTAAGAAATAAACCTTGAGTCATAAAAACTAAGGTCTGAAAGTATTAGACTGGAGAAAATCTCAATGACACGTAAAGATAATCCAAAATACAATTTGCAGAAGCCAAACAATGGCTCAGTTCAACAAGCATCAGCTGAACTTATAAAATGTGCCAGACCCTACACTATATATTGAAAATAGAGAAATAAATAAGACACATTCCCAGCACTTGAGAGTTTTGTAATATAGTGAGACAAATATATCAGTTTATCATTACAACACAGTGTGGTCTCTCACAGCCTGGGAGGTCTTGTGTGGGGTGGAGGGGGTGACGAATGGAGACAGGACTGTGGGAGCTTCAAGAACTCTTATTCTGTGAATCACAGTTAGAAATGAGTTGGAAATAGGAAAGAGTAGAAAGGGTCTTTCAGACAAAGAAAACATCAGCAGAACTGGAATCAAGAAAACCCTTAGTATTATACATATTGCAGAAACACGATGTGTGAGATAGAAAATGGTCAAGACAAAGCTGGAAAGATTTGGACAAAGATCCATTTCTCCCTGCCACCTAACAAGTTACCAGCTAATAACAAACAGATAGCATTATGCCTACAACTAGCTCTAAGGCCTTGGGTATGTCATTTCCTCTGTCAGAGCCTCAGATACCTTGTTAAAGAGTGACCTTGAATTATTAATGGATAGCCTCCAAGATCAGCCACTCCTGGATCTGATTCTAAAGTTTCATGAAGCAATGTCAAATCTGGCAGTCAGTGTCATTAAACACTTCTGCGAAAAAAAGAAACTAATATAGAGATCTATCCTATATAACTCAGAAAAACTGAAAGCTCAAGCAAGGAATCAAAAATGAAAAGGTATAGAAACTGCCTCATCAAATACAAAGATTACTAAATGCAAATCAAAACTATACCTAGTGTATAAAATGCCTCAGACATACTGCTAATATTTTTTGAATGTTTACCCTACATCAGATGCCTTACCTGTATTATTTCATTTAATCCTCAAACACCTCTGAAACTGGCCTTCTTGCCTTGATTTTAAATAAGAAGAGTCAGAGTTTTGGGATATTAAAAAACTTATCCAAACTCCTCATGAAGGAGGTAGGAGAGCTGAAGTTGTGCAGGTTTGTCTGCTTTAAAGCTAGTTCTCTCAACTTTCCGAATATATTAGGATTCCTATAAAAGTAAGTGGAAAGAATATGCTATTTCTTGAGAATCCATATACTCAGTTTACATAAGCCCAATATCACCACTCTCAATTCTATGTAATATTTATGCTTCACTTTGCATGCTTAGAAGATGTAAAAAACATGACAATGATAGCTTTTAGCAACTGAATGACTGTTTATCCAGAAATTATCTGTTCAAAATAAATGAAATTATATTTACAACTACCCAGGCTATACTGAAAATGCTTTTAAGCAGCCCAAAATGCTTTTAAGCAGTCACTGTAAGTTTATTTATGTGTTGAAATAAGCACTGAAACACTAACACAAAAAGAAAAAAATGGATTATACTAAGACTAAATTAAGAGTCTCCTTAAAATAACAATCCCCAAGGCAGTCATAGACACTAACAAATCCATTTCTAAGGAGTTATTTCCAAGGAAGGAAAATAAAGATCTTGAGGCCTTGGCTGTTGCTATTGAACAGAAAAGCAGATAATCAAATGAAATAAGGCATTTCCAGTGACTGTTCACAGGAGAGGTGATCGCTTGGTTCAGAAATTAGCTATTCTCTATCTTTAGATAAAAAATGGTTTCCCCCTAAATCTAACATAAATATTTAATTCTGTGCAGGCCTTTTAGTTTTTTGATTAGCTATTAGTATACGATGAGCATGACAAAAGAAAGAACAGTGAACACCACAGCAACAGCAATGAGACAGGAACAGCACAGAGCCGTTCAAACTTCATCTAAATGCCGTTCTTGAACTTGACTGGGCGTCAGAATCCCCTGCAGGGCTTATGAAACACAGCTTAGTGAACCTTACCCCCAACCTCCGACCCCACCCCCACACACCCAAGCATCTGATTCAGTAGTCAGGAGAGGGGCCCAAGAACTTGCATTTCAATTACCTTCACTGGCAATGCACTCTGTAAACCACATCTATGCCTGGTTTTGGAAGTGAAGTTATAAATTTCCATGTACTATTTATAATTAATAAGTGGATTCATTGTTGATAGATGACAATCCTTCAAGTGTGCGGTGGACAGTTAACAGATGGATTGCTTTGGTTATTTGCTAAATGTAAAATTGTTGTCACTGTTGTTTAGTTGCTAAGCTGAGTCCAACTCTTTTGTGACCCCATGGACTGTAGCCCACCAGGCTCGTCTGTCCATGGGATTTCCCAGGCAAGAATACCGGAGTGGGTTGCCATTTCCTTCTCCCATTCTGACCCAGGGATTGAACCCATGTATCCTGTACTGGCAGGTGGATTCTTTACCACTGAGCCACCAGAGAAGCCCAAATGTAACTCTAATCAAAGTTTAATCATTGGTAAGATGAACAGTTAATCTTAATGTTATGCTTAGTCAGAATTCTAAGTTTGCATTTTTGCTATAAATATTTAATAAAAAATCATAGCATCTATTGAGAAGCTATTGCATGCCAGGAACTGTGAAATTTATCTTAATACCTAGAAATTGATTTAATCTTAATTAAAAATCTAATATACAAATTTCATTATTAGTTATTCCCAGTTATAATAAATATTCTTAGAGAAGTGAAATCACTGCCAAAGTTTACAGTTAGTAATTGATGGAAGCAAGCTGCAACCCAAGGAATCTGACTCCAGAGTTGGAGTTTTATTTTGCCTCATAGTCTATGGCTTCCTGAATAAATAGCACAGTGACTATCAGCAGTGAAAATTATCATTTCAAACTCTAAACTGAAATGTGAAACTCTAAAACCAAAACACGAAATAATTTATGAGCAGAGGCACAGAATTCCATGGGATCTCAGAGGCACTATACCAAAGAATGTGTCGTGGTTACACCACTATAAATTTTAAAAAGGAGAACTTGGTGTATAAAAAGTTGATGGAGCTGAATTAGCCATTCTTCTTCCTTTTTTTTTTTTTTTACTTTATTTTACTTTACAATACTGTATTGGTTTTGCCATACATTGACATGAATCTACCACGGGTGTACATGAGTTCCCAAACATGAATTCCCCTCCGACCTCCTTCCCCATAACATCTCTCTGGGTCATCCCCATGCACCAGCCCCAAGTATCCTGCATCCTGCATTGAACATAGACTGGCGATTCACTTCTTACATGATAGTATACATGTTTCAATGCCATTCTCCCAAATCATCCCACCCTCTCCCTCTCCCACAGAGTCTAAAAGTCCGCTCTACACATCTGTGTCTCTTTTGCTGTCTCACATACAGGGTCATCATTGCCATCTTTCTAAATTCCATATATATGTGTTAGTATACTGTATTGGTGTTTTTCTTTCTGGCTTACTTCACTCTGTATAATCGGCTCCAGTTTCATCCATCTCATTAGAACTGATTCAAATGTATTCTTTTTAATGGCTGAGTAATACTCCATTGTGTATATGTACCACTGCTTTCTTATCCATTCATCTGCTGATGGACATCTAGGTTGTTTCCATGCCCTGGCTATTATAAACAGTGCTGAGATGAACATTGGGGTACATGTGTCTCTTTCTATTCTGGTTTTCTTGGTGTGTATACCCAGCAGTGGGATTGCTGAGTCATAAGGCAGTTCTATTTGCAATTTTTTTTAAGGAATCTCCATACTGTTCTCCATAGTAGCTGTACTAGTTTGCATTCCCACCAACAGTGTAAGAGGGTTCCCTTTTCTCCACACCCTCTCCAGCATTTATTGCTTGCAGATTTTTGGATCACAGACATTCTGACTGGTGTGAAGTGGTACTTCACTGTGGTCTTGATTTGCATTTCTCTAATAATGAGTGATATTGAGCATCTTTTCATGTGTTTGTTAGCCATCCGTATGTCTTCTTTGGAGAAATGTCTATTTAGTTCTTTGGCCCATTTTTTGATTGGGTCGTTTATTTTTCTGGAATTGAGCTGCATAAGTCGCTTGTATATTTTTGAGATTAGTTGTTTGTCAGTTGCTTCATTTGCTATTATTTTCTCCCATTCAGAAGGCTGTCTTTTTACCCTGCTTATATTTTCCTTTGTTGTGCAGAAGCTTTTAATTTTAATTAGCTCCCATTTGTTTATTTTTGCTTTTATTTCCAGAATTCTGGGAGGTGGATCATAGAGGATCCTGCTGTGATTTATGTCGGAGAGTGTTTTGCCTATGTTCTCCTCTAGGAGTTTTATAGTTTCTGGTCTTACATTTAGATCTTTAATCCATTTTGAATTTATTTTTGTGTGTGGTGTTAGAAAGTGATCTAGTTTCATTCTTTCACAAGTGGTTGACCAGTTTTCCCAGCACCACTTGTTAAAGAGATTGTCTTTAATCCATTGTATATTCTTGCCTCCTTTGTCAAAGATAAGGTGTCCATATGTGTGTGGATTTATCTCTGGGCTTTCTATTTTGTTCCATTGATCTATATGTCTGTCTTTGTGCCAGTACCATACTGTCTTGATGACTGTGGCTTTGTAGTAGAATCTGAAGTCAGGCAAGTTGATTCCTCCAGTTCCATTCTTCTTTCTCAAGACTGCTTTGGCTATTCGAGGTTTTTGGTATTTCCATACAAATCTTGAAATTATTTGTTCTAGTTGTGTGAAAAATATCACTGGTAGCTTGATAGGGATTGCATTGAATCTGTAGATTGCTTTGGGTAGTGTACTCATTTTCACTATATTGATTCTTCTGATCCGTGAACATGGTATATTTCTCCATCTATTAGTGTCCTCTTTGATTTCTTTCATCAGTGTTTTATAGTTTTCTATATATAGGTCTTTAGTTTCTTTAGGTAAAAACATTCCTAAGTATTTTATTCTTTTCGTTGCAATGGTGAATGGAATTGTTTCCTTAATTTCTTTTTCTACTTTCTCATTATTAGTGTATAGGAATGCAAGGGATTTCTGTGTGTTGATTTTATATCCTGCAACTTTACTATATTCATTGATTAGCTCTTGTAATTTTCTGGTGGAGTCTTTAGGGTTTTCTAGAGTTTTACTTCTTCTTTTCCAGTTTGGATTCATTTCTTTTTCTGCTCTGATAGCTGTGGCCAAAATTTCCAGAACTATGTTGAATAGTAGCAGTGAAAGTGGGCACCCTTGTCTTGTTCCTGACTTTAGGGGAAATGATTTCAATTTTTCACCACTGAGGATAATGTTTGCTGTGGGTTTATCATATATAGCTTTTATTATGTTGAGGTATGTTCCTTCTATTCCTGCTTTCTGGAGAGTTTTTATCATATATGGATGTTGAATTTTGTTAAAGGCCTTCTCTGCATCTATTGAGATAATCATATGGCTTTTATTTTTCAATTTGTTAATCTGGTGAATTACACTGATTGATTTGCACATATTGAAGAATCTTAGGGTAGGTTTCTTTCCAAGACTTTTTTCCATTTTCACTAAATATTAAAATTCTATGTTAAATGAAACTCAACTATGAGACCAAAATGATGCCCAGGCAATGGGAGTAAGGAAACGTTCCAAGGACATAGGAAGCTAAATCATGTTCAAGATTAAAGTCATGTTCAATATTAAAGCCTGCAGTATTTCAAGGGAATACTAGACTCCCAGAAGTTGGATATAGTGCAAAGATATGACATTAAGACTAGACATAACCAGGAGGCCAAGCAACAAACAGATAGGTATCAGAGAGATGCATCCACATATATCAGCCTGTGTTGTAGCTAGAGAAAAACTGGTAGGCAGTACTAAAAACAAACAAAACAAACAAACAAAAAAAAACAGAAATCTTATTTTAGGAATTAGAATACATAGAGAAAAGCTATGTCTCAGGAGAAAATAATGAAGTATCATTGATCATAAACTGGAGGGACTAAATTCCAAACAAAATTTCCAGGGAAAGTTAAAGTAAGATTCATGGATATCTCCACCTGGGAACTTCCTAGCCAGCACCACAGATCCTAACTCTGGTTGGGGAAAACAGCAAGATATTAGGGTTGAATCTTGCCAGATTAGAAAGACAAAATGAGCCAAGAAATGCAGGTGGCCTCTAAAAGCTGGAAAAGTCAAACAGCTTCTCCCCAAAAGCCTTCAGAAAAAAATGCAGCCTTCTTAATACCTCAGCTTTTAATCCAGGGAAATTTATTTCAAACTTCTGATCTCTAGAAATATAAGAAAATAAATTGGTGTTGTTTTATTCCAGTACATTGTGGTGATTTATTCCAATAGCAAGTGGAAACAAAAATAAGAAGTAAATAATTTGATAAGCAGAAATATGGGTAAATACAATAGACTTTCCTTCTTCTCTAAAGTTCTAAATTATGTTTGATGGTTGAAAAAAAATTATAACTATCCAATGTGGTTCTGCTGCTGCTGCTAGGTCACTTCAGTCATGTCCAACTCTGTGCAACCCCATAGACAGCAGCCCACCAGGTTCTAAATGTATATAAAATAATAATATAATTTTATTATAAACATATATGATAAGTTAACAGATACCATAATTGTTTTTACATATTTATAAACAAGGGAGGAGAAACAAAGTGTAAAGGGAAGTAAGGTTTCTATATCGTGCTTGAACTGGCAAAGTGAGTACACCAGTAGATTCTTATAACATTTTGTATGTGTAATGTTATATCTAGAACAACCACAAAAGAACTATATAAAGAGATATACTCAAAAACACTACAGATATTTATATATTTTGGATATTAATCTCTTACTGGTCATATTATTCACATTCTGTAGGTTGTCTTTTCATTTTGTTAATGGTTTCCTTTGCTGTGCAAAGACTTCTAAGTTTCATTAGGTCCCATTTGATATTTCTATTTCCTTTGTCTTAGGAGACAGATCTAAAAAATTATTAGTACAATTTATGTCAGTGAGCATTCTGTCTATATTTTCCTCTAGGAGTTTACAATTTCTGGTCTTATATTTTGGTCTGTAATCCATTTTGAGTTTATTTTTGTAAATGGTGTTAGAAAATGATGTATAATTTCATTTACATGTAGCTATACTGTTTTCCTGTGTCATTTATTGACTCTTTCTCCAATGTATCTTCTTACCTCCTTTGTTGTAGATTAATTGACCATGAATGCATGGGTTTATTTTAGGGCTTTCTATCCTGTTCTATGTGTTGATCTATGTGTCTGTTTTTGTGTCACTACCATTCTTCTTTGACTAATGTAGCTTTGTAGTATTGTCTGAAATCAAGGAGTATGAGTCTTCCAGCTCTGTTCTTCTTTCTCAAGATGGTCTTTTGTGTTTCCACACAAATTTTAAAATTATGTGTTAGTTCTTTGAAAAACTGACATTGGTATTTTGATAGAGATTTCACTGAATCTAGTTCCAAAGAATAGCAAGAAGAGATAAGAAAGGCTTCTTAAGTGAACAATGCAAAGAAATAGAGGAAACAATAGAATGAGAAAGACTACAGATCTCTTCAAGAAAATTAGCGATACCAAGGGAATATTTCATGCAAAGATAGTCACAATAAAGGACAGAAATGGTATGAACCTAAAAGAAGCAGAAGAAATTAAGAGGAGGTGGCAAGAATAAACAAAAGGACTATACAAAAAAAGTGTTAATCATCTGGATAACCACAATAGTGTGATCGCTCACCTATAGCCAGACATTCTGGTGTGTGAAGTCAAATGGGCATTAGGAAGCATTGCTATGAATAAAGCTAATGGAGGTTATGGAATTCCAGTTGAGCCATTTCAAATCCTAAAAGATGATCCTGTTAAAGTGCTGCACTTAATATGCCAGCAAATTTGGAAAACTCAACAGTGGCCACAGGACTGGAAAATGTCAGTTTTCATCCCAATCCCAAAGAAGGGCAGTGCCAAAGAATGTTCAAACAACGGTACAATCACATTCATCTCACATACTAGCAAGGTCGTGCTCAAAAATCCTTCAAGTTAGGCTTCAATACTATGTGACCCAAGAACTTCCAGATGTAAAAGCTGGATTTAGAAAAGGCAGAGGAACCAGAAATCAAATTGCTAACATCCGTTGGATCATCAAAAAAGCAAGACAGTTCCAGAAAAACATCTACTTCTGCTTTATTGGCTATGCCAAAGCCTTTGATTGTGTGGATCACAACAAAATTTGGAAAATTCTGAAAGAGATTGGAATTCCAGACCACCTTACCTGCCTCCTGAGAAACCTGTATGCAGGTCAAGAAGCAACAGTTAGAACTGGACATGGAACAAAGGACTGGTTCAAAATTGGTAAAGGAGTACATCAAGGCTATATATTGTCACCCTACCTATTTAACTTATATGCAGAGTACATCATGAAAAATGCCAGGCTGAATGAATCACAAGCTGGAATCAAGATTGCCAGAAGAAATATCACCAACCTCAGTTATACAGATGATACCACTTTAATGGTAGAAAGTGAAGAAGAACTAAACAGTCTCTTGATGAAGATTAAAGAGGAGAGTGAAAGTTGGCTTAAAACTCAACATTTAAAAAACTAAGATCATGGCATCTGGTTCCATCATTTCATGGCAAATAGATGGGGAAAAGATGGAAACAGTGACAGACTATTTTAATGGGCTCTAAAATCACTTTAATAATTATAATTCTTTCAATCCAAGAACATGGTATATATTTCCATCTGTTTATGTCATCTCCAACTTCTTTCATCAGTGTCTTATAGTTTTCTGAGTATTACTCTTTTACATCCTTAGGTAGGTTTACTCCTAAGTATTTTGTTTTTGATGCAACAGTCAATGTGTTTACTTCCTTAATGTCTCTTTCTGATATATAAATAGCTCATACAAGTCAACAATAAAAAAAAAAAATTAAAAAAATGGGCAGAAGACCTGAATAGACATTTTTCCAAAGAAGACACACAGATAGATGGCCAGCAGGCACATGAAAAGATGCTAAATATTGTGAATCATTAGGGAAATGCAACTCAAAATCACAATATCACCTCACATCTGGATAGCTATTATCAAAAAGAGCACAAATAACAAATATTGGCAAGGACATGGAAAAAAAAGAACTCTTGTGTACTATTGGTGGCAGTGTAAAGTGGTGGAGCTGCTGTGGAAAATAGTATGGAGATTTCTCCAAAAGTTAATTAAAATTCAAGTCAATTTAATTTAATTCTAATTAAATTTAAAAATTAATTATGAGTCATTAACTATCATGACTCATCAATTCCACTTCCAATACAAATTGAAAAGAAACAAAAACACTAACTCAAAATTATAGCAGTATTATTTACAACTGCCAAGATATGGAAGCAACTTCAGTGTCCATCAACAGATGAACGGATGAGAGGATGTGGTATGTATATATTTACATATAAATGTATATGTATACACAATGGAATACTACTCAGCTATAAAAAGGGTGAAATTTTGCTATTTGTAATGAAATGAATGAACTTGGATGGTATTATACTAAGTGAAATAAGTCAGATAAAGGACAAGTGGCATATAATAGCATGTTCATGTGGAATCTAAAAAAGACAACTAGTGAATATAACAAAAAAGAAACAGACTCACTGAAACAGAAAAGAAATTTTTGGTTCCCAGTGTATAGGAGGAAGGAGGGAGGGGCTATACAGGGGTAGGGCTTAAGAGGTAAAAGCAATTATGTATAAAATAAGGTACAAGGATATATTGTACAATGCAAGGAATATAGCCAATATTATCTAATAACTATAAATGGAGTATAATCTTTAAAATTGTGAATCATCATATTGTATACCTGTAACAAATAATATCATACATCAACTATGCTGCTGCTAAGTCACTTCAGTCGTGTCTGACTGTGTGCAACCCCATAGACGGCAGCCCACCAGGCTCCCCCATCCCTGGGATTCTCCAGGCAAGAACACTGGAGTGGGTTGCCATTTCCTTCTCCAGTGCATGAAAGTGAAAAGTGAAAGTGACGTCGCTCAGTTGTGTCTGACTCTTAGTGACCCCGTGGACTGCAGCCTACCAGGCTCCTCCATCCATGGGATTTTCCAGGCAAGAGTACTGGAGTGGGGTGCCATTGCCTTCTCTGACATCAACTATACTTCAATTTAAAAAACACTATAGATGAATCAGAATGGAATTCTGAAAAATGTTCAAGTAAACCATGTGAGGCATAAAAATAAGGGAAAAAACAACAACAAACAGAAAACAAAACTTAAAACATCAGACTTCAACACCACCAACCAATAGTACCTAATCAATATTTATAGAACATTTCACCCAACAAAAGGTGAATATACATTATTTTCCAGTAAATATAGCCCAAGATAGACCATATACCTGGCTATCAAACAACCTTTAACAAATTTAAAACAATTGAAATCATACAAAATGTGCTCCCTGACCACAATGAAATCAGATTAGAAATCAGTAAGAGAAAGATGATTGTAAATTAATGAACACATTTATAAATAATCCATTAGTAAAAAGGAAGTTTTAAGGGAACTGAAAACATACATTAAAATGAATGAAAATGAAAATGTAAAGTATTATAGTTTGTGGTACACCATTAAAGCAGTATTAAAGCAAAATTTCTATACTAAATACATAGAGTAGAAGAGCTTTCTAGGTGGCATGGTAGTATAGAATCCGCCTGCCAATGCATGAGGCACAAGAGACACAGGTTTGATCCCTGGGTCAGGTATATCCCCTGGATTAGGAAATGGCAACCCATTCTTTCCTGGAAAATTCTATGGACAGAGGAGCCTGGCTAACGTAATATTAGCAAATATAATGTAACATAAACTATAAAAAGAGTTAAATACCAAGACCAAGTGGGCATTATAGAGAAATGCAAGGCTAATTCAATATTGAAAACTAATCAATGTAATCTACCACATAAACATGCTAAAGAAGCAAAAACACAATTCTATATTAAGTGAAGAAAAAATATTTGAGATATAATTCGATTATATCTAAACTGGGGAAAAGAGGAAGAGTGGGTTTGGGTGAACTCTGGGAGTTGGTGATGGACAGGGAGGCCTGGCGTGCTGCAATTCATGGGGTCGCAAAGAGTCGGACATGACTGAGCAACTGAACTGAACTGAAAAGCATTTGATAAAATTTAACACCCATTAAGAAATGTCTCTTAAGAGTAGGCTGCCCTGGTGGCTCAGATGGTAAAGAATCTGCAAGCATGTTTGATCCCTTGGGTCAGGAAGATCCCCTGGAGAAGGAAATGGCAACCCACTCCAATACTCTTGCCTGGAGAATTCCATAGACAGAGAAGCCTGGCAGGCTACAGTCCATGGGGTCACAAAGAGGTGGTCATGATTGAGTGACTATCTCACAATAGTAATAATAATATCTCACAATAACTGAGTGACTCACTCGCAATACTAAAGACCCACAGAAAAATGAGAATAGAGAGTAACATCCTCCACTGATGAAGTTAAGCTACAAAAAGCCTACAGTAAGTGTTACACATAACAGCACAAGATTTAAATGCTTTTCTGCTAAGATTGGGAACAAGGTAAGGATGCCAACTCTCATTGCTCTTCTTCACGTGACTAGAAATAGTGAATTTCTTATTATTATATTAAGGAAATAAAAGGCATACAGATTAGAAAGGAAAAAATAAAACTATCCCTGTTTGCAGATTGTCTGTACTGAAAATTCCAAGTAATTGACAAAACAAAAACCAGAAACAAAAAAACTACCTCCTAGAACAAATAAGTGAATTCAGTAAGACAACAGGATGTACGATAAACCCACAGAAATCAAGAGGATGTCTATAGTTTAGGAATGGACATGTGGACAAATTAAACATAATACTACCAATCACCAGAAACATAATAATAAGCTAGGTATAAATCTAACTAAAAGAACTCAAAGAATATATAAACAGAGATGTGTTCATGGATTGTTGTTGTGTAGTTGCCTATGCATATCAAACTCTTTGTGACCCCGCAGACTGTAGCCCACCAGGCTCCTCTGTCCACAGGATTTCCCAGCCAAGAATACTGGAGTGGGTTGCCATTCCCTTCTCCAGGGCATCTTCCTGACCCAGGGATCAAACTTGCATCTCCTGCCTTGGCAGACAAATTCTTTACCACTGAGCCACCAGGGAAGCCCCATTCATGAATCGGAAAACTCAAAATAATAAAGATGTCTATTCTCTCCAAACTAATACACAGGTTTAATGCAATTCCTTTAAAAAAAAAAAAACTCAGCAAAAATTTTTTAGATCTAGACAAGGTTATTTTAAAATGTATATAGAAAGGCAATGGAACTAGAATTACTAAAACTATTTTGAAAAGAGAATAAAATGAAAGAAATCTCTCCAACAGATTTTAAGACATCACATAGCTACACAAAATCAGACAGTGTGGTATTGCCAGTAGGACAGACACAAATCAATGAAACAAAACAGAAAACCCAGAAGCAGACGCACTCAAGTATATCCAACTGATTGTTGACAAAGATGCAAACGTAATTCAATGTAGAAAACAGCTTTTTCGTAACAAAAGGGGCATTCAAAGGAAAAACAAAAATAAAACTTGACCTAAGTCTCATCCCTTGTACAAACATTAACTCAAGATGGATCACAGGATCAAATATAAAAAACCCAACTATGTGGCATTTAGAAAAAAAAAAAAAATAGGAGAAAAAGTTAGGAACCTAGAGCTAGGCAGATTTCTTCCAACTTAACACCAAGAATACAATCCATACAGGGTAAAGCTCACAAGTGCAACTTCATCAAAATAAAAATATTTACTCTGTGAAAGAACTTGGAAAAAGAATGAAAAGACAAGGTACAGCCTGGGAGAAAATATGGGCAAACCACATATCAAAAAAAAAAAAAAAAAAAAAAAACTACTGTATAAAATATATAGTTCAGTTCAGTTACTTTCAAATCTCAACAGGAAAAAAATACTCAAAGAAAGCTCATTAAGGAAGACATACAGATGGCAAATAAGCATATGAAAACATGTTCTATATCATATATCATCAAGGAAATGCAGATTAAAACCACATAGCATTACTCACATATTAGAATGGTCAAAATCCAGGATAAGGATGACACCAAATACTGGTGAGGATGTGGAGCAACAGGAATTCTAATAGGTTATTGGTGAGACTGCAAAATGGTACAGCCACTTTGGATGGCAATTTGGTAGTTTCTTGCAAAATTAAGGGCTTCCCTGGTAGCTCAGCTGGTAAAGAATTCGCCTGCAATGCAGGAGACCCTAGATCAATTGCTGAGGAAGATCCCCTGGAGAAGGGTAAACACACTCTCACTGGTACGATTCATCGATTGCACTCCTTGGTATTCACTCAGATGAGCCACTTATGTCCACACAAAAATCTGAACACAGATATTTATGGCAGCTTTATGCTTACTGCCAAACCTTGGAAACAAACAAGATGCCCTTCTGTAGGTGAATGGACAGACAAACTGTTGTGCATCCAGATGATGAAATACTATTCAGCATTAACAAGAAATTAAGTCTTGAAAAGACATGGAGGAAACAATACACATGACTAAATAAAAGAAACTAATCTGAAAAGGCTACATACTATATGATCCAAATGTGTAACATTCTGGAAAAGGCTAAAGCATAGAAAGCAAAAAAACAAACAAACAAAAATCAGTGGTTGGAGAAGGCAATGGCAACCCACTCCAGTACTCTTGCCTGGAAAATTCCATGGATGGAAGAGTCTGGTAGGCTGCAGTCCATGGGATCGCTAAGAGTCAGACATGACTGAGCGACTTCACTTTCACTTTTCACTTTCATGCATTGGAGAAGGAAATGGCAACCCACTCCAGTGTTCTTGCCTGGAGAATCCCAGGGACGGTGGAGCCTGGTGGCTGCCCGTCTATGGGGTCGCACAGAGTCGGACGTGACTGAAGCGACTTAGCAGCAGCAGCAGCTAGAGGTTAGGGTTGAGAAGAAGGATAAAAAGGTGAAGTACAGAAGGTTTTAGGGTGTTGAAAATACTGTGTGATATAATGATGGATACACATCACTGTACATTTGTCCAAACCTACAGAATATCTCATACCAAGAGTGAACCATAATGCAAAGCATGGACTTTGGGTAATGATTATGTATCAATGTAGGATCATCAACTGTAACAAATGTAACAACCTTGTGGTGGTGGGGGGGATGCTAATAATAGGGGGGGGCTCTACTTGTATGGAGAGTACAAGGGAAGTTTCTGTACTTTCCCTACAATTTTTTTATTAACATTATATTTCATTTTTCTAAAAAAGTCTTAAAAGCTCCAGTTAGGAACTAGGCAAAAGACATTAATGGATATTTCACCAAAGAGAATATGCAGATGACAAACACATAAAAAGGAGGTTCAACGTGGAGCTATTAGGGAATGCAAGTTAAAATCACAGTGAAAGGCCATTATACACCTATCAAAATGGCTAAAATAAAACATACTGACAATAGCTCATGCTGGCGAGGATGCAAAGAAAGTGGATCACTCATACACTGCTGGTGGCAATCTAAAATTAGTACAACTGCTACAGAAAAGACTGGCAAGTTTAAACAAAAACAAAAACTGCAAACCTTACACAAATGTTACAGCAGCTTTATTCACAAGAGCTAAAGACTGGAAATGTGCTTAAGTAGGTCAATGATTAAAACTAACTTAATCATTAAAATTAATGATTAAGACTGTGATAATCTCCATACCACAGACTACTTCTCAGTAACAAAAAGGAAGCAACTGCTGCATGTAATAAGCAGGTTGAATCTACAGAGAATTATCCTGAATTAAAAAGCCAATCTCAAAAGGGTACATAGTGTATGACTCCTTTTACAGAAAATCCTTGAAATGATAAAATTATAGAATGGAAGGCTGATTAGTGGATCCAAGAGGTAAAGGAAGGTTGGAGATGGAAGTGAAGTGGGTGTGGCTATAAAAATGTCAGTTTGAAGGATTTTCAACTTTTCTGTCTTGACTGTATCAGTATCAATATCCTGGTTATCATAATACACTAAAGTCTTGCAAGATATTACTTACCATTGGAAAAGTGGGAAAGGATATAAATGGCAAGTTCAGATTCCCTATCCCACTTCCAAAGAGACTCAGTCACACAGTCTGGAATGGGATTTGGAAATCTGCATGTTTAATCACGCCTGGTGATTCTGATAGCATGGTCCATAGATTGCAGTGAGATGAATACTCAAATTTGATGCAATATGCCTCCAATTGAATTGCTTCCTATAAATCAGCTCTGCTCAGACTAGTATAATATTTGGAAGAAAGCCAAACCTCTAGGAAGCAGAATTGCCACATCCAAGCTCTATTCTATCACCAATCAGCTGGTTTCTGACATCCAAACTACATGGCAAAGGGCCTCCTCCACAGAGAACAGTTCTTAGTGTGAGGATCTGACTAAAAGAATTGGATCTTGCAGGCATTCCTTTAACAGTGCATTGGGGAACAGTCATGGCATATAATATCCTAAAAATGTGAAAAGTGAGCTACGGTCTCCTTTGTGAATAAAATTTATCCAAAAAATAATTTGCTGCAAATGCTGTGCAGATAACAAAACAGAAAGTGATGCTGCCACTCCTCACATTTCAGTGAATCTTCACTTACTCCTCTAAAGGAAAAATAAAATTACATCTTCACAAAGTGAGTTTCTCTTTTAGATGGGTAATGAGGAGAATGTATTCTAATCTTGTCAACCATTTAGGTGTAATTAGAGATAGGCTACTTTATGAAAAGGAATGTCAGTCTAGTAAAAAAGAATGAGGTCTATATAAAGCAATACAGTAGCTAGAAAACAAACCAAAAAAAGACTCAAAGGAGAATAACTGAGATTATTTTTGAATTTGAAAACATTTACTAGCTACACATTGCCTAAACTGTTTGCAGATCTACTGCCTTGGTTTCTCTTTGATTGGAATTATCAAGTTCATAGCCCAATTTTAAATCAGAAATGATACACCAGACTTGTGAATATTACCAGGAACCAGATTTCTTCCTCTCCAGGCCTAATGATAGTCTGATTGGCAATAGCCAAAGGGAAATGTACTGATCAAGGAAAGCGGAAATGTATTGGATTAAGTAATGAATGTACAAAATGTATTTGATTAAAGAGTATTTAAAAGAGAAGGCAGGGCTTCCGTGGCAGCACAGTGGTAAACAATCCATCTGCCGACGCAGCAGACGTGGGTTCGATCCCTGATATGGGAAGATCCCATATGCCTCAGAGTGACTAGCCCATGTGCCACAGTTATTGAACCTGTGCTCTAGAGCCTGGGAGCTGCAACTACTGACCCCAGGCACTGCAGCTACTGAAGCCTGGTCACCCTAGAGCTTGTGGTCCACAACAAGAGAAACCACCACAATGAGAAGCCCACACACAACTAGAGAGTAGCCCCCCCTCTCCACAACTAGAGAAAGACCACACAGCAATGAAGACTCAGCACAGCCAAAAAATAAATAAACAAAATTATTTTTAAAATAAAAGGCATAGTTATAAGACAATGCATATTTGGGAATAGTGTGTATGTTTCCTTTACAAAACTTTGATATTTTCTATCTGTAGAATCAGATAAGCAAGATTCAACCCTACAGAAGAATAAATGTCTTGGTCAATAGATTCTTAAGGGGAATTAGACATGAAAAAAGGAAGCAAGCATTCAGTTCTGACATCCCTGTAATCACAAGTGAAAAAATAAGTATGGAGGATATGCTAAGACAGAGGACAACTACTAGGATCATATTAAGGAAAGAGTTTCACTGTCAATCAGAAGACTTAAAAGGATGGGTTGTGCCAGTGAATTTTGAAACTTTGGGGCAGGGTGCATGCCTCTCATTACAGCCTGTTAATAGGATGAATAATCCAAGAGTTTTTGAGTTTAAATGGCTTTGTCTATCCTGCCTAGCTGCATCTCTAACCCAAAAATGACAAGGCTAACTCTCCTGGTGGTTTTCACAGGCTGAGTTGTATTGCTCCTTATTGAAGTCAGAAGTCTACCTGATCAAGAAAAGAAGGGACAACATAGGGTAGTGAAAGTTTCTTGCTGAACCGTGAAAGACACCAGGATTCTTGGCCACTGGACGAGAAGATTCAATCTGGGGCCAGAGACGAGGATTGATCGCTTAGAGTTTTTGTGTAATAAAGTTTAGTTAAAGTATGAGAGAGATAGAGAAAGCTTCTAACACAGATGTCAGAAGGGGGCAGAAATACCCCCCTGCTAGTCTTTAGCTGGATGTTATATAGCTACTCAGTTCAGTTCAGTCGCTCAGTCGTGTCCGACTCTTTGCGACCCCATGAATTGCAGCACGCCAGGCCTCCCTCTCCATCACCAACTCCTGGAGTTCACTCAGACTCTCACCCATCGAGTCAGTGATGCCATCCAGCCATCTCATCCTCGGTTGTCCCCTTCTCCTCCTGCCCCCAATCCCTCCCAGCATCAGAGTCTTTTCCAATGAGTCAACTCTTCACATGAGGTGGCCAAAGTACTGGAGTTTCAGCTGTAGCATCATTCCTTCCAAAGAAATCCCAGGGTTGATCTCCTTCAGAGTGGACTGGTTGGATCTCCTTGCAGTCAAGAGTCTTCTCCAACACCATAGTTCAAAAGCATCAATTCTTTGACACTCAGCCTTCTTCACAGTCCAACTTTCACATCCATACATGACCACAGGAAAAACCATAGCCTTGACTAGACGGACCTTAGTTGGCAAAGTAATGTCTCTGCTTTTGAATATGCTGTCTAGGTTGGTCATAACTTTTCTTCCAAGGAGTAAGTGTCTTTTAATTTCATGGCTGCAATCACCATCTGCAGTGATTTTGGAGCCCAAAAAAATAAAGTCTGACACTGTTTCCATTGTTTCCCCATCTATTTCCCATGAAGTGATGGGGCCAGAATGCCATGATCTTTGTTTTCTGAATGTTGAGCTTTAAGCCAACTTTTTCACTCTCCTCTTTCACTTTCATCAACAGGATCTTTAGTTCCTCTTCACTTTCTGCCATAAGGGTGGTGTAATCTGCATATCTGAGGTGATTGAAATTTCTCCCGGCAATCTTGATTCCAGTTTGTGCTTCTTCCAGTCCAGCGTTTCTCATGATGTACTCTGCATAGAAGTTAAATAAGCAGGGTGACAATATACAGCCTTGACGTACTCCTTTTCCTATTTGGAACCAGTCTGTTGTTCCATGTCCAGTTCTAACTGTTGCTTCCTGACCTGCATATAGGTTTCTCAAGAGGCAAGTCAGGTGGTCTGGGATTCCTATCTCTTTCAGAATTTTCCACAGTTCATTGTGATCCACACAGTCAAAGCTTTGGCAGAGTCAAGAAAGCAGAAATAGATGTTTTTCTGGAACTCTCTTGCTTTTTCAGTGATCCAGCGGATGTTGGCAATTTGATCTCTGGTTCCTCTGCCTTTTCTAAAACCAGCTTGAACATCAGGAAGTTCACAGTTCACATACTGTTGAAACCTGGCTTGGAGAATTTTGAGCATTACTTTACTAGCATGTGAGATGAGTGCAACTGTGCCATAGTTTGAGCATTCTTTGGCACTGCCTTTCTTTGGGATTGGAATGAAAACTGACCTTTTCCTGTGGCCACTGGCTGAGTTTTCCAAATTTGCTGGCATATTGAGTGCAGCACTTTCACAGCATCATCTTTCAGGATTTGAAATAGTTCAATTGGAATTCCATCACCTCCTCTAGCTTTGTTCATAGTGATGCTTTCTAAGGCCCACTTGACTTCCCATTCCAGGATATCTGGCTCTAGATGAGTGATCACACCATCGTGATTATCTGGGTCGTGAAGATCTTTTTTGTACAGTTCTTCCGTTTATTCTTGCCATCTCTTCTTAATATCTTCTGCTTCTGTTAGGTCCAGACCATCTGTCCTTTATCGAGCCCATCTTTGCATGAAATGTTCCCTTGGTATCTCTAAATTTCTTGAAGAGATCTCTAGTCTTTCCCATTCTGTTCTTTTCCTCTATTTCTTTGCATTGATTGCTGAAGAAGGCTTTCTTATCTCTTCTTGCTATTCTTTGGAACTCTGCATTCAGATGCTTTTATCTTTCCTTTTCACCTCTCTTCTTTTCACAGCTATTTGCAAGCCCTCCCCAGATAGCCATTTTGCTTTTTTGCATTTCTTTTCCATGGGAATCGTCTTGATCCCTGTCTCCTGTATAATGTCACGAACATCATTCCATAGTTCATCAGGCACTCTGTCTATCAGATATAGGCCCTTAAATCTATTTCTCACTTCCACTGTAAATCATTTGATTTAGGTCATACCTGAATGGTCTAGTGGTTTTCCCTACTTTCTTCAACTGAAGTCTGAATTTGGTAATAAGGAGTTCATGATCTGAGCCACAGTCAGCTGCTGGTTTTGTTTTAGCAGTCTGCTAATTAAAGAAAGGAAAGGTCTCAAAATTCAGAGAATGAAACCAGGCCCCTCACCCCCAAGATGCATTTTGAGATAATCTTGGCACCAGGTGAGTCATCCTGGGCCATAAAATGATTGACATGAATCTTGAAAAAAGGCAGATTTCCATACAAATGTATATTGTCATTAACATAGATTAGGAGAACAATGTCTGAGTATAACATACTGGTATGTCAAGTGGGTCTGAGCCTTTAGGCAGAACTGACTTGAAGACAGAGTCTGGGGTAATTGCATAGTACATTAACATAGCTTAAGACAAACATTTCCATTTAAAAAAAAATGCATTCGTTAGCTCAAGGTTTGAGGAAAGTTAAATTCAGGTGGAACCAGGTGTCATTATGGCAACACAGAATTTTAAGAGAAACCTCTTTTTAAATGTGTATAGAAAAGGAAAAAAAATATAACACTAGTGTGTTTCCTCCTGCCACTTAAGAGCGAAGAAGGCGATGGCACCCCACTCCGGTACTCTTGCCTGGAAAATCCCATGGATGGAGGAGGCTGGTGGGCTGCAGTCCATAGGGTAACGAAGAGACGGATATGACTGAGTGACTTCACTTTTCACTTTTCACTTTCATGCATTGGAGAAGGAAATGGCAACCCACTCCAGTGTTCTTGCCTGGAGAATCCCAGGGACGGGGGAGCCTGGTGGGCTGTCGTCTATGGGGTCGCACACAGTCGGACACGACTGAAGCAACTTAGCAGCAGCTCAAGCTGCTTAAGAGAGAGATAAAAATTGTCTGACACTCGCAGCCTATTTCCTCTGTTTGGAGACCCCTGGCCTTCCTGCCTATTACCCTCTCAGTAGTAACCCCACCCCCTCAACTTTTCTTATGCCAAAGACCATCAAGAAAATAGTAATATTCGTTCAACACACCAAAGTAAATTGCAGGAGACTGACAGACCTCGACGTAAGTCCTGGTTAAAAAGTCATTGTCGTTTCTTCATTATTGGGTAAGAAAAATAAAACGCATAAAGGTAGAGAGGATATTAAGCATAGAATTTTTATGGAACTTCCAATTAAAATCTTTCAACATTTGTAATGAAGCTCTTTTAACCATTGTGGGGCAGTGGGGTTGGGGGCGGGGACCTGAATTAACAAGCTATGTACATGGTTATAGTTCAAATTCTTTTATTCAATTCCTGTTCAAGACATTTTAATGATGATCTCTATAAATTTTTGATGGGCAGCACAGAGAGCAACTTTATTCTTACTAGCAGATGATTTTTTAAAATATAAATCTTCTTATGCAACCATTCAAAATTTTACAACAGCTGAAATTATATTTAAAGAATTTAAGAGCTCTTCCCTTGACAAATGTAACTGTACAATTTCTTATAATAACATGAAGAGATTTTAAATCCAACTGAACTTTTCATATCAAGTATTTCAAAATAATGATGAAGCCCTGATTTGCAGAACACATATATTAGTGAAACAGAACCCTGCAGCTAGTTTGGACACACTAATAGGACCTATCTATGGAGAATGGACAGAAATATCTAATATTTGACAAGGGGTTTTTGGATTTCTGTCTAAAGGTGCAGTCATGAGGAGCCCCAGTGAGCCTCCCCACCCCCAACAGGCATCACCTTAAACTGCACCCTTGGCCAGTATACCTAGAGCATAAGACCACCCAGTAGTGCATGAATGTCTTCATATGAGAGGTGGCAGAACATTCTGCAGCAATTTGATGGAGGAGGTGTTGAAGCAATAGGCTGCCCCAGTACAGAAGCCAGGCCAGATGAGTATCTGAGGTCCTTTACCATCCCCAGCACATTCGAGGACTATGCTCCAGACTCTCTGCTCTTGGCCCCCACTCTGAGAAGCCCCAGACAAGATTGCTCCCTTTAGAGAGAGCTGCTTGGGAATTCTAGTCACTCAGCCTTCTTAGGGGATGAAGGGATCAGTATCTGCATGTGTGGCAAACCTGGTAAGAAGCTCCAGGATAAGGGAGTAAACACAATTATTTTAAGTAGGTGTGTCATATAAGTTTATTTTGTCAGTGTATATTTAGATATACTGATGCTCACTGCTCACACACCAGCCTTCCAGTGTCACATCTTTCTTTTGTCTAAAATGGAACAGGGCAGTAGTGGGGAGAGAGACAGAAAGATGGCGGAGGAATAGGACGGGAAGACCACTTTCTCCCTCACAAATTCCTCAAACGAACATTTCAACGCTGAGCAAACTCCACAAAACAACTTCTGTAGGCTGGCAGAGGACATCAGGCAACCAGAAAAGCAGACCATTATCTTCAAAAACAGGTAGGAAAAAATATAAAAGACGAAAAAGGAGACAAAGGAGGTGGGGAGGGAGCTCCGTCCCGGGAAGGGAAGCCCGTCCCGGGAAGGGAACTTTAAGAAGAGAGGTTTCCAAACACCAGGAAACACTCTCCCTGCCGAGTCTGTGGCGAGTCTTGGAAACACAGAGGGCAACATAACAGGAAGGAAAAATAAAGAAATAATTAAAACCAAGAGATTACAAGCCCGACAGTAACTCCCCCAGAGGAAAAGCGGCACAGACGCCTGCATCCGCCATTGGGAAGTGGGGGCAGGGCAGGGACGCGCAGGAGGCGCAGGCTGCAGTGCTTTGTAAGAATCGGGCAGGAACGCCCCATGCGCAACCAGAATGATCTAACTTGGGCTAGCAAACCAGACTGTGGGATAGCTACCGCACGAAAAGCTCGAACATAAGACACCGCCAGGACCGAGCACAGAACAAAGGACGGAACGGAAAAAGCCGGCTGCAGACCATCCCCCGCCGGGGACAGGCAGCCAGA
Source organism: Budorcas taxicolor (assembly GCF_023091745.1). NCBI lineage: Eukaryota > Metazoa > Chordata > Mammalia > Artiodactyla > Bovidae > Budorcas > Budorcas taxicolor. The sequence goes on from NC_068920.1 coordinate 95,544,476, forward strand.
GCCGTAAGGACTGGAAAGGGGCAATTGCAGACCCAGAGAGACTTTACTTACCTAACTGCAAGCAGGCTTCTTTGCTAAGATTTCTGGGGGTGCTGGACAGTCACAATCTGCCTCACGGGGGACGCCAGCGGGCCACCCAGAAAGCTGAGCAGCAGCGGCAGAAAAGGTGACAAGCCGCGGCGATCGCGCTCGCCAAACTCCTGAGCTACTCGGACCTGGGAAGGGCACAAAGCGCAGTCCCAGCCGAATCTGTACCTCTGAAGGCTGCCTGAGCGCCAAACCTGAGCGGCTTGGACCAGGGAAGTGCACGCAGCCTAGGGCCGGCCCCAGATGGTTCCCGGCTGAGCATCGTAGAGCCGGAGCGGTTTGTGTGCCGCGAGAAGGGACAGGTCAAGTGGGGCTGAGACACTGTGTACACACAACAGTGCTATTTGTTTGCAGCATCCCCCCTCCCCACAGCGCGACTGAACTAGTGAGCCTAAAAAACCAGCAAACAGAAGAAGTTAAACAGAGGGAACCACCTTGGAAGTGATCCCACACAGCCCAAAACATCAGAGAAGGGCCAGATATATTTTTACTATTTTTAAAATCATTCCTTTTTTTTTTTCTTTTTTTTTTCTAACTTTTTTTTTAATTGTTAAGTCTTCTATTTCTCCTCTAATTTTTATTACTATAACCTATTATTACTATTTAGAAAAAAAAAAGACTTTTTTTTTTTTTAAGGCAAACACCATATATAGCCTTTGGATGGTTGTTGGTGGTTTTTTGGGTTTTTTTTGTTTTTGTTTGTTTTGGGGTTGTTTTTTTTTTTTTTAATAATTCTTGTCTTTTCTTTCTTTCTTTCTTTCCTCCTTTTTCCTTCTGCTTCTTTTCTTTAATATTGTATTTTTGAAAATTCAACCTCTACTCTAGATTTTTAATCTTTGCTCTTAGGTTTTTGTTGTCAATTTTGTACATTTAAAAACCCAAACTTCACTACCCAAATTTACCTGAGAGCGAGATTACTGGCTTGACCACTCTCTTCTCCTTTGGACTCTCCTTTTTCTCCACCAGGTGGCCTCTGTCTCTTTTCTCCCCCATCTCTTCTCTATCCAACTCTGTGAATCTCTGTGTGTTCCAGACGGTGGAGAACACCTAAGGAACTGGTTACTGGCTGGATTTGTCTCTCTCCTTCTCATTCCTCTCTCTTATCCTCCTGGTCACCTCTGTCTACTTCCTCCCTCTCCTCTTCCCCGTATAACTCCGTAAATACCTCTGAGCGGTCCAGACTATGGAGCGCACATAAGGAAGTGACTACTGGCTAGCTTGCTCTCTCCTCTTTTGATCTCACCGCATCTCATTCCAGTTACCTCTAACTACCCCCTCCATTTTCTCTTCTCCTTGTAACTCAGTGAACCTCTCTGGGTGTCCCTCAATGTGGAGAAACTTTTCATCTTTAACCTAGATGTTTTATCATCGGTGCTGTATAGATGGAGAAGTCTAGAGGCTACTGTAAAAATAAAACTGAAGACCAGAAGCAGGAGGCTTAAATCCAAAACCTGAAAACATTAGAGAACTCTTGAATTCAGGGAACATTAAGCAATAGGAGCTCATCAAATGCCCTCATACCTACACTGAAACCAAGCTCCACCCAAGGGCCAACAAGTTCCGAAACAAGACATACCACTCAAATTCTCCAGCAACACAGGAACACTCCCCTGAGCTTCAATATACAGGCAGCTCAAAATTATTCCAAAACTTTTGATGTCTCATAACCCATTACTGGTCACTCCACTGCACTCCAGAGAGAAGAAACCCAGCTCCACCCACCAGAACTCCAACACAAGCCTCTCTAACCAGGAAACCTTGACAAGCCACTGATAGAACCCCACCCACAGTGAGGAAGCTCCATAATAAAGAGAACTCCACAAATTACCAGAATATAAAAAGACCACCCCAAACGCAGCAATATAACCAAGATGAAGAGACAGAGGAATACTCAGCAGGTAAAGGAACAGGAGAGTTGCCCACCAAACCAAACAAAAGAGGAAGAAGTAGGGAATCTACCTGAGAAGGAATTCCAAATATTGATAGTGAAAATGATCCAAAATCTTGAAATCAAAATGGAATCACAGATAAATAGTCTAGAGACAAGGATTGAGAAGATGCAAGAAAGGTTTAACAAGGACCTAGAAGAAATAAAAAAGAGTCAAAATATAATGAATAATGCAATAAATGAGATCAGAAACACTCTGGAGGCAACAAATAGTAGAATAACGGAGGCAGAAGATAGGATTAGTGAAATAGAAGATAGAATGGTAGAAATAAATGAATCAGAGAGGAAACAAGAAAAACGAATGAAAAGAAATGAGGACAATCTCAGAGACCTCCAGGACAATATGAAACGCTCCAACATTCGAATTATACGAGTCCCAGAAGAAGAAGACAGAAAGAAAGACCATGAGAAAATCCTTGAGGAGATAATAGTTGAAAACTTCCCTAAAATGGGGAAGGAAATAATCACCCAAGTCCAAGAAACACAGAGAGTTCCTAATAGGATAAACCCAAGGCGAAACACCCCAAGACACATATTAATTAAATTAACAAAGATCAAACACAAAGAACAAATATTAAAAGCAGCAAGGGAAAAACAATAAATAACACACAAGGGGATTCCCATAAGGATAACAGCTGATCTTTCAATAGAAACTCTTCGGGCCAGGAGGGAATGGCAAGACATACTTAAAGTGATGAAAGACAATAACCTACAGCCCAGATTACTGTACCCAGCAAGGATCTCATTCAAATACGAAGGAGAAATCAAAAGCTTTACAGACAAGCAAAAGCTGAGAGAATTCAGCACCATCAAACCAGCTCTCCAACAAATTCTAAAGGATATTCTCTAGACAGGAAACATGAAAAGGGTGTATAAACCCAAACCCAAAACAATAAAGTAAATGGTAACTGGATCATACTTATCAATAATTACCTTAAATGTAAATGGGTTGAACGCCCCAACCAAAAGGCAAAGACTGACCGAATGGATACAAATACAAGACCCCTCTATATGCTGCTTACAAGAGACCCACCTCAAAACAAGAGACACATACAGACTGAAAGTGAAGGGCTGGAAAAAGATATACCACGCAAATAGAGACCAAAAGAAAGCAGGAGTGGCAATACTCATATCTGATAAAATAGACTTTAAAACAAAGACTGTGAAAAGAGACAAAGAAGGCCATTACATAATGATCAAAGGATCAATCCAAGAAGAAGATATAACAATTATAAATATATATGCACCCAATATAGGAGCACCGCAATATGTAAGACAAATGCTAACAAGTATGAAAGGGGAAATCAACAATAACACAATAATAGTGGGAGACTTTAATACCCCACTCACACCTATGGACAGATCAACTAAACAGAAAATTAAAAAAGAAATGCAAACTTTAAATGATACATTAGATCAATTAGACTTAATTGATATCTATAGGACATTTCACCCCAAAACAATGAACTTCACCTTTTTTTCAAGTGCTCATGGAACCTTCTCCAGGATAGATCACATCCTGGCCCATAAATCTAAACTTGATAAATTCAAAAAAATCGAAATCATTCCAAGCATCTTTTCTGACCATAATGCATTAAGATTAGATCTCAATTACAGGAGAAAAACTATTAAAAATTCCAACATATGGAGGTTGAACAACACACTTCTGAATAACCAACAAATCACAGAAGAAATCAAAAAAGAAATCAAAATATGCATAGAAACTAATGAAAATGAAAACACAACAACCCAAAACCTGTGGGACACTATAAAAGCAGTGCTAAGAGGAAAGTTCATAGCAATACAGGCATACCTCAAGAAACAAGAAAAAAGTCAAATAAATAACCTAACTCTACAACTAAAGCAACTAGAAAAGGAAGAATTGGAGAACCCCAGAGTTAGTAGAAGGAAAGAAATCTTAAAAATTAGGGCAGAAATAAATGCTAAAGAAACAAAAGAGACCATAGCAAAAATCAACAAGGCCAAAAGCTGGTTCTTTGAAAGGATGAATAAAATTGACAGACCACTAGCCAGACTCATCAAGAAGCAAAGAGAGAAAAATCAAATCAATAAAATTAGAAATGAAAATGGAGAGATCACAACAGAGAACACAGAAATACAAAGGATCATAAGAGACTACTATCAGCAGTTGTATGCCAATAAAATGGACAACGTGGAAGAAATGGACAAATTCTTAGAAAAGTACAATTTTCCAAAACTGAACCAGGAAGAAATAGAAAATCTTAACAGACCCATCACAAGCACAGAAATGGAAACTGTAATCAGAAATCTTCCAGCAAACAAAAGCCCAGGTCCAGACGGCTTCACAGCAGAATTCTACCAAAAATTTCGAGAAGAGCTAACACCTATCCTACTCAAACTCTTCCAGAAAATTGCAGAGGAAGGTAAACTTCCAAACTCATTCTATGAGGCCACCATCACCCTAATACCAAAACCTGACAAAGATGTCACAAAAAAAGAAAACTACAGGCCAATATCACTGATGAACATAGATGCAAAAATCCTCAACAAAATTCTAGCAATCAGAATCCAACAACACATGAAAAAGATCATACACCATGACCAAGTGGGCTTTATCCCAGGGATGCAAGGATTCTTCAATATCCACAAATCAATCAATGTCATTCACCACATTAACAAATTAAAAAATAAAAACCATATGATTATCTCAATAGATGCGGAGAAGGCCTTTGACAAAATTCAACATCCATTTATGATAAAAACTCTCCAGAAAGCAGGAATAGAAGGAACATACCTCAACATAATAAAAGCTATATATGACAAACCCACAGCAAACATTATCCTCAATGGTGAAAAATTGAAAGCATTTCTCCTAAAGTCAGGAACAAGACAAGGGTGTCCACTTTCACCGCTACTATTCAACATAGTTCTGGAAGTTTTGGCCATAGCAATCAGAGCAGAAAAAGAAATAAAAGGAATCCAAATTGGAAAAGAAGAAGTAAAGCTCTCACTGTTTGCAGATGACATGATCCTCTACATGGAAAACCCTAAAGACTCCACCAGAAAATTACTAGAGCTCATCAATGAATATAGTAAAGTTGCAGGATATAAAATCAACACACAGAAATCCCTTGCATTCCTATACACTAATAATGAGAAAGTAGAAAAAGAACTTAAGGAAACAATTCCATTCACCATTGCAACGAAAAGAATAAAATACTTAGGAATATATCTACCCAAAGAAACTAAAAACCTATATATAGAAAACTATAAAACACTGATGAAAGAAATCAAAGAAGACACTAATAGATGGAGAAATATACCATGTTCATGGATCGGAAGAATCAATATAGTGAAAATGAGGATACTACCCAAAGCAATTTACAAATTCAATGCAATCCCTATCAAGCTACCAGCAGTAATTTTCACAGAACTAGACCAAATAATTTCAAGATTTGTATGGAAATACAAAAAACCTCGAATTGCCAAAGCAATCTTGAGAAAGAAGAATGGAACTGGAGGAATCAACTTGCCTGACTTCAGGCTCTACTACAAAGCCACAGTCATCAAGACAGTATGGTACTGGCACAAAGACAGAAATATAGATCAATGGAACAAAATAAAAGCCCAGAGATAAATCCACACACATATGGACACCTTATCTTTGACAAAGGAGGCAAGAATATACAATGGATTAAAGACAATCTCTTTAACAAGTGGTGCTGGGAAAACTGGTCAACCACTTGTAAAAGAATGAAACTAGATCACTTTCTAACACCACACACAAAAATAAACTCAAAATGGATTAAAGATCTAAATGTAAGACCAGAAACTATAAAACTCCTAGAGGAGAACATAGGCAAAACACTCTCCGACATAAATCACAGCAGGATCCTCTATGATCCACCTCCCAGAACTCTGGAAATAAAAGCAAAAATAAACAAATGGGATCTAATTAAAATTAAAAGCTTCTGCACAACAAAGGAAAATATCAGCAAGGTGAAAAGACAGCCTTCTGAATGGGAGAAAATAATAGCAAATGAAGCAACTGACAAACAACTAATCTCAAAAATATACAAGCGACTTATGCAGCTCAATTCCAGAAAAATAAATGACCCAATCAAAAAATGGGCCAAAGAATTAAATAGACATTTCTCCAAAGAAGACATACGGATGGCTAACAAACACATGAAAAGATGCTCAACATCACTCATTAGAGAAATGCAAATCAAAACCACAATGAGGTACCACTTCACACCAGTCAGAATGTCAGCGATCCAAAAGTCTGCAAGCAATAAATGCTGGAGAGGGTGTGGAGAAAAGGGAACTCTCCTACACTGTTGGTGGGAATGCAAACTAGTACAGCCACTATGGAGAACAGTGTGGAGATTCCTTAAAAAATTGCAAATAGAACTACCTTATGACCCAGCAATCCCACTGCTGGGCATACACATTGAGAAAACCAGAATTGAAAGAAACACATGTACCCCAATGTTCATCGCAGCACTGTTTATAATAGCCAGGACATGGAAACAACCTAGATGTCCATCAGCAGATGAATGGATAAGAAAGCAGTGGTACATATACACAATGGAGTATTACTCAGCCGTTAAAAAGAATTCATTTGATTCAGTTCTGATGAGATGGATGAAACTGGAGCCGATTATACAGAGTGAAGTAAGCCAGAAAGAAAAACACCAATACAGTATACTAACACATATAGATGGAATTTAGAAAGATGGCAATGACGACCCTGTATGCAAGACAGCAAAAAAGACATAGCTGTGTATAACGGACTTTTGGACTCAGAGGGAGAGGGAGAGGGTGGGATGATTTGGGAGAATGGCATTCTATCATGTATACTATCATGTAAGAATCGAATCGCCAGTCTATGTCTGACGCAGGATACAGCATGCTTGGGGCTGGTGCATGGGGATGACCCACAGAGATGTTATGGGGAGGGCGGTGGGAGGGGGGTTCATGTTTGGGAACACATGTAAGAATTAAAGATTTTAAAATTAAAAAAAAAATAAAAAAAAATAAATGGAACAGGGCAGCAGACCTAATTGGTTCTTAGTTGTATATTGTGAACGTCAAATGAGCTTCCACACCTGAATGAGAGACACAGAAATATCTCCAAATAAAGCTGTCATTGACAGAGCATTCACTCACTCGTTCACTTATTAAGCACCTACTATGTGCCAGAAAATGTTTCAGGAACTAGAAACAAAGTAATGAACAAAACAGACAAAATGTCTTCCCTCCTAGAAGTTACTTTCCAAGGGAGTAGAGGAGAGATATATCTTCAAAATAATAATAAAGAAAGAAGTTACATAGTATTAAATTATAAGTGTGCTATGGAGCAAACAAAACAGAGAGAGTGTATAAAGTGCTAGAGTGAAGGAAATTTGGGGGAGTTTGCAATTTTAAACACAGTGGTCAAAGAAGGCCCCACTGAGAAGATGATGTTTGAGCAAAGATGTGATGGGCATGAGGAAGCCAGACACATGAGTATCAAGGCTGGGGGACATCATTACAGACAGAGGAATCATAAAGGCCCTGTGATGAGAGTATGCCTGGCATTTTTGACAATCACCAGGGAAGCTAGTGTGTCTAGACTGAAGCAATAGAAGTTACATCCATAAGTAGAGTATGGAAAGTAGATCATGTAAAACCCAATAGACCACTGACCTCTACTCCACATGAGCTAGAGATCCACTGGAGGATATTAAGGAGAGAGATAAGTTTTGACAGAATCATTCTACTCTATGCATTAAGAATAAACCATAATTTGGGTTTATTTGGGCAGGGTAGGATTGAAGAGACTATTTCATTCAGAGGCAGCTACAGTAACATAGCTGAGAAGTAACAATGGCTTGGACCATGAAAGTAATAGTGTAGATGGCAAGAATTGATCAGATTCTGGGTCTCTTTTCTATTTAAACTCTCCTATCGGACTGCATATTTATAAGAAAAGTAGAGGAGACAAAGGCAACTTCAAGGTGTTTGACTTGACCAATTGCAAAAGTAGTTGCCAACTGAACAAAACTGGAAGACTGACAAACAACTTGAAGATTAACTATAAAGCTACAATAATCATGACAGTGTAATATCCATGAAAGAATAGACAACCAGACCAATGGAACAGAATAGAGAACCCCAAAGAAATAGTCAACTGATCTTTGACAAAGGCACAAAGGCAATATGATGGGACAGTAAGTACTATCTCTTCAACAAATGGTGCTGGAACAACTGGACAACAAACACCAAAAAAAACCCCACAAAAGTCTATAAAAAGACATTTTCACAAAACTTAACTCAGAATGTATCATAGATCAAATGTAAAACACAAAACAATAAAGACCTAGAAGATAACAAGAAAATCTAGATGACCTGCAATATTGTGATGACCTTTTAGAGACAACACTAAAGACATGATCTATGAAAGAAATAATTCAAATATACAATTAGGTATCACCTCACACTAATAAAAATAGCTGTCACCAAAATCCACAAACAATAAATGCTGGAGAGGATGTGGAGAGAAGGGAACCCTCCTACAACGGTGGTGGGAATGTAAACTGGGACAGCCATTACAAAGAACAGTATGAAGGTTCCTTAAAAAACTAAAAATAGAGTTATCATATGACCCTGCAATCCCACTTCTGTGCATATTTCTGGAGAAAAATATGTCCAAAAGGATATATGCACCCCAATATTCATTGAAGCACTGTTTACAATAGCCAAGAAATGGAAGCAATCTAAATGTCCATTGGCAGAAAAATGGATAAGGAAGATGTGGGTACATATATACAATGGAATATTTCTCAGCCATTGAAAATAATGAATAATGCCATTTGCAGCAACATGAATGGACCTAGAGAGTGTCATACTTAGTGAAGTAGTCAGACAGAGAAATATCACATGATATCCCTTACATGCAGAATCTAAAAAGAAATGAACTTATTTATGAAACAGAAATAGACTCACAGACTTAGAGAATGAACTAATGATTATTAGGTGGGAAGGACAGAGGAAGGGATAGCTTGAGAGTTTGAGATCGACATGTACACACTGTTATATTTTAAATGGACAACCAACAAGGACCTACTGTGTAGCACAGGGAACTCTGCTCAATGTTATATGGCAGTTTGGATGGGTGGGGAGTTTGGAGTGAATGGATACATGTATTTACAAAAGGCTAAGTCATTCTGCTGTGCACCTGAAGCTATCACAACATGGTTAATCAACTATATTCCAATATAAAATTTAAAACTTCAAAAAAGAAATAATTCATGAACTATACTTCATTAAAATTAAAAAATTATGTTCTATAAAAGTCAAAATCAAGAGAATTAGAGGACAAGCCACAGAGTGGGGGGAAATATTTTCAAAAGACATATGATAAAGAACTGTTATTCAAAATAACAAAGAATTCTTAAAATAATAATAATAATAAAATAATAATAAATTATAATAATAAAATTCAAACAACCTGATCTAAAAAATGAGCCAAACACTTTAACTGACACCTCATTAAAGATACATACAGAGAGCAAATAAACTCATGAAAAGATATTCAATTTCATATGTCATCAAGGAATTTCAAATTAAAGCAATAAATAAGATATTACTCATACCTATTACAAGGGCTAAAGCTGGAACACTGACAACATTAGATGCTGGTGAGGATGTGGAGCAACAGAATTCTCATACATTGCTGGTGGGAATGCAAAATGGTACAGCCACTTTGGAAGGCAGTTCAATGGTTTCATACAAAACTAAACATACTTTCACCATATAATCCAGCAAATGCACTCTTTGGTATTTATCCAAATGAGTTAAAAACTCATGTTCACATAAGAACCTGCACATGGATATTTATATCAGCTTTATTCAGCAGTTTGACAGAGCTTGGTCAGCATGGCTCATAGCTTCATTGAGTTACCCAAGCCCCTCTGCCATGACAGAACTGGAAGCAAAGTTGTCCTGCAATAGTTGAATGAATACACTGTGGCAATGGAATATTATTTCATCCTAAAAAGAAATGAGCCATCCAACTGTGAAAAGACATGGAGAAAACTTAAATACATATTACTAACTGAAGGAAGCCAGGATGAAAAGTCTGCTCACTGTATGATTCCAAACATACCACACTCTGAGAAAGGCAAAACTACAGAGACAGTAAAAAGATCAGAGATTCCTGGAGAGTGGGCAGGGATGCAATGAGTTTTGGAGTGGTAAATCTGAGAAATGGATTACTATCAATTCCAATCCCCTATAATGAAAAGGACATCTTTTTTGGTATTAATCTAGAATGTGTTCTAGGTCTTCATAGAACTTTTCAACTTCAGCTTCTTCAGCATCAGTGGTTGGGGCATAGACTTGGATTACTGTGATGTTGAAGGGTTTGCCTTGGAAACAAACCAAGATCATTCTGTCGTTTTTGAGACTGCACCAAAGTACTGCATTTTGGGCTCTTTTGTTGAGTATGAGAGCTACTGCATTTTCTTCTAAGGGATTCTTGTACACAGTAGTAGGTATAACGGTCATCTGAATTAAATTCACCCATTCCTGTCCCTTTTAGTTCACTGATTCCTAGGATTTCGATGTTCACTCTTGCCATCTCCTACTTGATCACATCCAATTTACTTTGATTCATGGACCTAACATTCCAGGTTTCTATGCAATATTGTTGTTTACAGTATTGGACTTTACTTTCACCACCAGACACATCCGCAACTGAGCATTGTTTCCGCATTAGCCAGTTGCTTCATTCTTTTTAGAGCTATTAGTAATTGCCCTCTGCTCTTTCCCAGGGATATATTGGACACCTTCCAACCTGGGGGCGGGGGGGGGGGGTCATTTTCAGCATCATTCCTTTTTGCCTTTTCATACTTTCCATGGGAGGCTCTCCAGTGGAGTGCGTTGCCATTTCCTCCTCCAATGGACCACATTTTGTCAGAACCCTTCACTATGACTCGTCCATCTTGTGTAGCCCTGCAGGGCATGGCTCACAGCTTCATTGAGTTACCCAAGCCCCTTTGCCATGGCAGGGCTGCAAGTTTGACCTTGGAGTACAAAATAAAGCCGGGCAAAGGTTAACAGAGTTTTGTCAAGAGAACACACTGGTCATAACAATCACTCATTACCAAAAACACAAGAGACAACTGTACACATGAACATCACCAGAGAGTCAATATCCAAAACCAGACTGATTATGTTCTTTGCAGCCAACGATGGGGAAGCTCTATACAGTCAGTAAAAATAAGACTTGGAGCTGACTGTGGCTCTGATCATGAGTTGTTTATTGCAAAATTCAAGCATAAATTGAAGAAAGTAGAGAAAAACCAGTAGGCCATTCAGGTATGACCTAAAGCAAATCTATGATTATACAGTGGAGGTGACAAATAGATTCAAGGGATTAGATCTGGTAGACAGAGTGCCTGAGTAACTATGGATGGAGATTTGTCATGCTGTACAAGAGGCAGTCATCAAAACCATCCCAAAAGGAAAAGAAATTCAAGAAGGCAAGGTAGTTTTCTGAGGAGGCTTTACAAATAGCTGAGGAAAGAAGAGAAGTGAAAAGCAAGAGAGAAATGAAAAGATATGCCCAACTGAATGCAGAGTTCCAGAGAAGAGCAAGGAGAGATAAGAAAGCCTTCTTAAATGAACAATGCAAAGAAATAGAAGAAAACAATAGAATGGGAAAGACTAGAGATTTCTTCAAGAAAACTGGAGATATCAAGGGAATATTTCATGCAAGGATAGACACAATAAAGGACAGAAATGGTAAGGACCTAACAGGAGCAGAAACGATTAAGTAGAGGTGCCAAGAAAACACAGAAGAACTGTATAAAAAGATCTTAATGACCTGGATAACCATGATGGTATGACCACTCACCTAGAGCTGGACATACTGGAGTGTGAAGTCCAGCGGACTGTAGGAAGTGTTACTACCAACAAAGCTAGTGGAAGTGACAGAATTACAGCTGAGCTATTGAAATTCTTCAAAGATGATGCTGTTAAGTGTTGCACTCAACATGTCAACAACTGATAAGTCAGCAGTGGCCACAGGAATGGAAAAGGTCAGTTTTCATTTCAATACCAAAAAAGGGCAATGCCAAAGAATGTTCAAACTACTGCACAACCACATTCATTTCACATGTTAGCAAGGTTACACTCAAAATCCTTCAAGCTAGACTTCTGCAGTATGTGAACCAAGAACATCCAAATGATACAAGCTGGGTTTCAAAGAGGAACAAGAGGTCAAATTGTCAGCATTCACTGGATGGTGGAGAAAGCAAGGGAATTCCAGAAAAAAAAAAAAAAATCTATGTCTGCTTCACTGACTCCTGGAAAGCTTTTGACTGTTTGGATCCCAACAAAACTGTGGAGAATTCTTGAGATGAGAATACCAGACCACCTTACCTGCCTCCTGAGAAGGCTGTATGTGGGTCAAGAAGTAACAGTTAGAACCTGACACAGAACAACAGACTGGTTCAAAATTGGGAAAGGAGTACAACACAGCTGTATATTGTCACTCTGCTTATTTAACTTAGATGTATAGTACATCATGTGAAATGCTGTGCTGGATGAAACACAAGCTGGAATCAAGACTTCCAGGAAAAATATCAACAAACTCAGACATGCAGATGACATCACCCTAATGGCAGAAAATGAAGAGGAACTAAAGAGCCTCTTGCTGAAGGTGAAAGAAGAGACTGAAAAAGCAGGCTTGAAACACAACATTCAAAAAACTAAGATCACATCATTTAGTCCCATCACTTCATGGCAAAAAGAAAGGGGAAAAGTGGAAGCAGTGACAGATTTTACTTTCTTGGGCCCCAAAATCACTGTGGATGGTGACTGCAGCCATGAAATTCAAAGATGCTTGCTCCTTTGAAGGAAAGCTATGATAAACCCAGACAGCATATTAAAAAGCAGAGACATCACTTTGCCAACAAAGGTCCATCTAGTCAAAGCTATGGTTTTTCCAGTAGTCATGTATGGATGTAAGAGTTGGACTATAAAGAAAGCTGAGCACCAAAGAATTGTGGCTTTCAAATTGTGCTGGAGAAGACTCTTGAGAGTTCCTGGGAAAGCAAGGAGATCAAACTAGTCAATCCTAAGGGAAATCAACCCTGAATATTCATTGGAAGGACTGTTGCTGAAGCTCCAACACTTTGGCCACCTGATGTGAAGAGCTGACTCATTAGAAAAGACCCTAATGCTGGGAAAGACTAAGGGAAGGAGGGAAAGGGGACAGCAGAGGATGAGATGGTTATATAGCATCACCAACTCAATGGACATGAATCTGAGCAAACTCTGAGATGGTGGAGGACAGAGGGGCCTTGCCTGCTACAGTTCTTGAGGTCACAAAGAATTGTACATCGTTTAGTGACTGACAACAACAACAATATTACTATTCAAGTAGCAATGTTGAGTAAACATATAGATATATGTCTTGAGTTCAGGAGAAGAGAAAGCAAGGAAGAGATCTGTAGAAGGGTAGATATGTAAAACCAAGAGATTTGTGATTGAATTTTAATTGTTAGGAAAAGAGACAAATAAAAATATAAATTGTCTGATGTATATGAACCTCAATGATCCAAGAATGGGTTCTGCAAATAATAATATGGAATTAGGAACTCTCAAGTATATAGCTATACATTTGAGACCTATACTTCAACCCTATAGCTAAGAAGTTTGGATTTTTGCTTTCTTTGGGGTTTTTATTGTTGTTGTTTTGCACTTTTTTTTTTTTAATGCAGGCCTAATTATGCCATAACTGTGCTCAGAACTCTTTAATGTCTCCCCAAGTCTAAGAAGGAAGCAGAAACGCCTTAGTATGACTTGTGTATTCATCATGTAGCATCTGCTTAATGGTTCATTCAGCCTCATTTCTTGCCACTATCCATCACTTTCACAAAGTATTCTTCACTTCAAAGAGACTGAATGATTTTTAGAAACACAGAGCTTCTGTCTCTTTCTGATTTTGCCTCTTCCCTGCTCAGACAGTGAAGAATCCACCTGCAATTCAGGAGACCCTGGTTCCATCCCTGGATTGGGAAGATCCCTTGGAGAAGGGAATGGCTACCCACTCCAGTATTCTTGCCTGCAAAATCCCATGGACAGAGGAAGCCGGTGGACTACAGTCCATGGGGTCACAAGAGTCAGACATGACTGAGTGACTAAACTACCACCACAGTCTTTCCCAGGCTAACTCGTATTGCTTTCATAAGGTTATGATTAAGTATTATTTCCTGGTTCACTTTAATTGCCTTCTAACCAACTAAATAGTCAACTCTCTTAAAGGCAGTGTGCTTGTTTCCTGTGGCCATAATAAATGACCACAAGCATAGTGGTTGACAACGGAAGGCTGGAGGCTCTAGGGGAAAATGCTTCTCATTGCTTTTCCACACCTCTGAAAGCTGCTCCCTCCTAGGTTCATCTGCATCAGGTTGCCTTTTCTATCCCAGCTTCCATTGGCACATTACCTTCTTCTTCTCTCATACCTCCCTCTACCTTCCTCTTATAAAGAACCCTTGTAATTGCATTTAGAGACCACTCAAATAATCCAGAATAATCTCCTATCTCAAGATCCTTAACTTCATCACATTTGCAAAATCTCTTCTGCCATGTATGGTAACATATTCACAGGCTCCTTGAATTAGGACTTGAATCCCCTCTGTGGGCCACTATTCAGCCTACCATAGTCAAGACAGGGTCTGCTCTGTTTGTCACTCTAGCCCCAACAGCTAGCACTGTTACATAGTAAGTTATCAGTTTACATTTTCAAATGAAGTTGGTGAGTTTTTATCACCTAAATACCTCATTAATCTTCCTCTTAGATATAATGAGAGAAAAGTCATTATCTCCTGTCAACTTATTGTTGATAAACAAAAAGAAGCTTTCACTGGAGCAAACAGAATTTGTTCTTCTAGTATCAGATTTGACAAAGTTTGTTAAACTGTGGGGGCGCAGGGGGAGCAACCTGGGTCAGGTTATTTAGCTGATATGTAGAAAAGGCCACTGGGGTTCCTACCAAATTTAAATCTTACTATAAACTTCTAATTGCCTTCACAAAACTTAAATAATAAATCCTTCTGGGAGGACCAGTGCTTTCTGCGAGAATGGCTAATGAGGGTCAGTTTAGGGGATTTAGTTAACAGGGGTGAGGGAAGTCCTGGGAGTCTGGATCCCAAGGACACAGGCAAGGCTTGATTTTCTTAGCCTAATCAGAAAGGAAGCATTTGGGGATGAAAAATTCCCAGTAATGTTTTCCTTTCATAGCACAGTTCATTGAAAAGTTTAAATGCATGAGAAAACTAGTAAAGGAAGTACAAAACAGAGTTAAGTGATTTTAAAGAAAATGTAAGTAAGAGCTACTCTGGGTACATAGTAGTACTAGGAGTAGTGTTAGTCACTCAGTTGTGTCTCTTTGAGACCCCATGGACTGTAGCCCACCAGGATCCTCCATCCATGGGACTCTCCAGGCAAGAATACTGAGTGGATTGCCATTCCCTTCTCCAGAGGATCTTCCTGACCCAGGGACTGAACCTGGGTCTCCTGCATTGCAGGCAGATTCTTTACCATCTGAACTACAGGAAAGTCCCACAATAAAGACATTTCTCATCTTCCTTCCCAGTTAACTATTGTCAGGTGACTAACTGCTAACAAATGGGATAAAGTGGTTGCTATGTGTGCAGCTTCTAGTAACAAACATCAAAGGCAAAGGCATACCCTTCTTTGCTCCATTTTTCCTTACAATGGGCTAGAAAGTGGGTATGATGATTAGAGCTCCAGTAGCTATTCTGGATCATGAGGCAGCAGGTTAAGAATGTCAGAGTATCAGGGTAGAAGGAGGTGACTCTTGATAGTCAGGGAGCTACCATACAAATCCTGCATTGCCTGTTACACAGAAAAAGAATTTTGTTTTGTGTAGGGCACTGTTATTTTGATTTATCAATTACTCATAACTGTATCTAATCCAAAATGATTGAGAAGGTAGGTTCTTGGAAGTAAGAGCTGAACTTTAAAAAAAAAAAAGTCATTGATTTCATGGATGTGGTAGACATCTAGTGCAATAAGGATAGAGTTACCGCAGAGTAAAAACTGAGTGACCCCTGTTTTATGACAGGACAGCTTTAAGGGCAGTCTAAATTCTTAGTCAAACTGAAACTTGTTCACCTTGCAAGGCAGATAACATGCCCAACAAGGCTGCAGCTCTAGAGGAAATGAAAGGAAAGATTCAGAATGCTGGTTGGTGATTGTTGACTCCTGCTTTCCACTTTTAACAAAGACCTACAAGAAAAAGTTAAACTCAGGCTAGAGCCAGCCAGCATGCAAGCAGAGATAGAAGGTAATTCATCACTTTGCTAAGGGAGGCACCCTCTTACCTACCTCCTGAAATGTAGGTTTATGGAGAGTTCAATGATTCAGAACATTGCTAGGTTGAAAAATTTTACAGCTTCATATCTTGAATTTTACAGTTTGACTATTTTGAAGCAGTAGAGGGAGATTGGGAGGTGGGGTAACTGAGAGGTTGAAGACTTCAGCAAATTACATTTAAGCCCACCCTACAAAGATGGAACATACTGGCAAAGATGGTATTATAGGTGTTTCCTTCACTCCTGATGCAGAGAGTCACCAATAACATGAGGCGTGGTGGAGGGGAGTCTTAAAAGTTTTAAAAGTCTTAAAAATCACAGTCTTAAATACTAGGTTTATTCAAGAATTTTGACTGTGGTCATTTATACATGAAATTGACCAAAACTGAATGCACTGAAAGACTGTTTTTCTGTTTTATTTTGTGTCAGAGAATTGTATTGGCAAAATGTTCATGTCTAGTCTGCACATGCCTTGTATTAATCATCTGTCTAATAAACAACCCCTAACTTAGTGGTTGAGAGTTGGCCTATAACAAAACCTGAGCACTGAAGAATTGATGCTGTTGAACTGTGGTGTTGGAGAAGACTCTAGAGTCCCTTGGACTGCAAGGAGATCCAACCAGTCCATCCTAAAAGAAATCAGTCCTGAATATTTACTGGAAGGACTGATGCTGAAGCTGAAGCTCCAATACTTTGGCTTCCTGATGCGAAAAACTGACTCACTGGAAAAGAGGTGTCCTTGAAGGTAAAGGGAAATGAAAAACTTCCCAGGAACAAAGCCAGAACCACAGAGCATAATGGACAAGGGAGTTCCTCCAAAAGAACTAGGGATCCAAGTACTAAAGGAACTTATCCCATACTGTTCCAGCCCATAGGGAATTTGGAATTTCTAAGGACTGGTGACTGATGGGTGTTTCCAGTTCTCCTCATCTCTGAATGGGAGATTTTATTGAAATTAGCCTGCTTCTTCTCCATTATTGAATATTGGATGTGCTTATGGAAGACAATCTGAGTTTTAGTTTTTGGGTTGCCAGAATATAAGGATTCATATCCAGACCTGATGGATAGGTTTGCCTTTGTTCCACAGATCCTGGCCTTAGAAGCTTAATATGATTTGTGCCTACTTCCCTAAGAAAGTATGGCCAAAAATATGAAATCCAAATTTGTCCCAAATACTCATGTTCACCTTCTTCCACAGGTATATAATAATTCACTTTCAGTTAGCCCATGGCACCATAGAAAATTTGCTGTGTATCCCAGCATTCCTTAGAACTGTGTGCTGGCATATAATTAAGTTCTAGGAGACAGAAACATTATGTATAATTTCCAATAAACGTCCTTAAAGGGAGAAGACTTGCCTTTCATCAACTCTTTCTCCTTTTTGCTAAACCACTGTGATGTCTGGAATTCAAATGGCCCTCTTGGGCCACAAGGCAGTATACACTGAGATGGTTGAGCAGTAAAAGGTGTCACTGTTCCTTGATGATTCTTAAGCTTTCATCCCCATCCTGGAATGCCTACTTCCAGGTTTCTTTATATGAGAGAAAAACTCTGTGTATTTAAGCTGCTATTTGTTTCAGCTTCTGTTACTAACAGCAAATCAAATCCTACTTACTGTAACATATAGTTGAGTGGGGGATAATTCTATAATAGAATGTAAACTAAAATAAACATTAATTGTATAATTATACAGTGACATCCTTTCGCACAAAATCAAGTGACAAAATGTGATTTGGGGAAGTCCTCTGCTCCCACATAGTAGCCAAAGTTTCTCTTTCAAAATGCAAACCTGATCCCATAACTGCCCAGCTTAAAACTATCCTATGGGGACTTCCCTGGCAGTGCAGTGGTTAAGCCTCTGTGCTCCTAATGCAGGGGGTGCAAGTTGGATTCCTGGTTTGGGAACTAAGATTCCACATGTTGCAGCCAAAAAGACAAAAAAAAAAAAAAAAGAGAGAAAAAACCTGTCCTATGATTTACCTTTGGACACATCTCCTTATCCTGGCATACAATTTCCTATGTGATCTGGTCCCTGCTATCCCTCCAAGCCCATTTATTCCCAAGGTCCCACCTATCCTCTGACATCTCCCTACACTTGTTTTTCAGTTCCTGTTGCTCAAAACTGGACTTGGAGGCAGCAGACCGTGTGATTGAAGAATACATTCTCCAAAATAGGTAGTAGCTTCTCAACTGTTTTGATATTTTAAAATAAACAACTATTAAGATTACAATGAGAGAAAGCATAATAAACCAGGATCATAATATGTGTAATGCTGCTGCTAAGTAGCTTTAGTCGTGTCCGACTCTGTGTGACCCCATAGACAGAAGCTCACCAGGCTCCTCTGTCCCTGGGCTTCTCCAGGCAAGAATACTGGAATGGGTTGCCATTTCCTTCTCCAATGCATGAAAGTGAAAAATCAAAGTGAAGTCACTCAGTTGTGTCTGACTGTTAGCAATCCCTGGAAGGCTCCTCCATCCATGGGATTTTCCAGGCAAGAGTACTGGAGTGGGTTGCCATTGCCTTCTCCAGATATGTGTAATGGAGGTGATCAAAACGTGGCTCTTCCATGTCACCTCACCTACTGCCCTTGATATTTGTCACCATGTTCCCTCCTACATGATGCTCTTCCATTGGCTCTTCATCCAGATGAATTTATTCACTCTTCAGGTATCAAATATCCCTATCAAATGTCCCTATTAGAGTAACTCATCAAGCCATGCAACTCTGTATGATTATTTGATAATAGGTCAGTTTTCTCATGGAACCATGTATATCTGTGTTTGTGAATACTTGATAAATGTCAGTTTTCACCCAACTAGATTGTATGTTCCATAAGTCAGACAAGATGCTGGTTTTAGCTCCTCAGTACATCCCCTCAGAGCAGAGCACTGTGGCTAGCATGTAATGAGCTCTCAATAAATATCTGTTGAATGAATAATTGAGATGCCCAAGGCTGAGCCAAAAAGAATGAAAAAAATTGATAGCGTGAGAATGAAAAGAAGAGCTGATGAAAAAGTACATAGTCACAGCAGCATAAACATGGATGACATATTTAGGAGAAGGTAATCAGTGTGCTGCAAATCACTGTTCCAGATGATAAGAGAATATAAAGGGGTATAAAGCATGGCCATTGCCATTTAGAAATGCACAATTTAGGGTATAATAAAACTTGTACCAAAGAAAAATAGTCAGCTAACCATGAGAGGCATTAAAAAAATATGTTAAATGAGTAAGAGCAACCAACAACATGCCATAATTGACATTAAGAAAAATTAAAACAGATTAGAAGAAATCAGGGACAATAATAATTTCCATGTCCCTTGTTATGTACTAGGGACTGCATTAAGCACCTGATGTGTTATCTTACCTAATCTTTATGATAACTAATGAGCAAGGTATTAATAGTCTCATTTTAAAGATGAGACTCAAAGCATTTAAACATGCCTAAGTAACGAAGTTTATATATAAAATGCCAGACTTTGAACCCTAGTCTCTCTAAATTCAAAACCAATATACTAATATCTATGTTATAAAGATGAGAGTTCAGCTGGACTCCAAAGAATAGGTAGGAAATACACAAGCAGAGGGAATGTATGAAGGACAATCAGGCAAAGAGTATAAAGTGAAAAAAAAAAAAAGAAGAAAATTAAGGTGTGATGAGTGGATGGCTTAGTCAAGCCATAGGTAGAAAGCCCATGAAGGAGTAGGATACAAGGTAAAGCTGGGGATATAATTCCGGTTAGAATGAAGACAGCCTTTAACAGTAGACCAAGTAGGCTTTTATCCTATAAGCAACTGAAAGTTACTATAAAGTCCTGGGTTGGCAAATGGCAAAATGAAAATGGAATGATGGTCTGGTTGAAGGGAAAGGGAAAAAGAAAAGAAAGAAACAGATTCACATAGGAAAACTCAAAATACCTGAGGTCAAAAAATGTTATAACTGATAAGAATTGTAACTTAGTACTTGACCTCATTTTACAGATGAGTAAACATTAATAACCTCAGATATGCAGATGACACCACCCTTATGGCAGAAAGTGAAGAGGAACTAAAAAGCCTCTTGATGAAAGTGAAACAGGAGAGTGAAAAAGTTGGCTTAAAGCTCAACATTCAGAAAACGAAGATCATGGCATCCAGTCCCATCACTTCATGGGAAATAGATGGGGAAACAGTGGAAACAGTGTCAGACTTTATTTTGGGGGGCTCCAAAATTACTGCAGATGGTGACTGCAGCCATGAAATTAAAAGACGCTTACTCCTTGAAAGAAAAGTTATGATCAACCTAGATAGCATGTTCAAAAGCAGAGACATTACTTTGCTGACTAAGGTCCACCTAGTCAAGGCTATGGTTTTTCCAGTGGTCATGTATGGATGTGAGAGTTGGACTGTGAAGAAGGCTGAGTGACCAAGAATTGATGCTTTTGAACTGTGGTGTTGGAGAAGACTCTTGAGAGTCCCTTGGACTGCAAGGAGATCCACCCAGTCCATTCTGAAGGAGATCAACCCTAGGGTTTCTTTGGAAGGAATGATGCTAAAGCTGAAACTCCAGTACTTTGGCCACCTCATGTGAAGAGTTGACTCATTGGAAAAGACTCTGATGCTGGGAGGGATTGGGGGCAGGAGGAGAAGGGGATGACAGAGGATGAGATGGCTGGATGGCATCACTGACTCGATGGACGTGAGTCTGAGTGAACTCCGGGAGTTGGTGATGGACAGGGAGGCCTGGAGTGCTGCGATTCATGGGGTTGCAAAGAGTCAGACACAACTGAGCGACTGAACTGAAACTGTAGCCAGGACAATTTAAGAGACTTCCCAAAGATTCCTATAATTTTTAGGACTGTAACTTGATTTTCTATTATTTCCACTATGGCACAAGTCCAGAAACAGATGAAAAATTTAAGACAGAGAGAAAAACCAAAATCATAAAGAACTCTCAAGTTTTAGGCCAGAACAACTTTGAAAATAATGAAATCAGTGTCAGATAAAAAATACCACCCCTCCCCCGAAAATAAAAATATAATCCCTGTGCAGACAGGCTCTAAGATGGGCCCCAGTAACCTCCATCTCCTGCTATTTATACCCTTGTGTAATCTCCTTCCCTTGAGAGTCACCTGGCCTAGCAAGTAGCTTCCGATCAATTGAATACCACAAAGATGATGGAGTAGCACTTCCATAATTATATTACAGGAAGTTAGTTGTATCTTCTACCTTACTAGCCAACAGAACCTCCCTCTCGGTTGCTCTGATGAATCAAGATGCTGTGCTGTGAATGGCCCTATGGATAGGTACACATGGCAAGGAACTGAAAGCAGTCAAGAGCCCGGCAAGGAACTGGTGCCTCTGGATCAACAGCATCAAGAAACTGAATCCTGCCAATAACTATGCAAACTCAGAAGTAGCTCTTTCCGCAGCTGAACCTTCAGATGAGATCCAAACCTTAGCTGATGATTTCATTGCAGCCTACTGAGACATCCTAAAGCAAAGACCATAGCTAGGCAGTGCTCAAAATTCCTGGCCCACGGAAATGTTGGTGTAATAAACTGTATACAGTTTAAGCCACTAAGTTTGTGATAACCTGTTAGGCGGCAATAATAGATAATTAATAGAATTCTATTGAAAGAAAAGGCTAAGTTTATTTTCTGAGGCAACAGAATAATCAATTGTAGTTTCTGTAAAGCACCAGGGATCGAATCCACATTTTCTAGGACAATAAACTGGTGAACAGTGAAAAGCTAAGGGATTATTAAAATTTCAATTAAGACACTTGGTAGGGAAAAAACAAAAATGAAATTATGCATAATGGAAACTAAGATAAAAGGTTTTAAGAGAACTTTGGAGAAATAATGATATTGTTTGGAAATTTTTCTTGAGATACAAAAATTTGTACAAAAACAAAAGAGACATTGGCAGTAATGTGGGAAGAAAAGAATAAGCAACTAAAGTCATTATGTATACACACACTTGGAAACCTCAGGGAAAATTCAGCAACTCATGAATTTCCCTGTCAGTACCTCTTTTTCACTTTCCCAACACTATCTAACCAATAAATAGCTCAACTCCAATGACTAGGTATCCCTGGAGAAGAATAAACCATGCAGATATTATTTTTTCAGAATATTAACATCATCAATTTGGAATATTGTAA
The DNA here is from genome assembly GCF_023091745.1 of Budorcas taxicolor. NCBI lineage: Eukaryota > Metazoa > Chordata > Mammalia > Artiodactyla > Bovidae > Budorcas > Budorcas taxicolor. Next base: position 95,567,032 of record NC_068920.1, read on the forward strand.
ATAGAAACTTCCAGAATATTTTTTAAGATACCCTTTCATTTTACCCTCAACTTTTCTAATTTGGCTTTTTTAAAAACTAAGTTGAATTTTTATTCAAATACTCCTTCCTTAACAGGAACACGTTTTAATAGTCTAGTGGTTGCACATGGGCTTTATTTTCCTTTAAAAGAATTTCAATTAACTACCCTATCGTTCTTCCACCTGGTAATCTGGACTCAAGCACAGAGGAGAAAGTCAAAATATAGTTGACAACCTAAGACATAATACATTGACTCTTGAGCAACACAAGTTTGAAATGCATAGGCTCACTTCACAGATTTTTTTTAACAGTAAATACTACACAGTTGGTTGATTCAGCAGATGCACAACCATAGTATATACAGAAAGAACCACACAGTATATACAGAAAGTGACTATAAATTACCTGTGGATTTTCAGCTACATGGAGGGTGGGCACTCCTAACACCCACATTTATCAAGGGTCAACTGCTTCTCAAAAAGTCATCTTCCTTTCAATATGAGGGTTTATAAGGTTTCTTAAGAGTCCACTTATTAACTGTGTTTTAGTTCAGAGATGAAACAGGAATTCTACTCTACACAGGCACATAACAAATATTTAAACTATAAACAATCACCTATCCCAAACCAACCAAAAGAATCTCATTAATGTCCCAAACAAACTATCTTAAGAAAGAAGGACTTTTTCCCCATCCCAAGCTCTCCAAAAGCAGAGAAGAGATGCCAATGCATACAGAGATACTTTCTCAAGGGATTCCCAGGCATGTGGAAGGTGGCATACTGAAGAAGACTGACATGACTTCTGTTTCAGCAGGGCCTTTATTTATGGAGGAGTTGTGAAAGTGACAAGTGCAAGAAACATGTGTTTTATTCATCCACTATCTTGCACACTACCCAGCATAGGCATTTGAGAAATATGTCTTGGTAAATTACCATTCAAGGATAGCAAGAGAGCAAGAGAAAGAATACAGCTGATGTAAACTCTTTACTTCCTTAAGAAACTATAGACTTACATTGAGAACTATCTACATTTAGTATAAGAACCTTAATGTATAAGGAGGTAACCCTGCCAATACAGAAACAGAATACTATAGAAGGTCATTAAGAATCAAGAGCTAATCAGTCTACATACAGAACCAAGACAATGAAAGTGATGGTGTGGACAGGACCAGCAGTGAAAGAACTCCCACCTAGTGCGGCTTTATTAATTCATTGCATTACAAAGTTGGAAGATAGATATTAGAACCACAAAATAGTAGTTTATTATATATGTGATCATGCTTATTTTACATGTGAATAATATATTTTATATGTAACCATATACTGGAGTGTGGAGTATCACTCTCAATGTATTCTTTTGTTATCATTATAAAGCCCTAATTTAAAAAGAAAAAAAAAGCTTAAATATCAAGAAACTCTTCAATACTGCTGAAGAGAAGACAGCTGAGCTGAAAGGACAGAACTGAAATGACCTGCAAGATTCTGGTGCTGCTTACAAAAGCGTGTTCAAATAAACTTGTTCCTACCTGGGATTGAGCACTCTGTATATTATCCTAGAGTGGATGTGGGGATCAGAGTACCTGTTGCCACATTTGCAGCCATTACCACAAGTAGATGCTCAGTAGCCATCTAAAGCAACTACATTGGTCAGGATTCTTGAGAGAAACACAAGCAATAAGAAACATTTGGCAAGTCTAAAATTTGTAGGCCAGGCCAATAGGCGAGAAACACAGGCAGAATTCCTATGCTACGGTCTTGAGACACAATTCTTTCTCTTCTGGGAAACCTCCAGTTTTGCTCTTAAGATTTTTCAACTGATTAAATGAGGCCCACCCTCATTTTGGAGTGTAACCTCCTTTACTTGTGACTGAACACAACGCAACTACTTCTATATGTAGTCAGATATAGATGTCAATCACATCTATAAAGTATGTCACAACATCTAGACTAATGATTGACCACACAAATAGGCACACACTATATACTTTATAGTCAGGTTGACACATAAAACTCAACCATCACACCAAGAGGGTGGAGCTGTCAAACTAAACCAACCCATGGAATCCTTAAATTTCTAACAACTCATTGTACTAACACATTTTTAACTTCATTGCAGAATCCATTACTCTCTGAATACAGAGTGTATGTAGATGATGCTTTATTAAAAAAAACTGCCATCATGCATATATGATGTTCGAAAACACTGTCTTCAGCTAGACCAACACTGTAAGTGGTAAAATTACAACTCTACAATTTAAACAGAAGCTCTGAAATAACCTCCCTTGCATTTAATGGAAATATTTTATTGTTAATTAGGATGGAAGATGAAACTGCCTACTAAACCAGCTAAAAATCTTATGAACATTATAAAAAGGTTTCTGCATTTTTCACCACGTTAAGTCAAACCATGACAGAGTTTCATTCTATTGTGGCTACCATCTGAAATGAATCGATTTCCTTATATCTGTAGGTCTAAATGCAAACCTGTCAATTCAGATAGCTTACATGATAACATTATTTCTTATTTATAGTATTCTCTCTTTCTGGACCATCTCTGTCCTAATCGATTTCTTTTGAAAGGAAGGATACTGCAGCCTGATAATTCAAAGGTTTTTATATAGTAATCCCACTGCTAATTAGTATGCTGTATGATCACTTGATTTGTTTTCTCTCAATAGGTTTATTGACCCTAGACTTACTGTTTTGCATTTATTTGTAAATTGAATTTTCAATTATTATCTGAAAACAATAAAGAGACTATGACTACTCACGATCAGTTCGCCTTATTCTTCCAAACCTGATTAGCAGCATTTTTCACTGTTTTGAAAATATTTAGAAATGTAACGCTTCCACTACACCATTTATAAGGAGAGAGCAGTGATCAGCTTCAGGGTATTGCTGATCTGTTGGTAACATCTTGTCAACTGAGGAGACTGTCATCTTATCACTTCACTCTGATACACATCTGTAGTTGGCTGAATTATATCTTGCAAAAAGATATGTTTAAATTCTAATCTCTATGAATATGAGCTTATTTGAACAGAAGTTCTTCCAAATGTGATCAAGTTAAAATGAGGTCTGACTGGATTAGAGTATTATTTGGACATTATTTAAGAATTTTTTCATGTCATTTGTGCTCAAATATTTGATAGATATCAAATAGGTTGATATCTATATATATTGCTTATTAACTTTGTATTTAAAATAAATTGATTTTATTTGGAGTATCTGTACTTCAATTCTTTGAGATATAAATAAAACATACATATGTTACTCTGTAAAAAAGTTAAGCAGTGCCTCAGACTTAGAGAACAAACTTATGGCTGCTGGGGAAGGAAGGGGGACAGGGATAGTTAGGGAGTTTGGGATGGATATGTACACACGGATATATTTCAAATGGATAGCCAACAAGGACCTACTTCATAACATATGGAACTCTGCTCAGTGTTACATGGCAGCCTGGATGGGACAGGTGTTTGAGAGAGAATGGATACATATATATGTATAGCTTAGTCCCTTTGCTGTTAGCCTGAAACTATCACAACATTGTTAATTGGCTATACCCAAATACAAAATGAGAAGTTAAAAGAAAAAATTGAACAGTGCCTATTCAGCCATATGGTAACTACAATCAAGGGCTTCATAAAGGTAATCAAAACTTTCATTGCAAATGACTGAATGAGCTACCCTGACAACAAATACTGAATTTGAAAGATACTGGAGAATATGCTGTCATGTGGACACTGTTTTGTGTCAAAGATTTTTGCAACCTTCTCTAAATCAAATAATTTACAATATAAGTTTATATATAAACCATACAAGGTAAATAAGTTAAATACGCAGGGTGACAATATACACCCTTGACGTACTCCTTTTCCTATTTGGAACCAGTCTGTTGTTCCATGTCCAGTTCTAACTGGTGTTTCCTGACCTGCATATAGGCTTCTCAAGAGGCAGGTGAGGTGGTCTGGTATTCCCATCTCTTTCAGAATTTTCCACAGTTGATTGTGATCCACACAGTCAAAGGCTTTGGCATAGTCAAGAAAGCAGAAATAGATGTTTTTCTGAAACTCTCTTGCTTTTTCCATGATCCAGTGGATGTTGGCAATTTGGTCTCTGGTTCCTCTGCCTTTTCTAAAACCAGCTTGAACATCAGGAAGTTCACGGTTCACGTATTGCTGAAGCCTGGCTGGGAGAATTTTGAGCATTACTTTACTAGCATGTGAGATGAGTGCAATTGTGCAGTAGTTTGAGCATTCTTTGGCATTGCCTTTCTTTGGGATTGGAATGAAAACTGACCTTTTCCAGTCCTGTGGCCACTGCTGAGTTTTCCAAATTTGCTGGCATATTGAGTGCAGAACTTTCACAGCATCATCTTTCAGGATTTGAAATAGCTCAACTGGAATTCCATCACCTCCTCTAGCTTTGTTTGTAATGATGCTTTCTAAGGCCCACTTGACTTCCCATTCCAGGATGTCTGGCTCTAGATGAGTGATCACACCATCGTGATTATCCGGGTCGTGAAGATTTTTTTCATACAATTCTTCTGTGTATTCTTGCCACCTCTTCTTAATATCTTCTGCTTCTGTTAGGTCCATCTTTACATGAAATGTTCCCTTGGTATCTCTGATTTTCTTGAAGAGATCTCTAGTCTTTCCCATTCTGTTCTTTTCCTCTATTTCTTTGCATTGATCGCTGAGGAAGGCTTTCTTATCTCTTCTTGCTATTCTTTGGAACTCTGCATTCAGATGCTTATATCTTTCCTTTTCTCCTTTGCTTTTCACTTCTCTTCTATTCACAGCTATTTGTAAGGCCTCCCCAGATAGCCATTTTGCTTTTTTGCATTTCTTTTCCATGGGGATGGTCTTGATCCCTGTCTCCTGTACAATGTCACGAACCTCATTCCATAGTTCATCAGGCACTCTATCTATCAGATCTAGGCCCTTAAATCTATTTCTCACTTCCACTGTATAATCACCCTGCTTATTTAACTTCTATGCAGAGTACATCATGAGAAATGCTGGACTGGAAGAAACACAAGCTGGAATCAAGATTGCCGGGAGAAATATCAGTAACCTCAGATATGCAGATGACACCACCCTTATGGCAGAAAGTGAAGAGGAACTAAAATGCCTCTTGATGAAAGTGAAAGTGGAGAGTGAAAAAGCTGGTTTAAAGCTCAACATTCAGAAAGTGAAGATCATGGCATCCGGTCCCATCACTTCATGGGAAATAGATGGGGAAACAGTGGAAACAGTGTCAGACTTTATTTTGGGGGGCTCCAAAATCACTGCAGATGGTGACTGCAGCCATGAAATTAAAAGACGCTTACTCCTTGGAAGGAAAATTATGAGCAACCTAGATAGCATATTCAAAAGCAGAGACATTACTTTGCCAGCTAAGGTCCATCTAGTCAAGGCTATGGTTTTTCTAGTAGTCATGTATGGATGTGAGAGTTGGACTGTGAAGAAGGCTGAGTGACAAAGAATTGATGCTTTTGAACTGTGGTGTTGGAGAAGACTCTTGAGAGTCCCTTGGACTACAAGGAGATCCAACCAGTCCATTCTGAAGGAGTTCAGCCCTGGGATTTCTTTGGAAGGAATGATGCTAAAGCTGACGCTCCAATACTTTGGCCACCTCATGCAAAGAGTTGATTCATTGGAAAATACTCTGATGCTGGGAGGGATTGGGGGCAGGAGGAGAAGGGGATGGCCAAGGATGAGATGGCTGGATGGCATCACTGACTCGATGGACGTGAGTCTGAGTGAACTCCAGGAGTTGGTGATGGACAGGGAGGCCTGGTGTGCTGCGATTCATGGGGTCGCCAAGAGTTGGACATGACTGAGCGACTGAACTGAACTGACTGATACAAGGTAAATGATTGGTCCTGAAACAAATCTTTAACCCTTTTCACAGGGTGTGATTAAAATCTGACCAGCTTAGCCAAAAGAATAGCCTCTGTTTTCTTTGAGTCTGATCTGGACCCCTCTTTTCTTCACTTCTTGCCACTCAGGTGCTCTGCCATCTACAAATGTCTGTTCCTGACTGCTGAGTACATGATCCCTGCCTAGACACTTGTTTAGTGTTCTTAAATACAAAATTTTTGAATGACTGATTGCTATATAAAGCTTTTCTTCCTTCCCATACCACAGCTAATGCTGCCTGTGTGGTACCACAGCTTTCTATTCTCTTTATAATCAGGACATTCAGCCAGCTGTCTTCTGCAGCCATCCCTCTGCAGCTGCATGAAGACAATAGGGCGTTTTTAAATCCTGTGAAGGACTGTATGATTTGTTTACAATTTGTTCTTTGCTCTCTACCCCTACTATTGTTTTTCTGACACTCAGCTTGGTCACCTGACTTGCTTTGGCCAATGGAACATGGGCAGAACCGATACATGTTACATCCAACCTGAGCGCTTAAGAGTCCTAGCAAGTTTCACCAGCCCCTTCCATTCTTGTATCCACTATGAGAAGAGGATACCCTGTATAACCACTGGTTTCAAAGAAGGACAATTTTAGACCAGATTTAAACCCAAAGTACAGCCTGGAGCCAAACTCAGCCTGTCTCTGCTAAGCCCAACCAAGTCTAGCAGAGTCCATCAGAGTCCCTGGACCTTCAAACCAAGGAATGAGAAATAGATTTTGTTGCTATCCACTGCAATTTGGGGAGTTACACAGCATTATTCTGGAGAAGGGAATGGCTACCCACTCCAGTACTCTTGCCTGGAGAATTCCATGCACCAAGGAGACTGGTGGGCTGCAGTCCATGGAGTTGCAAAGGGTCAGACTTGACTGAGTGACTAACAGACACACACACAGCGCTCTTACAGCAAAACTAACAACAAAAACTCTTATGATAGGAAGTCTCTTCCTAAATATGGACCAAGCTGAAAGCAGAAATACCACTATGAAGTATCATGATGAAAATATGCCAGTAAAGCTGCAACATTAAAACCACTGGAAGCAGTAATTCTAGAACACTGCTAAGTAACTTCTTACCTAAATTGTTTTACTTCAAATTCTGTTCTCATTCACCTATAGGACACAGATTAGGAGACTGGAACTTTACAGAGCCTGTAATCTCGTCATATGAAACACCAAAAAAACAGTCAGCTAGTGGTCTACCAGCACTATGATAAACTAGGGAAGGAAATAATATCAAGAAACTAGAAGTGTTCAAAATTAAATGTCAGGAACAGAAATTGAACTGCTATGGTGCATACAGGGCATAGCAGTTTACTTACCTTTTAGTTCTCTCTTAACCCACAGGGTTTGGGGATATTTGTTACTTTCTCATTGCTCACTATTTCACATTCTTGATTTCTTTGAGGATAATAAACTTCCCACCACTGGATCAGTGGTCTTATCCTCCCTTAATCAAGCTAGACAAATCAGACAATCCTTTTTAAGAACTGAATCATGATCCAAATGGTGAAAACAACTAGAGAAAATTAATTTGAGAGCTCAACCTGTACAGACATTTCTGCTACCAAGACTACCTGGACCTGCCTGGTTCTTGTCTGCTCCACATCTGATGATTGGACCTTCTCTCCAAACCTGTGTGTTCACTCTCACCCTTCAAGAAATTTGATTTTGTTGTAAATTGGTCAGAATTGGTATGTGTTGCTTGTAAACAAAGAGCCCTGAGGGCTGTTAGAGGAGAAAATGGGAAAGGGAGAGGAGTGGAAGACTGTCTCCAGCTAAGAAAGAACCAGGCCCATCTCAGTTTCACTGACTAATCTGTGTTTATTGATGAGACCCAAATACGAAAGCGTCATGGGAAATGATCAGCCCACTGAAAAGTAAGACAGGTACAATTATCCAAAGTCTCCTTCCCAGAAAACAATGTCAATGAATATATGCAAACAGTATGCAGTCATTGGTGTTTTAGGAAAAAAAGCTTTTAAATATAGATTATGTTGGCAAGCTCATCACTTGGACAGAAACCCGGCATTTTCCTCCTGGACTTCAAACCACATCACAGACATTTGCCTAGCACCATGCGATGGCCACCTCAGATGGGGTGCTATACATCCATGCAACTTTCCAGTACAAAAAATGTTATGTTAAACTGGGTTTTTCATATATATCCATGTATCTTTAAATCATTTCTTCTAATTTTAGTTATATCATTCTGAAAATTTCTTCTTCTCTAAAATGACTCAATTCCAAGTTCTAGTGAATTCAGTATCTTCATTCTCTTCATTTTATCAGCTCAGATAAGTTCTCTATTCTAATCCTTAATTTTTCTGAATTATAGAAACCAAGCCTGATCTACCACTTATAACCGCCTTGAGTACACAAGAGAGATCACTACGCCCACAGAAACCAAGTCACAGCCTGGCTGATTTTCAGACATGCTGGTGTCCCTCCGAACCAGCTCTCTTGTCATCAATCTCTACCTGCACAAATGCTGTGAGTGCGTCCTTAATTTTCTTGACTAACTTATCAGCAGCCCCATTAATATTCTAAATTATCCTTTCTGGAAGACAAATTGGCTTGCTATTTGTCTCCTTTAAACATTTTCTAATCACAAAATGCGGCCTCAAGTTTCCTGTTACAAAGTCTTAGTGTATAATCTTTCTTTCATTTTCCAACCAAAATTCGGTCCTCCTGCATTTCCACATGACAGCTGTGACTTTCGGTCTCTGTGATCCTACTTTTTCTTTCAAGAAGTATTTTTGGAGCTCCTACTATGTGCCAGGCCATCTCAGTGATTCCAGAGGTGCAAAGTAAACAAGAGTCTCTGCTCTCCTACAGCTGGTAATTTTAGTGGATAGAGACCAAAATTAAATAAACCATTCCATTATAGTATGGTATATTGGGATATGCTGTTGTTTAGTTACTGAGTCATGTCTTTTGTGACCCCACCCCCACCCTCCATGGATAGCAGCACACCAAGCTCCTCTATCCATGGGATTTCCCAGGCAAGGATACCTGAGTGGGTTGCCATTCCCTTCTCCAGGGGATCTTCCTGACCCAGTGATCAAACCCAGGTCTCCTGCATTGCAGGTGGATTCTTTACCATCGGAGCCACCAGGGAAGCCTCTCTTGATGTTGTGGAGGCCATTGAAAGAAATAAAGTGCTTTGGGGACTTTTTAAACACTTTTTAAAGAAAATGGATGAAGAAGTTTCAAACCCCTTTTTCAGCACTTCCCCTAAAGCAGTTTTAGTAGTGGACATTCTCACCATTATAAATAACATTTGTTTGCTTTAAAAAAAAAAAAAGACAACAGGCCCCAAAATAGAGTTCATCAGGCTAAGTCCCATGTTACCAAAAGAAAGAAAAGAAAGTGAAAGTCACTCAGTTGTATCCAGCTCTTTGTGACCCCATGGACTGTACAGTCCATGGAATTCTCCAGGCCAGAATACTGGAGTGGGTAGCCTTTCCCTTCTCTAGGGTTCTTCCCAACCTATGGATCGAACCCAGGTCCTCCCACATTGCAGGCAGATTCTTTACCAGCTGAGTCACCAAACCAAGAATAGATTACACTTATAGCTCTCATAAATGGAATCTTAAGCCAGTCAACCAGGAATCATCTGATTAACAGTTAGGCAGTGTGCCTGATACACCCCTGTCACTCCCGAAAAGGAAAATAACCTTGCAATAACCATCCTACTATTTTGCTTAGTATAACTTCCTCATTCCCATTCCTTTCTTGCTATAAAAGTCTTTCATTTTATAAAGCTCTTCAGAGCTCCTTTCTATCTGCTAGATTGAACATTGCCTGATTCAAATAGATTTTCACTCAAATAAACTCTTAATATTTTTAATATGCTTCAGTTTAGCTTTTAACAGCAGTCATCTACCTATCAATATAGATAGTCATCAGGCACATAGACTTAGGTCAATCTGACCAGGGTCCAAGTTCTATCCTCTATGCTTACTAATATTAGGGTAAGAAATTTCCCCCAAGGGTTCTCCCCCAGACTGGGTATATGATTTATAAACATTTTTGACCAAAAATTGGAACTTGTTCCAAAATCTGCTTTTATATTAACAATAAGTGCCACTTCGATTTTTAAGTAGCCGTTTATATTCTTTAAAGCACTGACCTGCACATGGTCTTATTTCATCTTCATAAACACTCCATGAAACATAAAAGGCAAATAGCAGAGCCATAGATTCTGAGAAATACGGAATTAATTGAAAATTAGCTTACAAGAAAAATGAAGGCCCCTTACCTTGAAATTCTCTAAAGTCATAAATGATCTCACTTTATAGATAAAACCACTGAGATTCAGGAAAGTTAAGAGGTGTACCAACCAATTTCACACAGTCACAGTGTGTTATTATAATCTGCTCAGCCAATGAAGAAACTGGAGCATGAAAAGGCAGATAGCCTGACTTAATGGCCAAGGCAGCCATAAGGTCCTTAACTCTAAGGCTTAAACTTTTTTCCATTCCTACATGTGCTTTTTAAGTCAAAGTTTAAACTGCACATCTGAGAGCTACCAGAGTGGCCCAAAATTCCTCTTGTCTGTCATGAAATTCGATTTCCTTCTACAAAGCAGTACTTAGGAAAGCCTTATTTAAAAACATCACCCAGCTACAAATGAAAATCTTCCCAACAGGGACAAGATGGAACATCTGCCTTCCTTTTGCTTAATAGAACACTGCAGAGCTGCTCTCTGCTTGGATAAATGCTATTTGGGTTTTCTTGATTTCTGAATGGTTTCTTAGTATCGCTCTCTTGAGCGCTCTCTCTCTTGGTATTGTCATTGTCTTCTTGCCCAGAATTTTATGTGTAATCGTCTGTTCCACTATTGGCTTTTCTGAAACCAATCTTCCTTGTCTTTTGTAATTATGTAAAGCTGTTCTCTTTGCAGGCCACACACTGTAGATATCTAAAACCTGGAGAGAAACACCCTAATTGTAATTATAATGGATTTCAAATTCCTATTATTCATGTTGGAGAGAAAACATGCAGTGAGGTTTCATTACCCATTTCATTTAAAACTTGGAAAAAAAATAGTACTTGAACTTATTTTTGTTAGAGCAGGCAGTCTTTAATTTTAAAAAAAAATCCTTAATTACTTCTTCAGAATTTTTAAAACATTCTATTTTTATCTACCTACTCAAGTTAAAGAAAATTGAGGTCTTTTGGTTGGACCACACAAATACAAGTAAAACCAGCCTTTGTTGTTGTTTGGACGCTAAGTCGTGTCTGACTCTTTTGTATCCCATGGACTGTAGGATCCTCTGTCCATGGGATTTCCCAGCAAGATTACTGGAGTAGGTTGACATTTCCTTATTCAGGGGATCTTCCTGACCCAGGAATTAAACCTATGTCTCCTGCTCGGCAGGCAGATTCTTTTCCACTGAGCCACAGGGAAGCCTAAAACCAACCTTAGCTATACCAAAAATCAACCAACTAACCTCGTTCCAAGAAGACAGATCAAATTTCAAAACTAGCAATCATTTTGAGATTGTGAACCCCAGCAGTAGCCCTGTTACTACTCTTGATTATTATGCAGGTCTTGCACTAATCTAATTAAGTAAAATGGAAATCCAATTTCAAGCATTGTTGTACATATTTGCATATGACACAAGTACTCAAAAGTCTGTCTGAAGTTAAATGAAGCACATGTACAGCCTCCTTATCAATTCGAGTTTGGCTTTTCCTTTCAGTTCCATTTTGAAATGTTTCACCCTCAGCATCTGCACACCACTTACAGTCCAAATGCCACTGCTAATAGCTGCTTGCTTTAGTACTGCCATCTCTCTTAGCATTAGTAACAAGGCCTGGGCACAATTCAAGCTTGTATTTCTGTGGAAAGGGTCCTCTGGGAATTTCTTAGTAAATGGAGAAGCAAATAAATGCTATACTTGCTGCCAAGTCAGTTCCTCTTAGAATTTGGGAGGATGTGGCAGGAGGAATTTTTTTTTTTTTTTTTTGAATAGTCATAACTTAACTGCAAGCTCAGTCACTTCAGTTGTGGACTATAACATGGGGGACTGTAGCCCACCAGGCTCCTCAGTCCATGAGATCCTCCAGGCAAGAATACTGGAGTGGATTGCCATGCCCTGCTCCAGGGCATCTTCCCAAACCAGGGATCAAACCTGTGTCTCCTGTGTCTCCTGCCTTACAGGCAGCTTCTTTACCCACCTGAGCCACCTGGGAAGCCCCAAAAGTAAGTATCATAAAGGAATTCTATTCTGGGTAAAACTCTTGAAAAAAAGTCTTTTTTTTCCCTCTTGGAAAAAAAGGCAGTGCCTGAAAATGGAACACCAACGGGATGATGACAGAGCCAGCCTCAGCTACTCTTGTTCCTTGGAAGTCCTCATAGAAGAATTGTCAACCAGTCGTCAACCATTTCAGCTCATTGGAAGAGCCAAGGCAGTCAGGACTCTATTATACCTCAATGTGGACACGGCTGTGACAGGTGCGGAGGGGAAAGTGGAGCCCTTGCCACAGCACTGGGTCTTCTCAAAGCCCTGGAGAATAACTCAGTGTTCCATCTACTCATCTCAATCTAAGTTTTACAATGTTCTGGTTAAAGAGCATTTGTCTAGAACAGAGGGGGGAAATGTTCCACTCATATTCTATCTGTACTTTGTGATTTACCAATGGCATCTAACAAAAGGGAAATAAAGTAGAAGAGTGAATTAAATGTGGAAGGAGAGAGAATAGAAGCAGATGCAATAATTAGCAAGCATTTCTTGTCATCATGACAAGAAAATTGATTGCTTCATACTAGGAAAGAATAGCAAATGAAGGACTGGAGATTCATGTTAGCATTTGAGGCTATGCATTCAACACAATACTTCAGAAGATAATGAATTAATTCAGAGGAACTTTGGAATAAGAGCCACTAGCATAGCTGTGGACATTTGACTGAGTTCTCTGCAGTGTTCAAGAAATTTGGTTTACAAATGAACAAAGCATGATTTTTTGCCCTTGAGTCATTCATAGCTAGTGGACCAGGAAACTAGAAACTGGAAGGAAAGGAAACTAGAGGCTGGATGAATCCCTTTGCCTTGGAATCAAAATCTAGATTGCTAAAATTGCCAAAAGCTCACAAACTCACCTGCAGAGTATCTTTCTTACCTCTTCTCTGGCTTGTAAACTATGCTAACTTGCAGAAGTCAGTTAATGAAAGACCCTGTCACTTGTTACCACAGACTAGCTTGAGGATTAGGCATTTTAATATTATTGACTTAAAATTCTGGGGCACATGGTTCAAATGTCTATAAGCATTTTTAAACTACAGAAGTACTACCTAAGTAGTTTTTTAATCCAACCTGATTCTATCCTTCATTTTAAAATATTTGTATCTTTCTCAGAGATAGATTCTCAGAAAAATTCTCTCCTTGTCTATAAAACAAGGTTAATATAATACCTGCCTGCCTTACTTACTTACAAGGTTTTGAGAGGCTCAAATAACTAAAATTTGTGAAAGGTATTTATAAAATGCCATGTTAATATTAGCACCCATCAAACTTTGCTCAATGTTATGTGGCAGCCTAAATGGGAGGGGAGTTTATAGGAGGATGGATACATGTATATACATGGCTGAGTCCCTTTTCTGTCTACCTAAAATTATCACAACATTGTTAATCAGCTATACCCCAAAATAAAATAAAAAGATAAAAATATCAAAAGTCAGAACCCCCCAAAATACATATATATTTTTTTTGGGGGGGGGAGGGTTCTGACTTATCTTTTTATTTTAATAATGATGACTGCTTATGTATATATATAAGCAGTCATCATTATTTTACTCACAAGAGCTAAGGCTGCCAAGCCAGTGGATGGAGTTCTCATTTACAGACTCAAAGGGAAGACAAGCATGAGAAAAAATGACTGAAAGCTCAAATTAAAGGATTCAGTTAAAGGATTCAGACCCAAAAGACCTCTGACAAAAGGAAGACCAGAGGAGAACACAGCGGACTAGAATCAAGACAACTGGGATGTGGTCCTAACTCCACAACCAGAAGTGCAATTTGGGCCAAGCCAAATGATTTAGGATTCATGCCTCATTAATCCTCATCTTTCAATGTGTTTTGAGCTCTTTCCGTGATAAGCCTGTTATATGCAAAATTACATTCAGAAAATTGAATAGTCCACAATATTCAATTTAGAATGTGGGTTTGTACCACACAATCAAAAGCACTCATGTGAGATTTAGTCAAGACTTATATAAAACTAGCGGCCAATGAAATAAATTGTTCACTGTTAAACTGGGGCATTGAGTAAATAATTTCAGATTCTGAAAGGATTCACCTGCCAATAATTAACTGGGTTTTTAAACTCAAAACTTCTATCTTTATTATCTCATTTGCTATAATTCTGCTACTGACCGACTAAATGTGTTTGCACTTGTTTTGAAGAATGCAGGGGCTGATTCTGCCACCCTTAAAGTGAATAAAGGAATACAGGTGAGTCCCTAGCATTTTGAAAGCCCTCAGAGTCCATCAGAAATCAGAAACATAAAAGGAAATAGAATTATAATGCAGAAGCTCTGTGTCTGTAATCTGGACAGGCATGGGATATTTTTACCACACCAACAAATGACGTGGAACAATTGTGTCGGTTGGGATTCAATGCAAGAAATAGAGAACACTAAGTGTTTCAATAAGAAGAGGACTTAATAGGGAATTTGGTATTTTCAAAATTGTTGGAAGGACTGGAAAAGCAGAAAAGTCAGGATGCTGTCACAGGCTGGATTTTCTTTTTTTTTTTTTTTTGCTTCAAAACCATGCCCCTTCAGCTGTGACCCAGAGGTCACTGAACTACTGCTGTGCCCATCCACGTGCTCCACACTCGCAAGCTCATGACCAGAGAGTAGAACGTGGGATCTGGATGCTGGAAGCATCTCCATCCCTAGGAGTCTGCACGTCAGCTGGCACCTCTGAAGAAAGACATCCTCCACCTCCCTACAATCCCATGCACTGACATCTCATTGCATGAATGTAAATCACATCCATCCAAAGGCTAAGAAAAGGACTCTAAGAAATGTCATTTTTAGTCTCATAGCCCCTTTTACATGAATTGGTTGGAGGGATAAAAAGGAAGTGGAAGTGAATGCTAAGTATAATAAAGTATTTTTAGCCCAGCAAGTTATACACAAAGCAAAATTCTAAGCTTCTTGAAAGATTAAAAAATATACAAGGCAAGAACCTTTCCCTCAGTGAGCACTTATTCTAAGGAGACAAGAGACATATGCGAGGAGTTAAACATCAATAAAAGAGAGTCATTGGTATTCAGTACAACAGACAAGTGGTTATGGGACTGAGTATAAAGTTTCATGAGAATGATTAGCAGTAAGAAAATTGGCTTTGTGTTAAAACACAAACTACTTGCTTCTCTTTATTAGCTCAAACAATTCCAGTAATGAAGAGAGCATCGCTAGCATAAAGGGATGAATGGAGATTTAAGACTATCCAGGGTTAAAGCAGACCAGCAACTTCAACAAGATCTACCCAGCTCTGAAAATAAGCGAAATCTTCAAGAGGAATTGACTGCGTGGCTGGCTGCAGTCCATCATTAGTCAGTTCTTCTCTTGTGCTTGGGTTATTGGGTCACTATAATGAGGAAAACCGCAACAATCTAGATTAGTAAGTAAAGCAGTAAGCAAAATTGGTAAGTAAATGAGAAACAAGAGTGTTCTCACAGGGCAAGATAAAACACCTTCCACGAGAGAAAAACAATACAGATATTAAGGGATTGACTCCGAGACCACTGACCATGGTAGGAAGCTCCTGGAAAGCTCATAAATTAAGGCCCTCTGAGCCAATAATTGGATGGCATCATCAACCCAATGGACATGAGTTTCATTAAACTCCAGAAGATAGTGAAGGACAGGGAAGCCTGGTGTACTGCAGTTCATGGGGTCACAAAGAGTCGGACACAACTGAGCGACTGAAAAACAGTGAGCCTACGAAATCCATATCTTCACTTAAGCTTTACTTCTATGTGGGAAACCACAGGGACATTTTCTGTTGGGGAGTATTTACAGTCTAGTTTGAGTTAGTCCTTTATTCAAGGCCAGAGTCTCTGACTACAAGTACCTCGGCAAATGCATTCAGTGCCCATCTGTGTTTAACTCTTAATAGGTGGCACAAACAAGCAGACGATGGAGAGTCAGCAAAAAGGATTGGTACCATGAGCTGGAGTGATCTGAGAAGATGCCATTAGGAGCATTAACTCACAGGGGCTAATCCCATCATCTGTAAAAATAGTTACATTATGTGGAGCACAGTTTGATTTCCTCCAGTTTAAAGTAGACATTTCTTGGTTGGAAGGAAACATCATGAATTCTGAATCAATATTCTGTGGTATACACATCTCTGTTTCAGAATCACATATAAAAAAGGAAAAAAATGTTATCTCTAGGCAAATCTGTTTTCAGGTTTCCTTTCTGGATTTCTTTCTTCAGGATGTCAATCATTTCAATTCTTTGCCCATTTTTTAAAGAATTAACTGGCATTGTAAAGCAAGAAATAAAGTTTCCAGGATTTACCCCATCAATGCTTGTGGTTAGGTCAAAAATTATCTTTGAAGCAAAACCAATATAAATTCTTTGAAGGGGCTTGACTAGTTTGGCATAATTAAGTACAATTTAATTACAATTTGGTGACAAAAATGTTCTACAGGGGCAGGTACTTAAGTAAGATTGAAGGACCTGCTAAGAGGGCACTAACCTAGTGAAAGGAGGTCTCCTGGAAAGAGTGATGTCTATACCTTTAAGAGAGCATTTTAAAGTACTGGATTCTTCCCACAAGAAGAGAGGACAGCAACACATTGAGATAGTGGCATAGATTGTTCTCCCCAGGAAAGTGGCTCTGAGATTTGCAAATGGATCTCAAGGCTCTCTTGGATCAATACCTGTACATGAGCAAAAGAAGTACTCCTGACCAAAGAGTGACGTTGGAAGTGTGAGGGAGCTGAAAGAGAGGCCTCAGCCAATCCCGAAGGGAGTTCTGAGGCTGGGGAGGCCCTTCAAAGATGCTTCATACTGAGGCAAGGGGATCGGGTCTTTGTAACCCAATATCTATCTGTATTAGAAGCAGGTAGCCCAAAGGAGGTACAAATTTTGGGTAAGGCAGCTCCCTTCATCTGAGGAGAGTTCGTGGGGAGGCACCCAGCTGGGAGTTGGCAGCTGGAAGAGTGGAGCACCTGGGCAGTGCCCCACAGATGTGAAAACCCACTGCCAGCAGGTCATTCTTTGGCCTCATCAGCAGAGCCCTCTGTTTCTCCATGGTAACCGGAATAAGCCATAATGTTGGCAAAAGCCCCAAATCTTCCATTAACAGAGAAGCATTTATTTGGCCTACATTTCCTACAGCCAACCTCATTTTTTCACACACTGGGCTTTTCTACCAAATGGATGCATTGACCTGATGACAAGTTCAGAGCAGGGCTTGGTCTAAGAGATCCGCTGTCCCTGAAGTGAAAGCTCGATTCCCTCAAATGAAAAAGATCTGCTGCCATCATGGACACCATCAGAAAAGTAACAACTTTAATTATAAAACAATGACTAGTTTTGAAGAATATACATACCAGAAATTTTTTATCTGTTACCCTGTTCAAGGTGATTAGTTGTGGGGAATTTGTACTTGACATTGTTTTAGAACCTGCTCTTGGAAATTAATTTCAAAGGCTATGACACATTTTTTAAAGAAGAAATATTGTTATGTGATGGAGAGAAGTAAGACTTAGGTAAAATGGGTTTGAATTCTCAAGTTTACCACATATTACAGCCATTTGTCCTCAGCCAAATCATTTAACCTTTCTAAGCATCCTTCTTCTTTTCATATAAGATTGTAATAATAACTATTGTCACTGGATTATCATAAGAAGTAAATGAGAACATGTACATAAGATTCTGGAACATAAGAGATACTCAGAAAAGGTCAGTTTCTTTACTTCTTATTATTCTTCATTTTCTCTTTTCTCAATGAGGAAAGTCAATATCAGGAAAAGGCAATATTTCTCAGATATTAGAGCTGTCCTTTTAAAAAACTTTTTTATTTTGGAATAGTTTCACACTTACAGAACAATGACAAAGTTACTTTAGAGAATTTTCAGATGCCCTACACCCAGTTTCTGTTATCAACATTCTCAGTTCAGTTGCTCAGTCGTGTCCAACTCTTTGCAACCCCATGAATCACAGGCCTCCTTGTCCATCACCAACTGCTGGAGTTCACTCAAACTCATATCCATCAAGTTGGTGATGCCATCCAGCCATCTCATCTTCTGTCGTCCCCTGCTCCTCCTGCCCCCAATCCCTCCCAGCATCAGAGTCTTTTCCTGCGAGTCAACTCTTCGCATGAGGTGGCCAAAGTACTGGAGATTCAGCTTTAGCATCAGTCCTTCCAATGAACACCCAGGACTGATTTCCTTTAGGATGGACTGGTTGGATCTCCTTACAGTCCAAGGGACTCTCAAGAGTCTTCTCCAACACCACAGTTCAAAAGTATCAATTCTTCGGCGCTCAACCTTCTTCTCTCACATCCATACATAACCACGGGAAAAACCATAGCTTTGACTAGATGGACCTTTGTTGGCAAAGTAATGTCTCTGCTTTTTTTTTTTTAATTTTACTTTATTTTACTTTACAATATTGTATTGGTTTTGCCATGCATCAACATGAATCTGCCACGGGTGTACACGTGTTGCCAATCCTGAGCCCCCCTCCCACCTCCCTCCCCATACCATCTCTCTGGGTCATCCCAGTGCACCAGCCCCAAGCATCCTGTATCCTGCATTGAACCTAGACTGGCAATTCATTTCTTATATGATATTATACATATTTCAATGCCATTCTCCTAAATCATCTCACCCTCTCCCTCTCCCACAGAGTCCAAAAGACTGTTCTATACATCTGTGTCTCTTTTGCTGTCTCGCATACAGGGTTATCGTTACCATCTTTCTAAACTCCATATATATGTGTTAGTATACTGTATTGGTGTTTTTCTTTCTGGCTTACTTCACTCTGTATAATAGGCTCCAGTTTCATCCACCTCATTAGAACTGGTTTAAATGTATTCTTTTTGATGGCTGAGTAATACTCCATTGTGTATCTGCTTTTTAATTTGCTGTCTAGGTTGGTCATAACTTTCCTTCCCAGGAGTAAGCATCTTTTAATTTCATGGCTGCAGTCACCATCTGCAGTGATTTTGGAGCCCAGAAAAATAAAGTCAGCTACTGTTTCCACTGTTTCCCCATCTATAGCTTAAGGTGTTAATTTCTAAACTCCCTTTTTAAGCATTCTCACCTCTATGTGCATGTGTGTGCGTGTGCATGTGTGTGTGTGTGTGTGTGTGTACATGAACACATGCCCACCAAATCGCTTCACTCATGTCCAACTCTCTGCGACCCTATGGACTGAAGCCTGCCAGGTCTCTCTGTCCATGGAATTCTCCAGGCAAGAATACTGGAGTAGGTTTCCATGCCCCCCACCAAGGGATATTCCTCACCCAGGGATTGAACCTGCATCTCTTATGTCTCATGCCCTGGCAATGAGACAATCTCTTTACCACTAGCATAAACTGGGAAGCCACATTCACACCCCTATCTCCTACTGATATGAATAATCTTTCAAATCCAAGCAAAAATGATGGTGGGGATAGAAAAAGGATCACCAAAACATTTCAGGAGATTTGAATTCTAAGATAATGTCTTTAATTGGATTCAAGATGCAAATTTTGATCTTTCACAGATAAAGACCCCAGTGAATGACACTTCTATAGTAAATTTATGTCAGTCTCTTTCTGAAACTTTTAATAAAATAAACAATAAAAAATATGCCTCAAAACTTATTAGTAATGACACTTCCATCCTGAGAGACTTGGCCATGAATACTTGGTCTGAGAGGATAGGAGGCTGTGGGTTTCACTGAGAGTTTGTGGTGGAGTTGTATCAACAATAGATCCCTTTTGCTGAGGCCATGTTTTGAACACCATTCTCACAGGTCCTCATTTGGCTTCTTGCATAGTTAATGCGGCCTCCATATAGAATATGCATGCTACTGACCAAGGGGCTGAACTATTCAAATCACTGAAGCATCTTACAGCTAAGGATTAACAAAATCTCCCTCTATGCTCCAAAGTAATTAAAACATGCAGTCTATGGGCCAATCTGAGAATTGGGAATACACCTGAAATTTCATAAAGACTCATTAAACCATCAAAGATAATCCTAAGCAAAACATACTTCTATGTTTACTCCCTTGGTTGTTGCATGAAAACAGAAGTGTTTGCTTGCCTGCTGCAATAGTGAATGCTCCTGACTTTGCCTTTTACTTAGATAGTGAAGAATGTATAGCTTCTTTTGGACAGACGCTGACTACAGTTCTGTGCTCCTGTTTCCCAGAAAGACAGTAACCCTCAGTGTGCAGAGCTATTAAACCCTGGGAGCAGACCTCAGAGAAGTGGAAAACTGGCAGCCCCTCCTATTTTATTTTATGCAGAGTTCGGATTATAACTCTGGATGCTTTTGTGGGAAGAAGAATCCTGTAACTCTACGGCAGGCCTCTTATGTTGCCTCCGTGGCTTGCTGCTAATGAGGCTAATGGCCACCCCTACAGTACTCATGTCACACTGTGTTCTGACCGCAACTCTACGTGTAACCCCAGTCACATAGCAGACACGCTAAGACAGCAAACACTTATTTGGAGGAGGGACAGGCCTTCCACTGTTCTGTTACTCCTCCTACCCCTGAAACTCTAAGAACTTTCTTCCAACTCTTCTCACTAATTCTATATCTAACAAAGGAAGAGACAGCAGTTAAAGAAAATTCAGAGAACAGAAAAGGAGATGCAAATGGACAGATGCTATTAGTATGGAAAACCACTTGGGAATACTCAGCAGAATTATCATCAGTTCCTGAAGTTCAAGTGATTTTAGTAACAGAGAGATGTGTCCCTCCAACAAGATAGAATAGGAAACAGGTCCCAACTTACTAATTCTTTGTAGCTGTGTGCAGGCATGGATGTATCTCCACGGCCACATGCAAGAGGATACAGTAGGCTTGTGGACCCTACTCATCATGGGCCTATAACTCTTTTTGAAATAGGGACTTTGTGAATCTCCTGTTTCTGTAGCCATTGAGAGGACTCAGTGAAAGCTGAGAAATTTAGTAGAAGTGTGGACAAAGCCCATGTAAATTCTGCAGGCTCCATCACATTTTTACATCTTATTTAAACAATTTGCAAGACTCATCCAGTTGTCTCTAATGCCTGCTACTCAACCCTAAGCAACTAGAATAAAAGCAGTATTTAGTGGAGGTATCACACTGGGGGTAAAGGTTATTAGAATACAGAAAACTTAAAAAAAAAAGGGGGCGGGGGGAGCTTCACCCTATAAGGGTAGTAGAGTTCTTTCAAAGGTCAGCCACGGTGGCGCATGCAGAACGTGTTTGCCATATCCATTATGCGCATCAG
This sequence comes from Budorcas taxicolor, assembly GCF_023091745.1. NCBI lineage: Eukaryota > Metazoa > Chordata > Mammalia > Artiodactyla > Bovidae > Budorcas > Budorcas taxicolor. The sequence goes on from NC_068920.1 coordinate 95,588,443, forward strand.
GAGAGTGTGGCTTTGGCCATATATGTATAATTAGAGAGCTAATGAATCACCTTGCAGTGGTGACCTCTGAATTAGAACTGCTTGAAAGTTCCTGTCAGAGTTAGTGCTTTGCAAAAATCAGCTGCTTATAGGCAGTCAATGCAATCAACTATGTTCACTAGAAGCTTGGGCTAGAATGAGTTAAAAAACTTACTGTCTAGCTATGAAACTTACACACTTGTAATTTATTTATAAATGAAAATTTTTTCATTTGTAGAGTATTTGTTCTCAGCATATTGTCTCACAGATACAGGGCTCTATGCTTAATAACTGCTTCAATTATTTTTCAATTGCTTTATCTTAACATACTTCTCTCCAACATTAGAAATTTTGACAGTGTATTCATATTATACCGTCCCTGGGATTCTCCAGGCAAGAACACTGGAGTGGGTTGCCATTTCCTTCCCCAATGCATGAAAGTGAAAAGTGAAAGGGAAGTCATTCAGTCGTGTCCAGCTCTTGGCGACTCCATGGACTGCAGCCCACCAAGCTCCTCCATCCATGGGATTTTCCAGGCAAGAGTACTAGAGTGGGGTGCCATTGCCTTCTCTATTCATATTATAAGAGACCTTTAAAATATGATATGATAAACACCTTGGCACCATAGTTGCTTATTGACTTCAATGAAATGAACTATTAATATTTACAAATCCAATACTCTTCTCTCAGTACTAAATTTAATTGGAAGCTGGAAATAACAGATTTCCAGACAAAACTTTCCCCTCAGTTTTTGATATCTGCAAAAGTGAAATATTCCATATAACTGCTTGGTAGGATGCAGTTTTGAAACTGAACCAATATCTCTTCAAATACTAGCCATATAATTTATACAGCATCACACAGCTCCAGGCACCTCATCAGGAAAACAAGGTTAACTTTCTCATAGAGTTGTTTCAAGCATTGGATAGGAAATTACATGTAAAGGAACCTATCAATAATGAACATTCATTCAACAAAATTTTATTTTTATTTTGTTTTAGTTGGAGGATATTTGCTATACAATAGTGTGCTGGTTTCTGCCATCCATCAACATGAATCAGCCACAGATGAACCTAGAGCCTATTGCACAGAGTGAAGTAAGTTAGAAAGAGGAAGACAAATACTGTATGTTAACACCTGTGTATGGAATCCACATATATGGAAGCCTGTGTATGGGCTTTCCTGATAGTTCAGTTAGTAAAGAATCTGCCTGCAATGCAGAAGACCCTGGTTCAATCCCTGGGTTGGGAAGATCCCCTAGAGAAGGGAACAGTTACCCATTCTAGTATTCTGGCCTAGAGAATTCCATGGACTGTGTAGTCCATGGGGTCACAAAGAGTCAGATATGACTGAGCAACTTTCATTCATTCTTGGAATCCAGAAAGATGGTACTGATTATCTTCTTTGCAGGGAAGCTATGCAGATACAGACATAGATAACAGACTTTTCAATAAAGATTTTTAAATCTAAATCCTTCTTCTCTAAGCTTTCAACCTATAAGGACAGATAGAACCCAAGGAATTTCCTTTGACCTAGAGAGTTCAGCCTCCTGAACTCAGTATCCTTCACATCTTGAATCCACTCCTAATCTCTTCCTAATCCCACACAATATACACCATGGCAGATCACTTTAGTAAATATTTCTGCTTTACATGGAGCTGAGACATCCATTTAATATCAAAGAAAGACCAAATGGGTAATAGGAGTTAACAGAGAAGTTTCCTAAGAGCAAAGGATGTGACTACTCCTCTTTACAACACGGATGCACATAGACACACACAGGAGATGCTTCGAGACATTTGCTGTGTAAAGGACTTTGAACATCTAATCACATAACCTCTCTGAGCTTCATCTCTCAAATTAATAGATTAACAATACTGACTTCACAGTATCACTATCAACGAGAGAATGTGAAAATGTCTCCAACAGTAGCTGGGCTATATGTGATACTTTATTGAAATCATTGACTTGAACCTCCAGCTTCCTCCACATGACTGGCAAGCTTATAAAGACCCCTTTCCTCAAATTTGTGTCTAAATCAAAATCTGTGTCATATATTAAAGGTATAAATATGAGTGCTTTACACTATAGTGAAGCTCTCATAGATAGATATATACTATCATCTTAGTAAATCTCTACACCTGAAATATGACAATTCTCTTTGAAAACTTCCAACCTGCCATAAATTTGACCTACTATTTTTTGTAGGTAAAACAAGGCCTCCTTCTGAATCAGCTACCGACACATCAGTAAGAATCACTTTATTAAGACAAACTGCTAATGCTTCATCCTGGTCTATATTCAGGACAGAACTTTCCACACTTTCATACAGTATGAGAGAATAAAAAACAGCTGACAATTGAGAAGAGTGTGTTTTGGGCAGCCTGGTTTAGTAACTAAGCCATGTTCAACTCTTGTGACCCCACGGACAGTAGCCCACCAGGCTCCGCTGTCCATGGGATTTTCCAGGCAAAAATACTGGAGTGGTTTACCATTTCTTTCTCCAGGAGATCTTGCTGACCCAGGGATTGAACCTGGGTCTCCTGCACTGCAGGCAGATTGTTTACCAACTGAGCTACCACGGAAGCCCATTCTCTTTTTCTTTGGAGCAGCCTATTCTCTTTCAAATAAATGTCTCATGATTACCTCCTCTCTCCAGAAAGAAGACTTCTATGAAGTTTGTTGTTACTCTCACAATGCTTCTTAGAATATTTCTAAGTCATATAACTTTCACTGGGGTTTGGTCTTCAAATCTGTGTCTATCTGCACTGATCACTGATTGCCTCCCCCAAAGCTAGTTCCACCTTGTTAGCTTCCTATTGGCAGGGTCAAAATTCAAAAGAGTTAAGTGTTGATTCCCTGGTGGCTCACAAGGAGAATCTACCTGCCAGTGCAGGAGATATGGGTTTAATCCCTGGACTGGGCAGATAACCTTGGAAAAGGAAATGGCAACCCACTTCAGTATTCTTGCCTGGGAAATCCCAGAGAGGAGCCCGGTGGGCTACAGTCCATTGGGTCTCAAAGAGTCAGACATGACTAAACAACTAAACAAAACAACATAGCTCAGCAACTAGTCAGAGGGGATGTTGGCCAAATGACCCAAGCTGGGTACCAGGGACCACCCTGATCAGTCTTCAGCTCTTTACTTCTGAAGAGGTGGTCAGGTAGGAGGTCAGGATGATCGCTAGATGATGAGCATCACTCAGGAAGCTCAAGACAATAGCTGTCCTGATGAAAAATTACAGAAGTGAAGAACCCAATATGTAAGAAGCTAAAGTTCCCAACATTAAAAGATAGTTTTAAGACATACAGATGGCCAAAAAGTACATGAAAAGATGCTCAGCATCACTAATTATTACAGATTGTAAATCAAAACTATAATGAGGTAGCACCTCACACCAGTCAGAATGGCCATCATCAAAAAGTCGACAAATAACAAGTGCTTGAGAGGGTGTGGAGAAAAGGGTTCCCCTCCTACACTGTGGGTGGGAACATAAGTTGGTACAATCATTATGGAGAAGAGTATGTGGGTCCCTTAAAAAATCTAAAAGTAGAACTACCATATGATCCAACAATCCCATTCCCGAGCACATATCCAGAGACTATGGATAAGACTACAAGACATGGGAACAACCTAAATGTCTGTGGACAGAAGAATGGATAAAGATATGGTACATGTATGAGGGGATATTACTGAGCCATAAAAAGAATGAAACAACGCCATTTGCAGCAACATTGACGGACATAGAGACTGTCATACTAGTGAAGTGAGTCAAACAGAAAAAGATAAGATCATATTACATCACTTATACATGAAATCTTAAAAATGGATACAAATGAACTTATTTACCAAATAGAAACAGACTCAGAGACTTCAAAAACAAACTATGGTTACCAAAGAGGAAAGTTGGGAATAACATATATGTACTACTATATATAAAATCAGAGAAGACAGTGGCACCCCACTCCAGTACTCTTGCCTGGAAAATCGCATGGATGGGGGAGCCTGGTAGGCTGCAGTCCATAGGGTCGCGAACAGTCGGACATGACTGAGCGACTTCACTTTCACTTTTCACTTTCATGCATTGGAGAAGGAAATGGCAACCCACTCCAGTGTTCTTGCCTGGAGAATCCCAGGGACGGGGGAGCCTGGTGGGCTGCCATCTATGGGGTCACGCAGAGTCGGACACGACTGAAGTGACTTAGCAGCAGCATACATAAAATAGTCAACAAGGATCTATTGTATAACACAGGGAACTCTACAATATTTCGTAATAACCTATATGGGAAAAGAATGAAAAAAATAGATATAGACAAATGTATAACTAAAAAACTTTGCTATACACATGAAACTAATGCAACATTGTAAATCAACTATAATATAAAATTTAAAAAAAAAAAAACTTTAAGACAGCTGTAAGGGCAGAGTGTTGAAATCTCTATTTAAATACAAATTACCTGATAGAGAAACTCCTCCAAACACTTACACCTATTATCACAGTAGTACCTACGGTTGAAGATGCAGCCAGTGGACACTGTTAAGCTCTGGGAGGCAGGAGAAACTCTGGCCGAAAAGACTGCAAAGCTGAGGGAAACAGGGAAGATGGGAGGGTCCTAGGGTGGTCTAGAGTCCTGGGGAGCAGAGAGAAGCCACCTAGCTGACCCATATACCCCTCATAGCACAACACTTTGTGCAAGGTTTTGCTGAAAAAATTCAACCACAGTATACAGACTGATGCCATTCCTGGTTTGGGTTTTCTCCCATTATATTAAGTAAAGATAAGTGAGTAAATTAACTCAAGGCTGCCAAACCTTCTCCAACCTTTTTTTAAAAGACATATTGATCAACAGTTATTTAAAGGTAGGGCTTTTAATAGTCAAAATCTTTTACAGAAATTTAGGTTCTTTATAAGCAACTCATCACACTGTTTTAAAGATGTCTAAGGAAGTGGCTCAACTTGAACTCCTGTGAAATAACCACAGATGGTTAAGAAAAAAGATGAATGGCCTAGACTTGCAGAGTCATATAAGTGAATCGCTCCCTACAGAAGGTATTTTTCAGAAAAACTCAACAAACTATCTTAAAAAAAAAAAAAATAGATTCTATGGTTTAACGACCTTCACTCTGATTTAAACTAACTTTGCGTTCAGTGGGAACAGAAGAGAATAACAGCACAGAGGAATCACTGTAATTCAATAAATCTTGTGAGCATTCTGATCTTTGTCGATGTATATCTAACACCTCAAATTATTTTACTTTAGTATCACTCTGTGAACAAGGCTTCATGTGCCAGTAGGACAGTTTATAAGTTAATTAAATTCAGTTATATTGAAAAATTTTCTCCCTGGCTTTTCACTGCATTTGATTTTAGCATTGCATTACAAATTCTTTAATATTGATTGTTTTTCTAATGGAAGTATTGATCCCACCATGAAAGAGTCATTATTTTTCAGTTGAAAATAATGTAAAATCTCAAAGCTACCTACCACCTAACACTTAATATATATGTGGACAAGAATATGATTCAGTTAAGTTGCTCAGTCATGTCCGACTCTTTGCGAACCCATGGACTGCACCACGCCAGGCTTCCCTGTCCATCACCAACTCCCAGAGCATGCTCAAACTCATTTCCATAGTGTTGGTGATGTCATCCAACCATCTCATTCTCTGTCATCCTCTTCTCAAGAATAAAGTATCTCTTGCTAGAAAGCTATGTATGTGTGTGGGGATTTAAAAAAAATAATCCTCTAATGTGGTATTATTATGCATTTGTTTTTTGTATTTCACTTTTGCTTTCATTCTTCTACCTGAATGACTTGTGAAAGGGCACAGTTATACCATTCCAGAAGAAGTGACTGCTGGAGAGGGGGAAGAAACGGCAGAGAAGCCCAAGAGTTAATACTTAAGAAGCAGGAAAAAAAAAAAATTTTTTTTAAAGCCAAGATAGTGAGACAGTTCTGGAAGAAATATACAGGAAAACTGAATGTTGCACACAATCTAGAAATCAGCACATGGGCAGCCAGTGGGTTGAGTTGGGGAAGTAACACTGGAGAAATTTATTTTGAAGGCAGGATGCTGGGGTAACAGCAGTGGATGAGCAAAGACATGAAGCAGCAGCTGGTTCCTGCCAAGCAGGCACTCCTTCTTGATGAAAGAAATAGTGCCTACCAACCCAGATTCTGGAGACTGGTTTTTCAGGTTCAAATACAGCTGAAGTGATCAAGAAAATTATTTAAGTCCCCACACATAAAATGAGACTAGCAAAAGGCTCTACCTCGTAGACTGTTATAAGATTTAAAAGAGTAACTATTTAAGACCCTAAAGCAGTCCTTGCAAATATATGATGACATAAACTTTTATTAAACAATAAAATGAAATCAAAGAAATTAAAAGATGTATGACATGAATATATAAATAGGGATCAATTAATTTCATGTGACCCAGTCATATGAATATTTCTTAGAATATTCCATCAGCCATATGCCTTTCCTCTGACCCTGATTTTAATTTAGTGTGAGAGACCAAAAGACCAAAGGTCACAGCCTCCTGAATCCCACAGACTTTGCTTGTCCATTTCCCCAACAATGGGGGCAGAACTAAGCCTAACCTTCAACCCTTCAAGAAAGCAACAGGAACATTTGAGCAGGAAATGTGATTAAATTAAGGTCCTGCCAGTACTTCCACATGCTTATTTTCAGAATGGTTTAATTAAAGTTTCTGACATGAAGAGAGCTATTTCTGTTCATCTATTCAGAGCTGGTTATGGAGGGGAAAAAATTGAAATATGCTGTTTCAGTCAATTTGTAACAATACAGTTGTACAATTAAGCTGGAAGCATATAAAGAAAGTTAGTCTATATAATTTCTCCTCTTATAGAAGTATTCATTAGAGAACAAATTGAGGTCTCAGATAGTATAATGTTCAGGCAAGCCAGTCAGAGGAGAACATAGTTGTTTCAGAATGTTCAATGTGGACTCAATACCCAAAATTCTAACTGTATCCCTATTTTATCATTAATTCATTTTGAAAAGCAACAGAATGGTCAGACTGAACTAATTAATGCACTACTTAATAGCTACTTATTGCTGATTTATGCTTAATATGCCTTTAAATTATAGACACATATGCATTATTTTTAGTAACTAAAATAACAGAAACTAAATAATTATCTGCAAAGGATTTGGATACTCTAGCCATTGTTATATCCAAATGGGGAAATGGGTACCATATATCAGAAAAATATCTAGGAGCCATTCAAGTTTTCTGAAAGGAAAAGAGCATGGATATAAATTCTAAACAGTTTTTCTCTCCAGACTGAAAGAACTTTATCAGGTCATAGATCTTGTTCATCTCTTCCCTCAGCCTGAAACCAGAGATGGCTACAGGACTATTTATTTAGGCTGCAATGCACCAGCTCCATTTGTCAGCTGACCTGGGTGGGTGAACGATGGCAGGACTTGTCAGTCACCTAGAGGGTAGCAGCTGCTCTGAGTTCTGAAGAGACCCGAGGAGGGGAGCGGCAGCCTTACGTCATGCACCTACATGGATGTGTGTGCTGCCTCCACACACCTGGGCCAGGGCTTTGGGTACCATCCATTATACCAGTGATCACACAAGTCTCTAGCTTCCTGGGGAGCTAAGGTGAGGAATGCTTAATTACACTGCAAAACAGCTTTTGCAGAAACAGATGTAGCCTTTCACATTCTGGGGAGGGTTGGGAAGAAAAAAGTAGAGGGAGGAGAAGGGATTGAAAAAAAGAGAGAAGGAATAGAGGGATGGGGAGCAAAGATACAATACCTACTAGATTTCTGTCTCACTTTTCATCTATCTCTATCACACAAGTGGTACCTAGAGAATAAAGGAATGGCCTGGGGTGGGGATGTGGTTGTCATTTGAACAAATGTGCTTTACTAGATTTAGTCACAGAGTGAAAATAGCAAATACTTATCAGAGCTTTATTAAAATATAACTGAGATTCTGTGAGATGCACAACTTGATGTTCTGACATATGTACAAATCATGAAACCATCACCACAATCAAGATAATGAACATATCCATCACTGCCAAAAGTGTCCTCGGGTCTTCTCCTGCTTCCTCCTTCCCTCTCTGCCCACTTTCAGGCAAACATTATCTGCTTTCAGTCACTAGAGACTAATATGCATTTTCTAGGATTTTTTATATAAGTAGAATTGCATGGATTCTCTTTTGTCTGGCTTTGAGGGAAGCATATGCTTTTTTTTGCATTTTCAATTTATTTAATTTTTTAAAATTCCACTGTGGTAAGAACACTGAAAAACCAACAAAGTAAGGTCCCTATCAAATTACCCGTGACATTTTCACAGAACTAGAACAAATAATTCTAAAATTTATATGGAACTAAAATCTAGAATTACCAAGGCAACTGAGAAAAAGAACAAAGTAGGACGCATAACCCTCCTAGGCTTCAAATGATACTGTTTAGATACTCCAGTAATCTAAACAGCATGGAATTGGCACAAAAACAAATATATGGATCAGTAGAACAAAGTAGAGAGTTCAGAAATAAATCCACACACTTATGGACAATTAACCTTTGAAAAAGGAGGCAAGAATATACAATGGGCAAAACACAGTCTCTTCAGCCAGTGGTGATGGGGAAAGTTGGGCAGCTGCATGTTAATCAATGAAGCCAGAGCACACACCTTCGCACACACACACACAAAAAATTAAAGTGGCTTAAAGGCCTAAATGTAAGGTAAGAAATGACAAAACTCCTAGAAGAATATATAGACAAAACATTCTCTGACATAAATCATACCAATGCTTTAGGTCAATCTCCCAAGGTAGTAGAAATAAAAGCAAAAATAAACAAATGGTACCTAATCTAAATTTGTATAGCAAAGGAAAGCATTAACAAAATGAAAAGACAATCTGAGAGAAAATATTTGCAAGTGACCCACAAGGTCTTAATTTCCAAAATATATAAACAGCTCATACAATAATTTTTTAAAAAACCAACTGCCTATGGACACCTTATCTTTGACAAAGGAGGCAAGAATATACAATGGATTAAAGACAATCTCTTTAACAAGTGGTGCTGGGAAAACTGGTCAACCACTTGTAAAAGAATGAAACTAGATCACTTTCTAACACTGCACACAAAAATAAACTCAAAATGGATTAAAGATCTAAACGTAAGACCAGAAACTATAAACTCCTAGAGGAGAACATAGGCAAAACACTCTCCGACATAAATCACAGCAGGATCCTCCTCCCAGAATACTGGAAATAAAAGCAAAAATAAACAAATAGGATCTAATTAAAATTAAAAGCTTCTGCACAACAAAGGAAAATATAAGCAAGGTGAAGAGACAGCCTCTGAATGGGAGAAAATAATAGCAAATGAAGCAACTGACAAACAACTAAACTCAAAAATATACAAGCAACTTATGCAGCTCAATTCCAGAAAAATAAACAACCCAGTCAAAAAATGGGCCAAAGAACTAAATAGACATTTCTCCAAAGAAGACATATGGATGGCTAACAAACACATGAAAAGATGCTCAACATCACTCATTATCAGAGAAATGCAAATCAAAACCACAATGAGGTACCACTTCACACCAGTCAGAATGGCTGCAACCCAAAAATCTGCAAGCAATAAATGCTGGAGAGGGTGTGGAGAAAAGGGAACCCTCCTACACTGTTGGTGGGAATGCAAACTAGTACAGCCACTATGGAGAACAGTGTGGAGAGTCCTTTAAAAATTGCAAATAGAACTGCCTTATGACCCAGCAATCCCACTGCTAGGCATACACACTGAAGAAACTAGAATTGAAAGAGACACGTGTATCCCAATGTTCATCTCAGCACTGTTTATAATAGCCAGGACATGGAAACAACCTAGATGTCCATCAGCAGATGAATGGATAAGAAAGCAGTGGTACATATACACAATGGAGTATTACTCAGCCATTAAAAAGAATACATTTGAATCAGTTCTCATGAGGTGGATGAAACTGGAGCCGATTATACGGAGTGAAGTAAGCCAGAAAGAAAAACACCAATACAGTGTACTTACAACATATATATGGAATTTAGAAAGGTGGTAATGATAACCCTCTATGCAAGACAGTAAAAGAGACACAGATATATAGAACGGGCTTTTAGACTCTGTGGGAGAGGGAAAGGGTGGGATGATTTGGGAGAATGGCATTGAAACATGTATACTATCAGGTAAGATACGAGTCGCCAGTCTATGTTCGATACAGGATACAGGATGCTTGGGGCTGGTGCACGGGGATGATCCAGAGAGATGATATGGGGTAGGAGGTGGGAGGTGGGTTCAGGATTGGGAACTCATGTACACCCGTGGCTGATTCATGTCAATGTATGGCAAAACCAATACAGTATTGTATAGCAAAATGAAGTAAAAATAAAAATTTTTTAAAAAAAACTGAAAAATGAACAGAAGATATAAACAGGCATTTCTCCCAGAAAGACAGAGATGGTCAATGGGTACACGAAAAGATGTTTATCATCACTAATTATTAAAGAAATACAAATCAAAACTACAATGAGGTACCACTTTACACAGGTCAGAATGGCTATCATTAAAAAATCTACAAATAATAAATGCTGAAGAGGGTGTAGAGAAAAAGAAACCCTCTTACACTGTTGGTAGGAATATAAATTGGTCAAGCCACTACTAAAGACAGTATGGAAGTTCCTCAAAAAACTAAAAACAGATTTGCCATATGATCCTGCAATCCCATTCCTGGGCACATACCCAGACAAAACTTTAACTGGAAATGATACATGCACTTCTATGTTCACAGCAGCACTATTGACAAAAGCCAAGACACAAAAACAACCTAAACATCCATGGACAGATGAATGGGTAAAGAAGATGTGGTGTGTATATGTGTGCATGTGTGTGTATACACAAACATATATGTACACATACACACTGAAATATTCAGCAGCCATTTTAAAATGAAATAATGCAATTTGCAACAACCTAGATGGACCTAAAGATTATTATACTAAGCAAAGGAAGTCAGAAAAAGAAAGACACATACCATATGATATCACTTGCATGTGGAATCTAAAATATGAAACAAATGAACATGTCTACAAAACAGACTCACAGACATAGAGAACAGATTTATGCTTGCCAAGTGGGGGTGGGGGGAGGGAGATTGGGATTAGCAGATGCTAATACATATATATATATTTAACTGATATATATATATAACTGAGTCACTCTGCTGTACAGCAGAAATTCAAACATTGTGAATCAACTATACTTCAATAAATTTTAAAATTCGTTAAGAGGGTAGATCTCATGTTTAATGTGCAATACAGTATTGTTGACTCTAAGTACAAAGTTGTATAGCAGATTTCTAGAAAGTATTCATCTTGCTTAACTGAGACTTCATGCTCATTGCCTAGTATTAGTAACTCCCCATTTCCCCTTCCCCGCTCCACCCTTGGCAATCAACATCCCACTATTTATTTCTAAGATTTTGACTGTTTCAGAGACCATATATAAATGGAATCATATAGTCCTTGTCTTTCTGTGACTAGCTTATTGCAGTTAGCATACCTCCTCAAGATTCATCCATGTTGTTACATACTGCAAAATCTCCTTTTTTAAGGCCAAATATTTTTCTATTATTTTCTTTATCCATTCACCTGACAATGGACATTTAAGTTGTTTTCACATCTTGTCCCTTGTGAGTATTACCTTAATAAATTTGGGAGGGCCAATCTCTCTTTGAGATTCTGATTTCTGTCTTTTTTTGGATAAACACTCAGAAGTGAGATTGATATATATGTTAGTTCTATTTTTTATTTTTTGATGCACCTCTATCCTCCATAACAGCTGCACCATTTTTCATTCCCATCAAAGTTGCCAAGGGTTCTCCACGTGCATGCCAACACTTGTGTTTTATTTCTTAGATAATAGCTGACAGGTAGAAGTTGGTATCTCCTTGTGGTTTTGATTTGTAGGTTCTTGATGACTAGTTACCTTGAGCATTGGTTCATATACATATTGACCATTTGTATGTCTTCTTTAGAGAAACATCTTTTCAAGTTCTTAGCTCAATTTTTAATTTGGTTGTCAGGGATCTTTTGCCATTGAGTTGTAGGGCTTTCTCACACACTCTTTTGTCCATCTCACTCCATCTTTCTCTTCCTTTTCTTTAACTTTAATCAGTTTTTAATTCTAATGCTTGGCAGCCAATGCAAAGGTATTTATAACCCATTCATACAAACCGGAACTTCACACAGACCATGGATTATGATTGAGTTGATGTCCTGATGAGACAAGTACAAATGTGTTACCCATCCCAGACTATTTGAAACTCTCCTCCTCACAGGAATCGCAGTGGTCCCTGGTCCCAAAGACAGAGTATATTATCGCAGGGGATAATAACAGGAGATATACTTTAGATGCTGCAGATCACCTATTTAGCACACACTCTTGAGTTCATCTTGGAAAAAATGTAAACATGGTGTCTGTCATTTTACCCCTACAGCTTCAGTCCTTTGAACCTTCAAGAGCCCACCCATTAAGAATACACATAGATTTTGAAATCACTCTGCCTTACTGTATTTGGGCTGCTTTAACAGAATACCACAGACAGGGTGGCTTGTAAACAACGGAAACGTATTTCTCAGTTTTGGAAGCTGGGACATCTGGAGATCGAAGGTACTGGCAGATCTGCCCTCTGGTGAGTGCCCACTTCCTAGTTTATGGATGGCTGTCTTCTCACTGTATCCTCGGATGACTAGGTCTCTCTCATGTCTCTTTTGTAAGGGCATGAAGCTCATTCATAAGGGTTCTACCCTATGACCTCATCACCTCCCAATACCCTACCTTCTATTATCATCACATTAGGAATTAGGTTTCAACATACGAATTTTAGGAAGACACAGAGTCTGTAAGAACTCTTTCTTGAACTTTGGAGTAGATCAGTTAACCTGGGGTGAAGTAATGATGAAAATAAATGGGAAAAGAGCACAAGTGAAAGATAAAGAGATTTTATTAAGGAAGTTAGAGATCTACCACATACCCTGATTCCAGAGCAGCTCTAGCAGCCATCTTTGAACTCCAGTGCTAGTGTTCAGACCTGCTCAGTGGGAACGCTGCCCAGCTGGACAGCCTGGAAGAGCAGGCTTGCAACCCGTGGGCCACACTGAAAGTCTCTGAATGTCAGAAAATCCACAGGAGCAACCAGCTCTCCCCGAGCAGTGAAGTTTCCTCTCTGGGACCAATCATAACTTCACAGAAGGAAAGTAACCCAACTCTAAAGAAAAAAGTGTTTCTTGAAACCTGAACATTTGAATCACAAGTCCCTGACCCAGTTCTGCAGACACGAATTCTTGCTGCCAGCAAAACCAGTAGACTGAATACGGTCATTTTGACTCCTGTAGAAAAAAAGTCATTACTCAATAACGCAATCACATTCCCAAGGGGAATATCCATGCCAAAATAAGGTGCGTGAAGAAATCAACTAAGAAAGGATGGAGAGAGGAGATATGAAAGGACAGCTTATAATCCTGGAAATGAGAACTACTGTGGGGCCTTGGGGGGAGTCATTTCACATTTCAGGGCATGTTTCCCCTTTTGTGGAGTAAGAAGGTCTGGCGAGAAGGCCCCACCTCCTTTCCAAGCTCCAGTACTCAGCAAGGCACAAGGAGAAGAAAGAAATAGGACGACAGGACCAGTAATATTCAGACTCACCAGTGTGTATTTGTGGCTTTAAAAAAAATAATTACATCTCAAGACCTAGTCTAGCTGAAAGGCAGAAGACAGCCAGACAGAAAGCACAAATGGGACATCGATCCAAAAAGGTCACAGACAAGCCATTCTGGATCTCAGCCCCAGACTCAGCCATCCACCAAGAAATTTACGAGGATGTCTCCAAGAGTCCAGCTGCTTTTAAACCAGCGTCTCCACTTCAAATGGCAAAATAATTCCATCTGACCATTCCCTCTGTAGTGAGGGGTTATAGCTATAAACCTGCCAGCACCCTGGCATTGCTGGCATTTACACTGCAAAGTCACTGGCCTGTGAAATACATTCTGTAGTACTGGTGAAAACAAGACAAACTACAGAGGTCGATGTGTGGTCCAAGACCAGGGTCAGATCCCAGGGTCTCATACACTCCGCCACTCCCTGCTCTCAGTTGAAGGCAGTAATGTTTAATGGTCTGGAGGATTTTCTCTGCTCCTATTCTTAATAGCTTAAGGAATTAAATGGACTCTCCTCAGAAGAACTGTTCTCGAATGAAAATAACAAACAGTGCCAAAACCTGTACAAAAAATTGTTCTCAAATTCCATTGAGCATCAAAACTACCTGCAGGGCTTGTTAAATCACAGATTGCTGGGCCCCAGTTCCAGAGTTTCTTTCAGAAGGACTGAGGTGGAGCCCAAGAATTTAGGTACTGATGCTGCTAGTCTGGGGACCACACTTTGAGAACTGCTTGAAATAATTTTCTTTTCTTGGCTTGGATAAATTTAATTCTTGACCCATCAATGGCAATAATATTTGACATTTATCAGGGATTTACTATGTGCTAGACAGAAAGTGCTAAGTGATTTACTCACAGAAATCATGTTATTTATTCCTGATACTAGCTCTTTGAGGTATTGGTCACTCATTATTTCTTTTTCACAAGTAAGGAAGCCAAAGTTTAAGGAGATTATGAAGAGAATAGCAGAAGAGAGGCCAAGTCCCATGGTGATCTCTGGGGAAACTGAGGTAGCAAGTAGAATACCAAATGGGTTTGCATTTGGAATCTGAAAAATCACAGCTAAGCAAGCAGGAAATGAAAGAGACAAGGAAAAATAGAAGTCCCAGTGAAAAATGTCTGGGTCTTCACAGGAAATGAGCCGATAGATTCAAAACCAAAAGCCATCACTACCTCCAACTGTATTCCCAGTAGGACAGAGTTCTCACATCCTACAGCCTTTGAGGTTGAATAGATGATGGTGGAATTGTCACTGCTGCTGTTATTGTTAGAGTCAGTAATATTATAATTATGCATCTGATTGTCTCCAGATGATACCACATTCCTTAAAACTCTCTTAAGGTTTAGGTTGTTATGATTTTTAAAATTTTTTTCTCACACTCCATGTACTTCAGAAGCAAAAGTTAGGGTATGTGTGTGAGAGTAATGCTAGGGACTTAACACAATATAAGTTTTCTCTTGTTCCTATAAAGTCCAAACTAGCGACCAAAAGCAGCAAATATTCAGGACCCCAGGATCCTTCTATTCAGTGACTGGGCATCCCCCAGGGTTCCTCCAGGATCCTCTGTCTCCATCAAGCAGACAGGAGAAGAGAGAGAATGGAGCATTGCACATAGAAGGCTTCTATGGGACAGGACTGGAAGTGCTGAGCATAGTTCCATCCTAATTCTGTGGAGCAGAACTACATCACTTGACCACTCTTAATGACAAAGACGGCTAAGAAATATTGTTCGTATGCCCAGGAAGAAGCACTACCAGGATCAGTGCGTATCTGGGTAGTGTTTGTCACAGTAATTGCTGCCAGACCATTTGTCATCTTTCTTCCTTCAGTCCAAAGCACTTCGAGTCATTAGCTGCAGACTTTCTCACACCCCTATAAGCCTCTCAGGAACTCCCCTTCATTTACCAGTGGATTTGGCACCTAGTTTATTGTCTCTCTACTTCTCCATCAATCTTGACATCGTCAATATCTCCAAGGATGAGCCGTTCACCATCACAGCCTCTCTGTTTCTTGACCTCCTCACCTCTAGCAAGTTTGCTTTTTTTCCCCTATCTCACCTCACCTCTACCTCTCCCACCGATCTCAGTGGAACCCACTTGCAGGAATTTCCAGTTCCTGCCCACCAACCACCATCATTTATCCTTCCAGTGTACTCATATTATTCCCACTGCAAGACTGCTTGACTTCATTAAAAACACCAACCCACTGATCTCAACAATGTTCACCACTCTCACCCCCTTACCTCCTCATTCTCTAGGTAACCCAGCTTAGCATTTAAATAATCACTCCTCTAAAAACACGATATTTCCCTGATCCTCATCCATACTACCCCATTAATGATCACCACCTCCAAAAACTCCAGACTGGCTATCTTGTACCTGCTGCCTCTCCCAGGCTTGCTCCCAATTAGCTAAACATCTTATTCACAAATATTTCAGTGCTTCTCCCAAACCATTTCTGCATCCACTTAAAGTTAGACTAGGCAAACAGGTAGCTAACTACAGCCCATCTGAGCCAAATTCAGCTCAATGCCTGTTTGTGTAAATAAAGTTTTTTGAAGCACAGCCTCACTCCCTGGGTAGCAAAGCGTCTCTGGCTACTTTAGTGCTACAACAACAGAGGTGAGTAGTTTTGACAGAGACTGTATGGCCCACAAAGCACAAATTATTTACTGTCTGCCCTTCACAGAAAAATACTTACCAACTCCTTGTTTACTCATGTTCAGTGCCATCTGAGTTTTAATGGCCATAAAATGTGCCATGTATTTTGAAAGGTTTTTCTTTTATTAAAGGATGGTAAGTTTTAATTGCTTGAATTATTTATAATATTCAATTATCTGTAAAAATAATTGATAGAGCCCTGATGCCACAACATGACTATACATATTTATGTATGCTAATTCACTTTACATTTTTTGAGTACCTTAAATCATCATCCTATTGGAACTTAAAATAGTCCTGTAATGAGGGAGGGGCAGCTATTACTGGCTCAATATTAACAATGAGAGAAGAAGCGAACTGAGGCAAGGAGATTAAATGACAACCCATCAGATAACTGCACCTGGGCTGAGATGCCAACTCCAGAGTCTGGCTCCTCGCCAGCCAGTGCTGTCTCATTCAGCACTGCTGCCTCTCACAGGGAGAAGGCACCTGTCCTTGTGGAAACACTGGGTCCTCTATCCCCAGTGGCACTCCTATCACAGGGCTCTGTATCAGAACACACTGGCCCCCAGCCACAGGCCAGCATGCTAACTCCTGGCACACTGCCAAAGGCCTGGGATAAACGCCTACACAAAACACCAGAGTGCAGACAGCACCACACCCAGGCTAGGTATCATTTTTCTTTATCAGAAGGTAAAATGTAATTGCCAAGGGGAAAAAAAAAAAAATCACTGCTTTCTCTGAATAGTAACCCTACCAACCACACAAGTGAAGGGTAAACTGTTTTGTCAGTTTCCCTAGCTTCCTGAGTCCTCGTCACACTTTCTCATATGTATCTTCCTCCAAAGTAGGATGAAAGCTGACCTTCAGGTGTATTTATGGCTCACCTAGAACAACATCAGCTGAAGACTTCTAATTGCTTTGAAAGTGAGCAATAGAACTAGGATTATGTGATTATGTTTAACACATAAATCTTACATTGGGAGACCAAAAAAAAAAAAAAATGACCATGCATGACTTCCACGGAAGGTCATTTAGCAACAGCAAAATCTGGCTTCAGAGCCAACCAGCCAGCCTCAGACACCCACTGTGTCTCCTACCTTCTTGAACGAAGATTGCTCACGGTTCCTTCCTGTCCATAATCCGGAGGGACTCATTCAGCCAAGTGTGCTGGTCTGCCATCATTCAGCTCACTGATCCCAGTCCAGAGTTCATGCATATTGCGTGCAGCTGAGCCACTCTGGGGAGAGCCTCTGCCTGTGTAAATCAATAGACGGGATTCTTAACCCCATGTCACTCTCCCATTTGACAAACGTACAACTTGAGCAGAGATCCCCCCAAGCCAGCCTGTCCCAGCCTTCATCTCAATACCTCTTCTCCCTCAAACCCAACCCTTCATCATTAACATCAACCTGCCCTTCAGGATATTACAGGGCAAGGGGCTGAACTAGATCAACCCTCCGACATGTTCCTAAAACAACTGGGAGAGGAGCTAAACACTTCCTAGGAGAACTTCCTATTGCAAACTGAAAACTGGAATAGATGTGCAATAAACATTAAAACTGCAAACCAAAGTCAAAAAAGCTAGCTATATGAACACTGTACCCAAATTACTTCTCTTACCTGTGTCCTTTTGTCCATCCTATCAAGGAGTCTAATATCTTGGAAGCAGGAATAATACCTTACCTTTTAGTAGCAGCTCCAGCCCTAACACACGCCCTGACGTTTAAGAGACACTCAATACTAGTTTAATTAATATTGTTAGATTGCAGAGGGTTCAGAATTTGTGTTGTCTTTGGAGTCACAGCTGAAGGTCACTGCTATATAACCAAAATGCAATATTAGACAACTTCGATTTTACCTAGATGGATGATTCTAACTGAAAGTCCAATTTGTAATAATACCTTTATCCTATCTCAAAAGCTACTAGAAGCAGCAATCATACTTAAAATGTTCCATGAAGAAATGTTTTGACAGCTTTTTAGTACTTTCTTCAGTGCGCGATTTTTTTTTTTTTAATATAGGACATAGTTGAAAATAAAGCACTTTTTATACTACAGAGCTCAACCAACTAGACTGGCTGTCCAGTAATCCTATCAGGTAATTCCAGTTGTTCTCATATGGAATCTAAAAGGACAGAGTCATCACAAGCTTGAGAGTGGCCAGCCCAGGTCACACAGAAGCTCATAAGTCGGTCTGCAAATAGAAACAAGAATTCCTGGTGGTGGTGTCTGAGGCTTCCATACTGAAAGTTTTAGTCGCTCCGTCATATCCGGCTCTTTGGGACCCCATGAACTGTAGCTCACCAGGTGCCGGGGTCCAGCCCTGGTGGATCCAGGGAATTCGAAGCGGGGACGGCGTTGGCGAGGGAAAACTTATTTATTTATTAATATAAGATTAGATAAGGAAGAAATAGTGTAGTAGGAAAACTAAGTGGAGAGAAGAGGCTAATTAACTTGCGTTACGTGGAAAACCAATAAAGTTCCAGACAAAGAGCTTGCACCATCTATGTTAGGCCTCCGGCACCCGTTTGAATATCGGAGAGTGCCCGCCTTGGGCGCTCTCTCTTATGGATCTTAAAAGCCGGGACAAGTAGACATAGTGAGCCTCCACGCCCCAGATAGGAATTCAGTCTGAAATTAGAGTAAAGAGAAGACACGAGGGAAACCAGTCCAGCGACTGGCTCTCCTTCTATTGTCCTTCAAGGCCTTTTATACTTTTGATTATACATAGAGATCAATGGGTAATACAAAATTATGTAGCGTTAGCGGCCCAGACTCTTTCTGTATATCTTTTTGTATACAAAAGGTCTCAGGTGATTTACATTATCTTCTGGCCAAGAGGCTTGTTAACACTTTATGGCTCTCTTCCTTAATGAATGTTCATTTCGTTTCCCCTAAGTGTTTTTCTTTAATCTGCATCTCCTTAAAGCACTAAAGTTACATCCCTATAGAACAAAGGCGCAGTGGGTTATAACAAAGAAGGTACTTAACTCAAAGATCTAATGTTGCTAATACCAGGCCTACTACTTGTTTTTCTATATACCAACTATATCTAAAAATAAAGGATATGAAAATTTGGCAGCAAGTATTGGCTCAGCAAATGAAACCTTTAATCAGTCCTATTCTAATGATTTTGACTCCTCGGAAGCCCCTACATTCCCAGGATGTTTTAAGCTTCCTGTGCCTCCTGCGGTCAGGAGGCCTCAAACAATCACACGCGCAGCTGTAGAGTCCTGCAGGCAGGCTAGAAAGCCATCAGAGGCGTTTTTGGATTGAAACACTCTTTCAAATGCAGAAGACTAAAGCCCTTAATTGACTTTTTCCAGAGAATGTCAGAAGAGTGGAAAAGCAAGCAGATTCTTATTTTGGGGGGGTACATGCTCAGGAAATACCAGGGGAAAACCTGAGATCTGACTCGACCTTGCACATCAGATCTCTGCCGCATGACCTTGTCATGGGTGGGATTCCTCACGCTGGCTCCCAACAACCAGGCTCCTTTGTCTATGGAATTCTCCAGGCAAGAATACTGGAGTGGGTTTCTATTCCCTTCTCCAGGGGATCTTCCTGACCCAGAAATTGATTCTTTACCATCTAAGCCACCAGGGAAGCCTCTCCACACTAAAAGTCACTGTTTCTGAAATGGTCTTTATAGACCACTTTCCTGGGATACTACCTTTGTCCTTGAAGAAGTGGCTTCTTGCAAAAGCACCACTAACGGTGTTGAGCTTCATGCAAATTCTAAGGTGTCAGTTCAGGAATGTAGATCTTATAAATGGGCACATCTTATAAATGAACGTTACAACTCAAGCCACAGATTAAACATTAATAGCAATGCATAAAAAAGGCCCAGACGAGGAGAGACTAGTTAGATTGTCCCTAATAAGAGACAGATGCACATTTATATTTTCCATGTATTCATTTTTCAGTAAGATTCCAAACCCCCCTAAGCACAGACACTTCATGGTAAATCAAAAATAAAAGAATTACTGCATACATTTTCACATCCTTCATAAGATACAGGAGAGTGTTTTTGTCTGACTTGTTTTTGCTATGTTATTCCTAGTCTACTTTAATAAGAAAGTTTCAGTCTGATCTAATTCAAAATCTCCATGGCATCCTCTCCATAACTTCACTCGTCTCCTTAATGACTAGGACTTAGAAAAGGGCTCTTTAAATCAGGGTTACTTGTTACTTCAAGTAGTTAACAGCTTTTTAAAATGAATCTCGGTATAGTCTCTTGATACTCCCAGAAAATTATTTTTCAAGGCAAAAATTTACCTGTTTTATCATGAACACTAAACATTTCTGTGATCCTATAGGGAAAGAAAAAGCTAGAATTGAATATGTTTCTAGAAATATTTTGAATCTTTGCAAGCATATGTTACATCCATTATAGATAAAACTCCTTCTGGGTCATGTCTCTGGCGATAAATGAGTGGTTTCTTGTGTATAATAAGCACAGGTACTGAAGGCCAGCTGGTATAATGCCCTCTGTGGAACTTTTTAATCAAATCTTGCACACAACCAGGGCTCCAGAGGTGATCTTATTTCTTCTCAGAGAAGCAGTTCTGTTTCAATTAGTATCTCAATATCAGAAAACACTGCCAGAAAATCACAGAATCAAAAGGGAAAAAAATTTTAAAGACTTAACCAGTTCAAAAAAAAAAATGAAAGTAGGTAATTAAAGATTAAAAATACTCTGAAATCTTAATGTGGCAGTATAAACATGCCTCATGATACCATGGCAACATGCTCTCTTTTTTTTAATGAAATTGATTAATTAGCCTGTGAGCTTGAAAAATGTCAGAGCAAAAGGATTGAAAATGCCTCACTCCAAACTAACAGCTTACCTCACCTCTTCCTTCCTGAGCATGTCAGTTGGAAACACTAGAGGTTGATCTGTGGAAGAAATCTCCAACTACAGCTCTGTTTTAAATGCACGAAGAATGTGAAGGCTTCGATAGCATGCATTCCAAATCAGCTCTGAAGATCCATAGATGAGAGAGTCTCAGATACATCAAGGTCGAATGAAGCACCACACCATTGGACTGGGGCACCAGTGCACAGAGAGAAATAGGAAAGTAGCTTTGCAAATAGAACCCACTAGAAACAAATTTATGTATGTGTCTGTGTGTATGATATAGCAATGAAGTAAAGAGATCATTTCCACAACTCATACGTGGAATCGTGTTATAGTCATATTTCATGTGTATCTATAAAGATAAATAGATGCAAATATATTGGCATATTTTACATATACTATAAATCTCTAGGAGTTACTAAGGAGAGGAGCAAAATTAAATGCTAGACTTTCCCGCTCCTTCAGGGTTAAGGAGGTCATATTCTTTTTTGGAAGCAAAAATGAGGACTATCTATGTTACAAGACCAAGCCTATTCACAATAAATACACAGATTGCTGGCCACCTCTGTCTTATTTTAATATCGCTGTCTCACTCACATAAAAAGAAAGACATCTCCACACAACACCTCTCTACTGCACAAGGACTAGAAATTTCTGTCATTAGATCAGAACTATTTGCATTTTGGTCCAGACAGCTCTTTGTTGGAGACATTCCTGTACATAGGCAATGCTCAGCAGATTTCCTATAATGGCTTCTGCCCTCTAGATGCTGGTAGCATTCCCCAACTGTGACAACCCAAGTCGTCTGCAGACATAGCCAAATGTCCCTTGTTCGGGGAGGTGGGTGAGGGACAAAACTCCCCTCCACTGAAAATTCCTGCATTAGAATAATCAGTGAGGGGAAAAAAAAAAAAAAGGAGGGGGCGGTGCAGAATAGAGCACTATCTCTCAAGGAAATCAGTGCAGACCACCCAAATGAGAACAAACAGAGGCTGTTTATTCAGAGCTTGCTACAGCAAGGGAGTCAGCCACCATCCTCTGTAATTGGCAGAGACTCAAAGGCAAGCAGAGTAGTGGAGAGGCTTTATAGGGAAAACAAGAGGAGAAAAAAAGGAAGGTTTCAGCAGTGTGCTGGTGGGCGGTTGTTGGCGTGAGGAAGCTGGAGGCAGGGCACCTCATGTGATTGTTTTGGAAGCGTATTTGGCTTTTTCTGTTGGCCCTGAGTTGGACATGAGGGCAAAACCCAGGGAAGCTGGCTTAAAACAGTGCAACTATACTATGCAACAGTTCTGTAGATTAAAAGTCTGACGGCTGCAGTCAAGTGTCAGCAGGCCGTGTTCCTTCTGGAGACTAAGTGAGAATTTATCTTTTAACCTTTTCCAACTTCTAGAGGCTGCTCCCATTTCTTGACTCACAGCCACCTTCCTCCATCTTCAAAGCCATCAATGTCACATCTCCCTCTGATTCTCCTCTTCTGTATCTCTTACAATTTTAAGCACCCTTGTGGTTAATTGGACCCACCTGAATAACCCAGGCTACTCTCTCTATTTTCAGGTCAGCTCTCTTGCAACCTTACTTTACTAATTAATAGCTTAATTATAAATTAATTCTATCCAAAACCCTAACTCCCTTTTTCTAGCCAGCATAATATAGTGATGGCTCTAAGGATCAGGATAGACATCTTTGGGGGTCACTGTTTTTCCTAAAACATCATTCAAAGAACAAAATGTGATCCCTGGACCAGCAGCATCAGCATCACCTGGGAACTTGTTAGAAAAGCAAATTCTGAGGGCCCACCCTGGATCTACTGAAGAAAAAGCTCTGTGGGTGGGTTCCAGCAACCTGGTTTAACAAGCCTTCCAGGTGATGCATTTTCAAGGTTGAGAAACACTAATCTATACTCAGATTGCGTGGTCTTTATATGAGGCCTTTGGGAACAATTTAATTCCTTAGAAATATGCTGTTTACCAGAGTAATCTTCCCAAAATGTAAATTCTACTTACATTACTCCTTTACTAATAATCCTTAAATGCATCTCTCCCCTGATCTCATTGGCTAAACTCCACACATGTCGGCATGGCATGAAAGCTCCTTCCTCATCTCACCTCTGCACATCTCTCCCCCTCCTCTCTCCCCTCTCCACCACCCTCCCCAAGGTTCTTGTAGCTCTGGGCTCTTTCATGTATTTGATGCCTCCTCACATATGCTCTTCCCTCCCCCTGGAAAGTTCAGCCTCTTTCCTGGCAAACTCCACCCCCTCCCTCATAATGTTACTTCCTCCAAAACACTGCCTTGATCTTCATGGGAAGTTGAAGGTTGCATCTCCTGTGGCCCATGGTCTCCTGCATAAACTTCTACATAGAGCTTTCATGGGATTGAGCTTACATGTCTGTCTCTCACCCCAGACTCTGAAGCTTTCATGTGCCAGGAAACCTGGCACAATGGCAACCCAGAATAAACAGAGGGCTAGGAACATAATATTCTTTGCGAATGTTTAAGTATATAAATAAATGATAACGTTTAATGAAGCATTCTTCCATTCAAATACCTGGTGATATCCTAAAAGCAACTATCATTATATAAATTTGTCCAGAAAAAAGGTTTCCTGAAGACAGATTAATATTCAACTGACTCTAGGAATAATCACCTTAATCTTCAATGAGAAGGAACCCCTCAAGAGCAAGAAAATATTGTTAAAACCCTCCTCCCACATCCCAAACTTATTTCTTCACACATCCTACTGCTCCTCTCTGAAAACCATCTGGAAACTGATCAAAAAGGCATGAAACAAATAACTGGATGTGGGTCAGCTTGGCAAAGGGGTTCCACAGTTCTTCTTTATTGCGTACTCCACATAAGCAGCCCCAACCTGACATGGTGGGGTGGGGAGGAAAGGAGAAGTTAAGTCCTCACACTGCTGTAGAGGGACCTCCTATCCTAGGCAGACACCAAGATTTACCGCCAGCTAGTCCACTGCAGAGACACTGGTGAGTTCATAAGCTTCATATCACAGAAGGGCGTCAAGAAGAGAGGAGAGCAAATGGCGCAGCAGGAAGCAGTTGGGCTTCCGCCTGTGGGCCTACAAACTGAGACCTGCCCTTGCCCAGGTTTAGGACCAAAGAGAAAACCCAGAGTCAGCAACACAGACCCAGTGGTATACGGACGGCGGAGCTTACCTGTCTGAAGCATGGTCCTGGAGCAAAACCTCACTGTGTGGAGCAGACAGTGGGCACTTCCAGGTGGCAGTTTTCACTCCCACTCTGCACTCCACCTGACCAGGAGGTTAGTATAGGGGAATTGATGTCAGGTGGGCTCGTTAGTTACCAGGGAAACCAGCACAGGGCCACGCCCCTCACTGCCTTTTTGAAGAGCACAGTCACCAGCTGGGGCCTGCCTACAGCAGGTATTGGGTTGGCCAAAACGTTTGTTTGGATTTTTCCATAAGATGTTAGGGAAAAACCCAAACAAGCATGTTGGTCAAGCCAGTATATAGGAAGGTCAGTGAGGTGCAGGTGAAGGAGGCACTAGTGGAAGAGGGACGTACAGAGAGCAAGAGAACAGCCACCCTGAATGGCCTGACCACACAGAAGCAGAAAGGTTTTAAGTCAGGTCTCCAAAGCAGCATCTTCAGGATGTGGATGATAGCTAATTAGTGGGGCATTTAACAGTTTCTTGAGAGGACAACCTGCAATATTTTCCATAAGGGAGAATATTTTTTATAGAACAGAGTATTAAAAAAATAGGTGAAAGCATACAACACATAGAAAGGGTTAAGTATTTTCAGTGAAACTTCAAATCAGTGATTCACACCCATAAATTTGTTTGGTTCTGAGATCAAAGACTTCACCTACTGTCAAGGTCACTTCACTTACAACTCAAGGTCAATACAGTTGGAAAAACACTGCTCAAAGGGATGTTGGAGTGACGCCAGACACTCCTCATGGACAACCCTTATCGCCTCAGCTGGAAGGGATTTCACCCTGAAAAGAATGCCTACTTTGCACAAGATAATCGGCACTTGGGACACGTGGCTCTTGATTCATTGTTTGTATATGGGTCCTAGCTTCTCAGTTGCACCCTCAGCTCTCCGTGGAACAGAACAGCCTTCACTCCACAGTTTGCTGCCAGCCTGGCCCAGGGCCTCACACACAAAGTAGATTTTTAATGAATATCTATGGGTTGGCTGAATTATACAAACCATCATTTATTAAGAGACGCAGGTAAAATGCTCAGAGGGGAAAAAGAAGAATTTCAAAGAAAGAGTATAAACTTATTAAATGTTCAGCATCCATGCCTAATTGTCCAATTATGCTGCTATTTGGGGGTATATCTGACATGAAGCATTATAATAAAACCAAAACAGGCATGTGCCAAGAAGACAGTGTAGGAAGACCCTAAACTTACCTCCTCCCACTGGCATACCCAAATGACAACTACGTAGAGAGCAACTATCTATGAGAATGACCTGAATACCAGTGGAAAAGATTTTCCACAACAGAAGGTATAAAGAAGGGGCCAAACAAGATGGGTAGGAGGGGCAGAGATATAGGGTACAGTCAAGACCCACACCCCCAGGTAGCCAACCCACAAACAGGAGAATCAGCACAATTGAAGAGGTTTACCCAAGGAGCATGGGCTTCCCCAGTGGCTCAGTGATAAAAGAATCCACCTGCAATGCAGGAGATGCAGGTTCGATTCCTGGGTCAGAAAGATCCTCTTGAGAAGAAAATGGCAACCCACTCCAGTATTCTTACCTAGGAAATCCCATGGACAGAGGAGCTTGGCGGGCTACAGTCCATGGGTCACAAAGAGTCAGACACGACTTAGTGACTAAACAACAACAATCCCAAGGAGCAAGGGATCCAAGCTACAATCAGGCTCCCAGCCCAGGGAAGCTGCCCTGAAAAGACTAGTCTCTGAAGGGCTTGTGTATGGGGACTTTCCTGGTGGCTCAGATGATAAAGAGTCTGACTGCAGTACAGGAGATGGGGGTTCGATCCCTGGGTCAGGAAGATCTCCTGGAGAAGGGCATGGCAACCCACTCCAGTATTCTTGCCTGAAAAACCCCATGGATGGAGGAGCCTGGCGGGCCACAGTCCCTATGTATGGGAGAACCAGAAGGCTGTGGAAAACAGGGATTCTGATCTTTAAGAGCACAATACAAAAGCTCACAGGCTCCAAGTTCCAGAACAGAAGTAGTAATTTGAAAAAGCCTGGGTCAGATCCACTCATGCATCTGGGATCCCCCTAGGGATCTGGGTAGCAGCCATTTGGGGGAGCTCATTCTACCACAAGGACACTGATGCTTGTAAGTACTATTTTGGAGTGCTCTCTCCAGCCTATTAGCCCTGGGGGTCTTACCCACCCACCAACAGGCTGGCACTAGCCCTGAGCACCCATAGGCCCTGCAGCCAGTCATCCCAGGACCTGGCCTTGCCTGACAGTTGGACCTGCAACCACTACATCAGGCAGAGCCTGGCAGTCAGCTGGGCTGGGGCCAGCCCTACCTACCAGCACACTTGCAATAGGTGGCTCTGCCACAATGAAAGAGCCCATGCAGCTCACATAAGGGGCACTCCTACAACATATAAGCTGCTAGGCCCCCTAGGACTTCTCCAACATAAGGCCACTTCTCCGAGATCAGGAAAGGTACCCAGCCTACTGAATATACAGAAATAAATGCAAAGAATTAGGCAAAGTGAGGAATAGGTTCCAAATGAAGGAACAAGACAAAATTTCAGAAAAAAAAATATAAATGAGGTGGAGCTAAGCAATCTAAAAAGAGTTCAAGATAATGATCATAAAAATACTCAATGAACTCAAGAATAGATGAACACACTGAGAATTTTAACAAAAATTTAGAACATATAAAGAAGAACCAAACAGAGGTAAATATAATAAGTAAAATAAAAATACACTAGAAGTAATCAACAGTAGGTCAAATGATACAGAGGAATAGAGCCACAAACTGGAAGTGAGAGTAGTGAAAAATACCCAAGCAGAACAACAGCAACCACAAAAACAAAAAGCAGGATAAAGACGACAGAGTAGGAACACCCTGGACTCACCTTCTTCCATGAACACACCAAAACTACAACAATATATAGAGCAACATATAGAACGTTATATAGAAAATATAGAACTTATAACTTACAGGTTATATGGAACATATAGAACAATATATATAGCAATACATAGAATGAGCTGAAGACCATCAGAACAGTTCTACAACCAAGGATATAAAGAACACACCACACTGAGACAGGTAGGAAGAAAAGAAAAGTGATCTAGTCAGAACCTACAAGACTGGTGTGCGTGTGTGCACGCTAAGTGGCTTCAGTTGTGTCCAAGACCGTATGACCCTATGGACTGCAGACTGCCAGTTTTCTCTGTCCATAGGAGTCTCCAGGCAAGAATACTGGAGTGGGCTGCCATGCCCTCCTCCAGGGGATCTTCCCAACCTAGGGACTGAACTCGCCTCTGTTATATCTCCTGCATTGGCAGGAAGGTTCTTTACCACTAGCAACACTTGAGAAGTCCCAAGCCTGGTGGGTCACCCCAAAGAGGAGGGGGATATCACAAACTTAGGAATCCTCCCTAATGAGCAAGGGGTTCAAACCCCACATTGGACATCCCAGCACAGGAGATCAACACTGAGAAAATGAGCCCCCCAGGCTGGTTGAGAAAACCAGTGGGCTTACTACAGGGCTGTGGGAAACTGAGACTCCACTCTTGAAGGGTGTGTATACCGAACTGCTCACTTTCAGACCCAACACAGAGGCAGCAGATTAAAAAGTGCCTTGTTCTCTGGCCAATCTGCCCAGACCACTCCAGCTTCTCCCCAACATACACTGGACTCTGGTTGCCAATAAACTCCAGGAGAAACCACAGCTCACAGCCCCTCATCCAGCTCCTGCCCCATCCCCCACAAAGCAGTGACCATCATCACATGGCTTCAGCCCCATGCCCCATGAAAAAGGCAACCATCATCACACCCCAGAAGAAGCCATGGCTTGAACCCAGCTGTTTCTCCAGCTCCTGTAGCTCCATCCTGTTCTTTGCCAAGGCAGCAACTGCCAGTATGCCCTGGGAGGAGCTGTGGCTCACACTGAGCTCTGATTCTAGCCCTTCTGGCTCCAGTCTACCCCTGGCCAGGGTGCAGCCACCTGTGTATCCCAGGAGAAGCCTAGGCCATGCCAAACTCCAGCTCTAGCCTTTTCCCTCTGTCTCAGTCCTGCTCTGATAAGGCAAGGCCCCAGTGCATGGTGGAAAAAGTCCCAGCCTACACTCAATTCAGATTCCACTCTCCCATCAAAGCCACTGGGCACACACAGAGTACATAGGGAGATGCAAGACCAGGATAAGTAACCATTTCACCTAATTTCATAGAGATAAACAGAGAAAGTAAAAAAAGAGAGAGAAGACAGAAGAATATGTTCCAAATGAAAGAACAAGATGAAACCTCAGTGAAAAGCCACTAATGAAATGAAAACTAAATAACTGACCTAATAAAGAGTGCAAAGCAATGGTCATAAAAATGCTCACTGAACTCAGCAAAAGAATGAAGGAATTCTGTAAGAACTTCAACAAAGAACTGGAAAATATAGAAAAGAACTACTCAGAACTGAAGAATAAAATAACTGACAGGAAAAATACACTAAAAGAATTAACAGCAGATTAGAAACATACAATCTCCCAAGTCTGAATCAGGAAGAAATAGAAAATATCAACAGACCAATTACCAGGAATAAAATTGAATCAGTAATTTTAAAACTCCTAATAAACAAAAGTCTAGGACCAGATGACTTCACAGGGGAATACTACCAAACATTTGAGAGTTAATACTTATCCTTCTCAAAAAAATTCCAAAATATTGAAGAGGAAGAACACTTTCAAACTCATTTTATGAGGCCACCACTACCCTGATACAAATACACTACTGAAAACCGGACAAATACACTACTGAAAAAGAAAATTACAGGCCCATATACCTGATTAGCAAAGTGACAAAAATCCTCAAAATATTAGAGAACTAAATTCAACAATACAATAAAAGGATAATATACCATGATGACCAAATGGGATTTATTCCAAGGATGGAAGGATGGTTCAACATCTGCAAACCAATTAACATGATATACCACATTAACAAAAAGAAAGATAATCACATGATCATCTCAATAGATACCAAAAAACTTGACAAAATTCAAATTTTGTCAAAAAAGTTTTATTTATGATTAAAACTCTCAGTAAGGTATATATAGAGGAAATATAACTCAACATAAAAGGACCAAAGCCAACATCATACTCAATAGTGTGAAGCTAAAAGCATTTTTCTCTAAGACTGGGACTAAGACAACGATACCCACTCTCACCATTACTTGTTCAACACAGCATTGCAAGTCCTAGTCACAGCAATCAGACAAGAAAAAGAAATAGAAGTAATGCAAATTGGAAAGAAAGTAAAAATATCACTGTGCAGATAAATGATACTATGTTGGGAAAATTCTAAAAATGAGACCCAAAAAGCTATCAGAATTAATAAATTCAGTAGAGTCAAAGGATACAAAATTAATGTATAGAAATTTAATCCATTTCTATACACTAACCACAAACTATCAGAAAGAGAAATTAAGAAAAAACCATTTATAATTGCATCAAAAAGAATAAGACATGTAGGAGTTACTAGGATTTACACCTAGATTTAGGAGTAAATCTAACCAAGAAGGTAAAAAAACTATACTCAGAAAACTATAAGATATGGGTGGAAGAAACTGACTATGAAACAAATAAATGCAAAGATATGCCATGCTCATGGATTAGAAGAGTTGATGTTAAAATGACCATACTACCCAAGGCATCTGCAGATTCAATGCAATCCCTATCAAAATACCAATGGCATTTTCCACAAAACTAGAACAAATAATTCTAAAATTTTCATGAAAATACAAAAGATTCCAAATAACCAAAACAATTTTGGGGAAAG
Source organism: Budorcas taxicolor (assembly GCF_023091745.1). Classification (NCBI taxonomy): domain Eukaryota; kingdom Metazoa; phylum Chordata; class Mammalia; order Artiodactyla; family Bovidae; genus Budorcas; species Budorcas taxicolor. The sequence continues at coordinate 95,618,716 of NC_068920.1, forward strand.
AAGAACAGAACTATAGGTATCATGCTCCCTGGTTTCAAACTATGCTACAAAGTTCAATCACCGAAACAGTATGGTAGTAACACAAAAACAGACACATGGATCAATGGAACAGAATAGAGAGCCCAGAAACAAACCCACTCTTATATGGTAAATCTATAACAAAGGAGACAAGACTATACAATGGTGAAAAGATCACCTATTTAATAAACGGTATTGAAAAAAGACAGGACAGCTATATGCAAAAGAATCAATCATAAAACTTCTGGAAGAAAATATTTGCTTTAGTAATATTTTTTAGATCTGTCTCTTCAGACAAGGGAAATAAGAGCAAAAATATTCAAATGAGACTACATCAAACTAATAACCTTTGCACAGTGAAGGAAACTATCAACAAAATAAAAAGGCCACCTACTGAATAGAAAAAGATACTTGCAAACAATAACCCAGTATGGATATTCGAAGCACACAATGAATTAATACAAGTCAACACCAAAAAAAAAAAACAGACAACATGACTAAAAAATAGACAGAGGACCTGAATAAATATTCTCCCAAAGATGACAGATGGCCAACAGACACATGAAAAGATGTTTAACATCACTAATCAACAGAGAAACACAAATCAAACCACTGTGAGATGTCACCTCACATCTGTTAGAATGGCTACTATCGAAAAAAGAAGAAATAACAAGTGTTGCCAAGGATATAGAGAAAAGGGAACACTGATGCACTGTTAGTAGAATCATAAATTGGTGCAGCCACTATGGAAAATAGTATGGTGGCTGCTGCTGCTGCTAAGTCGCTTCAGTCATGTCCGATTCTGTGCGACTCTCAAAAAATTAAAAATAGAACTGTCACATGATCCAGCAATTTCACTTCTGAGTACTTACCCAAAGAAAACAAAAACACTAATTTAAACAGATATATGCATTCCAATGTTCATTGCAGCATTCTTTACAATATTCAAGATATGAAAGTGTCCATCAATACACAAATGGATACAGAAGATGTGATACACACATACACAGAATCTTGCCAATTGCAACAGCATCAATTCAGTTCAGTTCAGTAACCAGTCGTGTCTGACTCTTTGCGACCCCATGAATTGCAGAATGCCAGGCCTCCCTGTCATCACCAACTCCCAGAGTTCACCCAAACCCACGTCCATCGAGTCAGTGATGCCATCCAGCCATCTCATCCCCTGTCGTCCCCTTTTCTTCCTGCCCCCAATCCCTCCCAGCATCAGAGTCTTTTCCTATGAGTCAACTCTTTGCATGAGGTGGCCAAAGTACTGGAGTTTCAGCTTTAGCATCATTCCTTCCAAAGAACACCCAGGACTGATCTCCTTTAGAATGGACTGGTTGGATCTCCTTGCAGTCCAAGGGACTCTCAAGATAGATAGATTCTCCAGCACCACAGTTCAAAAGCATCAATTCTTCAGCACTCAGCTTTCTTCACAGTCCAACTCTCACATCCATACATGACTACTGGACAAACCATAGCCTTGACTAGATGGACATTTGTTGGCAAAGTAATGTCTCTGCTTTTGAATATACTATCTAGGTTGGTCATAACTTTTCTTCCAAGAAGTAAGCATCTTTTAATTTCATGGCTGCAGTCACCATCTGCAGTGATTTTGGAGCCCCAAAAAATAGAGTCTGACACTGTTTCCACTGTTTCCCCATCTATTTGCCTTGAAGTGATGGGACCAGATGCCATGATCTTCGTTTTCTGAATGTTGAGCCTTAAGCCATCTTTTTCACTCTCCTCTTTCACTTTCATCAATAGGCTTTTTAGTTCCTCTTCACTTTCTGCCATAAGGGTGGTGTCATCTGCATATCTGAGGTTATTGATATTTCTTCCAGCAATCTTGATTCCAGCTTGTGCTTCTTCCAGCACAGCGTTTCGCACGATGTACTCTGCATAGAAGTTAAATAAGCAGGGTGACAATACACAGCCTTGATGTACTCCTTTTCCTATTTGGAACCAGTGTGTTGTTCCATGTCCAGTTCTAACTGTTGCTTCCTGACCTGCAGATAGGTTTCTCAAGAGGTAGGTCAGGTGCTCTGGTATTCCCATCTCTTTCAGAATTTTCCACAGTTGATTGTGATCCACACAATCAAAGGCTTTGGCATAGTCAAAAAAGCAGAAATAGATGTTTTTCCAGAACTCTCTTGCTTTTTTGATGATCCAGCAGATGTTGGCAATTTGATCTCTGGTTCCTCGGCCTTTTATAAAACCAGCTTGAACATCTGGAACTTCACAGTTCACGTATTGCTGAAGCCTGGCTTGGAGAATTTTGAGCATTACTTTATTAGCGTGTGAGAAGAGTGCAACTGTGCAGTAGTTTGAGCATTCTTTGGCATTGCCTTTCTTTGGGATTGGAATGAAAACTGCCCTTTTCTAGTCCTGTGGCCACTGCTGAGTTTTCCAAATTTGCTGGCATATTGAGTGTAGCACTTTCACATCACCTTTCAGGATTTGAAATAGTTCAACTGGAATTCCATCACCTCCACTAGCTTTGTTTGTAGTGATGCTTTCTAAGGCCCACTTGACTTCACATTCCAGGATATCTGGCTCTAGGTGAGTGATCACACCATCATGACTATCTTGGTCATGAAGATCTTTTTTGTACAGTTCTGTGTATTCTTGCCACATCTTCTTAATATCTTCTGCTTCTGTTAGGTCCATATCATTTCTGTCCTTTATTGAGCCCATCTTTGCATGAAATGTTCCCTTGGTATCCCTAATTTTCTTGAAGAGATCTCTAGTCTTTCCCATTCTGTTGTTTTCCTCTATTTCTTTGCATTGATCGCTGAAGAAGGCTTTCTTATCTCTTCTTGTTATTCTTTGGAACTCTGCATTCAGATGCTTATATCTTTCATTTTCTCCTTTGCTTTTCACTGCTATTTGTAAGGCCTCCCCAGACAGCATGGATGTATCTAAAATGTATTTTGCTAAGTGAAGTTAAGTCAGAAAGAGAATGCCAATACGGCATGATCTCCCTTAGTCATGGAGCCTAAAAGCATAACAAATAAGATGAAGGAAAAACAGATTCACAGATACAGAGAACAAATGTGGTTGTCAGAAGGAAGCAGGGCAGAAGTGGTGGAAATAGGTGAAGGAGATTAAGAGATACAAAACTCCAGCTATATAATAAATAAGCCACAGTGATGCAATATACCATCTAAGGAATATGGTCAATCACATTATAACAACTTTGTATAGGGACAGATGGTTACTAGACTTATTGTGATGATCATTTCATAAGGTATGCAAATGTCAAATCATGTAGTACACCAGAAGTTAATATAATATTGTATTGTACATCAACTATGCTTCAATTAAAAAAAATCAGAAACAAATGCCACAGAAAAAATCATAGATCAAAAAGAATCATCAAAATAAGGCCCTGGTATAGACAGAGCTTCTTGACTCAATGAATAATTTATATAGTCTGTAAAGCCAACATCTGGGAACTGCTAATTTAATTAGTTTGTATTGAACATTTAATTGTAGTAGGCCAAGATTTCAGACTAGTTTGAAAGCTGTTTTCATTAGTTATAATTAATCTGTGGCATACGGTTCTCTTTGACACCTTGCTTGGACTGTAAGGTCCACTTAGTTTTGTTTGGTCTGAAAAATCAGTTCCATCAGGTGACATCATGTCACTGTTATATCCCCCTTTATTTTCCGTAATTCTAACAATTTATGTGATAATAGCAGAGTCTTGCCTGTTTGAGGACACTCCATCTGCCTGCTGTGGTCTCATTGGTCCTGCTCAAGGAACAAACACCATGTGGGCCCAGCATCTCCCCAGAAAGCTTTCCCCAACAGCCTCAGTTTTCATAAAGGCATTCATTTATTTATTCACCATTTGGCACACATTCACTAAGTCACTTATGCCAGGCACAGCAGGAGGCAATGGAGTTAGGGTCAAATAAAACTGAGTCCTTATCCCCGAGGAGTTCCAGTCCGGTGGAAGACTCAAAAAGGAAACTAATATTAAAACTTTACATCAGACTCCACCTTAATATTTGCAGGCCCAGCAGAGGGTACAAATAGAGGCCCTCAGACCATGTATCTAAATATCAAAATGGTGTATATTAAGCTTGTTTTGTTCTTTAGTTGCTAAGTCATGTCTGACTCTTTTGTGACCCCATGGACTGTAGCCTTCCAGGCTCCTCTGTCCATGAGGTTCTCCAGGCAAGAATACTGGACTGGATTGCCATTTCCTTCTCCAGGAGATCTTCCCAATCCAGGGATCAAACTTGTGTCTCTTGAATTAGTAAGCAGATTCTTTGGCACTGAGCCACCAGGAAAGCCCATATATCAAGTTAGCGAAAAGTTAAGTAAAATATGTTCTCTGTTACTGCTACTTCTAAGTCACTTCAGTCGTGTCCAACTCTGTGCGACCCCATAGATGACAGCCTACCAGGCTCCCCCGTCCCTGGGATTCTCCAGGCAAGAACACTGGAGTGGGCTGCCATTTCCTTCTCCAATGTATGAAAGTGAAAAGTGAAAGTGAAGTCTCTCAGTCATGTCCAACTCTTGGCAACCCCATGGACTGCAGTCTACCAGGCTTCTCTGTCCATGGGATTTTCCAGGCAAGAGTACTGGAGTGGGGTGCCATTGCCTTCTCCACTGCTATCTTAATAAATTTACCTTCAAAACAACACAGAAAGTAGGCTCAAATTTAGAACTAGAAGAACAGAAAAACCAGCGCCTAGCCTGTGTCCCACTGCCTTCCTCTTCCTGCCCTCAGCCCCATGCTGCCCATCAAGGGGCTTGGCATACATGTGTGTGGACACCCTCACATGTCCATGTTCATCCCCCAAAATTGCCTCTCAATGGACCTGGGGAAGAGACCCATACAAGCTCTAGAAACAGACTCAGGACAGAGAGTTTTAAAGCCTGAGGATAGAGGCACCCCATCAAAAGGACAAAGCAGAATGTTTAAACACAGTATTTATCAAACATTTATGTACATGGGGATCACCTGGAAAGCAAATTAGACCATAGTTTCCTAGGCCCCACTTCCAGAGAGGAAGCTTTAGTAGGTATGGGATGGGGCCCAAGAATTTTTATTTCTAACAATATCTATAAGATGCTAATGAAACGGAGGAGAACCCTGCATCCCCACTCCAAGTACAGAGGCTCCTCCATGTCTCCCTGCATTTTTATTTGTAGAAAAACTGAAATCTCTCAGCTCTCCCTGAGTCACAAAAGAGGAGGCTCAAGCATCTAATGACTAGGATGGTAGAGTCACAGATCAGTGTCTGATACACATTTCTGAGTTGTTTTACAGATACTATAACTGCTACAAGAAGGGAAAAGCTATCCTCCTGTTGACCAGACTGTAGCCATGACGCAAGCTGCTACATCCACGGCTTGCACAATTCCAAGAACTTGCCTCAAGAGAATGGGACTAATTTTACTGCTCATAATCGTCTATATCTTTGTGGGCATCAAAATAATTACAACTTGCTCTGCCTGTTTGTAAGCAGGTGACTAAAATGGTCAGCAAAGAGATGCCACAGTCTCATTTTCACACCCTATGTCAGCATGAAGTTATGGAAGATGGACTTTTGCCCATAATTCCATAGAAATGGAATGATGTCTGACAAGTAGGGGTTTGTGAGCAGCTCTTTTGCCTCGTTCTGTTTGCCTATTTCTGTTCTGTTCAAACCTTATAGAAATGAGATCTCTATTTAATATTCAACCTAACTCCTAACTTGAAGTGAAGTGAAGTCGCTCAGTCGTGTCCAACTCTTTGCAACCCCATGGACTGTAGCCTACCGGGTTTCTCCTTCCATGGGATTTTTTCCAGGCAAGAGTACTGGAGTGGGTTGCCATTTCCTTCTCCAGGGGAACTTCCTGACCCAGAGATCGAACCCGGGTCTCTTTGCTCTACTAAATTCTCACAATACCTTGCCTAACCTGTAGATTCTTCTCCTAGATTAAAAGAAGTGGAAATGAAGATTTAAGTAGTTAAAGAATGATCAGCTTTTTACCCGCAACAGCCCACTTAGCAATCCTGCAGATAAGATAACATCTGAAGAAAGATCATGAGGAGCAAGCCAGCCAGCAAGCAGTGGAAAATGACTCAGAGTTGTTCTCTTGCCTCAATCATTAACTGAGATTCTTTCCTCTTTTTTTCCCCTTTTTCCCTGAGGAGACCTTCTGAGTTGCTTTTGGGACATGAGTCCACCTCTCCCCAAATTGCCAGCTTTTCTGATTAGAGCAACTTTCTGCGAACACTCACTTCTTGTGTATTAGCTTTGGAGCAGCCAGCTGCCAAACCTAAGTTCAGTTATACTGATGCTGCCTTTGATGCTCAATTTTATGTGTGATCTTAACTGGGTTGTGGGATGCTCAGATAGCTGAGTAAACCTTCTTTCTGGGTGTGTCTACAAAGGTATTTCCAAAAGAGATTATCATTTGAATTGGTGGACTGAGTAAAGCAAATAGTCCATCCCAATGTGGGCAGGCACCATCTAATTAATCTATTGTGGGTCTGAATAGAGGATAAAGTGGATGAACCTTCATTACCTATTTTAACTAAGAGAAGTTAGCAAGGTAGAGGGAGCAAAAGAGGGAAAGAGTTGAAGTGAAGACATTCCATCAGAGGGGAGCCCTGGTGTAGAGGCAGAAACATTATATATGACATGAGTTTAAGAAAGAATCTGTTTAACTTGGAAGGTATTATGCTAAGTGAAATAGGTCAGATAGAGAAATAAAAATACTGTGTATGATTCCACCTATAAGTGGAATCTAAAAGAATACAACAAACTAGTGAATATAACAAAAAAGAAACAGACTCGCAGATTACAGAGAACAAACCAGTGGGGAAAGGAAAGAGAGGAAGGGCGATACGGGAGTAGGGGATTAAGAGGTACAAACTATTATGTATAAAATAAGCTACAAGGCAAACATTTACATCCCATCTTTATCTTAACATTTGAATCAGATTTATTCTTACTCAGTATCATGTCACTATAAATTTGTTTCTTGAAAAAAAGGCAAATGATGTTCTTATAATATTGACAGATTTATTTAATGTTAAAAAGACTTGATTCTTTAAAAGTAAATTAGAAAGCTATAAGAATATAGTATGTAACACAGGGAATATAACCAATATTTTATAATAACTATAATAGAGTATAAGTTAAATAAGCAGGGTGACAATATACAGCCTTGATGTACTCGTTTCCCAATCTGGAAACATTCCATTGTTCCATGTCCAGTTCTAACTGTTGCTTCTTTACCTGCATACAGGTTTCATAGGAGGCAGGTAAGGTGGTCTGGTATTCCCATCTCTTTCAGAATTTTACACAGTTTGTTGTGATCCACACAGTCAAAGACTTTAGTATAGTCAATGAAGCAGAAGTAGATGTTTTTCTGGAATTCTCTTGCTTTTTCCATGATCCAACACATATTGGCAATTTGATCTCTGGTTCCTCTTCTAAATCCTCTTCTAAATAAATTTCTAAATCCAGTTTGAACGTCTGGAAGTTCTTGGTTCACACAATGTTGAAGCACAAGCTGGAATCCAGATTGTTGGGAGAAATATCAATAACCTCAGATATGCAGATGACACCACCCTTATGGCAGAAACTGCAGAGGAACTAAAGAGCCTCTTGATAAAGATGGAAGAGGAGAGTGAAAAAGCTGGCTTAAAACTCAATATTCAGAAAACTAAGATCATGGCATCCAGTCCCATCACTTCATGGCAAATAGATGGGGAAACAATGAAAACAGTGACAGACTTCATTTTCCTGGGCTCAAAAATCACTGCAGATGGTGACTGCAGCCAGGAAATTCAAAGATGCTTACTTCTTGGAAGAAAAGCTATGACAAACCTAGACAATGTATTAAAAAGTAGAGACCTTACTTTGCTGACAAAGGTCCATCTAGTCAAAGCTATGGTTTTTCCAGTAGTCGTGTATGAACGTGAGTTGGACCATAAAGAAGGCTGAACACTGAAGAATTGATGCTTTTGAACTGTGGTGTTGGAGAGGACTCTTTAGAGTCCCTTGGACTGCAAGGAGATCAAACCAGTCAATCCTAAAGGAAATCAGTCCTGAATATTCATTGGAAGAACTGATGCTGAAGCTGAAGCTCCAGTATTTTGGCCACCTGATGTGAAGAGCCGACTCATTAGAAAAGACCCTGATGCTAGGAAATATTAAAGGCAGGAGGAGAAGGGAATGACAGAGAATGAGATGGTTGGATGGATGGCATCACCAACACAACTGACATGAGTTTGAGCAGGCTCTAGGAGATGATGAAGGACAGGGAAGCCTGGCATGCTACAGTGCATGAGGTTGCAGAGAGTCAGACTTTCCTGAGTGACTGAACAAAAATAGAGTATAACCTTCAAGAATTGTGAATTACTATATTGTACACCTGAACTTGGGCTTTCCTGGCAGCTCAGTGGGTAAAGAATGCAATGCAGGAGACGAAAGAGACTCAGCTTCAATCCGTGGATCAGGAAGATTCCCTGAAAGAGGGCATGGAAGCTCACACCAGTATTCTTGCCTGGCATATCCCATGGACAGAGGAGCCTGGTGGGCTACAGTCCATGGGGTCACAAAGAGTCAGACACGACTGAAGCCACTGAGCACACACGCATGCACATCTGTAACTTATATAATATTGTACACCAACCATTAGAAAAGAGTGGATATATTTATCTGCAGTAAAGAATGAGCACAGAAAAGAAGGCAAAAAGAAATAGGTATATGCATGGGGAATTTTTCAGGAGGTTTGCCCTATGCAAAAGAGATTGAAAGAAAAACAAAGCAGGCATTGTGAGACCTGTACAAGGTCCATTTTGTACATGTTCTTCAATCCTCTCACCTCTTGTGATAAATAATATCTTCAGAGTTTGTTTTATAATTAGTCACATACCTCAAGGTGAAATCTCTGCTGATATTCCTAAGATTTATATAAGCAATCCATCATGACCTCACTATCCACACATCTATATCTTGGCTCTTAAGATATAGAGTAATTTGCAGGCAAGAAGTATGTAGGTGGGTCTCACAGAACAGGAACACTCATTATATGTTGATTTGACTCCCCAATGCCTGAAGTGTCAATACACTTTGCGAGAGAATCATTAGCAATGAAAACATCAAGTTACTTCTCACTGGTGATGAACAGAACACAGTATGTCCCTTGTGAAGGTACTCAGGAAATATTCTTGTTTGTGGAACCCAACTTGATAGGCAGAGAGAGACAACAGAATGAGTTCCTAATTGGACAGAGGTTTCTGTATTATGTCTTGATCTAAACAGAGCTAATAATTCTGGCTGTAATTCCCTGTGTGGATCTTACAGTAATTTATACAGAACTCAGAATAGTCTCTAAAAACCTATCAGCCTAATAAATTTTACTAACTCCCTTATATGGAATAAAAGCAAATGAAGACACATTACTACACATCTTAAACTTGCATACAATAAGAAATGGCATTGTGGTGAAGTAAATTTTCTTTGAGTTACTAACCTGGAGGTGCAGAGAGAATATTGGCTCTAGTTTGTTTATAAGGTTGCAGCAGAAAACTTACAATGTTGTCCCAAAGACAAAAAATACAGATTCCCCAGCTTGTAATTCAGCATCTCCTTAAGGAAGTATAATTTCTTAAGTTCCTTTGTACCCAAAGCATTATATGAAGTACCCACTCATGGATTACAATGAAGTTGGAAAAGCATTTAATGCTGTGAATGATTTTATGACAAAATTTGCTATAACCCTGTTAGCCCCTTCCATAGAAAACTCACCCTCAGAAACTCCCTGAGCTGTAGGTAACAGGACAGTAGTTACTTACTGGAGAAGGGGAGTGGGGGGAGGTGAGATAGAACGTTTTCATTGCATCAAGGCTGCTACTCACCTAGGCAACCTTAATGTTGCTCTTATCTTGACTAAATTATAGACAGGCTACTCCACTTGGAGATGTAAAATTTCTACAACTCAGGAACGTCTAACTCAAGGAGCTTAAAGCCATCCCTTTAAAATGTAATCATCAAGAAAGTTAGGACCCTTCTCCCCAGTCTCCATGGAAGGGAGGGTAAGAACCTAATTTTGATTTTCAAAAATTAGCAAACACGGAGAGCCTAATCATACTGACCAAAATTCCCACTAGATTCTTTTACAAGAGGATCCTTTAGCACTGGGAGAAAGGAGATGAGAAGTACCTACATGGCATTCCTGATTCTGACATTCAAAACTACCTGCCGGAGTGGACCAGCAGGCTCTGACCAAGACCCTGTGGCATGGGAAAACAAAAATCTCCATGAAATCAATTTCCCTGGAAAGTCTAGGCTGGTGACTCAAGTTCAAGGGTTTCGAACAGGGAGGTCTGGTCGGAAAGAACAGACGATTATGTCCTGTGCTTTGCGGATACCGGACCACCTGACCTGCCTCTTGAGAAATCTGTATGCAGGTCAGGAAGCAACAGTTAGAACTGGACATGGAACAACAGACTGGTTCCAAATAGGAAAAGGAGTATGTCAAGGCTGTATATTGTCACCCTGCTTATTTAACTTCTATGCAGAGTACATCATGAGAAACGCTGGACTGGAAGAAACACAAGCTGGAATCAAGATTGCCAGGAGAAATATCAATCACCTCAGATATGCAGATGACACCACCCTTATGGCAGAAAGTGAAGAGGAACTAAAAAGCCTCTTGATAAAAGTCAAAGAGGAGAGTGAAAAAGTTGCCTTAAAGCTCAACATTCAGAAAATGAAGATCATGGCATCCAGTCCCATCACTTTATGGGAAATAGATGGGGAAACAGTGTCAGACTTTATTTTGGGGGGCTCCAAAATCACTGCAGATAGTGACTGCAGCCATGAAATTAAAAGACCCTTAGTCCTTGGAAGAAAAGTTATGACCAACCTAGATAGTATATTCAAAAGCAGAGACATTACTTTGCCGACTAAGGTCCATCTAGTCAAGGCTATGGTTTTTCCAGTGGTCATGTATGGATGTGAGAGTTGGACTGTGAAGAAGGCTGAGCACCGAAGAATTGATGCTTTTGAACTGTGGTGTTGGAGAAGACTCTTGAGAGTCCCTTGGACTGCAAGGAGATCCAACCAGTCCATTCTGAAGGAGGATCAGCCCTGGGATTTCTTTGGAAGGAATGATGCTAAAGCTGAAACTCCAGTACTTTGGCCACCTCATGCAAAGAGTTGACTCATTGGAAAAGACTCTGCTGCTGGGAGGAATTGGGGGCAGGAGGAGAAGGGGACGACAGAGGATGAGATGGCGGGATGGCGTCACTGACTCGATGGACGTGAATTTGGGTGAACTCCAGGAGTTGGTGATGGACAGGGAGGCCTGGCGTGCTGCGATTCATGGGGTCGCAAAGAGTCGGACACGACTGAGTGACTGAAATGAAATGAATGAAGGTGGACACTAATAAAACAGTCATCCTGGAGTCCCAGCTTGGGCACAATGTTTCCCATACGGACTAGGCACCACAACCTCAGGAACCTAGTTTAACGGAAATACCCTGTGGCTCTGAGAGACATAGCTATGGAGGACTCCTTTGCTTAGCTCTGGTGGAAACAGTCAGTTTCCTTTTGAATGAATGAGCCTGAGTTCTTGGAAGTTGGGGTGGGGGTGTTAGGATAGAGATAGGTGACCCTTAAGTAGAAAGTAATGGACTTCCTGCTCTCTGGGCTACCTCCTTGGGCAAATGATTAGAAAACATGGAGATGTGAATGTATTTAAATAGGCAAGTACACCCTCTTTTCTGAGTTGGCCGTCCTCAATATTTGTTTTTAATGAAAACAGACACATGACAAAAACTTCTGTCTCTTCTAGAGACATGAAAGAAAGCTTTGAGGAAGTAGAGAAACTGAAACTCAATCATTTTGAACAGGTGGAGGTAGAAAGGTCTTCACCAAGAATAATTTCCAGGCTCCTGTCTTCTCCCTTCTGCATATGACATAGTTTGTCCAGAATGGTAATCAGTTGAGTCAGAGCCCTGACTAGGGCCTGGAAGACTTATAAGATTTCCCCTATTCAGGCTCTCAGCCCTTCAAGCTGTTAAAGGAGGCAGCAGCTTCAGAAATGATGAGTCTAAGTCATAAAGCCTCAGGGAACCTCTGTGCAAAGGCTCTGTGCTTCACTTGCAATTCATAAAGAAACCTCAGGCTTATGAACCATTGATAGGCAACTCAACTGACTCAAGAGTTTTCTTTTTAATTTGATAATTGTGTTTCATTCTTAACACACAAACATCTCCCTTTTAGAAAAATTAGAATACAAAGAAAACAAAACTCCTCATAATCCCACCAAATGATAAGTGATTTTAATATCTATTAATATTTTGAGGTTTATTTTTCTAAACATATATCAATGTATGCTTTCTATTGGGGGGTTTCTTATGGAAAAAACAAAAATGAACTTTTTTGGCCAACTCAATACAAAGTAGAATCACAAATCTCATTCTATTTGAGGATTTTCCTCTCTCTTAACAAGTATATCATAAAACCTTTTCATAGATAATAAATATAGATATACCATATTATATTGTTAGATGCACAGTAAAGAGAAATTTCTGTACTGACTAGCTCTTTAGCAACTAACTATTCAGACTTATACCCAGCAACACACAATATTTTCATTTCTGAGGCTAATGGAATTTCAATTCTACTTTGTGAAACAGCTTCACCATTCTGTAAGTCTGCATGAAGGGTAGATGTGAGGTGAAGATGTCATTTCTTCATCTTTTTTATTGCTTATAATTCACCCTCTATTCCCAATCACTGTACTAAGAAGAAAGAGTGAAATGTTCTCACACAGGCATTTATTTAAATACCATTCTGGAGTTGTTACCAAGAGGTATAATTCAGTGTGAGAGCTGGATGACATGTCCCCCTCCCTATTAGGATGGAGAGGAGAGGAGACCCATTTCCAGGAGGATGGTTGCATGTCTGATGTGTGTAACCCATCAATTAATCTTTTGGACCTTGCCTACTTATTACTTAACATCATCTGTGCTCTACTAAATCATTTCAGCCCTGCTGAGCAACCAAGTACTGCAGCCAAATCTTAGATTGCTCTGTTCTCCAGCCTCACTTTTACTGCTGACTTGTCTTCAACTTTCTTAAATTAAAAAGCAAGAGAAAAATCTTTCACTCCCAGAACCGCCCAACCCCATCTGCTTTTGAGTGAAGTCTCTCTGACCCTTGTCATAAATATATTAAGCAAAGAAAGGTTAAAAATCCACTGAAAGAGCATGATCAGCCATGAGTCATTTATACCCTGGGGGTGAAATCTGAAGTTGAAAATGAAGGTAAATCAATTCCAGTGTTATATCGGAGAAAAGAAGAAACAGAGAAAATCAGAAGCTACCTTTTTACTCATATGGAAACTGTCATTTAGTGAATGATTCTTCAAAGATGTGGAAGGAAAGGAAAGAATAGAGAAGCCATTCTTGGGGGACCAGGCAGTGATACTTTAGTCAGCAGTGATTTCAAGTGTAACTATTGTGATTCGTAACCAAATAGGCAAAAGTGAATTTCTGAAATCACACCCCTTGAGCAAAAACTAATTTCAAACCTCCCTAAAGCTCCTGTACTATATTCCTATGACAGAGTTGGGATTTATTATCAGTTCTCTGTGTCTGCCATAAATTACCTAAGAGGACCCCAGACTCAAAATGCCCTTATTTCTTCCAATGCTCAGCTGCTGTTCACCTCCATTCCTTATGAATTACTAAATGACACAAGAGAAATCTCATCTCTGACTCTCAACACAGCCTTCCTGCCATTCACAATAAATGTCCTCCTGATTGAACACATTTACAAAGAAAAACCAGAAATACTGCATTTTAGTAGGCTAAAGATAAACACAGGACTAATAAATTGATTGGCGCACAGCATGTGTCCCATCCTGAGGAAGCATTGATATTACTATACTTTGCTGTGTGAGGATGTTTGATCAGTACCTGTTAACCATAATGGGGCCCTCAGTTCTGCCCGGTTCATGACATTGCTGTTTCCCATTCTTTAAAAAAAAAAAAAAAAAAAAAAAAACAATACAGGTTAACAAACACAATTCATTAAATGTAAAACAAATGCAATCTTACGACTTTTAAATCCTTTCTATTTAAATAAATACACAAATCAGACAAACTATTATATAGGATTAAGTTTCCAGGTAAAATCTGATGAAAACATGTTAATCTACTCATCCAAGAATCTGAGGGCATCCAAAAGGCTGAAACCTCCACTGTAGCTTTTGTCTGGTGGTGGTTTGGTCGCTCAGTCATGTTCAGCTCTTGCGCCCCATGGACTGTAGCCCACCAGGTAGGTCCATGGGATTTTTCAGGCAAAAATACTGGAGTGGATTGCCATTCGCTTCTCCAGGGGATCTTCCTGACCTAGGGATTGTACCCAGGTCTCCTGCTTTGAAGACAAATATTTTACCTTCTGAGCCAGCAGGGAGGCCAGCTCTTTTCTACTTGAAGTTAATTGAGATTCTTGGGTGTGTAGAGGGGAGGGGAGGAAGAAGCGAACCACTTGACCTTGAGAGGATGACTGCACCCCTCCTGTAGCCCCACACTCCAATTATACAGTAAAAGCAAGCAGCTGGGAATGATAAGGGAGAAAAATCAGTGGTTTTTCTGTGTTGTGCGATGGCTGGTGTTAGGAAGGGCAATTTAATCCTTTTCTGCTTCTGATGCTTTGGTTTAAGCTAACTCAAACAAGCCTCTGTCCCACCAGTTGGCTAACTGACCTAGATGACCAGAATTGAACACATTGAAAACAATGACTGTAGTTCTATCACTGGGCCGCTGAGGGGTGCTTGGTCAGATGTAAGACATCCCTGCCGCTGGGTGACAAGCCACCACCAGGGCAAACGACAAAGCCCTTCACAGTGCACTTCAACAGTGCAATAAATCATTAGACTGACACTATGTCACTGAGCAGGACAGAACACACAAAGCACCAAGCACATCTGCCTTTCCAGGTGAAGAAAAAGGTGAAATTGACATCTAGGGTTTTCATCTAGTTTCCCATAAAATGATGATAAAATAGCTACCAGTGTTTCTCTCACACTTGAGCATCAGCTCTTCCATTCAGGATCAGTCTGCACTTTGGATACTAAAACTAACACCTTAATTGGAAATCTCAGGCTAAACCTCTTGCTTCTGGCTCTAATGGGGTGATGGTCAAGTTATGGGCAGGGAGACTTGATGTGCAGAACTCATCCCTCCTCTTATCCACAGCTGCCTCCCTGTGAAGACACTGCCTTGGTCCACCCTTTCAGAGGCATATGGTACAGAGCAGGAAAGATTTTGCCCTGTGGAAGCATGGCTGTTTTTATCCAGTGAAGCCAAAGATAAGGTGGACAATTCTAATTTCCAAGGTCAATAATTAGAAACTCACACCTAAACTATGTTCTTTCACATAGTCCTATCAGTAACAAAGCCAACGTTTTGATCTTCATCAAACCCCTTTATCCTGATTGGGTTAAAACCTGGAAGAGAACATAAGGATGTAATTTCCTAGTGTTTCCTATCCTGAAACTCAATAATGCACACCAAATTTTTATTCCATAGCTATTTTGGGTTTTTCCCAATGTATAACCTATAGGAAAATAGTCTGGGTACTAGATTGGGAAATCAACTTCATATATGTCAATCTGTGCATATGTATGCCTGTGTGTGTGTGTGTGTGTGTGTGTATAAATATATACATACATATATATATATACACATTAATATGTGCTTCTTGTTGGCTCAGCAGTAAAGAATCTGCCTGCCAATGCAGGAGACGTGGGTTTGATCCCTGGATCAGGAAGATCCCCTGGAGAAGAGAATGGCAACCTACTCCAGGATTCTTGCCTGGAGAATCTCAAGGATAGAGGAGCCTGGTAGGCTACAGTCCATGGGGTTGCAAGAGAGTTGGATATGACTTGGCGACTAAACAACATTAAATATATGAAGATACGCCTATAATCATATGAACTATTTACAGCTTATCAAGTTTAGTGAAATATTTCTACTTTATAAGAATGCAGCACTATTGCCCTACTAACATAAAACTTGAAGTTAGAAGATGCCGTAGATAAATACAGGAATTTCTCATTTCAAATCTCCTTTCAAAAATTATACTCATTATTAGAGTACATCAATATAAAAAGTTTTTAGAACAAGGATCAGCAACTTACAACCCACAAGCCAAATCCAGTCTGTCATCTGTTTTTGTACAGACTGATAGATTTTACCGTTTTAAAGGATTAATCAGAAAAAACAAAAAGATTATGTAATAGAGACCATATGTGACCCACAAAGCCTAAAATATTTACTATCTTGTCCTTCACTAAAATAACTTGCCAAATTCTGTCTAGACCAAATCTCTCCCAATACACACACATACAAACACCCCAACATTCTTGTCTCCTACATTGAGATTAATTCCAGGTTCTCTCAGTGTAGTGTAATGGTTATAAGAACAAAGACAAACCTGGGTTCAAATCCCAGCTCTGACATATTAAGCAAGCTACTTGACTTTTCTGAGCATCCGTTTCTTGGTTTTTAAAATGCAATAATAATAGTACCTAGCTGATAGAATTTTGTGATGTTTTAATAACATAAGTGTAAAGAAATTAGGATAGTTCCTGGCATGTGGAGTTGCTTAATATGTTAGTCACTATTAATCAGTTCTATTTATGTTAATACTCTTCTTGGTCGACACAATCTCACAGTCCCACAGTCATCCCCAGAGATAAATTAGTCCTTATGTCTCCTGAGAAACCTGTATTCGGGTCAAGAAGTTAGAACCTTGTATGGGACAACTTCCCTTGTAGCTCAATCAGTAAAGAACCTGCCTACAGTGCAGGAGACCAGGTTTGATCCCTAGGTCAGGAAGATCCCTTGGAGAAGGAAATGGCAACCCACTCCAGTATCTCTGGCTGGAAAATTCCTTGGACAGAGGAGACTAGTGAGCTGCAGTCCATGGGGTCACAAAGAGTTGGGCATGACTGAGTGACTAACACACACACATGGAACAACTAACTGGTTCAGGATTGAGAAGAGAGTTTATTATCACTATGTTTATTTAACTGATACTCAGAGCACATCATGCGAAATGCCAGGCTGGATGAGTTACAAGCTGGAATCAAGATTGCCAGGAGAAATATCAACAACCTCAGATGTGTGGATGATACCATTCTAATTACATAAAGCAAAGAGCAACTACAGAACCTCTTGATGAGGGTGAAGGAGAGTGAAAAAGCCAGCTTAGAACTCAATATTAAAAAAACTGAGATCATGGCATCTGGTCCCATCACTTCATGGCAAATGGAAGGGAAAAAGGTGGAAGCAATGACACATTTGCTCTTTTGGGCTGTAAAATCACTGTGGATGGTGACTGCAGCCATGAAACTAGAAGATAACTGCTTCTTCGCAGGAAAGCTATGACAAAACTAGACAGTGTGTTAAAAAGCAAAGACATTACTTTCCCAACAAAGGCCCATATAGTCAAGGCTATGGTCTTCCTAGTAGTCATGTACAGATGAGAGCTGGACCATAAAGATGGCAGAGTGCTGAAGAATTGCTGCTTTTGAACTACGGTGCAGAGAAGACTCTTGAAAGTTCCTTGAACTGCAAGGAGATCGAACCTCTCAGTCTTAAAGAAAATCAATGCTGAATACTCATTGGAAAGACTGATGCTGAAGCTGAAGCTCCAATAATTTGGCCACCTGATGCAAAGAATCATCTCACTGGAAAAGACCCTGATGCTGAGAAAGATTGAAGGCAGAAGAAGAAGACAACAGACGATGAGATGGTTGAAAGGCATCACCAATTCAATGGACATGAACTTGGGAAAACTCCAGGAGATGATGAGGGACAGGAAGACTGGTATGCTTCAATCTGTGGGGTTGAGAAGAGTCAGACACGACTTGGCAACTGAACAACAATAGATGTGTCTAAAAGCAACTGTTCCCAACAGTACAGTCCTTTCACCATTCTCTATACTAAAAACATAACAACTATCAATAAGGCTGTATTCTAAGAAAGGTTTCAGAGAACAATACTACACTACAGGACAGCTGGGTCAAGGTACTCAGCAGCCCTCCCCACAACTGTGAAAACTCCGTTCATTTGGACCTTTCTGTGAAATAATTCAACATGAGAGCAACCTATTCCTATACAAAATGAGGGACAAATGAGTAATCATGTGCTCGATCAGGCAACAACAGAAACCACTGAACTCAGCATCGACAGTTAAAAATAATACTGGGGTGATTCAGCATGACTTCTGTTTTCAGTTCAGTTCAGTTCAGTCTCTCAGTCATGTTCAACTCTTTGCAACCCCATGGACTGCAGCACGCCAGGCCTCCCTGTCCATCACCATCTCCCGGAGTTCACTCAGACTCACATCCATTGAGTCGGTGATGCCATCCAACCATCTCATCCTCTGTCATCCCCTCTCCTCCTGCCCTTAATCTTTCCCAGCATCAGGGTCATTTCCAATGAGTCAGTTCTTCACATCAGGTGGCCAAAGTATTAGAGTTTCAGCTTCAACATCAGTCCTTCCAATGAACACTCAGGACTGATCTCCTCTAGGATGGACTGGTTGAATCTCCTTGCAGTCCAAGGGACTCTCCAGAGTCTTCTCCAACACCACAGTTCAAAAGTATTAATTCTTCGGTGCTCAGCTTTCGTTATAGTCCAACTCTCACATCCATACATGACTACTGGAAAAACCATAGCCTTGACTAGACAGACCTTTGTTTACAAAGTAATGTCTCTGCTTTTTAATATGCTGTCTGGGTTGGTCATAACTTTTCTTACAAGGAGTAACCATCTTTTTATTTCATGGCTGCAATCACCATCTGCAGTGATTTTGGAGCCCAGAAAAATAGTCTGTCACTTTTTCCACTGTTTCCCCATCTATTTCCCATGAAGTGATGGGACCTGATGCCATGATCTTAGTTTTCTGAAAGTTGAGCTCTAAGTCAAATTTTTCCTTCTCCTCTTTCACTTTCATCAAGAGGCTCTTTAGTTCTTTGCTTCTGCCATAAGTGTGGTGTCATCTGCATATCTGAGGTTATTGAGATTTCTCCCAGCCATCTTGATTCCAGCTTATGCTTCTTCCAGCCCAGTGTTTCTCATGATGTACTCTGCTGCTACTGCTGCTGCTAAGTTGTTCAGTCATGTCCGACTCTGTGCGACCCCACAGACGGAAGCCCACCAGGCTCCCCCGTCCCTGGGATTCTCCAGGCAAGAACACTGGAGTGGGTTGCCATTTCCTTCTCCAATGCATGAAAGTGAAAAGTGAAAGTGAAGTCGCTCAGTCGTGTTCGACTCTGCGACCCCATGGACCACAGCCTACAAGTCTCCTCCGTCCATGGGAGGCATATAAGTTAAATAAGCAGGGTGACAATATACAGCCTTGATGTACTCCTTTTCCTATTTGGAACCAGTCTGTTGTTCCATGTCCAGTTCTAACTGTTGCTTCCTGACCTGCATATAGGTTTCTCAAGAGGCAGGTCAGGTGGTCTGGTATTCCCATCTCTTTCAGAATTTTCCACAGTTGATTGTGATCCACACAGTCAAAGGCTTTGGCATGGTCAATAAAGCAGACATAGATGTTTTCTGGAACTCTCTTGCTTTTTCCATGATCCAGCGGATGTTGGCAATTTGATCTCTGGTTCCTCTGCCTTTTCTAAAACCAGCTTGAACATCTGGAAGTTCATGGTTCACATATTGTTGAAGCCTGGCTTGGAGAATTTTGAGCATTACTTTACTAGCATGTGAGATGAGTGCAATTGTGTGGTAGTTTGAGTATTCCTTAGCATTGCCTTTCTTTGCGATTGGAATGGAAACTGACCTTTTCCAGTCCTGTGGCCACTGCTGAGTTTTCCAAATTTGCTGTCACACTGAGTGCAGCACTTTCACAGCATCCTCTTTTAGGATTTGAAATAGCTCAACTGGAATTCCATCAACCCCATTAGCTTTGTTCGTAGTGATGCTTCTAAGGCCCACTTGACTTCACATTCCAGGATGTCTGGCTCTAGGTGAGTGATCACACCATCATAATTATCTGGGTCATGAAGATCTTTTTGTACAGTTCTTCTGTGTATTCTTGCCACCTCTTCTTAATATCTTCTGCTTCTGTTAGGTCCATACCATTTCTGTCCTTTATCAAGCCCATCTTTGCATGAAATATTCTCTTGGTATCTCTAATTTTCTTGAAGAGATCTCTAGTCTTTCCCATTCTGTTGTTTTCCTCTATTTCTTTGCATTGATCACTGAGGAAGGCTTTCTCCTCTCTCCTTGCTATTCTTTGGAACTCTGCATTCAGATGTTTATAATTTTCCTTTTCTCCTTTGTTTTGGCTTCTCTTCTTTTCACAGCTATTTGTAAGGCCTCCTCAGACAGCCATTTTGCTTTTCTGCATTTCTTTTTCTTGGGGATGGTCTTGCTCCCTATCTCCTGTACAATGTCATGAACTTCCATCCATAGTTCTTCAAGTACTCTATCTATCAGATCTAGTCCCTTAAATCTATTTCTCACTTCCACTCTATAATTGTCAGGGATTTGATTTAGGTCATACCTGAATGGTCTAGTGGTTTTCTCTAGTTTCTTCAACTTAAGTCTGAATTTGGCAATAAGGAGTTCATGATCTGAGCCACAGTCAGCTCCCAGTCTTGTTTTTGCTGACTGTGTAGAATTTCTCCATCTTTGGCTGCAAAGATGACTTCTGTTTTAAGTTATACGAAAGGAAAATTTTTTTGTTTCTGTGTCTTTTGACATTGTTGCAGAAATTTTTAAGCCTCTCAACCTTGCCATCTTGGGCTAGCCCATATACAACCCTTGTTTTCATACTGAACTATAGACAATCTTAGCTCTTCCAAAAATATATTCAATAGAAGGAACTTCCTGTTTAGACATTGCCTGATTTGTCCTGTTTGCCCTTTGACAGGAAAAACTAAGGAGAATTGCCACTCACATCTAGGTAACACTGGCGATGCTAGAAGAGGAGCTCCTCTCTGCCCTAAGCTCCCAAAATCCTCACTCTCATCTCCTGGCTCTATGTTGCCCATTGTTCTTCAGAGTTCCAAAACACCGAAGAGTCTGCATACAGACAAACCAGACTCAAGAGGCCAGTTATTGACACTGAAAAATTGTGTGGCAGCTATGAAACTCAAATTGTTTTTAAATGTGGTAATTTTATTTTTAATGACTTAAAATTCCTTCTTCAATATCCTATTCTGAGGAAGTGGTGAAAATAAAATCTCAGTGACCCCTCTCCCAGGATGTCAGAAGTGTGGGGCACAGACATCTGCGAAGGGGTCTAGAGAGAAGTTCTCACTGACAGCCAGCAGGAACAGCTGATAGGAGTGGAGGAGGGAAGGGTGTGGATGTAGAGACAGAAGCCTGGATTTGAATCCCAGCTCCACTACTTACTAGCTATGAGACCACAGCAAGGCACTTAACCCTTCTGTTCCTCAGTCATCTCATCTGTAAGCTGGGAATAATAATAGTACTTATGTCAAGGGTTGTCATGTGGATTGAGTTAATATTTATTAAGCACTTGAACAGCTTTCGTTCTTAGTAAGCATTATTTAATTATTTAAATAAATAATAAAGAAATACCATCTAATTGTGAAGGCATCTACTGAAACCCTTATCTGTACTGACTCAGTCTGCAACCCAAACACAAAATGTCCCTTGTTTCTGTCCAAATAGCTGCACCAGTCCAATGGATTTTCCTGTTGATAACTCATTCTCAAGAACAAGGAAATCATCCAACTACTTCCATGTCTAATAGGGATGTAGAAAATCCCTGGGAGGCTGTGCTCACACCCAGTACACTGAAGCAAGCATTGTAATCACATAAACACACCCAACATGGAGTGGTAATTCTAGCTGTAATTCCCCAAATCTTCAAAGATTATCAATGGTTTCTGTTTCACAAGGAAAAAAAAATATATCATGCAAATATTAGATTAAAATTCAAAATTTACTGTCTCTAAAGTCAAATAAAAAGAAAAACAAACTCATTTGTTCAAACACTTGTGATTTTCCTATCTTCCACAAAGGAAATTCACTTTAGAAAATGGTTTTAGACTTGATCCCTAAAAACCCTTAAGGTAAAACATTGTAGCTTAGATGCTTCTAATTAGTCAAACTTCAAAGAGATATTAGCCGGGAAAATTCCAGAGTATATTACCAAATTTCAGCAAGCAGTCTTGTGAACACATAATAACATTTTACATTAATACGAAATACACGCTTCTATATCTGAGATTCCAAATAATAGCCAATAGCCACATGTGGCTCTTGAGGACTTTAAATGTGGAAGGCCAGGTTGAGATGTGCCATAGGTTTAAAATACATATCTGATTTCACAGCTTTAGTAAGAAAAAGAATGCAAAATACCTCAATGATTATCTTATATTTATTACATGTTGACATGATAATGTTTAGAATATATTAAGTTAAATAAAATAGATAGCTAAAATTTATTTTACCCATTTCTTTTTTAGTTTTTACATGAGTCTACTAAAAATTTTTAAGTGCACATGTGGCTAATATTTTATTGGGCAGCACTCAGCTCAATAATGTAGAACTGAACCCTGCATATTAATTCAAAGTAATCAGATATTTCTAGATAATAAAGATCTGTCAATTGATCAAAATTTTCTTTTTGTCTTAGAAAGAAAAAAAAAAAAAAGAAGAAAGAAAACACATATTCTTTGCTACTTTCTCACTGTGGAAGGCCCAAACTAAAATTATTTACATCTTTGAGTGAACTGGGAAATGCTTAAGATTTAGCCTTTTTTATTTTGTTTTTCTTTTATTTTCTTTCATTATTTCATCTCATTGGTGTTCATGTAGTGATTTATGATTTAGTATGGGGCTTCACAGGTGGCTCAGTAGTAAAGAATCTGCCTGCCAATGCAGGAGGCACAGGTTTGATCCATGGGTTGGGAACATCCCCTGGAGGAGGAAATGGCAACCCACTCTAGTATGCTTGCCTGGAAAATTCCATGGTCAGTGGAGCCTGACTTGTTACAGTCCATGGGCTCTCAGAGTTGGCATGACCGAGCATGCTTGCACACAGTGATTTACTATAAAATTTAGGCAAGTAATTTATAATAATTCTCAGTACCAATTAAATGTATCCAAGGCCTTTTCATCCCCTATTCATAGCTATTCCACCAGCCCTTGGAATACATAATAGAGTGAAAACCTAGAACATTTATGACTAGAATCAATAGCTTCAGTTAGAAGAATAATCAAGACACAATAGTCCTGAGAAACATATTTCACGTGTTCTGGCCCTGGAGTATAGCAGGAGATAGTTCTATAATTATTCTGTTGATTGTACTCTAGAACCAAGGTATCTAAAACCAGTGAAGCTGACGATTCTTCAGTCATTGTTCCATTCCTTTCAGCAGCTGTCATAATCTTTTCCCAATTCTGAAAGTCTAACTTTACCAAATATCTAAGGCAGTGTCCCTCTCTCTGGACATCCTGTTGGATATCTCCTCTTGGATGTTTCCTCCATAAAACTCACCTACCCTCATACGATCACCACTCATAGACTGATCCAGTCATCAGACTCAGACCCTGGGGTTACCTTTCACTGTTCTTTCAATGATCAGTCCAATGAATGACTAGTGAAAACAGTATTCCTAAACCAAATCTTTCCCAAGAGCACCCTTAGCATTTGCCTCTAGAATCCTTGAAATACAGAAGCTTCTGAGACCATTTATACCCTTGTTGGGTAGGAAAGAAAAGAAGGCTTCAGCTCTTCCCTTGTAGGAGTAGAAATCACAAAAACGATGAAATCTCAGGAACACAAGTCATTGGCATTTTGTTAGTAGGCACAGCTATACCTATAATTTTAGAAGGTATAGCTGAATTATCTGCTAGTAAGATTGCCAGTACATGCCACTATGGAACATGGGGTTCAAGAAGTCACAGGACAAATGGCAGAACATGCTTCCACTACAGTTACTGAACCAGCAGATCCTTAAGTAGAGAGTTACCCATCATGAGCCAGCCCCCCTCAGAGATATCCACAAACTTTGCAAGAGCCATTAGTCTACTGCTTTATTTATGCACAGAGGAGTTACCAAAGAAAACTCAGGTTCCCAGTAGAAAAAGGCTGCTGCTGCTGCTGCTGTTGCTAAGTTGCTTCAGTCATGTCTGACTCTGTGTGACCCCATAGATGGCAGCCCACCAGGCTCCCCCATCCCTGGGATTCTCCAGGCAAGAACACTGGAGTGGGTTGCCATTTCCTTCTCCAATGCATGAAAGTGAAAAGTGAAAGTAAAGTTGCTCAGTCATGTCCAACTCTTAGCGACCCCATGGACTGCAGCCTACCAGGCTCTTCTGTCCATGGGATTTTCCAGGCAAGAATACTGGAGTGGGTTGCCATTTCCTTCTCTAAGAAAAAGACTAAGATAGGATAAAACCTCAAGCACAGATGGACTCCTTCAAATATTGTGTTTATCTCTTCTATTAAAGTAAAGCACTCCATGGCTCAGATGGTAAAGAATCTGCCTGCAATGCAGGAGACCTGGGTTCTATCACTAGTTCAGGAAGATCTCCTGTAGAAGGGAATGGCAACCCACTCAAGTATTCTTGCCTGGAGAATTCCATGGACAGAGGAGCCCGGCAGGCTACAGTCCCTGGGGTCACAAAGAGGCAGACACAACTGCATGACTAACATAGCCATTCCTTAGGTTGCACACATGTGTATATACCTGCATGCAAGCATGCTAAGTTGCTTCAGTCATGTCTGACGTTTGCAATGCCACGGACTGAAGCCCACTAGGCTCCTCTGTGGAATTCTCCAGGCAAGAATACTGGAGTGGGTAGCCATTTCCCCCTCCAGGGGATCTTCCCAACCCAGGGATCAAACCTGCATCTCCCACATTGGCAGGAGAGTTCTTTACCACTAGTGGCTCCTGGGAAGCCTGGTGTATACACCTCAGTTCAGTTCACTTAAGTCGCTCACTCCTGTCGGACTCTGACTCTGAGACCCCACGATTTGACTGCAGCACACTAGGCTTCCCTGTCCGTCAACACTAGTACTTACCAAATATCACATGTGTGCAAAGTGTAAACTTTAGGTACATAGTAGACTGGATTGATTCTCTTACAACCATGTGTCAAAACTGAAAGCAGATTTAGAACAAGAAAAAAGGCAGAAAAAAAAGATTAATTTTAACAGACTCTCATTCAAAGCAGTACTTCTTAACACTTGAGTGTGGAAGAGTTCCCGGGTGCTTGTTATATTCAGAATCCTGGAATCTGAATCAGGAAGTCTATGTCTAATATATGCATTTTTAACAAACACACCAAGTGACTTTCATGTAAACACCAAGGGATTCTGATGTGGCCCGGTCCACACTTTCAGAAATTCCAATTTAAAACCTGGGCTTTAATGTATCACACATTATATCTGATCCTCAAATGACTCCTGTGCATAGTTTAAGAAGCAGGAAAGAGATTTAAGGACACAAAGTTTCTGAAAATGTTCATATTCCCAGAGACTAAACCCTACTTTCTTGGCACATCTGTGCTTCTTCAGTAAAACACAGTTTAAAATGAATCTCAGTCATTCTTAAATTCTATTATATAATTTGGGGGAAAGAAGGGTAATTTCTCACTGTCTTCAGTGAGAGAAGAATCTTATTTTGTTAAAATCCTAAAATAGTGAAGAGGAAAACTGGCTGGGAATTTGCAGAGAGAGAGAATCTGGTACTACATTAATTCACAAACCCTGAAGCTTTTAACAACAGAACAGGAAGACGGGGAATACTTCAAAGGGAGGAGTGTGCTTCTACGTGGAGCTCAAGACTTTCTAGCACCTGAAAGCCATAAACATCACAGACTTCCTCAAGCTCTATGTTGCTTTTAGGAGACAGACCACCTAAAAATAGTTAGATGCTGATTTGCTTGAGTTTGAAAGAGCAACTTTGTCTCTCTACTTACAAAAGCTCAAGCTGATCCAGACAGCAGTATTAGAAGGTTTTCAATAGAGCTTAAAGAGGAAGCACAAACATCTTCTAGGTACAGAATAGATTTTTTAAGAACAGGAAAGTAAATTAGAAATCTAAACAATTTAGAAAGACTGAGACAAGAAGTTTCCTTGGAGAATAGCCTGAAGCTATCTTGACTGGCATTTGTCCTAAATGGACTTTCTTTACTGAAAGAAACCACTTCAGTATTCCTGCCTTGAGAACCCCATGAACAGTATGAAAAGGCAAAATGATAGGATACTGAAAGAGGAACTTCAGCAATACTTGAACCGTGAACTCCCTGATGTTCAAGCTGGTTTTAGAAAAGGCAGAGGAACCAGAGATCAAATTGCCAACATCCGCTGGATCATGGAAAAAGCAAGAGAGTTCCAGAAAAACATCTGTTTCTGCTTTATTGACTATGCCAAAGCCTTTGTCTGTGTGGATCACAATCAACTGTGGAAAATTCTGAAAGAGATGGGAATGGCAGACCACCTAACCTGCCTCTTGAGAAGCCTATATGCAGGTCAGGAAGCAACATTTAGAACTGGACATGGAACTACAGACTGGTTTTAAATAGGAAAAGGAGTACATCAAGGCTGTATATTGTCACCCTGCTTATTTAACTTCTATGCAGAGTACATCATTAGAAACGCTGGGCTGGAAGAAGTACAAGCTGGAATCAAGATTGCCGGGAGAAATCTCAATAACCTCAGATATGCAGATGACACCACCCTTATGGCAGAAAGTGAAGAGGAGCTAAAAAGCCTCTTGATGAAAGTGAAAGAGGAGAGTGAAAAAGTTGGCTTAAAGCTCAACATTCAAAAAGCTAAGATCGTGGCATCTGGTCCCATCACTTCATGGGAAATAGATGGGGAAACAGTGGAAACAGTGTCAGACTTTATTTTTGGAGGCTCCAAAATCACTGCAGATGGTGATTGCAGCCATGAAATTAAAAGACGCTTACTCCTTGGAAGAAAAGTTATGACCAGCCTAGATAGCATATTCAAAAGCAGACATTACTTTGCCAACAAAGGTCCATCTAGTCAAGGCTATGGTTTTTTCCAGTAGTCATGTATGGATGTGAGAGTTGGACTGTGAAGAAAGCTAAGCACTGAAGAATTGATGCTTTTGAACTGTGGTGTTGGAGAAGACTCTATCTATCTTGAGAGTCCCTTGGACTGCAAGGAGATCCAACAAGTCCATTCTAAAGGAGATCAGTCCTGGGGTTTCTTTGGAAGGAATGATGCTACAGCTGAAACTCCAGTACTTTGGCCACCCCATGCGAAGAGTTGACTCATTGGAAAAGACTCTGATGCTGAGAGGGATTGGGGGCAGGAGGAGAAGGGGACGACAGAGGATGAGATGGCTGGATGGCATCACCGACTCAATGCGTGTGAGTCTGATTGAACTCCAGGAGTTGGTAATGGACAGGGAGGCCTGGCGTGCTGCAGTTCATGGGGTTGCAAAGAGTTGGACACGACTGAACGTGAACTGAACTGAACTGACTTTCTTTGCTTTTTATATTTCTCTTGTCTGTCTCCAACTTCATCTCATACTTTCTCCTCCATCATGGTCAATTAGAAAGAGCTGGTCTTGCGATCAGAAGAACCACTGATCTCTATTATTTTTATGATCTGAATTATGTTTCTAAAGATTTCTATGTTGCAGTTCTAGCCTCCAGAACCTCAGAATATGACTATGTTTGGAAGCAGGGCCTTAGAAAGGTGATTAATTTAAATGAGACCAATAGATGGGCCCCAAGCCAGTGTGAATAATAGCCTTAAGAGGGGGACTATGGACTCAGAGAGAGAGAGAGAGAGAAACCAGAGATATGCATACAGAGAGAAAAGATCACTGAGACACAGACAGAAGATGGACAGCTGCAAACAAAGAGAGGCCTCAAAAGAAACCACATCCGCCGACACTTTGGTTCTAGACTTCTAACCTCCAAAACTATAAGAACTACAAATTAATTCCTATTGTATAATCCACCCAGCCTGTAGTAGTTTGTTATGCCGGCCAAAACCTTGTCCCAGTTACCTAATTATCCCTCATCTGTAAAGCGAATAAAGAAACAACTGACCCTACTTACCTACCCTACCCTAATTGTTAAGATTAACTATAATATTTTTTTTAAAAAAACTGCAAATAGGTTTATACAAATATAATCACTAAGATAGTTTATTCTTAGAAGCAGTGCCCTGGTGTTCCTTTTCCTACATTTGAAGTCAGCTATTAGGAAGCTCTGATATGCCCAGTGTCATCACTAAGATCATACTGCAAGTTGTAGATTCTTGAGGCCCAGATTTATGTTCCTGGCTCAAGCTGTTGACAGATGAGGACAAAGACACGTAAACATTAAGTATGAGTAAGAGAAAGGTTCTCTAACCCATCCCGTTTCTTGTAACTCTAAAAATAATAATAAAATTCCAGAATAGAAAGGAAAAAAGTCATCTCAATATTTACTCTTGTTAGGTAGCTTAAAATTGAGGCAAGAAAAGCTGAAGATATTGACATTTGGAAACTGACTTGAGAGGAAATAGAGGTAAACAAGGAATTTTAATTAGCGTTCTAGGATACATAGTGTTCCATAATATATAACCACAAAAATGAAAAATATTCAAAAAACATTGAAATAAATAATTGAAATGCATTTAAATTCCATTTAAGGGGTTATAGAGGGCAATATAGTTAAATAGGGTATAAATGTTAAACAGAAATAAAAAAATGATTTGCAAATTATGAGAACCCTTTTAGGGAATACCAAAATATTCGCTTGAAAAATAAGCAGACATTACAAAAACAACAAATGTGCAAAATCAAATATATTTAAAATTAAAATGCCCTTTCAGTTCCCAGAGATCTTAGAAATGAGCTCATAGGAACCAAACAACTGAAAAACTAAATTGTTTCTCTAAAACAGAAAAAAAGATTAGAAAGAATGTTAGATCTTGTAATAGGTTATTTAGGCAGATGTCTTGATTTTTAGAAAGTTCTAATGGTCTCTATGATGGATGTGATCCTCAAACTTCAGTGCATCAGAATCAGCTGGAAGCTGTAATAACCAATTTTTGGGCCCCATTCCCAGGTTTTCTGATCCCTAATTCTGGGATGAAGCTCAAGAATTTGCTTTCATAACACATTTCAAGGAGATGTTGATGCTGCTGATCCAAGGACACTTTGTGAGCCAATATCCTATAGTAAAGATGTTGGCATTCCAGTTGAACACAATGGATGGAATATATTCATCTATTTGCACAAGAGGCTGCTGTGTATTTGTATATATCTCAACTCTTTCCCATTTTAAAAAAAAATGTTTTAAGAGCTGAAAAACAGATAAGAGGCAGCTGACCTAGAAGACCACAGAAAACGAAAAGTTATTCCTTTGGGAATAGGTGATAGAAAGAAGAAGTATGCAATGCTCGAAAACTGCAGGCATCAGGTGTCTCTAAGGATAAGGAATAGGACTAAAAAACAGGAAAATCAGTTCAAAATCTGGGGCAATAAATCCCCAGATCTCCTTCTAAATCCCAGCAGAAGATTGCATGTTTACCATCAGAAAGAATTAAGCCATGAAGGATTTGGCGTCAGAGGAACCTGGCAAAGGTCGTAAAGTATTTTGCTGCAAAGCCAGAGACATAAAGGAAAAATCTACACACTAAAAGATGAGACCACAGCCCACCACCGCCTTACCCTCCACCCCAGTCCCTTCTCTTGAGCCTCACCCAAACTGGCCAGCAGAAAATTGATCACACACATCCTCTCTGGCAAAACTAATCAGCTCAAAAGACCAATAGATACTGATATTAAGGATTCCTCAATGAAATGGGACCACTATCACCCAATGACCCTACATGAAGACCAGCAAATATACCCTATGCACACACAAACAGGTTCCAGTTAATGTTGTGGTGCCTCACTTTTAGGTATGAATTATTATCCAAGGATGATCAAACATTAGAACAACTCTCTCAAAAGAATGACTACAAAATAAACTAATAGAACAAGAGAACTTAGAGGAAACAAAGTTAGTCAAAGCATCAATCAAAACAATAAACAACTCAAACTATTTTAAATAGGATGGATAGACAACAAGGTCTTTATTCAATATCCTGTGAAAAACCATAATAGAAAAGAATATGAAATATATATATATGTATAACTGAGTCCCTTTACTGTCTGGAAGAAATTAACACATTGTAAATCAACCATATGTCAGAATTTTAAATAACTGATTTTAATATAGAGTATTAAAAATAATAAATAGCTATAAACAATGCTTTTAAAAGAAAAGATACTGCATTCATGGAAAAAAAGATATAGTTTTAATTTTTTAAAAAGGAACACTGACAGCAACAATGAATATTAAATCATGACGATAGAAATAAAAAATAAAATTGAGAAAATCTCCAATAAATTATAGAAGTGAAGCAAAAGGAGACGGAAGAAATCCCTATATGACAGTGGTGATCAACTGAGGGGTGATTTTCCCTTTCGGGGGCATTTAGCAATGCCCAAAGGCATCTTGAGTTGTCACACCAGGGTGATGGCTGTTTCTGTCATGCAGTGAGTAAAGGCCAGGGATGCTGCTAAATATCTATTAAACAAAATTTCAGAAATGAAGACCTTATTGAAGTAAAGAGGTGTTTACTTGGGGTTTGTTAGGACTGCAGCCTGGGAGACACAGGTTTAAGAAGCATTTAAACTCTGTTCCTCTGGACTACGAAACAGAGAGTGCTTATAAAGGCAAAAAGCTCAAGGTCACAGTTGGTTACATGAGTTGTTTGTCAAGAATTATAATTGGAGCGGGCAAGAAGCAAGGGTGCCCGTTAGGCAAGGATTGGTTGTAGTCTGAAATGGCTGAACAATTCAAAGAGGAAACAACCTTGAGACCACAAGTTTGCAGCTACAGACGCTGATGTTTAACATGGCTGGCAGCATCCTTGACTTTGGTACAGTTCACAGAAAGTTCAAGTTCTCAGTGGGACAGGGTTGTGTCTGAGACCAGGTCCTCAATGCCCCCCACCCTGACTCCACTTTGTATGCCTGAAGTGTGACGACTCCATTAGGATCTCAACCTGTCATCACCTCCTGGAATGCACAGGGCAGTCCCCCACTACAGCAAGTGATCTCTCCCAAAATGTCAAGGATACACCAAGGTAACTTCAAATCCCTGCCATAAAATAACGCAGTCACTTAAATGTGAATCTGTCCACCTCCTACAAAAATATATACACTGACAAGGAGAACAAACACAACTGCTCATTATCCAAACCAGTAATACAAATCCAAAAATATTACAAACTTCAAATTACTTGTAAATAAGGAAATAAACATCCAAATCCAGAGTGGAGAGTCCGGGCAGAGAAGAGAGGAAAGAGAGGAGAAGGGAGGGCATAAGAGGAGAGAGGAGGGAAGGCAGAGAACGTCTGGGAGTGGTAGGAACTGGACAGAATAAACCCCAGAAGGAGAGAATCCACTCTAAGTGGAAACATACTAAAAACAGGTCTCAGATGGGAAAACTAACATCTGGCAAATTAAAGGAAAGCTTTGGGGCATGTACAGTCGAGGAGGTACCCTTCTGGGGACAGGCATGCTCTGGTACCTTGTGGCAGTAAAGGGTCCCATGGCAACAACGGAGGCACACCGTCTAAATACACATCCCCGATTCCATCCCTCCAAACAGGCACTGATTAAAGAGAATGTACTTCAGTATAGCAATGGAGCAGGTTGTGGAACTAAAAACAAACAAACAAACAAACAAAACTAGAAAATACCCAAATTTCTCATCCCTGGGTTACAAATATAAATGGTGATCCCAGGAAACTAATACAGCCCCAATCACTCTCTGAGATTTAGTCTCTTCAGAGAAGTTCTTCTGTGACTGAAGGTTGACCTTTTGATCTTTCTAAGGTATTAGCAGAAGCTTGTCCAGCCAGTCTCCGATTTTTCTTGAAAACACAATTTTCTGTCTGCTAATCTCTTAATTTTAACATCTTCTGCAATCCAGATAGGCTGAGAATTTCCCAAATCATCAAATCTTGGTTCCTTTTTATTTAAAATTTCTTACCTCAATTTGTCTTTTCCCTTGCGCATCTTACTATAAGTAGCAAAAAATAACCAGACTACGTGTTCAACACTGTGGTGGAAAACTCCTCAGCTAAATATGCCCCTTCATCGTTTCCAAATTCCACTTTCCACAGAATTGCAAGATACAATTTTGCTGGGCTTTCTACCACTATATAATGAAGATCCCATTTCCTCCAGCTTCTCGTTAAGTGTTCTTCATGTTCATGTTCGAGTTCATCTCTCCTCCATTTTTCACAATTCTCAAAAGCATCTTTGGGTATCCGACTCTTTGTGACCCCATGGACTGCAGCCCACCAGGCTCCTCAGTCCATGGGATTCTCCAGGCAAGAATACTGGAGTGGGTTGCCATTTCCTTCTTCAGGGGATCTTCCTGACCCAGGGATTGAACCCAGGTCTCCCGCATTGGAGGCAGACGCTTTAACCTCTGAGCCACCAGGGAAGCCCTTTGGGTATCCTGCTAATGACTCTTTATTTAACTGAGTATATGGTATTATCAAATTCAAAAGCTCAAAGACAATCATGGTTGGGAAAAGAAAGCTGGAGCCCTGGGCTTCAAGGTGTAAGTTGACAGGAATAGCTAACAAGAAAGCCCTTTCATGATGGTGACATCCACATTGGCAAGATATAATAACTGAATACATAGGTTTATAACCTGTGTCTGCTGCTGACCAAGACCATCTGAGTGAGCTGAAGTATATTTTTAAGCCTCTCTGAGCTTCAGTGTCCTAATCTGTGATGTAGAGATTAAAATACCTACTTAAAGAGTTGTTTTGAGGCTTAAACAAGATATTGAATGTAAAGTATACTTAGCACAGTGCCTGGCTTGTGGTAAGTGAGCTTTAGACGGAATCTTAAAAGAAATGATCTCCGTGCTCCCTGGTGAGTGTAACAAAGACTGAATCATCAACAGCCCTGTGCTTGGGATCCTTGAATGACAATCCAAGGGACAACCACTGCTTCAGGGAGAACCCAGGATATTATAACCATGAAGAGCCAGAAGTGAAATGAGCATACATTCATGGAGCAAGCAAAATATTCTGATTTCTCCTCTCCCTTTGAGACAGTTTTTGATGTTTATTTTGGGGTGTAAATGCTTATTTACATTTTACTAAAATAAAATAAAAATAAAGTATGCTTACTTTAGTATGGACACATACACGTGCAGACACATACATACACTGAGATATTTCTTCCCCAAAATCAGTGGCTCTCAAACTTGTACATGAATCAGCACCATGTGGAGGGCTTGTTGAAACAGGAATTCCTGGGCCTCAGCCCCTGAATTTCTCTTCCTGTAGGTCTGGGCTGTGTGCATGCATGTGGGTGTGTGTGCACGCGAGTGTGCCTGTGCATGCATGTGCTCAGTCTTATCTGATTCTATAACCCTATGGACTGGAGCTTGTCAGGCTCCTCTGCCAATGGAATCTTCCAGGCGAAAAACACTGCAGTGGGTTGCCACTTCCTCCTCCAGGGGATCTTCCCAACCCAGGGATCAAAAGACAAATCTCCTTTGTCTCCTGCTTTGGCAGGTGAATTCTTTACTGCTGTGCCACCTGGGAAGCCCATAGATCTGGGTGGGGCTACAGAATTTACATCCAACAGTCTCCAGTGGATGTTACTGCTGCTGGTCCCAGGACCACATGGGAAGAACTACTGCCCTAGAGAATGAGACAAAATGGATGTGTCTTCTGAAAGTATATGGCATTCTATCATTGGTCACATAAGATTAAAATGGCTTTTAAATAAGCGTGTGGTACTTAATGTATTTTTCACACAACCAGCAGAAATATAAGCAGACAGTTAGCCCTTGTGTCTGAAAACTGAATTTAACCCAGTTCTTTTTTAAATTACAATCTATAATATTCTTTTTTCCTCCTAAATTTAGAGCCTGCAAAACCTTTACCCATTTTATTAATACTGGCTGTTATGAAACATTACCGTAAATCACACTTCAGTTTTTGCAGAGTGGTTCAGTAAAGTGGAGTAATATAAGTTGGAGACAAATTCTTATTCTCATTGCCCAAGAGGATAAACAAAGGATAAATTACATTCAAGGAGTTTGACCTAAGCAGGAATTTTGAAGGCATTCAGTATCTACCAAAACTAATCCACTACAGCCTTCTGGGAAAAAAGTGGGGTATTTCCATTTTTTTTCAGGTTCTCTGTGGGATGGCTATAAAAGTGGAGGATTTTGTTTTTTTAACAACATAAACTCTAATAATTCTTCTACTTCATTTCAACACAGAAAAATTTGATGAAGCACTTTCAGCATTTTAGTGTATTTTAAAGGCTTTTAAACAAACAAATAATTATAAACAAAAAAGCAATTATAATCTAACAAGAGTCTATTGAATACCCTTTAGTTAAAGATAAGTGAGACAGAAGGTAATCATGTACCTCAGGGTACTTAAATAAAGCACATTCAGTGTGTGTGTGTGTGTGTGTGTGTGTGTGTGTGTGTGTGTGTGTGTGTGTGTTCCACATGTAGTCCAGAGGAAAGGGCTTATTTCCATGCCACTGTATAAAGGATACTGTTTACCTGGTCTTACACTCAGAGTGTCAGGCCTGGGAATACACACAGCTACTGAGTCCATCTTATTTACTTGCTTCTATACTGCAGTATATGAAGGATGTGTCCAATATTTTCGCCATACGTTTCTTTGCCCTAAAGATCTTTGATGCAAGTGTTTTTTGCAGCAAACATTTTCTTTTTTGTTATTATTATAAATTTATTTATTTTAATTGGAGCCTAATTACAATATTGTATTGGTTTTGCCATACATCAACATGAATCCGCCATGGGTATACATGTGTTCCCCATCCTGAACCCCTCTCCCACCTCCCTCCCCATACCACCCCTCTGGGTCATCCCAGTGCACCAGCCCCGAGCATCCTGTATCATGCATTGAACCTGGACTGGCAATTTGTTTCATATATGATATTATACATGTTTCAACACCATTCTCCCAAATCATCCCACCCTCGCCCTCTCCCACAGAGTCCAAAAGCCTGTTCTATACATCTGTGTCTCTTTTGCTGTCTCGCATACAGGGTTATCATTACCATCTTTCTAAATTCCATATATATGTGTTAGTATACTGTATTGGTGCTTTTCTTTCTGGGTTACTTCACTCTGTATAATAGGCTCCAGTTTCATCCACCTCATTAGAACTGATTCAAATATATTCTTTTTAATGGCTGAGTAATACTCCATTGTGTATATGTACCACAACTTTCTTATCCATTCATCTGCTGATGGACATCTAGGTTGCTTCCATGTCCTGGCTATTATAAACAGTGTGCAGCAAACATTTTCATTGCATAACTAATTAGCCATAAGGCAATTTTGCCATAAAAGTTAAAATAATGAAAAAAGAGGGTCATTAAAATGGAAATAATGAAACATGAGAAAGGGACAAGAAAACTAAAAAGAATTTGTTGCAAAACACAAAATATTTGAATACACTTAAAACATGTGTAGATTCATGGCAATATTGTGAAAATAACTGATTTTATCTTGTGAGTTACACCTAAGCACTTGTCTTCAAAATCTTTTATTGATAGTAAAATCTTCAAAATCTTTTTTTTTTTTTTGCTTGTTGATTCATCTCCTCATTCGGCATCACACTCTTTTTCTTCATCAAGAGGAGTCTCGATTTCCAAGTACTAGGATGCATATTGGTAATTGAAGTTTGTGTCATGTTGTGAAAGCTTCTATCCCATTATTTGTCCTTGGCATATTGTCACAGGTCCATTGGTAGGTGTTCCAAAGTTCTATGGGAAATGTGGGCTCAACTCTCTGTCAGCTCAATAAAGCCATCAATAATGTCTCTAACCAAAGACATGCTAACACATTCCAACCAGTTGAAACCAAACAGTCAAACCAGACTGTCAGCCAGTTATTTTATCTTTCATAGCAAAATTGCCTTACAGCCAGTAAGTTATATGGCAAAAATGCTTGTGGCAAAGATGTCTACAGCAAAGACGCTTACAGCAAAAATACCCAGAATCATAAAGGAGTCCTTGTGACTGATAGTATGAAAGATGTTCCATTCAGACCCTTGCCCCTCCTCTCTAAAAAAATCAATTCTCATTAAGGGCAACAATCACCTCCATGTTACTAGATCCAATTTTCATTTTTATTCCTCATCATATTTGACGTTCCCATGGCAAATCAATACTGATGACCACATCTTTTGTTTTTAAATAGTCACTTCCCTTTTCTTTCGTACCTCATGTTTCTGATCTTTCTCCTACTTCTCTGGCTGGTCCTTCTCAGCCTCCTCTGAAAACTGGGTCCCCTCAAGTCTTTCCTCAGCTTGATTCCTCCTGTCTTCAGTCTCTCCCAAACACTCTTCACATGTACCATAGCACCAATCACTCTTCAAACACCAATGCTCTCAAATTACATCTCAGTCTCTAGAACTCTTTTCTCAGCTCCCACATAACTAAAACTGATCGTACAATTGTTTCTCTAAATCTCTACCTTCATCGCACAGTCTAGGAGACCTATTCTCTCTCCCTACTCTACACACAATGCATCACCATGACAATAAATCTTACTGCCTAAATGGCTCTTGAAGGCTTTGATTTCTTTCCACCTCCACAGCCACACTTTAGTCCAAGGTACCACCATCTTTAGCCTGGATTCTCACAATAGCCAGATCTACACACTCTGATCCATTCTTGCTCCCTCTAATATATATTCTCCATGATGCAACCAGTATAACCTTCTCAAATCACAAATCTGAGAAGAAACTTCTTAGAGAATTCAGTACCAATCAAGCTTCAAACCATTTGACACCCACTGGGCAATAAACTCCTCCATTCCCCAGCTAAGACAGTTGGGAACAGTCAAACTTAGCCGACCCCCTCCTTGATCATACTGTGCTTCGGCAAGGCCACTACTATCCCATCACAGAGACAGTAGTTTGAAGTTCATGTTGAGATTCTACCCCTCCCCCAACTGTTTTTGGACTGGCACACTTTAGAAATATTTTCTGAAAGAAAGTATCCCTCTCTTCAGTTCAGTTCAGTTCAGTCACTCAGTCGTGTCCGACTCTGCAACCCCATGAATCGCAGCACGCCAGGCCTCTCTGTCCATCACCATCTCCCAGAGTTCACTCAGACTCGTGTCCATGGAGTCCGTGATGCCATCCAGCCATCTCATCCTCTGTCGTCCCCTTCTCCTCCTGCCCCCGATCCCTCCCAGCATCAGAGTCTTTTCCAATGAGTCAACTCTTCACATGAGGTGGCCAAAGTATTGGAGTTTCAGCTTCAGCATCAGTCCTTCCAAAGAACACCCAGGACTGATCTCCTTTAGAATCCCTCTCTTACCCTCATCCTTACTTTGAAACCTGGCTTCTAACAGGTCATCCATTTTGTAGCAAACTTTTCAAAAATAATTGAAAAGTTAGATCCCAACTTTCCCAAAAATCTGATCCCCACTTTCTAGAGCCTGGACATGTTCAGACAGCAGGAAGAACAAAGTCACCAACTTTTACATAGCCCAGCTAACCATGGAAGTGTGTCCGGGCTTCAGATAACTTGTTTTAATTTTTTTCTCAGCAGAGTAATGTAAAATTAAAATGGGGAAAGATATTTAGTATTTAATAGAAAGCTTTAAAAAGAAACCTGCTGTCATTGCTATGTATCTTGATGCAAACAAAGATTATGATGATAATAAAAGGGTACAGAAGATACTTGGCATTTGAAGAAAACCAAAACAGAAATCTGATGATGCAAAATCTTATTTAAAAGTGTTCAAAGTTTACACATTGCTCTTAGAACAAAAGCAAATTCCTTACAACCCTGAGGCTCCACAGAGACTAGAATCTTCTAACTCCCAGTCTCTACTGCACCACCACCAGCCCTTACTCCCTGGGCTCCAGCCACACTCCCTTCAGTTGCTTGAATGCACCAAGCTCCCACCTCCTATAGGTGCTATTTGCTCTCCCCTCCTGTACACTTAGTTAACGTGTGTTCATTCTTCTGTTGTCAGCCTATAGCCTGCTTTGTCAAGGAAGGCTTTCCTGGTGTTGAAGACTCTGATCTCACACTGCCATGTACTTACTTCTCCTTCATGGCACTTATCACAATTGTGGTTTTATGCTTATTACTAAGATTTGTTGAGTAACATCAGCCTCCCACTCTAGACTGTGGGGCAGACTGTAGCTTTTGTCATGTATGATATCCTCAGCACCTGGCCCTGCCAGACGCTCAATAAACACTTGTAGAATAAATGAGGAGATAAACAAGAAAGATTAGCTGAGAATTCATTAATGCGGACTCTGTAATAAATAACACACAGAATGCTAACAAATAATATGGCCACAGAAAGAGGTGTGAACTCATAAACCACCAAACGTCCAATACTATGCATGGCTCTGGGGGGCTTCTGGCCTAACTGCCCATTTCTCCTCATTAGAATGTCACAGAAATCCATAGATGGGTGGGTGTGGGGAGATACTCTTACCCAGATATTTGTCTTATTGTCTGGTCCTAAGTCATCCACAGATCCAGTTCCTCCTATTTCTCAGCTGTTCAATTCACATGCCAGGACGTCCCCACAGGCTGCTCACCTCTTTGGACCAGTCTTAAACTAATCACAGAGATTAAAAAACACACTCAGCAGCATGGTAGTCAGGGCCCCTCATGATCCAGCAGTAACATGTACAGCACTCTGTCTATCAGTCAGTCATACTCCTCAAACACAGCATTCTAGCCCCACTTATCCACTCTAAATTCTCCAAACATGCCATATTGGCTCTCCTCCCAGGTTTTGCACAGGCCATTGCCTCTGTCCATGATGCTCTTCCCAATGCCCCCTTCATCCTTCACATCTCTACATGCCTGCCACCTTCTTCTGACAAACTTTGCTGCCCCAGTGAGGTTTGACTAGGGGCTTCACCTTTGCAGATAATGACCCACTAGTCTTCTCTGTTCACAGGGTGCCTTGCAGTACAGTGCTTTTGCCTGTGTCCTTTCAGGTCTTCCTCACTAGTCTGCAAGAACAGAGCCTGAGCCTTTCTCAGTTGCATCCTCAGAGCTCAGCAGAGGGTTAGAGACTAGTAGGTAATTAGCAAATACTCCTTGAGTGGCTGCAGAGAAGTCTCAGATTCTATTTATGCAACAGGCCAGAGTTCAGTCAGTACCAGAGTTCTGCAACTCAAAGCAATTCTTGTTTCCTTTGCTTTTGCATAAATTCAGTACCACTGTAGAAACCCTGAGATGCATTGCTTCCCTAATGTTCACTTGGCAACAATACCTACTGTAAATATTGCCTTCTGTGTAGTACTGAGTACAAGGCATTTTGTAGGCCTCTATATTTTGACAGGAAGAAAATAATTCTGCCAGGATCAGTACAATTCAAAATAATCCCCCTCCTTGCTAGCCCTAAGATTGGTACTTTAGCACTTTCAAAAGTGTATTACAAGAAACATCATTATCTAGGATGTTAATTGATATTATGCAAAAAAGAACTATTCCAAAGTAAACTATGTTTGAGAAACACTAGATAAAACAAAGTTAGGTGAGAGTCTTTACTATAGGACTTCTCAGAGCCTGTGACAAGTTAGTCTACATCGTGAATTTCCAAAAGGAAGATCTAGTTCACAAGCATTATCCAAATATATTAAACCTTAGAGCTCCAAACCCACCCTTTTTGCGCATTTTTGGAGAAAGAGACTGGTCTTGTATGGAACTCACTTTGGGAAATGCTGCTTTATGAATACTTTCTATTAATATATCTTATTTAAAAAAAGAAAAACATTTCCTAAGCTTAAAGACTGATTGCTGCCTTATATGGAGTTGTACTGTGCATCAGTGTTATGTCCAATCATATATGCAAGTGACATTCATGGTCCCTTCTTTGTGCAAGAATGCACATAGCTGAGGAAGTACTGCTTAGCACAGCTCTGCCTCCAAGGGAGCTTGTTCACAAGGCAGAATAAGACAATGCCTACAACCTAATCCACTAGGCATGGTGCACCAAAGAAGCAGTCCACGTCCTTCCACTGAACAGAGCCAAAGAGGCAGAACACAGGTTTCCCAACTGCTCTTCCCAACTGCTGCTCAATATCTGTAAAAAATGACCTTACCCTTGATGTCGCTCCCTGAAGGCAAATTTTATATTCAACCACTTTGTTCTAAGCAGATACTTGCTACACCGTCTCAGTTCAGTCGCTCAGTCATGTCCAACTCTTTGTAACCCCATGGACCGTAGCACATCAGGCCTCCCTGTCCATAACCAACTCCCGGAGTTTACTCATGTCCACTGAGTCGGTGATGCCATCCAACCATCTCATCCTCTGTCATCCCCTTCTCCTCCTGCCTTCAATCTTTCCCAGCACCAGAGTCTTTTCCAATGAGTCAGTTCTTCGCATGGTGGCCAAAGTATTGGAGTTTCAGCTTCAACATCATCCTTCATCCTTCCAATGAACTCTTAAGACTGATATCCTTTAGGATGGACTAGTTGGATCTCCTTGCAATCCAAGGGACTCTCAAGAGCCTTCTCCACTTCTAAATAGTAACAAACCTTCAATGCCCCTTTTGACCTTTAATTGTGTGTGTGTGTGTGTGTGTGTGTATGTATATATATATGTATATATACATATATATGTGTGTGTGTGTGTATATATAGGCTTCCCTGGTGACTCAGACAGTAAAGAATATGCCTGCAATGCAGGAGACCTGGGTTCAGTCGCTGGGTCAGGAAGATCCCCTGAAGAAGGGAATGGCAACACACTCCAGTATTCTTGCCTGGAAAATTCCATGGACAGAGGAGCCTAATGGCTACAGTCCATAAGGTCACAAAGAGTTGGACACAACTGAGCAACTAATACTTCCTTCTTTCCTTATGTGTGTGTGTGTGTGTGTGTGTATTCTTTTTCAGATTCTTTTCCATAATAGGGTAAATGGTTCTTTTCTTGTTTATATCTTGAATGTAGAACTGGCCCAGCTGGTTCTAAACCATTCCTGGGCCCTTCCTAGTACACACTCTCAACATACACACACACCACACACACACACCACACACACCACACACACACATGCACACCATTTAAATTTTAAGTTTATAAATCTTTCTGCAATAAGTCAAGTCATACAAGAAATTTTAAAAATATAATTTCTAAAGAACAATCAGACTCTACCCTCCAATAAACCATTTTCATAAATCCTACATGAATAAGGAGTGAGGAGACAGACAAAAAAACATACAGATCATGAGCTTCACAACCTCTTGGTGCATCCAATAGTGACAGCAGAGGAGGAAACTGTCCCCACGGAACAGCCCATCCCTCCACTTCCAAGTCCAGCTCCCCCACAACAGTTCGGAGCACACAAACTCATGCCATTGAATCTATTTGCAGGACCCTTATATTCTAGGGGATTTATGATAATAGCCCTATGTTTCCTTTTACAGATCAATAAGACTTCAAAACTGAGAGCTGGGAAAATGTAAATCCACTATGGGTATAAAACCCACTGAATTATATGCTTATTTACTATTCCTCACAGCATGTGAGCTAACCTAACAATTCATTTCTGACCCTAGAAAATGTGTTGAATTGCATGAGTCTCAAAGCTACATGTGTCTGATTTTGGCCTGTTGGCTTTGGGGAAAAGAGAGGGCAGAAGAGAGGGAGACAGGAACTAAATTCAGCCGACATCTATTGAGTGCTTACTTTGCTTTGATCAATGTAGATAAGGAAAGAGTGAAAGCTGGGAAGTATCAGGACAAGTGGTCCCTCTCTTATGACAGGACCAGCAT
This sequence comes from Budorcas taxicolor, assembly GCF_023091745.1. Classification (NCBI taxonomy): domain Eukaryota; kingdom Metazoa; phylum Chordata; class Mammalia; order Artiodactyla; family Bovidae; genus Budorcas; species Budorcas taxicolor. Next base: position 95,660,597 of record NC_068920.1, read on the forward strand.
GACACCAACACCCCTAACACAGCAAGAGAGGAAGGATGGGAAGGAGACAAACGCAAGGCCACTCAAGGCAGGAAAGAAGACACAGGCAGGGCAGCATAGACCGTAATGACAAATGAGCCACTCAATATCTGTAAAAGAATGACCTTACCCTTGGTGCTGTTCCTTGAAGACAAATTTTATATTCAGCCACTTTGTTCTAAGCAGATACTTGCTACACTCTCTAAATAGTAACAAACCTTCAATGCCTCTTTTGACCTTTAGTTATATATATATATTTTTTTTCTTTTTCAGATTCTTTTACATTACAATATATTAACTATAGTTCCCACCCACCATTGAGCCTTAACTTTTAAAACAATTGCAGCTGACACTGAGGTGTTATCCATGATCTGTTATATTTGCATGTCTTGTCTACATCAAGATTTAGAGTTTCAGAAATGTAAGCCATTATCCATTCTAACCTCGGCAATTTTCTGACTGAACAAACCCTGTCTAACTTACTTCCACCTTATCCTCAATGGTGGGAATGTCAGCTGAGGCTCAGAGTGAAGGTGAACAATACTCCAGAGCTCTTATAGCTCATCCATTCAACAATATTTATGTAAGATGATAAAAAGATGAAGAAGAATCCAGGAGGCTCCTCAAGGAGCTCAGAGCCTAATGGGGGAGAGGACATACAAACCGACCATCACTAGAAGAGAGTAAGGACAGCGGGCAGTGAACACAGTGAGCATGGCCTCAGAGGCTTACAAGGGTGACTCATTCCATCAGCATACTTCCATCATTCCCATTTTAGGAACGAGGAGACCAAGGCTTAGTGTTAAACCCAGAAAGCTCATCTCCAGAGCCACAGTCTCAACCACCACCATATACTTTGATCCCACACCCCTATTTTGGCAGGCACCTTCTGCCACCTCCAACCATCAAGTTTCTCCAAATCTCATATGACCTCTCCTTTCCTCCTGACTCCCATAAACCTATCCAGGTGGCTTGGAAGAAAGAACAGTGAGACATTGTGCTGTGTGGCTGGGTTTGGCACTCTGGGTATGACATAGCCAGTTGCCTTCTTAACCTGGTTTTTTTTTTTCACTCAAACTTTGGACAGTGACCAGTGCAAATCATGTCTGATTCATTAGAGCCGGGAACACAAAGACAAATACAATACTTTTAGATGTAGCTTTAAGTTATTTATCAACTATGAGTTGATACCAGTTAATAATATCAAGACCTTAAATTTGCTTTTCCCCAAAACATGATATACACAAGTACACTCAGTCCAGACTCAAAATTAGGATGAAGGAACTTTTGCTATAACTTTGAATCAATGGATTCTATGGCTGTTTTAATGTTTACCTGGGTAAACTTACAGTCTGGTTAAAACTCTCCCTTAGAGTTGGGCTTTCAACTTTCCCAAACCTCCCAACACACATCTTATTTTACCCTCACAACCCCATAAAGGAGCTTTTACCACATTTCACAGCTAGAAAGCTGAAATTTAGAGATTGCAAAACACAAAAAAATTTCAAATACATAAATGTGCTTCTTCTACAAAACATGATTCTATAGAACATAATTTTTCTATAAAATTGTTACCTCAGTTTAGAAATCTACCAGAGCTTATGCACTACCATTGAGAGAAACTATCTGTTAGAACTCTGTTTCCAGAAGTGGAACCACCTAGGTACAGACACACATCTCCTGCACCGAAACTGCTTTTAACACTGTTTAATATCACTCCAGCAGGCCTCCTAACCTCACATTTTAGCCCCATTCACAGTGGGCTTTCTGCTGTTGAAAAGAAGTACTGCATCTTAACTTCTGCAGGATGTGACCTGACACTTGACTGATTATACTATTTCTAGTTGCAGCTGTAGGCATTTGGGTTCAAAGTGAAATGAACCACTGGAGAGTGTGAAGTGTTTAAATTCTCCAACTGCTAAAGCTGAGGGCTTAGCTCTCTCTATCCAAGGCCTACCTATTCTCACAGTTGCAAACACTTGACGAAAAAACCCTCTCTTTAAAAGAAAGACTACATAACTTGACTGTGAAGGAAGTTGAATGGTCACTAAATGCTTTGAGGTTTTTAATGGGCGGTTTCATGCAGAAACACTATGGGACAAAGGAGGGACACAGGAGATCCATTTGCATTGTAACTCACCCTCCCAGAGGAGCCATCTCACATAACAGAAGAGGTGTGACCTCCAAATCTGACTCACCTAGACTGTGATCCCAAATCCCCAGGTTAACACCATTCAGGCTCCCAGGGAAAACAATGTCTGCCTAATAGGATGTGTATGCACGCATGCTCAGTCATGTCCAACTCTTTACGACCCCATGGACTACAGCCCACCAGGCTCCTCTGTTCATGGAATTTTCCAGGCAAGAATACTGGATTGGGTTGCCATTTCCTACTCTGGGGGATTTTGCTGACCCAAGGATCAAACCAGCATCTCTGGCGTCTCCTGCATTGGCAGGCGGATTCTTTACCACTGAGCCACCAGGGAAATCCTGGGATGAATCAATTTCTAGAGCTGTCATAAAAAAGTACCACAAACTGGGTAGCTTAAAAAACAAAAACATTGTCCCACAGTTCTGGAGACTAAAAGTCTAAGGTCAAGGGGTTAGCAGGCTTGGTTCCTTCTAAGAGCTGTGAAGGAAGGCTCTGTTCCAGGCCCCTCCCCTTGGCTTGTAGGTGGCCATCTTCAAGTTCATATGGTGTTCTCTCCATATCCATGTCTGTGTCCAAATTTCCCCTTTTCATAAGAACACCAATCATGTTGCATTAGGACCCTATTGCTTATTTTAACTTGATTACTTCTATAAAAAAACTTATCTCCAAACAATGTCAGTACATTCTGGAGTATTATGGCTTAGGACTTGAACCTGGAATTGGGGGAGGAGGTTACAATTCAAGCCATCACACTGGGAGAGAACATTTTTTAAGCCCTTGGCATAACGAGCATTCAAAAATTGATTCCTGATTTTCCCAGTCCTGGCACTGCTATTGTCCACCGTAAACTCTGGGTAAGTTATCTTTGAGTATGTGGTCCATGCCTATGAAGAGAAGTGGCTAGAATCATGGATTTTAAAAGTTTCCCTAATACTCTGCTGCTGCACTTTGTTGATGCCTTTTTCTGTTCTAATACATATATTTTGCATTTTACAACTTCTACCAGGACAGTCTGTTTTTCCTTTCTTCCTTCCTTCCATCTTTCTACTTTTCCTTCCCTTCTTTATACCTACAGGCATCTCTGCCAATCAGTTTGAATGCATTTTTAATAGCACCGTAACTTTAGTTTACTCACATTATTAGGAGAAAAGATGGACCTCATTAGTTGAGCTAATCTCCCCCAAAAAACCATGGGATAAAAGAAAACATGTTTAAGATTCTTCAGATGTGCTTACAAAATCCAAAATAGTCAGCCATTCCTAGGAAGCAAGTTAAAATGCCCCTGTCCTTCCTGGAAGTTAAGTAAGGAACCACGTAACCTAGTGTTCCAGAAACCAAATGACTGAGAGAATCATACAATTAAAAACAATTTTTTTGATGTGTACCATTTTGAAAGTCTTTATTGAATTTGTTACAATATTGTTTTTGTTGTTTCTTTTCAATTGAAGGAAAATTGCTTTACAATGTCGTGTTGGTTTCTGCCATACAATAAAAATCAGCCATAATTTTATATATATATATATATATATCAGCCTCCCTCCCCCCACCCATTCCTACCCCTCTAGGTCATCACAGAGTACTGTGCTGGGGTCCCTGTGTTATTTGGCAATTCAGCAACTGTCTGTTTTACACATGGTAGTGTATATATGTCAATCATTTTCTCCATTTGTCCCACTCTTTCCTGCCCTCACTGTATTCACAAGTCAATTTTTTTACATCTCGTCTCCATCCCTTCCCTGCGGTTAGATTCATCAATACCATTTTTCTAGACTCCATATATATGCATTAATGTGTATGTGTTTATGTTCCATCATGTCCAACTCTTTGGGACACCATGGCCTGTAGCCTGCCCTACTCCTCTGTCCATGGGATTTCCCAGGCAAGAATACTGGAGTGGGTTGCAATTTCCTTCTCCAGGGAATCTTCCTGACCCAGGGATCAAACCCACGTCTCCTTTCTCCTGCATTTGCAGGTAGAGTCTTTAACGGTACACCACCACACTGCACCACCTGGAAAGTCACACTTTAATACACAATATTTGTTTTTTCTCTTTTTAACTCACTTCACTCTCTAAGCTTGTGAAAAGTGAAAGTGCTAGTCACTCAGTCATGTCTGACTCTTTGTGACCCCATGGACTGTAGCCTGCCAGGCTCCTCTATCCATGGAATTCTCCAGACAAGAATACTGGAATGGGTTACCATTCCCTTCTCCAGGGGACCTTCCCAGTGCAGTAATTGAACCTGGGTCTCCTGCACTGCAGGCAGATGCTTTACCATCTGAGCCACCAGGGAAGCCACAAGCTTGTGAAGTTGAAGATCAAATCAAGGGTTTGACAAGAAAAACTCCATGGAAGTTTCCAGGGGAGAACTTCCACAGGAAGAATACATTCTATCCTCATGCTAAGGGTCCCGGGCTCTGCATCTGGCTTTACAAACCACCAGGGGCTGCCTGCTCTAGAGTCGTGTGTTTCTCTGGTTTCAGCACACATATGGGGGGTCTTGGAGCCATACAAAAACCAGAGTTATGTGCAGGTCTCTCCTGTCCCTCCCTCTTCATTAAGGACAATTTGACTTCTGAGGAGGGTGGTCTTCCATATGCTGTCGGGATGACTTGACAAGGCCCCCAGTTTCCTTTGGAAAAGGAATACACCAGGAGCTTCTGCAGCCTTGGGAATGGGCTGCTTGCTCAGTTGTTTCTGCATCCAAGCTCAGAATCCCACCTAAGTCCAGACAGCAGGTCTTTCCTAACATAGTCAGTTCTGACCTGGGCAGTCACCTACATTGGTGTCCTCAGGCAGGAGGCAGGTGTACATAGTTTTGGGGGGAAGCTGATGGGGAACCACATGTCTTTGGGGATAATCTATGCCAGGAAATCAGGAGGTCATTCAAACAATTCTGGAGCCAAAGACACTGAGCATGACCCAGAGGCAATGAAAGATCTTTAGGTCTCTGGTGAGTTCATGACACGACCCCAGCTCAAGCTGCTGTAATTATGATCTTAACAGGACAGCAATTTCTTGCATCTCTTCTGAGGAGGAGGAGGAGGAAATAAGACAGAACAGCACTAAGATCTGGAAGGGAAACCTCTGTATGAGGGGTACCACAATCCTTTGGGCACCTGGTGGGAAAAGCCAGCTCATTGGAAAAGACTCTGAAGCTGGGAACGATTGAGGGCAGGAGGAGAAGTGGGCAACAGAGGATGAGATGGTCGGATGGCATCCCTAAATCAACAGACATGAGTCTGAGCAAACTCCGGGAGATGGTGAAGGACAGAGGAGCTGGGTGTGCTACAGTCCATGAGGTCGCAAAGAGTCAGACATGACTTAGCGACTGAACAACAACAATTGACTTCAGTGGCCACTCACCAAGGGATAAAGAGATGGAAGAAGTTTCCATATTTGGTTCATCCCTTTGTTTATGTAATATTAACTTCAAGTGAAATTGTACTGATAGTTCTCCTGCCTCTTCCTTGTGCAGAGTCAGGACCTGCTGAGCCCACTGGAATAGGATTTCATGGTATAACTGGTAGGGACAACTCAATGCTAAGGCCTGAGATTACAGCAGGGTCAGTGGCCATACTCCAGGGTCCTGAATTGGTCTTAAGTCCCAAAACTCTGATGAAGAAGCAAGACTCCTTGACATGTCACTGACCCCCCAGTTTCCAAAGGTCAGGATTAGCCAGGAAGCAAAACATCAAGGGGTGAAGTATCACCAGTCCAGAGGCCCTGCCGTGGATGTGGGCCAGAAGCCCAGCATTAGACAATCAATAACCGGAATATGATCACCAGCGCCACAAAGAGGAAGGGGCATAACAGAAACTGCTTGTCCACGTACTGGGGCATTCCCAGGACAGCTGCAGGAGGCCACCCATCCGTTCATGGTCAATGCTGTGGCAAACATGGCACAGGGAAAGACCCCAACTCTAAAATATATCTGGAAGCCATCGTCTCCAAATCCACACCCTTGAATCCCCCTCTGTTCTCCAGCTCTGGCCTCTGTCCTTGAGGGCAAGGAGGGGTCTGCTCTCTGGGGGCCTGTTGCCCAGTGCTGCCCCTGCTGTGGAACAGGATGACTTTGTTGTGGCTGATGCCAGCTTTGCCAACGGGACACACCTGTCTGTTAGGTTTTGTCTCCAGCCACTGATGTAAACACAGCCAACTGCACTCAAAGGTGCTGTCCTGGCCTTCACTCTCACCAGCACCATTGCTGCTGCCCCTGGGCCCCCAACACTCAAGTTCCCAGGGGAACGCATAGGCCAAGGACCCCTTGCTCAACATTCTTGGCCGTCAGCAAGCTTGGAGTGGAGTTTCTCCCCAGAGAAATCCTGGATTAGTCTGTCCGGCCAAACCTCAGATCCCAACCTGACAGAGACTCTGGTTAACTGACACAGAGTCCGAATCACACAAATATAATATATGGGGGAAATTTAGGCTCCTCTGAGATCCTTCAAAAGAGTATTTTAAAATCCAGAGAAATGAAGTGTTTTGCCTGTCTAGGCCATGAATTCACAGTGCAGTCAGAAGTGATATCTGGTATAATAATGATTTAATTTTGACTTTAAAAGGGGGAATTCCACCTTATCTCGTGGGTGGATTCACTGTAAGAGAAACCGCACCAGACGTGACCTCTGGAGCTCCAGTTGTGTCCATGCGATCGTGGGCAACCTGGTGACACTGGGCTCATTGCTGCATTTTTCTGAATTTCATTTTCCATGTATCCAAAAAGAGAATAATTCTGGCCTCCTTGGAACTATTGGAAGGATCAAAATATAATAAAGTGTGTCAAAGAAATTTTCAAAGCATAAAACCCTTTACAGATGGAAGATACTTTCATTATTAGCTATGCACATACCTACCTTTTGCCAGCTAAATGAGGTCAGGCTGGCTCCCTACAGGCTTGCTCCCCACTTTAAATGAAAATTAAAATGCACCCTGCCCGTGGGTTCACATTCCAATCACCTACATAGCTTCTTTTGAACATCATTAAGCAGTACACCTTAAAAGTACCATTCTTTCCTTTGAAACCTCCTGCTCATCACTTGACCATCCAGAATAGCACCTTGGGGAAAGGAGGTCTGAAACGTGAACAAAATCTTCCAGAATTCAAGGTAATTTTAACAGAAGCTGGGGATATATATACATATATATATGCATACCCTTGCCTCTCTCTTGAAAACTTTTGAATGACTAGTACCCATCCTTTAGGTGCTGAAAAGAAATCTTTGCTTTGATATAATCCCTAGGGTCTCCTAATGTATTTATCTTGTAAAAAAGCCTGAACATGCCATCATTCAGAAATATTTAGAGCTATCATTGAGGAGAGAAGGTCTTATTGTTGCTAGGACAACAGTGATGCCATAGAAAAAGCAGGGGACTTGGAGCCAAATGGCCTTAGCACAAGGCCTGCTCAGATCATTTACTTATTCAGAGGCCCCTGGAGTTATTCAACATAACCCTGGCCCAGCCTGTCCCAATGCTATCACAAGGATTAAGTTGTGTTCATCTATGCCTGTCTATACAGCCCACTGAAGAACATGTATGAGTATATACAGCATGCTGATCCTAATATTTACTGAGCACTCATCAGTACATCAAGGCTGTATATTGTCACCCTGCTTATTTAACTTCTATGCAGAGTACATCATGAAAAACACTGGACTGGAAGAAACACAAGCTGGAATCAAGATTGCCGGGAGAAATATCAATCACCTCAGATATGCAGATGACACCACCCTTATGGCAGAAAGTGAAGAGGAACTAAAAAGCCTCTTAATGAAAGTCAAAGAGGAGAGTGAAAAAGTTGGCTTAAAGCTCAACATTCAGAAAACGAAGATCATGGCATCCAGTCCCATCACTTCATGGGAAATAGATGGGGAAACAGAGGAAACAGTGTCAGACTTTATTTCGGGGGGCTCCAAAATCACTGCAGATGGTGACTGCAGCCATGAAATTAAAAGACGCTTACTCCTTGGAAGAAAAGTTATGACCAACCTAGATAGTATATTCAAAAGCAGAGACATTACTTTGCCGACTAAGGTCCGTCTAGTCAAGGCTATGGTTTTTCCAGTGGTCATGGATGGATGTGAGAGTTGGACTGTGAAGAAGGCTGAGCACCGAAGAATTGATGCTTTTGAACTGTGGTGCTGGAGAAGACTCTTGAGAGTCCCTTGGACTGCAAGGAGATCCAACCAGTCCATTCTGAAGGAGATCAGCCCTGCGATTTCTTTGGAAGGAATGATGCTAAAGCTGAAACTCCAGTACTTTGGCCACCTCATGCGAAGAGTTGACTCATTGGAAAAGACTCTGATGCTGGGAGGGATCGGGGGCAGGAGGAGAAGGGGACGACAGAAGATGAGATGGCTGGATGGCATCACTGACTCGATGGATGCTAGTCTGAGTGAACTCCGGGAGTTGGTGATGGACAGGGAGGCCTGGCGTGCTGTGATTCATGGGGTCGCAAAGAGTCGGACATGACTGAGCAACTGAAATGAACTGAACTGAACTGAACATGAGTTAGACAGAATTCTAGTTCATTCCATGTTATCCTGTGTATCCCTGTGTGTGTGCTCAGTCATGTCTGATTCACTGGGGCCCCATGGACTATGGCCTTCCAGGCTCCTCTATCCATGGGATTCTCTAGGCAAGAATACTGGAGTGGGTTGCCATGCCCTTCTGCAGAGGATATTCATGACTCAGGGATCAAACCTGGGTCTCTTGTATGTCCTGCACAGGCAGGAGATAATGAATCCGGCAGGCAGATTCTTTACTGCTCATGCCACCTGGGAAGCCTCATTCCATGTATTATCTTGTTTAATATTCACAGCAAGCCTTAAGGAAGAGGTACTATTTATAAAGGCACAGGAGGGCTAAGTGACTTGCCAAAATCACACGATAGTAAATGGTAAAGCCTGGATTCAAGGCCAAGAAGTCTCCCAAGTTCATACTGTCCCCTCAGGAATGCATCTGCCATCCTGCAAGCAGAACTCTTCACTGGCTCTCTTTCACCTACAAATTGAAACTCAAGTTCCTCAGCATAGCATGAGAGGCCTTATTACACCCACCACTGCCCATCTCAACTGGCTCATCTTCTACTGCCTTTTTCAGATCTTTGTGACCACAGCCATAATAAACAGGAAGAAGAAAACCTATGGACATTGTAAATATAGAACTGGACTGAGGTGAGATACCTGAGGTGTGGGGGGCACTGAAGCTCTCCTCCAGTAGGGAAGCCCACCATGTTTTCTGCTCAATGAATTGCTACAGGAGGTCACCCCTCACAGAGCTCCACTCTCAACAGTATCCATTGGGAAGGGGTTGAAGAGGCAAGTCCAATTAATGACTAATGGTTCAAAGACAAAGTTGAACTACACTCCTAATTATCAATTAAGAGATCATTTGGTACATGGTCAAGGGGGTAGAAGCAGCCTAAGGAAAACACCGAAAACATCTTTTCTCTTTAGGGTCTGTCTCTTATTCAAGGACATTTTGAAAGCACCCCTTGACTGGGAGTCTGTTGAGACACAGCTGCAGAAATAATGCTCAGGGAACTTCCCTGTTGGCTTAGTGGTTAAGAATCTGCCTGCCAATGCAGGAGACACAGGTTCAGTCCCTGGTTGGTGAAGATCCCAGACACCAAGGAGCAACTAAGCTCTTGCACCACAACTATACAGCCTGTGCTCTAGAGCCTGGGAACTGCAACTACTGAAGCCTGAGTGTCCTGGAACCTGTGCTCCACAACAGGAGAAGCCGCTGCAATGAGAAGCCTGCACACCACAGCTGCAAAGTAGTCTCTGTTTGCTGCAACTAGAGAAAAGCCCACGAAGCAGCAAAGACCCAGCACAGCCATAAATAAATAAATAAAATTATTTTTTAAAAAAAGAAATAAGTCTCAGGACTCCCTTTGTTTGTGTCCTGTGTGTGGATTTAATTCTCAGTGTCAGCCAAAGAATAGGGTGGAGTTCTATGCAGAATTCAGGGCTCCTTCTGGGTTGCCACTTAGTCCTGTTATTTTCCTTGTATTTATGAGAGGATATCAATACACTTTAAAACAAATGCTTTGCCTACTGTGGCATCTCTTCTTTAGTGACTGAAAACATGGACAGTTATACATGAACATGACACCCACCACCACCTCCTGGAGACCTGACTTTAGACTAATTACCTTTATGCAAACACACCCAGAATATTCCCCCTCTGTAATTCTCAATTCACCCACTTTTCTCTACTAGGAAGCTCTTACCATCATCCAAGAAGCCCCTACCTGTCCTTAAAGGTCCAGATCAAATGAATTGTCCCATGATTTCCCCCAAAAGAAGAAGTTTTCCCTTATTTCTTCCATCTGACCGAGGGGCCAGGGACTGTGCCTTTTCCATCTCCGTGCCTCCTAGGCAACTAGCACAGTGCTTTGTACAGAAGAGTGGCTTCTAAAATATTTGCTTCATTTGCAAATGACAAGACAAATATTAGAACAAGAAAATTCATTGTAATGGGAAGGGCTATAGAGGAAAACAGAGAGAAGAAAAGCTGACAAAGAGAAAAAGAGGGACAGATTCAGTGCCATTTTCCCAGTGACAGCCAGCAATTGATTGCCTCAACTATCTTTAGTGGATTATCCACAATGAGGGGTAGCTTACCTCCAAAATTAAATTTATCTCCAAGTCATACTGACTAAATCAAGCAATGTCAGACACAAAAATAGTTTGTAAACAATGTTCATAATAGTTTGTTTCATTTTTCTACTCCTGATATCAAGCAGACTTTAACTGGACATCAATGCTAAATTTATGACAATATTACTAACACCGGTACTATAAATTTGCATAATTGTTAAGCCATACGTCTGCCTAGCTTCCATTTTCACACTGATAGCTAAATGATAAGTACATCAGGACCCCAAGAAATAACTCACCTACAACGAAAGTGCCAAGCAAAAATTAATGCATTCACGAATTCAGCAACTCTGCACTGAGCACAAACCACATGCCAGCACCATCATGGATCACAGAAAGAGCATGACCATCATCTGAGAAGAGCTCACGACTGAGATCACGGCTCAGGCCAATTCAATAGATACAACCATTAAGCTGGTAGGTTAGAACAGCTAACGTTTTTTAGATGTTTGAGGATTATCTAATTCCCTTCTATGCACATGGAAGTAGCACAATCTCTGGAGTTGACCAAATCATAAATATCACAGAAGGCCCCAGTAGCCTCATATGGAGTATGGCTTTTCTGATGAATGCTTAACTAAAATCACTCCTGGAACATGAACTTTTGATTAGGTCAACTGGTTCCCTTTAAAATGTGGCTTAAACTAATTCAAACATTCTTAATGTTATCCAATCTATGCTGAAGTATTTAAAGTGAATTACAGACATCGTAACCCACTGATATCAACATTTACAGTCAAAATGATGTTAATATTCTTAAGTCACCAGGACTCGATTCTAGCAGTATTTGCAGTTCCTCTACATGCAGACATTTTACTGAATCACAGCTGTGAACATCATCTGATAGATTGTACCAGTTCTCTAAAATTCAGTCCCACTTACTGAAAATGTACTGCAACTGAAGTATAGCATCCTAATTATAAAGCAGGGCTGACCGTGGAAAATGTATTTGACTCTTCTGCTATTGTGATTTTTAAAAATTTACACTTCAATTCCCCATGAATGATAAAGGAATTTTGCCTCACTTATTAAGTCCTGAACCACAAATGGGAATGTTCCTCCTTCCTGCATTTGGACCTGGGAATATTTAGAGCATACATCAGTGCCTTTCATTGCAAACAGGCCAATAGGTTTTCCCAGTGACATGAGAAAATGAATTATTCTGCATTAAATAAAATAGTATTTAATTAACTGTTAAGAAACTTTGAATTAAGACAACTAGAAGGTTAATATTTTATCTCACTGTCTTAATTCAGGACTTTTGTTCATTTAAATTTTTTCATTGGTTATTAACTAATAAGATGTGTGCCTTGTTTTGTTATTTCAGAAATAATTTTCCCAGTTATTTCTACTTAGAAACTTCTGGAAAAAAAAACTAGAACAATGGAAAAATTTCTTCCTCATTTCAGCAAGCCACTGCTTGCTGAGATTCTCCTGTACATCTCAGAGGAAAGTGAGGGTAATTTCTATTGTTCTTTGAACATGCAATTCTGAAGAATACCTCCATCATTCAAGAAGCTATGTTCCCACTCTAACTCCCAACAAATGTTTTGCTTCATTAATTTTTTGTGATATAGCTCCTCTGATTTGAACAACTAGGATAAAATTTTTAACTGTATTTTTTCATGTTTTCAATCAGCCAATAGAGAAGAGATGTCATAATAGGCAAGGCATTTGTTTTAAAGTGTATGATATCCTCTTATAAAAAAAAGGAAAGTAACAGAGCCAAGTGGCAACCATTTTCCCAGCACAAGCACTAAATACTGCAGAGAATTTCACCCTGTTCTTTGGCTGACATTGAGAATTAAATTCACACACAGGACACAGAAGGAGTCCTGAACATTATTTCTGCAGCCAAGTCTCAACAGATTCCCAATCAAGGGGTGCTTTCAAAATACCCTTGAATGAGAGACAGACCCTCAAGAGAGAAGAGGTTTTTGTGTGTTTTCCTCAGGCTGCTTCAACCCCCTCATCCATGTACCAAATTGTCTCTTAAGTCATTATTAGGAGTGTGGTCAAAATTCTTCTGTCACTTTGAACAATTAGTCATTAACTGGATTTGCCTCTTCAGTCCCTTCCTAATTGAAACTTCTGAGAGCGGAGCTCTGTGAGGTGTGACCTCCTGCAGAAAGTCACTGAGCAGAAAACCTGGTGGGCTCCCCTCCTGGTGTAGGGCTTTGCTGCCCATCACATCAGGTACCTTACTTCAGTCCAGCTCCTCATGTCACCCAGCTCTATGAGCTGTGCCTAGATAATAAGAACTCTGCTTTAACAAGTGTTCCTGAGCCTGTCTTCATTTTTATTATTGTTATAATAATCACACCATTCTCAGGCACTGCATAGTTTAAAAAAACAACATCATAGGCATTATCTCATATAATCGCCACACTATTTCCAGCTAAGTAAACTGAGACTCAAGGCAGTTAAGAGACTGGTTCAAATTCACATGATCTGAATGTTGCAAGCATGTACCCAGTTCCACCACCCCGGTTCGTCAGCTTCAAGGTCAGGACTTTGTCCACCTCACAGCCGTACTTCCTACTGGAAAGGTCTCCTTCAGAGTGTGGTCAGCTGATTGCAGACTTTTATCACCTTCAGACACTTGGTCCAGGTATATTGATCTGCCACTTCTCTGAAGCCTGACAGTCTGTAGTTAAGGATTGCACCAGAGTTCTTCTTAGGTAGGACAAGGTCTTTGTTTAGCCAAAACTCTCAATAGCCTCTCACAAATGAAGGCTAAAGTGTTTGGGGGTACAGGCTCGAAGAGCTAAAGGGCAGTACAAGGCAAGGAAGGGGGCAGAGAGGGTTCAAAAGAAAGGTAGCCCAGACTCTGCACAGGAGATAGTCAATAATTGCTCTGGAGATGGACAACTTGGATATTTCAAGCACAGAAATGTTTATCACTCAGTCCTAAGTTGTTTGCTTTTCTGTGATAGAGTGTCATCCTCAGAGCCAGACTAGGGTATGATAAGAGAGGCACCTAGGATGCAAAACTTCAGGGTTATGCAGCACTGACCTCAGCATAGTCCCAGCTCTGGGAATTCCCATTAGGACACTGAAGCTTCAGTGAAGTCTGAAACATACACAGCCACATGTAGGTGATATTTTGAGAAAAAGAAAGAATTAGAACAGCAACCAGCACAAGGTGATAAGATTCAAAATACGATTACACAGTGTTTGGTACGGGCTTCCCTGGTGGCTCAGAAGGTAAAGAATCTGCCTGCAATGCAGGAGACCTGGATTCGATCCCTGGGTTGGGAAGGTCCCTTGAAGGAGGGCATGGCAACCCACTCCAGTATCTTGCCTGGAGAATTCCTATGGACAGAGGAGCCTGGCGGACTACAGTCCATGGGGTTGCAAGAGTCAGACGCGACTGAGCACCTAAGCACAAGTACAGCACTGTTTGGTATATACATATTCATTTTTGGTGAAATGGATCATAAACTGAAATAATTAGGCAAAAAGAGAAAAGCTAGAACAAGAGCTCACTGGAAAAATATACGTCCCTCCCCCAGGAATTTCAGAAGATATGAAGAGGGACACTGTCTCACTACTCATGGTCTGGGGTTTGCAGACCAATTTAATTGGCTCAAATGTTTAAAAGAATTTGCCTGCAATGCAGGAAAACTGGGTTCGATCCTTGGGTCAGGAAGATCCCCTGGAGAAAGGAATAGCCACCCACTCCAATATTCTTGCCTGGAGAATTCCATGGACAGAGGGTCCTAGTGTGCTCCACACTCCATGGGGTCACAAAGAGTTGGACACAACTGAGTGACTTTCGCTTCACTTATTCGCAGGGTGATCCTGGCCTCCTGGAGAATCTCGGGACATCTGGGTGACCAGCAGTTGAGCTACAGTTATATGTGTGCTTTTTGTTGCTGTTTATTTATAATTTCCTATTTTTCAAGTTTCCTAGATACTTTATTATATTTTATGATTAATAAAGTCCTTTTTGTCTCTCAACCTACTTCTATTCAGCCATAAGGGAAAGTAGGAGGGAAAATTATAATCACAAAGAGGAAAAGGACTCAGTAGTGTTTCTCCAGCCTCTTACTGTTCCCATACACATCTATGACCAAGTACAGTGTGGGAAACCCCGAAGGACATCCCAAAACTCCGAGCACAAATTTTAACCCATCTGTAAAGATATGAAGAAATCAGAACTTGGACTAACAAGCATTTGGACTAAAGGCCTTGTGGTCCAGTGGCGAGGGCTTTGGGATGGGGGGTCAGGAGACTTGAGGTCTTTGTCCTGATCAATTTTGCCCTGCTCCCGTGGGCAGGTGACCATGATCAGATCCTTCCAGCTCTGCTACCAACCAACTTGATGACACAGGCAAGCCATTCAGCCACACCTGGACTCAATTTCCTCCTCTATCAAAGAATACTGGCCTCCTAGAATTGTAAGGAAAGAATGACATTTTTGGAAAATGTGAAAAAAAATTTAAGTGAAACATGCTATAAAATAACCAGGGATTACTTTCACTGCTCTGTTGTTTTATGGTTGCAGTTCTTATAACAATAGTAAATGCTGTGATAGTGACAAAGCAGCGTGATAGGTGATATGGTTGGCCAACCAAGTGTCATTTTCCAGTTCCTTATTTCCTGCCTGGCTCTAGTATAGAGGCTGGAAAATGAAAGACTCACTTTTCTAAACACTGAGAAGCTCGAAGTGAAGGCATGACACAGTTTTGAGCAACAAAAAGTAAGAGTATTCTGTAGCATTTATGGTTAGGTTTCTGCTTTCTTGATTAAAAATAAATCAGTATAGATGTCACCCTTCCTTTCTCCTGCATTGAAGGTGGACCTGATACTCAAGAGTATGGAAACCACTTAACAACCACGAGGTAAAAGCCAAGAAAGTTAGAAACAGTAGATCCAACATCACTGAACCACTGAACCAACACCTGTTCAAAGATTTCTCATTATATAAGAAAAACAAATTGCTATTTTTTAAACCTCTTTAAGTTACCTGCAGCTGAAAGCAGTCCTGACTAATACAACATGTATCTTATCCACTTCATGGCCCTTTGTCTTCGAAAAGAAATTTCCCTCCTGGTGATCTGTTCAGATAAAAAGTTCAGCTTAAAGAGTAGAGAGAATGTTTCCTCCAAAGACCCATTACCAATAGAGAAATAATAAAGAAAAATGGACAAATTTTCTCCACAAAATAGGATATCAGGCACTGGGTCTCCCCATCTTTGTGACTGCCCTGCCAAAACTCTCAGCCTATAATGCAACTTTGACCACCTACTTGGCAGAGCTCTAATGATTTTGGTCTAATGACCAAAGCTATTAGAACTCTACCAAGACTATAAAATGCTTCATAATGGTTGAAGTTAACCCAGGAGCCCATCCTTGCCCCAATTATTATATTCTAAGTTCTGCTGCTACTTACACATCTCGGCAGCTCACTCACAAATCCATTTTGATTTCCAGTGTCTCTCTAGTAAGCTCTTGGTCTTTATTTCCCACTACCTTGCAAATATCTTTACCTCTATGTCCTAATATCACTTCCTACTCAGCCTGCCCAGAGCTGAACCACTCACCACCCTCCACAAAGCCATTCCTTGCCTGTTTCCCTGGTTTCCAGTAATAGATGTCACCATTCACCTATTTCCCCAGATAGAAAACTGAGTCATCTTCAGTGCCTCTCTCTCTTCCCCTCTACATTCTAATTTGAAAATAACTCCTTCTCTGTTGTCCTTGATCATATCCCATAATTTTTTATCTGAATAATCGATTATAAAATCTTTGATAGTTCTCTCTGCCACCAGGTTTTCTGAACTCCAGCCTAGACAGAAATCCTCCTAAAACACAAAGTGGATCCCATCTTCATCTTACTTGAATGTTCACAGGTTCCATGTACCTAATGAATGAAGCCTGGCACTGGAGGATGGCCCTAAGACCCTTCTGAGTCCCACTCCAGTGCCTCTCTTCAGGCTTATTCCTAACCCCTCTCCTTCCTATTCTTAACCTTCTTCTCTCCTTGGATCACTATATCCAACAGGTACCTGATGAGTTTTCTTTCTTTTCACTTCTTACCTTTTTTCCTTTCTTTTCAAAAGTGGGCTTTCCTAGTGGCTCAGCTGGTAAAGGAATTGGCTCAGCTTAAAGGATCTGCCTGCAATGTAAGAGACCTGGGTTCAATCCCTGGGTTGGGAAGATTCCCCTGGAGAAAGGATAGGCTACCCACTCCAGTTATTCTGACCTGGACAATTTCGTGGACTGTATAGTCCATGGGGTTGCAAAGAGGTAGACATGACTGAGTGACTTTCACATTCACTTTTCATTTCCTTATCATCAACCTAGTCCAGCTCTTATGTATCACATCTGGATTATTCCAGGAACCTCCTAACAGTGCTTTCCCATCTTTCTTTTCTCTAATCCACCCTATACCATCCAACAAAATCAAGTCACTGAAAAGACTCCTTTGACAAAGGCCCCATTAGCTTCAATTTTCCACTTCTCTGCTTGGCTTCTCTGACCCTCATTCTCATGCTGTTTCTTCACACTCCAGCTTCATCTTACACCCGCCCCACATGCCCCCTTCACTCCACACATGTGGGATATCCTCCACTCTCTGAACATCACTTGGCCTTTTCCATTCTGTGTTGTTCTCATCCTTATTTCTGAATGCCACCTCCACCCTATCTGCCCAGTCTTGAGTCTTAGCTTTCCTGACCCCTGTTTCCAAGGGCAGCTTTCCATTAGGCTCTCAAGCCAGAAATAAGCTCTTCTTCCTCTGAAGTCTCATAATTCTAAATTTAAATTGCTCTTTAAATGGGGATTTGTCACCATTCACCTATTTCCCCAGATAGAAAACTGAGTCATCTTGTAGGGCAGGGCATTGCCTGCCCTACCATGTCATCATGTAGATTCAAAAGGCTTGTTTCACGTATCTTTGCCTGAAACATAGTGTCTCCCACATCACGGTGCAAAAGTACTAAGTAAACTGTTAAATAAATGTTAACGGATAAAATCTACTATTCAATATAAGAGCACTTTTATCACATGAATTACTGAGTCATGGCCACTACCTGAGGGAGGAAGAACAGCTACTCTTGTCCCAGTAAAACCAGGACCAGAAAGGAATGAACTTTCCTTAGATGAAGGAATTTTCCTTAGATACTCCCCCCGCCCGGAAAGCGTGGCAGATAAACTCACTTATCCTCGCTTTCAGCACTGAAGTGGGGCTTTTTCTGCTCAGCTCTGCTCTCATGGTCCTCAGTCTGTTCTGGGCCTTTTTGGTCCCAAGGCAACTTGCAATCACTCTGACTTTCCACTTCACTTTCAAGCCCACATTCTTGGTAGTTCCAGAACACAGCTTCTTGCCAGCATCTCTCCCCACCCTCTGTGACATCTGTCTCAGGGACTCAGTGAGAAGCAAGGAGCTAATGTTCAGGAAATTTGCTGCCCTCCTGTGATGAAAGGTGCAATCTTCATTACTCCCCGAGACAGAGCATCCCCATGGCTGTTGTGGAAGCAGACGCTGTGCCTTCACAGCTGCTTCCCTCGAGCAGTAGGAAACGGCCAGCCCACTGTTCTCTTTGTTTGACTCTGTCTCTTAAATATGTTGTTTTTCTCATTTTCATTAATAATCCTTCTTTAACACCTGATCAGCCTTGCTCTCTGCTCTAGGTTAAAGCCTATTATTCCATTAGAGTTTGACATTTGGAAAGCAATGAGGCATTCATGCACAGGTAGTGCTAATGGGGAAAATGGCTTGAATCAGGGCTTTCTGCACCATGAAGTTGGAAAATGGGAGCGGTCAACAAGAAATAGAAGGCTGCTTCTGTGCCAGCTACAGAGAAGCTGAGCCCAAAACAGGCTGTGTAGCTGGTGAGGGGCTTGGGATATGATATGACTTCTTCTGACACCTGGGGTTATTGATCAGGCAGGTGTGTAACTCCTAGATGATGTGTCTAAAAAGAACCTGGAGCAGCCTAAGGGAAATTAGGCAATAGGCCTGATGACAAGTCAGCAAGGCTAAAGAAAAGCCACTGGATGTGTCTGCCTTCCCTGACTCTGATTCTACAGTGTCAGGGCAGACTGTTATTAGGCGGACCACAGAGGACATTCTCCAGCCTCTGGGTGGTCTGCTGTGCTGGTCCTTTGTGGGGTGTGTGAACTGGAAGTAATCAGGACTAAAGTGGCCACAGAAATAAAGAGTGATGCCACCCCACATGAAGAATGAGCCAGTACATCTCCCAGTTTTTCTACCTACATCTGTCAAGCAAAAATAACTGTTTATATTTGGTTTATTTATTCACTTCTCACATATTCAATACGTGCTTACTGAAGACTTACAGATTAGATCCCTGCCCTCATAGAACTTACAGTCCTTATCATTTCCACTTCACCTTTAGAGTAACTATACCTCCTCCATGTGACAAGAGGAAATGTCATCTTCATTTCTGAGATGCAAAAAGAATTATAAGTTCAGTGAATATGAAATCTTGGACTTGCAAGAAATACACATTTCTTTCATTTGTTTTAATCAATTCCATTCTGACTCCCAATCTTCATCTTGCCAGGCCAGGGGGGAAATTCACTAAGACATTATTGGCAATGTGTGATCCTCGGAAAAAAACAGAGGCAGGAACTGACATTTAGCTTATCCTGACTATCCTGTCATCCTCACTAAGCAAGCCCACTGTGGCCCCTGGAGATATGGCGGCCCTCTACTTCTATTAGACTCCTGGTGCCTCGAGTCTCACCTCACAGGCTGGTTATGTGGCATCCCCTCTAAGCCACTGCAACTTTCCAGGGTGCCACCATGAAGCCAAGCATGGGTTTGTAATAAAGGGAAAGCATCTCAGGTTCTGGAAACCTCTCCCCACTTTCTCCCTTCCCTGTTGAGAACACAAGGTATAATCTGGTTTTTCAGTTTAGCTATTCCAAAAGAAGAAAGAGACACTGACTTCCAGCAGCTTCTATTTTCACACAGCCAAAATTTTCTGAATCTTTGATTCCCAAACTCACTAAAGGCCTAAAAACCTGCTGAAAAGGAAGAAGAAAAATAGAAAACAAATACTAGTTACAAGCCAAAATGATTATCCTGCCCAGAGATGAAGTAACTGAAACGCTGAAAGAGGCAACACCCATCATCTAGAGCTCTGCCTCCAATCCCCATATGGTTATACACCCCCAAATGGGGCGGCAAATTCTGGGAGATACCTGCTGCTCATGGCTGCCTCTCACTCATCAGTAGATCCTAAGATTTGCAATAACTTGAGACTGTGGTGCAATTGCCTTCACTTACATAGATTAGCCACAAAAAGAGGGGAGCACATGCATCCAGCAATCATCCTTAACCCAGTTAGTTCCCGGCCACTCATATCACGTCACTCCCACTCCTATCAGGCCAGCGAGTACTACGAGCCGACTCCTACCGCCATTTCAGTTCTTCTCATATCTTACCTTCCAGCATCTATTCTGTCCTCGTTTTCTTCCCATCTCCTGCCCTGTCAGTTGTTTCTAGGGAAAATAACTGAGGTGCTCACTGGGATAGCATTCTCATTCTCCTGAAGACCCCTGCTGCAGGTCTCCCGTGCCCTCAGTCCCCTGTAGCCAGAAGGCATTAAAAGAGGATGCGCATGGCAGAAGAGGAGACAAGTGGTGGGGTCCATGCGGATTCTTCAGCCTGGAGGGGAGTTGTAACAGTCTGAGGGGGTTGAAACCCCATTTTAAAACGTCAGTTAATTGACTGATGGATCTATTCAGTGACTTTATTAAAAGTTATGTGCCTATCACTGTGGGGTCACCTCCAAAAGAGAAAAAACACATAACACACCTTATTGTGTTCAAAGAGGCTCCACTTAATATGGGAGGAAGGGCATATACACAGATATCTGGATGACATTGATGATAACAATAATAGCCAATATAAATTAAACACTTATAAAGTGCTGAGTGCTGGGCTAAATATTGCTATACTAAGGCAATATTTTATTTACTTGTCACAACATCCTTTTAGATGTTGATATTAACATTAGCCCCCATTTGCAGATGAGGAAGCTGAGGCACAAGGATTTTTTTAACGTAACCAAAGGCCTTTAATAAAGAATTCTAATCCGACAACAATTGTTTATAACAGTTCATTGCATCTTTGTTTCTAATAATGAAAAGGCAGAAATTATGCAATTATTCAACAATAAAGAAATGTTTAATTATAAGAGAACCATAAGGCTAAAATTTTGTGCAGCCATTAAACTCATTTATTGAAGAAAATAAGATCACACAGGAAAATACTTATGATAAATATTAATTTAAAAAAGAACAGGAAGGACTTCCCTGGTGGTCCAGTGGCTAAAACTCCATGTTCCCAATACAGGGGACCCAGGTTCAATTCCTGAAGGAACTGGATACCACATGCCACAACTAAGAATTCACATGCTGGAATTAAAAGATCCTGTATGCTACAATGAAACTCAAGATCCTGCATGCTGCAACTAAGACCTGATGCAGCCAAATAAATAAAAACTTTTTAACAAAAGAACAGGGTACAAAAATGTATACGCCTTATAATACCAATTATATGTGTTGAGGGAAATGGAGGAGAGGGGAGGGAGGAAAAGAGAAGGAAGGGATCAGAAGGAAAGATATCAAAATGTTAATAGGGTGTCAGAACTTCGATCTGCACACTCCAAACATATGCAGTTTATTGCATCTCAATTCTACCTCAATGAAGTTGTTTAAAAATGTTAACAGAGGATTTCCTGGTGGTAGAATCATATATGATTTTAATTTTACTTTTTATTGTCTAATCCAAATATCCTAGAAAGATTATCCATTGCTTTAATAATCATGTAAAATTCATGTTAATTTTTAAAAAGGGAACTCTGGGAGTAACATTGGAGGATATTCTGATTTAATTGATGGAGGGTAAGACTCCAGCATATTTTTATTGTCTTATCACCCCGGGTGGCAGTCAGGGATGGGAACCAGTGATATGCACAGAGGATCTGTGCCTGGTCGATACTTGATGCTTGATAAACGGTGGCCATCACCATTACCACATCATCACTCTTGTTGTTATGCTTTTTATGTATATCAGCATTACTGGCATATTTACATTCTCATATGAAGTGGAAAAAGAAAAACCTCTAGGTGGAGCAGATGGCTCAGACCTTGGCAGATTCATTGGAAACTTCAGTGAGTAATCAGGTGTTGGAACTCGTGATATTTTCCCGTCATAGACTCTGTCAGAAGCTTTCATCTCTCCCTGCCTGTGGGATTAGTAATGCAGAGCACTTTCAGACTATTAGTGGATAAAACTACAATGCAAAAACTTTTTACTAAAATTAACGATGCCAGGCCAGCCATAAAGAAATTCATCTCTCAAGTGACACGCTCAGCAGAGTTGCACCAGCTTCTATAACAGATGTCTAGACAATTTGACTTTGAAATACATACCCCACACCTAAACGGCCTGAAGTTTCCCAGTCAGTGCTCAAGCAAAGTTCAAAACCAGAGACCACGCAGGAATAGAGGATTGAAGATTATAAATAAACTTATTCATAGGGAAAGCATAGCGAGTATAGCAAGCTAAAAATTGATTGCCCAGAGAGGATGACTCATCAATGAGACCATAAAAGACCATCTTGCAGAGATCACACAGCAAGACAGTTCATTGTCCTTAAACATTAACTGCCTGTCACACCAGGCCTCCCATCAGCAGACTGCAAAGCCCAGAGATGGCCTCGTTAAGCTTTCTAGACATCCCCACCTAGCAAAAAAAAAAAAAAGCAATTCACTTCTCCTCTATATCTTTGAATCCCCACTTAGCACTGAAAGGAACCTCATCCAAACGCAGTGCCCTAGATTCCTAGTGTGTCAGCCATTTGAAAAGCTTTGGTTTGGGTCAGTCTGGCTGCCTGATCACTTTAAGACACTACATGTTTTAACTGAATATTTCAGGGCTAAAGAATCCTGCAGGTGGATGAGTTTAGGTCAGAAGCAATCTGAGACAATCTCCAGATGCTGAGACAGTAGGAAAGCCACTCTTACTGCCTTAATCATGTCTCCTGAAGCATCAAAACAACACAAGACCATGCGGTTATGTCATTTATAAAACTGATTTCCTGCTACCTGCTTCTGCAGGATGGTAAGTGTAATTTCAGACACTCAAAATTTATCTCTAGAGTTCTGAGATTTTATCAAAATGGCAAGCCTCTAAATGATACTGAGAGGCAAGGGTACCAAGAATACCATGAGGAAATACCATGAGGAAAATAAAAAGAAATGCCATTCACCCCCACAAACATCTCCTAAGCCCTAGCTGTAAAAATATGTTGTGATTAATGGGGCTGGGAAATGAGTCAAACATCAATCTTTTTATTTAAGGAACTCAATAGCCCTAGAGAGAGGAGATGAGGTGGACTAGGACCTAAAGAGATAGATGAGAAATTGTGAGGTCACACAGGAAGCACAAGAAAGGATCTATACTGTTAGGATGAAAGAGAGATGACTCTCATTTGGTGTGTGGGTCAGAGAAGACTTTGAGCAGTTGATGCTATTTGAATTGGGCTTAACATGGGTAAGACATGAACATATCTGGACATGAATACCTCATACCACGAAAAAAAAACAAAAAACCCTGAGGTCCTTTCAGAGGGTCTGTATCAGCATGGGACCAGCTAATCCTTAAAAAAGAATCAGGAGAATGCCTACCAGAAGCTAGTCAAGAGTCATAGGACATTAGACTGAAGTGGGGCCACGTTCAGGGACAAGTCACCCAGTATATGCACAAGTGACAGCAAGCACCACAGTCCAATATGCCATCTGAGTTACTAGCTGGCAAGGACGGGTAAAGAAGAAAGAAGATTGGTTAAACATATCACAGCACATCTGTAGAAAAGACTATGTTGCACTCATTAAAAGAAATCATATACATGTGCATTTATTGTCGTGGAAAGGGGTTCTCAATACACTAAGGAGAAAAAAAAGGAAGTTATAGAATGTCTAAGTAAAAGATCATCTATGGGGTTTCCTTGGTGGTTAGTGGTAAAAGAAGCTACCTACCAATGTAGGAGACATGGGTCTGATCCCTTATCCAGGAAGATCCCACATCCAGGAAGATCCCACACGCTACAGAGCAGCTAAGCCCATGTGCCACAACTACAAAGCCTGTGCTCTAGAACCCAGAAACCACAGCTACTAAAGCCTGTGAGCCCTAGAGTCCATGCTCAGCACCAAGAGAAGCCACCACAATGAGAAGCCTGCACCCCGCAACCAGAGAAAAGCCTGTGCAAAGAACTAGCATAGCCAAAAATAAAGAAAGAAAGATAATCTAGGAATGTATCAAGTTTAATCTGACTTTACTAACTTACATGTACAAGAAACATCACACTCTTCATGCCAACTTGGATCTAACTTTGAGCCCCCAGTCTGGCAGAAAGTTCCATCTCAATCAACAACAAGGCACATTACATCATATTCCCACATCTGTACAAGATTCTCAGAACCTTAGATGGTGCCCATAAAATAAAATATGGCCCCTATACTTCAGTCCATCATCTTCTCCTATAAATCACCTCATCACCCATGCCTGTGTGTTCCTTGAAGTGTGCCAAGCACATAAGAGAAAAACCTAAAATAGCTAAATAACAACAGCTTAAACAAGATAGAAATTCTCTCCCTCATATAAGATAATTTCAGAGGAAGGCAACTGAGGGCTGTTATGGCAGGGTCTTATCTTTCTGCCCCACCACCCTAAAACATGGCTTCCATTCCCAAGGCCCCCTTGTGGTCCAAGAGGGCTGCTAGAGATCCATCATTGCATCTTCACGGGGGGTCAAGAGGAAGATGACAGGCAGAAGAGGAAAAACTCCTCTTCCTTGAAGTACCACACAAAATAACCTTTTCTTCATCACGTGGCTACAAGGGGGCTGGGAAATCATGTCTTTATCCAAGGTGAGCCCATATAAAACGAAGATCTGTTGCAAAGGACAAAGGAGAAATTGGACTTGGAAGTAAAAAGCTAATTCTTTCTGTCACGGTGTATACATTGAGGGGGAAAGAGGCAGAGATACTTGGGAATCATCAACATTTGAGAGGTTAAGCAACACATAGAAGAGATTGACGAAGAATCCATCACAGAACCAGAAAAAATTCCTGAAGAGAATGGTGTTAAGGAAAGCAGTGGAAGAATTTTTCATACTAAGAGAATAGTTGATAGGGTACGATGAGGCCAAAAAATATTCATTATTGATTACTCGGTTGTCCAAGGGAAGCAGATCTCTGAATAACAAAGCTTTACAGACTACTTCTCTTGTTGTACTCTGCCCAGGTGCTATGTGTGTTAGTTGCTCAGTCGCACCCGACTCTTTGCGACCCCATGGGCTGCAGCCCACCAGGCTCCTCTGTCCATGAGATTCTCCAGGCAAGAATACTGGAGTGCATTGACCATTCCCTTCCCCAGGGGATTTTCCCAACCCAGGGATCGAACCTGGGACTCTTGCACTGCAGGCAGATTCTTTACCATTTGAGCCACAGAGGAAGCCCAGGTGCTTAGGATTGTCCTAAACTCAATACTCAGGTAGAATCCACCTTGTCAGAGGGGTCTTTCTACCAGGTTAATATTCCAGACAAGGTCATCCATGCCTACTTATCCTCAGAGCCCTCAGACACACTATTCCCCTGTGTTCTTCACTGCTTTGCCTTATTTGTTGAATTCTTATACTCTCAGGAGCAAATACACAGAGCCTTCTTATACAGTATTCTTAGGCCAGGCTGACTCAGGAAAAAAGCCATATACCTGTTTATTCCCTGGTGGCTCAGAGGTTAAAGCATCTGCCTGCAATGTGGAGACCTAGATTTGATCCCTGGGTTGGGAAGATCCCCTGGAGAAGGAAATGGCAACCCACTCCAGTATTCTTGCCTGGAGAATCCCATGGACAGAGGAGCCTGGTGGGCTACAGTCCATGGGGTCACAAAGAGTCAGACACGACTGAGCGACTTCACCTCTTAATGTAACATCATAAGAAAAACAGCTAATGCTTACGAATGTTGTTATACACCAGACACCCTATTAATTGCTCAGTAAGTTACTGAGAACCTGGCACATCACATGCACACACATCAACACACACACACACAGGCACATGCACCCACATTTGTGTAATTACTTCTCAAAATGCTCTGTGAGGCAGATATTCTTATTATCATTTTACAGGAGAGAAATCAGAGGGTCCAAGAGGTTAAGTGGTCTGCCCGGGGGGTGGAAGGCATCTCTCGCCATGTCCACTGCTGCTTCCACACACACTACACAGCGCTGCCTCCATAGCAACAATACATGTTAGCAAATTTCTCATTATTTTTAGGCACAACTTTTTTCTTCCACACTCTAATTTTGTCTGTCACCCTCTGGGCTATGATAAGTTGGAAATCTAATTAGTAAGCTAGTGACAGTGAGGGTTTACACAGAGCAGATCATTATTTTCTTCCTTGTAGGAAGCAATTCAAAGGGATGTGGAGGTCAGGGGTTTTCCAAATCGCCTGGATCCTTGAAGTCACCTTTGATCTGATCATCTGGATGATAATAATGATTACTAACATCTACTGGACACTTGGGGCCTCCCAGGTGGCTCAGTGGTAAAGAATCCGCCTGCAAAGCAGGAGACGTGGGTTCAATCCCTGGGTCAGGAAGATCCATGGAGGAGGAAATGGCAACCCACTCCAGCATTCTTGCCTGGAAAACCCCACGGACAGAGGAGAATGACGGGCTACAGTCCATGGGGTCACAAAGCATTAGACACAACTTAGCGACTAAGCACCCACACACACCAGACACTTAGGTTCTAAGCATTTAACCTATATTAACTCATTTAATTCCTACCCAGTGACCTTAAGGGATAGATAGTATTATTATCCCTATTTTGCAAATGAGAAAACTGAGTTACAAAAAGGTTAAGTAACTTTTCTTAAAACTGCAGTAGAGAATATTGAAGCTTGAATTTGAACCCAAGTAGAATGATCCCAGCGGAGAAGGCAATGGCAACCCACTCCAGTACTCTTGCCTGGAAAATCCCATGGACGGAGGAGCCTGGTGGGCTGCAGTCCATGCGGTCGCTACGAGTCGGACACTACTGAGCAACTTCACTTTCACTTTTCACTTTCATGCATTGGAGAAGGAAGTGGCAACCCACTCCAGTGTTCTTGCCTGGAAGATCCCAGGGATGGGGGAGCCTGGTGGGCTGCCATCTATGGGGTCCCACAAAGTCGGACATGACTGAAGCAACTTAGCAGCAGCAGCAGCAGCAGCAGAATGACCCTGGAGCCTGCGCACTAGCCACTCAAGTGCAAACATTTTTTTTTTTAAACTGGTAAGAAAGAATAGCTGAAGAATGGGTTATCTGGACCTTTCTATCACCCCTCAATAAACCTATCCTAAAGGATCAACTCCTGGCAATTCTCCCCAAGGGTTCTGCCTCTCTGCAAAGGTAAGGGACACTATTACCTCCTCATCTAACACTTAGAAGCCTCCCCAGCCCCTTCAATATCCAACCTCCCTTTAATGACAGTCAATACAGGTTTCAGGGCCTGACAACTCAGTGATCCATGAACTATTAACTGGAGCTATTTTCAGCTTCTAGGGATCAATTCCAACTGCAAGGAGTAATAAGGGCCAGGCCAATAAGCTGGAAAAAAGGACAGATCTGAGGGCTCAATAGGAAAAGACAGCCTTAAAAACATTTAGGCCTAGAGGAAACATGCTGGGTGGAATGAAGCAGGATGTCAGTATACCTTCAGTCAATCAACAACTTTAGCTGAGGCACCACCACTCCTGCTGGGAGGACAGGTGTTGGCACTGAGAAGGGATATAAGAGAAATAAAAGGCACACATGGCCTCCTCCCTCCAGGAATTAATGATCCATCATAAACACTCAAGGGCCCATAATAGTTGGCAACAAAGATGTTTTGGTCAATTAAATATGCTAGTTAGTTGAGAATTGCTACAAAGATCATTCAAGGATTGTTAATTTTCTAGAATCAGAAAAAAAAAAAACAAAATATATCAGATTATTTTTAATCCAAAAGTGAATAAGAAACATTGAGAAATTAGTGATCTACTTCTGGCACTTCCAGCCTTCCTTTTCAGGTGTACTGTTCTCTCTTAATCCCCTCTAATATATCTCTTACCATCCCCTATAGATGACCAAGAGCCCCGTGTTCTTTCCATTTGCGAGCCTGCCAAATCTACTGATAGAAAGGAATCTGAGAGTACTGAGGTATGAATTGAACCATGCCTTTTTTATATTTTAATGGGGTTCAGATCCTTAAATAAAGGCATGAATATTAATGGTGGATTTCAATCATTTTTTAACTTACTAGAGAAAGTGTTTAGAGGTAGGCAGTGCTTTGTATGTTTTGACTTTGTTTGAAAAGATTAAACCAAAAAGTTATAAGAAAAATTTGTAAATGAGTAGAATGGGTAGATCAAATAAAATACACAGATAACCAGAAACAAATTCTTGTATATTTTAATATCAACTTTCTCAGTATTAAACTATTAATTAAGGAACTAGGCTGGGTAGAGACCAAGTCTTATGTTGATATCTTCAGTGCCTGGTACAAAACTATAAACATTTGAGAAAATTTTATCAAACTAAACCAAAGATAGGAATTGGAATTTATTTTATTTCCTACCTTTTCTAAAAACTTAATGGAGGAAGACCTTAGTGAGAAATGAAAGGCTGAGCAAAGCAGCATTAAAGAAGGGAAATAGAAATCGAGGAATTTAAACAATTCCCAGATTGGCAATGAGTCCCTGAGCTATAAAGAATTAACTATCATTCTTTCGACTACAATTACAGTTTTATTAAAACCAACCAACAGCTACTAAAGAACATAAAGAATGTGATTTGAACTTACCTTTCCATAAAGTCTGAACATGTTGAATTTATATTAGAAAACGTACTACAGTGCTGGTGGTAATAAAAATGTTATACTGAAATGTTACTAAAAATTGGTTTTTGGTTTTTCTATATGAAAAGATATGTAAAGTAAAGGGGAGAAGCAGAAGGAGCAGAAAAAACCTTCAACCATGTTAAGTGCTCCCTGTATAAGAAAATACTTGGAGTCAAGGAATATCTTCACTTCCAGCTAAAGACGGTCGACTGAACGTGTATCTTTCCCTCAAGCTCTCTAAAAATCACAATAAAGGAGAATTTAAAGGTACACACTCAGAAGAACAATGGGGAAAGCAATAACGTATTTTACAAACTGGAAGTTAAGAAAGCAAGTAAATTCAAGTTCTCTGGCTCAGCAGGCCCTAAATAAGCTGATTTTTCTTAGCCAGCAGGAAAAGAACAAAGATCAAGTCCAATTTACACCACAGACCCCCCCCTCCAACAGGCCCAGAAAATAGCAGTGCCTTTTGATATAAGGGTGAAGGTGAAGATAAAAGTGGGATGACTGGTTGGAAATCTGTTTAAGAACAAATACAATGACACCCAGGATTTCTCTCCTTCATTCAGTGCAACCAGGTGAATCCACTTCCCCAGCTCTGGTGGAGGACTAAAAGTTAATTCTCTGTTTAAGGGCCCTTGGACTGGGGGAGACCATGCCCAGTTGGAAGAAAAAGCCACTGTACTGAAATAAAGGAAGTTAAATAAATATATACATACAGTCGGTCCTTCATATCCTCAGGTTCTACATCTACACATTCAACCACCCACAAAGCAAAAAATTTCCAGAAAGTTCCAAATATCAAAACTTGAATTTTCTGGGTGTCAGCAACTATTGCAGCACATTTACTTTATATTTATAACTATTTACATACCTTAAAAAATTTTTATAATTGACAGATAATTGCTTTACAATGTTGTGTTAGTTCTGCCACATAACAACATGAATCAGCCATAAGTGTACATGTATCCCCTCTTGAGCCTCCCTCCCATGCCCACATCCCATCCGACACCTCTAGGTTGTTACAGAGCACTGTGTTGAGCTCCCTGCACCATAGCAAATTCCCACTGACTATCCATTTTACATGGAGAAGGAAATGGCAACCCACTCCAGTGTTCTTGCCTGGAGAATCCCAGGGACAGGGGAGCCTGGTGGGCTGCCATCTATGGGGTTGCACAGAGTCGGACATGACTGAAGTGACTTAGCAGCAGCTGCTGCATCCATTTTACATATGGTAAGACTATGCCAAAGCCTTTGACTGTGTGGATCACAATAAACTGTGGAAAATTCTGAAAGAGATGGGAATACCAGACCACCTGACCTGTCTCTTGAGAAATCTGTATGCAGGTCAGGAAGCAACAGTTAGAACTGGACATGGAATAGACTGGTTCCAGATAGGAAAAGGAGTATGTCAAGGCTGTATATTGTCACCCTGCTTATTTAACTTCTATGCAGAGTACATCATGAGAAATGCTGGACTGGAAGAAACACAAGCTGGAATCAAGATTGCCAGGAGAAATATCAATCACCTCAGAGATGCAGATGACACCACCCTTATGGCAGAAAGTGAAGAGGAGCTAAAAAGCCTCTTGATGAAAGTGAAAGAGGAGAGTGAAAAAGTTGGCCTAAAGCTCAACATTCAGAAAACGAAGATCATGGCATCCGGTCCCATCACTTCATGGGAAATAGATGGGGAAACAGTGCAAACAGTGTCAGACTTTATCTTTTTGGGCTCCCAAATCACTGCAGATGGTGATTGCAGCCATGAAATTAGAAGACGCTTACTTCTTGGAAGAAAAGTTATGACCAACCTAGATAGTATATTCAAAAGCAGAGACATTACTTTGCCGACTAAGGTCCGTCTAGTCAAAGCTGTGATTTTTCCTGTGGTCATGTATGGATGTGAGAGTTGGAATGTGAAGAAGGCTGAGCACCGAAGAACTGATGCTTTTGAACTTTGGTGTTGGAGAAGACTCTTGAGAGTCCCTTGGACTGCAAGGAGATCCAACCAGTCCATTCTGAAGGAGGATCAGCCCTGGGATTTCTTTGGAAGGAATGATGCTAAAGCTGAAACTCCAGTACTTTGGCCACCTCATGCGAAGAGTTGACTCATTGGAAAAGACTCTGATGCCAGGAGGGATTGGGGGCAGGAGGAGAAGGGGATGACCAAGGATGAGATGGCTGGATGGCATCACTGACTCGATGGACGTGAGTCTGAGTGAACTCCGAGAGTTGGTGATGGACAGGGAGGCCTGGTGTGCTGCAATTCATGGGGTTGCAAAGAATCGGACATGACTGAGCAACTGAACTGAACTGAATGTATATGTTTCAATGTTACTCTCTCAGTTGGTCTCACCTTCTCTTTCCCCAGCTGTGTCCAGAAGTCTATTCATATGCCTGCACATCTATTCCTGTCCTGAAATAGGTTCATCCTAAAATAGGTTCATTCCTAGATTCCATATATATTTGTTATTATATTTTTCTCTTTCTGACTTACTTACATACCTTTTTACATTTATATTTTATTGGGTGCTATAAATGATCTTTTTGTTGTTCAGTTCCTCAGGTATGTCTGACTCTTTGCAACCCCATGGATTGCAGCATGCCAGGCCTCCCTGTCCTTCACCATCTCCCGGAGCTTGCTGAAACTCAAGTCCATCAAGTCGGTGATGCCATCCAACCATCTCATCCTCTGTTGTCCCCTTCTCGTCCTGCCTTCAGTCTTTTCCAGCACCAGGGTCTTTTCTAATGAATCAGCTCTTTGCATCAGGTGGCCAAGGTGGCCAAAGTATTGGAGCTTCAGCTTCAACATCAGTCCTTCCAATGAATATTCAGGATTGATTTCCTTTAGGATTAACTGATTGGATCTCCTTGCAGTCCAAGGGACTCTCAAGAGTCTTCTCCAGCACCACAGTTCAAAAGCATCAATTCTTTGGCACTCAGCCTTCTTTATGGTCCAACTCTCACATCCATACATGACTACTAGAAAAACCATAGCTTTTACCAGCAAATTTGTCTGCAAAGTAATGTCTCTGCTTTATAATAAGCTGTCTACTTTTGTCATAGCTTTTCTTCCAAGGAGCGAGCATCTTTTAATTTCATGGCTGTAGGCACCATCTGCAGAGATTTTGGAGCCCAAGAAAATAAAGTCTGTCACTGCTTCCATTGTTTCCCAATCTATTTGCCATGAAGTGATGGAACCAGATGCCATGATCTTCATTTTTTGAGTGTTGATCTAGAGATGCTTTAAAGTACACAGAGGGATGTGGGGAAGTTATATGCAAATACTAATACCATTTTATATATGTGGGACTTGAACAGCCAAGGATTCTGGTTATGGGGGTCAACCAGTTTGGTATGGTCCTTCCTCACAGACACCAAGGAATGATTATACTGATATTAACACTCCCAGATTTCTTCCCCTACTTGGTTCCCATACGCTGACAGCTAAGCACATATACAATCATAAACATAAACACACACATGTTCATGCACACACACACACAAAGGATACAAGATCCTCTCTGCATATCTGACTAGTCCCAGAGAACAGACTAATAACTGATACCAGAGGCCTCCCAGATAAATACCCCAACCAGATCTCCCTGTAGTGAAGACCATAGCAAATGAGCTCAAACAAAGCTTCCAATCTTCTTTAGGACCTCACACTTAAATACACAGTAAAGAATCATCAGATATTTGAAGAATGCAGCTACATAAAAGTCTGAGACTATAATAAAACAAATCAAAAGGCAACTCGGAGGCTATGAAGAAGAAAACTTACCCATAGCCTTATAATTAATAACCATCAGAAAGATAAAATAATAAGTTGCACCAATAAAACAAGAAAGGTATTTCATTTTTAAAAAGAAACATTCAAAAAACAATTTTTTAAAAGTTCTTAAAATTAAAATTATGACAGTGGAAATGAAAAGTTGAACAGAAAGGAGAGAAAATAATTTTGAAGAAATGTTACAAAAAGAGAAAATGTGAGAAAAAAATAAATGAAAATTAGGCTATTAGTAAAGGATGTTAGACTTTGAAGTAATGAAAATAGTGCATGTATTACTTTGACAAACTTTTAAGCTACATGAAAAAGATTTTTCCTGATTTGAAAACTTGTAAGAATTTATAATGCCAACATCTAATAAAAATAACTAGCAGTTGTTTAGAATGTGCTATGCACTGTTCTAAATAGTTTATACCATTAGCTCATTTCATTCAAAACAACCCAATGACCTTGCTACTATCATTTATCTTTTGCTGTTTTTATCTTACTTTCAGGAGTTGAAGCTCAGAGAAGGTAACTACATATGTTCACTTAGTAAATAATGGTACCAAACTTTCATGGTGCAGGGAGCCCTAGAACCTAGTTAAATATTGTGTCTGGAGAATTTTAAGAAAAACCTTGCTGCCTCTAGAGGTGGAACTCATGGGATTTCTCCTACCTGGACACTCTCCCCCATTCCACCACATCTTTTTGTTTAGTCACTTCAGTCCTGTCCGACTCCTTGCAACCCCATGGACTGTAGCATGCCAGGCTCCTCTGTCCATGGAATTTTCCAGGCAAGAATACTGGCATGGGTTGCCATTTTCTTCTCTAGGGGATCTCCCCAACCCAGGGATTGAACCTGCATCTCCTGCATTGGCAGATGGATTCTTTATCACTGAGCCACCAGGGAAGCCCCCACCACATCTAACTACCTTCTATTCATCCGTAAGCATCCAAGTCAAGGCTTTTTTAACCCACAAGTCTAGGTTCAGTGTCTTTGTTTTTATATGCTTACAGAACTTGGTGCCCAGCTTCCAAGTACCCTCATTATTATGATGATCTCATATACTCATGTGTGTGCCTAGTTACATACACAACTAGTTACATCCCAAACTAGAATAAAGTCTATAAAGCCATGTTTTTGCTCATCTCTATAGAAGGCAATGGCACCGCACTCCAGTACTCTTGCATGGAAAATCCCATGGATGGAGGAGCCTGGTAGGCTGCAGTCCATGGGGTCGCTAAGAGTCGGACACGACTGAGCGACTTCACTTTCACTTTTCACTTTCATGTATTGGAGAAGGAAATGGCAACCCGCTCCAGTGTTCTTGACTGGAGAATCCTAGGACGGGGAAGCCTGGTGGGCTGCCGTCTATGGAGTCACACACAGTCGGACACGACTGAAGCAACTTAGCAGCAGCAGCAGCAACATAGCCCTAAAACCTTGAAATATAAATAATTGAATGAATAAACAAATATATGAGCAAATGCTATGTTTCTAAAATATGGTTTTAATATATTCTATCAGGGCAACTAGATAACCCTTTTGTGGTCCTTGCCATTTCTAATAATCTTCCAACTTTTCCAGGGAAGTCAGGGGAAACAAATTTGGTAACACAAAGCAACACACCCTTTCAAAGAAAAACATTCTCTCGTCTGCTGACAAAAATAGCTTATTTGCTTGGTTGGTTTGTCTAATGAGGCAGGATGGTTGAGATTTACTGTGAGTGGTAAAAGGAGCTAGTATTCTCTGACCTAGGATCTCTTGTGGGCTTCCCTTGTGGCTCAGCTGGTAAAGAATCCGCCTGCAATGTGAGAAACCTGGGTTCAATCCCTCGGTTGAGAAGATGCCCTGGAGAAGGAAAAGGCTACCTACTCCAGTATTCTGGCCTAGAGAATTCCATGAACTGTATAGCCCTTGGGGTTGAGAAGAGTCAGACACAACTAAAGGGTCTCTTGTACCTTTCCCTCATTCTAGATTTTTGCATGAGAGATAAGGGAGATGCTGATTACTGACAGATTCTTAGGAATTCTTAGGGCATGGAAGGCAGCTTTCTGGGCTCCAAGATTCCTTTCTTGAAAGATGGGAAAAGGCAAAGGAGAAAGGCGGCAGCATGATTGAATCATTCTCTTCTCAGCTGGATACTTCGGTATCCTATATGTAGAAACAGTCATTACTTCTAACTATCCCATTTCCATTTAAAACACCTCCAAACTGATTTCTTCATTAATTATAAACCAAGGAATAGAAATAATTAAGTAAATGTTTATTTGTTAAGCAGTAGCAGTAACAACCTATAAACAAGGGTCACATCTTGCTATACTTAATGTAACTCCTGAGAGTCTCTCTGATCACCCTGTTAGACAAAATTCATCAAATTCTGTCTTCAGATGATGTCTGGAAGGAGGCAAGGGTATCCAGATATGCTCAGTGCTGCTTATTTGACTAAATAGGGAGACCCATTTCAACCACATCGCTTAGATATAAACAATTAGTTGTCCCTGGATTTTTTTTTTTTTTAATTAAGCATCAGTGGTTTAAAGGATAGGGAAGCTTACATGTCTGAAGCAAGGTCCTGGAGCAACACCCCATCCTGTGTGGCAGAGGGCAGGCAGGACATGGCGGCAATGTTCACTCTCCAGGGAACAGGGGGAGGTTAGTAATTTTAGAGGAATTGACATCATGTGGGCTTGTTAGTTACCAGAAAAAGGGTCACGCCCCTCACCGCCCCTTTGATAAGAACAATCACCAGCTGGGGCCTGGGGCAAGCATGTAGAAAGGTCAGTCCTGTGAGTTCAGTTCAGTTCAGTTGCTCAGTTGTGTCCGACTCTTTGCCACCCCATGAACCGCAGCACGCCTGACTTCCCTGTCCATCACCAACTCCTGGAGCCTACTCAAACTCACGTCCATCACATCGGTGATGCCATCCAACCATCTCATCCTCTGTCATCTCCTGCTCCTCCCACTTGCAATTTTCCCAAGCATCAGGGTCTTTTCAAATGAGTGGGTTCTTCACATGAGGTGGCCAAAGTATTGGAGTTTCAGCTTCAACATCAGTCCTTCCAATGAACATTTAGGACTGATCTTTAGGATGGACTGGTTGAATCTCCCTGCAGTCCAAGGGACTCTCAAGAATCTTCTCCAACACCACAGTTCAAAAGCATCAGTTCTTCAGTGCTCAGCATCCTTCATAGTCCAACTCTCACAACCATACATGACCACTGGAAAAAACATAGCTTTGACTAGATGGACTTTTGTTGGTAAAGTAATGTCTCTGCTTTTTAATATGCTGTCTAGGTTGGTCATAGCTTTTCTTCCAAGGAGCAAGCATCTTTTAATTTCATGGCTGCAGTCACCATCTGCAGTGATTCTGGAGCTCAGAAAAATACAGTCTCTCACTGTTTCCGCTGTTTCCCCATCTATTTGCCGTGAAGGATAGGACCAGATGCCATGATCTTTGTTTTCTGAATGTTGAGCTTTTAGCCAACTTTTTCACTCTCCTCTTTCACTTTCATCAAAAGGCTCTTTAATTCTTTGCTTTCTGCCATAAGGGTGGTGTCATCTGCATATATGAGGTTATTGATATTTCTCCTGGCAATCTTGATTCCAGTTTGTGCTTTTTCCAGTCCAGCGTTTCTCATGATGTACTCTGCATAGAAGTTAAATAAGCAAGGTGACAGTATACAGCCTTGTTGTACTCCTTTCCCAATTTGGAACCAGTCTGTTGTTCCATGTCCAGTTCTAACTGTTGCTTCTTGATCTGGATACAGATTTCTCAGGAGGCAGGTCAGGTGTAGTCCTGTGAGTAGGTGTAGGTAAAGCAGGCACTGGTCAGGCAGGAAGGTACAGAGAATGAAAGAGCAGCCACCTTGAGTGGCCTGGCCATACACTCCACCCCTACATACCCAGCACAGCCTTTACCATTGTGGTCTGCCCCTCTTCCACGACACCCCTGGGGTCAGGTATGTAGAGGGGCAAGGCAACTGGATACCACAAATACAATACAGACCGGCCACCCCTGATTTTCACAGACCCAGAACCTCACTCAAGTGGAGAGGAAGGCTCATCCTTAAAAGAAACTTTCTGGTGACCTAGCCAGGAGTCTGCAGTTGCAGTACATATCTGTCACTGTATGTTATGTTGAGTACCATTAGGGGTGGACCCATTAGGTCTTTCCAAACAAAAAACAGTCAATCCCACTAGTTGGACTTGTGTGTCCTGAAGACAGCCTATTCCATTCAACACAGCATAGCCCGGGGAGGATCATGGGCAGTCAGTTGTACAGTAATGTTTACAGCAGAGGTCTTTCTGATGCACTGGCATGCAGGACAGGAAGATGGTTAGAGTCTTTCTCCCCCATGGTGAGTAGTCCACACATAGTCGCAATAGCTGGGTCAGTTTTTCATGGAAGTCCTGAGGATGAGGACAACAGCATCTCGCTGTAGACCCAGCAATTAGACTCATCTCGCAGTGAGGCCAGTGTGGCTCCTCAGACCTTGAACAGATTTCCTCTCTCAGTCTAGAGATGAAACGTAAGACATGTAACAGGCACAACACAGGGAAGATTATGACAATTAAGCAAAGTACAAGCAGTGACCACATTCTGAGATAATACCACACCTGCTTTTCTTTTTTTTTTTTTGTCCTGGTCTGCAATACAGGTCAGAAAACTCAAGTTTTCAGTAACACAGGAACGTATCAAAAGTTGCACATACAATGGCCACCTAGTTTTATCTTGGATGTCTGAACCACAGCTACTCCATTCTGACTTTCAAATACATGCTTTTCCTCAGTGGCTAGAGCAGATGTACAATGCATGTCAGAAAGACCACAGAATAGGCTTCTCTGATCAGTAAAATTTAAGTTCAACCATATATCAGCCAGAATGACTTCCCTATACCACAGTGTGAAAGTGAAGTCGCTCAGTCGTATCTGACTCTTTGTGACCCCATGGACTGTAGCCAATCAGGCTCCTCTGTCCATGGAATTTTCCAGGCAAGAGTACTGGAGTGGGTTGCCATATCCTTCTCCAGGGGATCTTCCCGACCCAGGGATTGAACCCAGGTCCCCCACATTGCAGGCAGACGCTTTACCATCTGAGCCACCAGCAGATTTTTCCATCAATTCCTCTTTGATTACAAATCTTTCAATAGAAAGCACTTATGATCAATATATTCATCCCTCCCTGCTGGGGTACAGGCTCCTAACCCAGGTTCAAATCATGTCCCTCAGTGCTAGGCCTCCTTTACATTTGCCTAGTTATATATGTTGGGAGAAAATAATCAGATCTCATGAACAGGCTCAGAGGTAAATTAATGGGGAAATACCATATAGGCTATATATTATAGTCAATTGTCACATAAGCATTGTACCTGTGCTTTTAGCAACAGACTTAGGTGGCTCAGATGGTAAAGAACCTACCTGTAATGCAGGAGACCCAAGTTTGATCCCTGGGTCAGGATTATCCCCTCAAGAAGGTAGTGGCAACCCACTCCAGTATTATTGCCTGGAGAATTCCATGGACAGAGGAGTCTGGCGGACTACAGTCCTTGGGGCCTCAAAGAGCAGGACAGGACTGAGCGACTGACACTTTCACTTTCACTTTTAAAGCAAAAGCAGCATCACACTTCATGACCAGTTATACTCTGTGGTGACCTCGCTATAGGGTTTTCTTTCCTTCCAGAAAATCAGGGCAAAAGTATGGCAGACACAATAACTTTCATAAATACAGGCCTCAGTGAACAGAACTAGAATTTAACATCCACTGAAATATAATATTGTTCTCTGTAAAATACCCTTGTCTTCACCAAACAGCTAACAAAAGCTAAATTGTTGGCAAAATAAGTCTGGTCAATTGACCATATGAGCATCTTCAAACTGGCCAAGGGGGAGCTCCTCAGGAGTCTCAGACTGAATTCCCAAAAGGTTTCTCAAGGTCAGGAAAGCCACATCAATGGCCTGCCATCAGACTTCATTTTGGTTGATCTCTCTCTTCTAGAAGTCCCCAAAATAGCAAGATTCTTACACATACCCGGAGACAGTGTTTTCCATTCACCTGATGAGGCTGCTTAGAGCCCAAGAGTCCCCATTTCTGGAGGGACAAGGCAGAGAGAAGCAGGGAAATGGCTTAATTCTACAAACAAAGTTGCTATAAATTATACTCAACTTGAAGGGAAGGCCTTTCCTATATCAGGAAAACACAGATCAAAACCAGTACTATTCCAGACAAAATTCATAAACATTATAACCGTATTCACTAGTTCACTCAGTAATTAATATTTTGTTAACTTTTTATGAAGCCATCAGGCCTTCCATTCAGTTCAGTTCACTTCAGTCGCTCAGTCGTGTCCGACTCTGCGACCCCATGAATCGCAGCATGCCAGGCCTCCCTGTCCATCACCAACTCCTGGAGTTCACTCAGACTCACGTCCATCGAGTCCGTGATGCCATCTAGCCATCTCATCCTGGGTCGTCCCCTTCTCCTCCTGCCCCCAATCCCTCCCAGCATCAGAGTCTTTTCCAATGAGTCAACTCTTCGCATGAGGGGGCCAAAGTACTGGAGCTTCAGCTGTAGCATCATTCCTTCCAAAGAAATCCCAGGGTTGATCTCCTTCAGAATGGACTGGTTGGATCTCCTTGCAGTCCAAGGGACTCTCAAGAGTCTTCTCCAACACCACAGTTCAAAAGCATCAATTCTTCGGCGCTCAGCCTTCTTCACAGTCCAACTCTCACATCCATACACGACCACAGGAAAAACCATAGCTTTGACTAGACGGACCTTAGTCAGTAAAGTAATGTCTCTGCTTTTGAATATACTATCTAGGTTGGTGATAACTTTTCTTCCAAGGAGTAAGCGTCTTTTAATTTCATGGCTGCAGTCACCATCTGCAGTGATTTTGGAGCCCAGAAAAAAAAAGTCTGACAGTGTTTCTACTGTTTCCCCGTCTATTTCCCATGAAGTGATGGGACCAGATGCCATGGTCTTTGTTTTCTGAATGTTGAGCTTTAAGCCAACTTTTTCGCTCTCCTCTTTCACTTTCATCAAGAGGCTTTTTAGCTCCTCTTCACTTTCTGCCATGAGGGTGGTGCCTTCTTTAAATTCTTATCCAGTTCAGCAATTTATCAGAGACCTTTTACTGTCAAAGGTCCTTCCTATGAATCTTTTTAAAGATGAAGTTCTTGTGCAAAAGCATCAGAGTCAAATAAAAACTGTCTATAAAAGACAAGATTTTAAAAGACAGGGTTAAGCTTCTGATTACAATGTAATCAATAAAGAAACTTGTTTACACTAATTAGAATTATGAACAATTATAATCTTAACCCTTAGAAATCTTACTCTCTGGCAAAAACCAAGAACCAAGTAATTTTACATTTCCTGATTGGAAAACTTACGTTTTAGTCTTCCTCTCGTAAGAAGGCAAAGGTAGGTAAAGTTAGACCCGCCCAGCAATTAATGTTCCAACATTTTATCCTGTTTGTAATAACCCAGATAGTCAATGAATTCAGTTTCAAGTTACCAACATCTGGAGAGACTTTTTATACGTTCCCCAAACATAATTATTTCTATAGTGCTATGTGCTAAGTTGCTTCAGACATGTCCAACTCTTTAAACCCTATGGACTATAGTCCTCCAGGCTCCTCTGTCCATGGGATTCTCCAGGTAAGAATACTGGAGCGGATTGCCATTTCCTCCTCCAGGGATCTTCCTGACCCAGGGAACCCACCTCTCTATGTCTCCTGCATTGGAAGGCAGGTTCTTTACCACTAGCACCACCTGGGAAGGCCAGGTGAATTTACCTAAAAGCTTTTTTTTTTTCTCCTTTACTGGAGATCACAGAAGATTAAAGTTTCAGCGAGCCAAGGTAGATCATTTACGTGATTTACATCTCAAAGGCACAAGAGAAATACCAATTACAAAATGCTCACTTAATACAACAGCAGAGCCATTAGAGGCCATTGCTCTCCAGACCTCTTGGGAGCTCTCGTTAATTAAGGACAGTCAACACAATGAACAACTCACTAGAGGACTGCCACCTCAGGATTTCCCCCCAACTTTGGGATCACCCCTAGAAATTTTGGGCCCCACATGTTAGTAGACAGCCACCTCAGGATAAGCCCTGCAATTTGGGGACACCGCTTGTTAGTGGACAGTCAGAAGGGGATCACACCCACAACTTGTGGGGCCCCCATGCTAGTGGACAAGCACCACAACTTTCCCTTTCCTGTCCTGTGTTTCCTGACATCTCCATGCTCACAGGAGTTTCCTTGGTTTCCTGTTTGGCTTTGCCAATTGTTGGGGTGTACCCAGCAGGCCTACAAGGTCTCTACTTGCCCAGCTTCAAGACCAAAGAAAGGGCCCCGAGTTAGCAATAGAGATATCAATGGTTTAATGGATTGGGGAGCTTACATGTCTGAGTGAAGTGAAGTCGCTCAGTTGTGTCCGACTCTTTGCAACCCCATGGACTGTAGCCTACCAGGCTCCTCCCTCCATGGGATTCTCCAGACAAGAGTCTGAAAAAAGGTCCTATGTCAACACCACATCACAGGACATGGTGACAGTCCCACTCTAGTTTTCCCTGGATTGAGACAAGTAAGTTTGTCTCTTTATTTTTTCACTAGTTAGACATACGTCTTTGCCCTTAACCAAAACACTTTATTCCAAACGATCTAATAAATGCATGAAAGATTCAATGAGATCTTCCTCAGGGGTGTCTTCAAAGAGTCTGCATATGGGTGTGTAGGTGTTCTGTCTTCCATCTAGTCAGTAGTGGAACTCAAAGATGGGCCTTTGGACAGTGCTTTTCATTTCTTTCCATCCACTTTATAGCATACCTAGACTGATGTGAAGAAGTTTCATCAAAGACATCATGATTCTACATTCTCTGCCCTGACTGCACTCTTTCTCATCTGTCATCCTTCCAGAGATCTAAGGCCCTCCGTGTCTGGCTGTCCTCGCCTCATTATCTACCATTCTGCTCTCGTCCATGGCCAACCAGAGCTGCTCTTTGTTCCT
The DNA here is from genome assembly GCF_023091745.1 of Budorcas taxicolor. Lineage (NCBI taxonomy): Eukaryota > Metazoa > Chordata > Mammalia > Artiodactyla > Bovidae > Budorcas > Budorcas taxicolor. The sequence goes on from NC_068920.1 coordinate 95,702,133, forward strand.
CAGTTCTTTGCCTTTCATTCTCAGACCCAAATATCAATACTGCTCACATTGTTCCAAACAGTCAGAATCAAAAGTCATATTAGCAATTCCTTCTGAATACGCTGTCCATTTTTCAGCTTTCTTTTTTATTTACACTGACTCTTTTTCCCATTTAAAAGATACATACACATTAAGAGGCGGGTACCCTTTGATCCTCCAAGAGATTGAAAAAAATGCTTTTAGGTACTGCGGGCTCACATTTAATGGCACATACAGATTTAACTTTCACTTCATCCCATCTTCATTCCAGTCATTCATATTTAATGCTACACATACTTGACTCTTGGACTTTTTAAAATCTGGTATGCTGAATGGTGCACAAATTAATCCTGTATTATACTACCCAGCAACTTGTCATTATTTATCAGCATTGACTGAGCTATCATTGTTATCTATTCATTAGCTTTTGAAAGATTTAAGCCTCTTCTCATGTATAATCTAGCTGTGTTATTTGTCACATTTTGTCAGTAATTCCTCTTTCTAGTGGTACCCACGTCACAGCAATAGATCATCTTTGGGACTGAAATTTTCATGAATACCAGAACTGCTGCTCTTCAGCTACCAGTGTTAACCCTGATGGGGCTCCCTGCTGGGACAGATCAAACTTTGTTGTCCTAGTAACGCAGCTATGGTGCCTCATCCCTAAATAGTCTTCTGACACCATCTCGTTTCTGTCACTCCCACTGAAGAGGACTACCAGCTGCCTTCTCAGAAATATTTTAGATTTAGACCAATGGCCCTTTAAGGAAACTGGATTCTACCTAACTTAGGAAAATCCATAGCCCACAAAAGCTTTTCTTTTCAGAGTCCATGGCAGGGCAGGTGCTAGCTAGCAATACAGCCCCATTTCATGGTATTTCAAGGTCTCAAAAGGGAAGGCCTGAAAGAGTGATTTCATTATGTTCACTTCAATGCTGCTTTTACTTATTTATTGATTTTGGCTGCATTGGGTCTTCGTTGCTGAGTGCAGGCTTTCTCTAGTTGTGGAGAGCAGGGGCTGCTCTCTAATCATGGTGCATAGGCTTATTGCAGCGGCTTCTCCTGTTGCAGAGCACAGGCTCTGGGCATACTGGCTTCAGTAGCTGCGACTGGCTCCAGGGCACGTGCGCTTCAGTGGCTGTGGCATGTGAGCTCTAGAACAGGGGTTCCGCAGTTGTGGCATACGGGCTTAGCTGCTCCAAGGCATGCAGAATCTTCCCAGACAAGGGACCATGTTCCCTGCATTGGCAGACGAATTCTTACCCACTGTGGCACCAGAAAAGTCTCCCTACTGCTTTTAAAATCTCCTGGAAAGTCTGTCCTCTAGACTAACTAGTTCTGGTTCCTGAAGTGAAAACTCTCAGATGCCAATCATCAGCATTCACTCTGACTTCTTAACAGCATCAGACTCCAGACAAATTTGCCTTGTGAGAGGCTGGTGCAGCCCAGAACTAAACACAGTTTACATAAAACCAGAGTACACTCCATGGATACCAGCAACCAGCACAGCATCCTTTGACTAACAGAGTGACACATTCTCACATATGGCTTCTTCCCATGCCATATTTTTTTTTTTTGTCTCTTTGCATATTTTCCTATGAGTCCCCAGTTATGCCATCGAAGGAGATAAAGCAGAGGCAATGGTTAAGGCAACCTCACATAAAAAAATGTCCACATATCTTTTAACACAAATCATGGCCAAACAACAACAACAAAAATGAAAATAAAAGGGGAAAAGCAAATATTTACCTTTAAAAAACAGCCAAGGCTCTGAGTAGGACAGAGAAAGAAACTAGTCTAATTTTTGTCACATAGCCAGTCAACAAACACTGGCTGGATTAGAATCATTCTTGAAAGACATACCATTGGGCCAGAGTTCACTTCAACAATACAGAAAACAAGGCTCACAAGTGGATCAGCACTGCAAGCTCCTTGAGAGAGAAACCATCCCACGCATTTCCTCCATGGTATGTAAAAGGCAAGTGATCAATAAATATTTACTAAAACAATAGATACATGAACAGATGAACACTCAGGTGCTTCACTGATCTCAGTCTGCAGCTATGCCTGCCCAGACCACAATGCTAAACCCACAACGAAATAGTCCTTTCTCACACTACTATAAAAGTTGAAATTTTCTATTATAAACTGTGCTTTTATTCTTCAAGCTGACAGTGTTTTCAGTTGGATAATAGCATCTCCTCTGGCCTTTTTCTCCCTTACATAGATATTTCAGTTAGTATTTACTGTCTACACTGTAGCAGACACAGGTGTTGCTACAAATTCCGTGTTGCACTGCACTGCAGGGCTTACAGCATGTTTTGTCATGGAACCACATTTTGGTCTTAATAAAACATAGTACTGCACAGCATGGCATTCATTGTAACCTAATTAAATACAATGCCAAGGGAAATATGTCGCTGTGAAGGTGAAACACACATGTTATTCACTTCGCCTTTCTATGCAAGAGGCAGCTAAAGAAGAGTTTAGGAAGAAGGTATTTAACGCAGTGAGGTTCAGCAGTTAGCCAGCAAAACAGAAAAAAGCCAAGGATATAAGAGGAGAAGAAAAGACATAATAGAAAAGTGTAAGGAGGAAGGAGAAGATGTAATAAGTTATCACCAGCATTTCAATTCTTTTTTTTCTACTTAAACTACAACGTCAAAGAATTTTCACACTGAAAGATTTTAGAGACATAAAGAGTAAGTGTCTCTGAGCAGTGGAGACAAGACCAAAAATGCCTGTTCTTATCCCCGTTACTAGTCAACTTCTAAAAGAATCCCAAAATAGTGAAAATATATTTTTTTCCTCCACTCTGATAAAACAACGATAGTTAAGGCAAGAACTATTCCCAAGATACAGGATGTCTGGGTGCCAGTCCTGGCTATACCTTTCACTGACTATAACCTAGGGCATATGTCAATTAATGTTTTTGGCCCTCATCACCTTATTTAAAAGTTGAGAACATTGGATTCAACTATCAGTGCTGAGATCCCAATATTGATCTGATGTAAGAAAATTCACCCAGCTGAACTTTTGTCTTACCAATGAAATTTGAAATCTTTGCTGACATCATAGGAAGCAATGCTTCACAGTGCATGTGCATAAAAACCTAGGATAACAAACAAAACATGCAATGAGCGCAAGCAATTCCTCCCACCTCTACAACCTAGGAGACTTGGGCAATAAAGAAACACAGTACTTGCAAAGTTGTTTACTAATGAGAAGGAACAAGCTAGTGTACTCCTTTTGGCAATCTCTCTAAGGGGGTCTGGGTCCCCATTCTCAGTTCGTGGGGTAGAAAATACCTATCTCCTTCATAAAAAGAGATGAAAAATGCCACAACATTCTGCTTCCATGAACCACCTTTTAAAAATCCTTCTCTGTGTTACATACTAGAGGCAGATTACAGGACTAGTTTTGACCACCTCTTAAGATGTCAAGTGAGAGTGGGTTTAACATCTCTTTAGAAAAAGGGAACAATGGTCACCTATTGTTCTCAGCTTTGAGCTTCAGCTAAAAATTCAAAACAACAGGAAAAATCCCATTTAACATCTTGTTAGATACATTCTAAATTTTATACAGCCCAAGAGTTTTTTTTAATTGCCTCCATCAACAGATAAAAAGCCAGTCTTCTTCCAGTCCTCCTCAACTCATTATATGATGCAACCTACCAGCTGTTCAAGCCAGAAACCTAGAAGACAGACTCACCATCTCTTCTCCCCTACATCCAATCCAACAGCAAACCTCTTGACACCATATCCTCCACTCCCAGCATAGAACCAAGCCACCATCCTCACTTGCTGAGATCTCAGCTACAGCCTGACTGTCTCTCAGCTTCCACTCTTGCCCCACTATACTACATCATCCACTCAGGAGCCAAGGTAATCTTCTAAAAAATGAAAGTCAAATTATATCACACTCTGCTTAAAATATCCCAGTATCTATCCCAGTATTACTAATCTGCTTGGAATAAAATCCTGCAAATCTTCCATACTACCAGACTCTTATTCTTCTTTCCCACTTACTGCCCTCTGAACACCCAGGTCTTCTTTCTGTTCCATGATACAAAAGCTCATCTCCACCTCTAGGCCTTTGCTCTCATTGTTCCTTCTTCATAGAACACTCTATACCCATAATTCAAATATTGCCTCCTCTGTAAGACCTTCCTTGAATATCAATTCCATCAACCAGTCACTTTCTATCATTGTTTTACTTTTTCTTTTGATCTGTTGATAAGTTGAGCTTCTCTCGTACAATTATTTATTAAGCAGAAACACTACTATGTTCCCAAAATGTCTAGAACAGGTCCTGGCCATAGCGCTAAGTCAAGGCCTTTTGCAAGAATGAATGAATTTTGTCCTCAGGGTTTAAAGTGTGAAACAGTTCTTCAAAATAAAGCCTCTGTGAGTTTAGTTAACATGTATGAATCTTCAGGAAATGTTATAAAGTATTATAAAGACTATTGGTAGTTATTACTTGGGTTACTGTTTTAAATCAAATTTCTTCCCAACCATTTAAAGTGTTTAATTTAATCCTAAAAGGTCAAGGGCTTATTTCTGAGTCAGATCAAAGCCATTTTGTTTTGTTTTGTTTAGCAATAATGATACATCAATTTTTATTTCCTTTGAAATTAAATTTTTATTAGATAAATGTCCACTTAAAGTAGAAAAGGGGAATATTTTCCCATTGTGGATAAAAAAGAACCCACAAAATACTATTAAGGATAAAGTGAATAAAAATAATTTTTCATCTCAAACAGGACACTTTTGAGAGCAAAAGGGGACAGTATTATTAATTGAGCTATAAAAAATAATGTAAACTAGAACATACTGTCACCCTAGTTATGGGCTAAGAGGTAATTTCAAAGTAAGATGCAGTTGTTTGAGCTAATTTTTTAATTTATATTTGATGGGAGAGTGTGTTAGACTATAGATTTTAAAAGAGAGAGAGAATGAGAAGGCATGAAAGGAGAGTGCAATATGAAAGAAACAGAACTAGGAAAAGTACTTTTTACGGTCAGGATACAATTAACACTACTTGATAAATATAATAAAATACACTTATTTTAGATCTATATTTTGGAGGAAGAACAAAGAGGAAAAGTGAAAAGTGAATGGACACGAAAAAGACAGATACACAGAGAATGGCAGATGGGAAGAAAGTCTGAAACAAGCAGTGTGGCTGAAAACAAGCAGTGTGGCACACATTGACCCAAGAAGCTATCACTGGGTGTGTTTCTCAACCTATGGAAGGAAGATGGTGAGATGGAGGCTGGTGTTTAGATGCCTAGGCACCAGCATCTGCAGAAGCATGGGAAAGGAAGCATGGTTGGGAAAAGGAAGAAGTTATGCTGTAATGCAGGGCCAACAAAGCCTTCCTTCCACCTCACAAGGAGGTCTGGAGCCAGGAGGACCCTTCTGAGTTATCCTAAATTGGAACAAGGGAGCCAGGTCTTTATAACAAGTGTTGATCACTTGTTTAGATGTGGGGATGTCTGAAAGGAAGCATGAGAGTGAGGGAGGCAGTTTTCTTCAGCTAACACCATCTCCAAAGAGAGCGGAAGGCACGGAGTCCGTGCAGAAGCTCAGTGACTAGATAAGTCATTTGATTTCTCCCTCTTTTTCTCTGCCAAATGTGTGGCCTTTCACATATCTCCAGCTTTCATTTTTATGCATATGAGGAAAGTGTGTGTATACACTAATTTTTCAATATTTCTCTTGACATGTCCACTTGGGTTAAAATATCCTTGAGGGAGCAACTTGCCTCTTTTCCTTACTGTTTTATCCCAATAGATCTTAAAATAAAACCAATTCATTGGTTGCTGTTCAATAAATAGTCTTGGAGAATTGAAATGAGTTTCAGTCTGACCCCCAGCATCTTTTACAATCTGGAACCAATTGAAAATGAATACTTCCTTTCCTATGTTAGTTCCTTCCTTTGTAGAGAGAACTGCCCATATTTTCCTTGAATTAAACAGTATATTTTTCTGTTGCCTATTATCATCATTCCTTTCTTCATGGCTACACTGAAGACACTGAAGACAATATCTGATGCAGAGTAAGCAAATCAGAAAATGATAGCCATTATCATTAACTCTATTGTTTATGGGTAAATGCTTAAAATATATGAAATGTCGATTATGAAAATATATAGTATAGTATATTTACATTCATGAACAGAATAACAAATAACATTTAATCCTGGTGAGCTTCCCTGAAATCAGTCCATCTCTCTCAGCCTTAGATTCCATCAATGAGAACATACAGTCCATCTCTCTCAGCCTTAGATTCCATCAATGAGAACATACAAATATCTCACATTACTTAAAATTTTACCAGAAAAAGAATTGATGACTATTTTTAGTAAAATTGAATTTCCTCCAAAAGTTCTAAGTACTCAAGCTTAATTTTGCTGTTTATCTTTCACCTCCTACTTCTCCAGCACTCTGAATGATTTCAAAGGTATTAAAGGAAATAATTCCTAGACAACAATATGAACAGTATTTTGCCTATATAACATTTTGTCCTTTTCATTCTTTAATAAACTTGCTACAAAAGCATAGTAAGACTCTTGCTGCTGCTAAGTCATTTCAGTCGTGTCCGACTCTGTGACCCCATAGATGGCAGCCCACCAGGCTCCCCCATCCCTGGGACTCTCAAGGCAAGAACACTGGAGTGGGTTGCCATTTCCTTCTCCAATGCATGAGAGTGAAAAGTGAAAGTAAAGTCGCTCAGTTGTGTCCGACTCTTAGCAACCCCATGGACTGTAGGGAAACAATTTAAACTTATTTGCAAATTTCCATGTAAGTCCTAACCAACTATGGAAGGAAGCTGAGATTTTTAAACATGTGGAGTAATTTTACAAATCACCATAATAAAAATCACTTCTACATGCTTGGATTTTAACTTCTCAAGAGAAGGCAAATACTCTGTAAACTAATAATTGCATAAAAATAATTTGGTTTTAACATATTAACTGTTAGTCCTTCATATTTCAATCAACTTGTTGGGACTTTTTATATTCTGACTCAGTTTGCCACTTTTTCTAAGGATTTTTAGATACTTGTGATAATTAGAACTTTCACTCTCCTATTGGAAGCTTTAGTTTCTCCCTCAATTCCTACCACAAGCTTAGAAGTCACTGGGTGTTGTAGGGCTTAGACAAAACAGGCCGACATCTTCAGAAAATTTTAAATGGAGACAGGCAAGTTTCAAAAATAATATTCTAAAATATTATTAGCTATAAGAAAAGTAAAATTCTTTTTTAAGTTTTCAACCATAGATTAGATTCCCATCAAGACAGCATAAAAAAATCAATCAGATTTGGGTTCAAATGTTCTGACCTTCACTGTGACCAAAGTGTCTTTAATGCTCTGAACCTAGAGTTTTTTCACTCGTAAAATGATCACCTCCAAGGTCATTGTGATGATCCAATCAATGGACACTGAAGATAATATCTGATGTGAGTAAGCAACTCAGAAAATGATAGCCACTATCATTAACTCTATTATTTATCAGTAAATGCTTAAAACATATGAAGTGTCACTTATGAAAATATATAGTGCAGTATATTTACATTCATGAACTGAAAAACAAACTATATTTAATCAGAGTGGGCTTCAGATTCATGTTTATGCTTTCAAATAAGTAGTCATGTATGGATGTGAGAGTTGGACTATAAAGAGCTGAGCACCAAAGAATTGATGCTTTTGAACTGTGGTGTTGGAGAAGACTCTTGAGAGTCCCTTGGACTGCAAGGAGATCCAACCAGTCCATCCTAAAAGAAATCAGTTCTGAATATTCTTTGGAAGGACTGATGCTGAAGCTGAAACTCCAATACTTTGGCCACCTGAAGCGAAGAACTGACTCATTTGAAAAGACCCTGATGCTAGGAAAGATAGAGGGCAGGAGGAGAAGGGGACGACAGAGGATGAGATGATTGGATGGCATCACCCACTCAATGGACATGAGTTCGAGTAAACTCTGGGAGTTGGTGATGGACAGGGAGGCCTGGCATGCTGCAGTCATACAGTTGCAAAGAGTCAGACAGGAATGAGTGACTGAACTGAACTGATTCTTTACATACCTACCATGTCTTGGGCTCTCCCAAAGTTAGGAATAAACCAATTAATTATTTCTTCGCAAAGAGTCGGACATGACTGAGCAACTGAACTAAACTGAACTGAACCCTTTTATCTTTTCTTTCTTACAAGAATTCAAGAGTTCACTTTCTTTTTACCTTAATAAGTATCAGGCCGAGGGCAGGCCACACATAACAGATTATAACTAGGAAAGCACACCTCCATAATCATCCTGTGACAAATTATTCCATCAATATTTGGAGGCAAGTCTTTTCATAGACAACTTCTCTCCTCAGCCATTTGTCTTACATCTTTTTACCTTATCACGTCTCTGCAAATCTGCTACAGTGAGCAATGAGAACATTTCTCTGGGTGTATGCTTTAAAGACACAGTCAGTATTTTCTTTCTATTATTATTAAGGAAAAGATTTAACATTGTCTGTTACATTTTTAGTGCTTGTCACAAGCTTGTAGATACTAACAACAAGATTTTAAAAAGCTTTGAGCTATCTGGATAATTGTTTACCTCATGTAAGAATTGCATGGCAATGTATTAAATTACTTTATGACTGAAGCCTTGCTGAGTAGCTAAGAACATCAGCCATGCATATTCAATAAGAAATGGGAACCTTTGAGAGAAGTCCTAGCTGAATACCAACCAACTGAGCATCTATTGATCTGAGTGTTTTTCTACTTTTAATTAGAAATTGACTTTTGCAGTCATTTTACACTAGTAACAGATTAAAACAAGTGGGAGATTTAGAGTATTTCGACGTTTACCTAAAAACCTGATATTATGTGTTGTTTCTACAAATCCAATATTACGTGGGGGATTGATGTAGTTATCTGGATAATTTAAAAACTCGTGATATGCTATTAAGGGGAAAGGATGGGAAGTAGGGAATGGAGACTCAAATTATCCATTAAAAAAATCATTGTCTCTCCATTTACCACCATTAGTTCCCAAATGAAATGCCTCATTTAGGAGACAAGAAGTTCCAAAGCAAAAAAAAATATTTCAATGCAATTATATCTAATTGTTTTTCAAAGCACTTGCAAAACAATTATTCACATCAGTAAAAAGTGGGGAGCTCTGGCAATGGCATCACAAGTAAAACTTTGTCTGAATTATTTAGGGTTTTCACACAATGTCAGCGTTGCCCGAATGCAGGCTCAAATGTGAAGCAACAAAGTCTTGGACGCGTTTGAAAAGCCAGTGAAGCAGCTTCCCTCCCCTTCTCCCTCCAGTGTGATCATGGTGGGTAGAAGAGATACAGAGAAGTTAAGGCAACAGGACAATCTGAATTGGTTTGAAAGTGGCAGCGAAGTTAGGATCACTGATACAGAGATCATTGACACCATCCATAAACTTTATTTTAGCCATGCCATTCACATTTACTAAAGCTTTCACCCTAAAAGAAACCTGATAGATAGAAGCCAGAAATCCAAGTACAAACCTGTCTTTCTACCCTCCTATTTAGCTGCCTTCCCAGCAGCCTGGCTCCCTGGGACAAGAGGATGAAGTCCACACACTAGACAACAGACCAGTCTAAAACCAGGGTACTGCCTCACATGTATGTAAATCGTTCTGTTTAGGGGAGCCATGCATCAAGCTTTCTTTTGACAATTTAACATGAAAATTTGTGTCACACTGCTCAGTCCCTGAGTTCACACTCCTTGAACAGGTTGAATGAAGTAAAATAAACCTGCCATCTGTTCCTGACACTTGTTTAATTTTGGAGGGAATCTAAAATTTGACTAACTCCGTAAGAGAAGCTGAGAAAACGTAAACAAAGCCTCTTAATTTAAAATTGACTAAATGCGTGTTTTTCTCAGTTCCAGACAATCTGCTGTCTTCCAGCTGTGCTTGCTCAATTCTGCCTCATTCTGGGAGCCCTGGTGTCACCACAGTGAATAGGATGGGTTCAGTGGAGATGAGACTGCGCCAAGCCAGCTTCGCCCACAGCATACCAATGAGTGCCCCGGGAAGGCATTAATAATGCAGAGCACACTAGGGTAGCCAGCCCGGCAAGGCCCTGTACGCACATCAACGGAGGCAGCCGGGACTCACACGACTGAATGTGTCTGCACAGGCTGACTGTCTGCAAGGCTGCCTGGTCTCCTAATCGCCAGTCTCCTTTCCCGTCACCCTCAAGGGCTTCATGAATAAAGATGAAGGACAAACACTTTCTGCCTCTCTGTAGTACCTCAGCAGGTGCACACTTAATAAACTTTCTTATCTCTTTGGGTACGAATGACCTCAGACATCCTGCAAACCCAAAACTGTCATTATTTTTTCTCCTTTTGTCCACAAAAGATATGCCTGAGCCACAGAGCAGGAGAAGAAAATGCATGGGTGACAACAGTGAAAACAACAACAAAATCTCCAAGAGACGCATAATGTCCACACAGAAAATATCCACCCACAGTCACAAATGTGCCTCACTCCTTAGCAACCCACCTGCTCTATCCACCAAAGAAAAATCAACGAATTCAGTTTGTGTCTGTTAGCACATGAAAAGGAGCCCCGAGTATTTCTAAGAAAGATTTCTGAACATCTTTGGAAAGAGAAATTGGGATTGTATTAATTTGGTCATCTGAACAGATCAGATCCGATGCATGCATGCTCAGTCATGTCTGACTCTGTGAGACTCTAGGGACTGTAGCCCATCAGGCTCCTCTGTCCATGGGATTTCCCAGGCAAGAATACTGGAGTGGGTTGCCATTTCTTCCTCCAGGGGATCTTCCCCACCCAGGGATCAAACCTGCATCTCCTGTACTGCAGACAGATTTTTTTTACTGCTGAGCCAACCAGGAAGCCCCATCTGAACAGATAGCCAGCCTCAAACTCTAAAGCTGATGCAACAGCTACAGACTTTACACGTAGCCATCATGGAAAGCATAAAGGGGAAGAGTTGGTAGTACAGAGTGCTTTCACATTGTGGTTTACAATCAGATTACAACCTTCAACTGACCCATGGTAATATAAAGACACAGATGCATAGGCAACTCAGCCAGAAATTAAATACATTTTCAAAGTTACAATTGTCTACAAGTGACTTTGTTCTTATACATGGCAGCTTCTTTCATTCCACAGCAAGAGGCACATGATAGGTGTTTACTGGATGCTTTGAATGAATGGGTGGCAACACTGTTAAATTGTGGATCTTGCTACTGGTCTCTCTTGCTTCCCTAAGCATTCAACGCCTCTTCCAACATGCAGTTGGTATCCTTATATGAACACACACACACACCTACATTGCGATAAAATACTAAAAAGGACTAAGGATGAAAATCAGGGAAGTATGAACTAAGCTAGAACAAGGTGAGGATAACAATGAAAAAGCACTGTGTATAGGTCGTAACAGTCTGTTGAGTTACTTCCAAACTTCCTGAGAATCAAAAGAAAGAGAAAATCTGCCTGGTAACATACACGTTTGTGTCACCAGAAAGGATAAAAGATCTCAATTTCTTAGAAGAAGTCATGCTCTAAGTTAGCATCAGTATTAAAACAATATGCTCATGTGCAAAACCCTGTTCTGCTATTACAAAAACATGCTAGTTTGGGGGGCAGGAGGTACAAGGAGCCAGATCCCCTCAGGCCTCAGGCCTTTGTAGTCATTGTCTGCTCTTCAGAATGCTCTCCCCTGTCAGTCACACAGCTCAGCCCCTCACTGCCTCAGGTCTTAACCGCAAGTGTCACAGTCTCAGTGAGGCCCCAACAGCTCTGCCTAAAATTGCAACTACCTCCTCCTCCCCAACCCTGCCATTCTCCGGTTTATTTTTCTACCTAGTTTTTTAACATACCATAAAATATATCCATTTTGTTTATTGCCTTTAACTTCAGGCCCATAACCAACTAGAATATGAGTTTCATGGAACCAGATTTTCCTCTGCTTTGTTCACTACTGTATCCCAGGGCCTATAACAGTATCTGGCAAATTTACTGAATGAATGAATAAGTGGACAAATTCTCAACAATGTTATTATGACATGCTACAGTTTCCCATGGTGAAGTGATTCCAGTGGACAAGATAATTTAGTCCTATTATATGGGCATCTATCCCTGTGGCTTGATCCAGGGTCAGATAATTAAACCACCCACAGAGGCTCTTAACCATAGAAACAGACTCCTTTTATCATACTCCTTTGAGCCTCTCAAGAAAGAAATAGACCTTCTAATGCAATGTTCTCTGATAGAAATGTAAGGTTAGCCACAGATATCATGTTAACTTTTTAAAAGCCACATTTAAAAAGTGAAATTGTTTTCAATAAAGTGTTTTGCATACCCAAATTATTGTTTCAATACATAATCAGTACAAAATATTTTCATACCATCCAGTTGGCAGTAATTTGTTACAGCAAGCCACAGGAAACTAATACACTGACAAAGAAAAAAAAAGAAGTGAAAGAAGGAGCATTGCTACTGACCTTGCAAAAATTAAAAATATTACAAGGAAAATATTATAAATAATCTGATTCCACAAATCCAAAATCTTAGATGAATCTCACAAATTCCTAAAAAGACATAAATTATTAAACTGACTCAATACAATAGAAAGTCCAAGGAGACTTATAACAAAAGAATAAGTTAATAATTAAAAATCATCTCATACTGGGAATTCATGTTAAAACATAACATAAAACATAATTCCTCTTTTTCTCTCCTTTCCTTGTTTTATTTTCTTTAAGACAGCATCTTCTAACATTATGATCTATACACAAACTTATTTCCTCCATTTGGAGAGATTAACAGACAGTCAATATAGAAGTGAGTTGGAAAGTTTAAAGCACTATACAAGGGCTTCCCTGGTGATTCCATGGTAAAGAGTCTACCTGCCAACGCAGGGGACATGGGTTCAATCCCTGATCCAGGAAGACCCCACATACAGCGGAGCAACTAAGCCCGTGCACCATAAGTACTGAAGCCCACTCACCCTAGAGCCTGTGCTACCCAACAAGAGAAGCCACTGCAATGAGAAGGCCACGCACTGCAACTAGAGAGCAGCCCCACTCTCCACTAGAGAGCAGCCCCGCTCTCCACAGCTAGAGAGCAGCCCCGCTCTCCACAGCTAGAGAGCAGCCCCACTCCCCACAGCTAGAGAGCAGCCCCACTCTCCACAACTAAGAGAGCAGCCCCACTCTCCACAACTAAGAGAGCAGCCCCACTCTCCACAGCTAGAGAGCAGCCCCACTCTCCACAACCAGAGAAATGCCTGCACAGCAGTAAAGACCTGGCACAGCCAAAAAAGTAGATAAAATGATTTTTTTTTAATATATAAAGTACTATAAAATGTTAACCACTAATAGTAATTTTAAAACTTCCATACACCCTCATTTGACAAGAAATACATAGTTAAGGGAAACATACCAGACCCCAAAACAGAGTACCTTGTATTCCCCTCCCACGAATTAGGAGCACCCGTGACCTTTCTGCAGCATTGGCCTGAGATGTGAGACGGGGGATGCAAAGCTTCTTAAAGGGATGGATTCTGTAGAAATGTCACAGAATGCAATCCCCAGGCAGGAGGGATATCTGAGGCACCTCACTTCTGGCAGCACAGAATTCAGGTGAGCAATGAAGCACAAAATGAAACCAGAAATGGCTCCTTGTGTATTGTCTTGTCTCTTACCAGCCTTTAAAACTGTCATCTCCTCAGCTAACGAGTGAGGACTGAAACCCAAATCTGGCAAGAGCCTCATTCTTACTTCTCACGGACCTGTACTGGGGTCAGACTTAGGACCTGGTTTTCTTCCAGGCCTGAAAAAGCATAGCATTTGCCAGTCATCCAGAAGAGATGAACAATGAACATTAAGGAAAAGCTCCAACTCTCAAAATAGATTCTTTCCACAAAGGGCACTCATAGAATATTTACCTCAAAGTCTTCAAAATCCAGAACACCTGGAATGTTGCAGGGAGCCCTAACGAAGCAGTGGACCTCAGAGGACCTCACAGCTCTATGCATTTTGGGGACTAGAGCTCCTGCTGCCCTAGGAACACCCATGCTGGCTGATAACCAACATCCCACTGATCTTCTGACAGGATGGATGTTAAAATGCCAATTGCACCATGAAGACTTTAAGGTTCACAGACATTTGCAGCTTAATGTTAATGAGTGCCAGAGCTTTTTGTGGGCATGAGTTAGCTTTTCAAGGAGGAAAAATACACATTGAATCAAAAAGTGGTGGATGTCAGCCACTTTACAATTTTACCTAGGTCAGGCCTGAAGCTGTGGCTACTGATTCAGCTGACTGAAAACTACCACTTTATAAAAATGGAACCGTTTTACTAACAAAAGCCTTCTATTTTATCTCCAACAGGAATGGCATTGTGGTTTAGAATGTGACTATCTGGACAGGAGGGAATGGAATACATCAATTTATTTGAAAATCATCCTTGGAGGAAAAAGAACTTGTGAGACTTTAGTGTTTCATCAAAAGGAAAGAAACTGTAATTCCTTGAAACACTGAGCAGATAAAATAAAATTAGAAAAACCTAGAAAGATCCATTTATTTCCTAAATTGAAGCAGAAGAACTGTTTTCCACAATCCGAAAAAATTGCAGGAGACAATGACATAGTCTGAGGTACACAAAGTAGTTCTCTGAGCAGGGGAGGAAAAAAAAGAAGAAGCCATTGGGTTGGCCAAGAAGTTCACATGAGTTTTTAACGAAAATGAGCTAATTTTTTACCAAAGCTGAGAGCCACTGGTGAGTGTCTAGCTGCACTCCTCTTCTGAACAGGGCTTGATCTGGAAGCAGCTGTGTTGGGCTGCCCAGCACGTTGCAGAGCACTGGCTGGCCCAGGCCTGACAGGAGTCTTGGTGATGATAGAGCCACAGTTCAGGTCAGTCGCTCAGTCACATCTGACTCCTTATGACCCCATGGACTTCAGCACCCTAGGCCTCCCTGTCCATCACCATCTCCCAGAACTTGCTCAAACTCATGTCCATGGAGTCAGTGATACCATCCAACCATCTCATCCTCTGTCGTCCCCTTCTCCTTCTGCCATCAATCTTTCCCAGCATCAGGGTCTTTTCAAATGAGTCAGTTCTTTGTATCAGGTGGCCAAAATGTGGTCCATTGGAGAAAGGAACAGTATGACACTGAAAGATGAACTCCCCAGGTCGGCAGGTGCCCAACATGCTACGGGAGATCAGTGGAGAAATAACTCCAGAAAGAATGAAGAGACAGAACCAAAGCAAAAACAACACCCAGTTGTGGGTATGACTGGTGATGGAAGTAAAGTTCAATGCCATAAAGAGCAATACTGCATAGGAACCTGGAATGTTAGGTCCATGAATCAGGGCAAATTGAAAGTGGTCAAATAGGAGATGGCAAGAGTGAACCTCAACATTCTAGGAATCAGCAAACTAAAATGGACTGGAATTGGTGGATTTAACTCAGATGACCATTATATCTACTACTGTGGGTAGGAATCCCTTAGAAGAAATGGAGTAGCCATCATAGTCAACAAAAGAGTCTAAAATGCAGTACTCGGATACAGTCTCAAAAACAACAGAATGATCTCTGTTAATTTCCAAGGCAAACCATTTAATATCCCAGTAATCCAAGTCTATGCCCAGACAAGTAATGCTGAAGAAGCTGAAGTTGAATGGTTCTATGAAGACCTACAAGACCTTCTAGAACTAACATGCAAAAAAAGATGTCCTTTTCATTATAGGCGACTGGAATGCAAAAGTAGGAAGTCAAGAAACAACACCTGGAGTAACAGGCAAATTTGGCCTTGAAGTACAGAATGAAGCAGGGCAAAGGCTAATAGAATTCTGCCAAGAGAACACACTGGTCATAGCAAACACCCTCTTCCAACAACACAAGAGAAGACTCTACACGTGGAAAGAGTCACAGCACTAGAAAATAAAGCTAAAGCCTAAAGTTGTACCCACATGACAGGGGAAACTTGAGCCTTGAGGACTCACACCTTGGAAGGCCACTTCTTAAGAAAACAAATATGACACAAAGTTCTTAGCAGCCTCAAGAAGCACAGAAGATGCCTGGGTCTGTAGCTCCCTCAGTTAAGGTGTCAGCGGAGACTTACCAAAGCCAGAATGGCCATGTGAGTTTTACGTGACCGTTCAGGGCACTCCCATACCCAGTATGAAGTAAAGTAAGCCTCCCATCCTCGGCACAGCAGACTGAGCCCTCAGAATCGGAAAGCTGGACTCCACCTCAGGACAAGTGGCCAAACAAGTGTCCAGGGGTTGTCATTCAAATAAAGCTTCTCAGCTCACAGGATCAAATTCTGTGTGGACTTTTCACTTTCAAGATCATAGCTTGTTTCCCTAAATGATATGTTTGGTACCTGCTATCTTGGGTTAAATTTCCCAAATCTGATCAGGCCAATTCCAATCAGGAGAGTCATAAGCTCCTTTTTAACTCTATGGTGAATTACTATAGAAAATGTCATGTTTTAGGCTTTAGGAGTTAAGTATTCAAATCTTTTAAAGTATAGCTTTTTACATGGTAATTCCTTTCATTTCCTAGAATTATTGCTAAAAATATTGAATAACCTGAAGTTGTTAAGTTTGGTAGTGCTATCAACCACAATGTTTCCATCTTATAATTATTAGGATACTGCTGGTATTTCTGAGGCTGCAGTCCCACTCTGCTTACCCTATTGACTGCTTTTGTATGTGTTCCAGTTAGTGTGAACTCCTGTGTCTTCACATCCCCTCTCCCTGCCCATTACCCCAGCAAGGAGATCTAATCTGAGTTCCCACAAGTTTCATACATGTTTCTCAATGAACTTGTTTCTGAGTCAAATTTTTCTTCCCCTTTTTCTTTCTCTGCTACTCAATTCCATCAATGCTGTTGAATTACAAATTTGAAGCTTTAAAAAAATAATAATAAAATGGAAATTACATAGTCTACAGTAAATATTTCACTCCCCCCAACCATTACTTGAGGAGTAGGTCAGCTGAAAAATATGCTTTTGCCATCCATAAGGGGTCCCTTCTGCATATGTTATAATTTAGTTTACATCTGGCTTTCAACTCATACCTGCAATTCCACATGAAACTCCTGAACAGACAAATTTGAATGGTTTTATGAAATAAACAGGAACAAAAATAACCTAGCAAATCTTCAGGCATCCAACAGAATCCCCAAATATATAACTTTACTTCAGTGACAACTGTAGCCAAATATTAAATAAAGAATTAAAACACTAAGTACTAAAAAAAAGGTGCTCTAATTTGTTAGAGCTCATATCCATAGAACATATATGAATCTTCAGCTGTCCTCTTAGCTTCCTGAGACTCCTAGATTCACAGATCTGGAATTTAAAAGCAGCTGGAGCTCACTGGCACCTCTGGCTTTATGTTCCTGAATCTACCTAATTCCCATGACTCTAAGAAGACAACTGCTCAAGGTGGGACCAAATGCCCTGTGTGATTCCTACAGCCAAATGCAGTTGTTTTCAGATAGGACTTTCAGAAGCGAAATGCCCAGTACAGTGGAGACGTATCTAACTCTTCTAAAATGTTAGATTCAGAATTTTAGTACGAGAGTGAAAGAAAAACAGTGTGTGCAGCTGTCAGCCTATCAACTCTTACCAAATAAAAAGATTCCACTCATCTAAACCCTACTTTGATCTAATGACAGATAACTTGAACTGATGGTTCCTGTACATATCAAAATAGCATCTGTCTATCCTGGCAAGAAGATGAATTGCATCTGTGTGTCCTCTTATAGAGCTAAAACTAATTATCAGGGTCTTAAAATCCTTTTGATGGATTAAGAGTTCCTGGTGAGCACAGTTAAACAAACCATTAGGTTGAGAACAAAATTTTTTTCACACTGCAATGATCTGCCAACGAGCTGACTGTTGCCACATTAATCAGTTAGGAATTTGAACAATAGAAAATCTGAACTTTTTTTTTGTTTGTTTTCTTTTCCTTTTTTGAATTGAGATTATTTTTATAAATAACAAAACACATAGATTTTTAGGTGTATATTTGATAAGTTTTAATAAAAGTATATATCTGTGTAGGCATAGTGCTGGTTAAGATATAAAATACTTCCACCACCACAAAAAGTTCCCAGTGCTCATTCCAGTGAATCTCACCATCACCACGCAGAGGTAACCCTGGTTTAAACTAGAATAGTAATAGAAATTACTATTATTAATGTTAATTTGGTAATAGAAATTAATTAGCAATATAAATTACTATTACCATAGATCAGTCCTTCTAATTCTAGAGCGTCGTGTAAATGGAATCATACAGTATGTACTGTTTTGCATCTGGCTTCTTTCACTCAGTGTTTTCGAAGTTCATCCATGTCTGTATTTTGTTGGTTATTATGTGAATATATCAGAGTTTGTTTTCTACCCTCCTGGTAATGGACAACTGACCTGTTTCCAGTTTGAGGCTATGAAAAATAAGCTGCTCTGAACATATTTGTACAACTGCTTTGGTAAACATACGATTTATTTCTCCTAAGTAAATACCTAGAAGCAGGCTTGCTGAGTTGTGGAGTAGTTACAGGATTTAACATTAAAAGCAATTGCTGAGCCTTTTTTTACATGAAAACTTCTACCTCCTCCAATTTCTTCCACTGATGACTACATGCCAGACCTCAACCACAGGCCCATTCTAATGTATAATTTAAGATGTTTTGCTTCTTTCTTGCTTTCTGCTCTAGCAAGTAACTTTGATTGTCATTGGCAAGACAGCTTTAAGAACTCAATACCAGCCACTGCCAGTAAAATTTTAAAAATAGACAACAAATAAAGAAAACATACATATATGTATATATATAGCTGAGTCACTTTGCTGTACACCAGAAACTCGCATAGCATTATAAATCAACTATACTTCAATAAAATGATTTTTTAAAAAAAGAATGCTCAAAAGATGAATTAGCTTCCTAGACCAGGTCTTCAGAGTCTCTGCCAAGAAGGAATGTTATCCTTTTTGTTACAAGGGCAGCATTCCTTGATTAGCCTCTGAGCTTAGACAGCTAGAAACATATTTTTTTTAATACCACTTGGTTTAAGCAGTGAAATCACTGCTAAAAGAGATGGTATTATGTAAATCAATATTAAAATTAACTGCATGTTACTACAGTAATCTTGAACAGGTCTTTGCCTTTGTTTCTGCTTTGGAGCCTTGGGGTTCCCCAAATCCTCTTGGGTGGCATTCACCAGCACTAGGGGGAGGAAAGCAGTTGTTCGCATTTGCAGATGCAGTTTAGGCATGATCAGCAGCCGTGCTCTTCACAGGATTAAGATGCATCCTTTGGATTATATCAAAAACAAGAAAACAAAAGGCACTGCTTGAAAATAATGATTTAGCACAGAACACATTTTGCTTTAGTCAAACCTTTTTTTTTCCTAAGGAAAAAGTGTGTGGGTTTATCTCTTGAAAATGCCAGCATGGCTGTGAACACTGGGGAAATTAAAAGACTGAATAGAATGGATTTCTTAGGAAAAATCAGTGTGAGTATGCAGAGGGTTGCATGGCTTATTTATGAAGTTGTGTGCTAGGGGAGGATTATCGGCCTCAGACTTACCTATTACTTTGTTGCAGTGGATTTTAAATATAGAGGCTTTCTTGCATTGTGCAAAGCCAAGTTCAAATGGAATCTAAAACTAATAACTTTGGCAACTTTGGTTATGACATAGAAATCAGAAAATCAGAGGTATAAATACCATCTCTACCATCATCCCTTGCCCAGAAAAAGGAACAGCTTTGAAGAACATTCTGTAGCCTTTTGACATAGCACCAATTATTCTTTCTTAGAAACAGAGGTCAGTAGAATGTTAATGAAGGCGTCTAGAGTAATGAATGCTGCCTAATAAGGCTGACAGTCAGGACATCCCCATTTACCACTGTGGCCAAAAAGGACCAAGACTGAGATGCCTTTGTCATGTGAGGAAGAGATTCATAATCTGGAATTGCATGTTACACAAAGAGAACCACCAACAGGATTGTGAATGCAGATTCCAACACAGAGGCTGGATGCTTTGAGGTTACATGCTGCCAGTTAATAGCACTATTCTGCATCAATAATTTTTTTTGTTTTAAAGTTGAAAAGTGTTTTGTAGCTATTGGTCAATTTTCAGAATATTCTGAAAATAAAAATGCTGAGTCAATCCTTTTATTCTCAGATTTTATCTCAGAAGAAGATGACTAGGAATAAAAAAGTTACACAAAGAATAGACAAGCATTAGTACCCAAGATTGCCTCTTCCCAGTCCTGACCAAGCTTAGTACTTTAATTAAAAATATGAGTCTCTACAAAGAGTCTATGAAATGCTTTCGATAGTTCTTCAAAATTAACATTATCCAATGAGCGTCCATGTTGAACAACAATATGGAACGTGGAACATTAAAAATACGATGGGCTTTGTCCTATTGTGGCCCCCACAGTTACTTCTGTGTATGGAGCATGACATCACTATTTCCCCCGAAGGTAGCACTTGAAATGTGAGTGTCTTTGAAAACAAACATTTTGCCTCTTGGCGATAATCCAACTGGACTAGATATTAATTAAAATTTTGTCCTAAATGCATGGGCTACTTGCTATTAGAAAATACTAACTAGGGAGAAGTTTGCAATTTCCACCAAAGAAAATGAATGGCCCAACATTCCAAAGACACCACAGTCATATTTGTTTTCTTGCAAGAATCATAGTTCCAACCTAGCACTCTTACAAGCACTGTCATGAGTGACAGACAGAAATACAAAGTGTAACATGACTCATCCTACAACCAGACTTAGTATGAAGAGAGTCTATGCTAGGGGAGACAGATATGCTAGTCTCAGCCAAGTGGTTTGGCTCCTGTGACATGACAATTTCTTCATAAGGGAGTTGTACCTAAAAGGCATCAGGATGGCTCTCCAATGAGATTTACCAACAAGTGGCTCATCTGCACGACTCCTTGAGTGGTACTCTCACTCACCTTGGGTCCTGGCTCCTTTCATTTCTCATTCATATAATAGAAATCCTGCCTCCTCTGGGATGACCATGTATTTCCTGAAAGGGGATCATCTGACCAGACTCAGATCATTAGGCTTCTCCTGAAACCACATTTAATCCCTGGTTTTCATAATAGACAGGAAACAGAAGAACTACTCACTTGTGACAGGTTCATTGGTTAAAAGAAATCTGGTTATTTGCTAATCTTCATGTTTAAAAAGTCTAAAAACAACACACTGATCTTCACAGAAAACTAATACAAGAAATAAAAAACCAAAGTCAAGAGTAGTTCAGAATCATTTGTTTTAACAGGCTTTTACTTAAGTTCCGTCCCAATTTAAGAGCCACATCAGCTTAGCTACTGTCATTCAGGACTTTCTGACAATCTGATTGGACAAGCCTCTATCTTCTTTGGGGTGAACAATTTGTCCTGGATTTCCTGGGACTTTTCTGAATTTTACACTTACTGAAAGCTCCACATCCCCAAAACTTTCTTAGTCCTGGGAAAACTTGTGTGGTTGGTCTCATTTATTTTAATAGCTAACAGCCTGGAATCTCATTCTGGATCTCTTTTAAGATCTAACAAATCTTATTAAGATGAAGCTTCTTTTAGTATCTTTCCTACAAGTTCATGCGGTACTTCTAGAAGATGTAGAACAATAGGTGTACTAGTTTCCTGGGGCTACCATAACCGATTACCACAAACTAGGTGCCTTGAAACTATGGGAGTATATTATCCCACAGTTCTGGAAGAGGTCAGAAGTTCTAAATCTTCCCTCCAAAGACCAGAAGGAACAAACCTTTCTTGTGTTTTCTAGCTTCTGGTGCTGGCCAGCAATCCTTGGTATTCCTCGGCTTATGGCAGCATAACTTCAGTTTCTGCCTCTGTCTTCCCATGGTCATCTTTCATGTGTATCTGTGTCTCTTTATGTCTCTCCTCTTCTAATCATTCATATTGGATTTAGGGCCCTAATCCAGTGTGACCTCATTTTAAATTAACTAATATCTGCAGGATGGATAAAGAAGATGTGGTACATATATATAACGGAATTCTCTGCAGCCATAAAAAAGAATGAAATAAGGCCATCTGCAGCAACATGGATGGGCCTAGAGCTTGTTATACCAAATGAAGGAAGTCAGAAAGAGAAAGACAAATACCACATGATGTCACCATATGTGGATTCAAAAGTATGGCACAAATGAAATTATCTATGAAACAGCAGCAGACTCGCAGACATAAAGAACAGACTTGTGGTTGCCATGGGGGAGGGGAAGTAGAGGAGGGATGCATTGGGAGTTTGGGATTAGCAGATGTAACTATAATATATGGAGAAGGAAATGGCAACCCACTCCAGTACTCTTGCCTGGAAAATCCCATGAACAGAGGAGCCTGGTAGGCTACAGTCCATGGGGTTGCAAAGAGTCGGACACGACTGAGCGACGTCATTTCACTCACTTCACTCACTTCATACTTTATCATCAGAGAAGGAAATGGCAACCCACTCCAGTATTCTTGCCTGGAGAATCCCCTGGACAAAGCAGCCTAGCGGGCCACAGCCCATGGGGTCACAGAGAGTCGGACACGACTGAAGTGACTAAGCACTATAATATATAGAATAGATAAACAACAAGGTCTTACTCTGTAGAATAGGGAACTAGATTCAATATCCTATGATAAACCATAATGGAAAAGAATATGAAAAAGAAGAACCACTTTGCTATACAGCAGAAATTAACACAATATTGTAAATCAACTATAATTCATTAAAACATAAATATATACATATTTGTGTGTGAGTATACATACACACACACACACATTTATGTGGACTTCTCTAGTGGCTCAGCAGTGAAGAATCTGCCTGCCAGTGCAGGAGACACAGGTTCAATCTCTGGGTCAGGAAGAACTCCTGGAGAAGGAATTAGCAACCAAGTATTCTTGCCTGGGAAACCTCTTGTATAAAGGGGCCTGGAGGGCTACTGTCCACAGGGTTGCCAAAGAGCTGGACACAACTTGGCGACTAAACAACCTCAAAAACAACAACTAATGTGTGTGTGTGTGTGTGTGTGTGTGTGTGTGTGTGTGTATAAACCAATTAGATTTGTAAAGACCCTATTTCTGAATAAGACTGTATTCACAAATAGAAGGGCTTCCCTTGTGGCTCAGCTGGTAAAGAATCCGTTTGCAGTGTGGGAGACCTGGGTTCAATCCCTGGGCTGGGAAGACCCCCTGGAGAAGGAAGGCTACCCACTCCAGTATTCTGGCCTAGAGAATTGCATGGACTGCATAGTCCATAGGGTTGCAAAGAGTTGGACACAACTGAGTGAATTTCATTTTCACTTTCACAAATAAAAACCAAGAATTAGGACATCAACAAAGTTTTTTTTCCAGTCTCTTTTATTCTGCTTTTTTTAAAAAGTCATATTCCATTTGAGTATTAAGCATGTAAGCAGGTACCATGGAATGTACACAAGTAAGGAAACAGATGGACATCACTAGATGGTCAACACCAAAATCCGATTGGTTATATTCTTTGCAGCCAAAGATGGAGAAGCTCTATACAGTCAGCAAAAACAAGACCAGGAGCTGACTGTGGCTCAGATCATGAACTCCTTATTACCAAATTCAGACTCAAATTGAAGAAAGTAGGGAAAACCGCTAGACCATTCAGGTATGACCTAAATCAAATCCCTTATGACTATACAATGGAAGTGAGAAATAGATTTAAGGGTCAAGATCTGATAGATAGAGTGCCTGATGAACTATGGAATGAGGTTCGTGACATTGTACAGGAGACAGAGATCAAGACCATCCCTGTGGAAAAGAAATGCAAAAAAGCAAAATGGCTGTCTGGGGAGGCCTTACAAATACCTCTGAATAGAAGAGAAGCGAAAAGCAAAGGAGAAAAGGAAAGATATAAGCATCTGAATGCAGAGTTCCAAAGAATAGCAAGAAGAGATAAGAAAGCCTTCTTCAGCGATCAATGCAAAGAAATAGAGGAAAACAACAAAATGGGAAAGACTAGAGATCTCTTCAAGAAAATTAGATATACCAAGGGAACATTTCATGCAAAGATGGGCTCGATAAAGGACAGACATGGTATGGACCTAACAGAAGCAGAAGATATTAAGAGGTGGCAAGAATACATGGAAGAACTTTACAAAAACGATCTCCATGACCCAGATAATCATGGTGATGTGATCACTAATCTAGAGCCAGACATCTTGGAATGTGAAGTCAAGTGAGCCTTAGAAAGCATCACTACGAACAAAGCTAATGGGGTTGATGGAATTCCAGTTGAGCTGTTTCAAATCCTGAAAGATGATGCTGTGAAAGTGCTTCACTCAATATGCCAGCAAATTTGGAAAACTCAGCAGTGGCCTCAGGACTGGAAAAGGTCAGTTTTCATTACAATCCTAAAGAAAGGCAATGCCAAAGAATGCTCAAACTACTTCACAATTGCACTCGTCTCACACGCTAGTAAAGTAATGCTCAAAATTCTCTAAGACAGGCTTCAGCAATATGTGAACCATGAACTCCCTGATGTTCAAGCTGGTTTTAGAAAAGGCAGAGGAACCAGAGATCAAATTGCCAACATCCACTGGATCATGGAAAAAGCAAGAGAGTTCCAGAAAAACATCTATTTCTGCTTTATTGACTATGCCAAAGCCTTTGACTGTGTGGATCACAATAAACTGTGGAAAATTCTGAAAGAGATGGGAATACCAGACCACCTGACCTGCCTCTTGAGAAATCTGTATGCAGGTCAGGAAGCAACAGTTAGAACTGGACATGGAACAACAGACTGGTTCCAAATAGGAAAAGGAGTATGTCAAGGCTGTATATTGTCACCCTGCTTATATAACTTCTATGCAGAGTACATCATGAGAAACGCTGGACTGGAAGAAACACAAGCTGGAATCAAGCTTACCGGGAGAAATATCAATAACCTCAGATATGCAGATGACATCACCCTTATGGCAAAAAGTGAAGAGGAACTAAAAAGCCTCTTGATGAAAGTGAAACAGGAGAGTGAAAAAGTTGGCTTAAAGCTCAACATTCAGAAAACGAAGATCATGGCATCCGGTCCCATCACTTCATGGCAAATAGATGGGGAAACAGTGGAAACAGTGTCAGACTTTATTTTTTGGGGCTCCAAAATCACTGCAGATGGTGACTGCAGCCATGAAATTAAAAGACACTTACTCCTTTGAAGAAAAGTTATGACCAACCTAGATAGCGTATTCAAAAGCAGAGACATTACTTTGCCGACTAAGGTCCGTCTAGTTAAGGCTATGGTTTTTCCAGTGGTCATGTATGGATGTGAGAGTTGGACTGTGAAGAAGGCTGAGTGCTGAAGAATTGATGGTTTTGAACTGTGGTGTTGGAGAAGACTCTTGAGAGTCCCTTGGACTGCAAGGAGATCCAACCAGTCCATTCTGAAGGAGATCAGTCCTGGGGTTTCTTTGGAAGGAATGATGCTAAAGCTGAAGCTCCAGTAGTTTGGCCACCTCATGCGAAGAGTTGACTCGTTGGAAAAGATTCTGATGCTGGGAGGGATTGGGGGCAGGAGGAGAAGGGGATGACCGAGGATGAGATGGCTGGATGGTATCATGGACTCAATGGACGTGAGTCTGAGTGAACACCGGGAGATGATGATGGACAGGGAGGCCTGGCATGCTGCGATTCATGGGGTTGCAAAGAGTCGGACACAACTGAGCAACTGAACTGAACTGAACTGAAGGAAACAGAAATATATTGAGTGAATCATATGTGAAACAATGCTGTGACTTGTACAAATGAAATTGCTGCTTTGGCTACACAAAAGAATTAACACTAAAATGTTTAAAAAGAGACAACATAGGAATAATCTATTTTAATAAAGCAAAACCAAATTTTTGTTTATTTTTTTTAATTTATTTATTTCAATTGGAGGCTAATTACTTTACAATATTGTGGTGGTTTTTGCCATACATTGACATGAATCAGGCATAGGTATACATCTATTCCCCATCCTGTACCCCCCTCCTACCTCCCTCCCCATCCCATCCCTCAGGGTCATCCCAGTGCACCAGCCCATAGCACCCTGTCTCATGCATTGAACCTGGACTGGCAATCTGTTTCACATATGATAATATACATGTTTCAATGCTATTTTCTCAAATCATCCCATCCTCGCCTTCTCCCACAGATTCCAAATGACTGTTCTATACATCTGTGTCTCTTTTGCTGTCTCACATATAGGGTCATTGTTACCATCTTTCTAAATTCCATATATAAGTGTTAATATACTGTATTGGTGTTCTTTCTGACTTTATAGCCATTAGTTCTAAAAATAAAATTAGACTTTTCCAACCCTTAACATCTGCATTTAATAATATCTTCTAACCAAAATACAGATGCTAAAACAGCAAATTACAATATATCTTATACAGCATACAATATGTTTCACTGTTCACACTTACTTTAACTCTAGTTGGTCATTATGTACTCAATGCATAAACATCACTTCAAATAACATTTTTACAATTAATAAAAAATGTGACAAGGCTGTCTTAAAATGGCTCTGTTATAAATTATATAGAGTATACAGAATTACAAAGTCAAGTATTTTTTATGAAAATATACACTTCTCCCTGAAACTAACACAAGCTTCAACATTTTAAAGAAATAATACTGCTGCTGCTGCTAAGTCACTTCAGTCGTATCCGACTCTGTGCGACCCCATAGACGGCAGGCAGCCCACCAGGCTCCCCCATCCCTGGGATTCTCCAGGCAAGAACACTGGAGTGGGTTGCCATTTCCTTCTTCAATGCATGAAAGTGAAAAGTGAAAGTGAAGTTGCTCAGTCGTGTCTGACTCTTAGCGACCCCATGGACTGCAGCCTACCAGTCTCCTCTGTCCATGGGATTTTCCAGGCAAGGGTACTGGAGTGGGGTAAGAAATAATACAATTATAAAAAATATTTGCAAAATTATTTTTTCATGTATAAAATTCCACCATATTTACTTTGGTCTAGAATACAAGTCCACTTAAAAAATATCCACATGGAAGGGCTGGGAGACATCATTACATGCAATCATTTTATACTTGGAGTTACTTCAAATCAAAATGACTGAAATACGTAGTAATTCTTGATTCATAATCCTGATTGAGATAAAACAAATTGGTAGATCACAGGATTGCTTATTCAATTTCTAATTATCAATTCAAAAATGTGTTTCATAAGCCCTTTGTGACATCTCTTTAACAAAACCCAAATAAACAGTTCAGGTGTACATATATACAATATGGCAGAAAGTGAAGAAGAACCAGAGAGCCTCTTGATGAAAGTGAAAGAGGAGAGTGAAAAAGTTGGCTTAAAGCTCAACATTCAGAAGACAAAGATCATGGCATCTGGTCCATTACTTCATGGCAAATAGATGGGGAAACAGTGCAAACAGTGTCAGACTTTATTTTGGGGGGCTCAAAATCACTGCAGATGGTGATTGCAGCCATGAAATTAAAAGACACTTACTCCTTGGAAGGAAAGTTATGACCAACCTAGATAGCATATTAAAAAGCAGAGACATTACTTTACCAACAAAGGTCCATCTAGTCAAGACTATGACTTTTCCAGTAGTCACGTATGGATGTTGAGTTGGACTACAAAGAAAGCTGAGCACCAAAAAATTGATGCTTTTCAGCTGTGGTGTTGGAGAAGACTCTTGAGAATCCCTTGGACTGCAAGGAGATACAATCAGTCCATCCTAAAGGAAATTAGTCTTGGGTGTTCATTGGAAGGACTGATGTTGAAGCTGAAACTCCAATACTTTGGCCACCTGATGTGAAGAGCTGACTCATTTGAAAAGACCCTGATGCTGGGAAAGATTGAAGGCAGGAGGAGAAGGGGATGACAGAGGATGAGATGGTTGGATGGCATCACCGACTCAATGGGCATGAGTTTGGGTAGATTCTGGGAGCTGGTGATGGACAGGGAGGCCTGGCATGCTGCAGTTCATGGGGTCGCAATGAATCGGACACAACTGAGTGACTGAACTGAACTGAACTCATTTGCGTTTTCACCTTTTCCTCTATTACATAATACCATTGGTAAGTGAAAGCAGATGAACAAAATATAAATGCAAATATGTTATTGGGTTATTTAACAGCAAAATACTACAGTATAAAAAGATTAGCTTTGATTATGTCCTTTTTGGGTGTTTGGATGCTTTCTGGTCCACCCCAATCCATAAGAAGTCTTCTTTGTGGAGACATCACAACACCTGAAGAGAGAACCTGGAGTTCTTTGAGTCATTTCTTCACAATGGTAACCTTGCAGCCTTGGGTAACCTTGGATTTCCAGCTGTCAAATCCCGTGAACACGAATGGCTGCAGGTCATCCTTGAACTGGGTTCTGGATTTTGCTCATACTGGTAACCTAGTGATCAAATGGGTAAGAATGTTTTCTCTCTCCCTCCTATTCTGGCAGTTTAAAAGTTAAAAGAATCATGAGTTCCAGCTTCCCAGGAACCTAGTCCACATGATGGAATATCCTATAGTATGGTTAGATTTTGAGGGCAGCATTGATAGTGTGGGTCAGTGTTAAAGAACATTAAACCCGGAAGTGGGTTTTTAGCAAGGGGCTGAAAGTGGCTCAGTTGTGTCCAACTCTTTGCAACTCCATGGACTGTATAGGCCATAATACTGGAGTGGGTAGCCTTTCCCTTCTCCAGGGGATCTTCCCAACCCAGGGATCAAACCCAGGTCTCTTACACTGCAGGTAGATTCCTTACCAGCTGAGCCACCAGGGAAGCCCAAGAATACTGGAGTGGGTAGCATATCCCTTCTCCAGTGGATCTTCCCAACCCAGAAATCGAACCAGGCTCTCAGATGTCTGCAAACATGAAGACAAGGCATCTGGCTTGTGGATATATTCTATACATTTTTGAGGCATATAAGTCATGATGGAACCTTGTCACTCCACATTCTGTCTCCCCACCCTCAAAAGACAAAGCTCCCTTTGAGACAAGGAAGTCATCATTTCCTCTACCCACTCAAGTCATTATTGGGGGTGGGGGTGGGTATTTCTGTTGTCCTTTATTTTTTAAATAGTATATGCTTATGGGCTGCATGATTTCCAAGAAGGCTAACAGTTGTAGGGATTAGGCTTTCTGTCACTTTCAAGTCCCTGGGAATTCACCACCATACACATGCCTTGCACTTAATTTCCAAGACACTCCTTCAGTGGCATAGAAGGTGCCAGGTTTTACCTGAACCCTTGAGAACGGTTAAATCTATCTGGAAAGACCTCCATGTCCATTGCTTTATGATGGATGGACATCAACAAATCTTTTAAGGAAACATAATTTAATCCACAATAGCAGGTCACCCCATCTTTATGATTCTAGAAGTTCTCAACTCTGAACATGCATTAGAATCACTTAAGGGAATGTTAAACACACACATATATATACATACACGCATACTCCAATGCTCCTTCCATTCTCCTCATTATAAATTAGAGTATCTGTAGGAAGCCTGGGCATTAGTAAACTTTAAAGTAATTCTCATATGCATCCACTGCCCACAACACTTCATAACCTTGAAGAATAACTACTAAAGTGACATTAAGTATGACCTCCTCTCTCCAAAATATATCCCTTCCAAACCAGCTTAAACTAATTTTAAGTGGTACCTCGAACTCTTATGTTTCCCTCAGTAAATTTTAAACCAAGAGTAAAACTGTCTATTTTAATCACATCAAGAAAGAACCCAACAATTTATCTCAGCCAAGAGAAAAAGTGTCTGGCAATTTAATCTCCCAAATTCAACATTTTTTAATGTTAACTTAACCTAGGTACATATGTGACTCTTTTTTTTACTGACACAAACGTCTTAGAGCAAAAGAGACAACTGTCCATTTCAGAGACACTAATAAATATTTCTGATCAGAGAAAACTGTGACCTGTCCAAGACGAGGGTCAACCAAGAACATAAAACTTTTTCAAAAAACAACTTGGGAGAAATTCTTGGTTTCAGATAAATGAGATTTTTTTCCTATGTACTTTCTTATATCTTTGTGGTTTTTTTCCCTCCCCATTTAAACAAACTGGAATTAAGAAGCCATCTCTTGCTATCTGTTTGCCCACTCTCATTGCCAGTTTTTTTTTTCTAATTTACATTTATAAGAAACAACATTTTCTGAAGATTACTCATGCTGAGATGACCAGCAGTGAGCCTATTGAGATCCTATAGGATGCTAAATGAGTTAAAAGGACCAAGGAGGAATGAAATGAGTGTTCTTAATTTAAGCAGGTCAAAGCTACTACATCGCACACTCATCTGACTTTTTTCTCTTCTCTGAATACTCACATGCCTGCAATGCATTTAAGGCACTTTTCTTTCTTGCCTGATCTGTAAGGGGAAAGATTCCCTTCTCCTTCCCAAGATGTCAGGCTTCGTTGTTATTGATGGCTACAAACCTGCAATTACTTGATGAAGCTAATGGGTAAAAGCACTTAAAAGGCTATGCTGTGCAGTTCCAGTGTCATAGTTGATGTAAAACAAACCAGACCCAACACAGCCTGACAAGCTTTCAGCCTGTTATTATTGGGGGCTTATTTAAATTACAGATTTGATTAAATTTATAATTTAGCCATTGTACTTAGCATGCTTTCCTTTGAAAACTAACCCCAAAGTGAAAGTGAAAGTCACTCAGTTGTGTCCGACTCTTTGCAACCTCATGGATTATACAGTCCATGGAATTCTTCAAGCCAGAATACTGGAGTGGGTAGCCTTTTCCTTCTCCAAGGGATCTTCCCAATTCAGGGATCAAACCCAGGTCTTCCACATAGTAGGCGGATTCTTTACCAGCTGAGCCACAAAGGAAGCCCAAAAGAGACACTTAAAAATTTCCTACCTCCAAGCTGTAAAACGAGAAAAATGTCAAGTGGCTTGGATGGTCAGAGGGAGGGGTTAGAATGTACTTAAAATTAGTTCGGTTCAGTTCAGTTGCTCAGTTGTGTCCAACTCTTTGTGACCCCATGAACTTCATCATGCCAGGTTTCCCTGTCCATCACCAACTCCTGGAGCCTACTCAAACTCATATCCATTGTGTTGGTGATGCCATCCAACCATCTCATCCTCTGTCGTCCCCTTCTCCTCCCACCTTCAATCTTTCCCAGCAGCAGGGTCTTTTCCAATGAGTGTGTTCTTCACATCAGGTGGCCAAAGTATTGGAGCTTCAGCTACAGCATCAGTCCTTCCAATGAATATTCAGGACTGATTTCCTTTAGGATTGACTGGTTTGATCTCCTTGCAGTCCAAGAGACTCTCAAGAGTCTTCTCCAACACCACAGTTTGTTAGAACAGTACTAACACTAAGTACTAATAGTACTTAGAATAGTAAACTTAAGTACAAATGGAATTTCACAGCTAACTACTTTTTACTGCTTTGTCAATGGATATAACATACATATTCATCCTTTTTTTTTTAACTCCCCTATTAATTCTGCCATTGCATCAGAAAAAGAGCAGTATAAAAAAAAAAAGTCCCCCATGTCATCTTCCCTTACTTATCCCTTCTTGATCAGATAAGCTCTTAACAAAGCATGAAGTGATTGCATTAAATTTTAATGTTTTAGCTCAGGAGTAAGGATACCACTTCAGATGTCTTCCTTTGGGAAAGAGCAGTATCACCTTGAAAGGCCAGCAACATATAAATATTCCTAGGACAAGTTAGTTATGTTTTAGACCATTGAAAATGGGCACCATAAAGTGATAACCGATGTCACATGCACAGAGATATTTTATTGCAACAAATGTGAAGACATCTTGCGAGAAAATTAACTCCAACATAGGTGTAGTGCAGAATGAATTTGTTTATTCATCTATTCACACAATAGTCACTGAGCACTGACCCAGGGCCAAACATGGCACAGAGTACTAGGAACACACAAACAGGGCTTCAGTGTTGAGCAGGAAAGATGAGTATGCACACAATAATTTCAAAAGACTCTGGTAAGTTCCTGTGAAAAGACTCTTCTTTGCTCAAAAATCCCAGAGAAACAAGACACTATAGCTCTGCCCAGTAGGGAAGTGGCAGGGAGGTTATAAAAGACTTGAAACAGAAGATGGTTTTGATATGGATATTTAAGAATGAATTATACAGAATTAATTGGCCAGGGAAGGACATGCCAAGGAAAAGCCACATGCAAAAGTATAGGCCCAGGAAAGGGGAAAGTGCAAAGTGTAGCACTGAATGGCTGTGGTGCTTCTAGAGAGAAGTAAGAAAGCAAGCAAGAGGTGATGTAGGTAGAACCATGAAGGTTATGAGTCAAGCTAAGTGGTCTGAGCTTCATCTTTTGAGCCAGAGGCCATAATCTGGTGGCTCCCAGACTTTCATTCATTCTTTTTTTTTTTAATCCACACACTGTTTGTTTTTGAAAACACTGAACTAATATTTAAAATTGAGGAATTTCTGCATTCCCCCAAAAATAAAATATCTGAAGCTTTTTTTTAATATAGAACTTCTGGTGACAATAAGCCTGTATTCCCACATGGATTTAATCAGCTGGATATGAGTAGCTGAACAGCTTCCCTGCACAGGGCCTTCACTTTTCAGTTTGCCACAGTCTCTGAAATTCCCCTGGGTCTTTCTAGTACCAGGATGAGTCTCAGCTGCCATTTATCATTGAACTTGACCTTGTTTTCCTTGCAATAGAGAGAAATGTTTCTCTGAACCCACGTGTCTATCACAGACAGGAGAACAAGAAATCTGGAGGAGACACACAACAGTCTACTTTGTCTGTTCACAGTACCTGCCTAGCTTCCAAAGGTTATCAACTTAGATTGGTAAACCCTTCCCTAAACAGAAAGAATCAACATGATAATAAGATGGTATAATAATAATACTTTGTAATACTAGCAATGATAAGGGAGAAGGCAATGGCACCCCACTCCAGTACTCTTGCCTGGAAAATCCCATGGATGGAGGAGCCTGGTAGGCTGCAGTCCATGGGATCGCGAAGAGTCGGACACGACTGAGCGACTTCACTTTCACTTTTCACTTTCATGCATTGGAGAAGGAAATGGCAACCCACTCCAGTGTTCTTGCCTGGAGAATCCCAGGGACAGAGGAGCCTGGTGGGCTGCTGTCTCTGGGGTCGCACAGAGTCGGACACGACTGAAGCAACTTAGCAGCAGCAGCAGCAGTGATAATAAGTTGTAGGGTTTGGAATGGCTTAGGAGTATTATTAACTGCTGTTTGTCTAGAGGACTCAGGATACCTGAATTGTATCTTGGATTCTCTCTCCTGGGATGTTCTTGATAGAAATAAACTCCACGAGACAAGAGAACATGACCCATTTGATTAATATGAGGGAAACCTGTGCTCCTCATTCTACTGCAGAGATTTTCATTAAACTGGGCTAAAGCACATGGTTTAGACTTAACACAGGCAAGCCTTTCCTGGTCTCTTCTAGAAAGGCAGAGCTCAAGTGATACTGACAGCCTGACAGAGTCTTCAGAGGAAAAGAAAGAGTAAGGTGGACATGCCAAAACAGGGAAGGCAGCTTCCTGCTCAGCTCACCACCCTGCACAGGACACAGGATCAGAGAGCATAATGGCAGGCATGGTCCTAGCTGTTGATAATGTGAGCCAACCCATGTGCAGGAATTTGAGCAGTCCTCTGCCAGATCCTTCATAAAGGCTTCCCTGGTTATAGTGTAAACAAGATGGTTTGGGAAGGGTGACAAGAACATCAGTGAGTAAGCAAAAGCAAATGTTTATGCAGAAAATGGCACCCAGCATCAAGGTGAAATGGAAATAATGTGTGTTTAACAAATGAAGTAAATATAACAGTGGGACCCCAAACCCAGTGCCGTCTCCCCATTACACCTCCTCTGCAGTGCAGGGGCTACCTCAGCTCAATGCCAGTGCCCAGACTATAAAACAGAAATGCTAACCAGACAAGGCGAAAGGGTTCCCTGTGAGGATTATTACTCCTTAGTGAAACCAGACTTGGTAGAGGTCCCAGGGAGCCCAACGGGAGGTGAGACCCTGGGCAGGACACAGTTTAAGGACAAGAAACACACACTGTTGTTGGGGAAAGTTCTGTACTGCCTCTCTGTCATGACAGGGACGAGAGGCAGGCCCACCTTCAGGAGCTGACTGCAGCCCACACAGAGAATCAGTTAACAGAGGCCAGACTGCTCGTGTGCCCTGAGGGAGGGGAGACTCTAGTCAAACTCAATATGGAGTTTGAATCTGGCACAATTTCCCTGAAACAGGTGGCCAGAGGAGAACAAACGCAATTGCCCCAGGGCCACTGGGAATGACAGTGACAAGACTTAACTACGCAAATCCCCATCACAGTAAGGAGACTGCTCAGCCATCAGCAGCAGAAAATCCTGCTTTTTGGTGGCCTGAACTGTGATAGTTTATTTGCCTCACATCACAGGAAGTCCAGCACAGGCGGTCCTGGGACAATTCAGTGGCTGGATCAAGCTGCCAGGAACACCAGCTCTCTGTTTTCCCTTCTCTGCCCTCCAGTCCTTGGCTTTATCTTCATGCTTGTCACTTCCTAGTTGCCAGCAAGAGATTCTGGCTCCCACCTCATCATGGGGCTCAGGTTTACATTCAAAGCAGGAGGGAGTCTACAGAGGAGGGAGAATGGAACAGCTTCTCAAACACAAGCAGAGACAAGAGGCACCCCCAGCACAGGCTCTCATCCTCCCAGATCTACCAAATACTCAGTGACTAGATTTCTATTCATGCATTTCTGACAACAGCCAGTATCCTAATAATCGTTGCTATTTAGTCATTTCAGTCATGCCTGACCCTTTGTGACCCCATGGTCTATAGCCTGTCAGGCTCCTCTGTCCATGGGATTCTTCAGGCAAGAATACTGGTGTGGGTTCCAATTTCCTTCTCCAGGAGATCTTCCCATCCCAGGGATTGAACCCATGACTTCTGGATTGGCAGGTGGATACTTTACCAGAGAAAACCATCCTTATAATAAAGGTGACTAATTTTCTTTTATCTTGATTATATTGGCTCAAGTTTACTTCCGTCACTCGTGAAAAGAACAGTCTGATTGAATGTATTTATGAGGTCAGCTTCACCTTAGTCATACAAATATCTCAGAGTTTATGTGGCCTTTCAACTTTATGTTGGAGATCTGTTTCTAAACATTATGTTTAATGGCTTATGCAGTAATAATAGGGATGGCAGCCACTATTTATTGAGCACATGAAACACTGCAGGTACTGTTCGAGGCATTTTATGCTCATTCTTAACATCCTCACATCCTGACAAGTGTCCTTGTACATAAAGGTATTGACACTCAGAGAAGTAACTTTCCTGAGCCTGTTCAGCTAGTAATGATCCAAAGATAGACTGACCCCTCTGTCTCCAGAGCTCAGTCCACTCGGATACAGTTTTCTGAAGTTATGATCTGAGGGTTTTCTGGATTAAATTCACACTGGGTATTGCTAAATATTCAAACTCCTGAGTCCTTTTTTTAAAAAGACTGATTTAAACTCTCTGGGGTTGGGGCTGGAGGTTGGAATTCAGGACTCTACAGTTCAGACAAGTTTCTTGCCTAACTCTTCTCCAGGGTGTTAATTCGAAACCATAGGAGCATCCCAGTGAAATCTGGAACTGGCTTCCATACACAGAGGGCAGGGAGATACCATGAAAAGAGACCCTAGACCACTCCAGGTTGGTAGGTGGCAGTTTTAATAAGCAAAGGAACACATACACAAGGTTTGTCTTGGGTGGCCACAAGACAAGTATTCTGTATCTTTCTCTCCTTTTTAAAAACTGAAATGTAGTTGATGTACAATATTATATAAGTTACAGGTGAACAATACAGTGATTCACAATTTTTTTAATTTATAGTTTTTATATATAAATTTTATATAATTTTTAAAATTTTTAAATTAAAAATTTTAAACTTTATATATAAATTTTTTCTATTTATAGTTGTTATAAAATACTGGCTATATCCCCTGTGTTGTGCAATATATCCTTGTTGCTTATTTTGTACATAATTGCTTGTACCTCTTAATCCCCTACCTCTTGCCTCTACCGACTTCCCTTTCTCTGTAGGTAACCACTAGTTTGTTCTCTATATCTGTGAATCAGCTTCTTTTTCGTTATATTCACTAGTTTGTTATATTGTTAAGATTCCATATATAAGTGATATCATATAGTATTTGTATTTTTCTGATGTATTTCACTTAGCATAATGCCTTCCGTGTTGCTGCAAATGACAGAATTTCATTCTTTTTCTGGCTTCGTAGTATTCCATTGTCTGCCTGATAAGGCAGGAGATGTGAGTTCAATCCCTGGGTTGGGAAGATACACCAGAGAAGGAAATGGCCACCCACTCCAGTATTCTCACCTGGAAAACCCCACGGACAGAGGAGCCTGGCAGGCTACCGTCCATGGAGTCACAAGAGTCAGACAGGACTTGGCAACTGAGCACACACAAACAGTGTTCCACTGTGTATACTGATATATACACCTCATCTTTTTTATCCATTCATCTGTTGATGGACCCTTGGGTTACTTCCATGTTTTGGCCATTGTAAAGAACACTGTTATAAATATTGGAGTACACTTATCTTTTGAACTAGCATTTTTGTTTCTTTCAGATATATATCCAGGAGTAGAATTTCTAGGTCATGTGGTAGTTTTAATTTTAGCTTTTTGAGAAACCTCTGGACTGTTTTCCACAGTGGCTATACCAATGTACATTCCCACCAACAGTGCACTAGGGTTCCCTTCCTCTCTATCCTCCCCAACATTTGTTATTTATGTTCTTTTTGATGAGCCATTCTGACCGATGTGAGGTGAAATCTCATTGTGGTTTTGATTTGCATTTCCCTGATGATTATCGATGTTGAGCATCTTTTAATGTGCCTGTTGGCCACCCACATTTCCCCTTTGGAAAAAATGTCTATTCAGTTTTTCTGAACATTTTTTAATCAGAAAATGTTTCTTTTTGTTTTTTTGATGCTGAGTTCTATGAACCGTTTATATATGTTGGATATTAACCCTTCATCAGTCATATTATTTGCAAATATTTTCTCCAATTCAGTAGGTTGTCTTCATTTTGTTGATAGCTTCCTTTGCAGTGCAAAAGCTTTTAAGTTTAATTAGGTCCCATTTGCTTATTTCTGTTTTTATCTCCTTTGCTTTAGGAGACAGAATCTTAGAAGAATGTACAGAGGCCTTAACTGGGTTTAGTCATGTATACCATGTATACCATCCAGATGGTCTCAGTATCACATTACGCTCTGAAGGGTGCATCCCTGCAATGACCCCAGCTATGAAAATGGTGGGCAGAACATATATTCCAAGAAGGAGGGAGTGAGAAGTCTCCAATTGCCTGGGTCCAGCTCACAATCAACCAACAGGGAGTCAGGCCCTCCTGATGGAGGACCAAAGCATGCTAGAGCCTGGCAGGCACAGCTTCTCCTCCCAGAAGTTGTCCTGTGTTTAGTATGGTTAGCTCATCTGTGGCTAATGCTGAGGGCATTTTTTACTACAGTCAGTAGTAGTGTAAGGACAAAAATCTTTCTAATAAATGAGGCCTAATTCTTCCTGTAGAAAATAATAGAAGAGACTCTCCTACCTCCTTTTTTTTAGAACAGTGACTTTGGAAAATTTATCATCATTAAGTATTTTCTCCTTCCCTGGTGGCTCAGATGGTAAAAGCATCTGCCTGCAATGCGGGAGACCTGGGTTCGATCCCTGGGTTAGGAAGATCCCCTGGATAAAAAATGGCAACCCACTCCAGTACTCTTGCCTGGAAAATTCCATGGATGGAGGAGCCTGATGGCTACAGTCCATGAGGTTGCAAAGAGTCAGGCAAGACTGAGTGACTTCACTTTCACTTTCTCCTTCTGAAATGTTTATAAATCCTTCTGAAAATGAGATAAGCCATCTGTCAGCTCCAGGACCCAGAAATGTCTTTCTCATAGGACCTGGGAGCCATCCCTTTGAAAGGCAAATATCTAGGGAGGTAGCACCCCTCCCTCCCAGTTTCTGTGGGAAGGTCTGAGCCTAACCTCATTGGGGCAGGGGGAGGGGGCAGAGAAGGGGGGCTTCTCCAATTTGCAAAGGTACTTTCTGTCATAAAAACATGAGGCCTGTTTCCTTCTGGATCAAGCCAAGACGCTAACACAGACGGTTGCCCCAGTTACCAGATAAAGTTGGGATGAACTATTTGTTACAACTGGCTCCATCAAATCCTCTTCCTTGATGACTAACTATTGTCTGTCTCAGAACATGTATGGAGTGGGTAGCATCTGCTGGGTTATGTAAGAACTGAAATGCCTTCCTGTCTTTGCAGTCTCTTAGTGGACTACCTGGTATATACATCACATCGTGGCTTAAGCTTATTCAATAATAAAAGTGTTTTATTTCTCTGCTACTTTTGTGAAGGGGTTTTTAGGGCCGAGAGATTTGTTTTTAATTATATTGACTACCTGACCTGCCTCTTGAGAAATCTGTATGCAGGTCAGGAAGCAATAGTTAGAATTGGACATGGAACAATAGACTGGTTCCAAATAGGAAAAGGAGTACGTCAAGGCTGTATATTGTCACCCTGCTTATTTAACTTATATGCAGAGTACATCATGAGAAAAACTGGGCTGGATGAAGCATAAGATTCAAGATTGGAATCAAAATTGCTGGGAGAAATATCAATAACCTCAGATATGCAGATGACACCACCCTTATGGCAGAAAGTGAAGAAGAACTAAAGAGCCTCTTGATGAAAGTGAAAGAGGAGAGTGAAAAAGTTGGCTAAAAGCTCAACATTCAGAAAACTAAGATCATGGCATCCAGTCTCATCACTTCACGGCAAATAGATGGAGAAACAATGGAAACAGCAGAGATTTTATTTTTTTGTCTCCAAAATCACGGCAGATGGTGACTGCAGCCATGAAATGAAAAGACACTTAATCCTTGGAAGGAGAGTTATGACCAACCTAGAGAGCATATTAAAAAGCAGAGACATTACTTTGCCAACAAAGGTCCGTCTAGTCAAGGCTATGGTTTTTCCAGTAGTCATGTATGGATGTGAGAGTTGGACTATAAAGAAAGCTGAGCGCCGAAGAATTGATGCTTTTGAACTGTGGTGTTGGAGAAGACTCTTGAGAGTCCCTTGGGTTGCAAGGAGATCCAACCAGTCCATCCTAAAGGAAATCAGTCCTGGATGTTCATTGGAACGACTGATGTTGAAGCTGCAGTTCCAATACTTTGGCCACCTGATGTGAAGAGCTGATTCCTTTGAAAAGACCCTGATGCTGGGAAAGATTGAGGGCAGGAGGAGAAGGCGATGATAGAAGATGAGATGGTTGGATGGCATCACCAACTCAATGGACATGGGTTTGGGTAGACTCCAGAAATTGGTGATGGACAGGAAGGCCTGCTGTACTGCAGTCTACGGGATTACAAAGAGTCAGACATGACTGAGCAACTGAACTGAACAGTACTAAACAGCAGCAATATTCTTACTCGACAAGATAAAAGAAAAATTATTTTGATTCTTCCTAAATCAACTCAATAGAATATATTCCTGAGAAAATGTTATTATTCATGACCATATTAAGAGTAGAGGTAACAAGCTCAAACACAAGAGGCATGGGTTATATTAAGCCTCATATCATACTTGCTGCATGTTCTCCCTTACAATGAAGGTAAATACCCGCCAAAATACCACCTCAGACCACTTCGTCGTCTATGAACTGGGATGCCACAGCAACAAAACCACATGGCAGTCTTAAGGCACTTCCTCACAGAAGGTTCCTGTGAAAGTGATTATCTGTGAAAAGGTCAAGTTAAAACAATTCTGGAAACCATACTTGTAAAACCTCAAATCGGGAAATAACATACAATAGAAATAAGATAATAGAGTCTAAAAAGGTTGAAGAAGTGAAGTGAAGTCAAGTCAAGTCACTCAGTCGTATCCGACTCTTTGCGACCCCATGGACTGTAGCCCACCAGGCTCCTCTGTCCACGGGATTCTCCAGGCAAGAATACTGGAGTCGGTTGCCATTTTCTTCTCCACTAGAAAGGTTAAAACTGACAATATCCACCCACAACATCCTTTCCCACAAAGCTCCCAGGGCAGACTTTCCTATAAACACTGAACAGGCCAAAAGTCCCAGTATCATCATCTCAGGTGGTGGGTCAGGGCTGACATACCTACCCAACAAGGAACTAGGGGATGTGGAGTCAGGGACACACAGGTTCCTGTGGGAAATAAGTCCATTCCATCAAGGATATAAACACTGGCTTTTTCTGGAATTACTGAAAGATGATTTCTTCCTTCTGCCATTCTAGGGTTTTCACCTGCAAGGCAGATAAGGGAAAACTTAAAGGAATCAAAAGAAATGGGAATCAAGAAGCTACTAGGCAATGGGACAGGATAGAAAACCCAGAAATACGCCCATGCACCTATAGCCAATTAATCCATGACAACGCAGGCAAGACTACATGATGCTGGGAAGACAGTCTCTTCAATAAACGGCATTGGGAAAACTGGACTGTCACATGTAAAAGAATGAAATGAGATCATCAACTAACTCCACACACAAAAAAAAACTCAAAATGGACTAAAGACCTAAATGTTACATCAGACACTATAAAACTCTTAGAGGAAAACATAGGCAGAATACTCTCAGACATAAATCACAGCAAAATCTTTTTTAATCCATCTCCCAGAATAACGGATATAAAAGCAGAAATAAACAAATGGGACCTACTTAAATTCAAAAGCTTTTGCAAAGCAGAGGAAACAAAAAGACAACCCACAGATTGGGAGAAAATATTTGCAAATGATATGACTGATTAAGAGGTTAAACTCCAAAATTTATAAACAGCTTATGATGCTTAATAGCATCAAAATAAACAACCCACTCAAAAAATGGGCAGAAGACCTGATAGACAATTCTCTAAAGGGGATATACAGATGGCCAATAGGCACATGAAAAAATGTTCATAATCTCTAGATATTAGAGAAATGCAAATCAAAACTACAATGAGATATCATCTCATACCGATCATAATGGCTATCATTAAAAAATCCACAAACAAATTCTGGAGAAGGTGTGGAGAGAAGGGAACCCTCCTGCTCTGTTGGTGGGAATGTAAATTGATACAGCCACTATGAAGAACAGTATGGACATTCCTTAAAAAACTAAAAATAGAGCTACCATATGACCCTGCAATCCCACTCCTGGGCATATATCCAGAGAATAACGTGGCACCAAAGGATACATGCATCTGAATATCCAGTGCAGCACTGTTCACAATGGCCAAGACATGGAAACAACCTAAATGTCCATTGACAGAGGAATGGATAAAGATGTGTGTGTGGGTGTGTGTGTGTGTGTATTACTCAGCCATTAAAGAGAATGAAATAAGGCCATTTTCAGCAACATGGATGGACCTAGAGAGTGTCATACCAATTGAAGTAAGTCAGACAGAGAAAGAGAAATATCATTTGACATCTCTTATATGTGGAATTTAAAAAGAAATGATAAAAATGAACTTACTTACAAAACAGAAAGAGACTCACAGACTTAGAAAACAAACTCATGGTTGCTGGGGGGAAGGGATAGTTAAGAACTTCAGGAAGGTCATGTACATGCTGTTATATTTAAAATGGATAACCAACAAAAACCTATTGTATAGCATATGGAACTCTGCTCAGTATTATATGCCATGCGGGATGGGACGGGGGTTTGGGGGAGAACACCATGAATATGTTTCTATCCTGAAAAGTGTGTCTCAGTTACATGTATATGTATGGATACATGTATTATATGTATGACTGAGTCCCTTTACTGTTCACCTGAAACTATCACAACATTGTTTATTAGCTATACCCCAATATAAAATGGTTTTGGTTTTAAAGAAAATAAAGAATAAAAATTTTTTTAAAGAAAAGAAGGAAAGATACTAGGGTTTTATGTTTGCAGTTTTGTTTTTGTCTTTTTTGCCTTTTGGTCATTTTGTTTCAATTATTCTCCTCGTGGTAAGTTTAAAATTTTTACATTTATAAGCAAATTATGAAGGAAGGAAGAAAACAGCGCCAACCTCATTTTTTCATTTAAAATTACCTGCAGCCAAAAGTAATGCTTAAGTTCCATGTTTCTTAGTGTTTTCTATTAAATGTGTAAAAGATATAACAATAATCAAAGCTCCTTTACTAAAAAGCCTGAATTTGTGTTTTCACTCAATTGCGAGTTAAACATAAATCCTGAAAGAAAACTTCACCTATGGTTTTAAACACAGGAATGGACCACTTGCCTGGGGAATTCTCCCCAATCCTTCTTTTATTTCTAGTAGAACACTGTAAGTCTGGGTCTTTGTCATCGAGGGTAAGGCTGACAGCTCACCATAGATTTCCATTTAGATGAACGTGCTTCTATCCTGAGAAGAAGTGTACTGCCCCAGCTTCATTAACGTTTCTGGCTAGTCCTCAACAGCTCACAACTGACTAAGAGAAAAGCACAGTCAAACTGTCCAGCCCCCGCTCAGGACAACATCAGTAGTGGGGCCACTCTGGACATTTGGAATATAATTGCAAACTTCAGTCAGAAGCCAGTAGAAAATAGAAGACCAGATAGGAAAATAAAGAACTTGTTACACAAGAACTCCTTCAGTTGAGTTCAACATGGCTGCCCCCAAAGCAGGAGGGAGAAATTACCATGAAAGGGGTCAAGATTAACACTCCTTCCTAAGTCATGAGAAGGCTTTCTCATCCTGAATGCATGGCCAACCTCCACTCTGGAAAGGTAATGTAAATACCAATTTAAGCTTTTATAACTGTCAAACAGCCAAGCATGAGCAGCACACAGCAGATGGCAGCTCTCGCCTACACTGATGCAAGTGTGGTCCTGGTGAAGAGGTGGCACTAGGAAGGACATGGTGACAAACTGTGTGTTCAGTACCCCCACTCTTACTCCCACCTCCTCACAACTACCTCCAGCCTTCAATTCCCCAAATATGAGGACAAACCAACTGGTCATAATTTTAATTTATTGCTACTGGGGAGGAAACATGCTAGAACATTAACATGCTAGAACATTAACATAAGATGAGGCTGAAATTAAAAGTTAGTGTGGAGACACTATACTTACTGAAGGAGTCTTTGGGCCTAGAAAAGAAAACAATGGTCTCAGTGGCCCTTGCTGAATCATCTAACTTGGGAGAAAACAAAACCAAACTTTAGGTCCTGCCCTGATGCTCCAGGCCAGTTGTATCCACCTGGGACTTATTACCCCCTGCCCAGAAACCTCCCACCCCCTACATCTGCCAGGGACTTATCACCCCCTGCTCAGGGGACATATCAC
Organism: Budorcas taxicolor; assembly: GCF_023091745.1. NCBI lineage: Eukaryota > Metazoa > Chordata > Mammalia > Artiodactyla > Bovidae > Budorcas > Budorcas taxicolor. The sequence continues at coordinate 95,745,535 of NC_068920.1, forward strand.
CCCCTGCCCAAAACCTCCCACCCTCTGTTCAACAACAAATGCCATCTCAACTAAAGAATACCCAAAACGTCCCGCCTGACTAAAGTTTCCCTTATCGCTTCCACAAACCTCCTTTTAAATATGAAGCCTCCCTGATCCCTCTCGTGCCCAGCCTGGTTGTTAGGCCTACTGTTGCCCTTCCTTGCCTGAATAAAGGTAACCTACCTCCGTTGAGGTCATCTCTCCTTCTTTTCTGCCTCGGCCCGAACTAAACCTTACACTTACCTGCTACCAATGATGAAACCTGTGTTTCCTTTCTGCTGGGTAGAGGATATTAACTAAATTCTTTCATCAGACATTATATCTGAATCTCTAATGTTGAGGCTTTAGAGATTTGCTTTGCTTTTTATTTTAAACACAAAGAGCATCTGTTGGCTGAAATAATCGCCTATTACTGACACCTCATTTTCCCTTCTATTATCAGCCCAAAAAGTTTTGTGTGGCTGCCACAGGCAGAAAGCCTCTGCTGTTTACTCTGCAGCCATCAAAAGGTTTTGGAACTGAGCTCAGAGGGAGGCTGGGAAATGAGGTAAGCCTGCTGGGCTCCACACAGGAGTGCACTGGAGGAGGAAGCACCCCTGAAGACAGGAATTGCAACATGAGAACATTTCCCCACTTACCAGGTGGGGTTCCTGGTTCCTGCTGTGCTTGGGATCACAGTGGGAATAAAGCTGGAAGAATTGTGCTCTGAAGTACTTCCCAACAGCCCATTCCCTGTGGCTTCTAATGGCAAAAATGACAGGAAAAATAAACTGTGGGCACACATGTCTAAGCAATGTGTATTTATCTTTCTGGCTAATAAAACCTTGATTTTGATTGGGGTGGAAATATGTCCTCATCCCATGGAATGAATTTTGATTGTAAATCAGTCATGACCACCCACTGTCCATTTTCCCAGACATTCTTGGGCTGAAGAGAATGTGTCTCAGTCATGGTAATGAGTTGTCAGGGGCCTTTGGGGAAAGTTTCACTTTTCTAGTGAGTGAGAAAAATGTGTTTGGCACTACCCTTTTCTCCCCCTTTTCTTCTTGCCTTGAACACAGATACGGCATCATAAGCTTGAACATTCTGCTACCATGAAAAAAAGAGGCCAAGAGAATCTTCGACATGCCAGCTCTAACATTGAGTCACTGAGCTAACAATGCCACCTTGTCACATGGGGGAAATGTGTCAATAGTCTGGATTTCCGTTGTTCACAGAAATAATTTCTGAGTTAAAAATATCTGCTCATCTTCTATGGCTTTGAGAATAGAGCAGTTTCTCTAGAGGAAAGCCAGTCCTTAAATTGTCTTCCTGTTTACTTGGGATTTTTCTTATAATCCATTATTTTTTCAGTTTTATAATACATCAGGTCCACAAGAACTTGTCCTCGTGAAGGACCAATCCATAAAGAGATGACAATGGTGTTTTACCCTCACAACTCAAAACAAGAGAAATTACATTGGTCTACCTGCCTGGGTCCCCACTGGTCACACACAGAAAAATGGTTTTCACAACTGGTTAAAATTATAGTGTAGCAGGAGGCTCAGGTGCAAAAGGAAAAGTTGTTCTCCATAAAAACAGACTCAGAGAGATGCCAATAAGGAGGTGGATCTTAAAATCACAGTGTCACAACAGTAAAGTTTGTGCAAGAGTAGTCTCTCATAGAGGGAAGAAAAATTTGCCAGACTAAATGAAAGGCTGATATCTTTCAACAACAGAAATTGAGGAAAGATAGGCAATCCTCCAGGGCCCAATGATCATTCACAGGCAAACGAGCTGCTCATCTGGTTACAAGCAGTCTTGCCTCAATCATACACAACTATCAAGCGGCCACCCAAATTCCACGGTCTGTCTGAGAGAGGCACCAGAAGAGTTAGACACTGTGTGCTCTAAAGAACATTGCCAGAGCACAGTAAGTGCTCAATAAATATGTGATCAATGTATACCACATTTTCTGACTTAAAAATAAAAGAGAAAGCCCCTGCAAAGTAACACTGGCCACACTGAAGCTTATATAGAAGAAACAAATGAGCAGGTAGAAATGCCAATTCACATAAACCATGGTGAAATATCCCGGTTTCTGAACAAACTCCCAGCAGAGGGCTAACAGAGAGTCCACTTACTTTGTAAATCCAAGTGTCCTGGGCTGAAAGACTTACATCCCAGCAGAGAGAACTTTCCTCTGAGAGCACCAAATGACTTCCAGGAATCATTAGAGACTCCTTATAAGATCTAAGTGGATAAAGTCATTCATATTAAAATAGAACACTTCTTTTAAGAAATTTAAAAAGAGAGAGGGAAATTGTGAATTCCCCAAACGATGGTTGAGTTTGATGGGTGAGATGGTAGGTCAGATTCTGTCCCTGGGGGAAGCTGACAACAAAAGAGCTAAGACCTATTGCGTGCTCACAGTGTTTGGCATAGGTTAGTTCATTCAATCTTCAGAATGACCTTAGGCAGTTAAAAAGCATTATTGTTGCTCATTGTATAGTTAGGAAACCAAGACTTAGCAAGATTAAGTTACTTTCTTAAAATCACACAGCTATAAAGGGGTTGGGGTTCAGATTCAGCCCAGACAGTCTAATTCCAGAGTCTATACTAATACTCCCTTAAAAGTATCCCTATTTTCCTATAAAATGCTAGGTCCTTCATGCAGACTAAGGTATAGTTGGACTCCCAGGCCAGGGAGTGCCACTGGGCTTGGTCTGTGCTCAAGACAGAGAAGTAACCTCACTACAAGCCCAAGAAACAGTCCAAAAAGAGGGCTTCTTAGGGCCCCCCAGCTCTTTCTCTGTAACCTTCCTCTCCCCACAATGTACACTCCACAGACTTTAATAATGCTGTTTAAGGAAGCACATTTATCTTACCATGTGTTTCCCTTGGTCTTTTTAGACTCTTTGGTATTTTTAATTCATTAGGAACTCTTTTGTCTATGAAAGACTCACTTCCAAGCTCTGTCACCAACTTACTATACAACCTGTACAGCAAGTCAATCATAGTTGAAATTATCTTGTTTCCCAATTTGCTTGCTTATTTTTGTCTCTTCTCTCTAGAATGTTAAATTCTATGAGAACAAGGATCATTTCAATCTTGGCCTAACATGGTACCTGACACACAAACATTGCTTAATTTATATTTGGTAAATGAATGAATAAATGAAGAAAGCCACAGAAAACAAAGCAGTTGTATATTATGTCTGCCAATTCAGAGTCGCACAGATAATTGAATTCTTTTTCTTCTTCATTATTGTTATTACCATAGAAACAGCTGTAGATTATTAAGTTGCCTATTAATTGCCAACACTACTGGGCATTTTAAATACATTATCCCATTTAATCTTCACAAGTAATATTACTCTTCCTGCTTTACAGATGAGGAAACTGGGGCTTAGAGAAACTAAGTTGTTTGCCAAAGGTTTCCAATCACCCTTAAGACAGGGCTTAGATTTCTTAACATGGTTTACAACCTCATCTTTTTTCTTAGCTCAAACTTCAAACTGATGCTACATTCTCTGTCAGTTAGAATTGTAGCATATGGTAGCTTACCATATTTATTTTTTCATCTAAGAAGTCCAGGTAGGAAATGCAGGGCTATCACAATAACTCTATGATATCAGCTCCTTCTGTTTTTCTTTTTCATGGTATTCCAATATGCTGTGTTGTTACTTCAGGATCATAAATGGTAGATGCTCTTGCAAGCATTTGATCAGCATTCAGAGGAAGGAGGAGAAACGGCAAAAGTCCATGGCAACAAAGTTTTCCTCCTTAATCCTAAAAACAAAAACTTTCCAGACTTCCCCCAACAAACTGGGCTAAGACCTTTTACCACATAGTCATCATTAGCTGTAAGAGAGGCTTCTGTGAGAGAAGATGGGAAAGAAAATAGAAGACAGAAATGGCTCTCAGGTCAGCTAATCAGCAATGTCTGCCATCCAACCATCCAGACCTACTTCAGATGCACAGCATGTCAATACTCACTGTTGTTTCCAGATCTTTGTATCTGTTCTTCCTGCTCTGCTATTCAGCTCAGTGCAAATGTTTCCTTTTTTTTTTTTTTAATCCTTCCTGATTTGGAACTTCCCACCACCAAGAGTGGGTAAATGGTTCCTATTGGCACCTTGGACTGACCCGCCCTTTTTCTCGTCTGTATTCTCTTCTAGACTGAACTCTTTGAGAGTGCCACATCTTCTTTCTTGCCATATCCCTGGCATCCATCACAATGTCTGACTCAATAAACCTTTACTGAATGAGTAAAGTGATGAAGCAAGGCATCAAATTCCAGTCATTTCAGTTCCAAAGTCCATGCTCTGTTCACTAGATAACATTGACTCCTAGGATTAAACAACCTTTCAAAAATCCATTCAAGAGACTTCCCTGGTGGTCCAGTGGTTGGGAATTCACCTTGCAATTCAGGTGATTCTGGTTCAATCTCTGGTTGAGAAACTAAGACCTCACATGCCACAGAGCAAGTAAGCCTGTGTGCCACAACTACTGAGCCCATGCACCACAAGGAAAGCTACTACATGATACATCAAGATCTTGCATGCCCCAGCTAAGACTGGACACAGCCAAATACATAAATAAATCCATTGAAAGTTCTCCAACCTTCACCTCCAGAGACACCATGGAGTTTTATTCTCAACATCATCATTATCATATTTCCCACATGCTGTCTAATAGAAGACCCAGAAACATTTAAAGTCACCAAGAGTTGAGCAGGAGGAAACCAGAATGTTAAAAATAGCCCAGTGAGGTGTCTAGTGCCCAGTACCAAAGAAAATTGAAAGCTGAATATAAATAATGAAAAACAGTTCAGAATTCAAGCAGGATGCTCTGGTCTACTCAACTGTAGCTTTAGCACTAACTGGCATTTGCTTTTCATATTTCCATGTGTGTTTAGTAATTACAGACCATAACTCATGTTCTGTGACTTAAACAAAAAAAATTGAATTCCAAATGCATTGTGATGACTCAGAGGTAATTGTTCATTTAGATGAAATGTACACCCAACAAACAGAGCTTTCAAGGCAGACAAGGTCCCTCAGAGGTGGCTAAGAAAATGTTATGCTTATCCTATGTAGTGTTGTTAGAAAGAAAGGAAACTTCTTGCCATCTGCTGGCAAGACACTGTTCCTCTACCTGTTCCTCTGGATCTTAATGAGGGGCAAACCAGCAATACCGCTGTTGCAGCCACCACAGGTACAGAAATCACTATCTTTACCTGAGAGTACAGTCTGTTTTCTTTTGTCTTTTTAATTTTGTCATGATAGGTCACTTCCTCTTTTTGTTTTAATACTTCCCCTCACTCAACACATATATCTCATACATGTTAACACATAAACCTCATACATGTTAACTCAACACATATACCTCATACATGTTAAATGGGTCATCCACTTCTCCGTCTCAGCATACTGCTAATGAAAAGAAATCTAAATAACTCTGGCAATCTAAAATATATTCACAAATGTTTTGACATGCCTCCTTCCAAAGAGTATAGCTTATTTCCCTTCCCTTTGAATGTGGGCTATACTTAGTGACCCTCTTCTGACAAGTAGAATACAAAGGAAATGGCAGTAGAAGAATGGAAGGCCAGGTCACAAAAGGCACTCCCCCTCCTCCTCCTCTGTCATCTTTCTTTCTTACTTACTTCCTTTCTCTTTTCCTTCCTTTCAGCTTTTCTTTCTCTGTCTCCTTTTTCTCTTATCACTCACTCTGGGAGAAGGTCCATGAGACATTCAAGAAACCTTGTAGAGAGACCCATGCAAACAAGGAACTGAGGTCATATATGTGAGCTTGGAAGCAGATCTTCCAACCTCAGCCAAGTCTCAAATGCCTGCAACCTTGTGAGGGACCACGAGCCAGGATCGTCCCAGCTGCTTACAAATTTCTGATCACAGAAACTGAGAAATTAAAAATGCTTGCTTTTTAAGTCACTAATTTATTACAAAGGAATAGATGACTGAAACAGCTACAATAAAAAAATATTTTGTACAATTAATATATACAAATAGCCCTTCCTCCTGATATGATTTTCATTTTTACATATTATCTTCTGTTTGCATATTATCTTCTATTGACTAAAAAATATTCACAGTCTGAAAATAGAGTTATTTTATTTGGTGGGAAATTTTTAGGACTTCAAGCCTGAGATACAGCATCTCAGGTAGCCCTAAGAGATTGCTCCAAGGAGGCAGAAGGGGGAATAAGGATATATACAAGCTTATAACAAAGGAAGGCAGGCAGTCTGAACATCAAAGATTACTATTAATTAAGGAAAACCAGATATGTCAAGTTAAGGAATTCAGCACTCTTCCAGTCCATGGGGTCTCAAAGAGTCAGACATGACTGAGTGACAAACACTTCCACTTTATGTATGGGAAGATGCAGGAGTCTGGGATTATTAAAGTCATCCCTTGCATATGATCTCAGCTATCTGTGGCCAGCAACTTGTTTTTTTTTTTATTTCTCACATTCCCCTGATCTACTCAGCAATCACCTGGGATGGGGGTAGGCACATCTGCTGGATCACAGGCTTTCTTTTCCTTTTTGGTAGCCCTCATTCACACTTGGAGGCCCAAAGTTGCTGATGGCTGTTACATCCTTGTTTATTGATATGGCAGTAGATATTCCATTTCATGGGCTTCCCAGGTGGCACTAGTGGTAAAGAACCCACCTGCCAATGCAGGAGATGTAAGAGATGAGGGCTCGATTCCTGGGTCAGGAAGATCCCCTGGAGAAGGAAATGATAACACACTCCAGTATTCTTGCCTGAAGAATCCCACGGACAGAGGAGCCTGGCAGGCTACAATTCATAGGTCACAAAGAGTCGGACACAACTGAAGCGACTTAGCACAACACAGCATTCCATTTCATTTCATATGGAAATGCTTTATATAATTACCATAATGCAAATACAATTCTGACTTTTGCCATTTTCTCATATTTGGTCAGAAACATTTCCCTAGGTATTGTCTTCAAAGTTACCATTTTAATATTTGATTAATATTTGATCATAGTTTATTAAACCATTTCCATGTATTGCACATTTCAGTTGTTTCCAGTTTTTCCTTCTAGAGCTTTTATTGCAGTGAATATCTTTGAATATACAGCTTCTTGCTTTTCTTGATTTATTTGGTCAAAATAAACTTTTTATATTTGAATTACAATAAAAAGATTGTGACCATCTTTGTGGCTATCATTACATATTGTCATATGTATTTTTTCAAAAAGATATATCAATTCCTCAGCAATGAACAGATATATCGGCTATACTACAATCATGATTGTATTATAATCTTTTAAAGTTTTGCTGGGAGGTACAATATTGCATTGCAAGTTTGCTTTCAGTTGAATTTCTTTGATTTCTAATGAGGTTGTAGGAGTTTTTTGCATATTTAATTATCACTTGTTTCCCCTCTTGTGAATTATCTCCTCCTGTATTTTATGCTTATTCTAGTCTTAATGAATATACTTTCTTATAAATTTGAATATAAAATTACAGATTAGAAATATTCAGTTCAGTTTAGTCGCTCAGCTGGGTCCAACTCTTTGCAGCCCCATGGACTGCAGCACGCCAGGGCTTCCTGTCCATCAACTCCCAGAGTTTACTCAAACTCATGTCCGTTTAGTCGGTGATACCATTCAACCATCTCATCCTCTGTCATCCCCTTCTCCTCTCACCTTCAATCTTTCCCAGCATCAAGGTCTTTTCAAATGAGTCAGCTCTTCACATCAGGTGGCCAAAGTATTGGAATTGCAGCTTCAACATCAATCCTTCCAATGAACACTCAGGACTGATCTCCTTTAGGATGGACTGGTTGGATCTCCTTGCAGTCCAAGGGACTCTCAAAGAGTCTTCTCCAACACCACAGTTCAAAAGCATCAATTCTTCGGCACTCAGCTTTCTTTATAGTCCAACTCTCACATCCATACATGACCACAGGAAAAACCATAGCCTTGACTAGACAGACCTTTGTTGGCCAAGTAATGTCTCTGCTTTTTAATATGCTTTCTAGGCTGGTCATAACTTTTCTTCCAAGGAGTAAATGTTTTATTTCATGGCTGCAGTCACCATCTGCAGTGATTTTGGAACCCCCCCAAAATAAAGTCTGTCACTGTTTCCACTGTTTCCCCATCTATTTGCCATGAAGAGATGGGACCAGATGCCATGATCTTTGTTTTCTGAATGTTGAGCTTTAAGCCAACTTTTTCACTCTCCTCTTTCACTTTCATCAAGAGGCTCTTTAGTTCCTCTTCATTTTCTGCCATAAGGGTGGTGTCATCTGCATGTCTGAGGTTATCAGTATTTCTCCCGGCAATCTTGATTCCAACTTGTGCTTCATCCAGCCCAGTTTTTCTCATGATGTACTCTGCATATAAGTTAAATAAGCACGGTGACAATATACAGCCTTGATGTACTCCTTTTCCTATTTGGAACCAGTCTGTTGTTCCATGTCCAGTTCTAACTGTTGCTTCCTGACCTGCATACAGATTTCTCAAGAGGCAGGTCAGGTGGTCTGGTATTCCCATCTCTTTCAGAATTTTCCAGTTTATTGTGGTCCACACAGTCAAAGGCTTTGGCATAGTCAATAAAGCAGAAATAGATGTTTTTCTGGAACTCTCTTGCTTTTTTGATGATCCAGCGGATGTTGGCAATTTGATCTCTGGTTCCTCTGCCTTTTCTAAAACCAGCTTGAACATCTGGAAGTTCAGGGTTCATGTATTGCTGAAGCCTGGCTTGGAGAATTTTGAGCATTACTTTACTAGCGTGTGAGACGAGTGCAATTGTGTGGTAGTTTGAGCATTCTTTGGCATTGCCTTTCTTAGGGAGAAATATTAACCTTTTGCAAAAATCTTTTATTAAAATGCTTTTCCAGCCATTTGTCTAGTTTTATTAGCTTTCTCACTATACAAAAATTCATAATTTTTTACATTCAAATGTATCAATACTTTTATCTCTTCTATTACTTTCTATTGCTCAAAAGCTAAGACAGTTCACATTTTTCCTCTGATATGAGCTTCTATTTTCTTCTAGTTTCTCTAGAACTTATGAAGAGGTGTTTTGTTTTGTTTCTTATATTTACCTCAAATCCATCTGGAGTTTGTTTGGGTATATACTGTAAATATAGATTTTTTAAAAATCTTTAGCTTATTCATGTTTAAATTAAAAATAGTTCACAGGAGATTAGCTTTAACTTTTTTACAACATTTCTAGGGCTCACTGGAGATCACTGAGTGTCCCTCCACAAATAAAATGGCAAAGGTAACAGATCTGGAACAGGTGGTAGATGCTACTGATTGAAATCTCTTCCTTTTCTTTCCTGATAACCACAGCAGAGACAAGTGCTTCTAGGGTTACTGGGCTCTTCCCCAGCTCCAGGCGGTTAGTCATGACTGGCCAATGACAGAGGAAAACATTTCCATCAAAGTAGTTACCTGCGTATGATGCCTGAAACATGTCGCTCACCTTGTGATCACAAGAAGACAGATTAGAGAGAAAATACTAGGTAGAGATGGCGAAGCCTTGGGTTCTAGATGATGCTGAGCCACAGAATTAATCAAGTCCAGAACCATCCTCCCTAAGAACATGTTCTATGAGAGAATACATATTCCTACTTTGAAGTCACTTTTAGATGTCTTCTCTGTTATTTTCAGCTGAAGGCATTCTAAGTTTTAAAACCTCAAAGAGTCGGACACGACTGAGCGACTGAACTGAACTGAACTGATATTTTTCTCCTTGCTCACTTATTTCTCTCATTTAGAAAATGTGGTTCAAGCTTAAGAAACTGATTTCTGAATTGTGAAAGTGTTCAATAGCCAGTGCATGTCTAGGAGAGGGTATTCCATGAACTTCCCTCAGTCTTCACCACACCAAGAGTTTACATAACTGTTTCTCTTCCACGTCCCAAATGCCTTTGTGCTCAGGGTACTTATTTTCTTTCTCAGATACAAGTAGAGAACACTAGGGCCTTACAGCCTCCAATTCAAAAGGATGAGTTAAAATGAATGACAAGTGGCATTTGCTACTGCCATTGAATGCAAATCTCTCGACATCTCTTTTTCTCCAACAATACATTGAAAACTGAGCACTTTGACAAGATTTTGATAGTAAGAGCACTAAACTGCCATATTCTACAGATCCTGTCACAAATGAACAATGGTTGCTCCTATTAATAACCATCTGAATGATTGCAAATATCCAAACAACTTGAAGTTAAATAATAAGTTAAAATAAATTTGATGATCTATATAAGTGGTTTTCATAGATTCTATGAGCTCCATGGGGTTCCCTGATATTTCAGATGGTAAAGAATCCACCTGCAATGCAGAAGACCTGGGTTTGATCTCTGGGTTGGGAAGATCCCCTGGAGGAGGGCATGGCAACCCACTCCAGTATTCTTGCCTGGAGAATCCCATGGACAGAGGAGGCTGGCAGGCTACAGTCCACAGGGTCATAAAGAGTCGGAAATGACTGAGTGACTAAGCACATGAGCTCCATAGAATGCTAAGGGTTCTGCAGAAATATCTCAGATGAGGGTAGGAGGAATTGAGAAATCAGAGCTTGGTTCTGGCACCCTCTTCAAGTGTAAAGCTCTGCTTTTTTATCTGTATTACATACAGATTCGTCTTGTACAGAATATTCCACTTGGAGAAAAGATTGCTTTTTTAAATTTTGAAATACTAGTAACACTTGATGTTTGAAGCAATCCAGATGTTTGCAATCAGGCAAAAAACAATCAGATCATTAAGAAAAAGACAGGAAGAGACAAATACTATCTCTATCTTCTTTTTATTTTTATTCTTGCTATTTTCAGCCTAATGATTTAATCAACACATAGGTAATTTTTCAAATGAGAACTGAAAAAGATGAGGCTTTCAGTATTGGATCCGTATTATGTATCTGATCATCTCAACAAATGTTAGAGGGGTGGGCAGTAAGGGGAAGAAGGCAGGTTCTCATTGTTCCATTATAATATGATAACCTGACAGCACAAATTACTGGCATAGCTGTAGCATATTGGCATACACAGTCTATTTCTATTGATTCTTAAACTTAAAGAGTCCATGACCTCATCCAAAGTACGCTTTTTAATAATTCACTTCATTAAAGGGTCCATTAAAATGTCAGAACTGTCATAAAGCTTGTAAACACTTAGTTACCTCTAATGTCTTCAAAATAAAGATGCATTATTGATGAAATCTTGGTTTACAATCGTTTTGCTTCCATTTGGCAAAGCCAATATAACACATGCTTTCTCCATATCCCATCACATGCTCCTCCCTCTTCAACTGCAACACTTTGTTCCTAGGTCTCCCATAGTTCTTTGCAAAAGAGCTCCTTGGCATACTATCTTATTCTAAGCTAGGAAAATTGACTTATGGGCTAATTTGTTTCAAAAAAGATACCAGCATATTGGTCTGATTATAAAGTTGGCTGGATAAGCCACCAACCAGAGTATGCAAAAGTGAGAGGAAACTAGACAGTGTGAAATTTACTGCTAGCTGAAATGCTGATTCTTTGAATATGTAAGGCTTTCTCCTGGAGAAATTTCTGGGAGAGTGTAAGCAGGAACCCTTGGTTTTATACACCTTCTCAATGGAACATGAGCACAAAGAACAGCATTAATTTGAGTATCAATCAAACAAGAAAAAGAAAAATACATTTTCTAAAATATAGGGATTCTCCCTAAAAATGTTTGCCAAATAAAATGCAAGATGCCTTGTTAAATAACAAATAATTTTTAGTGAAAATATGCCTTAAATATTGTGTGGGATATACTTATAATAAAAATTATTTGTCATTTATCTGAAATTCAAATTCAACTTGGCGTCTTGGACTTTTATTTGCTAAATCTGGCAGTCCTACCTTCTAAGGCAAATCTTAAGCTTCACCTAACATTAAAAACGCTGATAGTCCTAGCTTAATAGTTTCTAATCCTGGCTATATGTTAGAATTATCTGTGATTTCCTGAGCCCACCCTTCAGAGCAGCTAAATCAAAGTCTCTGGAGTGTGGTGTGGTGGGCCACAAACATTCTTTCAAGCTTCCCAAAGGTTCTAATGGGAAATCAGGTTTCAGAACCACTGTGCTAGAGGATTTTACTCACTTCAGTGTAAAACCTCAGAGAGGAACATCAGATATGTCTTGGGTCTAGTGGTAGGGATATACATGTCTTTTTAAAAGCATATTCAATATTTTAATGTAACTTTGAAAAAATAAAGTCAATATTTTATTGACTCTTGGCAACCCTATGGACTGCAACCCACTAGGCTCCTCTGTCCATTGGATTCTCTAGGCAAGAATACTGGAGTGGGTAGCCTTTCCCTTCTCCAGAGGATCTTTCTGACCCAGGGATTGAACCCAAGTCTCCTGCATTGCAGGCAGCTTCTTTACCAGCTGCACCACCAGGGAAGCTCTTTATATCATAAACTACTCCCCAAATTAAGAATAAAAGACTGATTTAGCCCTGGAGAGCTAAGGGATAATGAAGTACAGGGCTCGAGACCTGAGGCAGGTCCTAGATGAGTGGAGTGGCTGGGACAAAGAACAAGACGCAGACAGGATTTGAAGGATGCACAGGTACCCCAGGTCAGAGGCTACCACAGACCAGAGCTCAAGAGGGTGAACAAGGAGTAGAAGCAGAGCCCAGGAGTTTAGAAAGAGTCAACAGTCAGACCAGATGACGCACAACTGATCTTGTAGCCCTGCCAATTGTAGCACCTGGGGAGATGGGGGCATCAGTCCCAACACCTGGTAGACCCAAGACTCACAGCTGACACAGGGGTGAGCATTTGGCTAGAACAGGGGAAAGAGGTACAGAGAAGGGCGTCTGGTGAAGTCTTTTATCTCAGTCCAGGTGACCTGCACCTGCTGTGATCCAAAATGAGTTTTGCACTTAGAAGACACAGCTTTTTGTCCTGTGTACTTTAAGTAAGTTGAGTGACACCTCTCAATTCCAAAGGTCTTTTCTGAGAAACGGGGAGCCCGTAACCTTTGCAGGCACTTGTAGGTAGCATTTTAAATCATAAGATTTATGTCAAAGTAGAATGTGGTCTACAGGTGTCTTCATGGAAGCCTGTCACTTTCTTGGTAACCATCTCTACCACCACGGGCCCCATGGCCTCCATGTGCAGGCCTCCCCTACTCCTCCTCAAGGTTCATTGCACTCTCACTCATGTAGATGGCTTGTTTACAGGACAGCGGAGATCCAGTGCCTGTGTTGAAACCCAGCAGGGTGGATCCTCAATGAATGCCTTAATTGGACCAAGAAATCCAAACAGATGTTTCTACCTCTGAAACAATTCTTGGTATTCCAATCACTGAATATTTTCATTTTCTCCTCTATTTATATCAGTTTAAGCCTTGTATTTATTAGTTGTGTGACTTTGAACAAATGATTTAACTACTCAAAGCCTCAGTGTGCCAATCCTGTAAAATGAGAGAATTAGTACCTTGTTGACTTAAAAAACAGTCACAACCTAAAAGTTGAGGGTTATGTTTTATTCAGTGAAATTTTTAGGACTTAAGCCCAGGAAGCAGCAACTCAAGTAGCCTTGAGAGAACTACTCCAAGGAGGCAGGGGGAGGAACTAGGTTATATAGAAGCTTGCAACAAAAAATCAGATATCCCAAGTTAAAGAATTTAGTGTTTTTCTATGTATGGGAAGATGCAAGAGTCTGGGCTCACTGAAATAATTTCTTTTATACGCATCTCAGGTATCAGGAGCCAGTATCCTGTGTTTTTCACATCCTAAGTTCCTCAGGACTCCCCAGAGGGAGTGGCTGCAGCCTAATGGCTGTTAATCACAGGAATTCTTCTCCTTCCTGAGTGCCCTGGAGGCCTGGAATTGCTGATGACTATAACATCTTTGTTTATTGATATGACAGGAAATATTCCAATTTTCAACCTTAAAGATTTGTGTTGAGACTTAATTTAGATATGTATGAAAATCTTTAGCCCAGTATCTGATACTGTATACTTCAAAGATATTAGCTATTACTAGAATTATCATCACTCAATTCAGCATTACTCCAGCAAGATTCTTGACTAGGACATACGCATTCCATGCCACCCCTAAGGTTTGCACTTTATGCTACAGCCCCACAGTAGAAGCTGGGCATTCTGAAATCACCTACTGTTTCAGGAATCATGAAAATAAACCATAAATATTCCACAGTTCTCACTGACTACAAAAAAATAAAAGTCATCCTGCATTTGCTATATTCCCCTCCATCTTTATTTTCTGTCTTGGGTCTATATTTTATTGAGATTTCCACTCTACTAATAAAATAACATCATGCTTTTATGATCTTCTCTATGTAAAAAGCCTTAAACCATCTCTCCACCCCCCCAAAGACATAAACTTAAACCTAAAGCCATATGGCACTAGAATTAAAGTCAGCATATTGCTGCATTGTATAATCCACCATCATTATAAATGATTTCTTGGTGATGACATTGTATTAACCCACTCTGCTGTGTAGTGATTCATTATAGATCTAAGTTTTCCTTTGCAGCCCAGGCAGCTGTCTTTCAAATGGAGCTCAGCTGAATTTAGCGCACAGACATGTTGCGTTGCCAGCACCATTCCCCAGTCCCACCGGCTGCCTCGAGGAAGCTGCCTGCTTCAGATTATCTGCAGGGTTTCTGGTTTTTAGTAAGGAATGCTGCAACTCCATAGCCACAGGATCCCATTATAATGCATGGAGGTAATCAGTTCTATTCATCATTAAAGACACATGACCTTGTGGCTCAAATTACACTAGAAAACGTTTAAGTCAGGGGCACAGCTTTCTAATTTGTTAATTTGCAAGTTTGATGGTATGAATGAGATTCACAAGAGAGATGGGGAATTTCCTTTAATTAATGAGAGGATGTGAATGTCCCCTCCTTTCAAGGAGTGAGCTTAGTACTTAACATGCATAACAACAACTACCTAGGCAACTATTATGTGTATATAAAATACATTACATATTAAGCACACAAGTATATTTGTCACCTTGATGTCCCCAGTCTTAAAGCCTATCTTAATACTCAAGTAAAATGATTCAAACAATAATACTCTTGAGAAAGAGAAAAGCAGCCCTGAAATCCAGCAACTGGCCTGGCACACACAGTTGGGTGCTCTTCTGTTGAACATAAACAATTTTATGGAACATCAATATCAGACAAGGCCACTCTGTGGCCATGATGGGTAAAGACAGAAACAGGACAACTCCATATGCAGAAACACAGATTAAACCATGAACACTGTCCAACCCACAAAACACCGAAACACCCCCATCCCTGGTAACAAAATTGACTGCTGTTTCTTTACCAATTACACCTTGAGCCTCTCCTTTAGTCTGGTTAAGATACCCAATCAGAGAATTACCCCTCCTTTGGACAGCATTCAATCAGAGCAAAGCTCTGTTTCCTTAAAACCTCCACACACATCACCAACACAAGCTCAAATCCTGTAACTGAATATCCTCTGCCTGGGATGCCACACAGTTTAACAAGCAATAGCCTCAGCTTGCTTCACTGCTTTTCTGTTCTTGGTGGTCTTTGGCTAGAGGACATCAACACCACAAGATATCAGTACTTATCCTTCCTGCCTTTTCAAATGGCACCTGGTGTCTTTGAGCGAAAGAGGTTTATCTGGCTTTCACACCTGGATCAATCCTGCAAGTTCTCTAGATGCTAACTGGTACTCTTAGTTCTACCTTAGGAGCTCTAGGACCATTATCTTTCGACTTCTTCCTGAAGAACACAATAAATGCAAGGCTGTGAGCAAAACAAGCTTTTGTGTGAGGATTTGAACGTAATGGAGTGCAGCACAGAACATGTAACTTAAAGCTGACTAATGTGCATCCATGTGCTAAAGTTTTTCAGGTACTCTCTCTCACCTCCTCCCCACTGCCACCCTCCTCCAACCCCATCCCTTCTTAAAATTTTGTATATAGATTCTCCTCGCTCTCTTACCTCCATGATACCAGCTTTGCTTACATGTTAATCTGTCCTTCCATCCATCTGTCCTTCTGTCCTCTGTACCCTCAAATCTCAGCCTCCAGCAATGTCTCCCATATGCCTCTCTTACTTATTTGCAGAGACCCCAAAGCCTGGGCTTTCTTCACCATGGAAAGAGGTTAGGATAGTGGCAGTGGAGGTAGAAACTTTACTACACATGTCATTTCCTCTCTTGAATGCCTTCTTCTGAGCAGGTCATGTTGTGGTTGGGATGGAGCTGGGGGAAAGGGCACACAGAGGGATCACAATTTTTATGAAGCCATAATCCCAAGGAGGTATTTAATTTTCAAAACAAAAGAAAATATTCTTCCTGGTGAAATTCTGCTCTAATTCTACTAGCATTTGAACTCTTCTAGTTCAAACTCGGGAACCTCAGTGAGAAATACATTTACATGGCAACGCGGCATATATATACACACACAAACATGATAGACGACAGGAAGAGAAAGAGACGTAAAGACACTACATCCTCATCAAGATGCTCTCAGATCTCTTTTTATTCTACTTTATTGTTTAGTGAAAAACTTCTGCCTGGCTTCAACCTATCATGTGGATTTCATGACCCACTAACGGATCACAGATTGTAACTTGATCACAATCTCCCAAAGCAACAGCATTTAAACTGACAAAAAGGTTTTTTCCGCTGTATGTAGAGAGAGAACTCTTACACTGACATATACACACATGGCCGCCTGAGGCATCATCTGGCCCATGGAGTGGGTTCCGAAGCCAGAGGATTAATTCAAGAGAGAAAAAATAGTAAATGAACTCCTCTTAGCTCTAGGTTATATAAGCAACATGGACTCATCAGATTGTAGCGAGGCTCAAAACAGACCATCAGTTCACACAGTGACCAGTTCATCTGAAGGACTTCCTTGTAGGTAGAGGGAGTTGAAGCTTGGCCAAAGGTAGAGTAAGCTGATGGCCAGATCAGAGGTGACTCAGAATGTGAATGCAGTGGTCTCCAGGGACAGAAGCGAAGAATCCAGCGACCCAAGAAGTATACAACATAGAACGTGGGAGAATGCAATTAAGCAAAATCAAGAATAATGGGACCATAGCAACAAATAGGACAGCTCAAGGGCGTCAGTGTCAACAGAGGAGGAAAGGTGGTTGATGGAAAGAACAGAGGGAGGAATGACCCCAGGAACACAGACCAGCTGGGGATAGAGGGGCAGAAGCTACACAGGTGTAGTGATAATTACTCTGTCTCCAGGATCAGAAACTGTGGGTCCTGTGGGAAATGGATGTGCTTTCTTTTAAAATATTTATATATTTACTTGACTGCATCAGGTCTTAGTTGCAGCACTCGAGATCTTCAGTGCATCATGAGAGATCTTTCAGAGAGGTACACGGACTCTCTAGTTGTGACACGTGGTCCCCAGAGCGCACAGGCTCAGTATTTGGGCTTAGTTGCTCTGTAGCATGTGGGATCTTAGTTCCCTGACCAGGGATTGAACCTGCATCCTGTGCACTGCAAGGTGAATTCATAACCACTGGAACACCAGGGAAGTCCCTGGCTGGAGTTACTTACAAACATCAACACACCTTTCAACTATTAGCAGTTCTTCTCTGAGCCAGAAAGTTCACTTGTGAATGTGAAGACCCCTAATATTTTTGCAGGGTGAGACCTCATTTCTATGAAAGGCAAAGCCAAATTATGATACATTATTAAGCCCAGCAAGAGCTTCCTCCATGGCTCAAGGGTAATGAATCTGCCTGCCAATGAAGGAAATGTGGGTTCAATCCCTAGGTCAGGAAGATCCCCTGGAGAAGGAAATGGCAACTCACTCCAGTATTCTTGCCTGGGAAACCCAATGGACATGAGTTAGTGACTTAACAACAGCAAAAACCCAGGAAACTTACCAACAATGACGGTGATAACACACTGGTTTCAGCCAGAATTTGAGACAACATTTCATTTTGACTAGCTACCTTTCAGCACCTTTACCCTTAGAATTTATCTATTCTCAAAGAGAGGTTTGAGGTGTTCATTCATTATCTGTCCCTGAAATTAAATTTATTTTAACTGATTTTTAAACTCAAGACAGCCTTGCTGGTATGTTTACACTGTGGTGTTTATTTTCAGAGGTAGAACTGCAATAAATAAAAAATATTTTCCCTTCAGTAGAAAGGGAAATATTACACTTAGATATTTATAACTATGACTGGTTATTTTTTAAAACATGAATTCAAAAATACCATAATTATTATATATTGCTAGCAATAATTTTCTGAGTGTTTCTGGTATAAAGACTGAAAATAATATTCATGACAGGAACTATACCTCAAACTGAATATGGAATAAAAATGGATTTAAATAACCAGAGTGAACTGCAAATCTAAGTAGTACAAATCAGTTTAACTGTTTTATGTTAGAGTTACTATTATGGGAAATCACCACAATAAAAGTAATAAAGGTAAAATTTCTGAGTACTTATTTTATTCCAAGTACCATCATAGATATTTTACATATGTTCTCTTCTTTAATACAACAGCCCCAGGAAGTAGGTTCTATTAACCCTATTTGTAGATGAGGAAACCAAAGTGCAGAACAATTAAGTGATCTGCACAAGGTCACAGAGCCAGTAAGTGGCCAAATACGATTGAGACCCTTATTACCTGGCACAAACCTATACATGTTTTGTGCTGTGACATGGTCTCCTCCATCTCAGGCTTTTGGGGGATAATATGCAGGTGCTTATTCTGGGTATACAAGGTTTTGTCCAGTAAGATGCCATCATCTTATTAATGGAACCTGTAATATACAGAAGTAGTGACTCTAGAGAGTTATGTTCGACTGTCAAGAAGTAACCACACTGTATACTCACTCATGTGGGTTGCAAGCTGAACTCAAGTGGGTTTCAGAGGGTTTCTTCTCAGAAAGCTGCATTCTTAGCAGGAGCCTTCTACACCACTGCAATATCTGGGGAATCTGGTTTAGCCTATGGTTTCAGATGGCTTTGGATGTTTCCCCCAGCAGACCGCATGCTCCTTAGAGAACATATTTAGGTAGCACAGAGTGGGCCACTCACTGAGGACATTTATAAATCATGATTATCTGCTTAGGGTCTGTAAAGGAGCAAGAAATTTTCCTCATTTCTTCTAGGTTCTTCTGGCTGATCCAGGAATTAAATTGACATGAGACAGATTAAGAGGAGAAAATCAAACAAGAGTTTAATAACATGTATATAGTGATCAATGCAAAGAAATAGAGGAAAACAATAGAATGGGAAATACTGGAGAGCTCTTCAAAGAAATTAGAGATACCAAGGGAACATTTCATTCAAAGATGGACACAATAAAGGACAGAAATGGTATGAAGCTGACAGAAGTAGAAGATATTAAGAATAGATGGTAAGAATACACAGAGGAACTATACAAAAAAGATCTTCATGACACAGATAACCATAATGGTATGATCACTCATGTAGAGCCAGACATTCTGGAGTCCAAAGTCAAGTGGGCCTTAGGAAGCATCACTATGAACAAAGCTACTGGAGGTGATGGAATTCCAGTTGAGCTATTTCAAATCCTAAAAGATAATGCTGTGAAAGTGCTGCACTCAATATGCCAGCAAATTTGGAAAACAGCAGTGGCCACAGGACTGGAAAAGGTCAGTTTTCATTCCAACCCCAAAGAAAGGCAATGCCAAAGAATGCTCAAACTACCGCACAATTGCACTCATCTCACAAGCTAGCAAAGTAATGCTCAAAATTCTCCAAGCCAGGGTTCAACAGTACATGAACTGTGAACTTCCAGATGTTCAAGCTGGATTTAGAAAAGGCAGAGGAACCAGAGATCAAACTGCCAACATCTGTTGGATCATCTAAAAAGCAAGAGAATTGCAGAAAAATATCTACTTCTGCTTTATTGATTATGCCAAAGCCTTTGACTGTGTAGATCACAAGAAACTGTGGAAAATTCTTAAAACGATGGAAATACCAGACCACCTTATCTGCCTTCTGAGAAATCTGTATGCAGGTCAAGAAGCAACAGTTAAACCAGACATGGAACAGCAGACTGGTTCCAAATTGGGAAAGGAGTACGTCAAGGCTATATAGTGTCACCCTGCTTATTTAACTTAGATGCAGAGTACATCATAAAAAATGATGGGCAGGATGAATCACAAGCCTGAATCAAGATTGCTTGGAGGAATATAATAACCTCAGATAACGCAGATGACACCATCCTTATGACAGAAAGCAAAGAACTAAAGAGCCTCTTGATGAAAGTGAAAGAGGAGAGTGAAAAAGCTGGCTTAAAATTCAACATTTAAAAAACAAAGATCATGGCATCTGGCCCCATCACTTCATGGATAATAGATGGGGAAACAATGGAAACAGTGACAGACTTTATGTTTTGGGGCTCTAAAATCACTGCAGATGGTGACTGCAGCAATGAAATGAAAAGACACTTGCTCTTTGGAAGAAAAGCTATGAGAAACATAGTCAGCATATTAAAAAGCAGAGACATTACTTTGCTGACAAAGGTCTGTCTATTCAAAGCTATGGTTTTTCCAGTAGTCATGTATGGATGTGAGAGTTGAAATATAAAGCAAGCTGAGCACTGAAGAACTGATACTTTTGAACTGAGGTGTTGGAGAAGACTCTTGGGAGTCCCTTGTACTGCAAGGAGATCAAACCGGTCAATCCTAAAGGAAATCAATCCTGAATATTCTTTGAAAGGACTAATGCTAAAGCTGAAACTCCAATACTTTTGCCACCTGATGCAAAGAACTGACTCCTCCTTGGAAAAGACACTGATGCTGGGAAAGATTGAAGACAGAAGTGGACGACAAAGGATGAGATGGTCGGATGGCACCACCAACGTGATGGATATGAGTTTGACCAAGCTCCGCGAGCTGGTGATAGACAGGGAAGCCTGGAGTGCTGCAGTCTATGGGGTCACAAAGAGTTGGACACGACTGATTGACTGAACTGTACTGAACTGAATACATGGGAGAGTCATAGGAAAACTGAGTAATTTACCAAAATGGCTGAAAACCTCTCCTTAACTACCATCTTCAGCTAAAGACTAAAGAGGCTATTGGGGGTGGTGGTTTGGGAGTTGAAGAGAAGGAAGGCAATTGACATAGATGTGAAAAAGCAAGTGTTTGCTAAATAAATGTCTGCTGGGCCCTGCAGAGACAATGGGACACAGTGTGTGCTCACTCAGTCGTGTCTGGGACACAGAGAGGAATTCGAACAGACTTTGCTGGGTTCTTTCTTGTCTACACACCTAGTTCATGGTGTAATGATCGCTCCCTTCCTGGAATAGGTCCTCTGTCTACATTCTTTAGACAACCAGGAGGAAGATCACAAGTTCTTCCCAAGTCTTTAAAACTTGATTGCTTTCAGCTAGGAATAACTGGCATGCCAAAGAGACATTTTGGGGTGACAAATTTTGATCCCCTGCAGGTCCCTCCCAGCAGAATACTTCAGAAGAGTTGCACCCTACAAAGATTTTCCCCCAATCCCTCATTTTCATAATTTCATTTTCCTAACCTCCCTTCAAGATTCCCTTAGAAATAAAAGCATCTCTCACTCTCTTCCCTAGACGCGCCTTCCAGGATTCAAATGCACATGTTCAAATGAGTATATCAAGGTGACAAACCTGAACTTCACTGTGCTCTTCGTTCATAGGAGGGGACTGAAGAATGTTCTCCTTAACATCCTGCATACATCCCTCAGCAGCAACCAAGCATTCCTCCATAGGGAAGCAAACTGGATACCTAAAATAGGCCAAGAAAGTATTAGGCCATTGACCAAGAAGACACTTGGCATCACAAAGCCATTAGCTTTAATTTGTTATTCAGTCAATAGGTTGTGACCAACTCTTTGTGACCCTGTGGACTGCAGCACACCAGGCTGTCTTTCATCATCTCCTGAAGTTTGCTCAAATTCATGTCCATTGATTCGGTGGTGACATCCAACCATCTTAACCTCTATCTCCCCCTTCTCCTCCTGCCCTCAATCTTTACCATCATCAGGGTTTTTTCCAATGAGTTGGCTGTTTGCATTAGGTGACCAAAATATTGAATCTTCAGCTTTAGCATCAATCCTTCCAATAAATATTCAGGGTTTCTTTCCTTTAAGATTGACTGGTTTGATCTCCTTGCTGTCCAAGGGACTTGCAAGAGTCTTCTCCCTTTCCACAATTCAAAAGCATAGATTCTTGGGTGCTCAAACTGAATTTCAATTTTAATAAGCTAGTAAATCATGTTCCTTGAATTTGGAAACTATGTACATTTTTAATGGACATTGTCCTCTCTCAGAAGGAGCTATCTCTAGTTTTTTGCCATAATTATGGGATACATGAACTAATCATGATTTCTTATACAAGTGTAAGAGTATAAAATTTCAATAGGCAAGGGGCGGAGAAACAAAACGGAGAGCAGTCTTCTAAATTTAACATAAATGGGACAATAAACAGTCGTGAAAGGAATTTTGATGATACAATAACTTTTATTAGCTTGATATGCTGACTGAGAAAAGAAATAGCATGCATTTTTTATAAGTGACTTTTAAGGAAGAATAATTTGTTTGCATAAAATATGATTACTTACCCTCATAAATGTTTATTTGAATTTATTACACTATAACCAAAGCCAACTGCATCAGCCACAGCAGGGAAACCCAATTCTGAATTGCAAAACAAACCAAAGGTGTGACTGGGAGCTCATCAGCACTTCATGCTGACTCGGAGAAATTTCAGCAGTTAAGATTCTGCTGATTTCCCAGGATAAGAGGCTCTAACGAGGCAGAAACCTTTAGAAACAGGAAAAAAAAAAAAAACCAACTCAGACTGGGGCCCATCCCTCCCCAAAAGAACAATACCCAGAAGAGGCAGGTCAGCACCTTTCTCAGGTTCACCTGAGTTTCCAACCTGCCATTCCTAGTGGATTCTGTCAACCAGCAGCCTGAAGCCAGTCCAGCAACAGATGCCATTTTTATTGGTTAGCATTTAAACAAGTTCAGAAGAATTTAGAGCAAAGGTTGCAAGTACTATGCCCTCCAACTCATGAGTCTCCACCATTTCTGCTCTTCTTGGGCTTCTACCCTCCATCATTTACATATCCAACCACATGGGCTTGGGACCTCTAACCCACACACCTGCCTTTCAAGAACTCATGAAATACTACTCTCTTTCTATCACGAAGCTGAACACCAGAAGCCCTTTAAGGACATAGGCTCACAATGTTTCCCCCTAGAAGGAGAGAGTGCAAAACAGACTTTGACAGTGGCTTTTCTAATAATTATCTCATTGAAGCTGCCCAAGGAACCACAAGTCAGAGGGAGCCCCGAGACTTAGTATCCCCATTTCCTAGTGCCCAGGCCTTTCAAAGGTCCTAAAGTTACCTCTACTTCTAATCAACTGGATGTTCAATAAGCATTTATTGATGAAGGATGCAAGGAATGTCATGGAGGAAATGCAGAAGGACAGGCAAGGTGCTAAGGGTCAGAATAGAACATCTTGAAATCATGTGATTATGCAAAAAGTAAAATCATTTTTATTCTGGTTACTATCCATAATTGGATAGCTTATCTACTTGGTGTTATTAAGGAAAATCTCTTCAATACTGTGATTTTTGTTTTTAAATAAACATGAAAGCATGACTTCTGATGTCACCTTGCTACTTCTACTGTTTAACCTTGTCTCACAGAAAACAATATAAAAGAGGGACAGGAAAAGAGATGGACATAAAAATGTAGAAATATTGAGCCTCCCAATGTGCCAAGCCCTGGGCTTGGTAAGTGTGTGTCATGGGATCCTCACTGCTCCTCACTGCAGAAATCTGGAAACAGGACTCACAGAGGACCCTGACCAAGGTCACAGGGAAAGTAACAACATAGCTAGCCCATACTTGGTCTTTTAGAGCTGTTAGCCAATTCCCCCTACAAGCCTTTGCTTCATTGTTTCAGATTATATTGCGTGACTCAGGCTTTGGTCTTTAAGGCTGAAATAAAAATACAACATATTTACTGTGACATTTTCATTTACATGGGCAATTTCCATTTCCCCTTCACATACCTAGTTAAGGCCTTAGTGGTCCACAGTTCACTGAGTAACCACAATTTTCAATCTGATTCCCAAAGCTGTGACTTTAGAATGCAGTTGCAGAAGACAGAAGGGGCAGGTGTCAGTATTAATGCCACCGCATTGAGACAATTACAGGAAATGTAGCCTGAGGAGGATTTTTCTGAACTCTACTGATAACGGTTTTAGTGCTGTTATTACCTTTGGCTATAGAGAAGCCCGATGTTAGTGAACAATTTCAGCTCCTCTAACGGAGACCTCGTTCCCCAGACCTCTCTCCACTGAGAGCACTATCAAAAAGCTTAAAATATAAGGGCTGATAACTGTATTCCTAGACACCATGTTATGACTGTGTCCACCATAGGAAGCTGATACTGTCTTTTTAAAAAAATCATCATGAAGGTATCCTCACAGCATGAAATCTGAGAAAGAGCTGAATAGTGCACACAGTGTCAAGAGGAGAGTTCACCAAAAAATTGCAAATATTTCATTGCCACATTATTTCCCTAAGCCTCCTTGTTGTCCAGACTTTTCCAGCCTTTAAACCACAGGTAGCTCTGGTGAGGCTTGAGACAGATGGCAATGTAGAGCTCCTGGCAACCAAGATAAATGTGTGTAATATCCAGCACCCACCTTGCAGCTTCAGAGGCTCACAATATCCCAGCTCCTTCCTGAGGCTGCAGGAAGGGTTGCTTGCTAAAATCATTTTCTGGTTAACAAGAAATCTATGCAACACTTCATGCCCGATGTTTCAGAAGCCCCCTCTGAGGATCCACAGTCTGCATTTTAATTTAGGTCTACATGTTTCGTTTTTTAATAGAATGAACTGTGCATAACAACACACTTCACGATATGAAATGAAAAGCCCTTGATACAGTTCATCTACTGGAAGATTTTAACTCTAAATCCAGAACAAATAAAAGCAAAATAAACACAGCAGGACTCCAGCTTTCCTCTGCCAACATTTGGTAACTAGTTTGGGCATGAAATGAGGAAAGATTTGGGGCACGGAAGAAGTCGGGAAAGCAGTAAAGCACATGAATGTTCATGATCTGCTAAGAAATTCTTAATCTCATCTCTAGTCAATGACCTTTTATTGAGCATCACAGTATGTTAGACGTTGTCCTGAATCCCTCTTGGTCATTTTGCCACATTTGCTGGTAATCAATCCTTTTGCAGTCAGCTCAGATTTCAAATAACCTTTGAGAAGCTTTTTAATGTTGTAGCATGTAAATGGACATTTCAGATCCATTTGAGAGCCTAGCAGGAAGGTTAATCTAGAGATAATAAACATTTTCCCTTTTTTTGCATTCAAATCCATGAGATTTTATAGAATTCCAGGAACATGTTGGGAACACAAATTTTCTCACAAAAGCTCTGTCCAGGAGCTGGCAGTGGTCTTCAGGAACCTGTACTCCAATGTCTGACTGAAGAGGAGTAAGATCAGGAGTGCTTAGCCGATTTGCCCACAATTCCACAGTGTCCAGAGGAGACTCCTCCAAACACATCTTCAGAAGGCATACTATGTTTGGCAACTGATTCTTTGTCTGCCCTACACAGTGTGTTAAAAAGCAGAGACATCACTTTGCTGACAAAGGTCATATCGTTGAAGCTATGGTTTCTCCAGTAGACATGTAAAGATGTGAGAGCTGGACCATAAAGAAAGCCGAGCACTGAAGAATTGATGCTTTTGAACTGGGGTGTTGGAGAAGACTCTTGAGAGTCCCTTGGACTGCAAAGAGATCAAACCAGTCAAGCCTAAAGGAAATCAACCTGAATATTCATTGGAAGGACTGATGCTGAAGCTGAAGCTCCAATACTTTCGCCACCTGATGCAAAGAGCTGATTCACTGGAAAAGACCCTGAAGGTAGGAAAGATTGAGGGTAATAAGAGAGGGGGGCAACAGAGGATAAGATTGTTGGATGGCATCACCAACTCAACAGACAAGAGTTTGCGCAAACTCAGGAAGACAGTGAAGGACAGGAAAGCCTGGCAGGCTGCCATTCACAGGGTTGCAGAGTTGGCACAGCTTAGCAACTGAACAACAACAACAACAATAAATATTTTTAAGGTTTCCTTGGTGGCTCACATGGTAAAGACCCTGCCTGCAATACAGGAGGCCTGGGTTCAATCCCTGGGTTGGGAAGATGCCCCGGAAAAGGGAATGACTACCCACTCCAGTATTCTTGCCTCTAGTATTCCATGGACAGAGGAGTCTTAAGTTCCTCATGAAAGTAAATACAATGCTAGGTAAATAATGAGTATTTAATAAATATTTGTCTTTGAAAAGACTGACAGTAAGAACAGGGATTGTAGAAAGTTAACACTTCACACTTGTAAAAAAAACAACAAACAACTAAACCTTTGAAATTCTAATCTGCTTCATCAATATGTTGGCCAGTATGCATCTCTGTCCCACCTTAAAACTTCATGTACAAAAGACCTGACCTAAAGTCATGCAGCCTTCTTCTCTGTTGTAACAAAGGTAAAAAAAAAAAAAAAAAAAAACCCTCTATTTCATTATTCAGAACACATTACCATCCAAAGACTTTGAGCATAACTTGGCATAAGTTCATTTTTCACACATTCGGGACCTCAATGTCTATTCCTCCTTAATGAAATATCTATAGAAAATATTGTAGGATTCGTTTGAAAGAGAAAAAGAAATACATATCAAATTACAAGAAATAAGAGCTGGAAATAACTGCTTAAGGTACAAACACAGGTAGGATATACCTAAATTCCTCTAAGCTGGTTGATGAAAATCTAGCAGTTATGTCATAATAAGAATGAAGAAAGTTTATACTCTAAAGAAATGCCCTACGAGCATACCAAGCAAACTGTGGGTGTAAAGTTCCTAAGAGTTTACACACCATCTGCCTTGATATTTAAAAATGCAGTTCTAGGCATAAAGGGAAGCATAACAAATTAAAGAAACTTCTAAACTGGAATGTCCTGAAATTCAAGCTCTAAACGTTCCTCTAAATGGGAGCTGACAAGGTGAAGACTTTTTCTGAACAAACACATATTGCAAGAGCATTAGTGAAGCAGTCACACATATATCAGTCTGTGTCCTTTCTCAGGAAGAGGTAATTTTTGAGTATGCTGGAGACAGAATACAGATGCCTACATTGATCCATACCAAACCAAGAGAGTATCTTCTCTGAGGGAAAATCTGCAATTCTTAACCACCATCGACCACAGACAATTGATTAAAACACACTGTTACTGCTTTACACCAACCACGTTGAGGTTCTGTCCCCTCTAGTGGAACTTCTGAGGAACACCTACGAAAGTGGCCTTCTAGACCCTGACGCTGGGAAAGAATGAAGGCAGGAGGAGAAGGGGACAACAGAGGATGAGATGGTTGGTAGGCATCACCAACTCAATGGACATGAGTCTGAGCAAGCTCTGGGAGATGGTGAAGGACAGGTAAGCCTGGCATGCTACAGTCCATGGGGTTGCAAAGAGTCGGACATGACTTAGCAACTGAACAACAACACATTATCAAGTGCTCACTGGCAAGTCATCCTTAGGAGGTGATAAAATAGAAAGCATGGGAATACCTTCAGAGACTAGCTCCAAGAGAAGTCACCAAAGCCTACCCAAACCTTTCCAGTTGCTTTCTAAACCTCTCAAAAAATTATTCCTTTTACTAATGAAGTCATTTGTGTGTGTCAGTTACTCAGTCATGTCCAACTCTTTGCGACCCCATGGACTGAAACCCACCGGGTTCCTCTGTCCATGGAATTCTCCAGGTAAGAAAACTAGCGTGGGTTGCCATTCTCTTCCTCAGAAGCTCTTCCCAAGCCAGGGATAGAACCTGGGTCTCCTGCACTGCAGGCACTTTACCATCTGAGCCACAAAGGAAGCTCGAAATCATTTAGTCACTTTATTTAATGGACACTTTTAGACACTTTTAGTATCTAAAGGATACCATAGTCCTTTTAGATACTTTCACTATCCCTATTGTGTAAATAAGGATACTGGGCACAGAGAGACTAAGTAACTTGCCTAAGGTCACACAGCTCATAAGTGATTTGAACGCATATTGTTCAGGCTCTTAAGTACACACTGCTCTGCATAAGTGTGAATGACCAATAACCCTCTTTGGTCATGATCATCACCTACTTAACTCGGTGGTTAGGATTCAATATATGAACTTGGAAAGGGCATAAATATTCAGCTCATAATGGTCACAGATTCACAAGTCTTGATTTTCATCACATTCAAACTATGAAGGAAAAAGAAAAACTGGTCTTAGAAACATGGGGGAGAGGGGACTCCCAGCAGCCAATAGTGTGGAACCATCTGAGCAGCATCCAGGGACCAGTGAAGTACTTGCTCAGCCCAATGTGAATGCTAATCCACCTGATGTGTTATCTCTTTTCTGGAAATATATGCACTGGAACATGCCAACAGAGCTAACAACATGAACTATTTGAGCCATATTAAGTGCCCTAGTCCTGCTTCCATGGTTGACAAGCGGCCTTTTGATAATTTTGTTTCCCATGCACATAATATGTCTCCAGGGAGAGCACACCTGTCAGGTCAACCAGGAATTTCTGGTCCCAAGGCAACTGCATTTGTCATAGTAAATTATTAAGCTGGTATCCGGACTTTGTATGTCAGCCTGTTGAGAGTTTTCATGAAAAGAATCTCCCATCAGCCCAATCAACTCAGGTATACCAACAAGATCTCTGAATTTTGGAGCCCAGAGGGCCAGACTCTGATTCCTCCAAGTATACGCCACCTTGTGGAATCTCCGAGTAAGCAATAATCTATTGTGCCGCACCCTGGATGGATGACCCTGACAACATGACTGACACACTTTGTGGCTGAGCAATAGGATCACACTTAAAGACCAAGTGAAGCATAGAGCTAAAAGAACAAACTCTGGAGTCAGACAAACTTGTGATTAAATCCCGGCCCTACAACTTACTAGCTTTGTTGTTTAACCTCTGTCAATTTTCTCATTTGTAAAGCAGAAGAAATGCCTTTATTAAAAAATCAGTGGTTCTGAAAGTGTAGACCCTGGATGCCTTAGTCTGCTCAGGCTTCTATAAAAGACTACTATGGACTGGGTGTCTTATAAACAACAGCATTTATTTATCACAGTTCTGGAGGCTGGGAAGTCCAAGATCAAGGCACTGGTAAATTTGGTGTCCTAGTTCACAGACAGCTGTCTTTCCACTGTGTTTTCACGAGGCAAAAGAGACAAGGTAACTCTCTTAGGCCTCTGTTATGAGGGCTATTCCTACTCATAGGGACACTGCCCTCATGACCTAAGCACCTCTCAAAGGTCCCCCTCCTAGTACCATCATGCTGAGGATTCAGATTTTAACATACAAATATTAGGTGGACGTTCAACTTCTTAAAAGATGGGACTACCAGAACACCTGACCTGTCTCCTGAGAAACCTGTAAGCAGGTCAAGAAGCAACAGTTAGAACCAGACATGGAACAGCAGACTGGCTCAAAATTGGAGTACGACAAGGCTGTATATTATCACCCTGCTTATTTTACTTATATGCAGAGTACATCATGAGAAGCGCTGGGCTGGATGAATCATAAGCTGGAATCAAGGTTGCTGGGAGAAATACCAACAACCTCAGATATGCAGATGATAACACCCTAATGGCAGAAAGTGAAGAAGAATTAAACAGCCTCTTGATGAAAGTGAAAGAGGAGAGTGAAAAAGCTGGCTTAAAATTAAAAATTCAAAAACTAAGATCATGGCATCCAGTTCTATCACTTCATGGCAAATAAATGGGGAAATAATGGAAACAGTAACAGATTTTATTTTCTTGGGCTCCAAAAATCACTGCAGATGGTGAGTGCAGCCATGAAATTAAAAGACTTGCTCCTTGGAAGAAAAGCTATGGCAAACCTAGACAGCATATTAAAAAGCAGAGACATCACTTTGCCAACAAAGGTCCATATATCAAAGCTATGGTTTTTCCAATAGTCATATAGAGCTGTGAGAGTTGTACTATAAAGAGGGCTGAGTGCCAAAGAATTGATGCTTTTGAACTGTGGTGGTATTGGAGAAGACTCTTGAGAGTCCCTTGGACTGAAAGGAGATCAAACCAGTCAATCCTAAAGAAAATCAACCCTGAATATTCATTGGAAGGACTAATGCTGAAGCTTCAGCTTCAATATTTTGGCCATCTGATGCAAAGCGCATCTCATTGGTAAAGACCCTGATGCTAGGAAAGATTGAGGGCAGGAGGAGACAGGGGTAACAAAGGATGAGATGGTTGGATGGCACCACCAACTCACTGGATGTGAATTTGAGCAAACTCTAGGAGATAATGAAGGGAAGCCTGGTGTGCTGCAGCACGCCACAAAGAGTGGGGTCACAGTCATACATGATTTAGTGACTGAACAATAACAACAACATAGCACTGGACATGCAGCACCAACATTTTAAAGAATTTATTATAAATGCAAATTCTTAAACCATAAAATAACCCTACTAAATTGGAAGTTCTGAAGATTGAACCAGAAACCTATATTTTAACATGCCTTCCAGACTATTCTGATGCTCACTAAAGATTGAGAAATATTGAGAGATTGTTGTGAAATTAATAAATTATGTATACAATGTGTCTAGTATAGCACCCATAACAAAAGCAGACACTCAAGATACTTTTTCCATATAGGAAAAGGAGTACGTCAAGGCTGTATATTGTCACCCTGCTTATGAATATATTATGAGAAACGCTGGGCTGGAAGAAGCATAAGCTGGAATCAAGATTGCCAGGAGAAATATCAATAACCTCAGATATGTAGATAACACCACCCTTATGGCAGAAAGTGAAGAGGAACTAAAGAGCCTCTTGATGAAAATAAAAGAGGAGAGTGAAAAAGTTGGCTTAAAGCTCAACATGCAGAGAATGAAGATCATGGCATCTGGTCCCATCACTTCATGGGAAATAGATGGGGAAACAATAGAAACAGTGTTAGACTTTATTTTTTGGGGCTCCAAACGCACTGAAGATGGTGATTGCAGCCATGAAATTAAAAGACACTTATTCCTTGGAAGAAAAGTTATGACCAACCTAGAAAGCATATTCAAAAGCAGAGATGTTACTTTGCCAACAAAGGTCCATCTAGTCAAGACTATGGTTTTTCCAGTGGTCATGTATGGATGTGAGAGTTGGACTATAAAGAAAGCTGAGCGCTGAAGAATTGATGCTTTTGAACTGTGGTGTTGGAGAAGACTCTTGAGAGTCCCTTGGACTGCAAGGAGATACAACCAGTCCATTCTAAAGGAGATCAGTCCTGGTTGTTCTTTGGAAGGAATGATGCTAAAGCTGAAACTCCAGTACTTTGGCCACCTCATGCAGAGTTGACTCATTGGAAAAGACTCTGATGCTAGGAGGGATTGGGGGCAGGAGGAGAAGGGGATGAGTACGACAGAGGATGAGATGGCTGGATGCATCATCAACTCGATGGACGTGAGTCTGAGTGAACTCCAGGAGTTGGTGATGGACAGGGAGGCCTGGCGTGCTGCGATTCATGGGGTCGCAAAGAATCGGACATGACTGAGTGACTGAACTGAACTGAATAGCTCAGTTGGTAAAGAAAGTGAAAGTGAAAGTGAAATCACTCAGTCGTGTCCGACCTTTTGCAACCCCGTGGACTGTAGCCTACCAGGCTTCTCCGTCCATGGGATTCTCCAGGCTAGAATACTGGAGTGGGTTACCATTTCCTTCTCCAGGGGATCTTCCCGACCCAGGGATTGAACCTAGGTCTCCTGCATTGGGGGCAGATGCTTTAACCTCTGAGCCACCAGGGAAGCCCAGTTGGTAAAGAACTCCCCCGCAATGCAGGAGACCCTGGTTCGATTCCTGAGTCAGGAAGATCCACTGGAGAAGAGATAGGCTACTCACTCCAGTATTCTTGGGCTTCCCTTTTTCACTTTCACTTTCATCACCACAAAAAATCTGAAGGATGAAGGAGTCTGCCAAGATTTTCTCACCTAGTAACAATTAAGAAATTTGCTGTTTTAGACATATAGTCAAAATCTTGTAATTGTTCAGATTTGATAGATTTTCCTTCTTTACTCAGCAACACAGATGCTTTTCACAAGCTGTACAGCATTCAAATTTCAATGGCTGCCCAGAATTTCATGAGGTGGACATGCCATAAATTAATTGTTTCCTTGGTTTTGACTAATTATGCTGCTTCTAATTTTTCAAGAGACATCTTTGGCATACAATGTATTCCTTTCCTTTGGAACATTTCAAACTCCTACATGGAAGAATATCATGTCCCAGAGAATGAATCTGGGTGAGTGTTCTTATAAACGGCCTAGAAAAAAGTATTATGCTAGTGTTTTCACTGGACTATCCCCAACTAGAAATTATATCACTTGGCATTTTGTTAAGGAGAAAAATAATGAGTACTGTTAGAAATATTTTTAAATTACTACCAAGTTTGAATATTTATGTTTACTAAAATGTTATATGACATATAATTTGTTATTTGAGTAACTCACAGAAATTCACAATTATTCTTCTCTGTAAATCTATACAAATGGGTGACCCTTTTAAATCTGAAAAACTGTAATTCTGATTTGGTTAAAAACTGATGGATTTCTGTATCCTTCTATGTGAGAGAATATGTAAATAAATAAAATGGAAGATAGATTCCTTTTATAGACTTGTGTTTAAATATTTAGAAACCTGGTGAATTTTACTGTTGATAAATAATTCTAAATCTTGCCTTGCATCAAATTGATATATGCAATATATGAACAAAATTGAAAACAATATAACATTAGTATTCATATTATCAGTAAAGACAATTATGTATTGTGAATAAAAATAAAAATATGACGTTTAACTGCTGTGTAATTAAACGCATAAGGAATTGAGATATTCATATCTGCTTCTGCATTACTATGTTGAGAATATATATAAGCTGAAAGATTAGAATTGTTTTGTTACTGCTGTTATCACCACCCTCATAGTGTTCATGCTTGTGTTTTTAAAATGTGAACAATTTACATGAAATGTACTATGTTTGGGAATGTGGTTTGGTGGAATATAATGGGATAAACACTTATTCCTAATTGCTATTTTGCTAAGATCCTAGAATTGTACATAAGATTGAAGACATGAAGAGAAGGTAACAGAGGATGAGATGGTTAGATGGCATCACTGGCTCTATGGACATGAGTTTGAGTAACTCCGGGAGTCAGTGATGGACAAGGAAGCCTGGTGTGCTGCAGTCCATGTGTGTCCACACAATTGAACGACTGAACTGAACTGAGAATTGTACATCTTGTTTATGCTCATGAAAAGTGGGAATCTTGAATTTTTTATTTTTATTAAAATTAGAAATTCAATTTTCAGGCCAAGAACTATAAACTTCAGTTCCAAACTAATACATTACAGAAAATATGAAAACATAAGAAAATAAAGAGTTCTATTATGAACTCCAATAAGAAATCTAGACAAGGTTTCTAGAAACAAAATCAATTTACTAAAAACTCTTTACAAGAATATATTTATGAATTATCAACTTAAGAAAGAACATATAAGACCTTTAAAGAGAATATTTTAAGATTCTAATTATAGGTTATAAAAGATATGACTTATGTGTAGAATCTTAAAAAAAAGGGGTACTAATGAACTTTTTTATAGAACAGAAGTAGAGTCACTGATGTAGAAAACAAATTTACGGTTACCAGGGGATAATGCAGGAAGCGTTAAATTGGAAGATTGGGACTGACATATACATAGTACTATACATAAAACAGAAAACTATTTTATGTCCTTTTAATAAGGACCTATTGCTAGCACAGGGAACTCTACTCAATACTTTGTAATGGCCTAGATGGGGAAAGAATGTTAAAAAAAGAGAGAGAGAGAGAGAGGGGATATATGTATAAATGATTCACCAGGCTGTACACCCAAAACTAACACAAGATTATAAATCAACTACACTTCAATAAAAACTTTTTAGAAAACATGAATAAATTGAGAAGCTCAACCATGATCATGGATGTGATAGCAGCATGCTAAAGATGCCAATTTTCTCCAAATTTGCTTCCAGACTTAGTATAATCCCAAACAAAACCTGGTTTGAGGAACTTGATAAATTTATTACAAACATTTATAGCAAAATAAAAGAACACAGACAGCTAAGTTAACTTTGAAAAAGAAGAGCAAACATGTAGTACTTACTCTACCAGATATTAATACATATCACAAAACCTTAGTATTAAAAATAATATGGTGCTCACCAAGAAATACATAAACTGAATAGAAAAGAGCTTAGAGATATACATACACATGCATACATGTAACACACACACACACACACACTCAGAGAGAGACATTTGATTTGTGATAAAGATGGGTACCACAAAGCACAGATTTAGTAGATGTTGTTGTATAGACCTCTCATCCCCTCAACTGTTACCACTCTGTCAAGACCACCATAATCCTTCACCTTGATTCCCATAAAAACCTCTCTGGTCTTCCTTTTTCCTTAGATACTCTTCAGTTTATTTAACAGTGATCCTGTTAAAACATAATCAAATCATGCTTGTGCTTTTCTTTTTTTTTCCAGCTTTACTGGGATAAAATTTGATGTATAATATTATATAGGTTTAAGGTATATAGGGTTGATTCAATATACTTATATATTGCAAAATGATTACCCTCATAGTGTTCATGCTTGTGTTTTTAAAATGTGAACAACTTACATGAAGACACAAAAGTCTTTCTGGTCCAATCAGATTAGTCAGAGAATGAAGAGAAGTGTTAGTCACTCAGACATATCCAACTCTTTGTGACTTCATGGGCTGTAGCTCACCAGGCTCCTTTGCCCAGGAGTTCTCCAGGCAAGAATACTGGAGTATTCTTTTCCAGGGGATCTTCCCAACCCAGGAACTGAAACTGGGTCTCTCCACATTGCAGGCAGAGTATAATGGCTAACAATTATTGCATACTTTCTATTATTAGGGATTATATGATTTATATATAATCTTCATTTAAGGTTACACATATCACTTAAAATTATACATAATCAATTACTTAATCTTTACAACAAACCTGTGAAATAGACAGGATTTATTCCCTCTATTTTAAAGAGGCACAGAGATAAAACGATTTACCAAAGGTCACAAGTTAAATACTTACCTCTCTGTGTAGAGGCAGAGCTGGGATTTGAATCCTGGAATTCCAGCTCCAGAATATTTGAGCAAGGTTTGCAGCACAGAAAGATTTGTTTCCTAAGACTTTTAGATTCTCCATGTAGTTTCAATTAATTATAAAATTAAGTCATGATGTTCATAACTGACTTTACAGCTATTATTCAATTAAACAGTAGGAGGGAATTATTACAAAATTTATTACAAAATTCGGCGTGTTGCCTGACCCAGCTTTCTGATGTCTGCCTGGTTACTACTGCACTATTCTTTATATTATTCTCCTCTGCAGCAGGCATGGGGGATCTTTCCTTGGTTACTTGATTTTTCTATCCCTCCATGAGAGGTCAGACTGACAACAGGCCTGCACATTCCAGGGCTGTCCTGACACCTGATTGTTGATGCAGTGGTGGAAGCAGTTTTGCTGGTTTTCCAGCAGTTTTCCAGAGAAAGGATGGAAAGGAAGGCTAGCATGGGCAACAGAGTGGCATGGGCTAAGGGGATTCAGTTTGCAGTAACCTGAAAGCCAATAAAAACTTAAAGCAAGAAGAGTAATGCAAGGGGCAGGATGAACTGCAAAGGGTGTGCATGTGGGTGAGAGAGAGAGAACATTTAATGTGTCAATACTCTCCTCTGAGGTGAACAAACCATGTATTTACATAGACCCTGCCCAGAGCACCTCAATTATCCAAACTAGCCAAGAAATCAGGGATATTAACCCAACTTTAAAGACAAATATTGACCAGTGTGGCCATGACCTAAAGAAAAGACATAATGAAACTCTAAACCTGAAAAACTGGATGCAACATTCACCTTTAGGATTGAGGGTTTGAGGAGTCTAGTGGGCAGAAAGGGAACTGATGATATATTTGTTACTGATAATTAATATCATTTTTCTTCCAGTTTTATTGCAAATATAACTGACACATAACATTGTATAGTTTAAGATGTACAACATAATTACTTATGATATATGCATGTATTGCACAATGATCACCACAATAACTCCAATCAACATCCATCATCTCGCATGAATATATTTTTTTTCTTATTATGAGAATTTTTAAGATCTATTCTCTTAAAACTTCCAAATATATATTTCTGTATTGTCTAGTATAGTTTCTATGGTAGATATTACATCCCTAGAACTTATTTATCTTATAACTGGAAGTTTGTACCTTTTGACCACCTTTACCCATTCCTCCCTCTCCTTGACCCCCTATAGCAACTGACATTATTTCATTTGAACTTTAACAAATGTATAAGAGTCTTCTAGGTTTATCACAGGTAGTATTAATTGAATATTCAATATATGTGCCAGATGCTGAGTTATCTTCCTGATTACATAACTCTGTGGAATATGGACTTACTATCTTCATTTTATTGATGGGGAAATTAAGATTCGCCTTGATTCCCACAAAAGCTTCCTGTCTGGTCTTCCTGCTTTTTCTTTTGATGCTTTTCAGTCTATTTAACAGAGATCCTATTAAAACATAGTCAAGTCATGATATCAAAGAGAAGAATAAGGATTTTAATTCAAGTCCAAGTCCAATACCTGTGCCTTAAAAGTTATTTTAATAATGAAAGATTCATTCATTTGAAAAAAATTAAGTACCAGAGATAATAGAGTAATTAAGAACAATAACGTGAACATCTATGTCCCCACTACTCAGATTAAGAATAAAACATTTCAAATACATTAGGCTTCTATGTTCATTTTGCTCCCTCTCTCACAGAGATGACCATAAACTTTAATTTGGTTTATCATTCATGAGCATCCCTTTATATTTTTTTCTGTATATGCTGGTGTACTTATTTAATATTTGATATTGTTTTGCATGCTTATTTAAACTTTAAGTAAATGATACACTGAATCCTTTACAATTTATTTTTTACTCATGGTGTGTGAAATTTATCATGTTGATAAATTTACCTGCAGTTTATTTATATTATCTGCTATATAATATCCCACTTTATAAATCCATCATAATATATTATCTGTTCTTTTGGTGATGAGCATTTAAATCATCTTTGACTTTCATCATTGCAAATAATGCCACAAAGAAAACACTTGTACTTTTCTTCTTGTGCAATATATATAACTAGAATTGTTGGATCGTAACACACTCACATCTCCATATTTACTTGCTGTTGTAGAATTTCTCCAAAGTGACTGTTCTAGTTGCCACTCCCATCATCAGTGCATGGCAGGACCTGCTGCCACATCTTTGCAGATAAAAAAGGTTTTATCAGACTTTTTAATTTTTGTCACTCTGAAAAGTATGGAATGACATCTAACTGTGGGTTTCATTTAAACTTTTCCTCATCACTAGTGAGATTGAGCTGCTTTTCATAAGTTTATTAAACTACTCAGATTTCCTTTTCAGTGATTTGTCTGTTCATCAATTTGAGCTTAAAAGGTAGAAATACACGACTCCTCCTGAGGACACAAAACTGGAACTCAGGGCTCAGTTTTAAAGATCCTACTATCTAGAAAGACAGACAAAGAAGGAAAAACATCAGTAACTCTGCAAGGTAAGTTAAAAGACAACAGGACTCAACGGGTAGGGGAAGGCGTTCTAAGGCTTTCCTTAGGCTAGTGACTTGAGAATTCATGACGGCCATGAACAGAGGGAAGAGCATTCTACATGAGGAAACAGTACCTATACCTGCAAAGCCATGGAGAAAAGGAAGAACCTGTTGTGTCCAAGAACATAACCGGTTGGAACAGAGGCTTCTTGAGCAGACGAGTGACTAAGAAGGGGAAGTGGCGACCAGATCTTGAAGGTCTTGTGTTCTGTACAAGATACTGGTAAGTATCCCCATTTTACAGATGCATAAACTAAAAGTGGCTCAGACAAGAACTCCTTATTGCCAAATTCAGACTCAAATTGAAGAAAGTAGGGAAAACCACTAGACCATTCAGGTATGACCTAAATCAAATCCCTCATGACTATACAGTGGAAGTAAGAAATAGATTTAAGGGCCTAGATCTGATTGATAGAGTGCCTGATGAATCGTGGAATGAGGTTCGTGACATTGTACAGGAGACAGGGATCAAGACCATCCCCATGGAAAAGAAATGCAAAAAAGCAAAATGGCTGTCTGGGGAGGCCTTACAAATAGCTGTGAAAAGAAGAGAAGCGAAAAGCAAAGGAGAAAAGGAAAGATATAAGCATCTGAATGCAGAGTTCCAAAGAATAGCAAGAAGAGATAAGAAAATCTTCCTCAGTGATCAATGCAAAGAAATAGAGGAAAAAAACAGAATGGGAAAGACTAGAGATCTCTTCAAGAAAATTAGAGATACAAAGGGAACACTTCATGCAAAGATGTGCTAGATAAAGGACCGAAATGGTATGGACCTAACAGAAGCAGAAGATATTAAGAAGAGGTGGCAAGAATACACAGAAGAACTGTACAAAAAAGATCTTCATGACGCGGATAATCACGATGGTGTGATTACGCACCTAGAGCCAGACATCCTGGAATGTGAAGTCAAGTGGGCCTTAGAAAGCATCACTACGAACAAAGCTAGTGGAGGTGATGGAATTCCAGTTGAGCTATTTCAAATCCTGCAAGGTGATGCTCTTAAAGTGCTGCACTCAATATGCCAGCAAATTTGGAAAACTCAGCAGTAGCCACACGACTGGAAAAGGTCAGTTTTCATTACAATCCCAAAGAAACGCAATGCCAAAGAATGCTCAAACTACTGCACAATTGTACTCATGTCACACGCTAATAAAGTAATGCTCAAAATTCTCCAAGCCAGGCTTCAGCAATACATGAACCCTGAACTTCCAGATGTTCAAGCTGGTTTTAGAAGACAGAGGAACCAGAGATCAAATTGCCAACATCTGCTGGATCATGGAAAAAGCAAGAGAGTTCCAGAAAAACATCTATTTCTGCTTTATTGACTATGCCAAAGCCTTTGACTGTGTGGATCACAATAAACTGTGGAAAATTCTGAGAGAGATGGGAATACCAGACCACCTGACCTGCCTCTTGAGAAGCCTATATGCAGGTCAGGAAGCAACAGTTAGGACTGGACATGGAACAACAGACTGGTTCCAAATAGGAAAAGGAGTATGTCAAGGCTGTATATTGTCACCCTGCTTATTTAACTTATATGCAGAGTACATTATGAGAAATGCTGGACTGGAAGAAGCACAAGCTGGAATCAAGATTGCCAGGAGAAATATCAATAACCTCAGATATGCAGATGACACCACCCTTATGGCAGAAAGTGAAGAGGAACTAAAAAGCCTCTTGAGGAAAGTGAAAGAGGAGAGTGAAAAAGTTGGCTTAAAGCTCAACATTCAGAAAACGAAGATCACGACAACCGGTCCCATCACTTCATGGCAAATAGATGGGGAAACAGTGGAAACAGTGTCAGACTTTATTTTTTGGGGCTCCAAAATCACTGCAGATGGTGACTGCAGCCATGAAATTAAAAGACGCTTACTCCTTGGAAGGAAAGTTATGACCAACCTAGATAGCGTATTCAAAAGCAGAGACATTACTTTGCCAACAAAGGTCTGTCTAGTCAAGGCTATGGTTTTTCCTGTGGTCATGTATGGATGTGAGAGTTGGACTGTGAAGAAGGCTGAGAGCCAAAGAATTGATGCTTTTGAACTGTGGTGTTGGAGAAGTGTCCTGAGAGTCCCTTGGACTGCAAGGAGATCCAACCAGTCCATTCTGTAGGAGATCAGCCCTGGGATTCCTTTGGAAGGAATGATGCTAAAGCTGAAACTCCAGTACTTTGGCCACCTCATGCGAAGAGTTGACTCATTGGAAAAGACTCTGATGCTGGGAGGGATTGGGGGCATGAGGAGAAGGGGACAACAGAGGATGAGATGGCTGGATGGCATCACTGTCTCAATGGACGTGAGTCTGAGTAAACTCCAGGAATTGGTGATGGACAGGGAGGCCTGGCGTGCTGCGATTCATGGGGTCGCAAAGAGTCAGACATGACTGAGCAACTGAACTGAACTGAACTGAACTGAAACTAAAGAGTTTAAGCATTTTCTCAAGGTGATTAAAGTACATGGCAGGGCCTCAGCTTGAATCTTAGACTCTCTGACTCCAGAGATTTGTATTCAGTCAGGATGTCTGTCAACAAATAAAAGTCCTGTATCAGTGCCTGGCATATTGTAAACACTTCATTTATGTTACTATTGCAATTCTATAGTGGTCAAATATTTACCGAAGAAAGGGTAGAGTCTTGAGGTATTGGTTAGAAATGTTTAATAAGTGCAAGAGAAGCAACATAATCCCAACCAATAATTTCAGAGGACAGCATACATCCACTTTGAATTGTAAAGTAAACTGTGATTGTAGGTCTGCTGCTAGAGAAGTTTACATTAATCTATAAAGGAATAAAAATAGCACATTTGGGGAACAGAAAGGAAAATGGCTTGGCTGGCATAGACTATTTCCACTGGAGTATGGCAGGTAAAAGAAGTGTGTGTGAGTGTTAAGGGACCAACTGGGGAACACAGGTCACTCTGTTACTCTATTATACGTTTAGTTTTATTTCCAAGAAGAAATGATCGACTTGGGACAAGAATTACTTCATGACTGAAACAGTGACTGGCCAGATATTTGTGCTTATAAGAACTTTTACTTTGGGTAAGGGGTGTGACTGCAGCCATGAAATTAAAAGATGCTTACTCCTTGGAAGGAAAGTTATGACCAACCTAGATAGCATATTTAAAAGCAGAGACATTACTTTGCCAACAAAGGTCCATCTAATCCAGGCTTTGGTTTTTCCTGTGGTCATGTATGGATGTGAGAGTTGGATTGTGAAGAAGGCTGAGCGACGAAGAATTGCTTTTGAACTGTGGTGTTGGAGAAGACTCCTGAGAGTCCCTTGGACTGCAAGGAGATCCAACCAGTCCATTCTGTAGGAGATCAGCCCTGGGATTTCTTTGGAAGGAATGATGCTAAAGCTGAAACTCCAGTACTTTGGCCACCTCATGCGAAGAGTTGACTCATTGGAAAAGACTCTGATGCTGGGAGGGATTGGGGGCAGGAGGAGAAGGGGACGACCGAGGATGAGATGGCTGGATGACATCACTGACTCGATGGACGTGAGTCTGAGTAAACTCCAGGAATTGGTGATGGACAGGGAGGCCTGGCGTGCTGCGATTCATGGGGTGGCCAAGAGTCGGACACGACTGAGCGACTGAACTGAACTGAACTGAAGGGGCGTAAAAGGTATTCACTCCCAAATCATGTGTGGTTTTACTATTAACTTGCAAAGGGATGAGTGGAATTAATGAACTGTGATTGGAACTGGTGCCAATCAGATAATAAGAATAATGTTTACAGCAGACATGGTTTCTCTCTGAAACAAGTCAGGGCCAGGTGAGGCAGGAAAGAGCCAAATGTTTTCTCAGCCCGGCAATGATGGGACTTACTCTTCTGAAAACTGCAAAGCCAAAGCCAAGCTGGATTTGGAAAACATTCCTTGTCCTATGAGACTGAACTGTGTGGTTTCTAAGAAAATGAATGCTTACTCTGGCGAGGGGGCTTACTTCTTAAGGAGGTAAGAAAATCAGCCGTGGAAATGTCTTCCTAGCAAAACAGATCCTCATTCAGAGCACCCACTCTGACCCCCATGTCACCACGGCCCTTGGCAAAAGCCTAAGACTCTGGTCACTGTTGCAGCTGCAGGAAGCCCCCAGCAGCAGAGCTGCTGCTGAATATCACAGAGTGTGGCTTGGGAGCAAGCCTGACTCAGGGTCTTGAAGAGAGATGTCCCACGGGAGTGAGATTGGAGATTAGGACAAAATGCCCTCCTAGCCAAGTTCTAAGCCTGAAAAGGCCTCCCCATTTGTGTGGTTCTGAGTAAGATAAGGCTCACACAGAACCACTCTTCTGAGACTCCCTTGTCCCTTCAATCAAAGTTTCATAAACTTGCCTAATAGTCCAGTGAGTTTTATCGAGCAGAGAGCAGAGCAGCAGGGAGACTCCAGAAAGAGGAGGGATTCATCCACTTCCACCATCCCACAGAACTCCACCAGGAGAAGCTGCAGGGCTTTCCCGCAATTTGTACAAATTCCCAGGGAATCAGGTTCACCTAGGCCCTCTGCCTCCAGGACCCTGCTGAAATTGATCTGTTCCCCCACAACACTCATGAAGCATGAACTTAGTCCCTTTTTTAATCTGAACAACCTGAAATGTATATGGGTTAAATCTGATTTAGTGAAGATTTCAGTGAGGCAA
This sequence comes from Budorcas taxicolor, assembly GCF_023091745.1. Classification (NCBI taxonomy): domain Eukaryota; kingdom Metazoa; phylum Chordata; class Mammalia; order Artiodactyla; family Bovidae; genus Budorcas; species Budorcas taxicolor. The sequence continues at coordinate 95,788,000 of NC_068920.1, forward strand.
AGACAGTTCACACCACAAGGACACAGGCCTTTTCAAATGGAACCATACGTGGCATCATTCACAACTGTCTGCAGCCACAGTAAGACCTGGGAGTGTTTCTGGCCCAGCTCCCCACCCAGCCTAGCTGCTCGTCACATCACTGGCTCTGAATCACCATCCTTCCTTCCTTCTCTCTCTTACCCTCTTTCTTTCAGAGAAAGAAAACAAAATCGAATTCCCCTCCTTGGCCCTGTAGCTCAATTTAGCAGTCACTGTTGGTTGCTTCTGCCCTTGGGAGTCTCATCCCTCATTATCCCTTCAGCTAGGTTTAAAAAAAAAAACAAAAAAGCAAAGACAGTTCTCTCCTTGAAATTTTATTCCACCTAAGTAGGGCCAAGATTCAGGTGAGGTGTGTGAGGCTCTTTTCTCAAGCACAAAAATTTGAAGGGACACCAAAAAACTCTATAATCGAGATATGTAATATTTTAATGTGGTACTTTTAAAAATCAAAATTAATACTGAAAAATTCCATGATGAACAAAATATCACAATTTTAAATAAAGTAGGCTCCTGTTGTTTGTTTGCTTAGGACTCTTATTTTGCAACATAAACACTAGTTTCCAATTAGCCCAATGTTTCCAGGCAGAGGGGCCATTGTGTCCCCAACTCTGCATGTTTTTGACAGTTGACAATACAGTGTTTCAAAATATAGGAAGATATTTTGATCAGTATATCTAGAGATACATATTTGTGTTGTGCCTTAGGCCCCAATATGGCTTACAGGGTCTCCAGTAGGGCTGCAGCTAAGGCAGTACTGGTGCTTGCCTGGTGTTAAAGGTCACCATGATAATGTTTCAGAGAAGGGAGCAGCAGGGCATCCTAGGTAAGAACTTTGAGTCAAAGAGACCTGGCCTGAGGTACAGCTGCTCCTCAACCACAGGCTGTGAGGCTCCCGGTGACTCAGTTTTCCATCTTCTCTCAGGTTCAGGGTCCTCCCTGGGAACACACAGGAGGTAACAGTGCCTGCCTCCCAGAATAGTTGTGAGGATTAGATGACATATTAATCATCAAGCACCTGGAATATACAAAGTGACCCATAAATATTAGTTGTTATTCTTCTGTGTGTTGTATAATATTTAGCTATGATGAGCAAATAAGTTGATTGTATTTGACGATGTATCTCCTAATCTAATGGTGTGCCTATTTCACTGATAGTTTTGCTTGAGGAGGATCTGCTCAGCATATAAAAAACAAATTTGTTTGATAGTAATAAATAAATAGTACCAATGCTTTTTCTTTCTCTCCATGAAATTCTTATTGGTCTTTTAAAGTCTGTTTTTTGATGTACTGTGCAAACCCAATCCTAGGCTGCAAGTTAGCAGACACTAGGTGCAGAAGCATCAGCATATACGCAACTTGCCTTGTTATCTAATATAAACAATCATACACTGTATACCTACTATGTGCTCTATGTGAGTCACTTAGCAAACTGTAACCTTGCACCAGCTCAATAAGATTCTATAACTGACAGAAGGAAGCTCAGAGAGGTGAAATAACTTACTTAATATAACACAACTAATAATGGTACAATGAAGACTTGCACATTGTCCTGTTCGTGCATCATGAATACTTCCTTTCTTTTTCTCATGGATTACCATAAAATAGAGATGAAAACAATGGTATGGTCGTAGTTCTGAGATTGGAATGTACTTGTGGCACTGCAGGTTAACATGTATTTCCAATCTGGTGAATTTCTCCGACTACAAGAGCCAAACTCAGGGCTGAACCTTTGAATAAAAGCAACTGATGAGCTGATCAGAGAGGTTAAGCACAACTTCTTTTGTTTTCATTAAGTAGGTTTCAAGGTAACAAAGTTCATAGCTTTTCAACAAGCCCTAAGAAGTTTAGGGCCTCTAATAGAAGCTCATCAGGAAGGAAAAAACCAAGCTGGGAAAAAATGTATTTTATCATTGCCTCAAAACTAGGAATGAGGTTAGAGGACACATTCAAATGAAAATATGTGAATAAACTCACTATAAATTCATTTGCGAACCAGGAGGTTTGAGCAGTAGGGGCTTTTGATGGCCCAGATGTTGTCTCATTCTTTTTTTGCCACTCAGTCTACTTGGAGCTTTTCTTTTTTTCCCCTTCTAATGCTCTAACGCTGATGATATTGTTTGAAATCAGCCTGGGACTGGAGACAAAAATGCAGATGCAGTTATAGAAGCATGAACAGCTGAAGCATGAAACTAATACGATCAAGAAAAGTAATAGAAAAATCCTAGAGGCTGGTTTTAAAAAAAAGAGACAATGCTGAATCAGAATCTTTACTGCTGGGTAAATGAGCTGGAAGGACCATTACTGGAGGGAAAGTAATAATTATTCACACCAACATTAGCTGGAAACAGGGTAGCTGTGAGCAGTATACCTTCCCTTTAAGGCACTAGGCCAAAGCAAGAGCGGGCATCCTGCTTTGCCATGATATTCCTCATTTATTTTTTCTCGCCATCCTTGTGTCTCTGTGAGAAGGGATTGCTAGAACTTGGTTCCAATCCTGAGATCAGATTTGGAACAGAATTCTTCCCACCTCCTGAGATGTCACATACCCAGCTGGAAACCCTGAGCCTCCGTGACAGTGCCACATTCTGCTTGCTTTGAGTTACATCCTCAACGCCTCCTGAGGCTGCTGGCCAAGGCTGTTCACAGAGAAGGGAGGCACATGTGCCAGGGTTGAGATGAGGATGTGTTAGAAAATGCAGAACAGAGTACACCATCCTTCCCTCCTACAGACTCACAAAAATAAGGCAGAACAAATATCAGCCAGCGGTTACTTTGCGTTCTGAGTGAATTTTGAAGATGTGAGACCATCAGGCAAAATGGGTCCTCCAGGTGCAAGTGAAATCATCAGTAAGATCAGAGGAGGAAGTACTAAGAGAAGTGAAGCAGAGACAGTTCCCATGGCTTTCTGTGCCGATTCCAAATGTTACTGCCAGAACATTGAGCCGAGAGGCACAGGTGAGTGCCCTGTGTCAATAAAGTCTCTCCATCCAGACTCTGCAGTCACCCACCCACAAGATCCCCTCCTATACAGTTCCTCCAAGATCTGCAATACCTTTGGCATCTAAGCTACTTCTTCCCTTTTTAGGCTGTACTAAGACCTTACTTTATCAGCTGGAGATTTACAACTGTGGGAGGGGCAGATCTTGAGAATGAGCATCTTCTTTCAAGGATCCGCCTCAGGTGAGGTCATTTTCACAGACTACAGGGGCTACTTCTGCCACCCTGGGGGCTTCAGGACAATCTGGGGATGTACTATTCTCAGACACATCTAACAAACGGGTCCATCTCAAGCTTTTGGGCCCTACTTGTTTCCAACCAGGGCCTTGACTCTGACAAAAAAAGACCTGCTGGGCTTACTCATTCAGCCTCATTTGTAGCTCTGCCACTCTTCTAATGAGATCCTTACAATTCCATGCAGCCTTCCTGAATCTGCAAGTGGCGACAGCCTCCTTCAGAGCTGTCATCATAGGCCTTCTGGCTTCAAAGCATGTCATGCATTGGAAGTTGGTTATAATAGTCTACTACTGTTTTTTTTATTTGTTTTTAAGAGTAACGCTGATAAACATAAAAAGATGCAGAATATCGCTAACTACTAGAGAAACACATATTCAAACTTACAATTAGGTTCCATCTCACACCAGTCAGAATGGCCCTCATTAAAAAAAATCTACAAATGCTCGGAGAGGGTATAGAGAAAAGGGGACTCTCCCACACTGTTGGTGGGAATGTAAATTGGTACAACCATTGTGGAAAACAGTATGGAGATTCCTCAAAACACTAACAATAGAGTTGCCATGTGACTCTGAAATCCCACTCCTGGGCAATATCTGGACAAAATTAGGATTCAAAAGGATGCTTGCACCCCTGTGTTCATTGAAGCACTGTTTGCAATAGCCAAGACACAGAAGCAACCTAAATGTCTACTGACAGAGGAATGGATAAAGATGATGTGGTACATGCATATACAATGGAATACTACCCCGCCAGAAGAGCTAATTAAATAACGTCATTTGTGGCAACATGGAAGGAAGATTATCATACTAAGTAAGTCAGCAAGAGAGACACAAATACCACGTACCATCAGTTATATGTGGAATCTAAAATATGACATAAACTACCATACCTACAAAATGGAAACAGGCTTCACAGACAGAGAGGACAGACCTGTGGTTACCAAGGGGGAAGGTGAGCAGGGGAGGGAAGGATTGGGAGTTTGGGATTAACAGACACAAACTATTATGAATAGAGAATGGATAAAGAACAAGTTCTTACTGTAGAGTATAGGGTACTGCATTCAGTATCCTGAGATAAACCAAAATAGAAACGAATATAAAAACAAAGTGTGTGTGTAGGTATACACACACACATATATACATATATATAACTGAGTCACTTACTGTACATCAACTATACTTCAATAAAAGACATTTTTTAAAGACTTGCATAGAATAAGAGTAATGCAGTTAACAGAAGCCATAGCACTCTATCATCCTCATCATGCCCCACACTGCTCCATCAGTATACTCACTACATTACCCAGGACCTCTTCTTCCACCTGCACAGCATCCCAGTGAACTAGGGTGAAAGAAGCGTGAATGATTGCAATACCACATGCCAGGGTGATCACCACCTCCCTTACAACAAACAACGGGATCCTGGAACTTCCCTAGTGGCGCAGTGATTAATAATCCACTTTCCAACACAGGAGATGCAGGTTCAATCCCTGGTCGGGGAACTAAGATCGCATACGTTGTGGGGCAATTAGGCCTGCATGCCACAACTACTGAGCCTGGGTGCCTCAACTAGAGAGCCTGCATGACACAAACTAGAGTCCATGTACTGCAACTGGACAGAAACCCGTGTCACACAGCAAAGATCCTGCACACCTCAACAAAGACCTAATGCAGCCAAAAATATATATATTTTTTAAATGGGATTGTTAGTGCCATCAAACTGCTGAGTAATCCAGTTGAGGAGCCGCTTCCCCCAGGCTTATATTCTGTACCTGCATTTCTTCCCCACAAGATATCCACAAGATCTCCTGCATGTGTTCTCTTAGGTCTGGCAATTCCTTTGGTTTGTAAGCTGTTTTATTCCCAGAGCAGAGACCTTGCCTGGGTTCCCCAGAAAGCAGAGACTGAGCCAGAAGACTTGTGGCTAGTATTTAATTAAAAAGTAAGATCCCAGAAAACAGGAGGGAAGGACAAAAAGAGTGCAGAAGGACCAAGAGCCAATACACCGATGCATCGCGGAACTGGCCACACCACTAAGTGTGACTGGTTGCTTGATTTGTAGGACTGCATCCCCGAGAAGTTGTATAAACAGCATTTCAGGATCATCCCACATAGGAGAGAAAGGTAAAGAATTTATCTGCTGGTTCCCATACCCATTTGTTGAAAGTTCACTATTCATGGATTGTGGTGTGGGCATGGGTGCCCACAGCAGTGTTCAACTAGAAAGCCCTGACTGGGGAGCAGGATGCTGTCAGGTCGTACCTGGTGACATCACTCAGGGCTCTGTAGAACTAGAGCAAGAAACAGGCAAGATAGACTATATAAACAAGTGCATAAGAGGGGTTGAATACAATGGGTTTTCTCACCTGTAAAAAAAAAAAAAAAATAGAAAGGCAACCTAATACCTAATGGTCCCCATTGCAGCATCATAACCTAGGAGCAATGATAAAACCAGAGCTGGAAAGTCAATGGAACATGAACAAAGAAACCCAAGTATTCACAGCCATTCAAACAAACAAACAAACAGCAGTCTTCTTTTGAGTACACCAAAAGAATAAAAAAGATAAATTTCTACCTGTTTATATGATCACCCACTATCCCATGATTAGCATTTATCCAGTCCATCAACAAATATGATATTTGCCAACACACCCATAATGACTTCTGGCATTTCTTTTATTTACCTTGACGTGGTTGCAGTTCTTAAATAAATCAAGCTGCAAAGTTTGGAGGCTGCCATAATTTTCTGTTTTATTTGAAGGAAGGCACCTAGAGGCAAACATGAAAAACTAGGTGGTGGGTGGGGGATGTAATATAAGTCTGATAATGAAGTCATGTCCACCTTAAGCCACTTCTCTATTATATAGGTATCACCTAGACTAGCAGTCAGCAAACCACAGCTCATAGGCCACATCTTGCCACCACCTATTTTATAAATAAACAGTTATTAGAGCACAGCCATGCTTATTCAGTTAGGTATAGTCCGTGGCTACTGTCCTCATTACAGTGGCAGAGTTGAGAATCTTGACAGAAGACTTTTTTAGCCTACAAAGGCTGAAATATCTACCTACCTGGCCTTTGACAGGACAAATTTGCCAAACCCTGGTCTAAAGATGCTAGAGATGAGCTTTCTCTGACAGGTGGGACCTCCAAATTAGCACTAAGCAAGGTTGTTAGCTGATCCTTCAGTCAAGAAGAAGAAATTTTTATTTCTTAATCACCATGCTTTTGTCAAAACTGGGCTATCCTCTCCCTTTCTTTCATGATTACTCCAGAAGCTGTAACTCTGGAACCACAAAAAACAGGGATTCATGGAGTGAAAACAAATGATGACGGCTTCCCCTTCCTTTTAGCTAAGAACACAATTATCAGATTCTTCCACCAAACTTGTGTTTATTTATTTTTTTTAATTTTTATTTTTACTTTATTTTACTTTACAATACTGTATTGGTTTTGCCATACATTGACATGAATCCACCACGGGTGTACATGCGATCCCAAACATGAAAAGCTACTTCACATACCTGGCTCTGACTAAACTCAGACCACACCCATGCAGTCCCAGGAATTGTGATTATGTCAGGTAGGTGCATGGTGGAAAAAGAAATTTAACAGGCTAAGCAAAGAACAATTCTCACAGTGCATCTGACCAAAGCCAGGGAACCTGTATGTTTATTACCCTCTGTGAAGGTGAGCCCAATCCTAAGTTCCTCCCTAGTCGCATCTTACATGCTACGATGGATCAGGCAACTACTTTGATGTATGAGGGGGCCATCTCATTAGTGCTTCTCAGTAAATAATGCTCTGTTATATTTTTATGTGATTCCAACTCAACTTCTACAAGTATAAAAGCAATATAACCAAAAACATGCCTTTGGCAAAGAATAAAATTAAGGAGATGCAATTCCACCAGATGGCAAAATCCCAGACTAACAATTTGTCGATTTATTGATGGACATAACTAACCCCCTAACTTACTAATCTATAATGGAAATATAGAAGAATTCTGCCATTTTGTAGATTTAGCTGCATCATTGACCAAATTGCATCCCCCACAACATGACATCGGATAGAAAATTTCTGAAAAATCAACTTTACCCCAAAGCACTGGTCTCCTGGGCATGCTAATGGCATTCTTACTGATTTCTCTGCTTTCCATGTTTTCCTTCTCCAATTCCATGTACATTTCAACCATGTTATGATTCTAAAATATACATGAGGATTACAGTTACCCTCTTTAAAATTTTGCAATGGCTCCCTCCAGTGGAGATAGTCCAAGCTCCGAAGTAAATAAAGCTTTTCATGGTTAAGACCCAAACCTGACCTACCAGCTTTATCTCTATTATTTCAAGCATGGCCTTGGCCCTGGGATGGCACCATCCGGTTCTTTGTTTGGTCCACAAACATGGTAAATAACAGTTCCGGACAGGTCACTGAGCCACAGAGCCATGGCTTTAACCATAAAACATGGAAGGAAGCCTAACATTGTAAAGGGGCTGTTTTAAAGCCGTTATAAGGTTCCATCTCTAGTAGATCCTCCAAAAGCCCCAGGGAACTAGACCAGAGAACCAACCTCATGTAGCCCTCAAGCTGCTGATCACACAGTCCTACAAATGACCATTTCTCTCTCCCTCATTCATTCAGTTCTCACTGATTTTCATTGAGGACATAGTCTGATGGGTCTTGGTCTTAGTCTACCTCAGTCTCTCTCAAGAAAGATAGGTAAATAGATACAAACACATACGTACACACAGATAGCTCATCCAGTAAGGCAGCCAAGAGGTCCAGAGGATGTGCAGAATATTCAACAACATTCACTTATTGTTGTAAAGCACTTACTATGTGCCAGATGCTGTAACAATGAGTGTGTGTAAAAGACATGTATTCGTCACTACTGCATATATACTATGGATGAGCATAGTGAAATGGATTTGTGCCCTGAGGGAATTCAGTCCTCTAACATGAAGTCCTTGCCTAATTTTCAACATTTATGCTATTTTCCCAGCTTTCCTATGTACCCTGGAGCTTTGGGTTATCGTTATTCAGTCACTAAGTTGTATTCTTTGTGAGCCCACGGACTCTTTGTGATCCCATGGACTGCAGAACATCCGGCTTCCCTGTCCTCCACTATCTCCTGGAGCTTGCTCAAGTTCACGTCCATTGAGTTGGTGATGCTATCTAATCATCTAATCCTCTGTCACCATCCTCTCCTTTTTCCTTCAATCTTTTCCAACATCAAGGTCTTTTCCAATGATTTAGCTCTTCATATCACATGGCCAAAATACTGAGCTTCAGCTTTAGCATCAGTCATTCCAATGAATATTTATGGTTGATTTCCTTTAGGATTGACTTGTTTGATCTCCTTGCAGTCCAAGGGACCTTCAAGAGTCTTCTCCAGCACCACTATTCAAAAGCATCAATTCTTCAGTGCTCAGCCTTTTTTATGGTTCAATTCTCACATCTGTACATGACTACTGGAAAAACCATAGCTTTGACTATACAGACCTTTGTCAGCAAAGTGATGTCTTTGCTTTTTAATATGCTCTCTAGGTTTGTCATAGCTTTCCTTCCAAGGAGCAAGCGTCCCAAGGAGCTTTGGGACAAAACCCCCAAATATCAGTGTCTGGGGATCTCAGGCCATCTTGTGGATACATGGTCTGGTCAAAGATAAGGAAAGCTCACAAGACTATGCACTCCATGTTCCAACATGCCACAGGAACAAGTGCAAAGTCACAGGGCAATTACGATCAGTTCTAAAGTAACACTGTCCAGGTTTCTGCCATAAATGCTATCCTGCCATTTATATTTCAGGAGAAATGCTGCAAGGAGCCTCACCTGCTGCTCTAAATGGCTCTTTATTTTGGAGGTTGAGGAAATGCGGCCCATCACTGGAATTCATAAGGAGAAATTCATAAGGAGAATTTCCCTACATGTGTGGTCATGTAACTAACCCTAAAGTCAAGCGCACTGGCCGACAATCTTAGAACCCCACCTGGAGTTCTTTCTTTATCAACTAACTTCATATCCTGCTACTAACTCTGTTTCCTAAATACCAGCTGGATATGTTGTCCCTACCCAAAAGACTTCAAAAGTTCACTACTGCCTTCAGTCCAAATGCCTCACTCCAGCATTCAAAGGCTCTATAATCTGGGCCCAAATGTATATCCTTGGTATAAACCTCCTGTGCATGCCAAACTGATATCCCCACTATTACTTAACAAGTCATGTCCATTCCCATCACAAGCCTTTTACAATGCCCTCTCCTTTCTAACTGTTCATCCAAATTCCCTGATTCACTGAAAACCTACCCAAGTACCATTGCCAAACGTCTTCCCTCTACACAACCCTACCAATAAAATGCTCTTCCTAGAAGCATCAGTTCTGCCACTTCACAGACTACTGTCCTGCTGGTCAACTTCTCATGCAAGAATAATGGATCATTTTCATACTTAGCATCTACATTGATCTGCTGTTAGCATACTTGAGACAAAGGAAAAGATCTATATTTCTCATGGAAGGAAGACTGAAAAATCCAAGCTGCCCTTACTAGAAGAAATAGACAGTGGAGTCAGAGTCCACAGAGAGCGTCCTTGGGCAAGACTGCTGGCTGCTTCTCTAGGACTCCTGACTCAGAGCACAGTCAGAAGACAAATTCCCAAGGGCCAAGTTCATCCTAATGGTTCATATGGCAAAGAACTCGAGCTTTGGGATGCAATGCTTAATTCTAGACTCCTCCCAGTCAGTGAAGTCAGGCCTCTTGCTCTATTTACATAAGAAAGGAGATGCAGGTTAAAACAAATATATTGAATTAAGTGTGTATAAAAGTATACATCCCTCTGCAGAAAGTAACATGGTTCCATACCGACCCCCAGCCCCGGATTCCTTTACTGGAATCTCCACAGCACTTGAATTTTGGCACAGAAGACAGCTTCTTAGGATCTTTTCCTTTAATGAAAAAAAAAAAAGTTAACCTTTCCATATCAACTAAAAATTTCCCAAAGCCTAGAACCTGATTATTCCTAAATTTCATGAATTATTCATGCTGCTTCAACTGAGATAGATCATATTTAATGTTCTGAGGAGGCATCTTCCCTGGTATTGGATGGAAAACATTGTCATCTGTCTACTGAGCTGTTTGAAAGAACAGGTTATCATGGGTTTTCTACAGAACTCTATATGCCGAGAAACAAAACAGGGTTCACTGGATTGGCATAAGGGAAATAAATACGAAACCAGAGAGTCTTTTCCATATCCATGTGGATCCCGTTTCTATTAAACCCAGGCAAGAATGACAGCACTACCAACACATGCAAACCCTAATAAATTAGCTGCACCCAATTATTAAGAAGGCAGCCTTAGGTCATAAAAATGATTCTGTGAAATTGATCTTAAATGAAAAATGTGTAATTACACTTAAAGCAGTTACAGGCTGCTAGTCAATGAAAAATTTATATTTCCTGTGGAGTTGTACCACTTTCTGTGCATATAAAATTAGTTGGACTGGTAGAGCTTACGTTATATTCGGAAGTGGTTCAAGAGACAGAAACATTTTTCATTATACTTTTCAAAATGATCCCACAAACTGGCCAGCTATGCACCCGATGTGCATGTTATAATTTTACTGCCTTTGGCTAACATCCACTGTAAGACCAAGTAAGTGTTCAGAATTCTAAGCAAGTACTTCACAGTATTTTTAAAGCCAAGAATGCATTTGTTTCTCTATTCATTTTGTTAGTCTTTCTTTAAGATCTGAAAGGCTTATATTTAGTAAAAGCAAAAACGACTGGGGGAGTAAGTATGCATATAGGTGAAAAGTCATGGTATTCATCCCTTACCTCACCTGCCATATCCCATCTACCACCAATTTCTGTGGGTTCCATCTCCAAATTTACCTCAAAACCATATACTCGGAAGGAAAAAAAGAAAACAAAACTATGCACTGCTCTTCATCTCCACTGCTGACACCCTGGCCCAAGCCACCATGGCACCAATCACTTGACAGGCCTTTTTCCTTCTGCTCATGATCCCTCCAATTCATTCTTCCCATAATAGGCTGAGAGATCATTTTCAAAACTCAATCAGATCATATCACTGCTCTGCCTCAGACCATTCAAAGGCTTCCAGTTGCCCTTTAAATAAACCCCAAACTCCTCTTGTGGCCCATGAGGCCTTGCTTGATCCAGCCTTTGGCCCCTTCCTCAACTTTGCTTCTTCTTCTTTTCACTCTGCCTCACAGTGGACCATCACAGTGATTTTCTTTCCATTCCTGAAGTTCTTCTACCTCCAGAACTTTATGCTTACTATTCCTTTCCTCTGGAGTGCTCTTCACTTGACTCACGATATCGAAGTTCCCCTGCTTATTTCCTGTAATAATCACTTTATTAATGTGTTTACTTGTTGTGGCCTGTTTTAACCTTCAGTGAATGCAAAACTACTGAGTGAATGAAATAACATATTTAAGAAATGGTAAAGTTATGAAGAAATACTTAAATAAAGAAGCAAATAGCTTAAGGGAAATTCAGGTTTAAGCATATAATTGTCTGCCAAAAGAACTAGCCAATTTCAGGGTTAAATTCTACTTTTTGCACTAAAAATTACATACGGCTAGAAATTAAAGACTTCACTGAAGTGAGGGGAGATAAATTAGGAGTTTGAGATTAACATGAACAAAAGACTTCACTAAAGAAATTCATGCTACTAATAAACACAAGCAATTTTGTGGCCTCTTTTATATTGAGCATTTCAAATTTTAAATGTATACATTAATTTCACCAGTGATATTTATCTTTTGTTCATCCTTTGGTAACCTTATATGAGTTATCTGAAATAGTCTCATTGGCTTAGAGAATAAACTTAATGGTTGCTTGGAGGAGAAGATAGGGAATTTGGGATGGACATGTACATGCTGCAATATTTAAAATGGATAAGCAACAAAGACCTACTACGTATAGTACTTGGAACTCTATTTAATGTTATGTCATATGTATGGCTGAGTGTCTTTGCTTTTCACTTGAAACTATCATAACACTGTTAATTGCTATACCACAGTACAAAATAACAAGCTTAAAGTTTTAAAATATGAAATAGTCTCATTGGGGAAATATTAAACATTATTCCCAATACTAGTGGGTGGAATCAAATAGTGTATCCACAAGACCCACCAACTAATCATACTTAGGTTTGCAAAACTTAGAAATTAAGGAGATTCAAAGAAGTATAAATAGAGTTGCATTCATAATGGATCTTCCAATCCATTCTTGAGACAAAACAAAGATGGGAGGAAGATGGATGAAGGAACAAGTAGATAGATACTCAAAGGAGGGAGAATGCATCCTACAGGGAAGAGATCAGGGTAGCCATAAGCTGTGCTTTGCAAAATGGGTAAGTCTCAGATAAGAAAGGAGAGCAAGGCAACATTCCAAGGAGGGGCAAGAATGACCACATGTGTCAAACATGCATGGAGAGCAGTGAGCAGAGAACGCAGTTAAAACTGGAAAGAAAAAGGTAGTCATGAAAGCTTACGAGTAATTGGGGCTGAAAATTCAGATTATCATGCAGCAGCTTACCATGTTTTGGCCTTGCAATACTAAAGAGTAATGGAAGATATTAGCAAAAGAACAAATTAATGGGAGATAAATGCTCCCATTGTGAGAAACTCAGCATTTGAGAACCTGCATTCATGTAGTGTAAAAATGGGCTTCCTCGGTGGTCCAGTGGTAAAGAATCTGCCTGCCAATGCAGGGAGCACGGGTTCAATCCCAGATCTGGGAAGATCCTGACCCAGATGCTATGGGTCAACTAAGACCTTCTGCCCTAACTATTGAGCCAGCACTCTGAAGTCCGCAAGCCACAACTACTGAGTCCATGAGCCTCAACTACTGACACCTGCGGGCCTAGAGCTTATACTCTGCAACAAGAGAAGCCATCACACTGAGAAACCCACACACTACAACTAGAGAGTAGCCCCTGCTCACCACAAGAGAAAGCCTGTGTGCAGCAATGAAGACCCAGTGCAGTCAAAATAAATAAATTAATCTTTTTAATAACAAATAAATCTTATTAAACCAATACTTTGAATAAATACATACCTTTTAAATCCTCAGAGCAATTACAGTACTCCAGTGTACACTCTTTACAAAATCTTTAGTTACAGGAAATAAGGATTTCAGAAACCACACATGAATTTGTTCAGAGGAAGGAAAAGAGCAACCCAGAGAAAACTGTAAAATCATGTTGCATAGAAATAAGCACATAAGACCAAGTTCTACAATAAACATACATATATGTGTGCTTCATCACCTATCTAATGGTTCGCTTTTTTGATAATTTACAATAATCAAGTCTTCAAAAAACCCCTGTGCAGTACAGTTTCTGGTTTTTCAAATAAGAATGAAGAATTAGGTGACAAGTTCAAGGTTACAAAGCAATTTAAACAAACAGCAAGTAAAAGAACTCTCTGAATTCTTGCAACTTGCTTTTTACCAACAGTTGCGAAACTCAGTGGTAGATGTTGTATGTGCTATATATATAGCACATATAGCAGTAGATGTTAATGACCCAAACAACCACGACAGTGTGATCACTCACCTAGAGCCAGACATCCTTGATTGTGAAGTCAAGTGGGCCTTAGGAAGCGTTACTACAAACAAAGCTAGTGGATGTGATGGAATTTCAGCTGAACTATTTCAAATCCTAAAAGCTGTGAAAGTGCTGCACTCAGTACGCCAGCAGATTTGGAAAATTCAGCAGTGGCCACAGTACTGGAAAGGTCAGTTTGCATTCCAATCCCAAAGAAAGACAATGGCAAAGAATGCTCAAACTACCCAAAATTGTACTCATTTCACATGCTAGCAAGGTAATGCTCAAAATCTTCCAAGCTAGGGTTTAATAGTACATGAACCAAGAATTTCCAGATGTACAAGCTGGATTTAGAAAATGCAGAGAAACCAGAGATCAAATTGTCAACATTCATTGGATCATAGAAAAGGCAAAGGAATTCCAGAAAAACATCTGCTTCTGCTTCATTGACTACACTAAAGCCTTTGACTGTATGGATCCCAACAAACAGTGGAAAATTCTTAAAGTGATGGGAATACCAGATTACCTTGCCTGCCTCCTGGGAAACCTGCATGCAGGTCAAGAAGCAAGAGTTAGAACCAGACATGGAACAATGGACTAGTTCAAAATTGGGAAAGAGGTACATCAAGGCTGTATATCATCACCCTGCTTATTTAATATATGCAGAGCACATCATGCAAAATGCCAATCTGGATGAAACACAAGCTGGAATTGAGATTGCCAGGAGAAATATAAATAATCTCATATATGTAGATGACAAAACTCTTTTATGGCAGAAAGCAAAGAGGAACTAAAGAGCCTCTTGATGAAGGTTAAAGAGATGAATGGAAAAGCTGACTTAAAACTCAACATTCAGAAAAAAAAGATCATGGCAGCTGGCCCCATCAATTCATGGACAATAGATGGGGAAACAATGGAAACAGTGACAGCCTTCTTGGGGGCTCCAAAATCACTGCAGATGGTGACTGCAGCCATGAAATTAAAAGATGCTTGCTCCTTGGAAGAAAAACTATGACCAACCTACATAGCATATTAAAAAGCAGAGACATTACTTTGCCAACAAAGTTCTGTATAGTCAAAGCCATGGGTTTTCCAGTGGTCTTGTGTAGATGTGAGAGCTAGATCATAAAGAAGGCTGAGTGTGAAGAATTAATGCTTTCTAATTGTGGTGTTGGAGAAGACTCTTGAGAGTCCTTTGGACTGCAAGGAGATCCAACCAGTCAATCCTAAATCAACTCTGAATATTCATTCAAAGGACTGATGCTGAAGCTGAAGCTCCAACTCTAATGTTACCTACTTTGGAATGTAATCAGTAACTTCATATAGTTATCACGGGAAACTATTCAACCTGGTGTCCATAATGCCATAGAAAATTCCTTCATTCCTTGGTTGAAGAAAGACCTCAAGTCTCTATGTCTTACTCATTTTCTTTCAGGCCTGATTTGAATGAAATAAAATAGTGGCTCTAATGTACTATTTTTTAATCTATTTTTATTTGAAATGTAACAGACAAAATATTATATTACTTTTAGGTATAAAACTGATCAACATTTTTATACATTACAAAATAACCTTGAAAAGTATAGTTATCATGTCACCATATGGAGTTATTGTAATATTGGCTTTGTGCCCTACACTGTACATTATATCCCCATGATTTATTTATTTAATAACTGCAAGTTTGTACCTCTAAATCTTCCTCACCTATTTCACTCATCCCCCCCATTCTCTTCCCTCTGGAAACCATGTGTTTGTTCTCTGTGGTTTCTGTTTTATTATTTGTTTTTTAGTCCATACATAAGTGAAATCACATGGTATTTGTCTTCTCTGACTTAATTCTCTTAAAATTACACTCCTTAGAATATACTCTTGGTCTGCTGGTATTTTGATTGGGATTGCATTGAATCTGTAGATAACCTTGGGTAATATGTTCATTTTAACAATGTTAGTTCCTCAAATTCAAGAGTACAAAATGTCTTTCCATTTATTTGCATTGTCTTCAATTTCTTTCATCAATGTCTTATAGTTTTCTGAGTACAGGTCTTTCATTTCTCAGTTTGATTTACTCCCAGGTATTTTATTCTTTTTCATGTGGTTATAAGTGTGATTGTTCTCTTAATTTCTCTGATAGTTTATTGTTAGTACAGAAACACAACAGATTTTTATAAATTTTGTGTCCTGCTAATTTATTGAATTCATTTACTATTTCAACAGTTTTTTTGCTGGTGTCCTTAGGATTTTATACATATAGTATTAGGACATCTGCAAACACCTGCAAAACAGTGATAATTTTACTTCTTTCCAATTTGGATTCCTTTTCTTTTTTTTTTTTTTTTTTTTTGTCTGATTGCTGTGGCTATGACTATGGCTAGGACTACAGGCCAATATTATGATGTATAAAAATAGCAAGAGTAGGAATTCTTGCCTTGTTCCTGGTATTAGAGGAAATACTTTGTTTTTCACCATTCAGTATGATGTTTGTTTTGGGTTTGTACTTTGTATGGCCTTTATTTTATTGAGGTATATTCCTTCTATAACCACTTTGTTGAAAGTTCTTATACTAAATCATTGTTGAATTTTGTCAAAATACTTTTCTGCATAATTTTTTCATAATGATCATATGATTATTATTCTTTAATCTGTTAATATGGAGTATCACAAATTGATTTGCAGATATTAAACCATCCTTGCATCCCTGGTATAAATCCCATGTGACCATGGTTGCATGAGTGTGAGTTCAATCACTGAGTCATATCCAACCCCATGGACTGTAGCCCTCCAGTCTCTCTGTCCATGGGATCCTCCAGGCAAGAATATTGGAGTGGGCTGCCATTTCCTCCTAGGAGATCTTCCTGACCCAGGGATCAAACCAGTGTCTCCTGCATTGGCAGGCGAATTTTTTACCACTGAGCCATCTGGGAAGCCCTCAATCACGGTCCTTTTAATATACTGTTGAATTTGGTTTGCTAATATTTTATTGAGAATTTTTGCATTAATGTTCATATGCAATATTGGCCTGTATTTTTCTTTTTTTGTGGTATCTTTGGTTTTGGTGTCAGTGATGCTGATCTCATATCACTAGTTCAGAAGCACTGTCTTTTAAACAGTTTGGCAGTTTATTTTTTATTTTTGGTGTGGTTCTTTGTTGTGGCCCATGAGCTTTTTGTTGCTGTGCAGGCTTTCTCTAGTTGTGGTGTATGGGCTTCTCATTGTGGTGACTTCTCTTGTGGAGCATGGGCTCTAGGGCATTCAGTAGTTTTGGCTCAGGGGTTCTAGACTGCAAGCTGAGCAACTGTGAGGCATGTGCTTAGCAGCCCCATGGCATGTGGGATATTAGTTCCTGGACCAGAGATCAAACACATGTCCCTGCATTGCCAGGTGATTCTTAACCACTGGACCACCAAGGCAGTCCCTCAGTAGCCCTTCTTATTTTTCAGTTTTTTGGAAAAGATAGGTGCAAACTCTTCTTTAAATGCATGGTAGAATTCACTTGTGATGGCATCTGGTCCTGGCCTTTTGTTTATTGGGAGTTTGTTCGCTTTACCACTGATTCAAATTCATATAAAGTAATGAATTTGTTACCTGATTCAGTCTTTGGAGATTGTATATTTATAGGAATTTATCCATTTCTTTTAGGCTGTCCATTTTATTGGTATACAATGTTTATCATAAACTTTTTAAATTAATTAAAATTTTTTTCATTTTACTTTTTACTTTTTTTTAATTTTTATTTTTACTTTATTTTACTTTACAATACTGTATTGGTTTGAGGATTGGGAACTCATGTATACCCGTGGCAGATTCATGTCAATGTATGGCATAAACTCTTATTATCCTTAGTATTACTGTGGTGTCTGTTGCAAATTCTCTTTAATTTCTGATTTTATTGATTTGTGCTCTCTCTTCATGAGTGTGACTAAATGCTCACTGACTTTTTTTCTTTTCAAAGAGTCAGCTCTCTCCTAGATCTTTTCTACTCTCTTTTCAGCCTCTATTTCATCCATTTCAACTCTGAATTTATAATTTCTTTCCTTCTAATTTTGGCTTTGTTCTTTTTCTAGTTCCTTAGGTGTAAGGCTTCAGATTTTTCTTGTTTCTTGAGATATGCTGATATCACTATAAACTCTTTTAGAGAAGTGCTTTATGTGCTTTGTAACATACATTCTGGATCATTGTGTTTTCGTCTCCATGGAATTTTATTAAATTCTCCTTTGATTTCTCCAGTGATTCATTGGCTGTTTAATAGCATATTGTTTAGCCTCCACGTGTTTGTATTTTTTACAGGTTTCTTTTACATTTTTTTCCCTTTTTCTTTTATTTATTATTTTTTTTTTCGTAGTTGATTTCTAATCTCATATCACAGTGGTCAAAAAGGTGCTTGATATGATTCCAATACTCTTAAATTTAGTGAGCCTTCCTTTGTGGCCTAGCATATGATCTATTCTGGAGAACATTCCCTGTGCACTTGAAAAGAATGTATATTGTTTTTAGATTGAATGTCCTCTCTGTATCTATTAAGCCCATCAAATATAATGTGTCATTTAAGATCAATGTTTTCTGATTTTCTGTCTGGATAAGCTATTGATGAAAGTGGAGTGATAAGACCCCTTACTATTATTGTGTTGCTGTCAATCTCTTGTATGTTTGTTAATGTCTTCTTTATGTATTTAGATACTCCTATGCTGGGTTTTGAGGGATCCCTGCCCACAGTAGTATATATAATGGTCATCTGAGTTAAATTCACCCATTCCAGTCCATTTTAGTTCACTGATTCCTAGAATGTCAACGTTCACCCTTGCCATCTCTTGTGTGACCACTTCCAATTTGCCTTGATTCATGGACCTGACATTCCAGGTTCCTATGCAATACTGCTGTTTACAGCATCGGACCTTGCTTCTATCACCAGTCACATCCACAACTGGGTATTGTTTTTGCTTTTGCTCCATCCCTTCATTCTTTCTGGAGTTATTTCTCCACTGATCTCCAGTAGCATATTGGGCACCTAATGACCTGGAGAGTTCCTCTTTTGGTATCCTATCATTTTGTCTTTTCATACTGTTCATGGGATTCTCAAGGCAAGAATACTGAAGTGGCTTGCCATTCCCTTTTCCAGTGGACCACTTTCTGTCAGGCCTCTCCACCCTGACCCGCCCGTCTTGGGTTGCCCCGCAGGCATGGCTTGGTTTCATTGAGTTAGACAAGGCTGTGGTCCTAGTGTGATTAGATTGACTAGTTTTCTGTGAGTATGGCTTCAATGTGTCTGCCCTCTGATGCCCTCTTGAAACACCTACCATCTTACTTGGGTTTCTCTTACTTTGGGCGTGGGGTATCTCTTCACGGCTGCTCCAGCAAATAACAGCCACTGCTCCTTACCTTGGACAAGGGGTATCTCCTTACCGCCGCCGTTCCTGACCTTCAAAGTGGGATAGCTCCTCTAGGCCCTCCTGTGCCTGCGCATCCACCGCTCCTCAAGATACCAAGGGAATATTTCATGTAAAGATGGGCTCAATAAAGGACAGAAATGGTATGGACCTAACAGAAGCATAAGATATTAAGAAGAGGTGGCAAGAATACACAAAAAAGAACTGTACAAAAAAGATCTTCACAACCCGGATAATCACGATGGTGTGATCTCTAATCTAGAGCCAGACATCCTGGAATGTGAAGTCAAGTGGGCCTTAGGAAGCATCACTATGAACAAAGCTAGTGGGGGTGATGGAATTCCAGTTGAGCTGTTTCAAATCCTGAAAGATCATGCTGTGAAAGTGCTGCATTTAATATGCCAGCAAATTTGGAAAACTCAGCAGTGGCCACAGGACTGGAAAAGGTCAGTTTTCATTACAATCCTAAAGAAAGGCAATGCCAAAGAATGCTCAAACTACCACACAATTGCACTCTTCTCACATGCTACTAAAGTAATGCTCAAAATTCTCCAAGCCAAGCTTCAGTAATACATGAACCGTGAATTTCCAGATGTTCAAGCTGGTTTTAGAAAAGACAGAGGAAGCAGAGATCAAATTGTCAACATCTGCTGGATCATGGAAAAAGCAAGAGAGTTCCAGAAAAATATCTATTTCTGCTTTATTGACTATACCAAAGCCTTTGACTGTGTGAACCACAATAAACTGTGGAAAATTCTGAAAGAGATAGGAGTACCACACCACATGACCTACCTCTTGAGAAACCTGTATGCAGGTTAGGAAATAACAGTTAGAACTGGACATGGAACAACAGACTGGTTCCAAATAGGAAAAGGAGTATGTCAAGGCTGTATATTGTCACCCTGCTTATTTAACTTATATACAGAGTACATCATGAGAATCACTGAGCTGGATAAAGCACAAGCTGGAATCAAGATTGCCAGGAGAAATATCAATAACCTCAGATATGTAGATGATACCACCCTTATGGCAGAAAGTGAAGAGGAACTAAAGAGCCTCTTGATGAAAGTGAAAGAGGAGAGTGGAAAAAGTTGGCTTAAAGTTCAACATGCAGAAAACTAAGATCATGGCATCTGGTCCCATTACTTCATGGCAAATAGATGCGGAAACAGTGGAAACAGTGGCTGGCTTTATTTTGGGGGCTCCAAAATACTGCAGATGGTGATTGCAGCCATGAAATTAAAAGACGCTTACTTCTTGGAAGGAAAGTTATGACCAACCTAGATAGCATATTCAAAAGCAGAGATATTACTTTGCCAACAAAAGTCCATCTAGTCAGGGTTATGGTTTTTCCAGTGGTAATGTATGGATGTGAGAGTTGAACTCTAAAGAAAGCTGAGCGTCGAAGAATTGATGCTTTTGAACTGTGGTGTTGGAGAAGACTCTTGGATTGCAAGGAGATCCAACCAGTCCATCCTAAAGGAGATCAGTCCTGAGTGTTCATTGTAAGGATTGATGTTGAAGCTGAAACTCTAATACTATAGCCACTTGATGCGAAGAGCTGATTCATTTGAAAAGACCCTGATGTTGGGAAAGATTGAGGGCAGGAGGAGAAGGGGACAACAGAGGATGAGATGGTTGGATGGCATCACTAACTCAACGGACATGGGTTTGGGGAGATTCCAGGTGATGGACAGAGAGGCCTGGTGTGCTGCGGTTCATGGAGCACAAAGAGTCAGACATGACTGAGCAACTGAACCGGAACTGGAACTGGACTGTCCTTCTTTGTGTCTTATAGACTTTGTTTCAATGTCTGTTTAGTCAGAAATAAGTATAGCTACTCTGGGTTTCTTTTCATATCCATTTGCATGGAAGATCTTTTTTCATTTCCTCACTTTCAGTCTGTATTTAGATCTGAAGTGAGTATCTTCATATATATGTAGGCAGAATATATATGGGTCTTGTTTTGGAATCAATTCAATTATTCTGTCTTGTCAGGAGCATCTAGTCTGTACTAGTACTTACTGTCATTTTGTTGTTTTCAGGTTATTTCTGTAGCTCTTTTCTATTTCTTCTTCTTTTGCTTTCTTCCCTTGATTCTGAGGACTATTTTATTTTTGGTTTGGATTCATTTATTTTTGTCTATTTTATCTATTACAAGATTTTGAGATTGTTTTACCATGAATATATGCACACACACAGCCCATGGGGGGACAAAGAGTTGGACATGCCTTGGCAACTGGACAGACAAACACACACACACACACACACATAATTATTTCAAGTTGATCTCATAAGTTTGAACACATTTTAATAGCCTTGCATTTTTACTCCCCCACTATGCTTAGTGTTTTTGACAACATTTTATATACTTGTTTTGTGTACCCCTTAACTACATTTTATGAATATAGAGTTGACCTTGGAACAAATCATGTTTAAACTCCACAGGTACATTTCTATGTGGATCTTTTTGAATAGTAATACTACACAGTCAGTGGTTGGTTAGATCCAAAGATGTGGAACCTCAAATATGAAGGAACCGTGGACATGGAAGCTTATATATGAGGGATAACTATAAGTTACATGTGTATTTTCAACTGCTCAAAGCATGTGCATCCCTAATCCCCATGCTATTTAAGGGTCAATCCAAGTTGACTTTTCTACTTTTGTCTTTTAATCTATTAGCTTTATAAGTGGTTGATTTGCTACCTTTACTTTTACCATTACTAACAATATTGTTCCTTTCAGAATTTTCCTATTTCTAATTGTGGTCTTCTATCTTCCAATTAGAGTGGTGCTGAAATATTTTAGCCTTTGTTCATCTGTAAAATTCTTTTATATCTCCTTCAACCTGATTAATAGCTTTGCCAGGTAAAATATTCTCAGTCATGGGCTTTTTTCTTTCCATCACTTTGAATATATCAAGTCACTCCCTTCTGGCTTGCGAAGTTTATCCTGAAAAGTCAGCTGCTAGTCTTATGCATGTTCCCTTGAACATATTTTAGTTGTTTTTCCATTGTTGCTTTTAAAATTCTCTCTGTATCTTTTTTTCATCTTAATTATAATGCATTTTGGTGTAGTCCTCTTGGGGTTGATTCTGTTTAGAACACTCTGCTTTTTGAACTTGGCTGTCAGTTTCCTTTCCCAGGTTAAGTAAGTTTTCAGCTAGTATTTCCTCAAATAAATTCCCTGCTCCTTTCACTCTCTTCTCCTTCTGTGTTCCTATAAGACAAATGTTAGTATATTTAATATTGTCCCAGAGGTCTCTTAAACTATCCTCATATTTTTACATTCTTTTTTATTATTTCTATTCAGCATTAGTAATTTCCACTACTAATTGGTTCTGTCCTCCAGTTTGTTAATCTGTTGCTTTGTATCATCTAAGCTAGTGTTGACTCCTTCTAGTGTGTTTTATCTGTTACTGTATATATAGTTTTATTTGGTTCTTCATTATATTTTCCAACAGTTTCCAACTGTTTTCCAAACTTCTCATTGTGATTATTCTTCTCCCAATTTCATTGAGCATCTTTATGATTATTACCTTGATATCTTTATTGGGTAGATTCTTTATCTCCACTTTGCTTGGTTTTTTTCCTGGGGTTTAGTTTTGTTCCTTCATTTGAAACATATTCCTCTATGTACTCATTTTGTCTAATTCTGTTTTATTTCTATGCATTAGGTAGGTCAGTTACATTTCCTGACCTTGGAGAAGTAACCTTATATAGGATATCCTGAGATCCAGATGCACACTCCCTTCTGGTGTGCCCCCCAATGGCCTGCATGGGCTCTTTCATTGTAGAGCTGACAACTGTGGGCACACTGCAGCCTGGTTGACTTCCAGGCCCTGGCTCATGCAGTAGCTGTTAACCAGGTCCTGGGACAGCTGGTTGCCTGTCCCAAGTGGACCCAGGGTTTGTGCCAGATCACTAGTGGGTGGAGCCTTGTACTGGCACAATTGACTGTGGTCCAGGGGGTCACGGGGCTGGTGCTGACCAGCTCCTATGTGGGGCTAGGTCCTGGAGCAGCTGGTTGTACGGGGTTATGACGGTCTGGGGCTGGTGCCAGCCTACTGGTAGGAGGAACAGCTCTAGGTCACGGAGGGCCCAAGGCTGGTGTCAGTTCACTGGCAGATAATTAAGGCTTTAGCTTTAATAGGTTAGAGGGAGGACTCTAAAATGGTGCTTGCCAGCACCAGTGTCTTCATGATAAAACAAGCTCCAAAAATGGCTGCCACCAATGTCTATATGTTTCCAGAGAAAATCTCAGCCACTTTCTGCCTCTCCAGGAGGCCCTCTGAGTCTGACCCAGGCTCCTTTCAAATTACTGCCTCTTCACTGGAAGTCAGAGCATGTGGAATACTGTGTGCACCTTTGAAGTGCAGAGGCTGCATTTCCTACATTTCTGGCTCTCCTATATGGAAGCCCCGTACTGGTTTTCAAAACCAGACATTCTGGTGGCTTGTCTTTCTGGTACAGGAATCCTGGGTTGCAGACCTTGATGTGAGTCTCAGATGCCTCACTCCTTGGAGAGAACCTCTACAATTGTGATTATTCTGCCTACGGGTCACCCACTTGCAAGTGTGGGTCTTCACTATACTGCATTTCCACCCCTCCTACTTGTCTTGTTTCTTTTTTTATATCTTTAGTTGTAGAAAAGCTTTTCTGTTAGTCTTCAGGTTGTTCTCATAGATAGTTGCTCTGCAAATAGTTGTAATATTGGTGTGCCTATGGGTTGCCTTGGTGGCTCAGACAGTAAAGAATCCACCTGCAATGGGGGAGACATGCATTGAATCCCTGGGTTGGGAAGATCCCCTGAAGAAGGGAACGGCTACCCTTTCCAGTATCCTTGCCTGGAGAATTTCATGGACAGAGGAGCCTGGCAGGCTACAGTCCATGGGGTCACAGAGTCGGACATGACTGAGCAACTTCCACTTTCACGGAAGGAGATAAGCTCAGGGTCATCCTATTCTGCTGTCTAGGGTATACCAATATTTCCATTATTTTAAAAAGCAGCATTAGAAGGATTTTATTTTTGACAATATACTTACCCATGGCTTAACATTTATTTCTCATAGTCTGGAGGCTAAGTCCAAAATCAAGATGCCAGAAGACTCAGTTCTTGGTAAGAGTTCTTTTACTGAACTTTTAGTTCAGTAAATCCACATGATAGAGAAAGAGGGGACTTCTAATATCTTCCTTTTCTTATAAAGGGCACTAATACCATCAAAGGAGCACCAATTTCATGACATATCTAAACCTAATTATCTCCCAAGGACCCAAGCTCCATTAGGAATTAAGACTTCAACATATGACTTTAGAGGGGATACAAATAAATATTCAACCCATATCAGATAAAATCACTTGCACTCTTCTAGCTCCTTCTGAGACTGTCAAGCAGATTACTTCGAATCAGTTTACAAATTCCAGGGCAGGACTCTACACACTTCGGCCTGTTGCATCTTAGTATCACCTTAGTCAAGAAGAATACAATGCAATCAAGCCCTGGATGAAAGAATTCTTTACACATAGAGAAAAGACAATGCAAGATTAGCTTCAATAGTGGGTGTGGAATCCCCCACAGCCTGTGGGTCTCTACCAGAAACATATTCAGGGCAATTTTCCTATGCTGCACCCCTCAGGTACCACGGTAGAAAGATCCTGTTCACTCTTCTGGAGGACAAGTGCTATATGAATCATACTTCTAAATGAGACAAAAAAGCATTCACTGAGCCTGAAAAGGGAAAGATGTTCCCATACAAGTTGATAAATCCAGCACAAGCTATGTGGGCTCTTTGTCTCTTCGTGAGGAAGTGTTCTAAGCCCAAGGTTCATTCTCATGCCACCAAGCAGGGGCCAAAAGACTGCATCTATGAGGCTGCCTTTCCTAACACAGACCTTCACCAGCCCAGATGTACACATGTATGACATACACCACACAGAAATCTCCTTGAGGAAAGACATTCAAGTGCTTTCAACATTTGTTGTTGTTTAGTTGCTAAGTCATGCCTGACTCTTTGCAACCCCATGGACTGCCACACACCAGGCTTCCCTGTCCTTCACTATCTCCTGCAGTTTGTTCAAACTCATATCCATTGAGTTGGTGATGCTATCTAGCCATCTCATCCTCTGCTGCCCTCTACTCCTCTTGCCTTCAATCTTTCCCAGCATCAGGGTCTTTTCCAATGAGTCAGCTCTCTGCATCAGGTGGCCAAAGCACTGGCACTTCAGCTTCAGTATCAGTCCTTTTAATGAATATTCAGGTATTGATTTCCTTTAGGACTGATTGGCACACATATTTTAAAATACTCTGAAGTAGTATTACAAGGGGAAAATCACTTCATTTATGAAAATACATTTTATTTCATACTAGAGTACCAAATTTGAGAGGGGAAATGGGTATAAAATAGCAAAATAAATCTATCAGAATCAGCAAACACTAGTACATGGTCAGAGTTGTATTAGAAAAACATTTGTTTTTCTGTGTGGGCAGGAAAGAGCAACCCATGGGAAGTCTGATCTTCCTCTCCATATCTCAATTTCTGAAACTTTAAAACATGTCACATTTCACACAAAACATTTAATGACCAAGGCTCCAGGACACTTTAAGTACTATACTACTTTCCAAGATGGCTGTGAACTTAAGAAACACATGGAGTACTTTAGTCCCTGAACATAATTCCATCTTAGCATCTAAACTGCTAAGTGAAGATGTTTGTAACAGGAGAACCAAAATAAAATTATATCCTTGCCAAGAAATTAACTTGTAATTTTTCCCTTCTTTCTGGAATGTTTTTCTTCATTAGGCTATTCAATTCTCAGTACAGTTCTTCCTCCCACTACCCTTGCACTTAAGCTCTTCACATTCTGCTTAGTTGGATCCTTACCTTATTTCTTTGGCACACTGAAAACTCTCAGTAACAGTTATACTCTCCAGGCAATCTGAAGGGCCTACTGTGCACCTTGGCAGCTGGGCCAGGTGCTTTATATATACCTTGAATATACATATACATTGAATAATTTATATTCAATGTATAATTTAATATACTATCCAATACCATATTCACCATAAATCCACTTGTATCTGGGTAATGCATTTATATTCCAATGTGTCTACAAGCCTCATCTGATCTCTCCTGAGGTTACTAGGTAAGCCCACAATGTGCATTCTGAATAATTCAAAATTAAAGCATATTCAGTATTATGTAATTTGTTGTCTAATAAAACAAACCAAAAAACCCACAAATGCTTAATTTTTTCCATTAGATATACTGAAACATGAAATTTCAAAACTAAATAAAAAACATAAGTATGACTTTTAATTAAGCATATTCTAATCAATTTCACTAAAATAAATATACCTCATATAATATATACTAAGCCAATATAAAAATATTAACAGGACATATTCTCTCTCACCTATAGCCAGTACAACACAGCTAAAAAACTAAAAAATACTGTGAGCGTAGATACACAGTAAATACTTGCTGAATCATCTTCATAGCTATCCTATAATGTCCTATGAATCATATTATTTAAATCATAAATTATCTTTCAAGTGCACCATTCATCTATCCTTCCTGACTATAACTTCCGGAGAGTAGGAAACATTACCTGCTAATTTTTTATATTCCCCTCAAGCACCTCTTCCCTCAGTACCTTCAACACTTCCTTGAATTCAGTGCCCTCTTTCCAGGGAAGTGGGAGCCCAGTGGCTGTAGTCTGGGCCAGGTGGGAGATATCCAGAGCCTGGGCACAGAGAGGTCTATAACTTACCCATAGGTGAGCTGCAACATCTTGAGAAGAGTCAAACTGAAACCCAGGCAGACCATCCCCCTGAATCACTATACAAAGAGGCTAGAAGTGAAGACCAAGCATCCAGTAAAGCCAATAGAACCTAGCAAGACCTAAGATGCTAAGAGGCCAATGAGAAGAGATGCACCTGGAACAATCTTCTGCTTGTGAAAAGGCTGTTGCTGTGCCTTTCTTTACACAGCTTTCCAGTAGATTCAACTATAGAGCGAGTCAAGAAAGTCACCAACCTCACATGGGTACTTTTCTCTCAGTAAATGGAAGGAAAAGGAGGCAGGGAAAAACTTGGGATCCATTTTTTCCTTCTATAGGCCTGGAGTGCTGCAGTCCATGGGATTGCAAAGAGTCGGACACGACTGGGCAAATGAACACCAACAAGAATATTTTATGACAAAGGATAATGAATGAACCATACACTTTTGCATACTTTGGGTAGTGAAAAACTAAACACTATCATAGTTCCTTTGCAAATTTTCTTGATAAGTAAAATTTCAAATAATGTTCCTCTATGAGCCTCCTGATGTAGAATCCAATGTGAGAAAATGACTGAAAGGGATAAAGTCCCTTCAGCAATTCCTTATAAAGGAATGTCTATTTGAGTGATGGGAAGGGGAGTCAGGAACCAGCAATGCCCTAGGACTGTTTACCTTAGGGCTTTCTAAGAAGCCTCAGGTTTATATGCATAGAATGACTCTTTAGATGCCAAGAATTGCCACTGGCAACACTGTACACTATGCAGTACTGGCATCTTCAGCAGAACTCATAGTTACTTCATATACAACAGCAGGGAGAGAGGAACCCCAGCAATTTGTATAGTCATATTATCCTCCCTAATAAATTTAGGCATTTCTTCAGCTTCCAAATCATTTCCTCTAAACCAGAGGGAGGAAAAGTTATTGAGAAGGGAGATGTTCCTTCAATCTCTTTTGGACAGGGTGGAATGATTTTGGCTTATTGCTTAAATCATTAATCCCCCATCATTTTCCAATGAGACTGTCATTTCATTAAAAGTAATAATTGACAATCTATTACTGTCCCTCAGGCCCCAAATTATTATTGCTGCATTTTATCATGGAGTATAAAAATAAAACATATAACTGCCAAAGATCATCAATTCAAAACAAACCACTCAAGAATTTTATTATCTAGTGAAATATTCTTTGGGTTCTCTGTTTCCCATCTTGGGCATTCTGCTGTGTTCCATGTGTCCAGAAGAGGGAAAATAGCATATTGTTCCAAAGTTCATCGCCATCACTGTTATTTGAAATAATTTGCTGAACCAAATGGAACTCTAAGTTCTTCAAGGCAGAGGGGAGAAAACATCTTTTCTCTGAGACCCTGCTGGACTCTGCTAGACAGGACAGTCAACTGAGAACCTTACATTACCAAAGAATAAATATATTTTACAATTTTAGGGTAGTGAGGCCAGGTGGGAGAGAAAATTCTAATTCTACTTAGCATTTGATCTTGGGAAAGCTACTTACAGTCACTAAACCTATTTTCCCAGCTTTAAAATAGTAAAAGTAATATCTACCTCAAAGCACTTACCCTAATATCTGGTTTATCATTTAAACCTTCATAAATGTTACTTGATATTATTTTCAGTATTACTTCCTATAGAAAAGCAGCAGTATATGAAATTTAAAAAGACTGAAACGGTTCTTATTTAATCTTCAATATTATACTAAAGAGTCTAGATTTCATAGCAAAAAATGAATCAGGAAAAAAATAACAGAAGTGACATGAATACATCTGAGTTTTAAGAAGAAAACAGAATCAAGCCGTGAAAGATACAGTAGATATAAATATAGATATGGATTTAAATTTTTGAAATTTACATTTTTTTTACTCACCAAAATGGCCCAAAGCTATTGGCATATTTCCTTCTTTGGTATAATTAACATATTATCTTAAAGACTATAAAATGTCTATATTGCCAACTTACTTATTTTCCCTCTGGTGATATAATGTCAATGGCTCAAACAGGGAAAGATTTTACCAGTCAGTGTTGTAATCAATAATCTCCTGTACCAAGCATAAGCAGAATAGTACTGACTCTTAATAGCTAAGTGGCTCTCAGTCATTTGCATGTCATTTCAACTAAGAAAGTTATCTTAGGACATCCAGATCTACAGTGAGGAAGAAAAAAAACCACAGATCTGAAATAAATTTTCAAATGTTAATTTAAAATATAATCTAAGCTATTTGTGAAAAGGGAAATTCTTTGACATTTTTTAACCTATCGAATTGGCAAAGATTCCTAAAAAGACAATACCCAGTGGTAGAGAAGACAGATATATTTTGGTAGGAGTATGAACTTTACACTACCTTTGTAGAGGATAACTTACCAATTATGTACAAAGTTAGGAACTTCCCTGGTGGTCCAGTGGCTGAAACTTCCTGCTTCTCATACAGGAGGCCTGGGTTCAATCCTCACTTAGGGAACTAGATCTCACATACTGCAACTAAAAGATCCCAAGTGCTGCAGAAATGATCAAAGATCCTGTGTGCTGCCAACTAAGACCCAGCACAGCAAAGAGAGAAATAATAAAAAGTTTTAAAGTTGTATGTGCCTAACTTTTGGCCCAGTAATTACACTTTCAGAAATGCATCCTCAGGGAGTTCTCAAGATGACAGAGTAGAAAGACCTTAAGCTTATATCCTCTCATAGGCACACCAAAATTACAACTATTTGCAGAAGTACTGATGACAAAGATTGGAACCTACCAGAAAAGACAACTGAAGATATGAAGAAGGAATCACAAGACAGGTAAGAGGGGTGTAGCTGCAGTATACTCAAGACTCATAGCCCCAGGTGAGGGCCCACAAAAGGAATAATAATTACCATTGCAGAGTTTCGGCCCAAGAAGCAAGGAATCTGAGTTCCACATCAAGTTCCACAGATTCCCCAGCCAGGGAACCTGTACTGGGAGACAAGCCCCCAGAAGGTTTGGTTTTCAAGTCCAGTGGAGTTTACTTTCAGGATATCCAGAGGACTGTGGAAAATAGACACTCCAGCCTTAAAGAGCACACATCAGAATCATATGCACTCTAGGATGCAGGGTGGAAGCAGCAATTTAAAAGGAGTCAGGGTCAGACCTACTTGCTAATTTTGGAGAGTCCCAGGAGAGGTAGGAAGCAAACAGAGCTCATCATGGGGACACAGATACTGTAAGCAGCCATTTCGGGGAGCTCATTCTACCATGTGGACACTGGTGATAGCAAGGGCCCATTTTGGAACCCTTCCTCTAGTCTATTAGGCTTGAGACCAGCCCCACCCACCAGCCTGTAGGTACCAGTACTATGATGCCTCACACCAAGCAATTAACTGGGCAGGTACACACACCCCCAACCACCAGCAGACAGGCTGTCTTAAGATACCCTGAACCTACAGCCAGTAGAGGGTTTAGGATATGACCCCACACACCACTGTGTAGGCACTAAAACCAAAACCCCCAGAGCCCTGCAACCAGACAGCAGGACCCAGCTCTGCCCAACAGTGGGGTAGGCACAAGCCCCAGAATGCCCTGGACCCAGGCACCACCCTCCATCAAGTCTGCTCTAGCCTCAGGACCAGCTTCACACACAAGTGGGTGGAAACAAGCCCTAGGACAACCTCAGCCCCACGGCCTGCCATGGTAGGACCCAGTTCACCCACCAGCAGGCCAACACAAGCTTTAGAAATCACCTTCCAGACAACCAATTGTATCAGGAATTGGCCACACCCACCAGTGCTCCAAAACCAGGTCTAGGACCTCTATTTATATGAAAAGATAAACAAAATTGATAAGCCTTTAGCCAGACTCATTAAGGAAAAAAAAAAAAGAGAGAGAAAGGGCACAAATCTGAAATGAAAAAAGAGAAGCTACAAATGGTAACACAAAAATATGAAGAAAAAGAGACCACTATAAACAACAACATGGCAATAAAACAGACAGCCTGGAAGAAATGGATCAACTACTAGAAATGTACAATCTCCTAAAACTGAACCAGAGAGAAATAGAAAATAATAACAGACCAATATCAATAATGAAATTGAATCAGGAATAATAAGAAAAAACCTCCCAAAAAACAAAACTCCAGGACCAGACAGTTTCATAGGTAATTCTACCAAACATTTATGGAGAAGACTCTTGAGAGTCCCTTGCACTGCAAGGAAATCCAACCAGTCCATTCTGAAGGAGATCAGCCCTAGGATTTCTCTGGAGGGAATGATGCTGAAGCTGAAACTCCAGTACTTTGGCCACCTCATACGAAGAGTTGACTCATTGGAAAAAGACTCTGATCCTGGGAGGGATTGGGGGCAGGAGGAAAAGGGGACAACAGAGGATGAGATGGCTGGATGGCATCACTGACTCAATGGACGTGAGTCTGAGTGAACTCCGGGAGTTGGTGATGGACAGGGAGGCCTGGCGTGCTGTGATTCATGGGGTGGCAAAGAGTCAGACACGACTGAGCGACTGAACTGAACTGAACTGAATGTCTATCTTTGCCAAACTATTCCAAAAAACTGCAGAAAAAGGAATGCTCATGAACTCATTCTATGAGCCTAGCATCACTCCGATAACAAAATCAGACAGATACCACATAAAAAGAAAATCAGAAGCCAATATCCCTGATGAACACCGGGACAAAAATCCTCTACAAAATATCAGCAAACTGAATTCAACAATACATTTAAAGGATCAGGCACCATGTTCAAGCAGGATTTATCCACAGGATACACAGATATTTCAATATCTACAAATCAATCAATGCAATACAGAACATTAACAAACTGAAGAACACAAACCATATGGTCATATAAGCAGATGCAGAAAAAGCTTTTGCCAAAATTCGATGTCCATTTATAATTTTTTTAAAAATTCTCCAGAAAGTAGTTATAGAAAGAACAAAGCTCAACATAACTAAAGGGCATATATAATAAGCTGCAGTTTATATTATACAACAAAAAGCTGAAAGCATATTCTCCAAAATAAGGAACAAGACAAGAAGGCCTGCTCATTATCACAACTTTTATTCAGCATAATATTGGCTTAAAACTCAACATTAAAAAAACTAAGATCGTGGCATCTGGTCCCATCACTTCATGGCAAATAGGTGGGGAGAAAAGGAAACAGTGACAGACTTTTTGTTCTTGGGCTCCAAAATCACTGCACACAGTGACTGCAGCCATGAAATTAAAGGATGCTTGCTCCTTGGAAGAAAAGCTGACAAACCTAGAAAGCATATTAAAAAAGCAGAGACATCACTTTGCTGATGAAGGTCCATCTAGTCAAAGTTATCATTAGTCATGTACAGATGTTGAGAGCTAGACCACAAAGAAGGCTGAGCACTGAAAATTTGATGCTTTTGAACTGTGGTGTTGGAGGAGAGAAGACTCCTAAGAGTTCCTTGGACTGCAAGGAGATCAAACCAGTCAAGTCTAAAGGAAATCACCCCTGAATATTCATTGGAGGACTGATGCTGAAGCTCCAATATTTTTGGCCACCTGATGCAAAGAGCTGACTCATTGGAAAAGACCCTGATGCTGGAAAAGGTTGAGGGCAGGAGGAGATGGGTGCGACAGACGATGAGATGGTTGGATGGCATTATCAACTCAATGGACATGAGTTTGAACACACTCAGGGAGATAGTGAAGGACAGGGAAGCCTGGTGTGCTGCAGTCCATGGGATCACAAAGAGTCAGACAGGAATTAGTGAATGAATAATAACAACAAGCATCAGCTATCAGACCAAGAGAGAAATAAAGAAATTCAAGTTGGAAAGGAAGAGGTGAAACTGTCACTCTTTCTAGATAATATGGTACTATATATAGAATATCCTAAAAATGCCACCAAAAAGCTATTAGAATTCATCAATTAACTTGATAAAGTTACAGGATATAAAATTAATACACAGAAATCTGTTGCATTTCTATATACTAACAACAAAATATCAGAAAGAGAAACTAAGGAAATAATCTCATTTACAACTGAATTAAGAAAAATAAAATATTAAGCAATAAACATACTTAAGGAGATAAAAGACCTATATTCAGAAAACTATAAGACAATTAAAAAAAAAAGAAACTGAAGATTACACAAACAAATGGAAAGAGATATTGCATTCATGGATTGGAAGATTCATGTTGTTTAAATGACCATACTACCCAAGGCAATGAAGACCTGCAAGAACTTTTAGAACTAACACCCAAAAAAGATGTCCTTTTCATTATAGGGGACTGGAATGCAAAAGTAGGAAGTCAAGAAACACCTGGAGTAACAGGCAAATTTGCCTTGGAATACAGAATGAAGCAGTGCAAAGACTAATAGCATCTCGCCAATAAAATGCACCGGTCATAACAAACACCCTCTTCCAACAACACAAGAGAAGACTCTACACATGGACATCACCACATGGTCAACACTGAAATCAGATTGATTATATTCTTTGCAGCCAAAGATGGAGAAGCTCTATACAGTCAGCAAAAACATGACTGGGAGCTGACTGTGGCTCAGATCATGAACTCCTTATTGCCAAATTCAGACTGAAATTGAAGAAAGTAGGGAAAACTGCTAGACCATTCAGGTATGACCTAAATCAAATCCCTTATGATTATACAGTGGAAGTGAGAAAAGGGACTAGATCTGATAGATAGAGTGCCTGATGAACTATGGATGGAGATTCATGACATTGTACAGGAGACAGGGATCAAGACCATCCCCATGGAAAAGAAATGCAAAAAAGCAAAATGGCTGTCTGAGGAGGCCTTACAAATAGCTGTGAAAAGAAGAGAAGTGAAAAGCAAAGGAGATAATGAAAGATATAAGCATATGAATGCAGAGTTCCAAAGAATAGCAAGAAGAGATAAGAAAGCCTTCTTCAGCAATCAGTGCAAACAAATAGAGGAAAAAAACAGAATGGGGAAGACTAGAGCTCTCTTCAAGAAAATTAGAGATACCAAGGGAACATTTCATGCAAAGATGGGCTCAATAAAGGACAGAAATGGTATGGACCTAACAGAAGCAGAAGATATTAAGAAGAGGTGGCAAGAATACACAGAAGAACTGTACAAAAAAGATCTTCACGACCCAGATAATCACAATGGTGTGATCACTCACCTAGAGCCAGACATCCTGGAATGTGAAGTCAAGTGGGCCTTAGAAAGCATCACTACGAACAAAGCTAGAGGAGGTGATGGAATTCCAGTTGAGCTATTTCAAATCCTGAAAGATGATGCTGTGAAAGTGCTGCACTCAACATGCCAGCAAATTTGGAAAACTCAGCAGTGGCCACAGGACTGGAAAAGGTCAGTTTTCATTCCAATCCCAAAGAAAGGCAATGCCAGAGAATGCTCAAACTACCGCACTATTGCACTCATCTCACATGCTAGTAAAGTAATCCTCAAAATTCTCCAAGCCAGGCTTCAGCAATACATGAACCCTGAACTTCCAGATGTTCAAGCTGGTTTTAGAAGACAGAGGAAGCAGAGATCAAATTGCCAACATCTGCTGGATCATGGAAAAGCAAGAGAGTTCCAGAAAAACATCTATTTCTGCTTTATTGACTATGCCAAAGCCTTTGACTGTGTGGATCACAATAAACTGTGGACAATTCTGAAAGAGATGGGAATACCAGACCACCTAACCTGCCTCTTGAGAAACCTATATGCAGGTCAGGAAGCAACAGTTAGGACTGGACATGGAACAACACACTGGTTCCAAATAGGAAAAGGAGTACGTCAAGGCTGTATATTGTCACCATGGTTATTTAACTTCTATGCAGAGTACATCATGAGAAACGCTGGACTGGAAGAAGCACAAGCTGAAATCAAGATTGCCAGGAGAAATATCAATAACCTCAGATATGCAGGTGACACCACCCTTATGGCAGAAAGTGAAGAAGAACTAAAAAGCCTCTTGATGAAAATGAAAGTGGAGAGTGAAAAAGTTGGCTTAAAGCTCAACATTCAGAAAATGAAGATCATGGCATCCAGTCCCATCACTTCACGGGAAATCAATGGGAAACAGTGGAAACAGTGTCAGACTTTATCTTTTTGGGCTCCAAAATCACTGCAGATGGTGAGTACAGCCATGAGATTAAAAGATGCTTACTCCTTGGTGAAAAGTTATGACCAACCTAGATAGCATATTCAAAAGCAGATATATTACTTTGCCGACTAAGGTCCATCTAATCAAGACTATGGTTTTTCCAGTAGTCATGTATGGATGTGAGAGTTGGACTGTGAAGAAAGCTGAGAGCTGAAGAATTGATGCTTTTGAACTATGGTGTTGGAGAAGACTCTTGAGAGAGTCCCTTGGACTGCAAGGAGATCCAACCAGTCCATTCTGAGGAGATCAGCCCTGGGATTTCTCTGGAGGGAATGATGCTGAAGCTAACAGTCCAGTATTTTTGCCACCTCATGCGAAGAGTTGACTCATTGGAAAAGACTCTGATGCTGGGAGGGATTGGGGGCATGAGGAGAAGGGGACGACAGAGGATGAGATGGCTGGATGGCATCACGGACTTGATGGACGTGAGTCTGAGTGAACTCCAGGAGATGGTGATGGACAGGGAGGCCTGGCGTGCTGCGATTCATGGGGTGGCAAAGAGTCAGACACGACTGAGCGACTCTGCTGGACTGAACTGATGCTTAGTGAAATAAGTCAGACAGAGAAAGACAAATACTGTATATTATCACTCACAATCTAAAAAATAAAACAAACTAGTGAATATAACAATAAAGAAACAGAGCCACAAGTACAGAGAACAAACTAGTGGTTACCAATGAGGAGAGAAGTGGTTAGTAGGAGGGGCAAGATAGGAGTAGAGGATAAAGAGGTTCAAATTTACAATGTATAAAATAGTAAGATACAAGGATATTTTGTATAGCACAGGGAACATAGCCAACATTTTATAATAACCATGTTATTGGAGTGTAATCCAATTATAAAAGTTTGAGTCACTATGTTGTATACCAGAAACTACTATATTAAAATGAACTATAATGCTTTTTCAGATGGCTCAATGGTAAAGAATCTGCCTACCAATGCAGGAGCTATAGGAGATGTGGGTTTGATCCCTGGGTGGGGAAAATTCCTTGGAATAGGAAATAGCAACCCACTCCATTATTCTTGCTTGGAAAATTCCATGGACACAGGAGCCTGGTGGGTTGCAGTCTATGGGGTTGCAAAGAGTTGGACGCAACTGAGAAAGCACGCATACCTCAACAATAAATACATAAAAAGTGGAAGCAGAATTTGTCCTCAGTAAGTAATCATAAATAGGCTTATAGATTTAGCTAACAAGATGTTAATCTAAGTACTAATTATAGTACCAAAAATATGGAACTCTTAGAATATCTATCTACAAGTAATAGGATAAACCAAACTATGACTCACAGGCCAATTCCAACTCGCTAGTTTTTCATCCAGTCTATGCCAAAGAATAGTTGTGACATCTTAATGATAAAATAAATCAAAAGAAGGATAATATTTTATGACATATGGAAATTATGAGTTGGGTAGTTGCCAAAGGCTGTATGGCCCTCAGAGCCTATAATATTTATCTTTCTCTTTACATAAAAAGTTTGTAACCCTTGGTTAAGTAAACTAAGTGTAAATCATGGCATAAATACATGCTGCCATTTAAAATGGTATCAGAGTTTATTTAGTATCTTACAAGAATCTTTAAGGAATTAAATGATAGATTATCCAAAAGTGTATTACATTATGACTACATTTTTGTTCATTTTAATATACAAAATAGAAAAAAGGCTGGAAGAATATGTACCAAAATATTAGTGGTTTTGTCTCTGGATAGTGGGATTGCAGGATTCTTTTTAAATTTATCCATACTGCTTATATTTTCTAAAATAACATATCTTTTAGTATTAATAAAATAATATTTGTGGTAGCCCAACTCTGAAATAGCTCACAATTGTCAATACCTCCTGGTGTTCACACCTTATGTAATCCATTTAGTGTGGATGTGACCTGTGACTTGCATTTAAAAACAGAAGATGTCAAAGATTCGTCACTCTCATCATCAAGTTACACAGTAGTGACTTTTGCCTTGCCAGCAGATTCTCTTTATTGCCTTTTTGCCTTGCATGCTTTGACGAAGCAAGCATCCATGTCAGGGAGATTCATGAGGCAAGGAACTGGGTGTGGCCTCTGGTCAACAAGTAACTAAGATTTAAGTTGATCTCTGGTCAATAGTCAGCAAGAAACCAGGCTGCAAAAATCTAAATCCTCCCAACAACTACATGAACCTAGAAGCAGATGCTTCTCTAGTAAAGCTATTAGATGAGACCTTAACCCTAGACGACACGTTGATCGAAAATCATGAGAGGAATTCCCTGGTAGTCCAATGGTCAAGAATCCACCTTGCAATGCAGGGGACACTGGTTCCATCCCTGGTCTGGAAAGATCCAACATGCCATGGGGCAACTGAGCCCATATGCCACAGCTACTGAACCTGCACTCTGGAGTCCTCAAGCTGCAACTACTTAAGCCCATGTGCCCTAGGGTCAGTGCTGTGAAACAAGAAAAAACACCTCAACGAGAAGCCCTTGTACTGCAACTAGCAAGTAGCCCCTGCTCACAGCTAGAGAAAGCTCGCACACAGCAGTGAGGATGCAACACAGCCAATAAATAAATAAATTTTAAAAAGAGAAAAAAAGAAAATCATGAGAGACCCTGAAGCAAAAGACTCAGCTGTGTCCAGATTCCTGATCTTCAGAAACTGTAAGATAATAAATGTGTGCTGTTATAAGGCACTATATTTGTGGTTATTTGTTATGTAGCAATAGATAGCTAGTACAAAGATAATGGCTACTTATATTAGACAATAAAGAAGAAAATAGCAACTTTTGGGTAGCTAAGCAATCTCAGGGTTTTTTTGTTTTTTTTTTTTTGGATGGTTGATATAGTTACTGGGTCTTTCCAATTCTGACCTCTAGATAAAATTAAGGTGTCACCCAGTAACTGTGGGAGCTGCCCCCAATCCTGTAGCTATTCGTGTTTGGACTCAAAAGATCCTGAGAAGAAGTTCTGACTACCCAAATCATCCTGAGCCTGAACATGGTACTGTCTAAGCTCAACAAAAAGTTCATTTGATTGCCAGTGCTCTCTAGAGTTCTACACCCATCTCCTCCCCTCCAAAAACCAATCTATTTAAATGATATGAAGTCTTATTGCCATAGGATTATTGCTCTGAAACTGCAGCTACTACCAATATCTTCCCAAGGCCGTAATAAATAAAGAAAAGAAAATAAGCATGCTCTCTTATGTTTTTCACTAAAACCAAGTTATTCTTTTTCACCTTGATCAACAAGATAATTACATTTGTAACTCTCCCATTCTGACCCCAAAATTGTCTTTAAATAAAATTCATGCAATTTTTATGTCTAACAAACCATTACATTTTTATTACTGAAGTAGTAACAGTAGTTTATTAAATTTTAAAAATGCCCTATGGATGATCACTGAAGGTCTTTCTTCTTCCTCAAGTAGCTCTTAAGTGACAAAAGTCATTGTTCATCACGATTACTAGGTATTAGTCACAGATCATAAATAGCCCCTATTTCTTGCAGTGGGTCTTTAGGGGATTAAAAAAGGACAAAATGAATAAACTGCCCTCTGAACCACTTAAAAATCATCCCATTTAGATTTAGAAATATTCAGGAGAGAGATAGTCAAAGCACTGTCAAGACCACTATTATCTGCATTTTTTGTAAACAGGAACAACTGATCTTGCACAGCCCATAAACTGTACCACCAACATTGAATAAGCAAAAAAATCCCTTCTGCTGAGGTGTCCCCCTCTCTGTCTGAATCACACTTGAAATATTTATGGTGACTCTTGTTACAGTAAAACTGCTCTCACATCTATCTTCCCCCAGAGTAAAATCTCAATTTTAAAGGGCTCCTCAGTAATTCTGTGAGTTTGTGATTCAAATTATCTTAGAAGCTTTGGCAGATGAAGAACTATAAAGACTTGAGAATGAAAGCTCAAACTGGCTGCAAGGATCAATAGTCTCAAATGGAGTTGTTCTAAGGGAAATAATGAAAAAACAGATATTTTACTCCTTTGGCTCATTACACTTGACATCTGTAGTCTTTTGGGACATGGTGAAAGTTTCCACTCTTTATTTTTGTCTTTTTTCTGCCTTGCATAGGTCTCTGAATACCACAGCCCCTACAGTCTGAAGATAATAAAGGTATTTTTTTTCTTTCTTCAAATCTTTCAACACTATATTCATCCAATTTCTGTCATCATATTCTTTGTTTCATAGTCTTTGCATATCTCTATTGTACTAAGTAATTTAAGGCTATCTATAAAAGCAGAGACATTACTTTGCCAACAAAGGTCCGTCTAGTCAAGGCTATGGTTTTTCCACTGGTCATGTATGGATGTGAGAGTTGGACTGTGAAGAAAGCTGAGCACTGAAGAATTGATGCTTTTGAACTGTGGTGTTGGAGAAGACTCTTGAGAGTCCCTTGGACTGCAAGGAGATCCAACCAGTCCATCCTAAAGGAGATCAGTCCTGGGTGTTCATTGGAAGGACTGATGCTGAAGCTGAAACTCCAATACTTTGGCTACCTCATGCGAAGAGTTGACTCATTGGAAAAGACCCTGATGCTGGGAGGGATTGGGGGCAGGAGGAGAAGAGGACAGAGGATGAGATGGCTGGATGGCATCACGGACTCGATGGACATGTTTGGGTAAACTCCAGGAGTTGGTAATGGACATGGAGGCCTGGCGTGCTGCGATTCATGGGGTTACAAAGAGTCGGACATGACTGAGCAACTGAACTGAACTGAACTGATCTTAGTGTACAAACATCCTAAAACCTTGTACAAAGGAGGTCCTTTAAAATGTTGGGGAAACCTACAGACTTTTAAGAGATTAAAAGACACACTAACTGATTATAGAATGTGGGATTTAACTGTATCCTGATTCAAACAAATAATGTGTTAAAAAAAATTATGAGTAGGGAAACTCAAACATTGGCTATTTGACAACATTAAGTAACTGTTAGATGTGATTTAAAATGCATTGTTGTTTGAAGAAAAAAGAGAAAAAGAAAAAAAATAAAAAGAGTATTTGTGTGTGTATATATACCTATACATACATACATACATCTGTGGAAGAAATGATATGAAGTTCGGAATCTGCTTCAAACTAGTTGGGAAAATGGGTGGGAGTATAAATGAAACAATGTTAACTATGACTTTAATTGGGTGGTGGGTATCTGGTAGCTCAGCCCGTAAAGAATCTGCCTGCAATGCAGGAGACTCCGGGTTGATTCCTGGGACGAGAAGATCTGCTGGAGAAGGGATAGGCCATCCATTCCAGTATTCTTGGGCTTCCCTGGTGGCTCAGCTGGTAAAGAATCCGCCTGCAATGTGGGAGACCTGGGTTTGATCCCTGGGTTGGGAAGATCCCCTGGAGAAGGGAATGGCTACCCAGTCCAGTATTCTGGCCTGGAGAATTCCATGGACTGTATAGTTCAGGGGATCACAAACAGTTGGCCACGACTGAGTGACATTCACACATACTTGGAGGTAAGTAATGATGCTTTAAAAAGCACCCCAAGTCGTGGATTAAAACATTTATTTTGCTCACAAATCTGCAATTGGAGCAGCGACTGGTGGAGACAGCTCAAAGATCTTCCACTTAGTGTCTACTGATGATCGTGCTTAGTTGCTTAGTCATGCTCAACGCTTTGCCACCCCAGAGTCTGTGGGCATTTTCAGGCAAGATACTGGAGTGGGTTGCCATTTTTCTCTTCCAGGGGAATCTTCCCCACCTGGGATCAAACCTGCATCTGCTGTGTCCCTGGTATTGCAGGTAGATTCTTTACCCACTGAGCCATCAGGGTAGGCCCAGTGACAATTGGGGAAGCTCAAAGTTGGAGTGGGATCACCTGAAAACCTATTAGCTTATGTCTGGTGGTTGATACTGACTGTTGGCAGGAACTTTTGCTGAGGCTGTTGGCCAGAGCACCTAGGCAGCCAAGTTTCAACGGTGACGTGAGAGGGAGAATGCAAATAAGCACAGGACAAACCCTCTAGTGTCTTATGACCTAGCCTCTTATCACTTCTAACACATTATATTGGCTATAAGCAAGTCACTAAAGCTAAAGCCAATTCAAATCCAAAACTGTTTTGATGGGAGGCCTGTCAATTTAGAGTTCACTCTGTAAACCAAAATTTATTTACATCCCCCCACATGCAAATTATACTCAATCCTCTCTCAAAGCCCAACCCCCAGACTTGTTTATCATAACAATAGGCTCAGAACTAAGGACAAGTATGAATCAAGCCAAACTGCAGGTGAGTTTACTCAGATTAGTTTCTCAAGTTAAGTTTTTAAATTCAGTTTTTGGTCTAAAGTCTTATCAATTAAAGACAAAAGGTATCTGGCCTCCATAAATTCTAGCAATGGTTAGGAAGGAATACACACACAATACATAAAGATCTAATTGAATGACAATAACAGCACAAAGGAGGGGGAAATAGAGCTATACAGAAGCAAAGTTTCTGAATATTGAACTTGAACTGATATTAACCTGAGCTAGATTGTTACAGACTGTGATGTTAATTGCCAGGGCAACCACTAAGAAAATAACTCAAAAATACATAGTAAAAGGAATGACAAGGGAATTAAACTCATATACTAGAAAATATCTATTCAATACAAAAAAAGCAATGGAACAGGGTAGAATTCCATTAAAAGCAAATACAAAGATGAAAGAGAATGACAAGAATAGCACCATACAGATGATATAAGCATGCCAGAGAGACATGCCCATAAATGATGGGAAGTATAACCTTGCATTTCAAAATTAAAATTAAAGAAGAAATTAAGAAGATGATAAGAGATTTAACCAGAATTAGAAAAACTCAAATGAGAGGATTGGAGATTTGATGAAAGAAGAAAAAATTTAGAAAACAATTTAAAGTAAAAAAAAAAAAAATTTGCGAAGTAAATACTAAACCAGAAGGAACACACAGCAAATATGCACAATATCTCTTCCAGTAATGCTGGAAGAGAAATAAAAGATGAAAAGGAAAAAAACAACTTAATTCAAAAGGAAATGAAAAAAATAATAATTTGAAGGAAAGCAATGGGTTCAGAAGGTAGACAAAGTAGATTTCAAAATGTATACAACAGAGAGTCACTGAAGAAGAGAACTAAAGAAATGGAATTCAGAAAACACTAAAAATTTAAGAATTTAAAAAAATCTTTTGCCTATATGTTGAAATGACATTCACCTGAGAAAATGAATCCAGAACAGCCAACACTAAGTAACAGAGGAGGAAAAAAAACATTTCCTTCCACTCCTCTATGTACAACACTTATTTTTCTCATTACTCTTAATATTTATTTCACTTTTGACACCAAATGTATGTTTTTTTCCCCCTACACTGACTAATTCTCTGGCACCAGTTGGGTGTCCTACAACTTTATTCAATTCTGAAACTATCTACCAGGAGTTAGTATCAGGTCCCACAAGTTATTGGCTCAGTATCCCTATTTCAGACCCAGTCACAAGTCCAAGCCTGTCATACTTCTAGCCAACTGGCTATAAACTAGGGGTTCTCACAACCCTCTCCCCAGGTTCAATAATTTCCTAGGATGGCTCAAAAAAATCAGGAAAGCACTTTGCTTACTGTTACTCATTTATTACAAAGAATATGGCTCAGGAGAGGCCAAATGAAAGAGCTGCATGGTACAAGGAAGGTGACAAGAGGCATGGAACTTCCATACCTCTCTAGGTGCACCACTGTCCCAGCACCTCAAGGTGTTCACCTATCCAGAAGCACTCCAAAGGAGGGAAGCATTAATCAGTATGATTCAATAAGAGGAAGTACTTGAGGTTTAAGAACTGAAAGGAAGATGGAAACATCTGTGTTTTTAGATGGCATAATGATAGACTTGTAGAAACAATAATAGTAATTCAATGGAAATCAATGGGAAAACTTAAAAACAAAGAGACATCAGTAAAGTGGTAGATGACAAAATTAACACAAAATCAACAGCTTTCATATTTATAAATAAAAACCCAGTTAAAAAGCATAAATGAAGAAGACTATGAAATACTTCTGAAAGACATAAAAGTAGATTTGAACAACAGGTAAAACAAACTGTGTTCTTGCATACCACATCATAAGAAGACACATCATTCAGAAGTCACTTTTCTCTAAACTAATTAATAAATTTAGCCTGAAAGAACAAACAAGGGAAAACAGTCACAAAGAAAAGAAAATACCAATGAGGAGTTGGTCTTGTCTGGTTTTTAAGATGTACTACAAGCCCTCTATTATTAAAACAGGTTAGTACAGGTGCATAATCAGAAGACACGAGAGTGGAAAACAAAAAAGTATACTGATATGTAGTGTCAATTAATACTGATATGTGTCTCAATAAAAGGGGAAAAGATGAATTTTCTAATAAATGTTGTTAGGATAACCATATACATTTTAAAGAAATCATTAATATTGGATCCATTCCTACCACCCATGTGAAAAGATATTCCATTAGAGAAATACAAACTGAAATCATACTGATACATATTTGTCACCTATCAGGTTGGCAAGTAGCTAAGAGTTTTACAGTTTTCTCTAGTAACACTCTCCTACATTACAGGTATACACTATTTGCCTCTGAAGGGGAATTTAGCAGTATCCAGCAAATTAATGTATGCA
Source organism: Budorcas taxicolor (assembly GCF_023091745.1). NCBI lineage: Eukaryota > Metazoa > Chordata > Mammalia > Artiodactyla > Bovidae > Budorcas > Budorcas taxicolor. The sequence goes on from NC_068920.1 coordinate 95,831,739, forward strand.
TTTTACCTTTTGACACAGCAATCCCAATTTTAGGAATCTTCCAGAGCAAAACTGGCCAAAAAAAAAAAAAAAACGGGGGGGGGGGGCACAAAACTATTCACTGTAGCACAAGTTTTAATAGCAAAAGACTGGAAATAATTCAAATGTCCATCAATTGGGGAAACGCTGAATAAATCATGGTATATCAGCACTGCTGCTGTAAAGAGAAATCAAGACTATCTACTACTACAGAATTATTTCCAGGATACATTATTAAATGAAATAGATGGAGAAAACTGTATATACTACCCCTAAATAAGGAAGGGGTTTGACAATATATGCTTTTGTTTAAAGCAAATTTTAAAAAATTATAAAATATACAAAAAAAAAAAAAAACTTCCCTTGAAAGAGTCAGAAAAGAGGATGAACAGGAAACAGAAGCCAGATTTATTTGAATATACTTTTTTTCTTTACATTTAACTTTGAAGCCTATAAATACTTCTTACAATTATGAAGCAACATTAAATTTCAAAAATCCTTATAAGATTGAAAATCAAACATATAATCCTGTGTATTCAAGTAACTAAAACAACAATTTGACCATACAACCCTAAGTGCGTGCAGGCATGCTAAGTTGCTGTGGACATGTCCAACTCTTTGCAACCCTACGGACTGTAGCTCACCAAGTTCCTCTGTCCACGGGATTCACCTGGCAGGAATTCTGGAGTAGGGTGCCATTCCCTTCTCTGGGGGATCTTCTGACCCAGGGATCGAACCCATGTCTCCTGTGGCTTCTGCACTGCAGATGGGTTCTTTACCGCTGAGCCACTAGGGAAGCCCCATAACCCTAGTGAGATATACTTAAATAACAAAAAGAACCTGAGAGGGAGGAAATTTTTAAACAATATTATAATATTATTGATGGTAGTGCAGAAAATGTTATTGAGACTACTGTGTGTGAATCTTGTATAAAACAAATGGGTTATTGTTATCATCACCGAGAAGTAGGATTTTCAACATAAAACAAACGAAATGTGCAGATGTAAAATCACTGAAGTTATAGTTTAAAAATGTACTTCTGGATTTGAAGAATCAATTTGCAGAATATGAACAGAATTAACATATACTTATTTCTTAGTTCTGTTCACTGAACAATGATGAAACTAGAAGTGAATATCCCTAATGCTGAGATTACTCTCTATGTGTATTATAGTCTATAAATAGCATTTCTGAAAAAAGTAAACAAAGCTTTTTAGAAAAGTAGCTAATTCCAGTTCTGAGGAAGGAAACAGACACAATAAACAGAATTTCTTATCATCAGAAAACAAAATTATCAAAGCCGACTTAAATGTTAGCTTAAAATGGGACAATCTGACTATCAATAAGGATAATAACTACAATGGATTACATTATACTAAAAAAATCCATGTTCATGTTAATAATAAAAATTATCAATCATCTTTTAGAAGATATTAGAGAATCAATTCATTGTTCAAAAGAACCAAGCATTGTACCATTTTTCCTATATGTATTAGATGTCAGGATAACCAAATAATTAAGGGAAGTTCTTTTTTTAAAGTATTACAGCCAGTAGAAAAATGAATTTATAATTAATTAATAGATCTAGCTAAGAATCACTAGTGGCTGCCAACATCACAGAAATAAAGTTCTCTTCACCTGTGAAGCAGTAGTGTAAGGGAAAAAAGCATGTAAGAATCATATGTCAATCTAATCAAGTCTCTAAATCCAGGGTTGATTTTACCATCTGGGCCATCACACAGGCCTCTGTGCTCTAGAATGGCTCCATGTTGGGCTCAATATTCTGTTGTTCCCATCCTGAAATTTGAACAAAGAGCCCCATATTCTCATTTCACACTGGGCTCTGTAAACTATGTAACCTTTGACTATGGAAATAAGATTAGTGGATTAACAAGATAGCTGCACTAAATGTAAGACCAAAAACTGAAACTCCTAGGAGAAAAAGTTGGTAGAACACTCATTGGAATACACGGTAGCAATATTTAGAGGGACCAGACTCCTAAGGAAAAGGAAACAAAAGCAAAAATAAACTATTGGGACCTAAATAAAGGAAACCATTGACCAAACAAAAAGACAGCCTAGGAAATGAGAGAAATTTGCAAATTATATACATGAAAAGAGATCGGAATCCAAAATATAAGACAGTTCATACAATTCAATATCAAAAACCAAACAACTTAAGTTATTGGCAGAAGACCAGTACAGACATTTTTATGAAGATGCTATAACAATGGCCAATAGGTATATAAAAAGATATCCAATATCACTAATTATGAGAGAAATGCATCTCAAAACAACAATAAGCTATTATTACCTCACACTTGTCAAAATGGCTATCAACAAAAATACCACAAATAACAAATGTTGGAGAGGATGTGGAAAAAAGGAAACCTCTTGTACATTGTTGGAAGGAAAGCAAATTGGTTTAGCCTGGTTGGAAAACAACATGGAAGTCTCTAAAAAACTGAAAACAGAACTACTGTATGATCAAGCAACTCTATTCTTGGGTACCTATCTAAAGAAAATGAAAACACTACTTCAAAAAGATATATGCACCCCCAAAGTACTGCTCAGCAATTTTTACAATAAGCAAGATATGGAAAAAAATCAACAGTGAATAAATAAAGAAATCACACACACACACACATACGAATACTATTCAGCCAAAAAAAGAAATTTTCAGTTCAGTTGCTCAGTCGTGTCTGACTCTTTGCAACCCAATGGACTGCAGCAAACCATGCCTCCCTGTCCATCACCAACTCACGGAGCTTGCTCAAACTCATGTCCATCGAGTTAGTGCTGCCATCCTACCATCTCATCCTCTGTTGTCCCCTTCTCCTCCTGCCTTCAATCTTTCCCAGCATCAGGGTCTTTTCCAGTGAGTCAGTTCTTTGCATCAGGTGGCCTAAGTATTGGAGCTTCAAATTCAGCACCAGTCCTTCCAAAGAATATTCAGGATTTCCTTTAGGATGGACTGGTTGGATCTCCTTGCAGTCCAAGGGACTCTCAAGAATCTCCTCCAGCACTGCAGTTCAAAAGCATCAGTTCTTCCATGTTCAGCTTTATGGTCCAACTCTCACAACCATACATGACTACTGGAAAAACCACAGCTTTGACTAAACAGACCTTTGTCAGCAAAGTAATGTCTCTGCTTTTTAATATGCTGTCTAGGTTTGCCATAGCTTTTCTTCCAAGAAGTGAGCCTCTTTTAATTTCATGGCTGCAGGCAACATCTGCAGTGATTTTGGAGGCCAAGAAAATGAAGTATGTCACTGTTTCCACTGTTTCCCCATCTATTTGCTATGAAGAGATGGGACTGGATGCCATGATCTTAGTTTTCTGAATGCTGAGTTTTAAGCCAGTTTTTTCACTCTCTTCTTTTACCTTCATTCAAGAGGCTCTTTATTTCTTCTTCACTTTCTGCCATAAGGATGGTGTCATCTGCATAGCTGAGGTTATTGATATTTCTCCTGGAAATCTTGATTCCAGCTTGTGCTTCATCCAGCCTGGCATTTTGCATGATGTACTCTGCATAGAAGTTAAATAAGCTGGGTGACAATATACAGCCTTGATATACTCCTTTCCCAATTTGGTACAGTCTGTTGTTCCATGTCAGATTCCAACTGTTGCCTCAGATTTCTCAGGAGACAGGTAAGGCGGGCTAGTACTCCCATCTCCAAAAATTTTGCCCAGTTTGTCATGATCCACACAAAGGCTTTAGTATAGCCAATGAAGTAGATGTTTTTCTGGAATTCTCCTGCTTTTTCTATGATCCAATGGATGCTGGCAATCTGATCTCTGGTTCCTCTGCCTTACCTAAATTCACCTTGAACATCTAGGAGTTCATAGTTGTTGAAGCCTTGCTTGGAGAATTTTGAGCATTACTTTACTACCATGTGAGATGAGTGCAACTGTGCAGCAGTTTGAACATTCTTTGCCATTGCCTTTGGGACTGAAATGAAAACTGACCTTTACCAGTCTATGACCACTGCTGAGTTTTCTAAATTTGCTGGCATATCGAGTGCAGCACTTTAACACATCGTCTTTTAGGATTTGAAATAGCTCAGTTGGAATTCTATCACATCCACTAGCTTTGTTCATAGTAATGTTTCTTAAGGCCCACCTGACTTCACATTCCAGGATGTCTGGCTCTAGCTGAGTGATCATACCATCGTGTTATCTGGTTCATTAAAATCCTTTTTGTATAATTCTGTGTATTCTTGCCACCTCTTAATATCTTTTGCTTCTGTTAAGTCCATACCATTTCTGTCCTTTATTGAGCCCATCTTTGCATGAAATGTTCCCTTGGTATCTCTAATTTTCTTGAAGAGATCTTTAGTCTTTCCCACTCTATTGTTTTCCTCTATTTCTTTACACTGATTACTGAGAAATCTTTCTCTCTCCTTGCTATTCTTTACAACTCTGCATTCAGATGGATATCTCTTTCCTTTTCTCCTTTGCCTTTCACTATTCTTCTTTCCTCAGCTGTTTGTAAGGCCTCCTCAGACAACCATTTTGCCTTTCTGCATTTCTTTTTCTTGGGGATGGTTTTGATCACCACCTCCTGTACAGCGTTACAAAGCTCCGTCCACAGTTCTTCAGGCACTCTATCTAATCCCTTGAATCTATTTGTCACTTCCACTGTATAATCATAAGGGATTTGATGTAGGTCATATGTGGATGGTCTAGGGGTTTTCTCTACTTTCTTCAATTTAAGTCTGAATTTGGCAATGAGGAGTTCATGATTGAACTATAGTCAGCTCCTGGTCTTGTTTCTGCTGATTGCATAGAACTTCTCCATCGTTGGCTGCAGAGAAAATAATCAATCTGATTTCAGTATTGACCTTCTGGTGATGTCCATGTGTAGAGTCATCGCTTATGTTGTGGGAAGCGGCTATCTGCTATGACGAGTTCTCTTGGCAAAACTCTGCTACCCTTTACCGTACTTCATTTATTGTGTACTCCAAAGCCAAATTTGCCTGTCACTCTGGGTATCTCTTGACTTCCTACTTTTGCATTCCAGCCCCCTATGATGAAAAAGACATCTTTTGGGGGGTGTTAGTTCTTTCTAGGTTTGGTAGGTATTCATAGAACCATTCAACTTCAGCTTCTTCAGCATAAGTGGTTGGGGCACAGACTTGGATTATTGTGATACTGAATGGTTTGCCTTGGAAATGAACAGAGATCATTCTGTCATTTTTGAGGATGCACCCAAGTACTGCATTTCAGACTCTTTTGTTGACTATGAGGGCTACACCATTTCTTCTAACGGATTCTTGCCCACAGTAGTAGACAGAGGGTCATCTGAATTTGCCCATTCCCATCCATTTTATTTCATGGATTTCTAAAATGTCAATGTTCATTCTTGCCATCTCCTGTTTGACCACTTCCAATTTATCCTGATTCATGGACCTAACATTCCAGGTTCCTATTCAATATCGTTCTTTACAGCATTGGTTCCATCGCCAGTCACATCCACAACTGGGCATTGTTTTCACTTTGGCTCAGCCTCTTCATTCTTTCTGGAGCTATTTCTCCACCCTTCTCCAGTAGCAATATTGAGAACTTAATGACCTGGGGAGTTCATCTTTTAGTGTCCTAATTTTTTGCCTTTTCATTCTGTTCGTGAGGTTCTCAAGGCAAGAATACTGAAGCGGTTTGCCATCTCCTTCTCCAGTGGACCACATTTTATCAGAACTCTCCACCATGACCCATCCATCTTGGGTTGCTCTACAATGGCATGGCTCATGGTTTCATTGAGTTAGACAAGGCCCTGATTCATGTGATCAGTTTGGTTAGTTTTCTGTAATTGTGGTTTTCATTCTCATCTGCCCAAAGATGGATAAGTGCAAGAGGTTTGTGGAAGCTTCCTGATGGGAGGGACTGGCTGTGGGGGAATCTGGTCTTGCTCTGATGGGCAGGGCCATGCTGAGTAAATCTTTAATCCAATTTTCTATTGATGGGTGAGGCTGTTTCCTCCCAGCATTTAGCCTCAGGCCAAACTATGGTAGGGGTAATGGCGGTAATGGTGGCCTCCTTCAAAAGGACATGCCAGCATGCTGTGGCTCCAGGACTGTTGTATTCAGTACCACAGCCCCACAGCAGGCCACAGTCTACCCAGGCTTTGGACAGAGACTCTGAACACTCACAGACAAGCCTGGCTCAGTCTCTTTTGGGGTCACTGCTCCTTTCTCCTGGGTCATGGTGTGCCCAAGATTTTCTTTGTGCCCTCCAACATTCTGTTTCCCCAGTCCCATGGAAGTTCTGTAATCATATCCCACTGGATTTCAAAGTCAAATTCCCTAGGGGTTCTCAGTTCCTTTGCCAGATCCCCAGGTTTGGAAACCTGCTGCAGGCCCTATAACTTTCCCAACAATGTGAGAACTTCTTTGGTATAACTGTTTTCCAGTTTGTGGGTACTCTGCTCAGTGGCTCTATGGTGGGATAATGGTGACCTCCTCCAAGAGGACTGATGCCACATGCCACGCCTTTGTTCTGGTCTGCTCCACCCAGAGCCCCTATCCCTGTGGCAGGCCACTGCTGACCTGTGCCTCTGCAGGACACTCAAACACTCAAAGGCAAGTCTGGCTCAGTCTCTTGTGGGATCCTTGGTTCCTGGTGCACACAAGGTTTTGTTTTGCCATTTGCAATAACACTGATGGACCTGGACTGTATTATGCTTAGTGAAGTCAGACAAATACTGTATGTTATCACTTATATGCGGAATCTAAAAAAATGAATGAATATAACAGAGAGACTTACAGATACAGTGAACAAACCACTACTGAACAAACTAGTGGTTACAGGTTGGAAGAGGGAAGAGGGGAAGGGCAGGATAGTGGCAGGGGATAAAAAGGTAGAAACTACTATGTATAAAATAAGTTACAAAGTTAATTATTATTTTAGCTGCTAAATTGGAGGCAATTTATTACACAGGAATATATAACTAAGACAAGAAAAAAAAAACAGAGAATATGTTAAATGACAGTATGAGTATGCAATCAGCAAAATTTTCAACTATGGGAAACTCTGTAAGAAAATAACCTAGTATCTTCAACCAAAAAATTTCAAAGGAAAAAAAAAATCGCATCACAGTGATATTTTTGGATCTGGATTTAAGAAAACCATTTAAAAAGCTACTGATCAATTAAAAACACGTAAATACTAACTGGATATTTGATATTAAGAAATTATTCATTTTTAAGTTGGTATAATGAGGGTATTATCATTATGCTTTTTAGAAGGGAATCTGACTTCTAAGGATATATACTATTTACCAACGTTATGTCTGCAATTCATTTCAAAATGGATATGGAAGAAAGGGAACTGGTGGGGGAAAGGAAAGAGTAGCCATGAGGTGATAATCATGAAAACTGGGTGATGGGAACATGGAAGCTCACTATATAATTCTTATTTTTTTCAAATGCTTTGAACTATTCATAATAAAAAGGTATGTACTTACATCAGCACACATAAACAAACACGACACTAAGACATTCAAGAGTGGGCTGAATAAAATGAAATAATTATAAGCTAGATGAGCATAAGGATTTGAATGTTTCATTGTCTAAAATAAATAATTTTGACGAGTCAAAATCTAAATTTAGATTGCACATTACTAACAAATGCATCTATTTATGGAACTACTCTGGCATGCAATTGATATCTTTGGCACATATTATTTGATCCAATATTTCAAAATAACCTCAAAAGTATTAAGACTTCTGTTTAATGGTTTGATTCAAATCATAGTCATATTTAGAGACCAGACGGACTTTCTTCTGCACCTATTCCATCATGTTAGAAAAAGAGCGGTAATTAGCACCTTATAATGACTCATGATAAGACTTTTATCATCCACATAGAAAAGTAGTGAAGAGAAGGTTATGCTAACCATTTGATGGTAAAAGAGACATAAACAGATGCTATTCACAAGTCACAGTGCACCAATGGCAATTACCACCTGTTCTGCTTTATCTATTAGTGATATGCATGAGAAAGAAGCCAAGAGACAGAAAAATCATGCAGACACTAATTTTTACTGCAACAATGGTATTTTAAATTCTGTCCTTAACACACACTGTACCTAGTTATAACAGAGTAATGCAAAGGATATGTAATTACATAACTATCCTGGGCTGAGACCAGATGACAAGCACAGTTCACATAGCTCTCACTTCCATTCTTTTTCTTCTCATACAAAGAGGAAAGGGTTGTCTGCTTTATGCAGCTGTCTTAAGAAAGGAATTAAGTCAGAAATGCCTCATTATTTTTCTTTCCTACCAACTTAGAATTTGTAATAAGTCATGGCTTGAGCCTGGCTACAGGTATCAGTAACACAATATAGAAAACGGTACAAGATTGTAAAGGTGAGACTGATTTTAACTATGAAAAAACAAAAACTGTCCTCAAAGTTGTATACAGATTTTTATAAATGTAAGGGAAAGAAAATATTACAACATATAAGTAAACAGAAATACTAAGTTTGGATTATAGGACTACAGCTCCATTTCCCTTCTTCCCTTTTCTTCCTGAATTTTAAGAACTTTTTCCTTTTAAAATGAAACACTTAAAATGCTATTATTCTTATGGCTACATGAGAAAATTTAAAAGACACATTAGCAAAGGGATAGGTTAACAGATACCCTTTACTCAAAATGTTTTATTCACTAAAGCAACTGCAGAAAATACGTACCTAAAATGTGTGCCTAAAGTATATGTTTCCACAAAAAATATAATTCAGACTGGCCTCCTCTCAGTGTAAACACTGACATGTCGTTACAAACAAGGCTATACATTTTCCTACCAACAGGTTAACAAAAATACTAAGCATAATCAGTTCCCTGTCTCATGAAAGCCACAGGTTTTTATTAACTCCAACAAAAAAGAAAACAAGTTTACTTATTTCCAGGTGTTATGATTCAATGACCATTTGTCATTTAATTAACAACAATAATAATATACAGAGGAAGAGTGGCCTCAAAAAGAAATGAGGCTTTCTCTTCCACCTCTAAATGGAAGAGAAAGCAAAACAAAAAAAAAAACTCAAAAGTTGCACACAGGAATATTAAATTTTCCTTAGATGTTTTATTAAAAAAAGAAAAAGGACAAAGAGAAAAATACCAAGTATGTTCATATACTATTATGATAGTCTCTAAGCCTTCAAACATGGGCCATATTTACCTGAAGTTATAAACACCACTTTCTAGGGAGAATACGTGGGTGTAAACTCAGAGATCTAGTATTAGCTCTATATAGCTCTAGTTCACTGTACTTAGCACTCCTTTCCTGATGCAGGGACACTCACTCTAGGTTATCTTTCAAATAACTATCCAGGTCACACAGAGTAATGGGTAATGCAATTTATTGGTTTGGACTCTCACTTACACATAATCTTGACACCTCAGTTATGTAGCTGCTTGGGATAAGACAGAAAGGAGAAGGCAAGTGCTCTGGCACAGGAAATTCAGGGGAATTAATAGTACCAAAGGGTCAAAGGTAAAGTTTTAGAGATCCCTTTGGCTTAGAGATCCTTTTTAAATTGAGTATTTGGATAAGTGAGCAGGGTGAGGTTCCATTTGCTTTAACTGAAGATGAACCAATGAAAATGGAAGCCAGTGTGACATTTTACCACTTAATTCACCCTGCTACTGCTAAGTCACTTCAGTCGTGTCCGACTCTGTGCGACCCCATAGATGGCAGCCCACCAGGCTCTCCCGTCCCTGGGATTCTCCAGGCAAGAACACTGGAGTGGGTTGCCATTTCCTTCTCCAATGCATAAAAGTGAAAAGTCAAAGTGAAGTCGCTCAGTCGTGTCCGACCCTCAGCAACCCCATGGACTACAGCCTACCAGGCTCCTCCGTCCATGGGATTTTCCAAGCAGGAGTACTGGAGTGGGTGCCATTGCCATCTCCTGTTATTCTCCCTAAGAGATCTAAAACATTCGATCACACAACTGAAAATGGCTATATTACTAGAAACTTGACACTAGCCTTTTACCTAACCATTCACATCATTTAAAATCTTTCCACAACAGTACTATAGACCTGCTAGTACTAAGATAACAATCAAACTGAAAGTGCTTCTTCAAACAAATATTTCTATGACCAAACAAGAAATATAATTAGGGGAATATACCTCCAGCAATATAGTTGTTGCTGTTCAGTTGCTAAGTAGTGTCTGACCCTTGGCAACCCCATGGACTGCAGCATGCCAGGCTCCTCTGTGCTACACTATTATCTCCTGGAGCGTGCTCAAATTCATATCCATTGACTCAGTGATGCTATCTAACTATCTCATCCTCTCCCACTCCCCTCTCCTGCTGCCTACAATTCTTTCTAGCATCAGGGTCTTCCAGTGAGTTGGCTCATCCCATCGGGCGGCCACAGTATTGAAGCTTCAGCCTTAGCTACAGTTCTTCCAAGGAATATTCAGGGTTGACTTCCTTTGGAATAGACTGGTTTGATCTCTCTCCTGTCCAAGGGACCTTCAAGAGTTTTCTCCAGCACCATAGTTCAAAAGCACCAATTCTTTGGCGCTCAGCCTTCTTGATGGTCCAATTCTCACATCCATATATGACTACTGAAAAAACCACAGCTTTCACTATGTGAATCTCGGTCAGCACAGAGATGTCTCTGCTTTTTAATATGTGGTCTAGGTTTCTCATAGCTTTCTTCCCAAGGAGCAAGGATCTTTTAATTTCGTGGCTGTAGTCACTGTCTGCAGTGATTTTGAAGCTGAAGAAAATAAAATCTGTCACTGCTTCCACTTTTTAACCTTCTATTTTCCATGAAGTGATGGAACCCAACGTCATGATCTTAGTTGAGTTTCAAGCTAGCTTTTTCACTCTCCTCTTTCACCCTCAAGAAGCTCTTTAGTTCCTCTTTGCTATGCTGTGCTTAGTCGCTCAGTCATGTCCAACTCTTTGCAACCCCACAGACTGTAGCTCGTCATGCTCAGTGTCCGTGGGGATTCTGCAGGCAAGAATACTAAAGTGGGTTGCCATGCCCTCCTCCAAAGGATCTTCCCAACCCAGGGATCGAATTTAGGTCTCCCACACTGCAGGCGGATTCTTTACTGTCTGAACCAACAGGGAAGCCCTAGTTCCTTGTTAGTTTTACCATTAGAGTGATACCATCTACATATCTGAGGTTATTGATATTTCTCACAGAAACCTTAATTCTAGCTTGGGATGCATCCAGCTCAGCTTTTCACATGATGTACTCTGCATATGAGTTAAATAAGCAGGATGACAATATACAGCCTTGTCATAGTCCTTTCCCAGTTTTGAACCAGTGCATTGTTTCATGTTCAATTCTAACTGTTGCTTTTAGACCTGCATACAAGTTTCTTAGGAGACAGGTTAGGTGGTCTAGTACTCCCATCTCTTTAAGAACTTTCCAGTTTGTTGTGATCCACTTGGGCTTCCCTTGTGGCTTAGCTGGTAAAGAATTCACCTGCAATGTGGGAGATTTGAGTTCAATCCCTGGGTTGAGAAAACCCCCGGGTGGAAAGGCTACCCACTCCAGTATTCTGGCCTAGAGAATTCCACAGACTGTATAGTCCATGGGGTGGCAAGAGTCAGACACAGCTGAGCAACTTTCACTTCACTTGAACATTCGTTGGCTTCGCCCTTTGGTGGGGCATTGCCCTTCCTTGGGATTGGAATGAAAACTGACCTTTTCCAGTCCTGTGGCCACTGCTGAGTTTTCCAAATTTGTTGGCATATTGAGTGTGGCACTTTAACAGCATCATCTCTTAGGATTTGAAAGAGTTCAGCAGGAATTCCATCAGTTTCACTAGCTTTGTCCGAAGTAATGCTTCCTAAGGCCAACTTGACTTCACACTTCAGGATGTCTGGCTCTAGATAAGTGACCACACCATCTTGGTTATCTGAGTCATTAAGACCTTTATTGTATAGTTCTTCTATTATTGCCACCTTTTCTTAATCTCTTCTGCCTCTGTTACGTCCTTACCATTTCTGTCCTTTATCACACCCATCCTTGCATGAAATGTTCCCTTGGTATCTCCAATTTTCTTGAAGAGAGCTCTAGTCTTTGCCCATTCAGTAGTTTTCCTCTATTTCTTTGCATTGCTCATTTAATGTAAATGATATAGAATTTTTAAAAAAGAATTTTTTTTATCCTGCTCAGCCAACTATGATGGCTACTCCATTTCTTCTAAGGGATTCTTGCCCACAGAAGTATATATAATGGTCATCTGAGTTAAACTCAACTATTCCAGTCCATTTTAGTTCACTGATTTCTAAAACACTGATGATCACTCTTGCCATCTCCTGTTTGACCACTTCCAATTTGCCTTGATTCATGGACCTAACATTCCAAGTTTCTATGCAATATTGCTCTTTACAGCATCAGACTTTACTTCCATCACCTGTCACATCCACAAATGGGTGTTGTTTTTGCTTTGGTTCCATCTCTTCATTCTTTCTGGAGTTATTTCTCCACTGATTTCCGGTAGCATATTGGGGAGTTCATCTTTCAGTGTCATACCTTTTTGCCTTTTCAAACTGTTCATGGGATTCTCAAAGCAAGAAACCAAAGCGGTTTGCCATTCCCTTCTCCAGTGAACCACGTTTTGTCAGAACTCTCTGCCATGACCCATCCATCTTGGGTGGCCCTACATGGCATGGCTCATAGTTTCATTGAGCTAGACAAGGCTGTGGTCCAAGTGATCAGTTTGGTTAGTTTTCTGTGATTGTGGCTTTCATTGTGTCTGCCCTCTGATGGAGAAGGATAAAAGGCTTATGGAAACTTCCTGATGGGACACACTATCTTGAGGGGGGAAACTGGGTCTTGTTCTGATGGGCGGGACCATGTTCAATAAATCTTTCATCCAATTTTCTTTGATGGGTGGGGCTGTGTTCCCTCCCTGTTGCTTCTCAGTGTCCAACTCTTTGTGACCCCATGGACTGCAGCACACCAGGCCTCCCTGTCTATCACCAACTCATGGAGCCTACTCAAACTCATGTCCACTGAGACAGTGATGAAACCCAACTATCTCATCCTCTGTCGTCCCCTTCTGCTCTGCCCTCAGTCTTTCCCAGCATCAGGGTCTTTTCAAATGAGTCAGCTCTTTGCATCAGGTGGCCAAAGTATCGGAGTTTCAGCTTCAACATCAGTCCTTCCAATGAATACCCAGGACTGATCTCCTTTAGGATGGACTGGTTAGATCTCCTTGCAGTCCAAGGGACTCTCAAGGGTTTTCTTCAACACCACAGTTCAAAAGCATCAATTCTTCGGCGCTCAGCTTTCTTTATAGTCCAACTCTCACATCCATACATGACTACTGGAAAAACCATAGCCTTGACTAGACAGACCTTTATTGGCAAAGTAATGTCTCTGCTTTTTAATATGCTGTCTACGTTGGTCAGAACTTTCCTTTCAAGGAGTAAGCATCTTTTAATTTCATGGCTGCAGTCACCATCTGCAGTGATTTCAGAGCCCCAAAAAATAGTCTGCCACTGTTTCCATGTCTATTTGCCATGAATTGATGGGACCAGATGCCATTATCTTGGTTTTCTGAATGTTGAGCTGTAAGCCCACTTTTTCACTCTCCTCTTTCACTTTCATCAAGAGGCTCTTTAGTTCTTTACTTTCTGCCATAAGGTTGGTGTCATCTGAATATCTGAGGTTATTAATATTTCCCCAGCAATCTTGATTCCAGCTTGTGCTTCATCCAGCCCAGGGTTTCTCATGATGTACTCTGCAGAGAAATTAAATAAGCAAGGTGACAATATACAGCCTTCACGTACTTCTTTTCCTATTTGGAACCAGTCTGTTGTTCCATGTCCAGTTCTAACTGTTGCTTCCTGAACTGCATACAGATTTCTCAAGAGGCAGGTCAGGTGGTCTGGTATTCCCATCTCTTTCAGAATTTTCCACAGTTTATTGTGATCAACACAATCAAAAGGCTTTGGCATAGTCAATAAAACAGAAATAGATGTTTTTCTGGAACTCTCTTGCTTTTTCCATGATCCAATAGATGTTGGCAATTTGATCTCTGGTTCCTGTTGCTTGACCTGAGCCCAAGCTATGGTGGAGGTAAGGAAGATAATGGCAACTTAAAAAACTCAACATTCAGAAAACTAAGATCATGGTACCCAATCCCATCAGTTCAGTTCAGTCGCTCAGTCATGTCCAACTCTTGTGACCCCATGGACTACAGCACACCAAGCCTCCCTTGTCCATCACCAACTCCCAGAATTTACTCAAACTCATGTCCATTGAGTCGGTGATGCCATCCAACTGTCTCATCCTCATCGTCCCCTTCTTCTCCCGCCTTCAATCATTCCTAGCATCAGGGTCTTATTTTTCAAATGAGTCAGTTGCAAAGAACACAATCAATATAATTTCAGTATTGACCATTTAGAAATGTCCATGTATAGAGTCATCTCTTGGGTTTCTGGAAAAGGGTGTTTGCTATTACCAATGTGTTCTCTTGACAAAACTCTGTTAGCCTTTGCCCTGCTTCACTTTGTACTGCAAGGCCAAACTTGCCTGTTATTCAGTTATCTCTTGACTTCCTACTTTTGCATTCCAATCCCCTTTGATGAAAAGGGCATATTTTTTGGGTTTTAGTTCTAGAACGTGTTGTAGGTCCTCACAGAACTGGCCAACTTCAGCTTCTTCAGCATTAGTGGCTGGGGCACAGACTTGGATTACTTTGATGTTGAATGCTTTGCCTTGGAAACAAACTGAGATCATTCTGTCATTCTTGAGGCTACACCCAAGTTCTACATTTCAGGCTCTTTCGTTGACCGTAAGGACTACTCCATTTCTTCTAAGGGATTCTTGCCCACAGGAGTAGATATAATGGTCATCTAAATTTTTAAACTCATCCATTTCCATCCATTTTAGTTCACTGATCCTAAGATGATGATGTTCAATCTTGTCATTTCCTGCTTGACCATGTCTAATTTACCGTGATTCATTCCACGTTCCTTTGTGAAATTCTTTACAGCACTGGACTTTACTTTCACCACCAGACAGATCCACAATTGAAAGTCGTTTCCACTTGGGCCCAGTTGCTACATTCTTTCCGGAGCTCTTTGCAATTGCCCTCCACTCTTCCCCAAGAGCATACTAGCCATGTTCTGACCTGAGGGGCCTTATCTTCCAGTATCACAGATCTTTTTGCCTTTTTGTACTGTTCATGAGGTTCTCCAGGCAGGAATACTGGAGTGGACTGCCATGCTCTCCTCCTGTGGATCACATTTTGTCAGAATTCTTCACTATGACCCATCTATTTTGGGTGGTCCTACAAAGCATGGCTCATAGCCTCATTGAGTTACAAAAGCCCCTTCGCCAAGACAAGGCTGTGATCCATGAAGGTCTCCAAGAATAGAGAGGAGCATAAAAAATGAAAGGCAAACTTTTAGACAGATTTTCTCAACTTCTTGCTATACCTCATGCTGATGGAACCACGTCCACTGTTTCAAAAGACACCGTTATTTACATTCTTATCACAGTTATTACTTATAAGTTTTTGAGGCCCAAACACAATTACAGCAGAATTTTAGAATAACCAATCAAATATACTCAGAGGTCTTGAAACTGTACCTGAGACTATACTTGAAGATCTATGAAGTATTACAATTTTCATACAGGTTTACAGAAAAACTTAGGTGAGAAAAGATCCAAAGTTTGAGATATCAACTGATCATGTGACATATTGTCAATGTCACAAGTGGTCGTGGGACATGGAGGTAGGTAACTGATCTGGGATGCAGGACCACCAGAAAGCTGCATATCAAGATACTTGCTACATGGCCAAAAGGGAGAGAGAAACAAAGAAATGATGTACAATGACTATTATTACACATGATAACATAAATGAATCTGAAAATGCACACAAAAGTAGGAGGAAACTAAAGAGGGCATAGTGGATGATTCCAGGAAAAACAGATTGTTGGTGCTAAAACCCAGAAGAGTGGTTACCCTTCTGGCAAGAACACAGAGACTAGAAGGGCCACAAAAGGAACTTCCAGCATGCTAATAATGTTCTGTTTCTTGAACTACATGCTGATTACACAGACATTTTCATTTTGTAAAAATATAGTTGACCCTTCAACATGTTTGAGCTGGTGCAGGTTTACTTACACATAGACTTTTTTCAACAGTAACACTACAATACAACACAATCTGCAATCCAAACTACCATACTTGATTAGATCCATAATTGGTTGAATTCAGAGATATAGACAGTGACTGTAAGTCATAACCAGATTTTCAATTCTATAGAGGGTAGGAGTCCATTAACTCCCATGTTGTTCAAGGGTCAACTATAATCAGTTTGTATACTTATGATATGTATACTTTTCTTATATGTGTTAAATGTCAATAAAACATTTACTTAAGAAAATGTGATGTCCAGATTACATTATATGAAATCATCACAGAAAGATGTCCTGTGACAGGAATGTTGAGCAGGAAATGCACTTAAAGGACAACATCAAATCAAGGTAGGATAGACTCTTGACAACTGTTATTAAAACCAATTTATGTCCTGCTCTGATACTATATACCACCATTAGAAAACCACTGTATGGAGTTCTTCATCAGGCTCACTGAGACTTTAAGAATACTAAAGCACCATGGTACATGCAGGGCAGAGGTTCAAGTTCACACTACCTGGATGTATCATTTTGATCAGAAGTTGTTAGTGTAATTTACTTACCTTTAGATACTTCTGGATTGGATTTCTTACTGAGTCCTTGGTATTAGTCATAAAAATAATATTTATGTATTATAAAATAGCCTAAAAGAAAGATATTGCATACAGTAAGTAAAATCATTTATGCTTTAAATACTAAGGGTCTTAATGTATCTGAAATATTTTTAAGTTTTTAAGAATAAGAGCTCAATGATAAGTTATGAATAGTTGAATTTATTACATATTTAAACATAAACAAAAACACATGAAATGATTCACCCTAAAAGGTAAACATTCTATGTACACTGGACCCTAACAAAAAAACTGATTATGTTAAAAGCAGAGACTTATTAGGGTTTAAAAAAATAAGGATACAGACATTTAAAAAATACTACACAGTACACACTTTTTAAAGAATTTATTAACTATTAGAATTTCCACCTGTTTTTTCCCTATACACCCTTACTTCTGCATGTATACCCACTTCAAACTCTTATCTCCACCCCACAGGCAGCAACTGTAGCTCCAATCTAAGCTGAATTTAGTTATCCTTTTGGACCTTAATGTCTTCATCATTTGGTATGCCATCATCACTGCTGTTATCAAACAGCAAAAGTCTATCAGCGATGAATCTGATTGACCCACTCCCATCTATATTAAGTCACAGAATCCAAATAGGATAGAATACTTGCCTTCCCTTGGACCCCATCTCTAGTTGTCTAACATGACAGTATGCTTTCCTAACCTTTATCTCAAGACAAATGCCCACAGCCTCTTATCATAGCTCACTCGATACAATATTCAGTCCTCTCTGACTCTAGATTCCTAGCAAACAAGTGTAAAACCAATGAGGCAGTATCTCATTAACCTAAGTCTCTAAGGTTTAAATTTCATGGACTATTTGATAACTTATCCAGATAGTAAAAAGGAAATATATTATAACATTAACAAAACTAGCAACCACTGCTTCATAAGATTGAAGCTACCCTCTGATCTGGAGACTGAATGGACCTGCAGTGTTACATCTGGTCATGAGCAACTCAGAAATACATACCTTTCTTTCTTTAAAAATGATACCACAGAAATGTCTCTCCCAGTCTCCTAGTACTAAGTAAATGTGGTAAAATGCACATTTATCTCAATATTGACCTATTTTTTTTTTCAACATGTCTTTGAATTTAAGTCTGTTCTTGCCTTTGCAGAAACAGGAATCTTTTTTTTTTAAGCCAAAAAGAGTATCAAAGAACTGAGAAAAAAAAAAAAAGCAAAATGATTTATTTTCTATAGTCTTTAAAAAGAGAATTCTCCCCTGAGTTTACCTGTGAAAAGCCAATGAATTTCAAATGAATTAAGAGATGAGAACAGAATACAGTTCTTTTATAAACATAAGAGATACTCAACTTCACTGTGTGTATATTTCCAGTGAAGACTTATGCCTTTTCTTCTAAGCTCTAGCCCTAAGTAAACACAGAATCATAGGTGGAAACAGGCCATGTTTAGCACTAGAAGCAGCATTCACAGTTCATTCACAGAATAAAGCAGAAAATGGTTAGGTAAATGAATATTACAACATAAAGTGTACTGATGATAAAACTGCAATAAAGTAACTTACATGATGTTTACAACACTTTTTTTTACCAGGTAGCCTAGTTGTAAACATTTCCATTAAACCACCGCCCTCTAAAGCCTAACCAACGACACAAACAAAAATCATCTTTTGTGACAATAAAATTGTGAAGAACTTGTACTCCATGGCTCCTTATCTTGGTGGTTTTCAGAGTAAGACAAATACTGTGTTAAGAGGTTTCACTGATTTCTCCATCTTGAATAACTTCCAGTTCTGGAACCTCATTCATCCTCAAAACCTCTGCATAGAGCAAATAATCATGTAGGATTCTGGGAAGAGGCAACTGACGGATAAAACCATCAGACTGTAGGTGTTCTAGTTTTAGACGGGACCAAATTTCCAAACGACAAAGGTGGGTCAGGGATGGAACAGAGGCTGGAGAAACAAACATAAAAAGAAAGATAAAAATGTTGAACCAGAAAGTATAACAGTCCATTAAGGCAAATGCCCTTTTTCCCCCTCACCTCTGTTAGTAAAAACAAGTGGTATGCTACTTAGACTTACTTTTGAAAGATTACTTGGGCCAGGATGACCAAAATAAACTCCATTTATTTATTCATTTTACAACCTTCCTGGTTCTTCTTCCTCCAATTTCTGGCCACACATTCCAAAGTCAGTACCCAGCACCATACAGAATTAATGTTCAAATCCTAAATATCTGGCAATACCAGTTGGGACTTAAGAAATGGGTGATCTAACTTTAGAAATGATAGAAAAGCACAGCAGCAAACATTACTTCCCACTCCCTCTCGCTGCAAATGGTCTCCAGACCCACCACATCAAGTGAATAAATAAGTAGCTTATATTCGTTTTGCTCTTTTTATCCATGAAATAGAATGAAATTTTAAAATTGACAGAAAAGGAACCTTTACTGAAAGCCTACTAAGCCATCTGCCCACACACATTCTATGTTTATCTTCCTTTACTCTGTGAGGTAGGCATTATCACGCTCTCATAGGGACAAGAAAACAAGAGATTTAAGTAACTTTTCAAAGGCCAAACATCTAATACATGGTAGACCATGATTCAAATCCAAGTGCCCATGACCCCAAAACATGCATGTATATGTACGCATGCTAAAACCACTGCTGCTAAAAGCTAATAACCAATTAAAAGGATAACCAACATATGCTTAATTAGCAATCATATGACAGTGGTTTTACTAAGATGAGAAGTGTTAATTAAAGAAGTTAATGTTCATGACGAGGGGTACCTCCTCACCACCGCCCTTCCTGACCTTCAATGTGGCATAGCTCCTCTAGGCCCTCCTGCGCTCCTGCAGCGACTGCTCCTTGGACATCGGGTTGCTCCTCCCCGACGCCGCCCCTGACCTCGGACTTGGGTAGTTCCTCTCGGCTGTTCCTGCGCTGACGCAGCCTGGCACTCTTGGCTGCTGCCCCTGACCTCGGACGTGGGGTAACTCCTCTTGGCCACCACCCTTCGGGCATGGGGTCCTCCTGGCTTCTGCCCCTGACCTTGGACGTGGGGTAGCTCCTCTCGGCTGAGCTTCGTGCACTAGGCGCAGCCGCCCGCGCTTCGTGCGCCGGGCGCAGCCAGTCAGTTTTCATTCCAATCCCAAGGAAAGGCAATGCCAAACAATGCTCAAACTACCGCAAAACTGCACTCATCTCACATGCTAGTAAAGTAATGCTCAAAATTCTCCAAGCCAGGCTTCAGCAATACATGAACCCTGAACTTCCTGTTCAAGCTGGTTTCAGAAAAGGCAGAAGAACCAGAGATCAAATTGCCAACATCTGCTGGATCATGGAAAAAGCAAGAGAGTTCCAGAAAAACATCTATTTCTGCTTTATTGACTATGGCAAAGCCTTTGACTGTGTGGATCACAATAAACTGTGGAAAATTCTTCAAGAGATGGGAATACCAGACCACTTGACCTGTCTCGAGAAATCTGTATGCAGGTCAGGAAGCAATAGTTAGAACTGGACATGGAACAACAGACTGGTTCCAAATAGGAAAAGGAGTACGTGAAAGCTGTATATTGTCACCCTGCTTATTTAAATTATATGCAGAGTACATCATGAGAAACGCTGGACTGGAAGAAACACAAGCTGGAATCAAGATTGCCGGGAGAAATATCAATCACCTCAGATATGCAGATGACACCACCCTTATGGCAGAAAGTGAAGAGCTAAAAAGCCTCTTGATGAAAGAGAAAGAGGAGAGTAAAAAAGTTGGCTTAAAGCTCAACATTCAGAAAACGAAGATCATGGCATCTGGTCCCATCACTTCACGGGAAACAGATGGGGAAACAGTGGAAACAGTGTCAGACTTTATCTTTTTGGCCTCCAAAATCACTGCAGATGGTGACTACAGCCATGAAATTAAAAGACGCTTACTTCTTGGAAGAAAAGTTATGACCAACCTAGATAGTATATTCAAAAGCAGAGACTTTACTTTGCCGACTAAGGTCCGTCTAGTCAAGGCTATGGTTTTTCCTGTGGTCATGTATGGACGTGACAGTTGGACTGTGAAGAAGGCTGAGCGCCAAAGAATTGATGCTTTTGAACTGTGGTGTTGGAGAAGACTCTTGAGAGAGTCCCTTGGACTGCAAGGAGATCCAATCAATCCATTCTGAAGGAGATCAGCCCTGGGATTTCTTTGGAAGGACTGATGCTAAAGCTGAAACTCCAGTACTTTGGCCACCTCATGCGAAGAGTTGACTCACTGGAAAAGACTCTGATGCTGGGAGGGATTGGGGGCAGGAGGAGAAGGGGACGACAGAGGATGAGATGGCTGGATGGCATCACTGACTGGATGGACATGAGTCTGAGTGAACTCCGGGAGATGGTGATGGACAGGGAGGCCTGGCGTGCTGCGATTCATGAGGTCGCAAAGAGTCGGACACGACTGAGCAACTGAACTGAACTGAATGTTCATGAAAACTAGGAGTACTAAAAACAGATACTGGTTTTATGTGAATCAAATCTAATGCCTTTTGTTAAGTGCAAGAAATCCTTCATAAATCCCTGTGAAATGAACCAAAGATTACCAGACCAGGATCAGAGCAGCAAAGACAAGTACAATCAAGAGCCCAACTGACATCAGACCTGCTGGTCTGACTTCAAGTCTAGGGTTCTTTATTAATAACCCACAGGGCCTGAGACATGCTAGTTCTCTACCATCAGTAATATCTTCCAAACCACTGAAGTGAGTCCATCATCTTAGATTTTAATTTAAGCTTACTAGTTTAAGTTTAGTTCATTCAGAATTTGGGTAACTCCTCAAGTCACAGTGTTTCAAAATGCCAAATTAGAAAAGCAACAGAGTTAGTTTATTTTGTAAATAAAACCAAAGTCTAAGAAGAATATTCCCTTAAACTGTGAGTCACATAGATTCCCCACTATAAAAATAAGACTACAGCAACGACAATATAGAGAATATTTACTTCCACTGTTTCCATATTTAATACTGTTTAAAATTTTATGCTTATCTGTAAACTTAAGGAAGAATCATTCTCACTTCAAAGATGAGAAAACACAGATAAAGGGAACACTGGAATGATCAGCAGAAAACCATATGGAAAAAAAGCTCAAACTGCAAACCCCAACAATTTTCCAAAGGAGTACTAAGTAGGTTCAACTTCAACAAGCAGGTGGCCCATGTTCAACTGTTACACATAAGGAAGCCCTCCCTTCCTCTGAGATCATGAACAATAGTTGGCCCTAATGTCACTGGATATGCACAAATGTAATAAAAGTTTCAGAAATGAGCATAACTGATTCTTGGTAAGCACACAGCTCGGCTGGTAGAGACAAAATGTCCTAACCGCTGCAAACACTGATTATGCCATGGGCACAGCCAGAAGGAACTGATAGAGAAAATGATAAGACTACAGAGCATGTACGAAGATCATGGCATCTGGTCCCATCACTTCATGGGAAATAGATGGGGAAACAGTAGAAACAGTGTCAGACTTTATTTCTGGGGGCTCCAAAATCACTGCAGATGGTGATTGCAGCCATGAAATTAAAAGACGCTTACTCCTTGGAAGAAAAGTTATGACCAACCTAGATAGCATATTCAAAAGTAGAGACTACTCTGCCGACTAAGGTCCATCTAGTCAAGGCTATGGTTTTTCCTGTGGTTATGTATGCATCCAAGAGTTGGACTGTGAAGAAGGCTGAGCACCGAAGAATTGATGCGTTTGAACTGTGGTGTTGGAGAAGACTCTTGAGAGTCCCTTGGACTGCAAGGAGATCCAACCAGTCCATTCTGAAGGAGATCAGCCCTGGGATTTCTTTGGAAAGAATGATGCTAAAGCTGAAGCTCCAGTACTTTGGCCACCTCATGCGAAGAGTTGACTCATTGGAAAAGACTCTGATGCTGGGAGGGATTGGGGGCAGGAGGAGAAGGGGACGATCCAGGATGAGATGGCTGGATGGCATCACGGACTCGATGGATGTGAGTCTGAGTGAACTCCGGGACATGGTGATGGACAGGGAGGCCTGGCGTGCTGCGATTCATGGGGTCGCAAGGAGTCAGACACGACTGAGCGACTGAACTGAACTGAACACAGCATGTGAGTTAAAGTGAGACTGGTTAAGAGAATTTTTACTCATATTATATTACAGTTTAGTATGCACCTGGTTAAACTGAAACCTTTCATTCTGTACATTGTTAATGTAGATAGCTATTAAAAATCCAAAAGGAAGATAAAGGATGGCTGTGCAACCTGGAGGAGAACGGCTGGCTCAGAGCTAAGGAATCCTTAATACTTCTCCAGCTTCACCAATTTGACAGACTACACTGACATACAAACTTCTCAGTCTGACCAGGGAGTGTGCCTCTAGCTGTCCCACAGTTTCCTATAGTGCAGACAAGCCTTTCAGAGCCATCTGACTACACCACAGGAGCCCTATTGCTCTATCTTTCAAAACCAAATAAACCATTCATCTGCTTATGCAGATATGTGTGTAGAAAGCTTAATCATCTGTGATCAAGCCAAACTGGACCAGTACACATTTATTAGGGACTTTCCTGCTGGCTCAGACGGTAAAGAATCTGCCTACAGTGCAGGAGATCCACGTTCCATCCCTGGGTTGGGAAGATCCCCTGGAGAAGGGAATGGCTACCCACTCCAGTATTCTTGCCTAGAGAAGTCCATGGACAGAGGAGCCTGGTGGGCTACAGTTCATGGGGTCACAAAGAGTTGGACATGACTGAGTACCTAACACGTTTATTATGGGAAGCTTATATGACTTGTCCATGTTGACACTGTAGAGAAACAACGGAGCTGATACTAGATCCAAATGATTGGACCCCATGTCTAGGGTTTTCTAAACTGGTGATAAACCCAAAATAATTCTCTTAACATCTTCTAAACCACTGAAACTATCATAAATTTCAAGAGAGCTTTCCATTCAATAATTTTAAAAAGGATAATTATTCCAGTTACTGATTCTACTTTCAACGCACTATTTTGATTTTCCTCCGGTGAGCACAAGGTATCACTGGCCTGATGAACAGTTAGAGGTAAGAACTATATTAACGTAGACAATAATATATTCATCAGTGCCATCTTAGTTTAATATGCCAGTGAATACTAAGGGAATTGTATAATGATATATGTAATATTTCAAGGCATGCAAAATTCCTATGAAAGTTTTAGTGATGCATAGTATTTCCAGATGTGTTGCCACTAGACTGAGAGAAGATCAAGACAAGCCTTGAATTTATAATATGGAAAAGCTCAGAAACTGTATGTAAAACATAACGTTCATAAAAACCTGTTAAAACCAGATTTAAATAAATCTCTCTTTTCCAACATTATGGCACTGATCATAGTCTAGAAAATGATGTATAAAACCACAGTATAAATGATGTACAAATTTGTAAATGATGTATAAAACCACACTATATTTGGGTCACTTTTCTGACCCAATCATTTTCAAGTTAATATCTTAAACCCAGTTTACCTCCAGACCTATAAGCAGACAAGCAACCTTTACCTATTCATTTCTACATAGAAGTTTTCAATTTTGTTAACTTTGTCATATGTACAAAGAACAATCAAAACAGAAGGTCACATGTTATATGAAATTGTACTAAAATTAAAATAATGATCAAAATAAACCCCAAAATTCTTAATTATGCTTGTTAATGCCAAGTTTACTATAGTACAGCAATACATATACATCATAAAAACCCATTACCTATATTTTCCAGAACCATTTCATCACTAGCCTGCCTTCATGCCAATATTCAAATGATATATCTGCCTTGACTTTATTTCTATGGTTCCTCTGCAGGGTTTTCCGCATCAAATGCATCCATCTGACTTCTGGGATATCTACTACAATATGTATTTTCATCACTAATATAATGTCTTTATGGTTCCATCCTTTTGTTCACAGTCTTCCTTAACTTACTTGTACAGTCTCTCTCTCTCTTCCACTGAAAACGTCCACTAAAAACTTCAACAAATATAAAAAGAAACTACCTAAAGACGCTGGAGTATAAATAACAGATAGATTAGGACAGGAAATGAAAACTTAAAGAATGACCAGCAGAACAGCAATGAATAGAATGAATGGAAAGGGCACCACCCAGTAACAAGCCCTGAGCTACAGTTGTGAGGCGAAAGTGAAAGTCACTCAGTCGTGTCCAACTCTTTGCGACCCCATGGACTATACAGTCCATGGAATTTTCCAGGCCAGAATACTGGAGTGGGTAGCCTTTCCTTCTGCAGGGGACATTCCCAACCCAGGAATCGAACCCAGGTATACCACATTGCAGACAGATTCTTTACCAGTTGAGTCACAAGGGAAGCCAAAAATACTGGAGTGAGTAGCCTATCCCTTCTCCAGCAGATTGATTCCCCAGGAATCAAACGGGGTCTCCTGTACTGCAGGAAGATTCTTTACCAACTGAGCTATCAGAGAAGCTGAGCTGGAGTTGAGGAGTCATTATTAACCAGTTGTATGACCTTCAACAAGTCATTTAGGTGCTTCAACCTTCAGCTCCTCTTCTATGAATCGAGCATAATGCCTCATCTATACTATGAACATAACTGACACCTCTCTGAATCTAAATGTTATAAACTGCACAATATATCATACAAATCCTAACCATCTTCTAATCTAGTGAAATTGAAATGTTTTGGCTGCACACTTAATTAGTGAAAAGTCTTTTGAGTACTTCATTCCAATGTATGGATATTTCAGTTCAGTTGCTCAGTCGTGTCCAACTCATTGTGACCCCATGGACTGCAACACACCAGGCATCTCTGTCCATCACCACCTCCTGGAGTTTACTCAAACTCATGTCCACTGAGTCAGTGATGCCATCCAACCATCTCATCCTCTGTTGTTTCCTTCTCCTTCTGCCTTCAATGCTTCCCAGTATCAGGGTCTTTTCAAATGAGTCAGCTCTTCACAACGGGTGGCCACAGTATTGAAGTTTCAACTTCAGCATCACTCCCTCCAATGAATATTCAGGACTGATTTCTTTTAGAATGAACTGGTTAGATCTCCTTTCAGTCCAAGGAACTCTCAAGAGTCTTCTCCAACACCACAGTTCAAAAGCATCAATTCTTTGGCACTCAGCTTTCTTTATGGTCCAACTCTCATATCCATACACGACTGATACTGGAAAACCATAGCTTTGACCAGAAGGACCTTTGTTGGCAAAGTAATGTCTCTGCTTTTTGATATGCTATGAAAAGGCAAAATAATAGGATACTGAAAGAGGAACTCCCCAGGTCACTAGGTGCCCAATATGCTACTGGAGATCAGTGGAGAAATAACTCCAGAAAGAATGAAGCGATGGAGCCAAAGCAAAAACAATACCCAGTTGTGGATGCTACTGGTGATACAAGCAAGGTCCGATGCTGTAAAGAGCAATATTGCATTGGAACCTGGAATGTCAGGTTCATGAATCAAGGCAAATTGGAAGTGGTCAAACAAGAGATGGCAAGAGTGAACATCGACATTCTAGGAATCAGCGAACTAAAATGGACTGGAATGGGTGAATTTAACTCAGATGACCATTATATCTACTACTGTGGGCAGGAATCCCTCAGAAGAAATGGAGTAGCCATCATGGTCAACAAAAGAGTCCGAAATGCAGTACTTGGATGCAATCTCAAAAACGACAGAATGATCTCTGTTCGTCTCCAAAGCAAACCATTCAATATCACAGTAATCCAAGTCTATGCCCCAACCAGTAACGCTGAAGAAGCTGAAGTTGAACGGTTTTATGAAGACCTACAAGACCTTTTAGAACTAACACCAAAAAAGATGTCCCTTTCATTATAGGACTGGAATGCAAAAGTAGGAAGTCAAGAAACACCTGGGGTAACAGGCAAATCTGGCCTTGGAATATGGAATGAAGCAGGGCAAACGCTAATAGAGTTTTGCCAACAGAACGCACTGGTCATAGCAAACACCCTCTTCCAACAACACAAGAGAAGATTCTACACATGGATATCACCAGATGGTCAACACCAAAATCAGACTGATTCCATTCTTTGCAGCCAAAGATGGAAAAGGTCTATACAGTAAACAAAATAAAGACCAGGAGCTGACTGTGGCTCAGATCATGAACTCCTTATTGCCAAATTCAGACTGAAATTGAAGAAAGTAGGGAAAACCACTAGACCATTCAGGTATGACCAAAATCAAATCCCTTATGATTATCCCTTAAATAGATTTAAGGGACTAGATCTGATAGATAAGAGTGCCTGATGAACTATGGATGGAGATTCATGACACTGTACTGGAGAAAGGGATCAAGACCATCCACATGGAAAAGAAATGTGAAAAACCAAAACGGCTGTCTGGGGAGGCCTTACAAATAGCTGTGAAAAGAAGACAAGCAAAAAGCAAAGGAGAAAAGGAAAGATATAAGCATCTGAATGCAGAGTTCCAAAGAATAGCAAGAAGAGATGAGAAAGCCTTCCTCAGCGATCAATGCAAAGAAATAGAGGAAAAAAACAAAATGGGAAAGACTAGAGCTCTCTTCAAGAAAAGCAGAGATACCAAGGGAACATTTCAGGCAAAGATGGGCTCGATAAAGGACAGAAATGGTCTGGACCTAACAGAAGCAGAAGATATTAAGAAGAGGTGGCAAGAATACACAGAAGAACTGTACAAAAAAGATCTTCACGACCCAGATAATCACGATGGTGTGAGCACTCACCTAGAGCCAGACATCCTGGAATGAGAAGTCAAGTGGGTCTTAGAAAGCATCACTATGAACAAAGCTAGTGGAGGTGATGGAATTCCAGTTGAGCTATTTCAAATCCTGAAAGATGATGCTGTGAAAGTGCTACACTCAATATACCAGCAAATTTGGAAAACTCAGCAGTGGCCACAGGACTAGAAAAGGTCAGTTTTCATTCCAATCCCAAAGAAAGGCAATGCCAAAGAATGTTCAAACTATCGCACAATTGCACTCATCTCACATGCTAGTAAAGTAATGCTCAAAATTCTCCAAGCCAGGCTTCAGCAATACGTGAACCGTGAACTCCCTGATGTTCAAGCTGGTTTTAGAAAAGGCAGAGGAACCAGAGATCAGATTGCCAACATCTGCTGGATCATGGAAAAAGCAAGAGAGTTCCAGAAAAACATCTATTTCTGCTTCATTGACTATACCAAAGCCTTTGACTGTGTGGATCATAATAAACTGTGGAAAATTCTGAGAGAGATGGGAATACCAGACCACTTGACCTGCCTCTTGAAAAATCTGTATGCAGGTTAGGAAGCAACAGTTAGAACTGGACATGGAACAACAGACTGGTTCCAAATAGGAAAAGGAGTACGTCAAGGCTGTATATTGTCACCCTGCTTATTTAACTTCTATGCAGAGTGTATCATGAGAAACGCTGGACTGGAAGAAACACAAGCTGGAATCAAGATTGCCGGGAGAAATATCAAGAACCTCAGATATGCAGATGACACCACCCTTATGGCAGAAAGTGAAGAGCTAAAAAGCCTCTTGATGAAAGAGAAAGAGGAGAGTAAAAAAGTTGGCTTAAAGCTCAACATTCAGAAAACGAAGATCATGGCATCTGGTCCCATCACTTCATGGCAAATAGATGGGGAAACAGTGGAAACAGTGTCAGACTTTATCTTTTTGGGCTCCAAAATCACTGCAGATGTTGATTTGCAGCCATGAAATTAAAAGACGCTTACTCCTTGGAAGAAAAGTTCTGACCAACCTAGATAGCATATTCAAAAGCAGAGACTACTCTGCCGACTAAGGTCTGTCCAGTCAAGGCTATGGTTTTTCCTGTGGTCATGTATGCATCCGAGAGTTGGACTGTGAAGAAGGCTGAGCACCGAAGAATTGATGTGTTTGAACTGCGGTGTTGGAGAAGACTCTTGAGAGTCCCTTGGACTGCAAGGAGATCCAACCAGTCCATTCTGAAGGAGATCAACCCTGGGATTTCTTTGGAAGGAATGATGCTAAAGCTGAAGCTCCAGTATTTTGGCCACCTCATGCGAAGAGTTGACTCATTGGAAAAGACGCTGATGCTGGGAGGGATCGGGGGCAGGAGGAGAAGGGGATGACCGAGGATGAGATGGCTGGATGGCATCATGGACTCGATGGACGTGAGTCTGAGTGAACTCCGGGAGATGGTGTTGGACAGGGTGGCCTGGCATGCTGTGATTCATGGGGTCGCAAAGAGTCAGACACGACTGAGCGACTGAACTGAACTGAACTGAACTGAAGCAGAGATGTCCAAAAGTCAGTTGGATACATGGGACTGGAACCAAAAGAGGTTGTGGCAAGAGAAACTGACTAGAAAAGCATTAGCTACATTAATACCTCTGAGAAAGGCTTTTCTAAATCTTCAGCGGAACTAAAATCCTCTTAAGAGATGATGATTATTGTCCTAGCAAGCTCTACCTAGCACCTAATTAAATAAGCAGCCCTTGATGGATTCAGTCTACCACATGATAATGCATTCACTTTCAATTCTTGTCTTCATCTGGACAGACGTGCCATATGTTAAAGTCTTCAGAGTGAACTCTCACATATACTAATTGATAGGCTGATTTTCCCACTTGGCATATGCTCCTTTTTGCCTTTCTGTTCCCAAATAGATATTTCATTATCATTAAAGAAATTCTATACTGGAAGGTTTAGAGACTCCAAAGAGATTACACTTTGTTTTCAAAGAGAAACCTAAGAGTTTGAATATACCTCAGTTCAAGAATATATTTTCCTGAATGTCTGTTTTTGACTGAGAAAATTTACTTCAATGTAATTTTCTAAGAAATTAGAAGATATTTCTACATATGCTAAGTTCACTTGTTAAAAACCTATTCAACATGTTTTATGAAGAGTGACATTTCATGCAAAAATAGTAATGAAGAAATAATTTTCCTAACTTAAGACATAATCTGGTGAACAAAATAGATTAATATAAATCTACATAAGTAAACAGAAATACTTTGCCTATGTTATATTTAGTTTAATTCGGTTTCCTTGTATATAATCTTATATTGCATCCTCTTTCTTTTTTAACTAGCTTAAAAGCTTTTTTTTTAAAGTGAGAGTAAGTTCATAATTTGTTTTAAAATAGTCATTTAAAATATCAGTCAATTCACAAAATTTCTACCCAGCTCACTTGCATAGTTATATCTTACCAACACACTGGCATACATTCAGTAAGAAAAGTTAACAATAAAGAATGGTGATACTTCCTTTTAGAGACAATAAAATATTAAAGAGACCACACACATCAACACGCACTCCGAAGAGGAAAATTACATTTAGCATTTTTCTGACCACAAACTAAATATTGACCAACAAAATTTTTAGGATTCACTTTTGCTTGCATAACCCTTACTAAAAACAAAAGGGTATCATTAAAATATCACTAAATACCTGTTATTCTTTACATGCTCCTTAGGCTAAACTTACAAAATCCGATATGATTTATGTTGAAGGAAATTACTATGATCTCCCTCACAGTCCCATCCTCTCCCCATATAAAGAAAATGCAAAGGATGCCCAGTTTAATTATGTTCTCCAGTGACTCTTATCACTTAAAATTACAACACAGCTAGTGAAGACAGAGGAAAAAAAAGTAGTGACGTGTATTGAAAAATTGTATTTTCTTACCAATACGTTGCTGGAGAGCCCAAGAGGAGTTTGAGGCACGAGCAGAGAGCATCTTTTCAACAGCTGGAGGAAGTCTCCTCCAATTAGTAAACTCCAAAGTGAAGATAAGAATGTCATCACTGACTGAGTCAATCCTACATTGACAAGATATTAATACACATTTAGACACAAAATTCACCAAGGGTTCACTGTGAAAACAAATACCATATACCAATTCTTACAACATCTTGATGTGGAGGCAGAAAGACAACTGCAGCAAAGAAAATATTCATGAAACAAAAGGCAAGTTCAGTGGATATGGAAAAATCATCAAACCAGGTTCCTACATGAAACTCAAGTGACTGTGCGAGTAGCTGTCCAGTAGATGACAAGAGGAGTTTCTACTCTAGCAGAGGTAGAATGCCTTGCCATCCCCAGCAGCAGCGGTGAGAAAAGGCAGATTTAGTGTCACTGTCATTAGTGGATATGCCATTATCATCCTCCCAAGTGGACCATCTTGCAAAATCCAGATTGGTCATCCTTACAGACACTTAATTGAACAGTGAAAGGAGAAAGCCTAAACACCCCAAAGCGAAAGTCACTCAGTCATGTCCGACTCTTTGTGACCACATGGACTATACAGTGCTTGGAATTCTCCAGGCTAGAATACTGGAGTGGGTAGCCTTTCCCATCTCCAGGGGATCTTCTCAACCCAGGTATCGAACCCAGGTCTCCTGCCTTGCAGGCAGATTCTTTACCAGCTGAGCCACAAGGAAAGCCCAAGAATACTGCAGTGGGTAACCTATCCCTTCTCCAGTGGATCTTCCTGACCCAGCAATCGAACTGGGGTCTCCTGCATTGCAGGCAGATTCTTTACCAGCTGAGCTATCAGGGAAGCCAAAGCTGTCCCTAAACTGGTATATGGGAGAGACAGCCTATTTCTGACCAACCCTCAGAGATTTACCACAACAGTTCTTGTCAAGAACCTTCCCTGTTATAGATATGACTCTAGAGGATGTACCAGAATAAGTTTTGTCTTTAAGGACTGAAAGAAGTGACGACAAACAGTTCTACTTCTCTTTTTTCAAAATAATGTCAGATTTCCTACCAACGCACCCAAAAGAGACTTCCCAAATTTTGTAAGTACTTGAATCCTAATGGAAAGGGCAATGACCTAAGAAAAGTTCTGATTTCTAACAACACTTCTACTACTTACAAACACATTGCCTAAATTCTTTAAGCCCTAGATACTGGTCTCTAAAATGAGAATAACACTTACCCTGTGTATTTCAGGAGACTGTTCATAAAAACAGCTGAGGCAATACAGTGAACAGACTTTTAAAACTATAAAATACTATATAAATGTTTCATATAACTAGAGCCCGCTTGGAATTTTCAGTATTATATTCTCAGTGGGCCTTATAACATTGTACACATGAAATTTAGTCAAAGCGTAAAGACAACTCTAAATTCTAACATCTTGCACTCAATTAGATACTCCCCTAACATCACACTGTTTGAAGAAAAATAAAATCATTAGGGTCTCTGGTGACTACTTCAAAACCAGAAATTCTTTTCAAGGTCGCTTTTTTGGAGACATTACTGAGCAAGGACAAAAGAAAGGGAAAAATAAAAGAAAAAGAAAGAAACTGAGTAATACTCTAAACTTGTCATCTCAAAAACAACTTATTTCATGTAATTCAGGATCCAAAGTATCCTTGAAATGACTGATTAGAGTATGAAAATTATTTCCCAAATTTTTAATTCTCTAACATGCAAACTCATATAAGGAAAAACAAACTACAGCTCAAACACTCTGGGAAACATTTTACTTCTCAAGAAGTTCTCAGTGCAGTCACAATTTATCAGAAAATACTGAAAATAAATGAAATGATAAAATAAATTCAAAGGCAAACAATCTCCTTCACTTTCTAGGAACCCACACCAAAGGTTTCTCAGTTCCGGTTCCTTATTTCTTTTTTAATGGTTTCATTTTTCTACCTTAATGTGCTTTAAGTCTCACTGTGATCAAACACAGTCATTTTTATGCAGTTATCTAAACACACACACAATAAATCTGTTTACACAGCTTTAGTTAATGTTGAGTATTTTACCAACGCTGACAGTGCCACTAAAAATGTATTGTTACTGTACTACACTGACCATTACATTGTACAAAGCAGTTGTGCAATCATAAGCGACTGACAGTTAATCAATTAAATGCACAGATGACATTCACTTTCTATTATTTGTCTATTGCACTGAGGGTGTGAGGGAAACCTAGTCTTGCATTAAAATATTTCAACTCTGCAGCTCATATTGTGACAGGCAATTATTTAGTCAGATACATTTTTAAAGACTATTTAAGACAAGCAATATCTAGGAAAGACATAATTCACATGACAAAGATTAAGCAACAGACTTACATGTGACATAAATAAAATACAACCAAAATCCACTTTAACAGCATATTGGAATTTTTATGGGATAATTTTTTATAACAGTTCTTTGAATGTAAACTGATCAAAGAAAGCAAAACATTCATCACATTCAGCATAAACACTGGCTTTATCCATTCAATAAAAGATAAGCAAACAAAAATTTGACCATGTTATGCATTTTTACTGCTAAAGTGAAATTTTCTATCGTGTTTTTTCTAATAAATATAAAGTAACTAAAGTTATTCCTTCAGAGTAAATTACATGCAATTTTTGTTCTCAATTCAAATAGCTGAAAGTTTTACAATTTACTAAAAATAATATGTAGTTTACTGTTTATTAACTTTTTTTCTATCCAAACACATCCAATAAACAAAGCACAAACCCAGTGGCTTATTACCACAAAAAATAGGCAAGTTTTCTCAAATAGACAAGTTTTCACATGAGGGGCTGGGAACCCCATGGGGATAGAAGACTATTTTAGGAGCCTTTTAGGAGGATAAAAGCCTTTTAGGAGCCTTTTAGGATAAGCTAAATAATTCCCTTTTCTTCCAACAGTCTGTGTAGTTGTCCGAGGAGGAAAAGAAAAGAGGATACATTTAATTTTTTCCTTAAATACGTTATTCCTAATTTACGAATAGGAAAGAGAAAAGTTGCCCCAGATTCCTCCAGTTTAGGCAAAGGATTAAAGTATCCTTGTCACTCAGATGGTAAAGACTCTGTCTCCAATCCAAGCGACCCGGGAGCGATCCCTGGGTTAGGAAGATCCCCTGGAGAAGGGAATGGATACGTACTCCAGTATTCTTGCCTGGAGAATTTCATGGACAGAGGAGACTGGTGAGCTACAGTCCATGCGGTTGCAAACAGTCAGACACAACTGAGAGACTAACAAGGTACCTGAAACTAAGTGACAAAATTACCACAACCCTGGGGATACACAGGACTAAGGCAGAATAGCATAGAGGCTACAAAGACAGACTTGAGCCATACTACTGGACAGCCTGGGTCCCAATCTTAAGCTCTAGCACTAAATAGCTGTGTGAACTTTGGCAAGTATGTCGTACAGTCTGTGCCTCAATCCCCTTCTCCATAAATTAATGATAATAGTATCTACTATATTTAATATTAAATGAGTTGACAGTAAATAATCAATCATAGTAGCTACTGTATATCGGGCAATATTTTAAGTGTTGGTTAAAGAAATAAACTAAAAACCAGAATGGAGCATGAAAGCTGAAAGTTATAGGAAGTAAGATGGAGCCAAGTAAGTAGCTTCAGTAGTAAAACACAAGGAATATGGTTGAGAAAAATGTGGGTGCCTTGTCAGACTTTACTTTTTTGGGCTCCAAAATCACTGCAGATGGTGACTGCAGCCATGAAATTAAAAGACCCTTGCTCCTTGGAAGAAAAGTTATGACCAACCTAGATAGGATATTCAAAAGCAGAGACATTACTTTGCCGACTAAGGTCCGTCTAGTCAAGGCTATGGTTTTTCCTGTGGTTGTGTACGGATGTGAGAGTTGGACTGTGAAGAAGGCTGAGCGCCAAAGAATTGATGCATTTGAACTGCGGTGTTGGAGAAGACTCTTGAGAGTCCCTTGGACTGCAAGGAGATCCAACCAGTCCATTCTGAAGGAGATCAACCCTGGGATTTCTTTGGAAGGAATGATGCTAAAGCTGAAGCTCCAGTACTTTGGCCACCTCATGCGAAGAGTTGACTCATTGGAAAAGACTCTGATGCTGGGAGGGATTGGGGGCAGGAGGAGAAGGGGACAACCCAGGATGAGATGGCTGGATGGCATCACGGACTCGATGGACATGAGTCTGAGTGAACTCCGGGAGATGATGGTGGACAGAAAGGCCTGGTGTGCTGCAGTTCATGGGGTCGCAAAGAGTCGGACGTGACTGAGCGACTGAACTGAACTGAACTAGGAGTAAGAACAAAATGGAGTGACAGAGGAAAGGGAACACCCTGCCAGGACTGCCCACAGTACCTCTATGAGCTGGATTTACAGAAGCATTTTGTGGAGGGAATGGTGAGGGGCAACTGCTACTAGCTGTCAGAAGCCCAGACACAGCAATAAATTCCACCAAGTAAAAAGTTAAAGGTATTTAAATAGCTCTGTTAATAGCTGGATATCGCATTCAGGAGAGAGTGTTCATATCTCAGCAGTGAGCATATATGTGCATGCACATGTGCACACGTAAGGGGGGTTTGTTACGACAAGGAAACACATACAAATAACTTCTGAAAATTATATTTCTCAATTAACTGTCAATAATTTTATATCTCAGTTATCAAAAAAATACTATGAATTTTTGTGAAATTTTATTTAAATGGTATACATAGAATTACAACAGTGAGTACTTGACAGATAACGATGTATTAATCAATCAACTGCTGGAGAAAGAAGTAAATGCAATCAGGGACTCAAACCACTGTAAATTATAAACAAAAAATAAAGTGGAGATTAGAGCATGTATCTAAATTTTGCTTTACTTCTATATTCCTCAAACTGCCTATCAGATAGATGGCAGTTTTTCCTCACAAGCCACCAAACTGAAACATTCAGTATCAGAAAGACATGATAGTCCTAAACCTAAAACTTTAAATCTCTGCTTAGAGAAAATTGTTGAATTCTATATTATGGTAGGCATAATAAAAAGGTGAGATACTGGGATCCTGCCAAATAAAGATCTTTTCTTTACAATATAGATGGAGAGGCCACCAGGTGGAAAATGGAGTCACAGAAATGCAAATTAAATTTACAAGTAGGAAGCACCAGTGTTGCCTGCATGAATCCCAGAGAGGACCTCTTTGAAAAGCAAAATTTAAATAATAAGATATCAAAGCACTTTTCTGCTGAAATCCAAAATTTCAGTATTTACCCAAACATTATTTTATTAAATGGTAGTTCTGAAGAACAAAAATGAAATCTTCCAAATATTTCATTGAAATTTTATAAAATACCCCATATTCTCTATATTCCTAGAGACTTTTATTCTATTTTCTCACTTGACTCAAATTATCAGGCCAAAAGAGTTCTCCCACTGCTACAATTATCAATAATTTCTCAGTCCATCTAGACACATAACTCCTGCAAAGGCTTGTAGAACAGTTTTTATCCTTTTGCCCGAGAAAAATTCTGACTCAACTTTTATATAATCACTCATAGGCAATGCCCTTCTGGGAAACCACTTGAGGTAAACAGCTGTATCCTCAGCTGCTTCAGAAATCAGTATTTATTGAGAGAGACAGTTCAAACAGACAAGACGCTACAGGATAGGAGTATTCAATCTAGTTGACTAAGGGATGCTAGAAATCGCCAAAGCTGCTACAACCATTCTGTTGCAGGCATTTTAAAAGCAGCATGAGGGATGGCCCAAGTAGAAGAAATAGCCCTTCCGAGAAGATTCACTGGCACCCATTCCTTTCCGTTCCCTTCTAGCCGCCTCTGACCTTTTTCTAGGATTCTATCCTTACATTCAGGGCTTCCCAGGGGCTCAGTGGTAAAGAATCCGCCTGCCAAGCAGGAGACGCAGGTTCAATCCCTGAGTTGGGAAGATCCCCTGGTGAAGGAAATGGCAACCCATTCCAGTATTCTTACCTGAAAAATCCCAAGGACGGGGGGCTTGGTGGGCTATAGTCCATGGGGTCACAAAAGAATCAGACACGACTTAGCAATAAACAAAAACAATCCCTACATTCCATCTCACTATTAGCAGGTCCCCAATTCCTTCATCCCAACACAGCCATCACAATCAAGACACACACAATAACAACCTCTTCCCAACACAGGGATTTCAAGAGACTGGGGAAAATGAAAAGAGTAAGGCCCACAGTGGTAGGATTTCTTACCAGGAACTGCACAGTAGGTTCAGTGGGTCAAATCCAGCAAGCAGCAGAGATGGCAACCACTCTTTGTAGTTCGTCTGTGCTTTAACTGCATGGTTTATAAATTCAGACATATGGTCCCATGGTGTCGATGGGCAACATTTCTTCAAAAAGTAGCGAAATACTGAAAACCTCTCATACTTCAGGCAGTATGCCAAATGAAGTTCATTCAGCTGAGCTCCATATTTCAAAAGAATATTTACAATTCCAAAGAAGTCACAGCTCCATCAGCAAAAAGAAAGGAAGGTAGGGGAAGGCGGGGGAAGGGGAAGGGAAGAGAAGATTTTCACATTAAAAAAAATTCTTACAAATAGTTAATGGTAGTTATGACTGGAAAATAAGAATAGCAGATGCTCAAGAGGGAGGGGACATACGTATACCTATGGCTAATCCGTGTTGATGTACTGCAGGAATCAACACAACATTATAATTAGATATACAGCAGAAACCAACACAATATTGTAATTATCCTTCAATTAAAAATAATTTAAAAAAAGAATGGCAGACGTGATAGTGGATGGTTTTACATGTCCAGTGGGTTGAGACTAGAAGACATTTAATTTACAACACATTGCATGGTTTTTAATTTTCAACTATGAACAAGTCATGCCCTTAGAATTTAAAATACTTACCTTAAATAAAATTATCACTGACAAGTAAAACTCTTTTCAAATTGTGATTTTTTATACACAATGAATTATCTATACTACAAAATACTTGCTAAACAAAGTTAATAAACAACATGATCAGTCAAAAAAGACAGGATCAATTTCCCCCTTTCTTTTAAATTTCTAGTGGTAGAAAGCAATCAAATAGAAAGCCTTTTTTATGAACAAAAACTTAATCTACAGCTTTAAATTTTTTAAAATTAATCTTTATCAAGTGTTTTACTGAATGAAAGTGTATTATTTTATACCTGCTGAATTGGTTACATGTTTTAAAAATGATCATCCTGCTAAGTTGTGCTTAAAATGACTAAAAGTAAGTTTAACTCTTTTATGAGAGAGCTAATTGGCAAAAGGTGTCAAAAGAGGTATTATAGCAAAGATGTAAAGAGCACAGACTGGAGCCAGACTGCTCAGCCACTTACTAGCTGTGTGACTTTGAGCAAGTTACTTAACCATCCTGGCACACAGAACTAGCATTATATAAGTATTTGTAAAATAAAATGATATGCAAAGTAAAATATGACAAATTTAAATATAATAAACATAAATCCTGGGAATTTATCTATGAGACAAAACTAAATTATACACTATTTGCACAAATATATTAACCACAGTATTGTCTATAACAGATTTTTTTTTAAATAAATTAACTGTTTAACAGAGGAGGAGATATGTGCAAAATATGACAGTCATTAAAAACTAAAATTATGATGGTTATGTGATCATATTTAAAAAACTGTTAATGATATAAGTTTAAAACTTTAACAAAGTTCAATAAACATGTATGTTCACTACACAGACAACTGTGAAAGAAAATATGCAGGAATAAAATAAGTCTCCTGAAATTGGCATTAATGCTATTATAAATAACAAGAAATATTTAAAAACTTCATTATTCATAGTATTAAAGAATCTAAATAATTAGGAATCATAAAAAGAATATAAAAAACAAATATAAAACATTTAAACCATTGTCATGTGAGACCAACTACTTCTGAGAACTTGAATGCAAGGTTTCAAAGCAGTTAAATACCATATATATAAATATCACTTATGTAAATTTTTGTAAATCTGTTTTATTTGCTCTCCAATTTGTGCTTCTTTTCTTTAGTTAAAAGATTAAATAAAAATTCTCTTCATTATCAATAATATACATAGCAATTAGAAAAGAAAAACTATAATCCTAAAATTTTCTTTGTAAAAATTAATCAACTTTGTTGTCTGTCTAGTATATATTGATATTTGTTCCTGGAAACACCATCATTCTTATCACTGTTCTTGAAAAGAGCCCTGTATATACTTTTTTTTTCCTATGGCTATTTTCAGATACAGTAAAGCTAGAAGAATTTATTGCCAACAGTCCTGCACTACAAGAAATGCTAAAAGATATACTTTTTTTTTTGTATTGGGGTTTAGCCGATTAAAAAACAATGCTGTGACAGTTTCAGGTAACAGTGTAGGGACTCGACCATGCCTATGTATTTGTATCCACTCTTAGAGGATATACCTCTCACTGATGGTTTTAAACAGTTATAAGCAATTTCTTTCAACCACTCTGACCTCATTTAACTAGGCCCTCATTATGCTGCCTGCAGTTATTACTTGCTGATTCCACTACAGAACAGATGAGCAACACATGACATGGACTTTTGCACACATTCCAACAAACTTATAGCAAAGTGGGAAAAGCTCGAGACACTGCCTTATTACGAATGTGATACACAATCCTCAAGAACACTTAATTTTCAAGGCATGTATGTTTACATGTACACTTCAGAAACTGGCTGAACTCTTCCCTTAAGCAACGTGAAAGCATCAATGGCCTAACCACAGATGCTTTAGCTCTCAGAGAGGATGACGTATTTTTGCTATAGAATACAAAGGTAAATGAGAGCCCTAAATGCACCCTGTTATATTAAGTGCCACAGATAGCTAGAGAATCT
The DNA here is from genome assembly GCF_023091745.1 of Budorcas taxicolor. Taxonomy (NCBI): domain Eukaryota; kingdom Metazoa; phylum Chordata; class Mammalia; order Artiodactyla; family Bovidae; genus Budorcas; species Budorcas taxicolor. Next base: position 95,871,074 of record NC_068920.1, read on the forward strand.
ATTTTCTGTTTAGGAAAAAAACTGTAAAACCAAGAGGCTTTCCTATTCAAGTTTCAAATATAGCATCTAGCCATGTGACTCATGCTAAGGAAAAACTTAGGGACAAGGCCATTGATAAACCAACCATCCATCTCTAAATGTTAGAGGAACATGTGCACATATAACTCTCCATAATAACAACCTTTATCTATTCTACACCAGGCAACTATGATAAACGTGTTACATGGAAGATTTGCCTTAATATTCACAATAACCCTAAAAAGTAACTTTTATTACCATCTCCACTCTAGATGCAAAAACTGAAGCTTAATCACAAAACTAGGAATTTGTAAAACTGGGATAATAGTAGCAAATCAAAATCCAACAGTGAATATGATATAGCAAATATCAGAAATATCTCTCCTATAAAAACAAAACATCTCAGGAAATAGTCACATCAGGAATTATTTTAAGGCCAGACCTATGTTTCTTGAAGTATGTTCCATCGAACACTAGTCCCTGCAAATGATCTATGTTAAAAAATCCTCCATAATTAAAATATTCGAGAAGCCCTTTATAGTATGTGAAGTAAGTGAAGTCGCTCAGTCGTGTCCAACTCTTTGCAACCCCATGGACTGTAGCCTACCAGGCTTCTCTGTCCAAGGGATTCTCCAGGCAAGAATACTGGAGTGGGTTACCATTTCCTTCTCCAGGGGATCTTCCTGACCTAGGGATCAAACCCAGGTCTCCCGCACTGGAGGCAGATGCTTTAACCTCTGAGCCACCAGGGAATACACACTAGTCCATATAAGAGAGAAATATAGGATGAACTTAATTTTAAACAGTATGCTAGTTACATTTTTAAAATATATGCTCAAATATTTTTCTTCAAACTCCAGATACACTTCAGAGGAAGTAGCTTCAGAATTAAAGCAATAGATCCAATCATTAATCAGAAAAAAGCATAATAAAGAGGATACAAAATGCCCCAAAAGTCTGTAACTACACGAACAATCGTGTATTTATTGTAAAGTTCATCCTATGTTTCCAAATTTTTAGAACTCTGGTAGACTCATCCCTCCTTAGGAATTCATAAAACACACCACCATAAAAAAAAATTATTAGAAGCCTTTCAGGAAACAAATCTAATTACCACTGCTTAACCCTGTGTTTTCCAAACTTAATTAACTAAAGAACCCTTTTTATCCTATGTATTATCTATTAACAATGTATAGAAACAGTATTCTACAAAACACAGCTACAACTCCTTCCAATTATCACACTGCCTTGTATTAGAAGGAATAAGAGCACACACCTAAAAGGCTTTTATAAACTACCTACTGCTACATTATAAACTCTTTTTCAACAGAACTACCATTTACATGGTCAATAATAAACACAAAATAAAACTGGAGGATCATAAAACTTTTTCAGCATGCCCTGAGCTTCTGTTACATTATACATCTCCAATATACACAACAAGCTCCAGCAACTCAAGTAACTTCAGTGCTCTACAATGACCTTGATTATTACATGTCAATGAGCAAGATAAAGGCTTAGATAAAACTTTGGTTAAAATATAAATTACATGGGAATATGTATGTGTTTCTCTTAACACTTAATACAAATTCCCTTTCAAGCCCTGATGGTGAATCAGGAAAACTCTTCAAGTCCTAGAGTAGTCCTTATTTAACACAAATAGCAAGAACTACTTATGACACATTAAGAGACTTCATATTATGTAACAGTGAAAACCATAAGGCACAGAGAAAGAGAAGTTTAAAAACCAAAAATGCAATGCCTAAACCTTACTTGGGGGCTTGTACATTTTCCATCATACTGCCCTTTTAAGTTCAAAACTGTGCACAGAAACAGGATCAGATAAAAAAGAAGCACAGTAAAAGGAAATTCAACATGTTAGTAAGGTTTCTTTTAAACAAATGGAAATGGACAAATATCCTAATAACCTAACAAAACTTACAACTGATTTTTTAGCTGAATTATTAAAAGGCCATATAGGAAGTTTTACTGAATGGCTTTTAACCATCAGCTGCAAATAAAATAAAGACATTACATTATGTCAGATGTATCCATGTGTGATATAATGATAAGAATGGACACAATTATTTTTATAAAATTAACAGGATAACAATGATCAATATTGATTAGAAAGACAGACGTAATCAGGTCAGTTAAACCAGGAGCCCTTTCTATAGTCATATATAAAAGGCATTAATATTTGTTTAAATTTCCTGTAATTTCTCAACTTCCCATCTCTTTCACCCATTCCAGTTAAAGAAGTCATTTTCTTATATTTTCTCATTTGAGTTGAATTACTCAGCTATGCCCCTGAAAGACTGGCTTCATGTCACTGGAGCTGTTAACTTGTTAGCCCCAAAGGACAAAGAATTCTTTTGTACAGTAGTGGAGGAAACAAGACAACTTTCCATCATGCTTTGGAGTATGAGAAGAGCTAAAGGTCACTACTTCAAATAGAAGCCTATTCTCTCCAAGGGATACTCAGTAAAAATGTTTCAGAATGCTAATCCTGAGCTAAAAAGTTAAACTGGCTGAATAAAACAAAAAAGAAGGGAAAACTCAAAACCCAGAGCCATTATTTATTATCTTCATCACTTTTTGATATTAATTATACTGCTAACTTTACCATAACGTAACTTTACCATAATGTAACAGGCCAACAGTGCAAAGAGCATCAGAAATGTTAAATTTCTAGATCTCAGGAGAAATGCCAGAAAACATACAAATAAGAAAACAAAAAGTTTTTGGAAACTATAAGCAAGGTGAAAAGGCAGCCTTCAGAACAGGAGAAAATAACAGCAAAGGAAACAACTGACAAAGAATTAATCTCCAAAATATACAAGCAGTTCATACAACTCAATACCAGAAAAATGAACAACCCAATCAAAAAGTGAGCCAAAGAACTAAACTAACATTTCTCCAAAGAAGACATACAAGTGGCTAATAAATCATGAAAAGATGCTCAACATCACTCATTATCAGAGAAATGCAAATCAAAATCACAATGAGGTACCATCTCACACTGGTCAGAATGGCTGCCACCAAAAAGTTTACAAACAATAAATGCTGGAGAGGGTGTGGAGAAAAGGGAACCCTCTAACACTGTTGGTGGGAATGCAAACTGATACAGCCACTATGGAGAACAGTGTGGAGATTCCTTAAAAAACTGGAAATAGAACTCCCATATGACCCAACAATCCACTGCTGGACATACACACTGAGGAAATCAGAATTGAAAGAGACACAGGTACCCCAATGTTCACTGCAGCACTGTTTACAATAGCTAAGACATGGAATCAACCTCGATGTCCATCGGCAGAAAAACAGGTAAGGTACATAAACACAATGGAGTTTTACTCAGCCAAGAAAAAGAACACATTTGAGTCAGTTCTAATGAAGTGGGTGAAACTGGAGCCTATAATACAGAGTGAAATGAATCAGAAACACCAATACAGTATATTAACACATATATACGGAATTTAGAAAGACATTAATGACGATCCTATATGCAAGACGGCAAAAGAGACACAGATGTAAAGAACAGACTTTTGGACTGTGTGGAAGAAGGCGAGGGTGGGATGATTCGAGAGAATAGCATTGAAACATGTATATTACCATATATAAAATAGATGACTATTGCAAGTTCAATACATGAAGCAGGGTACCCCAAACTGGTACTCTGGGACAATCCAGAGGGATGCGGTGGGGAGGGAGGAGGGTGGGAGGTTCAGGATGCAGGGATACATGTGTACTCATGGCTGACTCATGTTGATGTATGGCAAAAACCACCACCATATTGTAAAATAATTATCCTCCAATTAAAATAACTTAAAAAAAAGTTTTTGACTCATTAATAACTAAAGTCAGGTAAGTGTTGATTAAATCTTTTATACAATGACCTTATACCAAACCAACATTACTATAATAACACACTGTTACTATAAAAATAAAATTTCAAAACTCATACCACAGACTTCCCTGATGGATCAGTGGTCAAGAAATCTGCCTGCCAATGCAGATGCGGGTTCAATCCCTGGTCCAGGAAGATCTCACATACCATGAAGCAGCTAAGCCCATGCACCACAACTATTGAGCTCTAGAGCTCAGGAACTGCAACTACCGAACCCACGTGCCACAACTACTGAAGCCCTGTGCCCTGGAGCCCGTGCTCCACAACAACAAAAGATACCAAAAGGAGAAGACCACGTACCACAAAGAGGAGTAGCCTCGCTCCCTGTAACTAGAGAAACGCCCACTCAGCAGCAAAGACTCAGCATAGCCAAAATAAAACAAAACAACACCGGAGATCAATTCCAGATAGCAGAGCACTGAAACTGCAACTAGCCGTTGAGCAACTACTGACAGGACACTGGAACTCACCGAAAAAAGATATCCCATGTCCAAAGACAAAGGAGAAACCACAACAAGATACCTCATCCACCAGAAGGCAGACAGAAGAAGCAAGAAAATCCCACAGTCACCAGAACGAAAACCATATCACAGAAAGTTAAGCAAAATGAGAAGGCAGAGGATCATGTCCCAGATGAAGGAATAAGATAAAATCTCAGAAAAGCAATTAAATAAAACAGAGATAAGCAACCTTCCAGGAAAAGAATTCAGAATAATGACAGTGAAGATGACCCAGGATCTTGGAAACAGAATGGAGAAGATGCAAGAAATGCTTACCAAAGACCTAGAAGAATTAAAGAACAAACAGATGAACAATACACTGGAAGGAATCAAGAGCAGAACTGAGGCAGAAGAACAGATAAGTGACTGGGAAGACAGAATGGTGGAAATCACTGCCACAAAACAGAATATTTAAAAAAGGATGAAAAAATATATATATGAGGACAACCTAAGAGACCTCTAAGACAACACTAAAGGCACTGACATTTGCATTATAGGGTCCCAGAAGGAGAAGAGAGAGAGAGGATCTGAGAAAATATTTGAAGAGATAATAGCTGAAAATTTGCCTAATTGGGGAAAGGGAATAGTCAACCACGTTCAAGAAGCACAAAGAGTCCCAGGCAGAATAAACCCAAGGAGGAATACACCAAGACACATAGTAATCAAACTGGTGAAAATTAAAGACAAAAATATTAAAAGCAACAAGGGACAAACGACAAATAACATATAAGGGAACTCCCATAGGTTATCAGCTGATTTCTCAACAGAAACTCTACAAGCCAGTAGGGAATGGCACAATATATTTTAAAGTGATGAGGAAAGAACCTGCAACCAACAATATTCTACCCAGCAAGACTCTAGTTCAGATTTGATGGAGAAATCAAAAGCTTTACAGACAAGCTTTTGTTAAGAGGCAAGCAAAGTTAACAGAATTCAGTACCACCAAACCAGCTTTACAGCAAATGCTAAAGGAACTTCTCTAGGCAGGAAACACAAAAGGAGGAAAAGATCTACACAAAATAAACTTGAAACAAATTAGAAAACCATAAAAGGATCATGCTGCTGCTGATGCTAAGTCACTTCAGTCGTGTCTGACTGTGTGCAACCCCATAGACAGCAGCCCACCAGGCTCCCCTGCCCCTGGGATTCTCCAGACAAGAACACTGGAGTGGGTTGCCATTTCCTTCTCCAATGCATGAAAGTGAAAAGTAAAAGTGAAGTCACACAGTCGTATCCAACTCTTAGTGACCCCATGGACTGCAGCCTACCAGGCTGCTCTGTCCATAGGATTTTCCAGGCAAGAGTACTGGAGTGGGTTGCCACTGCCTTCTCGGAATAGGATCATATGTATTGATAATTATTTTAAATGTAAATGGATTAAATGCACCAATGAAAAACACAGACTGGCTGCGGGTGGGGGGATGAAAACATGTGCATGTATGCACTTCCACTCACCATATCACTCTACTTAATTCCCCAAACTGTATGTAATTATTTTATATTGTTAGGTTAATCATGTTTCCATTATGGCTTGCAATTTAATTATTTTTTATTTTTGGTCTGGTTATTGATTGTGAAAACTGATAAACATTTTTTACTATTGTGATCATGTTAGAAAAAAATTTATACCACTCAACATATTATCTATTACCAAATATCTGAAAATCAAATATCTAATAACTAATTTTGGAAAACAGTTTTCCAAGTTCCCTGGTATTATTTTTGTGACCAAAACTCAAATTCTTATTCATAATCAGTAAATGTAATACAGGAAATTCATAAATGTCTTAAGAAGAAACAGAACAAAAGCTATTTTTAAACAAAATTAGTCAATTGTCCTTTAGAAAGGTAATTCTAATTTGAATAATTTTAAGTATGTAACCCAGAGAACTCAAATTTTCAGATGCATATTGAAAGAAATTTAAAAATTAACAAACTTTTTCCATTTCTTTCCCCAGGCACTGTCTATGTTACCCTCCTGAAATACTAAAACAAAATCTACTGGGAGAATTGACAGTTTTCTTGCTTGATCAGCTTTACACTGAATATCAAAATAATCAAATGATTTTCCCATTATATGTACAGCGATTACATGCAAACTAAGAACCTGACATTAGCTTATGTAAATGTATTACAAAGACTAAAAATTTAATTGATGCTATTTTTAGATAAACAGAGAATGGCAAAAGATATGTCTTCTCCAGAAATGAAGGAGAGAATTAACCTTGATGTTTTTTTCTGATGTGCCAGACACTGTGCAGTGCACTATATGTATATACAAATATTAAATGTGAGCATATGTGACAATAAAGCTACCATCTCTTAGCCTTAGTCTCTTGGGAAATGTTTCCCTTTCAATTAAATTTCCCACTGGGTGGGTAAATAATGGCAAAGATGTTTCAAAATTAAGTCTACTGCCATGGCTCTGGCAAACAAATAAAAAATAAACTGTAAAGACTGAGAGAATGTACCCTCATCAAAGAGATATTCTGATGTTTTCGACTTTTTCCCTATGGACTAACAAATAGCATTTTCTGGTGAGTTTTCTTACTGAAAACATACCTTACTAGTTAAAAATACATTTGGTCCAATTATAAGTTCCCACATGGAAGAAAATACATGACAAGTCCTTTTAAAGTCACTAAAAACAGATTTCAGTTATGATACATAGGGCCACTTCACATAGCAACATTGCCAAGAAAAGTAAAAAACAAAGTCTAATAGCTCATGTCTGTGACCAAAGACCACCATAAACCACATTGTTACTTCTTTAAGTTTCCAACAGTTTGATTATTTTGTAAGCATGCTTTTCTTTGAGCTTCTCCTATTTGGTTTACTTAGCTTCTTAAATCTATAAACTTGTGTCCTTATCTAATGTTGGGATGTGTTTGTCCATTATCGGTCACAATCTCCTTCTCCTCTCTTCTGGATCCTAATGACATGAATGTCAATACTGATGATATTGTCCCTCAGGTCCCTGAGGCTCTGTTCTTTTCTGTCCCCCCAATCTTCTTTTTCTCTGTTCTTCTGTTTGGATACTTTATATTGGTCTATCTGCAAGGTAACTGACTCTTTCTTCTGTCAATTCCATTCCACTATGAAGCTCATACAGCTAACTTTTCATTTCAGATATTACACTTTTCAGTCCATTTGGTTCTAATTTTAACTTCTAAGCTGAAAATATCTACCTTTCCATTTATTTCAAGTGTGTTTACCTCATAACAACAGTTATTTACAATTATTTGATATTTCCAACATCTGTATCATCTCAGGGTTGACACATGTTAATTGTCTTTTCCCTCTAAAATCAGTCATATTTTTCTGGTTCTGTCAAGTAATTTTAGACTGTATCCTAGATATTATGAATAGTAATGCTATGTGTAGACTCTGGGCCCTGGGTCCTGCTATAATTCTTTGACCATAATACTGATTGTGTTTGTTTGCTTTAGCAGGTATATAACCTAGTTAGGTTTAGACTACAATTTCTTTTTCACCTCTACAGATAGTTATTCCAATGCAAATTCAGTTCTCAAGCCTTTGCTATGCCGCTTTGAGTCTGGCCCCATGAAATGTGCCACTCAGACCTGAGACTTGGGTCATAGTTCAAATCTTGTTGTCAATAATTTCCATCCCGTGCATTCAAAGGTTGGATGGGTTCTGGACATATGTAGGTTTGTACACAGAATTAAAAAAACCTTTCTCCAGGATTTCCCTCATACCATGTCCCAGAGGGTTCTATTCTACCTAATTCTTCAGGTCAGAAAAACATTCATTTTAAGGTATTTTGGTGTTAATAGGAGCACTGCTATGGTTTAACATGTTTAATTCAAACTACACTTATAAGACGCTGAGCTATGAGGTAAGGTGCTATGACAGAAGAACCAAAAATATCGTTCCTCCAAAAGCTAAGATGAAGGCTAAAACAGATTATTGATATGCTGGACACAAAGACATACAACTATACAAAACTATTATGTTCTTATCAAATAAAAAAATGTTCAATTCTGATCTAATAATAAAAAAAAATGGAGACATACATATAATGACAACTGAATCAACTAAAGTCAACAGTACAGCCCTAGTGAGGCAAACTAAAGTAACTAGGCCTCCTGTTTAGAAAGATAAAACCAAAGAAACTATATAGTGAACTATGAAATCATGAAAGTTATGCAGAGTGGATCCCAGATACTCAGATTAACCAAAACTACAATACTCAGAGTACAGTGTGTACCCAGAGGCTTAAGTTCAGAACAAATAAAAATGAACCACTATTTTACACAGCAAATGTTAAGAGATGGTAGAGAAAGAAAAGTTTAGCAAATAAGTTCTCGATAAATTTTTAAGTCATAGCTAGCAATCCATAATGGTGAATTTAGGAAAGCCAATGAAATTTGAGATCAGCCCACAAACCTCTTTTGCATTATTAAAAATAACAGCTTCTAGCTGCACAACTTATTTTACTATTGGTTGGACCACAGATTTTACTCAATATGGCTTTTCTTACATATAGCCTTTTTTAATTTATTCTATTTTAAAACCTTATGAGTCTGATAGACAAATCTTGTCTAGTTTGGCCAGAAGCTAATCAATAATCTATCAATAATTCTTCATTTATTCTACTCACAGGATCATGGTAGATTAGCAAAAGAAACATTAACATTTTTAAATTTAATTAGTGTGACCTACAGAAATAAATGCTATATACCAAATACATTAAAAGTGCTATAATATCAATAAAACTACAGTTTTATTTTAGATTCATAACAAGTCTTATAAATATAAATTTCAAATGACAAATAACCTGAAACACAGTCAATACAATACTTGACAAATTTTAAAATCTTTTTTATCTTTTTATCTCAGTTTTACTGAGGTATAATTGACAAATAAGATTGCAAGATATTTAAAGTATAAAATGTGATGATTTGATACACATATACATCATGGAAACATTCATCGCCTCATATAATTATCTTTTTGAGAGCATTTAAGTTCTACTCTCAGCAAATTTCAATTCTATAATTCAGTGTTGTCCGTTATAAGTCACCATGTTAAACATTAAATCTTCAGGCCTTAATCACTGTATAACTTAAAGTTTGTTTTAATTCTTGAACTATTTTGAAGATCAAAGACATCAGAGAATTCCTGCATTTACTTTAATACATTAAATATATCCCCTAAAACTGCTACACCAAAAAATATTATCCAGCTCCGAAGAGGAAAGGAAAAAAACCTGACATCATCACCTTGTTTTTGTTATAGTTTGATTAGCGAAACGATCAAAGGTACATCATAGAGACTTTTGTTTTTGTCTGTTTTTCTGTTTTTAAGTTCCCAATTTAGCTCTAAGACATGCTATTTTATCACAAAAGAAAGTCATTTGGAAACACATCTCCATACACCCAAAAGAATGAAAGTAAAGTAGATATACATACTCCTTTTGGAAAGCCATACACAAGGGAGAACTGAATCCAAAAACGAGGCACATCTGGGCATCTGGGCTGTAGCCAGACTGGAGCAACATTTCCAGGCACTCCTCGTGCCCTCCAAACACTGCTGAGTACACAGGACTCACTTTGTTTGGCCCAGTGTCACAAACCTGGTTGGTGAGTGGTATTAACAAGTCCAAGATTCTGCAAATACACAAGTTCAGGAGTATGTTTCTATTTGTACATAATTGTAGACATTTCTACAAGACATATTTTGAGGCACCCACTGATTGAATTTAAGGTCTGTCTGTCTTCAGTGTACTTTCTACCGTACAATAAATTATTACAAGCTACATACTCCAAAATGCTTATTACTTGTTACTTATTACTTATTACTTGTTGCTTATTACTTATTACTTGTTGCTTAATAAGAAGGCCCTTAAACGTATTTGAAACAACTAAATAATGTTCCTATAAAAGTAAATAGGTAACATATTGTCCTTTTTTATTTTTTTACTAATTATTTACCACTACTCAAGTCCCCCAAATTCAAATTTTATATGAGATGTTTTAGGATATAATAAATTATTTAAAACTCCATTACACTAAATACAAACTTATATCAAGACAATAAATTATTTTCCTTTGTAAAGTAGCAACCAAAGTTTTATTTTTCTAATTAGTAAGAATTTTTTAGGATGATGAGAGACATGAAATGAACAGTATTTACATCAGGAAGAAATCAGAATTTCTGCTAAAATATTCTATTCTCAGAAAAGAAGATGAGCTCTTTTATGTGTTATGGCAGATTTATTTAAAAGACTGGTTGCTAACTAGAGAAAGTTCTAAACAAAAATCATTAAAAAGTTCTTAGATTATTTGTAGACTTACCTCTGGCACTCAGCTGGAGAGAAAGGACTATTCTACACTATAAGGATAATATAAGCCAGAAATTCTCCTCTTTCTGGGAAAAGAAAGGCAGAGCTACACCAAAGTATATTTATAACATTCTTTCTCCTTGCCACTTTTCCTTAGGTAAAATAGGACTAAGATAGCAATATTTAGGGAGAACCTATATTTACTAAGAAGAAAATCATCAGTGACCAACAGAAATCTCAAAATTGAGAACAAATAAGAGCAAATTCTCAAGAGGGTTCTGATATCAATTTAAAGCTCAGCGTATAACTGTAGATTTATGATTAAATAAAATATCAAGAGTTAAGAGAAACATCAAATTTTTAAACCTAAGTATTTTGCTAAAATAAAGAACCTGTCGAGTGTCTCTTACACGTAATAAATGGGAAAAAATTTTTAAGTGAGTTCGAAAAATATACTCTTCAGTTCAGTTCAGTCGCTCAGTTGTGTCCGACTCTTTGCAACCCCATGGATTGCAGCATGCCAGGCCTTCCTGTCCATGACCAAACTCTTCAACAAGGCACAAACAAGATTACAAATATGTTTAAGAAAACAGTAAAATACCATGACACCTAGTGGCATAATAACCCAATTACAACATCTGCTTTTCTACTATACAAACATATTAAATACTAAAGACAAGACCATTTCACTATTACTTTTTAAATTAAATAATACTCACAATAGCTATAAAAATTACTACTGCAGTAATAAGACTCTAAAAACTTAAAATATATTTTTAAAAACTGTTTGGTACCAATCTATATTCAGATAGGCTGCCATATTCTCAAGGTAAAACCAGGTTCTGAACTGAACTGAAGATTCTTAGAACTCCCAATTTCAGGGAGTTTCAACTTTCTTTAAGTCTCTCTCTCTCCAAAAATTTCATGTGAATTTCTGGCTAGGGAAGAAGAGTAACAGAGGCAGGATAAAGTACCAGGTTGAATTTGAAATCAGACAAAGAGAAGTCCAGTCAAAGAGTTCAAGATGTGGAGGACTGCCTAGACCCAACGAAAAAGAACTCCAACAGAGATCACAAATCCAAAACCTTTCTGGGGTCAGGGAGGTAATATAAGTATGTTGAAAAAAGTCATCAGATCAGTACCTCAAGATGTCTAGGATAAAACTGGAATGGAGTGGAACAGTCGCTTAAGCAAGTCAGAGGGAAGATTTAACACCCTGAGAAGGTCTCCTGGGCCACTCTGCCTCACTCTAAGGAACTGCAAGACTAAGAACTGCAGGGGATGGCATGGCAGACAGATGTGGGGTGGACCTAACCATCGAGCACATCAGCAGAGAAGGGAACACCAAAGATTATGCCTGGAGGTAAAGGGGCTGGTCCAGAAGATCTAATTTCTTACTACCTCTGAATTATGAGACCATTTTTACTTTTCATTTTTAGCACTTACTTTGTATGGCCCATCTGTGCAGCTGCATGTATAGGTAGCTGCCAATTGTCCTCATTACAGTAAAGATCAGGATCTGCCCCACTGGAGAGCAAAAGCTCCACACATTCTGTGTGGCCCTCTTGAGCAGCAATGAACAAGGGAGTAGCTTTGTCCAAGGCTTGACAATTGACATTTGCACCTAAAATAAAACATTTAACATATAACCCTCTTTAATGCAAAAATTAAAAAGATGATCAACAAACAATTCAAAGCAGCTGCCTTAAAAGGGCTATCATAGTACAACAGATTTTCCTCCTTAATGGATACTGTTGTTGAAACATTAATTTTCAATTTCTTATTGGTAATCATTTAAATTGTTTTTGCTTAAAGATTAATATTTTAGAATTCATTTTTAAGCTAAAATATGAATTTTACTTTATGAAGGACTCATTTCATTCCAACCCTTCCTCCAACAAACACTCTGAGGGTCTAATAAGCAATCATTTTTTAAAAACTGCAAATCATCAAATATGGATAATATTTCTGATCATTATTGAAAGAATAAGAAAAAAATCTAAATTATGAGACTTTATAGATGCCACTAATTGATTCAGGCTGAGTGGTGAAAAAAATTCCAGCAGATATGATATACACAGGGGCTATGATTTTAAACTAATGTTGACTATACTCTCCATTACATCCCTTTTCTTCATGACCAGTGTGTGATGAACAGAGCCCACAATAAAAGGAAAAAGCTCTATTTAAATGGGTTTCTAAGCTGAATTTTTAAGCATAAGTCTAATCAATTATTTAGAAGCAAATGTATAAAGATGTGAAAAAGTTTAGTGACCTCAATTTCTGTGAAGGTTTCATAAATAGCAGACTTTCTCAAACTTTTCTCATTGACAAATAATGTGCTAAGTTATGCTAACTATGTGTGTGTTAATACATGACCACGAAAATTTTTAAATTTCTGGAACACACCTCAGTGGAAAAATCATCATCCTCAAGGGGGAAGACAATTTTTTATTTAAAAGGATGTTTCATAAATATACCTTGAATAAACCAAAGCCCTGAAATGGGTAAGAACAATGCAAAATACAAACAGTAAGTCAGAATTCACTGAACGGTCAGAAATTCCAACTGGGTATTCAACACGTCTAGATACATTGAATCTTCTTGACTTGCACAAGGTGGATGCTTCCTCAGCATTAGAAAGAAATGAACACTATAGCTGAGGAAAGATTATGTCAAAAAGGAAACCTACTTAACTTTCTTTTTAAGCAATGTTTTGTTTTGATTGACAATTTTAATGTATAAGAAATGTATAATAATGTTGTTGTAGTAAGAATCCGACTCCAAGCTGTTTAAGTGACTTGCCAAAGATCTGTAATAGACACTATTCACTGGTGGAACGTATAAGGAATCAATCTCTGTAAAATTTCAGGTAAAGAAAGTTGGGGAAATGAGGAAGAATTCACTGAAAGTCATTTTAAAGAGTTAGAAACATGTATAGTTACATTATAAACATACCTATATACCTTTTCAACTTGCTGTTCATAACTATTCAGAGAGAAGGAAAAAAACAAACAGGTGCTTAGTGTTCCAGGAGACAGGCCCAGCATGAGGAGAGAGTCACTAAGCTGCAATTTAACCTATTTCATTCTAAGTATTAGTTACACACTAACAATTGGAACTTTGGGGACTGGAAGTCATAAAATGCATCATGACAGTCCGTGGGAAGGTACAGCACAGAAGGAGGAAGATGAGAAATCAGAGGCCCGTGTCTGAGTCCTGATTCCACCAGTGAATAGTGTCTATTATAGATCTTTGGCATGTCACTTAAACAGCTCGGAGTCTGGGATTCTTAATACAACAACAAAGCACATGCTTGAGTAAATGATTTTAGGGATTATTTCAACTCTAAAGATTTATAGACCTGATATTTGTAACATATCTTAATTTTACACTTAACGAATGCTTGTTTCTGTTGTTTACTATGTCAACTTGAGTATTTCAAGGTTTATAAGGAGAAAGCAGAAATAAGAAAATATGTGCTCTAAATAAACTTTGTTTTGGTAATTTATTAAAAGTTTAGATATTATAGAAGATATGTGAAAAGCCTAGGTATTAAAAAAAAATTGTGTGGTGGCAAATCTGGTGTCTCTCCCATCTGCTCTGGACTATCCATGTTTTGTCAGGTTAGCACTGTGCGCACAGCAATGGTGTCAGAAGAACTGAAAAGCCCTTATATAACAAATGTTTCTGGTCACAGAAATGTCACACAGAGTAATAAGCATCCCACCTCAACACCATCTTCTCTGACAATGCTGAATATGTAATGGCTGTCACTGAAAAACTTTTAAGCAGGTTTATGTTGCTATTTATTAACATAATAGTGTAAACAGGCTTTGAAATAAACCCATTTAAATATCACACAATTAACCAAAATACACAAGTCAGAGGGTTAATGTACAAAATAGCTATCTAAAAGATTAATTAAGATTATATTAGTCATGTACCCGAGAAAGCTGCAACAGTTCAGGTAGCTATAATGAAGGACAGCCCCATCATTCAACTTGCCAATAAACCTGCTTTAGCAATAGCTCATTAAAGTTCTGCTGAGGTAAGTTAGTAGTTGCGCACTGTATTATGTTAGTTAATAGAGACTTAGTAACCAGGCTTACAAATTAACTTGTACGTACTCTTATTTACCACTAACTTAAGACAATAAATTTCAGAACCTGATTTATATTTAGTTAAGAATTACTCTTCCTAGGAAGATACAGCATTAAAGTCATGATCTTAATAGTGCAAAGGCTAACGGATTAGTCTTACCCGATGATATAAGTATGCTCAAGCTTTCCAGCTTGCCATACTGAGCAGCCACAAATAAAGGTGTGATTCCAAAGTCATCCTGGCATTCCTTGTTTGCTCCTTTTTTAAGAAGCAATTTTATGATCTCAGCATTTTCCTAAGGCACAGATTCATATTTTAAATAAGAGAAAACAAAGAAAATAGAAGATATCTCTCTTTTTATTGTTGTGTGTGTATATGCTTTTTATCCTCACTAAAGGAAAACTCTTTTTTAAAAGTGTTTTGGGTGATGGGAAGAAAGTGTTAATCATTATTCTGTACCTTAAGCTAACCCATTAAACATAAACAGATAAAACAATGATCTCTAGGAATTAGAATCCTTATAAAATCCTGCATAATTAGTCTGCAAGCCCAAGCACTAAGGTATTATCACAGTTATCTAAACAAAGTGCTATAAATATAATAAGCCATTGCTCACTATCAATTTATATATCCCAAATATTCTGACGGCCTCTTACCTCTGCTACCAACATTTGAAAAACTTACCTAATCCCTGCAGCCCAAAGCTTCTAGAACTACTAGAGCAGCAGGCTTATTCAGAACGATCATTACCATTTAGACTGCCTTTCTGTACTGCACTAACCACCATAAATCACAGGCAAGTAGGAAGCAAAGACTGTCTAGAATTATCATTTTAAAAGGGTAAAACACACAATTTACATGGAAATGAAATAATAAATGCAGAGTTTACCTGAAAAGTAGCCTGGTGCAAGGCGTTCCATCCACACATAGAGTGGGATCCATTAACATTTGCTCCGTATCGAAGCAGCAGCCTTAACACATCTATCTGTCCATTTTCAACAGCTGCAATACAGCAGTTAAAAAAATTATCGTCAATAAAAAGGCATGTTTGTACGACTGGGCACT
Organism: Budorcas taxicolor; assembly: GCF_023091745.1. Lineage (NCBI taxonomy): Eukaryota > Metazoa > Chordata > Mammalia > Artiodactyla > Bovidae > Budorcas > Budorcas taxicolor. The sequence goes on from NC_068920.1 coordinate 95,886,978, forward strand.
TTGGTGATGTTTCCATCATTTATCCAGCCCAGAACTCACAATACTGTGACCATTCCTATCAACAAATCAAAACATATGTGTACGCCTTGTTCAAGAATAAAACATTTATCACAATTATCTCAACCCAAATCCATTAATATATATACTCTTTTGGGACACCCACAAAATTATTTTTAATTGTATCTTAAAAGATATAGAGGAAATGGAAGCAAAGAGCCAAACATTTATTCTCTCTGATAATGGAGACAATATGTTTCTATTTTGTTAAAATGCAACTGGAAGGGGCATGGGATGAACAGGTAAGAAGAAACAGCATCAGTCTGGAGAAACAGACTCAAAAGAATTGAAATGTTGGCTACTATTACCCTTTCATCAAAAATGACAACAGTAACTGACAAGCAAACTGAAAGCATAATACTCTAAGTCTGTACTTTAGATATTTTCAGCATAATAAACAACAATCTTTGTTACAATGATGTTCTTTTACCAACCAATGAAAATTTAGTAGAACCCTGCTTATTTGAACTAAAAGGGGACTCCAGACAAACTTAGGAGGGTTGTTAAAGAAATGCATATTATTTCACTACAGTAAATGAAACGAATGACTCCCAAGTTGCCACTACAATAGATTATTTGAAGGAAGAGTTTGCATGCCTACAGAGACCTAAAAATTATGTGCCCTTTTACTAATTACATTATGCTACTTTTTTCCACATATCTAACTTAATATTAGCACAGGATATGTGTAGTCTAATATCATGCACATGTGACAGTTTATGAACCCTACCTAATGAGGATGGACACAGGTATAATGCTATTAACTTGATACAACAAACAGTGGGGCTGAACTTTCTACAATATTATCCACCAAAAAATTTTGTTATGAAGGTGGGCAATTCTAAAGGAGTTAATGAAAAAATAGAATGCCAGAGACAGTTAGACATTAACAAAATAAGTACACACATACACCATTAGCAAATCATGTACACTGTGAATGCTGTGGTATTAGGCTATTACACTAACTTTTTAGAACTGTAACTGTGAAGAAATACCAGTACCTACAAGGACAGCAGAGATGTATATAGGAAGCTCTGATCTGTGTGCCTGATGACGTGAAAGGAGTTTTGAAAACGAAGATTTTTAATTTCATTTCAAGCATACAGTTATTCTATATCTTCTACTGTTGTAGGAGGCAGGAAGTTAGAATCAACAAGTCTCAGTGAAAAGTTAAAAAGGCAGTGAAAAGTTAAAAAGGCACTAGACATTCGGACAAAGGACCACACTTGAAAAATGGTAATATACATGAAACAATGGGAAGATGAAATCCTTAAATTTTTCTCATAAGGATAAAGAAGTTCTTTAATCAAGAATTCTCTTATACTGGAAGGTTTCAGATATTCAAACACCTTGGTTGAGAGAGTATCACTGAAGTAGTTTAACCTAACTTCTCTTATTTCTAAGTTAATATTCAAGGACATTTTATCAGGCAAAGAAAGTTTTTCAAGCTAAGTTATGTTTCTATAATCAATTAAAATCAACCTATTTGGGGGTGGAGGTCAGGATAGAAAAGGAAATAAATTTGTTTCATATCCAATTCATACATCATTATCAGTGACTGCTGGCAAAAATCACTCTACAGTCAAGACCTTAAGTTGAAGATTATCAGGTTGTCAGTGGTGATATATGAAACAGAGTGAAAATAAGATTGTTTCCATGAATTAGGCTGACCTTCTAAAAATGAAAGTCAAAAAAAATTTTATTATTAAATACAGTACAGAAGTCAGAGAGAAAAATTTTAGTATCATAAATACACTAAGATATCTGAATTCTGCATGTCTAGTGAAAAAATTTCTCAGTGGCAAAGTAGTATTTTTATACCTTTTGCTAATTATTTCAAAACAAAGCAACTGGTTGACTAATGGGTAATAATTAAGAAATAGTGGTTTAGAAAAGTGTATTTAGAGCTTATACCCTACTAAGACAGGCTGAGACCTGAGACCTGCTACCATGCTTGCACCTGGACAAACATCTCCTCGATCAACAAAATAGCAAGAAATTGTATGGTACTAAAAAGAACTGCATGCATGCACAGATGGAGCAAATCCTAGACAAGAGACTAAAAACCCAAATGCCACTTCTGAAGCGCCTAGAGCAAACGGGGGTCGGGGGCCTGCACACAACACCACATAAAACGCTGACAAACCACCTAAGCCATTCCTGTGGCCCAAACTCTCCTGACACTCCTACCCTCACCCCACATAAGGAACACACTCACCCCAACTCAGGAAATGAGCAAGGGAACCTGTTGTTTGTTCTCACTCCCACTGCTATAGCAGGGTTCCAATAAAGCCTTGCTTGAATTTCTAGTCTGGCCTCTGATCAACTTCTATTGGTTAAGGAGGCCAAGAACCCTGGCTGGTAACACTACCATCAACGCCTCTCCTTTGGAAGAACTGAGTAACTTTTTATCCTTATATAACAACTTAACAAGCTGGAGGGGCAGTGGGAACCATTCCATGACCAAGTGTATTATGCTTCAATAAAAGTTAATTTAAAAAAATACCCAAACTTGAACTTAAAATTTGCTCCTCCTTATCATAAGGAAACTATGCTTCTTGAGGACAGAAACTGGGTCCCCTTCCCCTTACGTGCTCAAGGCCAATCGCAGACAGAAGACAGACAACAAATAAGCATTGACTAGGTGAATGAAAAATAAATATCTAAAATAAAATGAGATTTTCTCTTTTTAAGAATTCATTCGTCTCCAAACAGAACAGGTTACAGAATTGTATTTCCTGATATGACAATACAACGGCACTAAACTAGCCAGTGTAACAGTAGAAAACAGAGAACAACTTTTCCTAGTATTAAACCATGGGCAAAAGACTATGACTCCTAAAGAAAGGGGAGGAAATCATGGCAGACCCATGATGATCCCAGCCATCTGCCTGGGGACATTTCTGGATTGTGGGGCAGTGAGCTAAAGTCCAGGCATAAAAAGAGAAAGGTTGAAGAAAGAATACTCCAAGAAGAGGAAACAGCCGAGGAGACTGCAGCAGTCTGCTGAGCTGAGGAAGAGATCAGAGTTTAAGCAGTTGAAATGGGTGGGGCAAAGCCCAAGAGAAAAGAGAACTGTGCAGGGGGGAATCCCACTGTGGAAGTTGGCCAAGAATCCTTGCCTAAGGTCCGGGTTACACATGTGCAAAGAAGACGAATCTTACCAGAGAACTGCTGAAGAGCTAAGAATGCAGCAGATAACCGGAAGACAAACAGTGCTGAGGGGCAACGGGACTCCTAGGAGTTCCGGCCCAGTCAGAGCGGTGAAACCACACGGCTTGCTACCTCAATGCCTCATTAACACTCCAGGCATCTATCTAAGAAATCCAAAAGGCAGAGCCCTCGGAATAAAGACCACATCTAAGACTAAGGACTACTCTACATCTTCTCTAACAAAGCCTAAAATAAGCTCTGATCAGAATGGAGGCAGAGGATGAGAGTTGAGTCCTCCGGGAAGTTAGACTGGAAAATACGATCTCAATAGAGCATAAAATCAAACCTAAACATATTTAAGGTGATAAGCCAGTAAATAATCTATTATTTAAAAAAAGAAAAATAATAATTATTCCTCAGAGAATAACAAAATTCAAGTCTCTATGAAATACTATCCACAATGTCCAGTATACAAGTCAGAAAGTAGTAAGGAGAAACTAACCCCAAAACGGTCCAGATTCTGGACTGAACAGATTAACTAAAGCAGGTACTATAAAAACAGGTTAATATCTATGGTATACAGGGAGGCTAGAGAGAGAATCTGAGCAGAGGAAAAAAACTTAAAAAAAGAAAAAGAAGAACCAAGTGGAAATTCTATAACTGAAAAAAGAAATGGATGTGCTTGAAAAATCAGAGATAGTAGAAGAGTTGATGTCCTTGAAGACATTAATATAAATCATTTAATCTAAAGAAATGAAAGAGGAAAAAAAACACTAAAGGAAAACCAACTGTATATCAGGGCCCTGTGGACAACATCAAACAGCGCACCATACATTAACTGGAGTCCCGGAAGGTGAAAAGAATAAGAATCAGGCAGCAAAAAAATATATTTGAAGAAATACTGCCTGAAATTTTACAAAATTTGATTTTAAAAACAAAAACAAAAGCCATATTCACTTATAGATCCCAGAAAATCAGCAAACTACAGTGTTTTGAAAACAGTCACTACTCTTAAGACTTCACATTATATGTAAGTTAAGGATGATTATATAAACATACTTGACAGCTCTGTGGAAGAACTTAAATGATTATAAAAGGGGGTGCAAACAACAAGCCACTGAAATCAACTTAGCTATAATAATAGTTTAATTTTTTTCCAGGGCTCTTCAGTTCAGTTCAGTTACTCAGTCACTTCCGACTCTTTGCGACTCCATGAACTGCAGCACACCAGGCCTCCCTGTCTATCACCAACTCCCGGAGTTTACCCAAAATCATGTCCATTGAGTTGGTGATGCCATCCAACCATCTCATCATCTGTCGTCCAGCATCAGGTTCTTTTCAAATGAGTCAGTTCTTGGCATCAGGTAACCAAAGTATTGAAGTTTCAGCTTCAGCAACAGTCCTTCCAATGAATGTTCAGGAACGATTTCCTTTAGGATGGACTGGTTGGATCTCCTTGCAGTCCAAGGGACTCTCAAGAGTCTTCTCCAATACGACAGTTCAAAAGCATCAATTCTTCGGTGCTCAGCTTTCTTCACAGTCCAACTCTCACATCCATACATGACCACTGGAAAAACCATAGCCTTGACTAGACAGACCTTTGTTGACAAAGTAATGTCTCTGTTTTTCAATATGCTATCTAGGTTGGTCATAACTTTCCTTCCAAGGAGTCTTAATTTCATGGCTGCAATCACCATCTGCAGTGATTTTGGAGCCCCAAAAAATAAAGTCTGACACTGTTTCCACTGTTTCCCCATCTATTTCCCATGAAGTGATGGAACCAGATGCCATATTAGTTTTCTGAATGCTGAGCTTTAAGCCAACTTTTTCACTCTCCTCTTTCACTTTCATCAAGAGGCTCTTTAGTTCTTCTTCATTTTCTGCCATAAGGGTGGAATCATCTGCATATCTGAGTTTATTGATATTTCTCCCAGCAATCTTGATTCCAGCTTGTGCTTCATCTAGCCCAGCGTTTCTCATGATGTACTCTGCATATAAGTTAAATAAGCAGGGTGACAACATACAGCCTTGACATACTCCTTTTCCTATTTGGAACCAGTCTATTTTTCCATGTCCAGTTCTAACTGTTGCTTCCTGACCTGCATACAGGTTTCTTAAGAGGCAGGTCAGGTGGTCTGGTATTCTCATCTCTTTCGGAATTTTCCACAGTTTATCGTGATCCACACAGTCAAAGGCTTTGGCATAGTCAATAAAGTAGAAATAGATGTTTTTCTGGAACTCTCTTGTTTTTTCAATAATCCAACGGATATTGGCAGTTTGATCTCTTATTCCTTTACCTTTTCTAAATCCAGCTTGAACATCTGGAAGTTCACGGTTCACGTATTGCTGAAGCCTAGAGAATTTTGAGCATTACTTTACTAGCATGTGAGATGAGTGCAACTGTGTGGTAGTTTGAGCATTCTTTGGCATTGCCTTTCTTTGGGATTGGAATGAAAACTGATCTATTCCAGTCCAGGGCTCTTATTTGCATTCAAAAGAAAACTGGCCATTTTACCATGTCCTTTAAGACTCAGCAATAGTAAATAGTTAATCCAATCATTCAACCGTGCCAAAGACAGTAATAAGCACGAGAGGCATAGAAAGCAACCAACCTACAAAGTAGTTGCCTTCATGGAACTTCTATTCTAGTGGGACTGATAGTAAGTTAGCACATTGATAAAATAAGTTCTGACAAAAGCAACTGTGAAATTTTTTTATGGGGAAAAACAAGTGAAACTTACTAGGTAAAGTAACAGGCAGTAACTGAGTTTGAGAATGCTATGGTCTGATCTTGGAAGCTAAGCAGGTTCGGACCTGGTTAGCACTTGGTTGGGAGAATGCCATGGTAGAAAATGGGACAGACATCATCTCTTTGATACAGAAACTTCTGAACAGAGAAATGAGAGACAAGAAGCAGTAAGCATGCAAAAAAGTGGAAGATGAGTACTCCAAACAGGAAACAGGAAGTATAAAGGCAGTGAGGTAGAAGAGCTGAGTATATGTAAGGAATAATAAGATTGTCAGGAGAGGAAATAAAGCAACCAAGGTAGAAAGACGTGAAATTTTGTAAGCCTTGACAAAAAGTTAGGTGTTTTTGCTTTTTTTTTTTTAAGGAAAAATGAATTTGTAGCAACTTTTAGGAGCACAGCTCATCACCTGCTTGTTCGGAACATAAATCTTGAGGAGTTGAGTGATCTGCCCAATGTCACAGAGCTAATGCCTATCAGACTGGAGACCAGGCTTCCCAGCTATTAGTTAGGACTCCCTCAACTAGTCCCGGTAATATTAAAAAGAATAGGAGTCAGCAAACTTTCTGTAAAGAGCCAGAAAATACAGTCCCCAACTTAAGATGGTTCAACAACAATTTTTTGACTTTACGATAATGTAAAAGGGAGACACATTCAGAAGAAACTGCACTTTGAATTTTGATATCTTCCTGGGCTAGCAACATGTGGTATAACCATCTCTCACAACACTGAACAGTGGCAGCAAGCTGCAGCTCCCCATCAGCCAGCCACCAAATCACGAGGATAAACAAATGACACACTTGCAACCATTCTGTTTTTCACTTTCAGTATAGTTTCAATAAATTACATGAGACATTTAACACTTTAAATTATAACATAAGCTTTGTGTAAGATGTTTGTGCCTAATGAAAGGCACAATGTAGGCTAATGAACATGTTATGAGCACGTTTAAGGTAGGCTAGACTAGGCAATGACGTCTGGTAGGCTAGATGTATTAAGCGGATTTTTAACTTACAACATTTTCAGCTTACAGTGGGTTTACTGGGATGTAACCCTTTCCTAAGTTGACGAAGATCTGAACTCTATTATATCTAGTTTCTCTGGTTCAACATTATATTTATAAGATTTTTCAATATTATTGCCTCCAGTTGCCGATCACCCCTTTTTGTTGCTGTGTACCATCTCCTTGTGTAAACAGAACACTATTTACCCGTTCTATTGCTGGCAGATGCTATTTGGAAAGCTTTCTGTCTGGGGCTGTTAAAGAGTGTGCAACAATAAGAATATTCTAGCACATGTCACTTTTAGTGAACACTGATACACATTACTTTGGGATATATCCCTAAGGACGGAACTGTTGGGACAGAAGATATGTACGTATTTAGCTTTAGTAAATTCTTCCAAACAGTTTCTCAAAGTGGCTGAAACAAATTCACACTCCCACCAGTAATCTATCTTTCGGTTGCTCTACATCCTCATAAACACTCGGCAATTTCAATCTTTCCTTTTTTACCCATTCTGGTAGATGTGTAATGTTTACTCTTACCTTAAGCATCAGTTACCTCAAATTCTCTTTGAAAGTAGTCGAGATATGAATAAATAAACAAAATGTAACACTGTCTTTGTTCTGAGTTCCTTTGGGACTCATTAACTTGGGTACAAGTCAAGTCATGTTAACTGTAAACTAAAATTTCAAATCTTGACATTGGGGTTACAGAAGAAACAAGTTGATAACAGCTATAACTGGCTGACATTACACAGGAGGTTCACTATATTCTCTTTTCAAATACACTTTAAATGCTTCACAATAAAAGCTTTTAGTATTTTTCACCAGCTCATGGCCCCACCCGCATAGTATGGAAACTGCATTACCTAACAAATTCTACCCCCACAAAGACTTCTAGTCTCCTAAACCTGTCATCTGCTCTGAGACACCTTCCTGGTGGTTCACAGTTGTAAAGGCCATTTGAAGTTTATAACTGGCATAGTGCCAACGAGAGTGTCACCTAGGCCGTAGGCTTATCTCCCAACTCTGAACATGCGAGATGCCAAAGTACTGCTGGTTTCCCTGCAGCCCCACTGTAGAGGCAACATGCTGTATGTCTGAGCACCCTTGGAGAAGATGCCCTGTGCCCTAACCTTCAACATGTTCTGTCCCTAAGTCTCCTACAGAGTAGGGCCACTAATAACCCTGTGCCTCTCAGAGCCGCTCACAGAAACAGATCCTTCACCTTCTGCTTTCAGCTCCTCTCACTACAGGGCTCAAATATGAATTCCAGGCTGTTCTTCAATACCCATGTTTCCCAAAAGCCCCCCTACCTCCTAGTCACACAAATAAAAATCTCCACCTGAAAACCATTAATTCTACCCCCGAATTTGCCATGTACTGGTTCATGCTCACAAAAATGCTCAGATGTCTCAAACACATCTGAATTATAATTTAGGATCATAATGGTGTCCTAACTGTAATGGAAAGAACACAGACTGTGTAGTCAGGCACTCTGTCCAGCTATGAGCAAGTTATTCCCTCACTCACATTTATAAAATAAGAATAATCTACTTACCTAGGGGTTTTTATTTTGACTAAATAATTAATATAAGTAAATACAGTAAGTGCTCAATAAATGTTCTTTCCTTCCCTCCCTCAGTCCCCTTACCCCCTTCCTGATAAACTACTGGTCACCTTCTCTTCTTAACAAACTATACATACAGGATACTCAGAAGGTTATTAGCTTTTCAATCATGAGGAATTAGGCCATAATTAAAATTACCTCAATTATTCAGACCTCTGATTAAACTTCTCTTACCAACACTCCATGTGCCCTAAGGTGAGTCTGTCCCCTATGCAGAATCAATCCTTCTGACCAACAACCCAATTAACTGCAACAACCATCACCAGCACTAAGAGAACTGCATATTCAGGTCCCCTTCAAAATGAGAGTGCAAACTCTCAGGTTTCCCCAATCTACTGTCCGAATTATTTCCTCCATGATAATCATCCACAAATCCGCTTTATTAGTTTAATAAACGCTTATGTTTAACTTTCCTCCTCCACAGCCATAACTGATCTGTCTTACAAACATATACACTATTTCCCATTCAAAAAAGGAATTCAAAGCTCATAATCCTCTTTCTTTGCATGGTCAGCTCCTCTATGAACAGTCATTCACTTGCCCAATGTTTCTTTCTTCCAAAAAACAGAATTGGGTCTATAGGTAGGCAGATGCTTATTAACACAGAACCTTTACGCTTTTTTTTTTTTTTTTTTTTGGTCCTTCCACTTCCTGTCAAAGTTTTCACAGACCTAAAGACACTTCTTTAGATGGTTTGGAGCATAAGTCTGATAATCACCTAATCAACTGAGAGTAATGAGGGAAATTCATTTGCAATTTCTACCATCCCACTGATAAGCAAAGGACAGGATAAGTTGGTGTTTTCTTTGTTCCCTCACCTCTCTACATGGGACCCACCTAGTACTACATACTATTGCAAAGAGGACCAACATTTCAAAGACAGAAGAGGACCATAGCTCATTTAAGGATGTACAAAGAGCTGCACTCTCCAACGCAGAAGCCAGCAGCCATACGTGGCTACTTAAATCTGATTAATTAAAATTAAATGAAAATTTGAGTACCTCAATCAAACTAGCCTCATGGAAAGAGTTCAAGATCCACACTAGGCTAGTGATTGGACAGTACAAATTTAGGACACTTTCAAGAGTTACTGTACTGTCAAACTCAGCACATTTTTTAGCCTTAAGAATCGCTGCAAGCTCACTGAGCATTTTCTGTTGTTCGGAAGAAAGTCCACTGCCTATAAGTGCAAGAGGCCCATCCCGACGCTGACCAGTGTTTACTACTGAGCAATGGCTAGTTGATGATGATTCCTTCTTCTCCGGTAGCAGCAACAGTGATTTCATATTTTTACTGTCTGCATAATCCACCCGCTGCAGACCAAATATGTTGACTGCCTCCCTGGAGGCTCCATAGGCGAGTAACAGCTTGACAATGTCCACATGCCCATTCTTCAGTGGTGCTCACCAACGCCTTGTGCTGGAGCAGCAATTCCACCACCTTCAGGTGCCCGTGATTGCAGGCTTCATGCAATGGTGTCCACCCAGCATGATCTTTAACATTTGGGTCACTTCCACTTTGTAAGAGGTATTCAACGGAAGGGATGTCGCCCTTAATTGAAGCAATATGGAGCAAAGTCTCTCCTCGATGATTTCTCTTCACAGCTGTAAGGCTAATGGGCCACAGCTTTGTTGCTGAGGGACTACACATCATTCATCTGTAACTTGGACTGTTCAGTGTAGAAGGCGGCATACCTGGCGAAAGGCTAATGGATTCAACCAATATAGTACGGCTTTTCCTCCTTAACGTGTCACCAACTTTAAGTTTGTTCGAAGGTGGTAAAGAACAACCAGGCAATGGCATGTTTTCTGAGAACACTGTTTGCTTAACAGAGTTTCCACCAGTGCTCTGACTGCTGCTTCTGCATCTCTTAGAAACAGGACTGAAAATTCTATCGTGATGCCCAAGCTTCCCATTACAACCTGATGGCAAGGATTTCTTGGACGGAAGATAGTTTGCAGAGACTGTCTTTTCAGGAGTCACTACTCCATTCTTGCTCTCAATTTCTGGAGAGTGCAACGATTCTTAAGGCTAAAAAATGTGCTGAGTTTGACAGTACAGTAACTCATATCATTGTTCCTGGTGATACAGTTCAAAGCACCCTGAAATGTATGCTTGGAATTCTCAGTGGATACTGGATCCTAAAATTTGAATGGGTGAAAGTATGTCTATAAAGCAAAGAATGTGAACAGGAAAGAAAGTATGAAATTCCTGAAGGACCACAGAAAAGCAGGCTCAACAGAGAACAGCTGTTGCCAAAGCTGTCTGATGGATGCTACTTATATTTTGGGGGAACCTTCAAACACCATCCAAAGGACAACCTTATTAAGCTTGTTGCAGCCGGTGGGGGCCAGATCCTTATTAGAAAGCCCAAGCCAGACAGTGATGTGACTCAAACCATCAATACAGTCGCATACCATGCCAAACCTGATTCTGATCAGCACTTCTGCACACAGTATATCATCTATGAGAACCTGTCTAATCATCGCCCAGAAATGGTTCGGCAGGGCAAAGTCTGGATGGCTCCTTCCCGCTGGTTTATAGATTGTGTGATGTCCTTTAAGTTGCTTCCTCTTGACAACTGAATTCACACAGTGTAATAACCTAGTGATTGCACTGTTTTCATTAGTCACATTTTTACAAATAGGTAGACTCATTCATCAGAGAAGGCGATGGCACCCCACTCCAGTACTCTTGCCTGGAGAGTCCCATGGACAGAGAAGCCTGGTGTGCTGCAGTTCATGGGGTCATGAAGAGTCAGACACGACTGAGCGACCTCACCTTCACTTTTCACTTTCATGCATTGGAGAAGGAATTGGCAACCCACTCCAGTGTTCTTGTCTGGACAATCCTAGGGACGGGGGAGCCTGGTGGGCTGCTGTCTATGGGGTCACACAGAGTCGGACATGACTGAAATGACTTAGCAACAGCAGCAGCAGCAAGTTCCAGAGGACAGCTTTCGTCTAGAGTTTAGAATTTAACTGAACTGGAATTTAACCTAGAATACTAGGCATCTCTACCTCCAAGATACATGCCTGGCAATGAAGACAGGGAGCCAGGCCATTAGTTGTGGTTCCTATGGTTTGAGACAGGTGTTCAAGGAGAGAAAGGAAATGAGTAATTCTGGAACCTGGAAAAGTACTGTGGATTCTCAAAGAGAAAAAGAAAGTAGAATCAGAGGACTAGAGTTCAAGGATAAAGAATAAAGATGAAATAAAACATCTCATTTTGAAGACAGAGCTCAGAGTGCCTGAGGTACACAGAGAAAGGGGAGAAAGGGTTTCCTTTTTTCGATCCAAACAGATTTCGTCTATAAGACTCTAGCTGACACAGCAGAAAAGAAAATCCAGAAGCTCTGAGGACAGGGACACTACTCCTCCCCCAACAGGTCAGACTACTATGCTGAAGAAATTGTACAAACTGAAGTCTAAGAAAGCAAAAATGATATGATAACATCATTTCCTGCAATAATTTCTAGGGAGACATTTATACTGTTAAAGAAACACAGTTTTTCCATTTCCTGTATTTAAGAGGGAAAAAGAAGTAATCTGAGATAACATAACATGAATATCAAATATTATTGAAAAGAAGAAATCAAGGAAATGGAAACAGCCGTGCATAAAACTTCTAACCAAAATCAAAACTCAGTTGAGGCATGGAGCACACTGAGTGCAGCCACAAGGCCCACACACAGACTTCATGAACACGAGGACTCAACACAGGATTCTCATCTGAGAGAAACAGGATAAGAAATAAAGAGCGACACAAAATGTAAGTAATACATCTAGGAATAAGAAACTCAAACTAAAAATAGTAAGCAATGATCATTATTCAATGCAGCATTCATCAAAGAATAAATTTCTAAAGGAAGGACTTTTAAAAATGTGACTATCCTACTGAATGCTCTTTTGGAAAAATGCCTAAAGTGACACTGTGTTCTAAGGAACTCCTATAGACAAGTTCTGTACCGAACACAAAAATCGTAGTGAGTTGAGTTTTATATCTACAAGCTAGAAATATACTCTTTCATCTTGAAGCTCAGATTTTGACCACAATTCTACTGAGAAATATCATGATCAGTAAGGCTGTATAGAACAGTTTAACCACAGGCTGGCCATCTCCTCCACTTATAGCAACAGGTTGGTGATTTCTGAGGAGTCTCAGAGATTACCTATATATCATATTAGTACATTTGATTTGTACATGAATTTTTAACTGCATCTACACTCTAAAGTTCTGCATCTATTCTCCATTTTGCACTTCAAATTTCTACATAATTCAACAATAAAATAATTTCCACTGCTTATCTAATTTGAGTAAACTTTTTCCCTATCTCTTTCACAAAGCAAAAAAGAATATTTGCAACAATTTTATCTACCGTGTATTTCTCTGGTCCTGTGATTACACTGACATCTGGTGGCACTAGAAAAGAATCTAGACAGCAAAGAAAAATAAATTTTTTTCCACTGTTGTGAATCCATCCTACGAATTCTATGACCTCAGATTTTGTTTTTCTAAGATTACCTATTCCTAGGACAGCAAAGTACTATACTAACTCCACTGATGGCACGTTAGTTTCAAACTTTCACTATAATAAAGTGACTGGCAAAGATGGAAAATTATTTCAAAAATGTCACTGGGTAAGCTGGACTACCCACAGGTATTTATCTCATAATTAAATTTTATAATCAGAACAGGATAACCAACAAAACCTTATTGTATAGCACATGGAACTCTGTTCAATGTTATGTGCCAGCCTGGATGGGGGTGGGGGTTTGAAGGAGAATGGAATCATATACATGGATGGCTGAGTCCCTTCACCATTCATAAAACTATCACAACATTGTTAATTGGCTATACTTCAAAACAAAATGTTTGTAGTGTTAAAAAAATTAAATTCAAATATAAAAAATAAATTTGGAGAAGAAAAAAATAAATTTTATAATCAGAACAGTTATGAAGTAAGTTTTTCCCATTAAAGATATATACATAGTTTCAAGCACTTTCCGTATATATTCAAATATACTTCGATAATATGTCTTGGCCATGAATCTTTAGTCTGAGAAGTGAAAGGGAAAGTCACACAGTCGTGTCCAACTTCTCTGCGACCCCATGGACTACAGTCCATGGTATTCTCCAGGCTAGAATACTGGAGTGGGTAGTGTTTCCCTTCTCCAGGGGATCTCCCCAACCCAGGGATTGAACCTAGGTCTCCCACATTGCAGGCGGATTCTTTACCAGCTGAGCCACCAGGGAAGCCCATTAATCTCTCATTGGGCCTAATTTATCATAGGTATACATTTATAGGTAAGAACAGTACACACATGGTTTGGTATAATCTGAGGTTTCCAGCATCCCCTGGTGATCTTGGAACAACATATGCTCCACAGATAAGGGAGAACTACTAAATTGACATAAAATTAAAAAACAAACAAAACTAACCCAGGGTTCAAACCCAGATCTCCCACATTGCAGGCGGATTCTTTACCAGCTGAGCCACAGGAGGAGCCAATCTTTAGCCTAAAAGGTAGTATTTTGTTGCCTAGAAAATTTTTTTCTAAAGTTATAATCGAAAGTTCACTTCTTATAAAGGACCTGGTGTCTCCCAAGTCTTTAACAATCTTAAAAATGTATACTGATGGGAAAAACCATGACCTCGTGGACAAAGTTTATTATGTTAGGAATATATTAATAACAGAGCTTATGAGAAGTACCTGATTCCATGATATGTCTCTATTTCTGATATAGAGAAGTCAAATGGGCAATTAGACAACAGAGACCATATCCAGAAAAGCACATCTTTCAATCACATGGAAGTCTTAGGAGACAAAAAACTAAAATTCTATTATTTTATTATTTCTCCACATGTCTCCCCACCAACAGAGCTGAGAGAAACATTTTAGACAGCACATCTTTAAATTTACATATTCATCCAGAATTATAACAGTGAATCCTACAACTCTTTATAATGATCCAATTCACATTCCTGAAATTCTCATAAAGCAGTATCCTCCTTACAGGAGCTACCTCTGCATGATCTCCACAGTATGGCTTACAGAAATAAATCACTACACTGAGGAGTCCCTAGCAGAGAAAAAGTATATGGCAAAACATACCCCATCCCAAGGACTCCTAATTATAGAGAAGCAACACTTTTATTTCAGCCATGCTAACCAGTGACGTTCATTACACAACTGGCCAGTGGCAATCATAATCATAAATAAAGGAACGACTGCATTAACTACGTAACGATTCCACCTGACAGCCACACATCCATACTGTACAGCAGTGCTACTCAGTACTGTTCACAGCCTGTTGATCTACCAACTGTTATCAGTCCTCAACAAAATGAGAAATTTTTACCAGGATGTAAATCAGTTATGTCCTTAAAACATATTGTTTAGTTCAGCTGACATTTCTCTTGAAAGAAAACTATTTTGATAAAGGAAGTTGTACAAATGTAAATCACTGATTTACATTATGGCTCAAGCCCCTTATCAACAGACTGCCATTTCTGAGTAGCACTGGTCTATGGTATCTAAAGAGAACAGAGATTGCACTGTATGAGCAGGATGCAGTGAGGAATGCCTCATTTAAGTCTATTTCTACCATACACTAGAATATTAAACTATACAAAATACTGACATCAAGAATTTCTGTCTTACTTTAAAAATCTGGACTTTCAATTTTAATATTGTGAATAAAGTAGTTGCCCTTACTCTTCTTAGAAAGCATTAAAGAGCAATTAATCCAAAATCAGCAAAGAAAATAAGAAATAAAAACACATCCTGCATTTTTAGCAAAACTACAAATCCCACTAAAACTTCAGATCAAAAATAGGTAGGAGCTTTCAAAACAGAGGTTAATCGAAGGCACCTGTGGGAGGAAGGGGAGAAAGTGTCAACCGCACATCTCACAAGTAGCAGGCAAAGTAAACTTCTCAGAGGTGGGACGGAGGCTCCCTCTGAGGGATTAAACATAAATGTCTAACAGAGGGATAAGATTCATTAACTAGAAGGAAGAATACCTATGGACAGAGTTGAAATCTCAAAGTCACAAGAGCTGGGTCTAAATAAGGAATAACACAAACATGCTACATTTGTAGGAGTAGTTTGTCTGGGCTAGCACGGAAGTGAAGCTTCCCACAACTGCCTATACCAACCAAACAGTGAAAGATAATGACTAAATGAATTCACTCACTGGAAAAGTTCAGTTCAGTTCATTTCACTTCAGTCACTCAGTCATGTCCAACTCTCTACAACCCCACGGACTTCAGCACACCAGGCTTTCCTGTCCATCATCAACTCCCGGAGTTTACCCAAAATCATGTCCATTGAGTCGGTGAAGCCATCTAACCATCTCATCCTCTGTCGTCTCCTTCTCCACCCGCCTTCAATCTTTCCCAGCATCAGGGTCCTTTCAAATGAGTCAGCTCTTTGCATCAGGTGGCCAAAGTACTGGAGTTTCAGCTTCAACATCAGTCCTTCCAATGAACACCCAAGGCTGATCTCCTTTAGGATGGACTGGTTGGATATCCTTGCAGTCCAAGAGACTCTCAAGAGTCTTCTCTAACACCACAGTTCAAAAGCATCAGTTCTTCAGTGCTCACCTTTCTTTATAGTCCAACTCTCACATCCATACATGACCACTGGAAAAACCATAGCCTTGACTAGACGGACCTTTGCTGGCAAAGTAATGTCTCTGCTTTCTAATATGCTGTCTAGGTTGGTCATAACTTTTCTTCCAAGGAGGAAGCATCTTTTAATTTCATGGCTGCAGTCACCATCTGCAGTGATTTTGGAGCCCAAAAAAATAAAGTCTGTCATTGTTTCCACTGTTTTCCCATCTATTTGTCATGAAGTGATGAGACCAGATGCCATTATCTTAAGTTTTCTGAATGTTGGGGTTTAAGCCAACTTTTCACTCTCCTCCTTCACTTTCATCAACAGGCTCTTTAGTTCTTCTTTGTGGGTGGTGTCATCTGCATATCTGAGGTGATTGATATTTCTCCCAGGATTCTTGATTCCAGCTTGTGCTTCATCCAGCCCAGTGTTTCTCATGATACATTCTGCATGTAAGTTAAATAAACAGGGTGACAATATACAGCCTTGACCTACTCCTTTCCCAATTCGGAACCAGCCGGTTGTTCCATGTCCAGTTCTAATTGTTGCTTCCTGACCTGCATACAGGTTTCTCAAGAGGCAGGTCAGGTGGTCCGGTATTCCCATCTCTTTAAGAATTTTCCAGTTTGTCGTGATCCACATGATCAAAGGCATTGGAGTAGCCAATAAAGCAAAAATAGATGTTTTTCTGAAACTCTCTAGCTTTTTCCATGATCCACTGGATGTTGGCAATATGATCTCTGGTTCCTCTGCCTTTTCTAAAATGACCATGATGCTTTTGGGAAAGCATTGAGGGAAGTAGGAGACGGAGACAAACGAGGATGAGAACGATGGATGGTATCACTGTCTCAATGGACATGAGTCTGAGCAAACTCTGGGAGACAGTGAAGGACAGGAAAGCCTGGTGTGCTACAGTCCATGGGATCACAAAGAATCAAACATAACTGAGGAACTGAACAACAAATGAATTCACACCCAAAAACCATACTGCTGCTGCTGCTGAGTTGCATCAGTCGTGTCTGACTCTGTGCAACCCCACAGATGGCAAGCCACCAGGTCCCTGGGATTCTCCAGGCAAGAATATTGAAGTGGGTTGCCATTTCCTTCTCCAATGCATGAAAGTGAAAAGTGAAAATGAAGTCGCTCAGTTGTGTCCAATTTTTAGTGACCCCATGGACTGCTGCCTACCAGGCTCCTCCGTCCATGGGATTTTCCAGGTAACAGTACTGGAGTGGGTCGCCAGCGCCTTCTCTGAAAACCATGAGTCAAAAGGAAAATTAGCCAGTGTGGAATGTGGCTCAAGCTGCATCCTGTTGAAAATCTCCTGAAACAAAGGTGAAACCTGAACAAAATCTCACATTTCCGATAAGTTATCAAAAAGGAACAAGCACACATCTATTAAAGACACCAAAAAGGGGGAAGAAAGTTATGGGGAAAACTACTGGTAGACCAAAACAACAACAAAAACACAAAACTCTTATTATAAAAATACTGCCAGAAAATGAATGAAAACTGTGGCTAAACCTTTTGTTGTAAATTTTAAAAGGAAAAAAATGAAGCTGGTGTAAAAACGCACAACTGGAGATCAGTAGAGAAATAACTCCAGAAAGAAAGAAGAGACGGGGCCAGAGGAAAAACAACACCGAGCTGTGAATGAGACTGGTGACGAAAGCAAAGTCTGGTGCTGTAAAGAGCAATATTGCATAGGAACCTGGAATGTTATGTCCATGAATCAAGGCAAATTGGAAATGGTCAAACAGGAGACGGAAAGAGTGAACGTTGACATTTTAGGAATCAGGGAACTAAACTGGACTGGAATGGGTGAATTTAACTCAGATGACCATTATGACCATTGCTACTGTGGGCAAGAATCCCTTAGAAGAAATGGAGTAGCCATCACAGTCAACAAAAGAGCCCAAAATGCAGTACTTGGATGCAATCTCAAAAACTAGAGAATAATCTGTTAGTTTCCAAGGCAAATCATTCAACCTCACAGTGATCCAAGTCTATGCCCCAACCAGTAATGCTGAAGAAGCTGAAGTTGAATGGTTCTATGAAGACCTAGAACTAACACCCAAAAAAGATGTCCTTTTCATTATAGGGGACTGGAATGAGAAAGTAGGAAGTGATGAAACACCTGGAGTAACAGGCAAATTTGGCCTTGGGGTACAGAATGAAGCAGGGCAAAGGCTAACAGAGTTTTGCAACTGGTCATAGCAAACACCCTCTTCCAACAACACAAGAGAAGACTCTACACATGGACTACCAGATGGTCAACACCAAAATCAGATTGATTATATTTTTTGCAGCCAAAGATGGAGAAGCTCTATACAGTCAGCAAAAACGAGACCAGAAGCTGACTATGGCTCAGAACATGAACTCCTTATTACCAAATTCAGACTTAAATTGAAGAAAGTAGGGAAAACCACTAGACCATTCAGGTACGACCCAAATCAAATTCCTTACAATTATACAGTAGAAGTGAGAAATAGATTTAAGGGACTAGATCTGATAGAGTACCTGATGAACTACAGATGGAGGTTCGTGACATAGTACAGGAGACAGGGATCAAGATCATCCCCAAGAAAAGGAAATCCAAAGAAAGCAAAATGGCTGTCTGAGAAGGCCTTACAAATAGCTGTGAAAAGAAGAGAAGAGAAAAGCAAAGGAGATAATGAAAGATATACCCATTTGAATGCAGAGTTCCAAAGAACAGCAAGGAGAGATAAAAAAAGCCTTCCTCAGTGATCAATGCAAAGAAATAGAGGAAAATAATAGAATGGGAAAGACTAGAGATCACTTTAAGAAAATCAGAGATACCAAGGGGACATTTCATGCAAAGATGGGTTCAATAAGGACAGAAATGGTAATGGACTTAACAGAAGCAGAAGATATTAAGAGGTGGCAAGAATACACAGAAGAACTGTACAAAAAAGATCTTCACAACCCAGATAATCACAATGGTATGATCACTCACCTAGAGCCTGACATCCTGGAATGTGAAGTCAAGTGGGCCTTAGAAAGCATCACTACGAACAAAGCTAGCAGAGGTGATTGGAATTCAGGCTGAGCTACTTCAAATCCTAAAAGATGATGCTGTGAAAGTGCTGCACACAATATGCCAGCAAATCTGGAAGACTCAGCAGTGGCCACGGAACTGGAAAAGGTTAGTTTTCATTCCAATCCCAAAGAAAGGCAATACCAAAGAAGGCTCAAACTACTGCACGATTGCACTCATCTCACACGCTAGTAAAGTAATGCTCAAAATTCTCCAAGCCAGGCTTCAATAATACGTGAACTGTGAATTTCCAGATGTTCAAGCTGGTTTTAGATAAGGCAAAGGAACCAGAGATCAAATTGCCAACATCCACTGGATCATCGAAAGCAACAGAGTTCCAGAGAAACATCTATTTCTGCCTTATTGACTATGCCAAAGCCCTAGACTGTGTGGATCACAATAAACTGTGGAAAATTCTGAAAGAGATGGGAATACCAGACCACCTGACCTGCCTCTTGAGAAATCTGTATGCAGGTCAGAAAGCAATAGTTAGAACTGGACATGGAACAACAGACTGATTCTAAATTGGAAAAGGAGTACATCAAGGCTGAATATTGTCACCCTGCTTATTTAACTGCAGAGTACATCATGAGAAATGCTGGGCTAGATGAAGCACAAGCTGGAATCAAGATTGCCAGGAGAAATATCAATAACTCAGATATGCAGATGACACCACCCTTATGGCAGAAAGTGAAGAAGAACTAAAGAGCCTCTTGATGAAAGTTAAGGAGAGTGAAAAAGTTGGCTGAAAAACTCAACATTCAGAAAACTAAGATCATGGCATTTGAAAAGACCCTGATGCTGGGAAAGACTGAAGACGGATGGAGAAGGGGACAACACAAGATGAGATTCTGGTGCCATCACCGACTCAAAGGACATGAGTTTGAGTAAACTCCATGAGTTGGTGATGGACACAGAGGCCTGGCGTCCTGCAGTCCATGAGGTCGCAGAGAGTCAGACATGACTGAGCAACTGAACTGAAATGAACTGAGACATAAGTGCTCAGGTAAAAGGTAACTACATAATAGCTGATGTAATATAAACCTGGACAATTTAGAAAAGACCTGGGAAAAATTAAGTTATCACAGAAATGCAATTGAAGCTGTAAAAAATACTAGAGAAAACAGACATTTCTGAAAAGGAACAAAGCAGGAAAAGTAAAAACAAACAAAACAGGTTTAGATTAAATGATAGATATGAAAAAGGACAAACAATAAACAAATAACTGGAGCCCAAGAAGACCATCATAACAGAATAAATATTTAAAGATATAATTACAGAAAGACTTACTAAAATAAATATTGAAACAGCATTTCATGTCTCAGAAAACTCTGAAAGAAACAAAATACTGCCACTAAAAACAGAAGAAAATCAGAGGCCTCCAACTTCAACCCTAGAACATAATAAATATCCACTACAAAGTTTCTCAAAAAAATGTGTCCCAAATTTACCTAATTAAACTGCTATACAAATATAAAATCATTTAATTCTCTGGTGGTCCAGCAGTTAGGACTCCACACTTCACTGCTGAGGGCCCATTTCAATCACTGGTTGAGGAACTAAGATCCCACAAGTCGAGCCACACAGCCAAAAATAATTTAAAAATAAATAAAATCATTATTCAATTATGATTATGAAAGAATTAGAGGAACATTATCTTCATGGGTCCTTTTAGATGACTCATTTAAAGAAAAGAATTTAGTTAACCAAGCAAGACTGGAAAAATCATGGCAAAATAACTGCTGATAAACTTCTAAGCTATTTAATCATTGAACTATAAGAAAAAATAAAATGAAAGTATTAAGATGGCAGTATGCTTACCTTATGGAACAAAAAGATATAGTCTTAAAACATAAAAGAGTATGATATTTTACATCAAGAAAGTAAACAGAACAAGAAATTAACATTTTAAAAATGTAACCTTTTAGTGAACAGCCATACTTCAAACCTGAGAAAACTCAAACTTCTCTTTTCAAGAACATGCCCTCAAATAAAAATGCTAAGGTTACAATCCTTGAGAAAGATGATTAATCATCTATTTAAAGATCTAAAAATAACTCCAAAGATTAAGTTTAATTAATATTAAATATATGAATGCTAAACCTCAAAATTCATAGCACCTCAAAAAATAACTCTATGAATGATCACTGATCCACGAAAACATAAGTGAAAAACGAAATCTAGGTTGGTTTGTTCAACTCTGGAATATACCAACACAATCAAAGGACAGGCCACATGAGCTTAAGTATGACATATTTTATATATTTAATATTGAAATAGGCACCTCTTCCCAGGAGGCTCAGTGATAAAGAATCCTCTTGCCAATGCAGGAGACACAGAAGAGGCAGGTTCAATCCCTGGATCAAGAAGAAAGTCTGGAGGAGAAAATGGCAACCCATTCCAATAATCTTTCCTGGGGAATTCCATGGACAGAGGCGCCTGGCGGGCTACAGTCCATGGGGTTGTAACAGCTGCATGACTGAGCAAACATACACATTGAAATAGGCAGCCTCACATAACACTGTTTATAAAGCACTTTACTAATAAATATGTTGAAGGTTATGTTTAACGTTGAAGGTTACACAGACTAAGCAGACTCTGAAGAACAAAAAATGAAAAATGGTCCATCAAAAGCCAAAACGGCATGCTGTGCAGTTATCACAGAAAACTGTCCTATGAAGTCACAGTAGGTTAGATTTTAGCTTTCCAATTTATCAGTGTTGTTTTAAATTTAGCAAAATAAAGAGAAAACCTATTTCCTTCAAAATCAGCTATATTTTCACTTAGAATCTTCTATATTTATAAATAAAGGTATTCTTATTTCCAAAGCAGTTTAGAATACTTACTGTGAATGCATTTATGAAGCAAGGGAAAAGTAGCTGGGAAAGAAGGCAAAAAAAGAAATAAAGGGCAGACTCCTTGTTAAACATAAACTTTAAGTTGCATGTAGCAAATGATGTTCTATATGAACAATTTTCATGTGGAAAGATACAGAGATGTTTGGTAAATTTCCCCTTTCTTGTGGGGTTTTCTCAATTTAAGTCTTACTGCCATCAAACTGAAAATCTGCCTTCCAAACTCAATTTTATGAAAATCTTGGTGAGCTCTGTACTGGAAGATATTCCCATTACAAACAGTGGAGTAATAAATTTTCTAACTCTCTGCTTTCAGCCTTCAGTTCAACAATAGTGACACACCATTGATGCTGATGACTTTTCCAGCTACCTGCAGTTTTCATAATTCTGTATTAAATTTCTATCCATTGGTCCTCAAGTTTAAGTTCACTTTGAGCCACAGGATAGGTACAATGACATGCAAGGGGAATATAGCTTCCCTTGGGGGAAGAGGCAACATACTCCAAAGTTTCAGCAATGAACAACTTTGGAAGATAACTCTACAGATGGGGAAAGAAGCTATACTACATGGGCAGTTCCTCTTTCTCACTTTACGTCCAGGTGATCCAACCACTCTTCCTCATCTAGAAATTATCATCTATAGTTTGGTTCAAACCTTGAAGTGTTCTGGATTTTCTATTAATTTTTTTAAAAAAAGACTCTTCCATTATAGAGTGAAACACAGATCACTACAGTTATTTAAAAGAGGAAGAAAGATACAGGCAAGCAAAGCAGATTACTAAAATTTGTCTTATTATTTACAGTGCAGAGCAGACACTAGAGCCCAGATCACCTAACTTAAGAAACACCTAATGCAACAAAAGGAGTAAAATACCAAGGGATTAATCTACCTAAGGAGACAAAAGACCTGTATGCAGAAAACTACAAGACACTGATGAAAGAAATTCCAGATGACACAAACAGATGGAAAGAGGTACCATATTCTTGGATCAGAAGAATCAATACTGTGAAAATGACTACACTACCCAAAGTAATCTACAGATTCAATGAAATCCCTATCAAACTACCAATTGTATTTTTCACAGAAATAGAACAAAAAATTTCACAATTTGTATGGAAACACAAAAGAAACCTGAATAGCCAAAGCAATCTTGAGAAAGAAGAATGAAGCTGGAGAAATCAACCTTCCTGACTTCAAACTCTACTACAAAGCTACAGTCATTAAGACAGTATGGTACCAGCACAAAAACAGAAATACAAACCAATGGAAAAAGACAGAAACCCCAGAGATAAATCCACGCACCTATGGGCACCTTATTTTTGACAAAGGAGGCAAGATTATACAATGGAAAAAAGCCTCTTCAATAAATGGTGCTGGGAAAACTGGACAGCTACATGTAAAAAAAATAAAACAAGGACATTTTTTAACACAAAATACAAAAATAAACCCAAAATGGATTAAAGATTTAAATGTAAGGCCAAAAACTATAAAGCACTTAGAGGAAAATATATGCAGTACACTCTTTGACATACTAACAGCAAGATCCTCTTTGACCCACCTCCTAGAGTAACTGAAATAAAAACAAAAGTAAACAAATGGAACTTGATTAAACTTAAAAGTTTTTGCACAGCAAAGGAAAAAATAAACAAGATTAAAAAACAATCCTCAGAACAGGAGAAAACAATTGCAAACAAAACAAATGACAAAGGATTATCTCCAAAATATACAAGCAGTTCATGCAGCTCAATACCAGAAAAACAACCCAATCAAAAAATGGACAGAAGACCTAAACAGATATTTCTCCAAAGAAGACATACAACTGGCGAGTAAACACATTAAAAGATGCTCAACATTGCTCATTATTGGAGAAATGTAAATCAAAACTACAACAAGGTATCACCTCACATCTGTCAGAATGGGCATCATTTAAAAATCTACAAACGATAAATACTGGAGAGGATGTGGAGAAAAGGAAACACTCTTACACTGTTGGTAAGAACGTAAACTGATACAACCACTATGGAGAACAGTAAGGAGATTTCTTAAAAAAAAAAAAAAAAAACTAGGAATAGAACTACCACGCGTGTGTGTGTGCGTGCTAAGTCGCTTCCGTCATGTCTGACTCTTTGCAACCATATGAACTGTAGCCCTCCAGGCTCCTCTGTTCATGGGATTCTCCAGAGAAGAATACTGGAGTGGGCTGCCAGGTCCTCCTCCAGGGGATCTTTCTGACTCAGGGATCAAATCCACATCTCTTACGTCTCCTGCACTGGCAAGCAGGTTCTTTACAACCAGTGCCACCTGAGAAGCCAGAATTACCGTACGACCCAACAATCCCACTGCTCAGCATATACCCTGAGAAAACCATAACTGAAAGAGACACAAGTACCCCAAGGTTCCTTGTAGCAGTTTTTACAAAAGCTAGGACATAGAAACAACCTAGATGTCCATCGACAGATGAATGGATACAGAAATTGTGGTACATATATACAATGGAACATTGTTGTTCTTCAGTTGCCAAGTAATGTCCAACTCTTCACAATCCCATGGACTTCAGCATGCCAAGCTTCCCTGTCCCTCATCATCTCCCAGAGTTTGTCCAAGTTATGTCCATTTCATTGGTGATGCCATCCAATCATCCATGAGGATATATAATGGCACATTCAGTTGAGTTCAGTCACTCAGTCGTGTCCGACTCTTTGCGACCCCATGAGTCGCAACACGCCAGGCCTCCCTGTCCATCACCATCTCCCAGAGTTTACACAAAATCATGTCCATCGAGTCGGTGATGCTATCCAGCCATCTCATCCTCTGTCGTCCCCTTCTCCTCCTGCCCCCAATCCCTCCCAGCATCAGGGTCTTTTCCAATGAGTCAACTCTTCACATGAGGTGGCCAAAGTATTGGAGTTTCAGCTTCAGCATCAGTCCTTCTAGTGAACACCCAGGACTGATTTCCTTTAGGATGGACTGGTTGGATCTCCTTGCAGTCCAAGGGACTCTCAGGACTCTTCTCCAACACCACAGCTCAAACGCATCAATTCTTCAGCACTCAGCTTTCTTCACAGTCCAACTCTCACATCCATACATGACCACTGGAAAAGCCATAGCCTTGACTAGATGGACCTTTGTTTGCAAAGTAATGTCTCTGCTTTTTAACATGCTATCTAGGTTGGTCATAACTTTCCTTCCAAGGAGTGAGCGTCTTTTAATTTCATGGCTGCAGTCACCATCTGCAGTGATTTTGGAGCCCCAAAAGATAAAGTCTGACACTGTTTCCACTGTTTCCCCATCTATTTCCCATGAAGTGATGGGACCAGATGCCATGATCTTCATTTTTTGAATGTTGACCTTTAAGCCAAGTTTTTCACTCTCCTCTTTCCCTTTCATCAAGAGGCTTTTTAGCTCCTCTTCACTTTCTGCCGTAAGGGTGGGGTCATCTGCATATGTGAGGTTCTTGATATTTCTCCCGGCAATCTTGATTCCAGTTTGTGTTTCTTCCAGTCCAGCGTTTCTCATGATGTATTCTGCATATAAGTTAAATAAGCAGGGTGACAATATACAACCTTGAGGTACTCCTTTTCCTATTTGGAACCAGTCTGTTGTTCCATGTCCAGTTCTAACTGTTGCACATTACTTAGCTATAAAAAAAGTATGCATTCCCATCAGTCCTAATGAGGTGGATAAACCTAGAGCCTATTGTACAGAGTGAAGTAAGTCAGAAAGAGATAAATATCTTAATTATTAACACATATACATGGAATCTAGAAAGACGATACTGACAATACTACATGCAGGGAAGAAAAGGAGACACAGACATGAAGAACAGACTTTTGAACTCAGTGGGAGAAGGAGAGGGTAGGATGATTTGAGAGAATAGCATTGAAACATATATATTACCATATGTAAAATAGATAGTGAGGATTTGCTCAATGACACAAGGAGTACACCCAGCGCTCTGTGACAACCTAGAGGGGAGGGATGGGGTGGGAGATGGGAGGGAGGTGCAAGAGGGAGGAGATATATGAATACCTGTGGCTGATTTATGTTGATACATGACAGAAACCAGTACAATATTGTAAAGCAATTATCCTCCAATAAAAAATTAAAAAAAAAAAAAACCTAACTGGAGAGTCATATATCCATTTACATCCCTATGTTTTTGCAAAAGCTCAGGCTTGTACTTTTCCTTTTCTCTTCCTTTTTAAAAAATACTCTACTTCCCTACTTCCAAACAAGAATCTAAAACAACTGATGCAAGACTTGAGCATGTAGAAGTACTCTATGTACGACATCTCCTTGGTTTAAAATCTCTGCTTAAGTCAAAATATTTTTTTATTACCCGATACAAAACATAATTAGGGTGGAAAATTTGCTGTCCAAGAAACTAAGTAAATCCTATTTAGCAATACAGAATTTATAGGATTTATTTGAAGTAAATAAATCCTAATAAATTACTGAAAGTAAGTGATTAAAAGTTATTCACTGGTTTGAATTATCTTGATCACTCTTCCTCTATTAACATAAAAATTGCAAGTTAACTATATCCTGAAATATAAATCACTAAATATTTATATTTAGCAGGAGCTTCCCTGGTGGCTCAGATGGTAAAGAACTAGTTTGCAATGCAGGAGACCTGGGTTTGACCCCTGGGTTGGGAAGATCCCCTGGAGAAAAGAAAGGCTATCCACTCCAGTATTCTGGCCTAGAGAATTCCATGGACTGTATAGTTGATGGGCTTGCAAAGAGTAGGACACGACTGAGCAACTTTCACTTTCACTTTATGGCATCCCAGCCTCTGATCTAAGTTTGGGAGTTAGGAGAGTGAACAAGATAAAATCCCTGCTCTCATGGAACACTCTTTCTAATGAGGGGAGTCAATAAACAAAGTAGCAAGTAAATAACTGTAGCCAGTGATAAGAACTATGAAGATACTAAAATAGGATAACATGGAGCACAGTGGATACAGACTAAGTAGACACATAAAACTACATGGCTACTGTTTTCTGTTTTTCTGCCTTGGGGAATACAAGACATAGCATTTCTCAAATGTATGTTGATCTGGAATCCTTCTGTCAATGAACATGTATTAGCTCACTGAATCAATTCGGGAAACGCTATTCTAACCAATACAGAAGCAACAGCAAGATCAAAACTTATATACAGCACTCCTGATTCTAAAATACAGTGTTTTTACATCGCCTCATCTGTGAGAGTTGAAATAATAATAGTACATATTTCATAGAATCACAGTGTAAAATAAAGGCAATTCATCTAAAATACCTGATACAGGGCTTAGTACACTTTTCTGATAAATAAGTATTACTGTTACTATTAATACAGTACTCTACACATGATATCTTCCCCTGTCATCCCAGGGTGACTTCTGTTTCCCTCTTTTAATACTCTGAACTCTTAATCTCTGACAGGCCTTAATTCATTTTGTTCACGTTTCTATGTTAGATTTTTTTAAGATAACAACGGGAATAAAGATTGCACACAGCACAGCCTCAATGAAAGCTTAAGCTTTCTATGCAGTTGTACAGAATATTCAAGGTGGTTCAAATGTGAATGTGGGGAAAAAAGAAAAAAGAAACTTTATATAAAAGTAATCTCCCCCTCAGGAAATGCAAATCGTATTACAGCAAAGCTTCCATGAAACATCTTCATAACAGTATATATCACATATTGAAAACACTCTTATAAATTAATATCATCAGTAATAGATCATTTTCTTCCTGATAAAATGCACTATCATTTCACTTCTGTGGTATTCCTGGAGAAATACATTACCTGCACTTTATCAAGAAAAAACATGAGAGAAACCCACACTGAAAGACATTTCACAAAACAAATTGCCTGAACTCTTCAAAAATGTTAAAATCATAAAAGATAAGGACTGAAAAACTGTTACAGGAGGCTAAAGAGACATAACATCTAAATATAAAAAATAATCCTGGACTGACCCTGAACCAATAAAAAAAAAATTATTTGTGGAAAAGGAGAATAGTGGAACAACTGGCAAAACTGAGAAATCTGCAAATTACATACAATCTGTAGATTAAATAAAGCACTGCATCAATGTTAACTTCCTGATCTTGATTATTTTATGGCAGATATATAAAAGAATTTCATTGCCTCTAGGAAGTTCACACAAAAGTAGGTAAAGAAGCTTTCTGGTATAATTTAATCTAAAAATGCTTCCAATAAATGACACATGGGTATACAGTGAGAAAAAATGATACAGTGAACAAAGACAATAGAACAAACTTTGGGTGAAAGGTATATAAGAATCTTTGTAATGTTATTTCCACAAATCTGAAATTATTTCAAAACGAAACACACTTTTATCTAATAACAGAATAGAAAAAAAAAAGGAAAATGACAAATAGTCACAAGAAAAGATGTTCAATGTCATTAGCAATCAGGAAAAATACAAATTAAAATCACAGCAAGATACCACTAATTCCTATTAAAATGACCAAAATGTAAAAAAAGCAAAAGAAAAAGCTGTCAGTTCCAAATGACATGGTAAGGATATGGGGCAACTGAAACTCAAACGTTACTGGAGAGAATGCAAAATGGTAGAGTGACTTTGTAAGAAATTTCCAAACTTTTCCAAAATTAAATATATACTTGGACTTCCCTGGTGGCTCAGACAGTAAAGCGTCTGCCTACAGTGCAGGAGACCTGGGTTCAATCCCTGGGTCGGGAAAATCTCTTGGAGAAGGAAATTGCAGTCCACTCCAGTATTCTTGCCTGAAAAATCCCATGGATGGAGGAGCCTGGTAGGCTACAGTCCATGGGGTCGCAAAGAGTTAGACACAACTGAGTGACTTCACTTCACTTCCAATTCCAAAGTTAAATATATACTTACCACATGACCTAACAATCCTAAATATTAACTTAAGAGAAATGAAACCTTATATTTAAAACAAAACCTACATGCAAAAGTTTGTAGCAATTTATTCATAATCACTGAACACTGAACATCACAATTCAAATGTCCATCAATTGGTAAATGGATACACTGTGGTGCACTCATACAATGGAATACTACTTAGCAATAAATGAAAGAATTATTGATACGTGCAACAATATGTATGAATCTCAAAAGCAGTATGCTAAGTGAAAGAAGTCAGTCTCAAAAGTCCCATGTTGTATTATTTCATATATATTTATGTGCTTAGTCACTCAGTCGTGTTTCACTCTTTGTGACCCCACGGACTCTAGTCCACCAGGCTAGAGTAGCTTGCCATGCCCTCCTCCAAGGGATCCTCCCAACCATGGGATTGAACCCAGGTCTCCCACATTGCAGGTGGATTCTTTACCATCTGAGTTACCGGGGAAGCCCATGTATTTACGACATTCTGTTAAAAAGCAAACTACAGGGGAGTTCCCTGGTAGTCTTAGGACTCTGGGCTTCCACTGCCATGGCCCAGGTTCAATCCTTGGTCAAGGAACTTGATTCCTGCCATACAGCAGGGCCAAAAAAAAGAGCAAAATACAGGGATGAAATCAGAAAACAGATCAGTGGTTGTAGGCGTGAAGTTAGGAGGGAACGCTGATAAAAATACGAAACATGATGAAATTCTGGAAGGTGATGAACTCTTCTGTGTCTTGATTATCACTGTCATTACACATTTTTATACATACATCAAAACTCACACAACTGTTCACTAAAAAGAATGAATTCTACTGTACACAATTTTAAGAATATGTATTTTTAAATTCACAAGGAAAAATTACTTTCATAGACATTTTATTTGCAGCCTAATAAAGACTAGGTAGGTACTATTACTCTCATTTTGTAAGTGAGGAAACTGAATCATACAGTAAATAAGCGAACTTACAAATAACATGTGGCAGAACCAAACTATAGTCCAAATACTTGGATTCTATATAAATAATTTATTCTCTTAATTTTCTCATGTTCCACTAAACTTTATGGACCACAGTGTGCTTGAAGACAAATATGATCAAAGATAAGCAGGGAAGAATAAAAGACAGGTAATGGAAGTATGCCCTTTAGAATTTGGCCTCTGTTCTTAATGAATTAAAAAATAGAACGTAAAGGAATAAGTCTGAATAGTGATCCATATAGGCAACAGATTAACTGGCGTTAAAGATTTAGCCTGTTAATTTCTTCCATAAAACTTAAAGTTTTTAATGCTAAGAAAACACAGAAGCAAACATAAAACATGCACAGGTAACCCTGTAACTACTGCTACAATTTAAACTCTACCTGGTCTTCAGAGCAACACTGAGAACAATGATGGTGACTACAATTTACAAAAGATTTTACAACTTTAAACAGACATTTAAAGATATCCTCCCGCCCAAAAAAAGATGATTATTCCCAGATGCTATCAACCAAGGGTAGAAAATGAAGAAGAATCTTTAAAAACACCTTTCTGGTTTCAAAATCAAAGAAATGGCAATATAATATTTGCCGTAAATACAACAGCTTGAGGGAAAACCTGGCTTAGTTTCTTAAGCAAAATATAAAATTAAAAAAATAAAAATTGTTATCTGTACCACAAATAACATACTTCACCTAAAAACAGTGGTGTGGTCTCCTCTAAAGTAGTTGCATTCGGATCTGCCCCAGCTTCTAAAAGAATCTGTATGATCTTCCAATGTCCCTGACTTGCAGCAAGATGTAACGCATAGAAGCCCTCAAATGTCTTTGTCTTGATGTAGTTTTCAGATGAATCTATGAAAGAATAAACTATCAATTAGAAGATATCACTTCTATTTCTTGGGATTAAAAAGCAAAGATTCTAAGAATAATTTAATAAAATACTAAAAGATAAGTATAAATGGGAGCTCTTATAGTCTAAAACTCTAGAAAACCAAGAAAAAGTTCTATACGGGTCACAGTGTAAACAGCTCTCCAGTAGTCTTAACACAGATTCTGCCCACATACTCATTTTCTCCTCTGTTTTTTGGTAATTGGGGGAAAGAGAGTGGCAGGAATTAAAAGGAAACATAAGAGCAAGATTAGAGATTTACTGAAATATTAACAAACTTGATTTTTTGAATTTCTAATTTCCATAAGGAAAATGGTCTCATCTGTAGCATTATTTCTTTGCATTCAACTAATAAAATGAAGGCAGTTTAAAATACACCTTTTCTAAGCTAAAACTACGTTCTAATCATTAATGAAGACTGCATTTCTAAATAATAAAATGCACTCCAAAGAAACTGAATTGTAACAAACAATTTATAAGGAACTTATAAATTAACTGACTTTAAGTTTTCTGGGGTTTGTTAGGAAAATCTCTAAGTTTTGGTAGCATTCAAATTATGGAAATAATGTCCACATTAAATTTTCTGAAACTCCACAACAAAAGGTAACTCTCTTACTTGGCTTCCAAAACAATCATATTCTAAACCCAGAACAGAGGGATGGGCTGTAAGGTGACTAGGGAAGTCACTTCTGAGAGTACAAAAAGTAGACAAATTTTAAAAGCTTTAAGTAATATCTTTCTTGAAATATCAGAATTAAAACTAATGCTCCTGACTAAAATAATCATCGGTTTTAAGTAATTCTTATAACTCACTACTGAAACTGGGGGTCTAAGCTATAACATAAATAAAAAAAACCAGCCTACAACTTTATAAGCTACACAACTAAATGGCAAGATAGAGTAGTTATATTTTAAAAGTTCCTATCACAAAGAAAGCGTTCCCCAGATTAGTCAGAAACGGACATTTATTCAGCTATCCACAAAACTATCACGTTAAGGGACTTCCTGGTGAGCCAGTGGCTAAAATTCCACACTCCCAATGCAGGGGGCCTGGTTTCAATCCCTAGTCAGGGACCTAGGTCCCATATGCTCTAACTAAGACTTTGCATGCCACAACTAAAACCTGGTACAGCCAAATAAATTTAAAAAAAAACACAACTATAATCTATTTCTATATATGTTGAAATTTTCTATAGAACATTTATACAGAGATATAGGTTCGATACGGATACATAAATAGCTTCCAAAAAGAAAATTTCAAAATGATAGAGATGTTGATTCTTCCCAAAATAATAATAAATTTATTATAATTCTAAGCAAAATGTCAACAGAACTGAATGTTACTTGATTGACTGGTTTAATACTAATAAAGTGACTCATGTTGATAGGGGTTGGAGAGAGTAAATAAGAATAACAAAGAATTTAGAAAAATAAAACAAGGAAAATATTGAGGGGAGCCTAGACTTTAAAAATTAAACTATGTGTTAAACTTAGAATAATATAATAATGTGATCCATCTGAAGATAAATCTTTTTTTTCCCCTTAAACTTAATTGTATTACTTGTTATTAACAAAAACAATCTACAAAACATGAGGAAATCCACCCATGAGTACTTTTTAAATTAATGCAGATATTGACATAGCTGTAGAGCTTGATAAAGAACTAAGAGTTCAAAGCAACATATTAACTTGGTTTTGAATCTTATAATTTTTCACTCTTATCTTTAAATTGCAAAATAGTGTAACAAGCAATTTTCATTAACTTAACACTTTTAAACAAACACCCAAGTAGTTTCCCAGTCATCTGTATTCATGCTCTGCTCACAGAACCTCCAGTGGTGGTGATGCCTTTGTGACAATAGGCTGAGATTGTAATACAGAGTCCCCATCCTAAACTCTGTTAATGCAGGAGACACTCTAACAGTTTCTGCGTGATCTTTAGTTAGGAAGACCCAGCTTGAGGTCTGTGAGATCCACAGAGACTTCCGAGGACAGGGGACCCCTGAGCTGACATCTCAGTGATGAGCAGGTGCCAGGGAAGGGGAGGCAGTGAAGAGTCCTCCTTATGTGAAAGGAGAACAGAGAGCAGGAGGACCTGAAGGGAGGCTGGTCAGGAGGCTGGGGAGTGATGACGACCCTCTCCTTGACAAAACTTTAGCCAGTCTCTCCTAAGCCTTCTTGAATAAGCCTAGACCTTGTCCCAGGCCCCATACTCCCGAGTCGTATCTTTGGCCTCCCTAGCCCAGTTCCAGAAAAAAATCCTACTGAGTCAGTTTAGCAAGAATCCCCCTATCCTGATATCCCCTCTTACTGGTTTTCCATTCATGAATCTCCTCACTCTGTTCCTTGACTATAAATTCTCACTATCATTATGTTCAAAGTTTAGCCAGCTCTCTTCCTCTGTCATGATAGTCTTGACAGTGATTGCAATAACCCTGAATACACATTCTTATTCACTAAGCTAAATTGCCTTATTTATTTATCTAAGGATTTCTAATATCTGTTATCATACCCAGTATAACAGCATAATATTTTCTTAATATGAACTAATATAAAGCACTATGAGTTAGATCATTTATTGGCCACATAAAAGCACTTGTTCATAAGATTATAATTAATTACAAAAGTTTAAGTAACCTTTAGTCAGCAAATGGTTTAATATAGAATGGCATGATTAACTGTCAATACCAATTACACCAAATTTCCAATACAAGAAAGAAGAAAAGCAAATCTGTGATTTGTGCTAAAACTTTATACAGAAAGCTAAAGTGAAATATATTTATATATATATATATAATACATATATATATGCATATTAAACTTCTAAGTAATCTATACTACACTTGAGTGTTCTCCAACTTGAATGAGAAGGCCATGTATGACTGATTTCTAGGCTAGATTCTGGATCCAAAATAATGGTAAGCCAAAGCCTTTCTCACCATTTAAGACTCTTCCATTAGGCCTGAGCACCTTCATACTTTAGTGTACTAATAGACTGCTTTAGGAATCTCTGATAGTTCACTAATATTAGATGAAGTTCAAAAATGCAGAAATTCTATAATAAAAGACAATATAATGCAAGTGCTGAGCCACAAAGGGCAAGAGAATTATGAATCATATAAAACAAGGGTACAGCAAGCATAAAGAATGACAGAAATGTCAAACCTGCTTGGGAAACTTTTTAAGATTAACCTACAATACCAGGTTAACTGGTACAGATATGAAGATGCCACTGTCATCAGTAGCAGAAGAAACCTCACTTCATTCTTCAAGACTAGAAACGTTCATAGGTCACCATCACTTTAAAAATACCTCCTTATGTGGAACTGTATGCTAGCTAGACTTTTACAACGTAGTCAGTTATGTTGTACGTTGACCAGTCTCCACTGCTCTTTTTTTTAAATTTGAATCACTCAGAAAAGCTCTATTTATAATCTTTCTTTAAAAGGCAGAGGACCTGAATAAAGTACAAACTTTAAGAGATGAGCCAGGGGAATTCAGAAAACATTTCTGGAAGTGACTTCTAGGTTATATAGACCTTTTGCCTCATTTTAGTTGGATTTCTCTAGTTAGTGAATCAGAACCATACAGAACAACCAAACTCAAAGAAGACTAAGACCGAAAATGTCACCACCTGCTAGAACAAGTCATATACATGCTTCCTACCCTCTGAAAATCCTATTTCTTCTCTCCATCAGTTAGTCAGTCAGTTCAGTTGCTCAGTCATGTCCAACTCTTTGCGATCCCATGGACTGCAGCAGACCAGGCCTCCCTGTCCATCATCAACTCCCAGAGTTTACTAAAACTCATGTCCATTGAGTCGGTGATGCCATCCAACCATCTCATCCTCTGTCATCCCCTTCTCCACCCACCTCCAATCTTTCCCAGCATCAGGGTCTTTTCAAATGAGTTAACTCTTCACATCAGGTGGCCAAAATATTGGAGTTTCAGCTTCAGCATCAGTCCTTCCAGTGATTTCCTTCCGGATGGACTGGTTGGATCTCCGTGCAGTCCAAGGGACTCTCAAGAGTCTTCTCCAACACCACAGTTCAAAAACATCAATTCTTTGGCTCTCAGCTTTCTTTATGGTTCAGCTCTCACATCCATACACAACTATTGGAAAAACAATAGGTTTGACTAGATGGACCTTTGTTGGGAAAGCAATATTTCTGCTTTTTAATATGCTGTCTAGGTTGGTCATAACTTTTCTTCCAAGGAGCAAACATCTTTTAATTTCATGGCTGCAGTCACCGTCTGCAGTGATTTGGGCCTCTGAAAAAAATAGTCTGTCACTGTTTCCACTGTTGGCCCATATTTGCCATTCAGTGATTGGACCAGATGCCATGATCTTCATTTTCTGTATGGTGAGTTTTAAGCCAAGTTTTGCACTCTCCTCTTTCACTTCCATCAAGAGGCTCTTTAGTTCTTCTTCACTTTCTGCCATAAGGGTGGTGTCATCTGTGTATCTGAGGTTATTGATATTTCTCCCAGCAAATTTGATTCTAGCTTGTGCTTCATCCAGCCCAGTTTTTCTCATGATGTACTCTGCATATAAGTTAAATAAGCAGGATGACAATATACAGCCTTGACATACTCCCTTCCCAATCTGGACCCAGTTTGTTGTTCCATGTCAAGTTCTAACTGTTGCTTCTTGACCAGCATACAGGTTTCTCAAGAGGCAGGTCAGGTGGTCTGGTATTCCCATCCCTTTCAGAATTTTCCAGTTTGTTGTGGTCCACACAGTCAAAGCCTTTGGCATAGTCAACAAAGCAGAAATAGATGTTTTTCTGGAACTCTCTTGCTTTCGATGATCCAGTGGATGTTGGCAATCTGATATCTGGTTCCTCTGCCTTTTCTAAATCCAGCTTGAACATCTAGAAGTTCACAGTTCACGTACTGCTGAAATTCTTCTCTTCATCAGTTCAGTTCAATTGCTCAGTCATGTCCGACTCTTTGCGACTCCATGAACCGCAGCATGCCAGGCCTTCCCGTTCATCACCAGATCCCAGAGTTTACCCAAACTAATGCTCACTGAGTCGGTGATGCCGTCTAACCATCTCATCCTCTGTCATCCCCTTCTCCTGCCTTCAATCTTTCCCAACATCTGGGTCTTTTCAAATGAGCCCACCCTAATCCTTGTGTATATACTGCAAATAAATTAGATTTATCCAAAATTTATTTTATAATAGTGAACTCTAATAAAAATAGCAAGAAATTTTATTTGACCTTTATATCAACTATGTTAACTATGGGTGGCCATCTCATCCTCTAAAAACATCAAGTCTAAAAAAAACAGTCATTAACAATGAAGATGGTATTTTTAATTTCTAGAAGAAAACACAAATGATTTACATAGCCAGTTCAAACATATTAAGTCAAAAGCATGCCTAATTTTATTCAGCAGCTAAAAGGAAAAAAAATTGTAACATAAAACTGATGTGGGGGTACTTCCCTGTGCTCCAATAGTTAAGACTCCTTGTTCCCAATGCAGAGGGTGTGGGTTCAATCCCTGATCCAGGAACTAAGATCCCACATTCTAAGTGGCCAAAAAGAGAAAAAAAAAAACAAACTGATGTACAAAGAGATAACAGGGTATCTAGAAAGAGCTTTTTAACCAGAAACAAATATTCAAATTCATGCCTTTGTCACCAGAGATAGTTTGGGAATTCAAGCTATAGAATTAACTTTAAACAAATTCTGAACACACGTATTTTAAAATTTGAGTCATAAATCTTATTTTTTTAGTATCTTTAAACATTCAACTATAACAGACTCTAGAACATGTGATTTAAAAAGCAGCCATGACAAACTGCCTGCATCATGATTATTAGAGACTTTAGCCTTGCTATCACTCATCCCTTAAAACAAAACAAACAAAAAGCCAAGCCAAAAACACTGTAAGGATTATTTTTCTAATCCATGAGGAAATCAGTAATTTTGATGAGCTATAGCCCCAAAAGACTACCTTCTGAATAGCTATGCCTGGTGATGGTAAGTACAAAGAGAAGAAAAATCTGAGTTTCCATGATTAATGAAACGTAAACAGTGCACCAAATGTCATAACATGGAGTGTTATATTCAATCTCAGTTTAAATTAACTGAATGCTAAAAATGTTTATTTTGCTTAAACACTGGAAGCATGCTATAGTGGGAAAACATGAGTCAGAGAAAAGGATTCAAGTCAAATTTCCTAGTTCATTATATAAATTTTGACAAGTCAATTTCTCTTGAAAGAAAGATCAAGCTTTGCTTGATCTTTTCAACAATAAAATGGGTATAACAATGCCTCAATAGCAGCTTTGTATTTATTAGATAAATAATGTAAATCAAGCATCTAGTACAATGATTGCCACAAAGCAGGGCTCAATCACCATCAGTTCCCTTTCCATGCCCTATTCCCTAAGTGTCAAACTCTTTGCTTAGTCTCATTTACTGAGCTCTTCACTCAGCAGTGTGCTGGCAAATGTGTAACTGGCTCAGAGGGAGAGGGAAAAAAAAGTTTATGCAATTGGTTTGTAGCACTGGCTGAGTTCTGGGGTAAAAACATTTCCATATAGCTGACCTCAACCTATGAGCATGATCTCAACCTATGAGCATGAAGTCAATCAAATACAGAGTTGGAAAAAGATGTACATGATTACTCTCTGTCCCATTACTCTGTTTTGTTTTTTCCACAACACTTTCACCTTTTGAAATTATCTTGTTTAACTGTTTCAGTATTTACTGTCTGTTTCCACCCTCACAGGATTAAAAACACCATAAAAGCAGAGATCTTGTCCGTCCCACTCTCTTCTGTATCTTCATTAAATATAAAAGCAAACTAATTGCAGAGAGTCCCAAAATTAAGGAAACCATAAAGTATTTCTAAAAAAGACTAATATACTCACATCCTCAATTTCAGCAGCACTGCTCTTTTTCTTTGGAGAAAGAATAAAAAACAAACATAACCAGTAACTACCAAATGCTTAAATTAAAACAGCAGATACTTTTGCCACATCACCTGGCTTAGCAAGAAAAATCAGCCAGGCACAAGCACTTCCATATAAAGGACAACATTTATAGATGTCTAGCTGGAACACCACACTTACATAATTCAAGGTGGGCAATCTAACCATTCTTAATAACACAGGTGCAGTCACTGTATGACTACAGAAAGGTAAACAAGCCTTACTGTTAGTTAAGTCATGTATTATCACTTTTTTTATTAATCCAACTTGCAAGTCCAGCCTTTCATACCGTGAATTAACTTTACCTGCACGAATTAACATCCGCAAACATTCTACAGAGTTGTGATAAGCAGCTTCGTGAATTGGCATCCATCCCCTGTTATCAGCAACATCAATGCTACGCCCCTTTTTGAGCAGTTTTCTTAATACTTTAACATTGCCTTCTCTGGCAGCAAGTCCAACCGTGGAGCATGTATCAGCATATGCCTCTGTAAAATCCATTCTTTTGACCAATCTACAAAACAAGGTAGAAAGAAAACACTATCATCAATAAATACTGTACTCCTAGATATTAGAAGAGCACAGCTGATCTGTGGCATCTTTTATGTAATTGCTGAGGAAGAGCCTGAGGTAGAGATAGCAACCTGTCATGCCATCACCTCTGCTAGACTAAACCAGGAAGTCTCTCTGCTTGGGGTAGGATTCCATAGAATGCTCATATTAAAGGTATCAAGGGAGTTTAAAGTGTTCCATCACTCCTTGTCTGAGCAACTTCTTCCGGCAGCCTTCCTCTTCCATTCAGACTCCAACAAAATACACTCATTGGAATGCTGTTGACGAGAGCGTAAGGCCCTCAGTTAACCCCAAATGTATACTCTATTGTGTAGAGATGGCCATTTAACTACCAGCAACATTCAGCCTCAAGAATTAATTTCATAGCCCCTTACAGGAAAAAGCTAAACCCAAAAAAGCC
Source organism: Budorcas taxicolor (assembly GCF_023091745.1). NCBI lineage: Eukaryota > Metazoa > Chordata > Mammalia > Artiodactyla > Bovidae > Budorcas > Budorcas taxicolor. The sequence goes on from NC_068920.1 coordinate 95,925,774, forward strand.
AGAAAGGAGTGAAAGACTTTTTTTAAAGAACAAAAATAAGCAGTAATTCTAGTTTTTCTGCACCTGCAAGTCCTTTCCAGAAGGAGCGAAACTCTCAGGTTCTCTTTCCTTGATCAAACAGCCCCATTGACTGAATATGCTAAAATGAACAAAGAGCATGATAAAGAGATGGGTTCAGCTTTTCTACACTAGCCCAGAAAGTTTTTCACAGAATTACTGCCCTCTTCCTCACAATCTCCCTTCAAAGTTCATCTCAAGTTCCCCTGGAGTCAGTGTCCTGTATAGCTCAGAATGTGACTCTTACAAACACAATTTCTTGTTAGTCAAGCTATGAGGCAGATTGGGCTAAGACCCAGGATTTCAGGGCAATGGTTATCTCCCAAGGGGTAGCCCTTTCTCAGTAACACTTCGGTTTCATCCTTCCTTCAGTTTTTCTAAAGATCTTAGGAGGTAGTTCAGGAAATGCTAACATGTCTAGTCCAGTATGGGTAAAAAGGTTTCTAGAGCCATATTCTAAATAATTTAATCAGAAAGGTGGGTTTGAGGAACGAGGTTAAAAGTAAGCACACACAGTATTTCTTGTAGTGCTGGAAAAATTTAAATGTATCTATGGTCATATTTTGGAGAAGGCAATGGCAACCCACTCCAGTACTCTTGCCTGGGAAATCCCATGGACGGAGGAGCCTGGTGGGCTACAGTCCATGGGGTCGCCAAGAGTCGGACACGACTGAGTGACTTCACTTTCACTTTTCACTTTCATGCACTGGAGAAGGAAATGGCAACCCACTCCATATTCTTGCTGGGAGAATCCCAAGAATGGGAGCCTGATGGACTGCCGTCTACAGGGTCACACAGAGTCGGACACAACTGACGTGACTCAGCAGTAGCAGCGTAGTCATATCTGGGGCTTCCAAGATGGCATGGCACAGAGGTAAAGAAACCGCCTGCAAATGCAGGATTCACATGCAGGAAACTCAGCTCAATCCCTGGGTTGGGAAGATTCTTTTAAGCAGGTAATGGCAACTCACTCTAGTATTTTTGCCTGGAAAATTCCATGGACAGAGGATCCTGGCAGGCTACAGTCAATGGGGTCGTGAAGAGTCAGATGCGACTGAGCACACACACAATGGTCATATTTAAATATTAAAACTGTATCTACAGGAACTGATTCCATAGAGAGCTAATGTCAGCTATGATTTAATCTGATTGAATCAACTGTCCATTACTAAGAAAGTGAAGATATTTACTACTACAGAACATTTAATTATTCAGTTAATAATTATTTACTGAACACCAATTAAATGATCAGCAGTAAGGAGAATATAAGATCACAAAGACATAGATTCTATCTCAAGTTATGTACCATCTCACAGAAACAATAAATATATGTGATTCAAAATAGAAAGCAGAAAGTGCCGTAAGAGAAGTATAGATAAAGAGTCATGAGTAGTCAAAGCAGGGGAAAACTACTTCAAGCTGTGCCTAAAAGATAAGGGAGGCTGTGACACTGAGATAACATGCAAAAGAGCATTTCTAGACAGAAGGAAAAAAAATAACCAAAATTATGGAAATGAACAAGCAAGGGTAAGTAAGGTCCAGTGAGTAATGGAAGCAACCAATTCACTTTGGAAGGATTAGGTACACAGTAGAAAACTGAGATTACAAAGGCAGGAAAATCATGGAGAATCTTGAATGCTAAACTGTACATTTCTGAACCACACTACTTGTAGCAAGGGCCATTACATCCAAGTTTCACAAAAAAGGACAAATCACACATTTTAGGACAATTTATAAACATATTCATCTAAGAGAAGAAAACTTTTTTTTCTACACAGAAAAATCACAAACACACACACAAGCAAGAATACTATTCCAAAGACATTAAAAAACAGCATTCAAGTAAAAACAGGTAAGCATCCCTTCTGGCTTTTCTCACAGTTATAAATACTGTTAATAGATCTAGATTAATATGGGGTAATCTGAAAAAATTAACTCTTTGCACTTAAGAGAAAGAGAATCCAAAAGAAATGTACTATAATAGCAAGATCATTCTCTTCAACCCTTAATACAACAAGTTAACACGAATAAACTGTTTATCTTACTTAGGAACTTCCCTGCTGGTTCAGTAGCTAAAATCCCAAGTTCCCAATGCAGGGTGCCAGAGTTCAATCCCCACTCAGGAAACCAGATTCAACATGCTGTGACTAATATTTTTCATGTCTCAGCAAAACTGAAGAGTCCATGTGTGCAACCAAGACCCAGCAAGGCAAATAAATAAAGATCTCTTTTAATAAAACCTATGTTCTAGACTTTAAAAGAGAATACAAAAATATATATAATGTATTAACAAATATGTATGATAAATATACCTCAGCTGGACCTGAACTGGTAAAATATCAGCTACAAAAATTAATTTTGAGGCAATTAAGGAAATCTGAACACAGAATAAATATTTGATGATGTAATTATTGTTTATTTTCTTGATGTTTATATTGGCACTCTGGTTATTAGGAGAATGTCCTTATTCTTAGAATTATTTAGCAGTTAAGTCACAGCACAAGCAGCTTCAAACAATAAAGCGTCTGTCTGCAATGCAGGAGACCCGGGTTCAAGCCCTGGTTTGGGAAGACCCCTGGAGAAGGAAATGGCAGCCCACTCCAGTATTCTTGCCTGGAAAATCCCATGGACAGAGGAGCCCGGCAGGCTACCGTCCATGGGGTCGCAAAGAGTCGGACACGACTGGGCTACTTCACTTTCACTTTCGCTTTCTAAAGAGAAATAAAAGATAAAGCAACTGTGGCAAAATGTTAATTATTGGATCCATGTGGAAGACATAAATGGTCACCATACTCTATATTTCTAACTTTTCTGTATGTTTGAAATTTTTCAGAAAAATTGGGAGGGGGAAACTAACCATTCCCAGCAATGTGAAATCACAACTTGAAGAAAGTTAAGACCTTGTTATTCTTAAACTAAGTTTTTCTTTGTGACAATTTTCTGCTGACTTCTTAAGAGTATAAATAATACTCTTTGAACCTGGATGTTCTAGTATTCTTTTACACGGCTGAAGACTATAAAACATAAATTTTCAAGAAAGAACAAGCATTTCTTTAGGCTTCTGTTCTCACATACATAAACACGGCCTTGACGGCCCAAGTGAGCTTCCTGAACAGTAATTCCAAGCAGCATCTCTAACCTGCAGATCAAAACGTTTTTTAGGATACTTGACCTGCTGGATAAATTCATGAAATCTGTTAAATTCTTCAACAGAAAAACGTACACAAATCCCAAATCCTGTATAAAATTTCAGGAGGCCCACATATGGCTTCCAAAGCCTATGAGCAAGCTAAAAACATTTACCTACATTTTTCTGAGTGAGTTTCTGAGTATATACTAAAGATGACTAAGATCGTTTCACAGAGAAAATTTTAATATATACGCAGCTTTTGTTGAAATAATGATAGCTCTTCCATAGGCACAAAACTTCTGTAGTAAACTTTGTTTTTGAAAGGTAAAAAAAGACTTTTTTTAATGTAAATAAAGTCAAATACAGATTACAATCCCTGTTTGCATTCCCCTAGCTCTTGTTAAATGGGCAGAAATCCAGTTTTTAAAGCATAAGAAATGTCCTTCTACGTGCCACATAAGGTGCCCATAAACAGTTCGTCTCCGTGTATCTAGACCACGCCACCCAAGATTCCCACCCTCTCTCTTCTCCTCCCATTTGAAAAAAGTAAACACACCCAACCTTAAAGCTACACTAAAACGATTGTGGGTACTGTAGTCTTCTGACCACAAGCACCTCGGGAAAGGTAGGGTGATAAACAGAAGCTGCTGAAAAATCCATTGCTTAGCAGAGAGGAAATCAATGCTTCCAAATACCCTAAGCAAGCAGACGAAATAATAACGTTGACTGAGACAGACTAGGAAGCCGTTCCGCGAACTGCAAGTCCCAGTGTGCTTTGCGCCCCCAAGAAGGGAGTGCAGGCTTTGCGCCTACGCAGCCGGTTTCTTGCGTCCGGAAAGTCGTAGACTCTTGCCGGCAGCAGCTCCAAGACAGCAGCTCAGAGACCACGAAGAGGGGACGGCCACTGCGGCCGCCACCGCCACCACCGCCAGCCACCACGGAGGAAAAGCAAGGGAAGGATGTGGGTTTTTGGTTACGGGTCTCTCATTTGGAAGGTGGACTTCCCCTATGAGGACAAGCTGGTTGGCTATATCTCAGGCTACAGCAGGCGCTTCTGGCAGGGCAGCACCGACCACCGCGGAGTTCCTGGCAAGGTGAGGCGCAACCAGTCCCCCACACTTAATGTCCCCGGAGCACTGTTCCTCAACTCCTTGTCCAGCTCTGCGGGACTCACACCCCACCGCCGAAGGTCAGTAGGTTAGGGATACTGCTGCTGCCTCTGTGCACTTTCCTCGGCCACCTGCCCCCGACTCTGGGATCCTAATCCAAGGGCAGTCCTTTTGAAGCCGCTAGAGATGCTGGTGGCAGTTACTTCTTGAGGAGGCAAGAAACGTGGGCACAAGCTCCCACAAGGCGACGTGCTGAGAGGGGATCCCATTTCTTGGCAACCACCCTCCCTCCCCACTCCACCCTCGGCACAAAAAGGTGGGAAGATAAACCTTCCTGTCACCACGGAGTTGAAATACTAAAATCAACTAGTAAATTCAGCTTTTTAGCAATTAAGTTTATTGGCATTTCTGCATTCTGCCAGATTTTCATTGGTCTGAGTTTAAACGTGCATGTTATTTCTGGGATTTCTTTATATCTTTCCAAAGGTTTTATTTTATAACACCTATGGTCACAGAAAAACTAGTTTCCAAAATTATCTCTGGTTATAAAGGAAGTTATGTTGATCACCTTGGTTGTCAGGTACTTCAGAAGTTGAGTCCGGCTTTGTTACCTAAGTAGCACCGTACCAATACTATGTCCAACATTATTTTAATGTATTTTTCTTCAGTGGTTCTCCTCTAAATTGTAAATGTGAAATTAAGTTCTCTGACTGCATTCTTCAGTCACTTATGCAGGGACATTTATCTTAATACACTGTAAATACAGAGAATAACAGCTCACTGCTTATGCAAATCAGCCTCGTTTTTGACTGCAAGACAATCCATAAGAAAAACTAAATTTTGAGTAATAATTTGGATAAGTTGAACACTTATTATAGCTAACTTTTAGAAGAGTACAGAATGTTTAATTGCTTATATGTTGTCTAAAATACTGATAATTATATGAGTTTACCACTTTCTTTAAAAAAAAAATTAATACTGGCTCAGAAGCAGGAAATCTAAAACGCTAGAAATCAGATGTAGAAAGAGATTGAGGTTAATTCCAAAGAAATACCTGTAGCCTTGCATCATGGAAAAGGGAAGAGAAGAAGGCTGTAGTTTGAACCTGCTCATAAATGAGACACAGGATTAGAATCATTTTTTAAAAAGCCATTCTACCTCAACTAGAGCTGGTAAATTAAGAATCTGGCTTTAAGGTAGCAATGACTTGAAAAAAGAGGAGTGATTTACCACAAATGCACATTTACAGGCCAAAAGAGATTTCATGGCCAAACTATCTCCAAGAATATTGTAAAATAACATTTCAGACTTTAAAGAACTAAGTTAAATAAATTGCCTTTTGAGTTGTCAGGTATGAGCGCTTAAAATTGCCATCTGCAAAGGAATGCCTTACTAGGCTTCAGTTTAAAAAACCAAGTGTTAAATACTTATGAACATGGTTAGAATAGCATATTTCAGTACTCTACTCTCAACCAAAATGTTTGTTACACAGCACGCTGAGTTATGTACACTGTCAAAACAAACTGATGATAAGAAATCGCCAAGTCAATACAATTCATAAGTCTTTAATAAAATATTAAAGAAGGTAGCTATAAAAGTCAATATCTCTCTTTACTTAAATATACTAAAATATAAGGTAGGAAAGTTGGGGGCGGGGGCACTGCAATGGCTAACAGTTTGATACCAATTTTTAAGAATCCATCCTATCATATTCAAGGAAAACCTAAAGCATTAAACATTTTCTAAGTATACTGTTCTGCTAAAAAAAAAAAACTGGAAAGAACATTATTTTACTTCACATTTTCTATTATAATGGAGCACAAGCCTTATATAAATATTAACTGTCTTACAAACAGAAATACAAAAGGCTACAGAAATACCTAGCAAATTAGAAGAATAATGTAGATTCTACATAGCCCTATGTTTTTTATAGCAACATATGCTCCTAGTGAGCTAGTCATCAGTACATATGAAATGTGATGTTACTAAACAAATGTTGGACTCATTTCTACATACTGTAATGTGACATTCGTAGGAAAAATGCCAAACCTACTTCCTTTCCTAATTATGCTTTCTTTTTAGCTTCATTAAACTTTAATATCTTCCTAAGTTTAATTAAGCATCTTATTTATTTCTAACAAAACTAGCAATTTCTTATCAAATTAAGGATTTATTTTAAATGTGAAAAAATGTTCACATCAGAAAGAATATATTTCAATTTCAAAAAGAGAAAACATTTTAACACAAGAGATGATTGTGAATATTTACATTTCTAGATGGTGATCAGAAAGGATTTATTTTAAATTTACATTTCTAGATGGTGATCAAAAGGATTTATTTTAAATGTGAAAAAGTGTTCACATCAGAAAGAATATATTTCAATTTCAAAAAGAGAAAACATTTTAACAAGAGATGATCGTGAATATTTACATTTCTAGATGGTGATCAGAAAGGATTTATTTTAAATTTACATTTCTAAATGGTGATCAAAAGGATTTATTTTAAATGTGAAAAAGTGTTCACATCAGAAAGAATATATTTCAATTTCAAAAAGAGAAAACATTTTAACACAAGAGATGATCGTGAATATTTACATTTCTAGATGGTGATCAGAAACATTACTCATTACCCAATGAAAGGAACCAACATGGCTCATATTTCACATCCTCCAATCCTATTCACCTTTCAGGACCCCTTCAGTTTCAATGCCCTTCCCAAAAAATTTAAGTGCACTTACAAATTTACATTGTTTCCCCAATAATAATAGGAACAAGCAGCTTAAGTTTTATAAAATATTTCTGGGTAAATATATCAGTAGTGTCAACAGTGCATGTGTATTTCATCCATAAGCAGTCAAAAGGACCCATCTATTTTCCCTTAATGATTCCCTACATATGCTCTTTGTTTTGTTTCAATTGTCACCACCTACATCAAGGACTTTACTGCCTCTCCCCTTTTCAACAATTACTACTGAGCACTCACATATAAGTGGAAAACACCTATGCAAACAATACCTAGTAAGTGCTATAAGGGAAAAGATGCAATGAGAGTTTAGAAGGAGCTGCTGCAAAGTTGCCTGAAAAGACAGCCAAGCCTTTACGAAAAGAGTGGCAGGAGGATATCCAAGGGATTCTAAAGAAGGGCATTCCACTCTGCTGTGCAATGCTGCGCCGTGCCTAGTCATGTCCGACTCTGCGACCTCATGGACTATAGCCCTCCAGGCTCCTCTCTCCATGGGGATTCTCCAGGCAAGAATACTGGAGTGGGTTGCCATGCCCTCCTCCAGGGCATCTTCCCAACCCAGGGATTGAACCCAGGTCTCCGTACTGCAGGTGGACTCTTTTACGTTTGAGCCACCAGGGAAGCCCATTCCACTCTGGGCACTGGTATATTCAAAGATATGAATGTTTGTAAAGGTCCAATCACTTCATAGCAAATAGATGGGAAAACAATGGAAACTGACAGACTTTATTTTCTTAGGCTCCGACATCCCTGCAGATGGTGACTGCAGCCATGAAATTAAAAGTCGCTTGCTCGTTGGAAGAAAAGCTATGACCAAGCTAGACAGCACATTAAAAAGCAGAGACATTATTTTGCCAACAAAGGTCCATCCAGTCAAAGCTATGGTTTTTCCAATAGTCATGTATGGATATGAGAGTTGGACTACAAAGAAAGCTGAGTGCCAAAGAACTGATGCTTTTGAACTGTGGTGTTAGAGAAGACTCTTGAGAGTCCCTTGGACTGCAAGGAGATCCAACCAGTCAATCCTAAAGGAAATCAGTCCTGAATATTCATTGGAAGGACTGATGCTGAAGCTGAAACTCCAATACTTTGGCCACCTGATGTGAAGAACTGACTCATTTGAAAAGACCCTGATGCTGGGAAAGATTGAAGGCGGAAGGAGAAGAGGTCGACAGAGGATGAGATGGTTGGATGGCAGCACTGACTGGATGGACATGAGTTTAAGCAAGCTCTGAGAGTTGGTAATCGACAGGGAGGCTTGGCGTGCTGCAGTCCATGGGTCGCAAAGAGCTGGACACGACTGAGCGACTGAACTGAAAAATTATAAATAATTTGTTACAGCTTGAGAGGGAAAGTGGTAAGAAGTGAGCTTGGAGTTAACTCATGTAAAGGAATTTTTATTTTATGCTGTAGAATATTATAACCCTGAAAAATTAAAAGCACAGGAAAACTCAAAACCCAATTTTTGCAACAAAAAGTCAACCCAGAGCCGCGTAAAACAAACTGGAGGCAGAGAGCGAAAGCCCTGAGGAAACTAAAGGATGATGAGAAAACAAATTTAGAAAATAATCAGAAGAAACAGCTACCAAGAATTAGTGACTAGGCTGGTGAAAGGGGAAGCAAGGAAAGGTGGAGAACAGAGCTTGTCCCGCAGACCACTAACATTTCTTGCTCACAGTCTACCTCCTTCCCACTTAAATGTGCATACTATACACTTTACCACCATGAACATCCTTGTATTGATGCTGGGAAAGGCTGAAGGAGAAGGGAACAACAGAGGACGAGCTAGTTGGATGGCATCACTGACTCAGTGGACATGAGTTTGAGCAAGCTCCGGGAGATGGTGAAGGACAGGGAAGCCTGGCGTGCTGCAGTCTATGGGGTCACAAAGGGTCAGACACAGCTGAGCGACTGAACAGCAAGTATACTTTAACACACCCATCTTCCCAAAGCATCTGCTTTTCTCATGCCAGTCACCTACTAACTTGAGTGCTACAGTAGCGCCTCGTTTCTTGTTTCTCCCAAATTTCAGTGGCTTGTTTTTTCCATTGTCCCCCAATTTCAACTCCAATCTTTAGCTTTTCAGATTTGACTCTATCCTATTTCTCCAGTTATCCTTCTGAATCATCTTCCATACATGGAGAAGCTTCTGCTAAAGTCAGACACTTTGGCCTGGTTTAATTCTGCTTCTAGACCCTTACTCAGAATTGTGTCTTTTTTCTGACCACCAAGACTCAGAATTATTACTTCACTTAATAAACAGCATACATCACAGCCCTTAAGTATTCTCTACCTATTTCATATGTTAATAAGTTCATATTCCAGACTTACAATATAAGCTTTTAAAAACCAGAATCAGTTTTATCATCTCTACAACAAAGAATAGGTATTCAATAAATAGTTCCAAATTCACTTTGAAATCAAAGGTAATACGGCAATTCCTACATGACCCCCATCAATATATGTATCCTCACTAGCATTATCTTAAATAGAAAAAAGCTAACTATAAATGTCCAACAGTTCAAAGATGTTTAAATTATAGCTCACTGATGGTAGAATATCATGCATCTATTAAAAAGTATCAGAAGACTAACAGGAAAATTAAATTAAAAAACATAATCCAAAATTCCATGTGTTGCATGTTTACGAATTATCTATACAAACGGACAAAGACTACAGGGAAACAGAAACAAGGATAGCACAAATATCTGAATGATGTAGGTTCACTATGTGTCTCACAGCAGGCATACAAGTAGGTAAAGTTGTGGCTTACAACTTTCTCACTAATGTCAATAAATACACAACCTTTGACACGAGATAGGACTTGTATTAAAAAAAAAAAAAGGCAAATTCTCAGACTGTTCCAGACTTACAGAATCAGAAACTACCTCCAAGTAAGTTTTATCTACACTTGAGAACCACTTCTCTATAGGAAAGCACCCTGGAATATCATGTTTTGTTCCTCAGTGGAACACTATAGCAATCTTTATTCCCTGAAGAAAAAAAAAAGTGATCAGAATATTTATTATCGTTGCTTCTTCCTTTTGCTTTTGATTTCAGTCACAGGTGTGTTTTTTAATATATCCATTCTAAGTGAATACAATATACCTATTATACACAAATGTAAGAGAATTTTTTTAAAAGGCCAAGATAGTTTGGATAAGATAGATTCTTTTAATTCACTTTAAAATTTATCATAAAAAGTAAGTACTTTTTAAAAGTGCTCAGTATAAACAAATGAAGTTAAAATATTCCATGTCAACAGTAAGTTGCTAATGCTCAGTTAATGAACTTTAATTCAGGAAAAAAAAATTTTTTTTTTTTCTTTTTTTACTTTTCTTAAAACAGCCTGGAAGAGTTGTGACTCTTGTTGAAGACCCTGCGGTATGGTATAATAATTCTTTTTTGTATAGTCTTTAATTGTAAAGTGTTAACATGTTTCATAGTTTTAATAATCAGTGAAATCTTATTAGCAGTCATCACAGATAATTTGAACTACACTGAGCCTAGAAATTCCTCTCTGTATTAGTTGTATTTCTTCTTATGGGCTGGGAAAAATTGGGATGCAGAATTCAAGGTAGACAATGAAAAGCCAATGGCATGTAGTCTCATTTTTCCCTTCTTGATGAGTTTGTTGACTGAGAATTTTGTGGTCTCCTTTGACATTAATTGGAGAAGGAAATGGCAACCCGCTCCAGTATTCTTGCCTGGAGAATCCCATGGACTGAGGAGCCTGCTGGGTTACAGTCCACAGGGTTGCAAAGAGTCGGACACGACTGAGCGACTTCACTTTGACATTAATGGAGCCAACCCTCAGACAGCCAGATGAACACAAAGAATTAAATGAAAGCCTTAAAGCTTTCCTCACACTTGCTAGGAGTCTAATATTTCAGCAAAAATCTCAGTCATGAATTATCACTTTCTTTACTGCCTAATCTTATCGATAGCACAACAGGTTTTTTTTAAAGTATGGAGTACTAGAAAACTTGTTTATTTGATAGTTCTCTGTTTCTTAAATATTTTCAATCATTTTATTGAGATCCAAATTTTACATTGTGAAGTTAAATATTTAACTTTAGAAAGGACTTTGCTATATAAAAATCAAAGCAGCAAAAATAATAAAAATCAAGCAGCTAGCAATAGCAGATGAATGATGAAATTATGAAATGCTTTCATAACTTACATTAGGAAAAACATCCATAAAAAATGGCTCCAAACTGGTAACTAAAACTCCTAATTAGAGGTAATAAAAGGTACTTTTTTCCTATAGAATGTTAATTTATTCAAGATACTTAGCAACCTGAAGTTTAATAATTAAAAGTTGTCAAGAAACTAAAAAATCTGTGTTGCAAACTACAAATCTTGCTTGTATCACAAATATTTTATTGATACTACAAAAAATCTTTGCAGCTAAAGTACATTGCTTTTACTGACACTGTTCATAGGCTCTCTAGACAAACAGTTTGCCATTTACTATTCTGGATGGAGTAATTTACTAAGGATATTTGAAAGTTTACTCAGTGAAGAAATGAACAAATAAATGAACCTATTGCCTTAATAGCTGATTATTACAGAGCTTTTAAAATACAGAGCTCTTTTTGCAAACAAGGGAACAACTAATATATTATAAGGCTTCCCTAGTGGCTCAGCAGTAAAGAATCCACCTATCAATGCAGATGTTTGTTTGATCCCTGGGTCAGGAAGAGTCAATGCAGAAGGAAATGGCAACCCACTCCAGTGGGTTTCAGCATACTATCAGTGAAATGCTTATGGATTAAAGATATAGAACTATATTTTTAATGACTAAATGAAGATCTGATATTTTTCATTTCAGTCCCATTAGTTAAAAGACATAATTTTAAAAATTTAAACAAAGATAAATATGCTAGTATACAAGGAAATTAATTATTCAGATTGAAAATTTTAAAATGCTTATTTCCTTTATTATTTAGTATTACCTCTTCATTGCACATTAAGGGAAGCAAAACTGCACTGATTTCTAAGAATATACAAGATACTTTCTTAGCTCATAATCTATCTTCACCTATTTTAGCCTTGTAAATACTAAATAATACTTTCTTTTCATTTTTCAACAGGGTTGTGTATGGGGTGTTGCTTACAGACTGCCAGTAGGAAAGGAAGAAGAAGTAAAAGCATACCTTGATTTCAGAGAGAAAGGAGGCTACAGGACCACAAAAGTCATTTTTTATCCAAAAGATTCCATAACAGAACCATTCAGTGTGTTGCTATATATTGGAACATGTGATAATCCTAATTATCTTGGTCCTGCACCTCTGGAAGACATCGCTGAACAAATTTTTAATGCAGCTGGTCCAAGTGGAAAAAATACAGAATATCTTTTTGAACTTGCAAATTCTATGAGAAGCCTTGTGCCAGAAGATGCAGATGAGCATCTTTTCTCTTTAGAAAAATTAGTAAAGGAACGTTTAGAAGGAAAGCAGAACTTCAATAGCATAAAAAGACCTAACTGATTTTTCCACACAAGCAGAACTTTTAATCTTCAGAGAATGGCTTCACTGCACAATATGATTTGTAAACGTGTTTACTTGAAAGTCTTAGTTGTGTTTAATGTTGTAGTCAAGATAATATCTAAATTCACAGTTTAATTGCAACTGGCCTGGAACTCATACATACTCAAAATATTGGGATACAGATAAAGAAAAAATTCATTTCAATAATATAATGAATGATTCTCCAGCTATGATATTGACTACTTGCTCATGAGAAGTTCTTTAGAAAAATACAATGAAGGACTCAGTTCAGATCTTGTTTTTATCTAAATAAATACAATTCTGTTGTTTCATATTGCAATTTTAAAGTTGTAGAGAATTAGACCAAAAGTCCAATAATTATAATAAGGCTATGCCTTTAATATATTCCCATATGTTAACTCTGTAATCATGGTTTAAGATAAATAAGCTTGAAATAACATATAAGTAGATATATATGGTAATGTAGACAAGATTTTGGCCTTGATCGTGAACTTCTTTGTTTAGATTTTAAATGAAACTCCAATTTAAGCCAAAAAGTTAGCATTCTAATATAAAAACTTCCTTGGAATTATAATGTACTGTATCTCTCCTTTTTTGAATAAATGTATTTTATTATACAGTAAAAACCCTTTGAGCTAGAAAAGCACAAATTATACAAATTACGTCTAACAATTTATCACTCAATTTGTATTAATCTTATACTGAAACTTTAAAAAAAAGGCTTTTTGATATTACAGATTAACAGAAACATATATAATGAAAGTTTGCTGTTTGAAATGGCATTTAGAATTGTAATTTTTTAAAGTAAGAAGTGGCGTTACCTGATCATTTGCTACAGTTTTTTTTTTCCTTCTTACATCTTGTCACTTAACAAAGGTATCCACTAAATAGTGTGATGATGCTGCCCACCTAGGAAACATGTATAATTAACGCATGCAAAAGTAACCTTGATTCAGACTAATCAGATCAGTTCTTATTAGAAGGGATTTCCTTCTCAACAGGACATGCAGTCTCTCTAAAATCTTTCAACATGAAAAGAATTTCAGTACCACATCAGATTTAATGTGAAACTAATAATTAGTACCGAAGTTGTTCATGTAAAATAAAGCTGTCCTTTTCATGTTTTTTTTTTTTTAATTTGTTATAAACACCTTACTTGGTAATTTAGTCAGCTATATAAAATTTAAAATATTTTCCAACATTTTCAGTATTAGCTTTCTGGAAGGCATTTCTCTTGTCCTATACAATAAGAAAAGCACTAACATTCATTAATGAATATTTCATAAGGATGTACTAGGCACTTTACACACAGGAGCATCCTCTCAGCTTATTTTCATAGTAACTTGTATACAAGTACACATCCAGTAAGTAGCAGAAGTCTGTGTCTCTGTTAAAGCGCAAGAGTCTACAATATATTTAAAAATCCACATCTTTACTAACCTACATCTTTTTTGTGTATGTAATGAAATAATATGTGGCTTGTTAGATAGAGATATTAATTTTGATATATACAGATTCCCACAAATATAATTAGCCTGTCCAAGAGTCACATGCCATAGCTCAAAATCACATAGATGTATTCAGAGATTCAGTCTTTCATGTTACAAATAAACCTAAGTCCAAAGAAATTTGTAACTCCCAAAGTGATTCTTCTACCATTTAATACATGTTACATATCAAGGGAGAGGGATTACTTTGTGATCGGGCCACATTTGTATCCTTCTAGACTTTCAGTTATTAATAGAAGTTAACTTGAAAATACACATATTGGTATACCATCCACATTTATAGGGAAGCCATGATCCAAAAAGCCCAGGAACAGGAACATTCACTTCCACTGCGATGGGGAGAAACACAACTAAATGGATAAGATAAACAATACTAAATTGGCAGCTAGGGTCTGGAGCCCACAAGTGACTAAGAATCTATCATAAAGGTAATAAGCTATCTAGAGCAAAAGTTTGGAGAAGGCAACGGCATCCCACTCCAGTACTCTTGCCTGGAAAATCCCATGGACAGAGGAGCCTGGTGGGCTGCAGTCCATGGGGTCGCTGAGGGTCGGACACGACTGAGCGACTTCACTTTCCCTTTTCACTTTCAGGCACTGGAGAAGGAAATGGCAACCCACTCCAGTGTTCTTGCCTGGAGAATCCCAGGGACGGGGGAGCCTGGTGGGCTGCTGTCTATGGGGTCACACAGAGCTGGACACGACTGAAGTGACTTAGCAGTAGTAGCAGAGCAAAAGTTATTTTTGTTAGCAAAAGTTTCCATTGTTTCCCCATCTATTTGCCATGAGGTGATGGGACTGGATGCCATGATCTTAGTTTTCTGAAAGTTGAGTTTTAAGCCAACTTTCACTCTCCTCTTTCACTTTCATCAAGGGGCTCTTTAGTTCTTCTTCACTTTCTGCCATAAGGGTGGTGTCATTTGCCTATCTGAGGTTATTGATATTTCTCCTGACAATCTTGATTCCAGCTTGTCCTTCATCCAGCCCAGCATTTCACATGATGTACTCTGTATATAAGTCAAATAAGCAGGGTGACAATATACAGCCTTGACCTACTCCTTTCCTAATTTGGAACCAGTTTGTTGTTTCAAATGGCAATCCACTCCAGCACTCTTGCCTGGAAAATCCCATGGACGGAGGAGCATGATAGGCTACAGTCCATGGGGTCGCAAAGTCGGACACGACTGACAGACTTGACTTTTCTAACTGTTGCTTCCTGACCTGCATACAGATCTCTCAGGAACCAGGTAAGGTAGCCTGGTATTCCCATCTCTTTCAGAATATTCTACAGTTTGTTGTGATCCACAGTCAAAGGCTTTGGTGTAGTCAATAAAGCAGAAGTGGATGTTTTTCTGGAACTCTCTTGCTTTTTCAATGATCCAGCAGATGTTGGCAATTTGATCTCTGGTTCCTCTGCTCTTTCTAAATCCAGCTTGAACATGTGGAAGTTCACAGTTTACCTATTGTTGAAGCCTGGCTTGGAGGATTTTGAACATTACACTGCCAGCACGTGAGATGAGTGCAATTGAGCAGCCGTTTGAACATTCTTTGGCATTGCCTTTCTTAGGGATTGGAATGAAAACTGACCTTTTCCAGTCCTGTGGCCACTGCTGAGTTTTCCAAATTTGCTGGCATATTGAGTACAGCACTTTCACTGTTGTAGTTGTGTGCCTTGTTTCTATTAAATTTTAGCATTATTAAAACTTAAATATAGTATTTCTTAATAAGAACTCAAAGCAAAGTTAGCAAGGAAGCCCTGAAGTTATCTGAGATGTGACTTTGAAGGTTTCGTATTGGTTAAGACCTATCGTTCAAGCATGAGCTGTAAGATTTCTTAAACTAAAATAAGAACCTTATAATACAGCAAGAGCAAGAGTTTCTTACATCTTCTTGCCTCTAATCTTATATCTTCTTTCCATTGCATTCTGTACTCTGCACTCACAATTATTTTTCTAAAATATGGAACTAATCTAGTCAGTAATGAAAATGCCTCCCAGAACATACAAAGTAAAGCTCAAATTCTTTAATCTGGTATTCAACTACTTACAATCTAGTGTCAACATATTTGTCACATTTCACTTCCTACTAATACACACTCTCCATGCTCCAGTCACACCACCCTCCTCAATCATTAAGACCCAGCAAAAAAGAGGGACTAATGATATGTGGCAAACAATAACTTACATACCAACACCACCTGGATAAATAATATAGCTCAGGACTTCCCTGGTAGTACCATGGTTAAGAATTACCCTGCCAATTCAGGGGACACAGGTGAGGTCCCTGGTCCTGGAAGATCCCACATGCCATGGGCAACTCAGCTCATGTGCCACAACTATTGAGCCCTCGAGCTGCAACGACTGAGCCCAAGAACCACAACTGCCGAAGTCTGTGCACCTAGAGTCCGTGCTCCACAATAAGAGAAGCCACCTCAATGAGAAGCCCTCGCACTGAAACAAACAGTAGTCCCCAGATGTTGGCCTCAACTAGAAAAAAACCCTTGCCGAGCAACCAAGACCCAGCACAGCCAAAAATAAAAAGTAAATTAATACAAAAAGAAAAAGATAGCTCCCAGCTATCAAGAAGCACATTTGCTAGAGAGATGCACAAGCAAGCAAATCAATGTTACTCACCATAAAGATTGGGACATAAAATATAAGCAAAATAGAGACAGATAAACTGTTAAACTAACAAGATTAGAGAAAGAAAAAAAAAAAGATCAGAGAAAGCTTCACAGAAAAAAAAAAAAAAAGCTGTTCATGTATCAAAGAATAGTAGCTAACACTTATGGAACACTTACTGCAAATGCCAAAATCTACTCTAAGTACTTTACACATGTTAATCCCCAATGGGAGATAAAAAGAGTTTAAGTTAAAAGAACATATTAACTGTCACTGATTACTAGAACATGCTAAGCACTGTGCTGAGCACTAAAAAGGAACAAAATGGAATTAAGCCCTTTAATTCTGGTAGGGGGAAAAAGTGAGTTCCTTTTTTTTTACCCCCCTGGTAAGTTTTAACCCCAATGAGATTCTTTCCTGAAATAGGATTAAGTTAAAAGAATTAAAAGGATTTATTTGGGGCTTCCCTGGTGGTCTAGTGGCTAAGACTCCAAGCTCCCAATGCAGGGGATCCAGGTTCGATCCCTGGTCAAGGAACTAGATTCCATATGATGCAAAAAGAGTCAGCACACCACAATAAAAGATCTCACATGCCAAAAGGAAGATCAAAGATCCTACTTGCCGAAACTAAGACCGGGCACAGCCAAATAAATAAATAAGGATTCATTTAAGTACCTGTATTCTAAGGTCATAAGTCTTCTTTTAATCTAAAAAGAAGTATGTTTTGCCCAATTTTTCTCAATAACACTGATTGATTTATTCAACAAATACCTATCAATTACCTACTTTATATAAGACAAACTAAGCATACGTGCATTTTCTTTCACTTCCTATCAAAGTCCCACTGAAGTGCATGCAAGCATTCCGGAAACAGAAAAGCAGGTGGGATTATATTGAGGGTGAAGCAAGAACAGAGAAAACCGCAGTCTAGAACCAATGTGCAGCTGCACAGGTATGCACGCACATGCATGAGAAAGCTGCAGCCACTCAGAAGCCTTTCCTTCCAACAGAGTCTTAGGAAGAGCCAAACCTAGAGACAGCAGAAGGGGGCTGCAGGACGAAACTCAGGATAATTCAAATACCCATATGAGATAGACACACCAAACCTTGTATCTCTTTCCTTTACACACAGAAGCTAGCAGCAACAAAGCTAGTGTCAGGCTTAAAACACAACTTTTCTTTTTTTTTTAAACCATCTACCCTGAAAGCATCAGAACACCTTCATGTTCCACAATAAAGCCTTCTTCATTTGGGCACAGGGAGGAGGAAGAAGAGCTTTTTTTCATTTCACCATAAAGTGAGGCCCAACAGTTGATACTCTGCACACTTACAAAGAGCTCAAAAATCCTTTTTTTTTTTAAATTTTTGAGGAATGGCAAAAGCACAAAAGGATAATAACAATCAACTCACCTTAAGGAAGCAGAGCTTTTAAACTTATAAATGTTTAAAATTTGTAAGTGTTATCCTCAAAGAAATTCATGAAGATGCTGCATCTATTAAAAATGAGCAATTGGAAAGAAACTATGGAAACAGGAAAAAAAAAAACACTGACAAAAGATATTCAAAGAGAACTGACAGTCAAAGGAAACTGATCTCTTGAACTGATCTTCCATATTATCTCATTTTTTTTCTTTGTCTTTTTTCTACTTGGAAGAATCTATCCAAATGGTATTCTGAATAAAAAAGAGAAAATGGAAAGTGAAAGTGAAAGTCACTCAGTCCTGTCCGACTCTTTGCGACCCCATGGAACCTTCCTCTGTCCATGGGATTCTCAGGCCAGAATACCGGAGTGGTTAGCCTTTCCCTTCTCCAGGGGATCTTCCCAACCCAGGAATCGAACCCAGGTATTCTGCATTGCAGGCTGATTCTTTACCTGCTGAGCTACCAGGGAAGCCCAAGGAAAACATAATTGAAGAAATAATATTAAAAAATTTCCCAGAAGTGAACAAATAGGACTCAAGGGGTGCAATGAAGGATAAGTGAAAAAAGATCCACAGCTAGAAAGAAATACTCTCATAAAACATCATAAAACCAATGATAAAAAGAGTTCAATAAAATATTCCAGAGGAAAAGGAATATTAGTTGCAAAGAAGGAGAATCAGACTACCTTTGAGATTCTCATCAGATATATTAGATAGTAAACTGCAAAGGAATGATGTCTTCAAAGTTTCAAGCAAAACAAAATGATTGAACTATTAATTCTATTCCCAAACTATTAACTGAGAAGGCAAGACGAATGCATTTTCAGATATACCTGTGAAAATTAAAATATCTACTTTATATCATTTCCTTAAAAAAATTGCTTGTAATTATTTATACCCCAACAAGGTGGGAGAGAAATGTGAAATAAGGATGACACGGAATAACATAAAACAGTAGATTTAATCCAGGAGAGTTACAGGAACAAATACAGATAGAGAGATAGATAGATAGGTAATAGATAAATATGCATCAGATTTGAAAAGCAACTAGTGTAATTAGGACAAAAGTGTTTCAGAGCTCAAAATATATCTTCAAGAACAAAATGGACTCACTTAGCAAAGATGGTACTAATTTTAGAGAGCTAACGTGACATTTTAAAGGGTAGAGGACTGACACAATTACATTTCCTTCTCTGCAGTTCAAATTACACCTCTGGATTTTATAGTGAATGGTACTTGCATAAACAATATTGTGAAGTTTGAGGATCAACCTATAAACAAAGCACAGGAAAACTGGATAAAGTCACAGAATGCAAATGTTATAAAAATATAGTAGTAGCAAACTGGGAAGTACTGAAAATGATATTAAAAGCTACACACATTACATACTTAATATGTAATGAAGGCACTGCACTAAAAATAGCCTCACATGCAGTAACTCACTAAAAACAAAATGGCAACGCTGAGGAGTGGCCAAAAGAAGATTCAGGAGCAAGACTGCTTGGCTTCGAGATCCAGTTCCACTGCTTACCAGTGCTATGACTTTGGGCAAGTTGCCACATTGTGTTAATATATTTATTTCACTTTCAGACTTCTGACATCGAGATGAGTCTTACAATAGATGGCAAGTCATAACTTTAATTGGCAGCAGTTATTTCATTAATAATACAAAAAACTTAAGAGACAGCTCTAAAAGCAGTGGCAAAGGGGAACTGTTATAGTTTAAAACAGATTTTAAATTGGGTCTGACATACACACTACTATATAGAATAGTATAAAAAATAGATATATAAATAGTATATAAAATAGATAATTACTAAGAACTTACTGTACAGCACAGGGAACTCTAGCTAATACTCTGTAATAGCCTATATGGGAAAAGATCATAAAAAAGTGTGTGGGGTGTGTGTGTATATATATATATACATATATATATATAGGTTCACTTTGTTGTACATCTGAAAGTAACACAAAGTTGTAAATCAACTATACTCCAATAAAACCTCTTAAAAATAAAAATAAAACAGACTTTAAGACAATTAAATGCAAGGCATAACCTTTGATTGGATCCTAAATGGCGGAGGAGGGGGGAGGGGGGGATTCAATAAATGGTGCAAGTTGAAACCAGTGTTATTTTTCTAAGATGTGATAACGGTATACATCTTAGTATACAGATAATAGATAATAATACACATATTTTAGAAGAGTCTTTTTTTATTCCTGGTCATTGAGTTTTTTTCAATGTTTAGGCCAGCTGTCTTGTAGAATGTGCCACATTTTCTGTTTGATAAGTTTCTTATACCTAGGCTTGGCAAGAATGCTACACAAGTATTTATACACAGGTGTTGTATACACTATGTTTTAAAAACTCATTCTACCAGAAAATCCTTAAAAAAAAACATAAACAAAAGTATAAGCTATGGGATTGAAAAAAAGAAACATTCTAGCTTGGTATGAAATCAAATTTCCAGTCTCCCTTTTTTCCTTGTACCTAAAAAATGAGTGCATCCAATATTCATATTCCCATCTGTATATTTGCTGGCATTCTGTCACCTGTATACACGCTGCATTTTAACCAAAAATGTCTGAAGGCCAAAGCTTTTCTCTTCATTTATTTTTCCCAAAATGTGTATCCCAGTCTTCTGAAGTCTTATTACCACAGAGTAAATTATATATAAAGGAGGAATTGGGAGGGAAAAAAGATCATTATTGGAAAGTAACAGAAAAGGGCAATTACTGTCTCACAGTCTCTGGAGTAATTACTGATAAACAACCTCAGACCACATGCCAGCTGTTAAAGTTGAGCAAATGTCTTTATTTTATCGATTTTCCCCTTTATATTTCTACATGAGAAACAATATAGAGATCTGGGATAACTTTTAACTCAAAGCCCATCTGGTTAGTTCTCATTTCTTTCTCATAAAAATTTCAACTGGAAAAAAAATTTACAATTTTATTCAGCCATATTTTATAATATGGCAGAGATATATAATTTTATACCTGTGTGTGAATTGTATTAGAACATACTAACCTCTCTTGTGATTCAGTTTCCTCATCAGTAAAATGAGAAAACAATAAAATCTAACTTTGGGGGTTGTTATGAGGAATAAGTCAATTATAAGTTTATATCTATAAAGTGCTTAAAATAGTGCCTGGGCACAACATCTATTAAATTCATAGAATACATAGTAAACATGAATCTTCATAATACTTCTTACATTTTACATTTGTTATTTTCTCCATTTTAAAGGTAAGAAAACTGAGCTCTGAAGAGGTTAAGTAATGTACCCAAGGTCACACATACAGTAGGTAGGATCAGAGTTTTACTGGCCTAACCCTTGAGCCCCTGCTCCTAATCACCTCACTTAATTCAGCTGTATAGAGTTTACATATAATTATTCAGCCATGCCTTATTATTAGAAAATAAGATATGCAAAGGTAATTTCTGTCATTACAGCTAATGCCACAATGAATTATCTTTATACATACATCCTTATGTGTCAGGATTTTTGTTTCTAAATGAGAGAATCCAAAAAATAAAATCACTAGCCCAAAAGGTTTGCACATTTTTAATTTTAAAAATTACTAATTTTACAAAGTTTATTATAGCAGGTCTATCTTTCCTTTTACAGCACCTAGAGTTCCTATCTTACTAAAAACCATCATCCCTACTTCAACTGAAAAATCAATGCTGTCCAAACTTAAACATGAACGTGCAGCTGCTTTCACCAGCAAACTTAAAGGAATGTTTAAAGGTATGGAACTTTCTAAAGACATCATGATTCAGTTCAAACAGTATATGCAGAACCAGAATGTACCTGGGAATACCGAATTAATTGTGAATATCCTGACAATGGGTTACTGGCCAACATATGTGCCCATGGAAGTTCATTTACCACCAGAGATGGTAAAACTTCAGGAGATTTTTAAGACATTTTACCTTGGCAAAAACATAGTGGCAAGAAACTTCAATGGCAATCAACTCCAGGACACTGCGTGCTAAAGGCAGAGTTTAAAGAGGGTAAAAAGAACTCCAGGCCTCTCTTTTTCAAACACTGGTGCTGCTAATGTTTAATGAGGGAGAGTAGTTCAGTTTAGAAGAGATGATGGAGAGTTAAGGAGAACATTGCAGTCATTGGCCTGTGGCAAAGCCAGAGTTCTGGCGAAAAATCCAAAGGGTAAAGATATCGAAGATGGTGACAACTTCATTTGCAATGATGATTTCAAGCACAAACTTTTCAGGATAAAGATCAATCAAATTCAGATGAAAGAAACGGCTAAAGAACAAGCTAGAACCACAGAAAGAGAATTTCAAGATAGACAATATCAAATTGATGCCACAACTGTTTGAATTATGAAGATGAGAAAGACACTCAGCCACAATCTCCTTGTTTCAGAAGTATACAACCAGTTGAAATTTCCAGTCAAGCCTGCTGATCTTAAGAAGAGAAGAGAATCCCTAATTGACTGGGACTACATGGACAGAGACAAAGAAACTCCAAACCAGTACAATTACATTACATAAAATGTTTTTGGCCTTGAAGCAGTTGCTGTCATATACAATACCCAGTGGATAAACTAACCTGTTGTTTTTAACCTGTAGTTCTTTTATACTACCAATGACCAAATGAAGCAGTATAATCAGAATAGTTGAGTGACTTTTCAGTGGTTAACATGCCCATTTAAAGAGTAATACTTACCTTTAAGAAGAATGTTGTTGAACTCTTTGCATGTTATTTAGTATGATATGCAGAAAACTCTTAAGAAAGTACCCGGTTTTCATGACTCCTATTTGGAACTGGGGAAGAGGTCCTTATGGCTATTAAAGAAAGAGGAGGGGGTTCTTATACACTATTTAATTATGAAGCAAAAAGCTTATTTGCTTAAAATGTCATGTAGAGATACTTAAACTGCATGCAAACTTTATTTACTATACAGAGTTCTGGACGTATTTATCAAATAGAATAACCACCCTGGACTTGATTGTTCACCTGTTTTGTGATTTCCCATGAAGAAAAAAATACATTGTCATAGCTCTTGACATTTTACTAAGTAATGTTCTGTTACACTGAAAGGGATGTTTGTAAAATTTTTATTTGGAAACAAGTTTTCAAGTAGAGGGACAGTTGCTTACATATTGTCTTGAATACACACATCCTAAAATGTTCCTTTTATGAGATGTGTGTATATGGTTCAGCCCTGAGTTTACTGTGCTGATAAACAGGTACTTATAAAAATAGCTGAAATAGAAAATTGCTGATCAGTTGTGCTAGAAGAACATGGTAGGAGAGAAAAACCCAACTATTTCTGCATATTAAAAATGAATATAATATGAACACTGCAAAGGAGACCAAACCCCATTTTATAACTTTTTACAAGAGCAAAAATTCACAAACTAGTTTTCAACTTCCTTTAGACTTCAAAATTGTTTGGATAGTTTTGTCTTTAACTTGGACCAATTGTAGATTGTTACAGGCTTCCTGGGATTTAGCATTCCTATTTTCTCTACCAAAGTTTTTTTTGGAAGCACCTCAACTCTCCTTTGGAGAAGGCAATGGCAACCCACTCCAGAACCCTTGCCTGGCAAATCCCACGGACGGAGGAGCCCGGTAGGCTGCAGTCCATGGGGTCGCTAGGAGTCGGACACGACTGAGCACTTTTCACTTTCATGCATTGGAGAAGGAAATGGCAGCCCACTCCAGTGTTCTTGCCTGGAGAATCCCAGGGACGGGAGAGCCTGGTGGGCTGCCGTCTCTGGGGTCGCACAGAGTCGGACACGACTGAAGTGACTTAGCAGCAGCTACTTCAATTATACAAATATTCTCCTAATTCCTTCATACGAATATGTATCTTTAACACATTTACAATTTACTTTTTTATTTTTTACTTTTTTGGCTGTGCCACACAGCTTGTGGGATCTTAATTCCCTGAACAAGGATGGAAGCTAGGCCTTTGGGAATGACGCTGAGTCCTAACCGCTACACTGCTAAGGAATTCCCACAATTTACTTTTTACATATTTTATGATGAGAGGATCTGGTTGGTTTTCCTATAGGTGAATTACATCAGCAGAATCTATTAAAACATCCTTTTCCCACCAACATGAAATGACCCCCTTGTCACCTATTAAAACAGAGACTATTTAATTGGTTTCCACACTTCATTCACACCATCTCTCACTAAAAGTAATCACCTCCTCTTGTGAATGTTTGCAACATTTTATCTGTATAGTACCTCCATGGAGGAGACTAATGGGCTATAGTCCATGGGGTCACAAGAGTCAGACACAACCTAGCAGCTGAACAATAGCATTTTTATAACACCCTTTGAACCGAGGACAGTGCCTCCAAACCATATTTATTAGATAAATAACTGCACAAGTTTCTTGCTCTCTCTCCAGATCTATAATTCTGCGGCTAACTGAAAATTGCCATATTAAGACTAATTTCCTTACAGGCAGAAAAAGGTAGCTTTATCGGATTAAGGGGCATTATGCTGAAATCCATGAAGCAGAAAGTTAAATAAAATTTAAGACTGTGTTTTCTGTACCATACTTATATGAAAAAAGTCAAGACTATTAAACGAAGCAATATTGACTATTTTTTCAAAATAATTTCTAGGCAATGATGGGGTTAATACAGATTCACGACAATCTTCTACATATTTATATTCAAAATCCTCTATGGTAACCAATATGCATAATAATGACATCAATATAAGGTAAGAGTAAGTGTCTTATGGAATCATCAAAGATATAATGCAAACAGGACACTTGCCTTACAGGCAAAGTAGGTATTCACTACATTGCAAAATTTTTAGAGTGCTAGAAAGGTCCTCTGCTTGACACTAAATATCTTCTCACTCAGTAAGCTACTGCCTAAAGCTTTGCCATTAATATTCAAGCTTTTCATTTTAAAGTCTAAACCAGAAATACATTCTCAACCATGGGCCATCTTGCCTGCCAAGGGACATCTGGCAATGCCTGCAGACATTTTTGATTGTCTCAACTTGGCTGGCAAAGAGGGAGGGGAGTAAGGCCGCTACTACCATCTAGTGGACACAAGCCAGGGATACTACTAAACATCATACAATAAGCAAGACAGCCCCTCACAACCAAGGATTATCCAGCCCAAAATGTCAACAGCACCAAGGCTTTCAGAAACTGGCATATACTCTGCTGAAATGCAAAAGCATTATGTTTTTAACTTAATGTACATATAAACAAGCCCTCCACTTCAGTCCAATCAAGCCTTTTTTCCCCTCTACCCCTCCACCATGCTGCCAAATACACTGGTTACTTACTTATCCTCATCATCTACAACTCCTCAAAGCATTTACTTAACTGGAACAACTCTTTCTCTTGACTTCTTTGATATCTCAGTTATCTGACTTTCTTTCTTTACTGGGCATGCCTCCCCAGTCCATTTTGTTAATTCTTCAATGCTGTTCAGTATCTAATGTTGCAATGACTCCTCTTCCTTTTGTTATCCTCATTTTTTCCCTGAAGGATTGCAACCAGCACTATGGCTTTAAATATATCTACGTGCATATAGGGCTCCCCAGGTGACGCTAGAGGTAAAGAACCCTCTTGCCAATGCAGGAGACAAAAGAGATGCATATTCAATCCCTGGGTCAGGCAGATCCCCTGGGAAAAGGAATGGCAACCCACTCCAGTATTCTTGCCTGGGAAATTCCAAGGATAAAGGAGGCTAGTGGGCTACAGTCCATACAGTCATAAAGAGTCAGACACGACTGAAGCAACTTAGCACACAGGCACACGCAAATAACATCAAAATTTATAACTCCAGCTCTGACCTCCGCACCTGTGCCTCAGGTTTAATCAACAGGTTAGCTCTACCTGGATGTCTAACTGATGACATCTAAAACTTAACATGTTCAGTAAATCAATTATACTCCAATTAAAATTAATTTTTAAAAGTAATAAGACTTGACATGTCCAAAATATAACCATTGATTCCAAAATTATTATTATTGTAAGCAAACCACACATATAAAATGTTAATAACTGGAGAATCTAGGTTTGATTCTTGCAAGTAAATTTTATGTAAGTCTGAAATCACTTCAAAATAAAAAAGTAAAACAAACAAAACACATGATTCCCATCAGTCCACATTATTTTCTTCCCTGTTTCAGTAAACTTCACCACTAGTTCCTCACAAAACATAGTTGTTAATAGTCGCTCAGTCAAATCCAACCCTTTGCAGCCTCGTGGGCTGCAGCACACCAGGCTTCCCTGTCCTTCACTATCTCCCAGTTTGCTCAAACTCATGCCCATTGAGTCAGTGACGCCATCCAACCATCTCATCCTCTGTCATCTCCTTCTCCTCCTGCCCTCTATCTTTCCCAGCAACAGGGTCTTTTCCAAAGAGTTGGCTCTTCACAACAGATGGCCAAAGTATTGGCACTTCAGCTTTAGCATCAGTCCTTCCAATGAATATTCAGGGTTGATTTAGGATTGACTGGTTTGATCTCCTTGCTATCCAAGGGACCCTCAAGAGTCTGCTCCAGCACCACAGTTCAAAAGCGTCAATTCTTCGGCACTCAGCCCTCTCTGTGGTCCAACTCTCACATCCATACATGACTACTGGAAAAACTATAGCTTTGACTATATGGACCTTTGTCAGCAAAGCATCATTAATTCATCTCTGTAAGAACATGCCACATCTAATCCACCAGGAAATTCAAGATGTTCTACTCAAAAAATACATTCCAAACTAGACTATTTCTCCCCATTTCCACAGCTTCCTAACTGGTCTCCCTGTCACCATACTTAGCCCCTACATTAGCTTCCTAGGACTGTCATACAAACTACCACAAAGCTGGTAACTTAAAACAACAGAAAGGTACTGCTTCACAGTTCTAGGAGTTAGAAGTCTGAAATCGAGCTGTCAGCAGAGCCAAAATCTCCCTGAAACCTCTAGGGTAGGATTTGTCCCTATCTCCTCCTAACTACTGGTGGTTGCTGGCAAATTTTAGTTGGTTTGTAGACACATCACTCCAATCTCTGCCTCCATCCTCTCTGTCCAAATTTCCTTCTTCTTATAAAGACATTAGACATTGTATCGGGGCCCACTCTCGCTCAGTATGACCTTAACTTTACATCTGCAAAGATCCAATTTCCAAGTAAGTTCACACTTGCAGGTTCCAGGTGTTAAGACTTCAGTATATCCTTTTGGAGAATACAATTCAGCCAACAACATCCCCTACAGTCATTTTCCACACAGCAATCATAATGGTCTTCATGAATGTACATCAGGCCACATCGCTCTCCTACTTAGAGATCTGTGCCCAGCTGGCCTCTTCCAGCCTCTCAAACTTCATCTACTAAGTGCCCTCTTATACTCCAGCAACACCAGCCTTCTTTCAATCCCTCCAATACAAGCTTTTCCTGCTAGAAACTGTTGTGTGGCTTCCACTTCCCCATTTCAAATCATAGCTCAGGTGTCACTTCCTCACCCAAGTCTGACCATCTACCTCAGTAGCATATTTCAGAGTCATTTTCTTTTACATATACCCTAGTTCCTAAGCAGCAATGACCTTTACCAGAAATCATCTTGAGTTTTTTGTTGTTGTTGGAGTTTCCATTACTACAGTCCCAGAGACTAAATCTGGGTAGACAAATACTTTTCATTTCTATTTAGTCAAATACAGCTTTTTTCCTTCACGATTTCAGAGTTTCTTCTCTTACAGATCAGGCTTCCTACTGGCTCAGTTGGTAAAGAACCTGACTGCAATACAGAAGACCTGGCTTCAATTCCTGGGTCAGGAAAATCCCCTGGAGTAGAAAATGGCAACCCACTCCAGTATTCTTGCCTGGGAAATCCCATGGACAGAGGACAGAGGAGCCTGGCAGGCTACAATCCATGCAGTTCCAAGAGTTGGACACAACTCAGTGACTAAACCACCACCGATGTAACAAGATCACTAAATTATTCCCTAATTTTTTTCCTATTGTCTTCTTTTTTTATGTGTGTGACAACTGACTAAATTTTTATTAAGGAAGGAAAATCTTAATACCTATTGTTTTTGTTATTCATTTAAGTATCTAACCCATTTGGAATTAATCTTGAACTGAATTAATTGGAACTGTCGCCATTGCTCTAAGACAGCATTAATCTCCTCTGACTCCACTCTGCCCTATACTCTGACTACACTGAAAAGCCCTAAGGGACCACCTAGAAGGATGGTCCTGCCTGATAAACTCCTATAAATCCTTAAAATCCCAATCCTAATGTCACATCTCCTGGCAAGACTTTCTCACCCAATTGCTGCCCTTACTTATATCCAACATCTACTCTATTATATAATTTAACATCCCTCTACTCTCAGCATGTCTGACTCTTTGAGACCCCATGGACTGTAGGCCACCAGGCTCCTCCACCCATAGGATTTTCCAGGCAAGAATACTGGAGTGGATTGCCATCTCCTTCTCCATTGGATCTTCCCCACGCAGCGGTGGAACCCTCATCTCCTGCACTGGCAGGCAGGTTCTTTACCACTGAGCCACCAGAGAAGCCCATAGTCTATAGTACTTGGCTCATAATAAAGTCGGAGAAGGCGATGGCACCCCACTCCAGTCCTCTTGCCTGGAAAATCTCATGGATGGAGGAGCCTGGAAGGCTGCAGTCCATGGGGTCACTAAGAGTAGGACATGATGGAGCGACTTCATTTTCACTTTTCACTTTTTCATGCACTGGAGAAGAAAATGGCAACCCACTCCAGTGTTCTTGCCTGGAGAATCCCAGGGACAGAGGAGCCTGGTGGGCTGCCATCTATGGAGTCGCAAAGAGTCAGACAGGACTGAAGTGACTTAGCAGCAGCAGCATAATAAAGTACTTAGATGAGTGCACAGAAGAAATGTGAGGTAAGTGTTAACTATTTTATCATTACCATAATAGGCTACCATTATTTGTCTGTGTAATTTGCCTTGCTAGAGGCATGAGACAGAGGACAGATTCATTTATTTGCCATTTACCAACCCCACTGTTCACATACACACTAAACATCAATAGGTAAATCAATGAACAACATCTCAATTCTGGAAAAAATTAATTTTCTTTGATGCCGTGGATTCCTTATGTTAAAAAAGAAATAGGAAACTTTCAAAACAAAAAAATAGAAAAAGGCTGTTCTTCCTGCTATTTGACTTGGAGCAAACTGCAGGGGCAGAGAGAACACACGACGGACGACAGTCTTAAGCATATCTAGCACGAAGGTCTAGCTTTTCTCACCTCCAGAATGACAACGAGAAATGCTCTATATTTGACGCTGTATAACCCATTCATTTCATTTCAGTTCAGTTCAATCGCTCAGTCGTGTCCGACTCTTAGCGACCCCATGGACCACAGCACGCCAGTCCTCCCTGTCCATCACCAACTCCCGGAGTTTACCCAAACCCATTATATTAGAGATTAAAACAATGGCATTTCTTTTAAAGACGGGGAGAATGCAAAACTTTTTGTGTTATTTTGAATGCGGTGAGAGGTGTCTGAATCTTATGTGAATTCATAACCTTAGGGTCACCTGGCCTTGAACCTTACTTAAAGAAACGTATCGGCTTCCTACATAAAACAGCGACACAGCACTTCAACTCTGGGATGAAGGGAGAGCCCCACGTCGGGTAAAAAAAGTAGGGATAATCTAGCTGCCCTCCCCAAGCGGAGAGTCTCCATCTGGGCCACCCTCGGAGAAGCGTAGAATTCTAATACGGAGGGACGACAGGTATTCTCGGCTCAGTATCCCCGAACCCACAGCTGCAGAAACTTAGCCATCCACCCTGTGTTAGTCAGGAGCTGAAAGTACTCAGGTGACCACGGCCCACAGTAAAAGGCGGAGAGAAACTTCCAGCGGGAAAGATAAAAGTGTACAGACGCTACCCGCGGAGAAAAAGGAAAACAGAAGCAGCGAGAGGGAAGAGCAGTCAGGAACACCGCCACTTTTCACTTCTCGTCGCCACCTCGAATTTTCTCGTCTGAATACCTGCACCAGCCCCGCTCTCCGGTAGCTGCTCCATGAGGGCCAAGCCACCGCCCACTCTTGTGGTGAGAGCCGCCCGCCTCCATGACTCACCAGCTCTCCGTGCTGCTACTTGGCCGCCGCGGAAACGGCTGATCCAAGGCCCAGTCTTTGGGCGTCCACTCCTGGCAAGCCACTGCGTTCGCTGCCCCCCGCCGGACTGCGGTTGTGGTCAATAAGAGAAGCACTACCGCCGTCCCGGCTTCCGTAGGCAGACGGTTCGGCGGCCCCGGATGTTGATAGCCACCTGCCCCGGAAACGGTGGCGGGAAGCCCAAGGGGGCGGGGGCGGCGTTCCCGGGCTCTCCGGAAGGAGACGTGGCGGCGGTTGGGCCCCGGGCTGCCTGGACGCTTGGTAGTCCCGCCGCCGCCTCCTCCTCCTCCCCCTCCTCTCCTCTGTGGGCCGAGGAGGCTGTGGCGGCGGCTGGAGAACTGGCGGCGGAGGATGGAGGAAGGAGGCGGCGGCGCGCGGAGTCTGGTCCCAGGCGGGCCGGTGTTATTGGTCCTCTGCGGTCTCCTGGAGGCGTCCGGAGGTGGCCGAGCGCTACCCCAGCTCAGCGATGACATACCTTTCCGAGTCAACTGGCCCGGCACCGAGTTCTCTCTGGTCAGTGCCCTTGCGAACCCGGTAGCCATCTCTCTTCTTCCTGGCACTTAAGAGTTCGGCCCCTTCTCTCGGTATTCTGCGCTTTTTTCCCCTAGAACCTCCTCTGCAGGTGCATGCTTCATTCCTAGTCCAAAGCTTCATTAACCCCGCGTTCGTTCATTCATACAGCAAGTGCTTATCAAACACGTTCTGTGGATGTGCCTCCATGCCTACACATTCAGGATCCAGCGGTCACCTGTTCTCCCTTCTAAAGAAATCTGTCTCTCCAGTTTACCAGCACTCCCCTCCGGTGGAAGCAGCTTTTCTAGAACCACGTCAGGCGCATCTGTTTTCTCTCTGGCAAGACACCTGCAGCTCTTCCTCCACCAGCAACCTTGTCTCCTTCAAGGAGTATTACACACACACCCTTCCTACACAATCAGTTGTACTGTGGATATGAGTTCCCTCTCATACTCGTTTTCTCTCTCGTATATGCACAGTATACATATACCGCACAGCTCTTTTACCTTCCAAGTTGTCTCTGAGAAAGGGCTGTTTGGCCAGTGAGATGTTAACGACACTATGCAGAATGTCCTTTACAGTTTTGATGTATCATAACCGTTACTTAAGACTCCAGAACATGAGATTTTTATGGTCAGTTTTCCTACACTGAAAAACGTATTTATAACCTCGAAGTAATGAATATTTGCAGTCCTTCCTTTGGGACGTGGACTTCCGAGAAGTCTTCCTATCCATTGTCGGCCAGTAAAAAATAGGCTCTTGTGATACTTACCGTATGGTAATTCATTTATTTAAAATGGAAATCAGGGAAAATGTAACAGCCCACCTGCCCCTGAAGAGTTTTTTTTTTTTTAATTCTTATTCCAATTATCAGCAGTCGTTCTACTTGGAAGACTATTTTAGTATATTGTTCTGTTACTGTATCACTAAAACATGAATATGTGATAATGTCAGGTCAGCACAGAATGTCCCAGGATAAGGGATGTCGTCATTTCCACAACCCAGATTTCTATTTGCTGGTGTTGGTTTTAGCTAATATTTCACACCTGGTTTGTTTCTCCTTTCTGTTTTCAGTTCTTGCATTCTGATAGTTCAGTGATTCTTAAATTTAAGTACATATTTCTCTGGGAAGCCAATTAGTCTTTGCATTAATGCCAGAAGATGTTTTTAATTAATTTT
Source organism: Budorcas taxicolor (assembly GCF_023091745.1). Taxonomy (NCBI): domain Eukaryota; kingdom Metazoa; phylum Chordata; class Mammalia; order Artiodactyla; family Bovidae; genus Budorcas; species Budorcas taxicolor. Next base: position 95,957,694 of record NC_068920.1, read on the forward strand.
TATTGAAGTATGGTTGATTTACAACATTGTGTTAGTTTCTGCTGTACAACAAACTGAATCAGTTAACACATATACGCTATATACACATACATATATCCACTCTTTTTTAGATTCTGTTCCACTATAGGTCATTACACAGCATTACGGAGAGTTCCCAGTTCTATACAGTAGGTTTCTTATTCAGAAAATACTAATATATTAAAATATTTATGTAAAAGTTTGTTATAAGTCATCTACAACTTGAGAGATGAGAATATTTTAGCCCAACCTCTGTGATTATTTCTGAAGAGCACACTAGGCATGAACTCTGCAGATGTTTAAAGAATGTGGTCATTAAAATTTTTTACTCTACATCAGTGTGTTTTTTTTTTTAATTAAAAAAGGCATGCTAATATGTGGCCCTAAAAATTTACTGACCTATATGCAGATGACTAAAACTAGCCTTTTTAGAAGTTATTACCAAACCATTCCATTTTCTTTCTGGCACTGTTGTTTGCTGGCTGCAAAAGGTTATGGAAAAGGATCTCAATGTATGGTGGACCAACCTTTCCTATATCTTAATTTTATTTTGAAATTTTGTTTTTAATTATTTTTATTTGACAATAAAGCATAATCTAAGATGAGCTTGCTTGAAAATTTGGGAAGAATTTTTTTCCTTTTTTTTTAAGTTTGAGTTATTTTGGGGAAAACCTAGAGACATTTTCCTATTCCTTAGCAAAAGGCCTATGGCCCTCCCGCAAAAATAAACCTCAAGAACCATTATCATTGATCTGATTTTTTTTAATATTTTCTTAATCTCCAGGCTTCACTTCCCTACTTTGTGTAATTGAAACTACAACCCTCCACACCTGGCACTGTCATTTTGTTTTATAGGCCAGTTGGATGGACATTTATGTGTAACTAAGCAGCTGAATGAACTAGGATAAAGATCCTTTATCTCTCTATCACCTGAAATTGAGAGGGACTGGATTAAAAGATCTCAGGTTTTTTCAATCTTTATAACTCTTCTGTGCTTTATATTCTCTTGCCATTCAGATATATCAAAATGATACATCATCTTTCAGATTTACTTAGAAAAATTATCAAATGCCAAAAATATATACGCTTTTTAATGTTTCCAATAATTAATGATTATGATATTCTTTCTTTACTGGTTTTTAGCAGTCAGTTTTGGTTTCCTTCTGAAACATCATCTCTGTGTCTTTAAAATGTTCAATTATTCATTACTTCACACAGAATTCGTGAACATCTCCAAAGGAAAACCACAAAATAAGTCTAATTTTCTTTCAACTTCTTTTGCTAATACAGAAATGTATTCCCATTTGAAAACAAATGTTACATTTGGGGGAAATGGTGACCATCTCTGTGGTTTGAATCATGTCCTATATGTTAACAAGTTGTGCCATTGAGTTTATTTTACAGATTCTCCAGGATAGCTTGCTTTCTCATCCTCTGTCTTAGTTCCTCCAGACTTGTGTCAAGCATTAGAAATTTCACCCTTGCCAAGATACTTTTCAAGTTCCTTAATCTTGAAGACTACACCCCTCCTTAATTAGTCTCATTATATTAAAATCTGATTTTTATCATATCGCTAATATTGCCTCTTACACTGGAAATACTTAAAGGTGTCAAGTTATATAAAACAAGTTTTTTTAAACACTGTGATTATGTGCATTCAGAATTCATTTTTTTAACTAAAAACCTATTTTACAAAATCAAAAGGAAGCATTTTAGTTGATCAGAAATTTTTCTAAGTTAAAAAATCACAAAAAGTTAACTTTTCTCCTCTAATTTCCATTATTAAAAAGTTGGATAAAATTTGTTAAAAATGTTTGTGATCCCAATAAATTATACACTATTTCAGCAAAGAGTTTTCAGATAGAAGAAATGTTATTTGGTCTGTTCTATTGAAGAGGAAAGTAGCCTTTCCTATGGAGAAGGCGGTGGCAGCCCACTCCAGTACTCTTGCCTGGAGAATCCCAGGGACAGAGGAGCCTGATGGGCTGCCGTCTATGGGGTCGCACAGAGTCGGACATGACTGACGCCACTTAGCAGCAGCAGCAGCCTTTCCTAAACTCATGAAAAACAAATCTTTGCAGCAACAACAAATCTTCAAATAAGAATAGGGATGGTTTCTAGTTCTGTTACCTTTTACCTAAACCTTAAAAACAAGGAATAAATTTCATCATATAGGCATAAAACACAAGATTATAGTTTTAATTACAAAGAAAGAATTGTCTTTCTTTGCTGTGGTTCCAAACAAGCAGTTTCTTTTTCCATTGTTAGTTAGCACTGTTCTGAACGTTTTAGTAAATGAGTCAGTATTGCTTTTTAATCCAGTTCTGAACATTAGATTGCAGGTACTTCACAAATAGAGAGGAATGCATTTAAGTCATATGCTACTGTCCACCTTCACTGCTGCACAGGAATGATTTGACAAAACTTCAGGCCATCTATTGCTAGCTAAATGTGAGTCATTCTTTGCACAACTCACCATCATATATTCTGACCATATCTGAAAAATACCAAAAGATACGAATGTTATGTCTTAACAGCAGTTTGTTGGCTAAACTGAATAAATGTTTCTAAGTATCCCTTTATCATAAATTTGGCTTTGCAGCTCTCACTTTCAAATCTCTTTGATTCCTGTCTTCACTTAAAATATTCTTTTAAATAAGGATCCTTGGTTATAGTCCAGGACACGACTGAAGCAACTTAACATGCAAGCACACACTGTATAGTAATCTAAGAAAATGTTAACCAAATTGATTCAAATATGTTAAAACCAAATTGATTCAAATATGTTAAAACAGTTAAGAGCACACAGAATATGGAACCAGTCTGCTAGGTTTCTTCTCTGGGCTGTGCTGTTTACTCTGTTACCTTGGACAAATTATTTAAGCCCTGGGCTTCAGTTTCCTTTTCAGTGAAATGGGTACAATGCTTGTTTTGAGCATTGATGAGATAATAATGTAAAGGGCTCAAATGGTACTGTCATATAGCTAATACAGACAGTATTTACTGCTGTTTTTTGTTTTGCTTTATTATCTTGGGAAAACATCGCCCTGATTTCTATTTGTGTTTAAGGTTTCAAGTACTTGAAGTTTCAAGTACTACTGGTTTTATTATAGTTAAAGGTTGTTTTGTTAAATTGAGGAAAGAGTAGAGGCCTGTAATAAGGGTGGTTCTTTCATTACTAGGGATTGCCAAATAGTTTAGTGATTTTATCTACTGTCAGAAGAGAAAAAGAGGGAGCTGAATTGCCACAGAATACTGCTCATAGACTTTGAAAACTTCTGCCTGAGTGGTGGTGGTGGTGATTTAGTCGCTAAGTCGTGTCCGACTCTGGCGACCCTGTGGACTGTAGCCCACCAGGCTCCTCTGTCTGTGGAATTCTCCAGGCAAGAATACTGGAGTGGGTTGCCATTTCCTTCTCCATCTGCCTTAGTAATTAGTGACATATTTTCTGTCACAAAGCAGAGATTTATTTTTTGTAAAATAATACCAGTTATAGTAATTGAAATGTTCATTTGAATTGTGTTGGTTCTTTTTGATTTGTGAATTTGGTTTTATACCATAGAACACTTTAACGATAGTCTTATTGATATATACCATGAGTCAGCAAATTACACCTTTAGGCTGGCCCACTCCAAACTTGATTTCTATAAGGTTTTTTGGTTTGTTTTTTTCTCAGAATACATCCATGCTTATTCATTTACCTAATAATGCCTGTCTACTTACTTCCTACAATGGCATATCTGAATAGCTACGATAGAGACCATATGACCCACAAAGCCTAAAATATTTACTATCTGGCCCTTTACAGGAAAAACTTGCTGACCCTTATACATACTAAAAAAGTTAAATTAGCACAGAAGATTCATAGTAATTTATCCGTATGTTACCCAACTATGAAAATTACTGCACTATCTTAGGTTGAGATGTCCCATCAAAAAGAGTTGAGAGTACGTTTGTAAGGTGCTGTAGGCTCTCATGTATAGGTGGTAATAAGTATTCAGTGATGGTGTATCCGTGACCGTTCACTGCCTCTAAATGCTTTTTAATGCATGTTATAACTTCAGTCTGTTGCGTTACTACTTTTTTCCTTTTTTCCTTTATGCTCCAAACTATATTTTTGTTCCTTCTTCTTCTGTTACATTGTAACACCAAGAAAAAATCTGTTGTCTTCATTTTATCATTAAAAAATATGTAGACTTTTTTTCCTGCCTTTGGAAGTTAATATGTTTGAAAATCCTCTGTTGAAATGATAAATTATAGTTTAGTTTAATCAGATAAAATAATGTACATTTTTTGTTCTATTTCTAGCCTACAACTGGAGTTTTGTATAAGGAAGATAATTATGTCATCATGACAACTACACATAAAGAAAAATATAAATGCATTCTTCCCCTAGTGGCAAGTGGGGACGAGGTAAGTTTTTGTAAATACATTGATAATTCCTGTTACCAAACATTTATTTAAAACATTGCAACTGCATACTTTAAAATAAAATTGAGTGACAGGTTTCTCAGTAATGCTGTCTTACCATAAAAATAGTAATCACATTATTCCTGAATTCTTAGATTATGTATATGTGACATTTTTTATAAAGAACTGCTAGTAAATAAATCTGTAGGTACCTTGTACTTTCTCATTACCTTAGCTCTTGCCCGTTTCTTCCTCCTAAAATGCGCTAACTGCCTCTTATCCATCCTTTAAGGCAATGACTTCTTTCAAGATGAAACAGAGGCAGCATGGTAAAATGGAAAGGACACCAGCCTAGGAGCCAGGAGGCTGAGGTATAGGCTATAGTTAGCTGTGGAACCTTGAACAAATTTGAAACTCAATTCCTCCACTCAATAAATTTTTTGAGCTAATTACAGAATATTTTCACAATCTCTAAAATGGCAGTATTAAATTCAGTGAGTGCTTTCTTAAGAAGTTTTGTTCAGATTTAAGATCTGTGAAAGAGAGCTATCTATTTCATTTTATTTTAAACCTTAAGACACAAATATACACATACACAATTATACACATATTTATGGCATTCAAGTCTGAAATGTAAAATTAGAAAACTGAGAAGTATCTTAAAACTTTCCAGTGTATTATGTAAGATTCAACTATTCGAGGCTTTTATAGCTAGAAATTCTCAAGTAGGTGTATAAGAATTGTTCAGGAAACTGATACTCAGAAACTTTTTTCTAAGAGAAGGAAGAATTGAAGATTTTTCTATGGCTCTGTGTTTTATACTTCAATTCTTTTCTTTTAATTGGAGTATAGTTGGTTTACAGTGTTGTGTTAGTTTCAGGTATATAGCAAAGTGAAGCAGTTATACATTACATATATACATTCTTCTTTAGATTCTTTTCCCATGTAGTCCATTACAGGGTATTGAGTAGAGTTCTCTGTGCTATACAGTAGGTCCTTACTATTAACAGTTATCTATTTTATATATAATAGTTTGTATATGTCAATTTTGATCCCCCAGTTTAGCTCCCTCCCCCACCTTTCCCTCTGGTAGCCATAAGTTTGTTTTCTACATCTGTGACTCTCTTTTTGGTTAATAAGTTCATTTGTACCATTTTTTTAGATTCCACATGCAAGCAATACCATATGATAGTTATCTTTCTCTGTGTGACTTCACTCAATATAGAAATCTCTAGGTCCATCCATGTTGCTGCATATATTTCAGTTCTTTTGAAAGAAATGGCATACCATAGGATCTTATTAAATCTTTTGACTTTTTCCCCTTTTATTTCCAAGCATTTGTGATTTGACCAATGAGTTAATAGCTAAACAGCAGAGTTGAAGAAAATTCCCAAATAATGATATTAAACTCTTAATTCTTTCATAGGAAGAAGAAAAAGATTATAAAGGCCCGAATCCAAGAGAGCTGTTGGAGCCCCTATTTAAACAAAGCAGTTGCTCCTACAGAGTATGTATTTTATGTTCACTTGATAATTAGAAAATAAATTTCCAGCAGCCAATAAACCCTTGAAAATGTAAATTCCTGCATAATATTGTATATGCGGCAAACACCCAGTAATATCACTTATCAAATATATCACTTACCAAACTGAATGTTTAAAAAGAAAGTTTCCTTATATACAATTTTAATAAAAAGTGCTCATTGTGTAGAAAATGGTCCCTTGGCTGGATGTTTATTACAGACCCCAGGTGTAGACCTATTTGCTTCACAGAATTTTTACATTTATCTAATTAGTGAAAACAGTGAATAGGCTTCAGAAATTTTATATTTTCTGAGGCATAGTAACAACTTTCATTTAATGAAAGTTTATTCTAAATCTTAGGAGAAATCTACTCAGTTGCTTAAAATATCAAAAAGTAATTCAGTTGAGTTATGTGGCTTTTGTATACATCCATCTCTCTTAGATTGAGTCTTACTGGACTTATGAAGTATGTCATGGAAAACACATTCGGCAGTACCATGAAGAGAAAGAAAGTGGTCAGGTATTTTTTCTTCAAACTATGAAATATGGAACATTATAAAATGAAAACTGTAATAATGAGATTTTTTAAAATTTGTGTTCTTTAAAAATGTATTTGCAAAATACTTAATACATCATTATTTTTTTTAATATAGAAAGTAAATATTCACGAGTACTACCTTGGAAATATGTTGGCTAAGAACCTTCTATCCGAAAAAGGTTTGTTTCTACAGAGTGATTTAGTAATAATGTTAGTATTTGGTTTAAAGTATATATTCAAATTGGAATTTAAAAGATCTTGTGGGAAGGACTTCTCTGATGGTCTAGAGGTTACAGACTCCATGCTTCCAGTGCAGGGGGCACAGGTTCAATCCCTGGTCAGGAAACTTGAGATATCACATGCCACATGGTGCAGCCAGTCGATTAAGAAAAAAAGATCTTGTTGGAATGAATTGTAAAACACTTAAATAAATTTCAAAGAATACCTTAGAAAACTTTTTCAAAGAGATCTTTTCATTATTTTTTGCTTTAACAAACATTGTTGCTTTTTTTCTACCTATTAATAAATTTTTAAGTCTGGTGACATATACATGTCATTGTTATATTTATATAGTGTTAGCTTTTGCTTGGTTTAAACAAAGTCTTTATATATGGAAATAGACATGTAGATATATCCCTCAAATTATGAAATGTTTTTATTAATCTCTATTATTCAAATTGGCCAACTCTTTTAAGAGTAAACCTTTCACTGAGATAAAAACATTTTAGAAGAAAACTTGTGACCAGTTTTTATGCCTCAAGTAGACTATTTCCTAGATAAAGATAAAATAATTAAATGACTATTCTTTCAAAAGAAACCATTTCAAGAAAATTAGCTTAAACTGGTAAGATAAAAATTATGTGTATGCTTTGAGTCTTCTTTAGAAAGAAGTTTAAGGTTACAAATTGAAAACTTAGTCATTTTATGTCTTGTATATAAGTCACCACTCGTTATTTATACTTACTTTTGTATTAATCCACAGAACAAGAAGCAGAAGAAGAGGAAAAATCAAAAGAGGCAAGTGATAATTGGTGATTTTTTACTCTGAACAGCTAAACACACATTTATGTAACTTAATTGACAGAATATAGCCAGGTGTTCTTTAACTGTCTATCAAATACCTCAAAGGATTTGGTCAAAGAAAATTTGCAATCTGTTAGGTTTTTCTGCAAAAGTTATCCTATATTGTTCTTATTTACTTTTAAGATTATACAAAAATAAATGAATTTATCAAAGATGTGTCTGGGAAAGTTTCTGTAATAGCATTATATCACTTCTGTGCTTAGCGGTGGTTCTTCCCCTCTATTTAACATTGCAAACAATTACAATAGGAGCTTTTACATTTTTTTTTTCTTTTGTTTGAACCCTGTCTCTTGTGGGTAAAACAGATAAACTGTATATGTAAATAACAAGCTACAAGACTCCAAGCTTCTTAAAAGCAGGGACTGTCTTTTATCTCTTTACTCTGCAGTGCAAAGTAGAATGCTAGATATAATATAGGCCTTTCATGAATGTTTATTGAATCTGAATGCATAATTGATGACTGAAAAGTAGGATTGTTTAAAAAACAACAATTCCTTAGGGTGACTAATTAAAATTTTAAGTGCCCTTGTGGTTTAAGGAATGACTTCTGAATCCTTAAAATTTCCATAAAGTTAAATAACTTACTGTTGGAGAATATTCCTACAAATGGTTTCATATCGTAATGATACTTCTATTAGAAGTAAAGTAAAATGGCGAAAAGTCTTACAAATTACTTAAAAGGGGTACCTGTAATTTAAAAAGGTGGCTTTGGAGAAATTGATTAGCTCTGCATAGACACACATAGCATTGCTATTTTAAAAGGTTTTAATTTTACAGACCACCTTTGAGATAAAATATTTATCTCAAAATATTTTGGCTCTGGAGGGTAGCAAGATGGAATTCAAAGTGTGAAATGATAAAGGAAGAGGAAGAAAAGGGTAAGGGAAGAAAACTCACATTTTTGAGCCCCAGTAGAGTAATGCTCAATTCTCCCTATAGCCTTTGGTTATGTATTATTATTCTGGTTTTACAAATGACAAGAACTGAAATTGGGTCAAAGTCGTAAGGCTGGTGAATTCAGAGCTGAGATTTGAACCCAGGATTTTCTAATTCCAGACATTAGCATGAAAACAACATACAAGAAACCTCAAAATATTTTTCTCTAGAATCTTTTATTTATTGCCTGTTTTAGATATAGCACTGACAGGGTACCAAAGTGATACAAGAGAAGCTCCCTGCCTCCAAAGAGCTTGCTTGGAGATATTATTAACAACATCTTTTTAAAGCCCGTCCATGTAATTTTTCTTGTGTTTGTTGATAAAAGTGTGGGAGCTAACTCCTTAGTAATCCTTGTCTTCTGAGGTGATCTCCTTTATTCTCCCATTCCGTAAAAATGTCTTCATTTGTCTTTTGTTGGTCTTGAATAGATTTACTTAAGAGTTTATATGCTGAGAAGGGTGTCTGTCAATAACAGGAAAGAAGAATAACCAGATTGATGAATCAGTGTAATATTTAGATTTCTGTTTTAGAAGATAGTATTAACTGTGTGGCCCCACTTTTTGACAAATCAAACTTCAGACTTATACTAGAATCTGAATTCTAACACAGGCATCCACTGAGGGTTTAGTGAAGAAAGCTTTGACCAGCCCAGTATAGGAAGTTTCTGTATTTTATCCTGGTCTCTTTCTTTATAACTATTGAAGATAATTCATATTAATTATGTCTTTGTAATCCTTTATATAAATGTACAACTTAATTTTAGCACCAAGTAAAAATTTCCTTTTATGCTGTATTAAATTAGCTCTGAAAATATGTATATATTCAAGTAAGAATATGAACCAAAAGAGCATTAGGAGAGCTTATAGAAAATACAGAAGTGTTACCATTATATTAAATAAATGTTAGTTTATAAATAAAATGTAGTGTTCTTCCTTTCAGAATAAGTGCTTCTCCCATCCTCACCCCACCTCTATTTCTAATGAAAAGTCTGTCTTATACTCTTTTTTTAAGATTCCCACTAAAAATATCGAAGGTCAGATGACACCCTACTATCCAGTGGGAATGGGAAATGGTACACCTTGTAGTTTGAAACAGAACCGGCCCAGATCAAGTACTGTGATGTACATATGTCATCCTGAATCTAAGCATGAAATTCTTTCAGTAGCTGAAGTTACAACTTGTGAATATGAAGTTGTCATTTTGACACCACTCTTGTGCAATCATCCTAAATATAGGTAGGATGTGGATTTAATATTTTAAACATGAAATGCACACGATTTAAAATGTTGTATGCTTAGCTTTAACACTTTGTTCTCACTGAACAGATTCAGAGCATCTCCTGTGAATGACATATTTTGCCAGTCACTACCAGGATCGCCGTTTAAACCCCTCACCCTGAGACAGTTGGAACAACAGGAAGAAATACTAAGGGTACCTTTTAGGAGAAACAAAGAGGTGTGAGAATTATCTAACAGTATTTTCTCAGTGCTTCCATTTCCAAAAATCATAACATATATCAGTATTTTAATGATTTCTGTGGTACGGTAATAGTAATTTATTTTCCTGACTCAAAATTGTCAATTCCAATTCTTTTGATTTTAATTTTCCTTATTCTAGTACTTCCCAGAAACTGTTTTAGCATTTTCTTACACTCATGATTCCATAATATTTTAAAGTTTGGCATCCTGTTCATTTCAGTTAAATTTTTCAGCTAGTTAACTGAACTTCCCAGCTAAGCCTCTTGAAAAAATAGACTACAGCCCATCTCCTAATACTTTATTTATTCTTCAACTCACTGCTATTTATTATCAAACCATCATTCTGTCATTCTCCTTAAATGGTTCTTACTAAGATCAACAACTGTCTTTGGTTCTAAATTTGCTAGACATGTACATAACTTGATCTTAGCTGAACATTTGAAGCTTGAACTTTTTCTCTTTTCTTTGCTTCAGGTCATTATCTTACTGGTTCTCTTCTCCTGTGTACTAGCTCTTTCTCTAATTCCTGCTTCTTAAAATGTTACAGTTCCCTTGGTTCTGTTCACAGGTCCTTTCTCTCCTTTTTGTACATTGTCTCCTTAAGTAAGCTCATCCACGACCATTCTTTCAACTCACATTTTCATGCCTGTGTATTATAAATATACATCTACAACCCTGACCTTTTCTCCTGAACTCAAATCACAATCACAATTATTAACATGTATTGAATCTTTACTGAAGAAGGGAGTGGCTACCCACTCCAGTATTCTTGCCTGGGAAATCACATGGACAGACAAGCCTGGTGGGCTACAGTACATGGGGTCTCAAAAGAGTCAGACTTAGCAACTAAACAACAATTGAGTCCTTACAGCTATTATCTAATCCTTACAACAGCATATAAGATATATTATTGCCCACCTTAACAGGTTAGGGAACTAAGGTCCAGAGGGGAAGTGACAAGTGATGGGTTAGAGATTACAATCAAAGTAGTCTGATTCTAGAATCTGTCCCTCTTAACCACTTGTCTCTACTGCTTCTCCCTTTTGATACGCCATCTTCCCTTTTCATCTGCCTATTGGACATATATGGGGCTTCCCTGGTGGCTCAGAGATTAAAGCGTCTGTCTCCAATGCGGGAGACCCAGGTTCCATCCCTGGATCGAGAAGATCCCCTGGAGAAGGAAATGGCAACCCACTCCAGTACTCTTGCCTGGAGAATCCCATGGACGGAGAAGCCTGGTAGACTACAATCCATGGGGTTACAAAGAGTCGGACACGACTGAGCGACTTCACTTTCTTTTCTATTGGACACATATACATTTTCAGTTATCTCAGACTTATCTTTTTTTTCCTCTTTCACAGTGACACTTTTCTTGTCTTTGCCATTCCTTTTAAAGCTGTGTGCTCTACCCAGTTGTCCAAGTCAGAAACCTGAGTCATTCTGCTTGTCTCTCAATGCCGTCAATGTTATCCTCTGACTGCTCTTCAAACCTGTCTTTAGTTCAGAACCTCATCATTTCTTAAGACCTAAAACCAATGTCACACATCTTCCTTCTAATCCTTCCCAAACAGCTGATAAAATGTTCTGTCTGAAATGAATATTTGATAATTTATTTAACTGTTTGGTATTTAACGTGATCTATAAGTCCATCCTAAAGGAGATCAGTCCTGGGTGTTCACTGTAAAGACTGATGTTGAAGTTGAAACACCAGTACTTTGGCCACCTAATGCAAAGAGGTGACTTATTTGAGAAGACCCTGATGCTGGGAAAGATTGAGGGTAGGAGGAGAAGGGGACGACAGAGGATGAGATGGTTGGATGGCGTCACCGACTCAATGGACAAGGGTTTGGGTAGACTCCGACAGTTGGTGATGGATAGGGAGGCCTGGCATGCTGCAATTCATGGGGTCGCAGAGTTGGACACGGCTGAGTGACTGAACTGATACCTCAAGATGAAATTGTTGTTCATACAATCATTTTATCAAAGAATAATAGAAGACCATTCATGATATGGCTTCAGCCTCATCTCTCATTTCCATTCCTTTGATGCCAGCTATTTTGAACAACTTAAGCATTTCCTAAAAGTACCACATTCTTTCCAACCTCCTTGACTGTGGATATACTGTTTTCCCTCTTCTGTTGTCTTCTCCCCTCCCTCCCTACACCTGATGAACTAATAGAAATTTGTCAGGGGTAAGCTTGAAGATCTGCTTTCAGTGTCACTTTGTTTGCAAATGAGCCAGGATTTCTAATGGATTACCTGCATATGAGATCAATGTTTCCTCTTCTGTGAGCTTGTATTTTATTCAGCCCTCTGGTATAGCACTTACATGGTTAAAATCGGTTGTTTTTCCTATGGTTCTTCATTAAAAGGGAGGGAAGATTTTTAAAATTTTCATTACTTGGAGTTTCCAGCTTCTTGTGTGATACCTAGTATGCTGTTAATATTTAACAGTAGGTTAATTATAACTACAAGGCCTTTATCGCCCCTTCCTCTTGAATACTTATTGTGAAAATATTACCAGACTCTTTGTGGATGTTATGAACCCTCCCATTATGATAAGGAGGAAACATTGTCTTAACCGTAATCTGCATTTGATTTGAAGTGCTGTATTGAAAGATTGGAAATGGAATTATTTTCTCATCTTCTTGATAATGATTTCAGTACTAACAAGTACTTAAAAGTCAGCCCCATCAAAATTCTTCACAAACCCAACTTTAATTATTCTTCAAGGAAGAAATGCAGTTTATTTTTCTTTTATGTGTTAAATCTGCAAATTGAAAAAAAATTTTTTTAAGCTATAGATGATAGCTATAATGCTTTCAAAATACCTAGCATCTTGATAGTACATGGTGATGTAATACTGTGAGTAATTACTTAGAACTAGTCATCTTTATCTCAGAATAATTTTTTTAGAAATTCAATTTATTACACATAACTTTTTATTTTAATATTTGGCATATGGTTTGCCTTTCAAGTTTGAACTAAGCTTTACCATAAAGAATTTTTTTTAAACAAAATATATATTTGGCTCTCCGATTGTTGTATCCAATTCTTTCCGACCCCTTGGCTATACCTGCCAGGCTCCTCTGTCCGTGGGATTTCCCAGGCAAGAATACTGGAGTGGGTTGCCATTTCCTTCTCAGGGGAATCTTCCCAATCCAGGGATCGAACCCACCTCTCCTGCATTGGCAAGCAGATTCGTTACCACTGAGCCACAGGGGAAGCCCTACGTTATTATACCACATTAATTTGGAAATTACTGGATTTATTAAGAATCTATTTTCTAAATTTCCAAACCCTGATTCAAAAACTACTATCATCTTGCTTTTATTGGGGTAATTTTCCTTAAAATGGAAGTAGATGTTCTATCCAAAAGAAACAATAATAAACGGTCATGTTTCTTTTTACCTCTTCCCCTTTTCTCAGCTACAGGTTTCACTGTGCAGTATTCTTCACTGACCTTGCTATAGGTCTCATGTATTCTAAGTAATTGTTTTACTCTATTAGACCTTATCATCTTATGAGTAGTAACTATGTCTCCTTCATTTTTAATACTCAGTATTTAAAATAGTGCCAAGAGCATAGTATAGGCTCTGGATGTAGAAAGAGCCTACATTCTATAAATGTAGAAAGAGCCATGTAAAAGTCAAGGTTTTTTTAAAAAAAAAAATGAGAAGGCATCTTGGCAGTCTTTGTTCTTAACACTGAAGAAGAGAGAGGATAAGGCATTGGTTTCCAACATAACCATCCAGTGACTCCTGTTATATAAGATGAAAACAAGAAAAGAACCAAAACTGGCCAGTGGCAACTGCATACATTTTACTGTTCAGTTTCTTTATTGTTATTTTATCCAGTTCATTGGTACACTTATTCCCTCAGTTGTGGTCTAGATTCATTTCCTCTCTGCTCACTGTCAGTACCCAGATAACGTCCAGATTCCAAATCATTGATTTCTTTCATAACTGTCCTCTTCTCTCCACCCCACTTGTCACTCCCTTAGGTTTGAGTCTCTTCATCTCTGGCCTGGGTTACTGAGCTCCTAACTTGACTCTCCACCTCCAGATTTGTTACTATCCCTTCATCCCTGTGACTGCTAAAGTAATTACTTAAAACTCTGATCATACCATATCTTTGCCTAAAACCTAAAAGTTAATGTTCAGACTTAGCATTACATAGTTTTCCACCGTGTGTTGCCTGCTTCTGTCTTTGGTTTTAACTGTCATACCATACCACACATCTTTGCTCTTACCTCTTTCTCAGGTTCATGTGCACTTACCCACAACACATAGCAGATTTTCACATAAGTCACAAATTATTAATGTTCCATGAATTAAGCAAGGGTTTTCTCTTTGTGGAGTCTTTCTGTTTCAGGTCTTCATCAGTCTGTTTGAATCACCCATACCTCTGTGAATCTGCTATTCCCTGCACCCTTCCTTTATTACACTGCAGTTTGCTCCAGGGCAGCAACCAGGTCCTGCTACATTTGAATAATTACAGCTAACATTCATATTCGTTCCCACTTAGCCCTTTATTAGCCTGCTTGTTATCCTTTCTTTATAGATAGTAACCACATTTTTTTAAACTAAATATAAAATCTAACAGATAGTGAAGTACTTAATAAGAATAATGAGACAAAACATACGGAGTAGAAATTATCTCTGTATTGTTAAGAATGGTCACCATACCCCTAACTGGTAGATGGAACTAACAATTGACTAGAGCTTTCTCTACTCTATTAAGTGTTGCAAAATTCATTTTCTTAAAGCACATTAAAAATGAGTAGGCAACTTTTATTTTCCAAATTTTGCAAAGTTAAAAAATAATAATTTAAGTCATATTGAAGCCTATAAATATGTGTTTAATTTTAGGAAGATTTGCAATCAACTAAGGAAGAGAGATTCCCAGCAATCCACAAACCCATTGCTGTTGGTTCTCAGCCAATGCTCACTGTTGGAACAACCCACATATCCAAATTGACAGATGACCAACTCATAAAAGAGTTCCTTAGTGGTTCCTATTGCTTTCACGGGGTGAGAAATAAACCTTCAGTTTAAGTATTTATCTTCCAGCTTTCACTTTGTATGTTATTTATCAAGAGACATTAGCAGCACTGAAGAAGATTTTTTGTCTATAGAGAAATGGCAGGATACTGGAAGCTTTCCAACAGACATTTCTCTACATCTCACTTAAGGCATAGTCATTATAATTTCTCTGTATTCACAGGCTAAAACTTGACCTTTACCTGATAAAATATATATATAAGAATTGCTTATTTAAATAAGTAATTCATGTGTGATTCTGGCTAACTGCTAGAATGGGCACCAATGATTGTATAGCCTGTATTTTGGTTATGAGCCTACATTAGCGCATTTAAAACTTGAGCTAATATCTGCAAAGGTGGAATTTTGCCTCTGACTCAACAGCTTCAGTTGAAAATAGGGTTATAAGTAGAATTTTCATTTTACTTTATTTTACCAAGAAAGTTATTCTCTGTATGTCCATTTTTTAAGTTTATTAATAATTTTTAATTGTGATTTTCAACCATATTATTGCTAGTACAATTTTTTTAATTACATATATGTCCATTACTATCATGTGGCAATATTGAGACAAACCCTGGTACCCCTTTCTCTGTACTGAAACTTGATCTGTTTCCTTTCCTGTAGGGTGTTGGTTGGTGGAAATATGAATTCTGCTATGGCAAACATGTACATCAATACCATGAGGTATGGCACAGCATTTATATCATTCTATCACTAAATGGTTTAAAGTTTCAAACATCTTTTGTGGAAAAATAGAGGAGTGGGGTTGGTGTTACTTTTAAATATGACATGATTTTAATATGGAAATATTCAACAAAACATCTCTAAATTCTGGGAAATGGAAAGCTTATTGTTAGGTAAGACTACATCAGTCATCTTAAAGTAACTTTGTTTATTAACTACTCAGATTCTTGCATTACTGTCAGTCTGGAAGAATAATACACTACTATGACTAACCTCTTCAGTTTTGGCTAAGAAATTAGTCATTTTATAACTCATATTTAGGAACATGAACGGTAAGATAGAATGTTGTCACTAGTGTCAGTAAAATAGGATAAATACAGTAAGTTTCTCAGCTGAAAGAAGGTACCATAAGGTCCAAGTTTAAGTTTTAAGATTAAATGCTCTTTATGCTTTCATTTATACTGTCATAAATCAGCATTCTCTCACACTTGAATCTCACACCTTAAAGCTGCTTCAGTTCTGAAGTTCAAGCCCAAATAGTTTTATTTGTACTTCGTTTAGTAAGGTAAACTACTAGACCCTGAAGACAAACATTAATATTAATAAATATTGATTTGGTTGTTTTAAAAGGCTCTTTATTCCCCAAAATAAATAACAACTGGTAATTAGAAATACCGTATTTGCCCTCCTGAGATGTTTTGAGCTGATCTTAAATTTCATGATGGATCATATCAGGAAAGATCAACTCACTTTCCACATTTAAATCATTCTGAAAAAATGTATGTGGCATCTGTAAACTAGGACTTTTTTTTTCTTCCATTAAACCTGAGCTGTCCCATTTCATCATGCTTTCCTCTTATTCTTGCTGCTTTGTTGATGTTTTATGTATTTTTTAATAACATTTATTAATACAAAAAAGATAAAGTACCATCTAAGTACAGTCCAGATAATACCCACTGGTTGTTTTTTTTTTTTTTTTTTAATTAAAGGAATATGTGCCAGAAATATAGAATGGAATGAAGTAAAATTCTCCTCCACTATTGTCCCATTTTTCAAAAGTAACATTTTCTTAGTTAACAACCAAAAGGGAAAAAAATAATGCATATACATAAATTTTGATGTAACCTTTTTATTTATACAGACAGGATATACTGAATGCACTTGTTCTTTTCACCTGGTATCTTGGAGGTCTTTCCATGTCAGCAACAACTGATTTCATTTTTTTCAGCAGGTACACAAAATTATGCCTATACACGCAGTGTATTAATTAGATCTCTACTGATGATCTTTGAGTTGTTTCCAGTTTCTGCTGTGATAGCATCTTAGTGAACATTTTTATTTTAAATAGTTGCGTTTGTAAACTTTTGCAAGTACGTTCATAGTACACACATCTAGAAATGTACTTGGTGGGTCAAAATATATGCATACTGAACAGTTGCCTCCAAAGGTTGGATCGTTTACATTTCCATTAATAATGAGTGTTTTCCTATACACTTGCCAACACTAGGTTTTATCAAACTTACCTTAGCTAAGGTAGTATAACCTAGAACTTTTCGAGGAACTCTGGTAGGAACTTTGGGGTATACAAAAATAATAGTAGCTAACAAACATAGTACTCACTGTATACCAGGCACTATTCTAAGTACTTTACACATAACATATTAACTCATGTAATGCTCATAAGAGATGAGTGTTGTTATTCTAAGATAAGGAAACTGAAGCAAAGATTTAGTAACTTGCCTAAAATCACATAGGTAGTAAATGGTGAAACCAGAATTCAAACCCAGACAATGTCTATAGCCACCCTTTTATTAAACAGTTTACTATGCCAGGCTAATACCTGTCTGTCTAGGAATTTGCGGTGTGGTTGCTAAAAGAATGTTTAATGGCTCTGTCTCTTCCACTAGGCAGTAAGCTCCACTATACAGTGGCTATGTGTTTTTGCCTCTGTAAGGGTTTTTAATTCTACTCATCAGATGTATACTAGTACCCAACATGGTCCTTGGCATAAAATACAAAGAAAAACAGGAAGACAGGAAAGAAAGAAAAATGAGAAAGAAGGAAGAAGTCCATGTAAAGGGCAGTATAGGGTGCATCATGTCAAATGAATAATATGGAAACTTGTATATAACGAGTAAGAGAGAGAGGCCAGAGATTTAAGTAGGAATCATAGTAGTATGTAGTTATAGTTTCTAGGTATGAGAGAGTAAACTCTAGTTGATGGGTGAGATGCTGGCAATAGACCAATAGAAGAGTGAAGCCAAGACCATCTCCAGGAAAGTGACAGGACTGATGAATGTAGAGTGAAGGGCAACAGAGTCAAAAATAACTACATCTGGACCTACTGACTAGAAAGTGCCAGTTTCATAATTCAGAGAACAAGAAATAAACAATAATGAGCTCAAATTTCTCCCCATCAAGTTTGACTAACATTATTACATCTAAACATAGATATCCAGTGTGCAGTTGAAGATAAGTTCTATAGCTTATAGCCCATCAGCATAAATGTCACCTTGATGTCAAACATTCATTGTCAGAAATATTTTTTCATATATTAGGACAAGGATAGTGGGAAAACCTCTGTGGTTGTGGGAACATGGAACCAAGAAGAACATATTGAATGGGCTAAGAAGAATACCGCTAGAGCCTATCACCTTCAAGATGATGGTACCCAGACAGTCAGGTAAATACTAACTTTATTCGTCTCTGGATCTTAGAATATTTAAAACTCAGAATATTGGAAAATGTTAATTTAAAATAAAATCTTTTTGTTTGTTTTTTTTTCTGGGACATTTTTTAGGTTAGTTTTTTTTAAAGAGGAAGCAACACAGTGTAATAGTTAAAGAGGAGTTTCTGAAGTCAGATACCTTGGATTCAAACACTGGTGACTCACCTACTACCCTGGTCAAATTACATAGTCTTTGCAAGCCTCACTTTTCATGTCTAGTAGTATTTGCCTCAGATAATTGTTATAACATTTAAATGAGGTAATTGGTGTAAAGTGTAGTGCCTGGCAATTGCATGCAATGAACTTTGACTACTTCCTTTGACAGTGTTGGTGTTAGTAACACTGCTGCAATTCCAGGTATTAGGTCTAACCCTGTTATAAAGCATTTTACCCCTTCATGTATAATCTTTACCTCTTTAAGTTACTTAATTCTCTTTAAATGTACTCTAGCATTCTCCTTTGTTATTTAACCGTTGCACAGTAGTGGTTGAAAATAGTTAAACAATGTCGTTTTGAAAAACTACTTCAACATTTCTTTGGGCTATTAGGTATATCTTGTTATAGCAGAAGGAAATTAATCTCTTCTTACCCAAGAATAACTAAGCTTTAGCTTTTCTTATAGTCCATTACCCAGTGATATTAAATCATTCATTCTTTTTCCTTCTCAGATGTTAACTTTGTCCTTCCTAGCACAGATGGTATTGAGAGATCTGTTTTTAGAATGTACTGACTTCTTGGACTGACCAAAATCAAAATTAGCAAAGTTAAGAGATAGGCATTTAAGTGTTAATATACTAAACAGACCAATTTTTTAAATGTTTATATTTTTCAAGTGAAAGTAGCTCATGGTATCATGTGCAACAAGTATTGAAGCACACAAGTATGAGGCTAACAAAATTAAACTTTTGTTTAGTTCCTGCTCTTTGGAATTTATAGCTTAGCATAGGCTTTACCTTCTTACTCCTGCATTACATTATTTTAAGGAGTGCAGCTAAATGGAGGGTAGGAAGAAGGGAAAACTGACAGAGCAAACAATATTCAGGGTAGGGGAAAAGAAGAGCTGGGGAAGCGCTTAACTTTAAAAGAAAACTTTTTAAAAAGCAGTTTAACCTTAATTATTTGTATACAAGTAAATAATATGCAAGTTATTAATAAGATCATTCTTATTAATTAAACCACTAAGAAATATCTCAATTTGATATTCTATAGAACCTGAAAGACTTTCTCTGTGACATAACCTTAAAATATGTATTTTTAAGGAATATAGGTAGATTTTTTTACTTAATGCAAAATTGAGCCCTCTAACCATCTTCTCACCCTACCCATTAAAGTTACTCTGAATGAATGAAGTTCTAGTTTAATAAAACTTGTTTGTTTTTCTGACTCAGGATGGTGTCACATTTTTATGGAAATGGAGATATTTGTGATATTACTGACAAACCAAGACAGGTGACTGTAAAACTAAAGTAAGTTTTAGTTTTCATGCTTTATGCCTTTCTCTTTAATTTGCTTCCTATGGGCAAAAGTTTATATAAGATATAATTATAGATAATTATATTTATTTATAATACAATTTTTCACAAAATAGTTTTATTGGAAGATAGTAAAATCATAATTGTAATTGTTATTATTTTAATAGTTATTGTCGAATTAGGCTATTTCAATTATTAATTGTACAGAACTACTTACAAGATATTTTTATCCTTGAAAAGAAAGAAAATAATTTTGTGTGGTTTGGGCAATAGCTTAAAGTACTCTCTGTTTTAGGTGTAAAGAATCAGATTCTCCTCATGCTGTCACTGTATATATGCTAGAGCCTCACTCTTGTCAGTATATCCTTGGGGTAAGTGGAAAACTAATACTCAGGAATTCAGTTTGGGGCCACATTTAATGTTTAGCATTAAGTCTAGAAAGGATGTTCAGTAGTCTCCAGAATTTAATATAGCCCTCATATCACCTCTGTAAAAATTGAAATCTTTTTTATTGAGGTATAATTTATAAAATTTTTTAAAATGCCAAGTTCCTAAGTGTTGAGTCTGAGTTTTGGAAAAATTTTGCCCGTCATCTATTTCTGGGACTCTGATTAAAACATGCTTATTTCAAGTTGTCCCCAAATCTTCTTTTATCTTATTCTTACCTTTTTCTTGTGTCAATTTGGGCCACATCTTTTCTGTTGAATTATCTTCAAGTTCATTGATTCTTTCCTCTGCTGTGTCCTGTCCACCTCTGAATGAATTTATCTCTGCTATATTTTTCATTTCTAACATTGCTCTTCAGTTTTTTTTTTATCGTTTTATTTTTTCTGTTAAAATCCCCCATCTATTCACACATGTTGTCTATGTTTTCCACTTATTTCCTCTAATTTCCTCCATTATATTTATTATCATTATCTTAAATTTGATAATTTTAACACCTGGCCCATCTTTGGCCATTTTTCTTTACCCTTTTCTTGAATGGTGCAACTGATTATTTTGCCATATTATTCTACATTTTGTTATGTAAGACCTAGCTATGTATTTCTCTCTTTTTCTTGCCCTTTACTCCTTTTCTTTCTTATATCTTTTACTTAAAGATAAAAATACTTACTTACCTATCTAGCATTTTATATGGATGACTAAAAATTGTTTTCTAAAAAATTCACTTTGTAGAAATAACATTGGATGACTTATCCAAAGGACTCATATAAATTTACCAAATTTATATGTATTCATTCAGCAGAATACTGAATAAAGTATTCAGCTTAGCAACTTTAAAATGGTTTTATTATCGTTCTTTAGGTTGAATCTCCAGTGATCTGTAAAATCTTAGATACAGCAGATGAAAATGGACTGCTTTCTCTCCCCAACTAAAGGATAGGAAAGTTCAGGGGAAAAAAACCATTGGAAGTCACGATGATTATCTGACCATTGTCCTGTTACAGAGCTCTCAGTCACTGGACCTCATATAAAGGATTGTATAAAAGGACTCTAAACCACTTTGTGAATATATATGTGTATATAAGAAGTTATTGATAAACTTCTAAGGCAGATATTTGTCTCACCTTTTTCATTTTTGTTGTGTCTTAGGAACTGATTGTGTGTCTTTCTTTGCTTGGATGATGTGATTCCAAAATAAATCTTGTCCAAGCAATTTAGAGTTCATCCTAATGAAATGTCATATAATTGTTGTACCTATTGAAAGTTTTTAAATAATAGATTTATTATGTAAATTATATATAGCTAGTAGATAATGAAGAAAGAAATTGATAGGTTGTTTAAATGAGAGACTGTTAAATATGTAAATTCTAGTGCCTGAAATCTTTTCAGCAAATTTTTATTTAGCAACTGCTCTCTGCCAGGTATTAAACCAGAAACTGGGCACACTGTGAAGCCTCATGTGTAAATTTTCTTTTCCTCCATTAACTTCAAGAGACTCTTATTGCCATAGGTTGCTTCTCTTTCAGAACTTTTATCTGTTTCTATCTATATCATATCTCCTTGACATGAGTGTGTTTTCCCCCAAAATATGTACCTGGTATAGACAGTAAATCATTCTTACCTTTTGATTTAGAATGATTAATCTTAACAAAGCACACTGTGCTGGCTGTCCTTTGTACTTGCCTACTGTATACTACAGATTTTAGTTCTGGACAACTTTACATCACAGTATCTATTTTAAAGTGAATAAACTGTCCACAAGCCGTGTTGTCATGCAGTCAATGGCAGGTTATTCAGTTTCTTTATTTTCTCCATTACTCTGCTTCACACATCATCCTGTTGTATTTTGGGCATACATGTCTAAATAAGGACAGAAAAGCAGACATAAAATTTTTTACTTTTCTTCCTTTTCAGCAGTCTGGTCAAAGATAGTTTGAGAAAAGGTGAATACAGTTGATTATTGGAAGGCTTTCTGTACGTTTTAGTAGTAGGAAGCAGCATACATCGTAATAGCATGTACTTTGAATCCTTAGGCCCAGATACTCTCTTTGACTTACTAACTGTGTGATCCTGGACAGAGCAGTTAACCATTTCCAGCCTCGCTTCCTCTTTTGTAGAGAGACTGCTTATTACTTGATAAGGTGGTTGTATCAGTGTATTAAATTTCTCTATTTTTAAAAAGCCTAGCCCCAGTACTTAACACCAGGTTCCCAATAAGTATTAGTTTATTTTCCTAATACTTCCCCTGTCTCCTATTTCCTCTTGCTACCTCGATTGTGCAGCCATTCTTCCATGTAAGTGGGCTGAATTCCTAATAGGAAGGAAAACAGGCTCACCTACAATATGCCTAATGGACTTTGAGAAGTCTTTCTCAAAGTGGAATCTCTATTAACCGAAGTGAAAGCTGCTTAGTTTTGTCCAACTCTTTGCGACCCCATGGACTATATACAGTCCATGGAATTCTCCAGACCAGAACACTGGAGTGGGTAGCCATTCCCTTCTCTGTGGGATCTTCCCAACTCAGGGGTTGAACCCAGGTCTCCCACATTGCAGGCAGATTCTTTACCAGGTGAGCCACAGGGAAGTCCAATCTCTATTAAGGTGGGTGCTAAATCAGATTCTTTATGCCAGAGCCTAATTATATGCATTTTGAATGTTTCTGAGTGGTACTCTTTATTTTCAATAATTTCTCCTCTGCTTGAGGATTACTGACTTAGGCACTTAAAACAACTTCACACATCCTAGACTTCCTGATTAGGGTGTCTGGAAAATCACTAGCACCTCATCTTTACAGGAAGGTTGAATAATAATAATACCCAAGTAAGACGGTAGGTGTTGCAAGAGGGCATCAGAGGGCAGACACACTGACAACATAATCACAGAAAACTAGTCAATCTAATCAAACGGACCACAGCCTTGTCTAACTCAGTGAAACTAAGGCATGCCGTGTGGGGCCACCCAAGATCAGCGGGTCACGGTGGAGAGATCTGACAGAATGTGGTCCACTGGAGAAGGGAATGGCAAACCACTTGAGTATTCTTGCCTTGAGAACCTCATGAACAGTATGAAAAGGCAAAATGATAGGATACTGAAACAGGAACTCCCCAGGTCAGTAGGTGCCCAATACGCTACTGGAGATCAGTGGAGAAATAACTCCAGAAAGAATGAAGGGATGGAGCCAAAGCAAAAACAATACCCAGCTATAGATGTGACTGGTGATAGAAGCAAGGTCCGATGCTGTAAAGAGCAATATTGCATAGGAACCTGGAATGTCAGATCCATGAATCAAGGCAAATTGGAAGTGGTCAAACAGGAGATGGCAAGGGTAAACGTTGACATTCTAGGAATCAGCGAACTAAAACGGACTGGAATGGGTGAATTTAACTCAGATGACCATTATATCTACTACTGAGGGCAGGAATCCCTTAGAAGAAATGGAGTAGCCATCATGGTCAACAAAAGAGTCCAAAATGCAGTACTTGGATGCAGTCTCAAAAACGACAGAATGATCTCTGTTCGTTTCCAAGGCAAACCATTCAATATCACAGTTACCCAAGTCTGTGCCCCAACCAGTAATGCTGAAGAAGCTGAAGCTGAACGGTTTTATGAAGACCTACAAGACCTTTTAGAACTAACACCAAAAAAGATGTCCTTTTCATTATAGGGAACTGGAATACAAAAGTAGGAAGTCAAGAAACACCTGGAGTAACAGGCAAGTTTGCCCTTGGAATACAGAATGAAGCAGGAGTAAGTCGCTCAGTCGTGTCCGACTCTTTGCAACCCCATGGACTGTAGCCCACCAGGTTCCTCTGTCCATATGATTTTCCAGGCAAGAGTGCTGGAGTGGATTGCCATTTCCTCCTCCAGAGGATCTTCCCGAACCAGGGGTCGAACCTGGGTCTTCCGCATTGCAGGCAGACGCTTTACCGTCTGAGCCACCAGGGAATGAAGCAGGGCAAAGGCTAATGGAGTTTTTCCAAGACAACACACTGGTCATAGCAAAACCCTCTTACAACAACACAAGAGAAGACTCTACACATGGACATCACCAGATGGTCAACACCAAAATCAGATTGATTATATTCTTTGCAGCCAAAGATGGAGAAGCTCTATACAGTCAGCAAAAACAAGACTTGGAGCTGACTGTGGCTCAGATCATGAACTCCTTATTGCCAAATTCAGACTTAAATTGAAGAAAGTAGGGAAAACCGCTAGACCATTCAGGTATTCCTAAATCAAACTCCTTATGATTATACAGTGGAAGTGAGAAATAGATTTAAGGGACTAGATCTGATAGAGTGCTTGATGAACTATGAACGGAGGTTCGTGACATTGTTCAGGAGACGGATCAAGACCATCCCCATGGAAAAGGAATGCAAAAAAGCAAAATGGCTGTCTGGGGAGGCCTTACAAATAGCTGTGAAAAGAAGAGAAGCAAAAAGCAAAGCAGAAAAGGAAAGATATACTCATTTGAATGCAGAGTTCCAAAGAAGAGCAAGAAGAGATAAGAAAAGCCTTCTTCAGCAATCAATGCAAAGAAATAGAGGAAAACAACAGAATGGGAAAGACTAGCGATCTCTTCAAGAAAATTAGAGGTATCAAGGGAACATTTCATGCAAAGATGGTCTCAATAAAGGACAGAAATGGTATGGACCTAACAGAAGCAGAAGATATTAAGAAGAGGTGGCAAGAATACACAGAAGTTCAGTTCAGTCGCTCAGTCGTGTCCGACTCTTTGCAACCCCATGAATTGCAGCACGCCAGGCCTCCCTGTCCATCACCATCTCCCGGAGTTCACTCAGACTCACGTCCATCGAGTCTGTGATGCCATCCAGCCATCTCATCCTCGGTCGTCCCCTTCTCCTCCTGCCCCCAATCCCTCCCAGCATCAGAGTCTTTTCCAATGAGTCAGCTCTTCTCATGAGATGGCCAAAGTACTGGAGTTTCAGCTTTAGCATCATTCCTTCCAAAGAACACCCAGGACTGATCTCCTTCAGAATGGACTGGTTGGATCTCCTTGCAGTCCAAGGGACTCTCAAGAGTCTTCTCCAACACCACACTTCAAAAGCATCAATTCTTCGATGCTCAGCCTTCTTCATAGTCCAACTCTCATATCCATACATGAACACAGGAAAAACCATAGCCTTGACTAGACGGACCTTAGTCGGCCAAGTGATGTCTCTGCTTTTGAATATACTATTAGGTTGGTCATAACCTTTCTTCCAAGGAGTAAGCGTCTTTTAATTTCATGGCTGCAGTCACCATCTGCAGGGATTTTGGAGCCCAGAAAAATAAAGTCTGACACTGTTTCCACTGTTTCCCCATCTGTTTCCCATGAAGTGATGGGACCAGATGCCATGATCTTTGTTTTCTGGATGTTGAGCTTTAAGCCAACTTTTTCGCTCTCCTCTTTCACTTTCATCAAGAGGATTTTTAGCTCCTCTTCACTTTCTGCCATAAGGGTGGTGTCATCTGCATATCTGAGGTTATTGATATTTCTCCCAGCAGTCTTGATTCCAGCTTGTGTTTCTTCCAGTCCAGCGTTTCTCATGATGTACTCTGCATACAAATTAAATAAGCAGGGTGACAATATACAGCCTTGACGTACTCCTTTTCCTATTTGGAACCAGGCTGTTGTTCTATGTCCTGTTCTAACTGTTGCTTCCTGACCTGCATACAGGTTTCTCAAGAGGCAGGTCAGGTGGTCTGGTATTCCCATCGCTTTCAGAATTCTCCACACTTTATTGTGATCCACACAGTCAAAGGCTTTGGCATAGTCAATAAAACAGAAGTAGATGTTTTTCTGGAACTCTCTTGCTTTTTCCATGATCCAGTGGATGTTGGCAATTTGATCTCTGGTTCCTCTGCCTTTTCTAAAACAAGCTTGAACATCAGGGAGTTCACGGTTCACGTATTGCTGAAGCCTGGCTGGGAGAATTTTGATGATTACTTTGCTAGCATGTGAGATGAGTGCAATTGTGCAGTACTTTGAGCATTCTTTGGCATTGCCTTTCTTTGGGATTGGAATGAAAACTGACCTTTTCCAGTCCTGTGGCCACTGCTGAGTTTTCCAAATTTGCTGGCATATTGAGTGCAGCACTTTCACAGCATCATGTTTCAGAATGTGGTCCACTGGAAAAGGTAATGGCAAGCCACTTCAGTATTCTTGCCTTGAGAACCCCATGAACAGTATGAAAAGACAAAATGGTAGGATACCGAAAGAGGAACTCCCCAGGTCATTAGGTGCCCAGTATGCTACTAGAGATCACTGGAGAAATAACTCCAGAAAGAATGAAGCGATGGAGCCAAAGCAAAATCAGTACCCAGTTGTGGATCTGACTGGTGATAGAAGCAAGATCTGATGCTATAAAGAGCAATATTGCATAGGAACCTGGAATGTCAGGTCCATGAATCAAGGCAAATTGGAAGTGGTCACACAAGAGATGGCAAGGGTGAACGTCGACATTCTAGGAATCAGTGAACTAAAATGGACTGGAATGGGTGAATTTAACTCAGATGACCATTATATCTACTACTGCGGGCAGGAATCCCTCAGAAGAAATGGAGTATCCATCATGGTCAACAAAAGAGTCCGAAATGCAGTACTTGGATGCCATCTCAAAAATGACAGAATGATCTCTGTTCATCTCCAAGGAAAACCATTCAATATCACAGTTGTCCAAGTCTATGCCCCAACCAGTAATGCTGAAGAAGCTGAAATTGAACGGTTTTATAAAGACCTACAAGACCTTTTAGAACTAACACCAAAAAAGATGTCCTTTTCATTATAGGGAACTGGAATGCAAAAGTAGAAAGTCAAGAAACACCTATAGTAACAGGCAAATTTGTCCTTGGAATGCAGAATGAAGCAGGGCCAAGAGTAATAGAGTTTTGCCAAGAGAATGCACTGGTCATAGCAAACACCCTCTTACAACAACACAAGAGAAGACCCTACACGAGGACATCACCAGACGGTCAACACCGAAATCAGATTGATTATATTCTTTGCAGCCAAAGATGGAGAAGCTCTATACAATCAACAAAAACAAGACTTGGAGCTGACTGTGGCTCAGATCATGAACTCCTTACTACCAAATTCAGACTCAGATTGAAGAAAATAAGGAAAACCACTAGACCATTCAGGTATGACCTAAATCAAATTCCTTATGATTATACAGTGGAAGTGAGAAATAGATTTAAGGGACTAGATCTGATAGATAGAGTGCCTGATGAACTATGGAATGAAGTTCATGACATTGTACAGGAGACAGAGAGCAAGACCATCCCCATGGAAAAGGAATGCAAAAAAGCAAAATGGCTGTCTGGGGAGGCCTTACAAATAGCTGTGAAAAGAAGAGACGCAAAAAGCAAAGCAGAAAAGGAAAGATATAAGCATCTGAATGCAGAGTTCCAAAGAATAGCAAGAAGAGATAAGAAAGCCTTCTTCAGCGATCAATGCAAAGAAATAGAGGAAAACAACAGAATGGGAAAGACTAGAGATCTCCTCAAGAAAATTAGAGATACCAAGGGAACATTTCATGCAAAGATGGGCTCGATGAAAGACAGAAATGGTATGGACCTAACAGAAGCAGAAGATATTAGGAAGAGGTGGCAAGAATACACGGAAGAACTGTACAAAAAAGATCTTCATGACCCAGATAATCATGATGATGTGATCACTAATTTAGAGCCAGACATCTTGGAATGCGAAGTCAAGTGGGTCTTAGAAAGCATCACTACAAACAAAGCTAGTGGAGGTGATGGAATACACAGAAGAACTATACAAAAAAGATCTTCATGACCAACATAATCACGAGGTGTCATCACTCACCTAGAGCCAGACATCCTGGAATGTGAAGTCAGATGGGCCTTAGAAAGCGTCACTACGAACAAAGCTAATGGAGGTGATGGAATTCCAGTTGAGCTATTTCAAATCCTTAAAGATAATGGTGTGAAAGTGCTGCACTCAATATGCCAGCAAATTTGGAAAACTCAGCAGTGGCCACAGGACTGGTAAAGGTCAGTTTTCATTCCAATCCCAAAGAAAGGCAATGCCAAAGAATGCTCAAAGTACTGCACAATTGCACTCATCTCACATGCTAGTAAAGTAATGCCCAAAATTCTCCAAGCCAGGCTTCAGCAGTATGTGAACCATGAAATTCCAGATGTTCAAGCTTGTTTTAGAAAAGGCAGAGGAAACAGAGATCAAATTGCCAACATCCACTGGATCATGGAAAAAGCAAGAGAGTTCCAGAAAAACATCTATTTCTGCTTTATTGACTATGCCAAAGCCTTTGACTGTGTGGATCACAATAAACTGTGTAGAATTCTGAAAGAGGTGGAAATACCAGACCACCTAACCTTCTTGAGAAACCTATATGCAGGTCAGGAAGCAACAGTTAGAACTGGACATGGAACAACAGACTGGTTCCAAATAGGAAAAGGAGTATGTCAAGGCTGTATATTGTCACCCTGCTATTTAATTTATATGCAGAGTACATCATGAGAAACGCTGGACTGGAAGAAACACAAGCTGGAATCAAGATTGCCAGGAGAAATACCAATAACCTCAGATATGCAGATGACACCACCCTTATGGCAGAAAGTGAAGAGGAACTCAAAAGCCTCTTGATGAAAGTGAAAGAGGACAATGAAAAAGTTGGCTTAAAGCTCAGATTCAGAAAACGAAGATCATGGCATCCGGTCCCATCACTTCATGGGAAACAGATTGGGAAACAGTGGAAACAGTGTCAGACTTTTGGGGGGGGGGAGGGGGGGGCGGGCTCCAAAATCACTGCAGATGGTGATTGCAGCCATGAAATTATAAGACACTTACTCCTTGGAAGGAAAGTTATGACCAACTCAGATAGCATATTCAAAAGTAGAGACATTACTTTGTCAACAAAGGTCCATCTAGTCAAGGCTATGGTTTTTCCAGTGGTCATGTATGGATGTGAGAGTTGGACTGTGAAGAAAGCTGAAGAATTGATGCTTTTGAAGTGTGGTGTTGGAGAAGACTCTTGAGAGTCCCTTGGACTGCAAGGAGATCCAACCAATCCATTCTGAAGGAGATCAGTCCTGGGTGTTCTTTGGAAGGAATGATGCTAAAGCTGAAACTCCAGTACTTTGGCCACCTCATGAGAAGAGTTGACTCATTGGAAAAGACTCTGATGCTGGGAGGGATTGGGGGAGGAGGAGAAGGGGACGACCGAGGATGAGATGGCTGGATGGCATCACCGACTCGATGGACGTGAGTCTGAGTGAACTCCAGGAGATGGTGATGGACAGGGAGGCCTGGCATGCTGCAATTCATGGGGTTGCAAAGAGTCGGACACGACTGAGCGACTGAACTGAACTGAACTAAATAATAATAGTAAGTTCAGATGTGTCCAACTCTGCGACCCCTTGGACTTCAGCATGCCAGGCTTCTGTGTCCATCACCAACTCCGGAACCTACTCAAACTCATTTCCATAGAGTTGGTGATGCCATCCAACCATCTCATCCTCTGTTGTCCCCTTTTCCTGCCTTCAATCTTTCCCAGCATCAGGGTCTTTTCCAATAGTCATTTCTTCACATCAGGTGGCCAAAGTATTGGAGTTTCAGCTTCAGCATCGGTCCTTCCAGTGAATATTCAGGACTGATTTCCTTTAGAATTGACAGGTTGGATCTCTTTGCTGTCCAAGGGACAGGTTGTGACACAGACTTTTTTCGAACTTTTTTCAGCTTTACCTGCGTTTCTTCAAAATGCCACTAGATGGGGCCTTGTTTATATACTCATACCCCTATATCCTTGATTAAAAAGACTGGCAACAAAGGCAACAAATTATATTGGCTAAAGTGAATAGTAAACTTTGTGTATAGTTCTTGGTGAACTATCCTTTTCAGTTAGTCTGATATACAAAAAAGGCCTGACATGATTTTTGACAAAGCTTAAACTTGGTAGTACATAATCAAGCCAAATTACTAACCCAGTTGCATCAAATAGCTAACACAACCCTAACCCAAAGCAAATAAAGGCTGGCCTGACAATCTCAGAACTTAACAAAATGGGGAAAAAAAAAAGAAAAGAACTTACAAAATGGAAAGGAGAAAGGCAAAATTACGAACAAATGGAATATAGGGCTTGTGGTGTTTTGAATCCACACAATTTGTAAACTTTCAAGAATTTTAGAACTTTTTATATGTGAAACAAAAAGTTCATCAAAAGCAAGTAAATCAAGTGAAATTTCTAGTAATGTTAATCATCTCAACTATGGAAGAAATTTGTGAGATTATGAAATAAACCTCTCACGTCTGATCATATACTACATTATATATTTCAAATATGTTAAATTGCTTTCCAGCGCCTTTCAATAGACTAAATTATGCTTTGCCTTAAATTTAAGACAAAATATAGCTTGTTGTATATTTGCCTGAATCACAAACATAATTTTCATTATGTAAAGAAAGAATGCAAAAAATCAAACTTCATTGAAAGTACAGCAAACTAGATTATACAACCCAGTGAGTCAAATCTGTTTTACTATCTAAATTTACTGAGTAACACAACCAAAAATAAATGAACTTTGATAGATTCTAAAAGCTTCCCCTTCCTCAATAAATCAGTAGTTTGCAAATTAGTCTCCAGTCGTCTTTAATGGCAATAAAAGCCAACTTACTCATTTAAGAATTCTATCCAAGGACTTCTCTGTGGTACAGTGGTTGAGAATTCCACCTGCCAGTGTGGGGGACCTGGGTTCAATACACGGTTCAGGAAGATTGCATATGCCGCAGGGCAACTAAGTCCGTGCGCTGAAACCACTGGGTGCCCGCGCTCCGCGACAGGAGAAGCCAGGGCAGTAAGAAGCCCACACACCACGACTAGAAAACGCACACATGCAGCAGCGAGGGCCCACCCAGCACAGCCAAAACTAGACAGTGAATAATGTTTAAAAGATTGTGTACACTTAAAAATTCTATCAGAGCTCCAAATATTATCCTATAGATTAGAAAATATTAATAATTGGTCAAGGAAATTGGAGGTCATTTTTTTTCCTGGATTAGTTTTTCATACTTACAGTTATTAATGTTCTTAAGCCATCTTAATGAATCATTGGTTGGAAAAACTTTCATTAACCACCTTCAAGAAAGTGTTTCACTCCCCAAAGGAGCCAGCTGTGAACAATCTTGAGTCATTATTTGAATTTCGGATAACAGGGTATCCCAGACCCTGCTTTTTTTTTTTTTTTTTTTTTGCCTCTGGCCTCACGGTGTCATGCGGGTCCTAGTTCCCTGACCCAGGGATTGACCCCTTGCCCCTGCGGTAGAAACGCAGACTCTGCTTTTATAATAATAAAAGTAACTGTCATTCTTGAACATTTTTTGAATAGTAGGCACTAGGCTAAACCCATAGATATGCTATGTTCACAACCCTGTGAGTTAGGATTACTATCTTTAACTCACAGGTAAGGAAAATGAGGCTACAAGAATTGAACTAAACTGTAACTGGCTGAGCCAACATTTGAATCCGTTTAGATTCCAGAGTCCATGTTTGTACATAATATGCCATAGTGCTTTCTAGTCACAGAGCATCTGGCCAGTTAACCATTCTCAATTATCATCTTCCACCTGAGAGGGACTCAGAAAATGTCCTGCAAAAAGCAGGAAATGACTGATTTTGTCCTGGTAATATATGACACCGTTGTTTTTTTTTTTTCCCCCCACTAACCTTTCTTAAGCTAATGCAACCCACAAATCTGGCAAATGACTGTTCACTAACAAGATTAATTGGAAATTATGGCTTGGTTAAATGCCATCAAATCCTACCTTCTTTGATAATCCTCTTGTGATAGTAAACAATGCAAGTGCAACTAGATCCTCTAGATCCAGATTGTATTTATGATTTAAATGATAAAAATCCCTTTATCTTGTATTTATCAGAGTAAAGAATATGGCTGTTTCCCCTCAGACCTTGCATAAAACTGACACTCTCCAATTATTCGCTGAGTAAATGATTGACACTTCATCCTTTTTGTTTTTTAGTCACTAAGTTGTGTCCAACTCTTTTTGTTTCTTAACTGTGTAAGCCTAAGTGTGAGTGTGCGTGTGTTAGTTGCTCAGTCGTTCCAACGTTGTGACCTTATGGACTGCAGCTCACCAGGATCCTCTGTTCATGGGATTTTCCGGGCAAGAGTACTGGAGTAAGTTGCCATTCCCTTCTTCAAGGGATCTTCCCGACCCAGGGATTGAACCTGCACCGTGTCTCCTGCATTGGCAGGCCAATTCCTTACCCCCAAGCCACCAGGGAAGCCCTCATTCTCTCTTACCCACACCTTATAAAATCTAACTCAGCTATTCCAATTCCCATGGGTCTCCTGACAGTCCTTATTTTTCAGTGTTCGGTGCTTGGAGGAAAAACATATTTAGCTTAATTTTACAATGGTTGAGAAAGAAAGGCGTAGAATTATCCAGTTTTTCTGCCTGTATTCCTTTTCACTCAAGTGTCCCCTACACTCACAGATTATTTAATTTGTTGATGCCTTACACTGCTTTCCTATGGTTCCATTTGAGGCTTCTCCCTCCTAACAGGAGTACAATGTGTCTCCTTACAGGGTTTCATTTCCCCCACTTGTGGGCAATGACTTACTAAAGCCCCTGACCTCAAAGTTAAGAAAATTATTTTTTCTCTTTTCTTGGCCTTGCCACCCAGCTTGTGGGATCTTAGTTCCCTGACCAGAGATTGAACCAGCAGTGATAACGCCAAGTCCTAAACTAACCACTGGACCACCAGGGAATTCCCAAGAAATTTAAACTTTCAGTCTCCACCCCATGAACTAAAGACATGCTAGTTCCGAGGTAGTTTGAACTCCTCAAAGAAAATATCTAACATTATGGTTCTCTGTGAAGAATATAATTCCCAGTCATACCTTTCCTCAGAGTAATACTAATAAAATCAGTTCTTACATTTCTTTGACATACACTGTTGCTAAACCCAATCAAATGAGCAAGAAGCTTTTGTGAATTCTTGTTAATGTCAGATATGAAATGTACTGAATCTGAAGCATTTACACAGTTTACAAAACCTATCCTAGTTCCACGGCCCCAGAAGACAAGCATAAAGCCCTCTTTGTGAACTGCTCTACTTTTTAAGGCCTTTCTGGCATCTGAACAAGGTACATTTTGCAAAACATCATTCTTTGCATAAGAATCAAGGTTCCCATTTGAAAGATCTCCACTCATCAGCATGCTACAAGCAGCTGAAGGTTCTAGAAAGTGTCAAAAGGGCAAACTGTCACAGAAATGGAACTCAAAGAAACAAATTGAACGTATCTTGGCACCAGATAAGTGTATTTATTTTTTTTTAATCAGAATTAATTCTTTATTGGAGTAAAGGAAGGAAAATTCACTATTTTGTCCATAAACAATAAAGTGATATTTTTACTTTGGTAAAATTAATCTAAAGGCATTGGACCTAAATAGATTACCTGTTAACTATCTCTTATTGAAAGTAAAAACTCTCTGAATCTGCACCTTTATTCAAATTGTCACCTACTTTAAAGTAATTTGTATCCTCTCTTTTGTCCCTCCAAGAACCAATTACTCCTTTTCTCCTTAACTCCTTTGTGGTTGCTGAAGTTTTCTTTCATCCTCAGCGTCCTCAGGCTGCATTATGAGCCAAGAAATTCAAATGAGAATGAATGCAGGTTGTCTGGCATCTCCAGGGCAGCCAGGGTGGTCCCTTGAGAAAAGATGCCTTTAGAGCTGGTCTCCTAACTGAGTAAACAGAGAAACAATGTGCTTTGTATTCCTTCTAAATCAAGACCTATATCCCCTTTCATCAGTGACTTGCTGATAATCATCCTGGGAATACAGAGAGAGATACAAAAGTAACAACCATGGGGAAATTGTAAGCCAGTCAGAGACTTGGGTTGACATCACTCACAGGCTTTATCCATTCAATCATGTATTATATGATTCATTTAGTCAACAGTCATCACTGGAAGCCCACCAGGGCCAAGAACTAATAGGTATTAGGAATACCGTGCTGATCAAAATAGACAGTCTTTGCCTTATTAGAGTTTTTTCTAATGGCAAGACAGTAAACAATCAAGTGTAACTATTATGAACTGAAGGGCGCCCTCCCACACCCCTAAATTCTTCTTTGAAGCTCTTAACCCACATTGTGACTATATATGGAGATAAGGCCTTTAAGGACGGAATTAATGTTACATTAGGTCACAAGGGAGCCCTAATCTGATAAGATTAGTGTCCTTATAAGAAGAGGAAGAAACACCAGCGACCCCCTAAACCTCTCCCTCCATGCACACACAGAGAACAGGCCATGTGAGGACATGCTGAGAAGGCAGCCTTCCACAAGCCAGGAAAAAAGACATCACAAGAAACCAGTCCTGAGGGCATCTTGACCTTGGAATTCTAGCCTCCCGAATTTTGAGAAAATTAATTTCTGTCATTTAAGCCACTTAGTCTGTGGTTTGGTTATGGAAGTCCGAGCAGACTAATACAGTAACATAATGTTGGGGAATAAGAATCGTGGAGAAAATAAAATATAGCAGACGGATAGATAGTGTTGGGGTGGTGAGCTGTGTTGAATGTGGAAACGAGGAAAGGCCCTGGGGGAAGACCATTCCAGACTGAAGTATTCTTGGGGAAACTAATTCCCTGACATGGAAACAAAGTAGAAGCATGTGAGAAAGAGCCAGGAAGCCTGTGTGGCCCCAGCATATCACCTGAAGCCCTTGCCATGGCCGCATTATGGGGAGGAAGGGGGTGAGAAATAGTTGGATTCAGAGTATATTTTCACGATAATTCAGGATTTCTCTATCAATTAGACATGGCATGCAAGAAAAAGAAGAGTCAAGGGCTCTGACAAAGCTATGCACAGGTCATTTCTGTGCTGTTTGCTGAGCTGATGAAACAGCAGGAGGCACAAGTTTGGTGGGGAGTGGGTTCTAATCACGAATCCAGCTTGGTACACACTAAAATTTGAGACCTGAGACTTCCCTTATGGTCCAGTGGTTAAGAATCTTCCTTCCAGTGCAGGGGACATGTATCCGATCCCTGATTGGGGAATTAAGATCCCACATGCTGTGGGGCAACTAAGCCTATGCACCGCGACAGCTTGAGCCCCCACACTGTAACAAGGACCCAGCAGAGTAAAAAAAAAGAAAAGAAAAAAGAATCTAATTTAATAAAATAAAATTTGAGGCATCTTTTAGACATCCAAGTGGAGTTGTTGAATAGGCAGCTCAATAGACCAGCATGGAGCTCAGGGAGAGGTTAGGATTAGAGAGATAAAATGATTCTTATTAGCATTTATGTGGTATTGAAGCACTAATATCACAATCACTGCCAGCACCTGCTTCTCAATCAACAAATCCATATTTAAGGGTTGGCGAGGAAGTAGGGGCCTAGTTTCCTATCTTTCTGCGTCTCCTGTCCCTTCTCCATCCCCTCAAAAATTACCACATTTGGCTTCAAGCCCTCACTTCAAGAAGACGTCACCCTGGGACCAATGCTGCTGGCTCGTCCACGCTGAAGCGCATTCCCCAGTCACCTGTTAAGGCCAAGCCCTCCCCGTGGTGGAGTTTGGCTGCTTTGCCTGTGGTTGTAAAACCAGTCTAGACCTGCCCTCTCTAGACCTGGATCCCTGGAGGAGGTGAGCATTTTACCTAACCACTGCCTGCCTCTCCTCTCACCATTCCACAGACCTGATGTCTTCACTGATTTTTTTTTTTAATGGAGGAAAATTGCTTTGCAATGTTGTGTTGGTTTCTGCTATACGACAATGCAAATCAGTCATAATTATACACATATCACCTCTCTCTTGAGCCTCCCTCCCCTCCCCCCAACCCACCCCTCTAGGCCATCACAGAGCGCCAGGCTGGGCTCCCTGTGTCGTACAGCAACTTCTCACCAGCTATCGCTTTTATACATGGTAGTGTATATACGTCGTGCTACTTTCTCCATTCATCTCACTCTTTCTTTCCCCGACTGTGTCTACAAGTCCATTCTCTACACTGGAGTCTCCATTCCTTCCCTGCAAATAGGTTCATCAATTCCATTTTTCTAGATTCCATATATACACGTTAATAGATGAGATTTGTTTTTCTCTTTCTGACTTACTTCACTCTGCATAATAGGCTCTAGATTCATCCACCTCACTAGAACTGACTCAAACTCATTCTTTTTATGGCTGAGTAATATTCCATTGAATGTATGTACCATATCTTTTTTCATCTGATAGTGGACATCTAGGTTGCGTCCACGTCCTAGCTATTGTAAACAGTCTTCACTGACTCTTGGTCTTTCTTCTTGAACTCCAGTAGGAAGGCAGTGAGAACAAATCTCTCTTATGAGACCACAGACCTCTTTCATTAATGGAGAAGAAAAACAACTGCTTTAAGTGAATAAAACCTACCTCTGAGAATCAAAATGTCCCACTGTAGTCTCCATGTATTATTGCCAATAAACAGAATGAAGAGGATGACTTTGAAAGGGGAGACTCCACAACCTGGCTTGGCTGAGTTATGGAGAAATTACTTAAGAATAAGCCACAGTCCAAAGTCAAATCTAGTGGGAATCTTAACCTGCTGCCACCCTGAACTGCTTGGTGGCCTAGGGGAGAGATCTTCAAACTGGGGTGCAAGTATCTGGAGCAGGACAAAGGGAGCCAGTTAGTAGATGCTCATTTTCAGGCCCCTACAACTGAGCTGTTTAAGAAGGCTATTTATGACCTCATTCTGCTGTTTCTTTGAAAGACCACTGCCCTTTCATTACTGCCCATTCTCACTTTGGAGAAGAATTCCTATCTGGAATCTTACGAAGGCATTGCTTTTGGATGTAAAGAGTGGCTGCCCAAGGAATTCAATATCTTAGTGTCAAAGAAAGATCCTTAAAGTTATTTATGACGACCATAATTCTGTGTTTTCCCTTGGCTTATACTGAACGTTCTATATTACCACTTCTAAGGTAAGCATTTTTTCACACCATAACCTCTGAAACTGCTGAATCTCCTGGGTTAGGAAGATCCCTTGGAGAAGGAAATGGCTATGCACTCCAGTATTCTTGCCTGGAGAATCCCGTGGATAGAGGAGCCTGGCAGGCTATAGTCCGTGGGGTCACAAAGAGTTGGACATGACAGAGCGACTAACACAGTAACAGCGACACACTATCCTGTAAGCCCAAAGGCTATTGTTATCACCTGCTTTTATGCATTTTCACAATCAGAACTTGCAGAATGCATATTGGTGGTACAGTGGAGCACTTTTTATCACTTAAGTAGCAGGGCTGTAGTGAGAAAGTGGACAGTGGGTGGTGAATCAGATGAGGTTAACAATGTTACTAAAACAGGAGACAAATTCTTTTGTCTAGAATAACTCTTAGATCAACAAGTGTTCATGCTCAGACTCTGGTCGTGTCTGACTCTTTGTGACCCCATGGTCTACAGCCCATCAGGCTCCTCTGTCCATGGGATTCTCCCGGCAAGAATACAAGAGTGGGGTGCCATTTCCTCCTCCAGGGGATCTTCCCTGCTCAAGGATCGGACCCATGTCTCTTACATCTCCTGCACTGACAGGCGGATTCTTTACCATTAGCCCCACCTGGAGTTTCTAAACTTAAACCTTCCACCAAGACATACACTCCTTGTTGCCAACACAGTTTTGATGCCTTGAAAAAGTTCTATAAGGGCAGTCTATAAGGAAATACTCAATTCCCAATACTCTTTCTTATTTGCTAGGTTGCCTGCAGGCAATTTTCCTCCACCTTACTTTCCTTGAACAGACATAGGTTTGGGAGTAATTTCAACAGTATTCAGCAATGAACCTGCTCTTCAAAAGTTTGATAATGTGATCACTTCAACAGGAAAAAACAGAAGATATACATTCTGATTATAACTTTGTACAAATGCATGTTTATATAGTAATAAGGTTCAGAAGTGAATTTTGAGTAATACCTATAATCTTATTTTCTGAATTTTTAAAATAACACTCCCATAGCAACTCCCCTCACTGACCTCCACTGTAACAACCCAGCAAGTAACCAGTTCTCTCTCCTCTCTCTAAACTATTCTGCAGGGTCCCCATGCACACCAACCACATACTAGTAGTCTACCTTCTGTGTATAAGCACTTTTGTTGCCATCTCTCTTTGGATCAAGCAAACAAAATCAGTAT
Source organism: Budorcas taxicolor (assembly GCF_023091745.1). Taxonomy (NCBI): domain Eukaryota; kingdom Metazoa; phylum Chordata; class Mammalia; order Artiodactyla; family Bovidae; genus Budorcas; species Budorcas taxicolor. The sequence goes on from NC_068920.1 coordinate 95,996,229, forward strand.
GAATATGAACCACAGAACCAATAGAATTGAACAAATGAACCTCTAGAAAATGTTTTACTCAACAATTTAAAAATGCACATACTTTTCAAGTATACTCAGATTATTTAAACAAACTGTCCATATATATGCGAACATAAAGCAAATTTCAAGTAATTTTCAAGGGCTGGAATTGTATAGATCTCACTTGCCATGGTGTCATCAAGTTAAAAATCAGTAATTGAAATATAACATTTGGAAACCAAGAGAATCACTTCTAAATAATTTGTGGACCCAAAGAAATACAATAATGGAAATTCAGATGTATCTTGTAATTGAATAATGTTTGTTTATTCTTCAAAAGCTGTTATTAAATTGAAGATGCATCTTAAAATCAATTTAATGTAGCTTAAAATCAGTATAATAATGGAATTTAGCAATAAATGATAATGAAAATAATACTCAGTCAATTCTATTATTGTCCCAAATAGTTTCTAACTTCCCTGAATAAAAATAACATCCCTGACACTTTCTCTGTCTTAACTATTTTGTTTTTCTTCATAGAACATAGCACTATATAAAAATTACATCAGTTCAGTTCAGTTCAGTTGCTCAGTCGTGTCCGACTCTTTGCAATCCCATGAATCGCAGCATGTCAGGCCTCCCTGTCCATCACCAACTCCCGGAGTTCACTCAGACTCACGTCTATCGAGTCTGTGATGCCATCCAGCCATCTCATCCTCTGTCATCCCCTTCTCCTCCTGCTCCCAACCCCTCCCAGCATCAGAGTGTTTTCTAATGAGTCAACTCTTCACATGAGGTGGCCAAAGTACTGGAGTTTCAGCTTCAGCATCATTCCCTCCAAAGAAATCCCAGGGCTGATCTCCTTCAGAATAGACTGGTTGGATCTCCTTGCAGTCCAAGGGACTCTCAAGAGTCTTCTCCAACACCACAGTTCAAAAGCATCAATTCTTCAGTGCTCAGCTTTCTTCACAGTCCAACTCTCACATCCATACATGACCACAGGAAAAACCATAGCTTTGACTAGACGGACCTTTGTTGGCAAAGTAATGTCTCTGCTTTTGAATATGCTATCTAGGTTGATCATAACTTTTCTTCGAAGGAGTAAGCATCTTTTAATTTCATGGCTGCAGTCACCATCTGCAGTGATTTTGGAGCGCAAAAAGATAAAGTCTGACACTGTTTCTACTGTTTCCCCCATCTATTTCCCATGAAGTGATGGGACCAGATGCCATGATCTTCATTTTCTGAATGTTGAGCTTTAAGCCAATTTTTTTCACTCTCCTCTTTCACTTTCATCAAGAGGCTTTTTAGCTCCTCTTCACTTTTGGCCATAAGGGTGGTGTCATCTGCATATCTGAGGTTATTGATATTTCTCCTGGCAATCTTCATTCCAGCTTGTGCTTCTTCCAGCCTAGCGTTTCTCATGATGTATTATGCATATAAGTTAAATAAGAGGGTGACAATATACAGCCTTGACGTACTCCTTCTCCTTTTGGAACCAGTCTGTTGTTCCATGTCCAGTTCCAACTGTTGCTTCCTGACCTGCATACAGGTTTCTCAAGAGGCAGGTTAGGTGATCTGGCATTCCCATCTCTTTCAGAATTTTCCACAGTTTATTGTGATCCACACAGTCAAAGGCTTTGGCATAGTCAATAAACCAGAAATAGATGTTTTTCTGAACTCTCTTGCTTTTTTCAGTGATCCAGCGGATGTTGGCAATTTGATCTCTGGTTCCTCTGCCTTTTCTAAAACCAGCCTGAAGATCTGGAAGTTCACGGTTCACATATTGCTGAAGCCTGGCTGGGAGAATTTTGAGCATTACTTTACTAGCATGTGAGACGAGTGCAATTGTGCGGTACTTTGAGCATTCTTTGGCATTGCCTTTCTTTGGGATTGGAATGAAAACTGACCTTTTCCAGTCCTGTGGCCACTGCTGAGTTGTCCAAATTTGCTGGCATATTGAGTGCAGCACTTTCACAGCATCGCCTTTCAGGATTTGAAATAGCTCCACTGGAATTCCATCATCTCCACTAGTTTTGTTCGTAGTGATGCTTTCTAAGGCCCACTTGACTTCACATTCCAGAATGTCTGGCTCTAGGTGAGTGATGACACCATCATGATTATTTTGGTCGTGAAGATCTTTTTTGTATAGTTCTTCTGTGTATTCTTGCCACTTCTTCTTATTTGGGCTCCAAAATCACTGCAGATGGTGACTGCAGCAATGAAATTAAAAGACGCTTACTCCTGGGAAGGAAAGTTATGACCAACCTAGACAGCATATTAAAAAGCAGAGATATTACTTTGCCAACAAAGGTCTGTCTAGTCAAGGCTATGGTTTTTCCAGTAGTCATGTTTGGGTGTGAGAGTTGGACTGTGAAGAAAGCTGAGTGCTGATGAATTGATGCTTTTGAACTGTGGTGTTGGAGAAGACTCTTGAGAGTCCCTTGGACTGTAAGGAGATCCAACCAGTCCATCCTAAAAGAGATCAGTCCTGGGTGTTCATTGGAAGGATAGATGTTGAAGCTGAAATTCCAATACTTTGGCCACCTGATGTGAAGAGCTGACTCATATGAAAAGACCCTGATGCTGGGAAAGATTGAGGGCAGGAGGAGAAGGGGATGACAGAGGATGAGATGGCAGAATGGCATCACTGCCTCAGTGGACATGAATTTGGGTAAACTCCGGGAGTTGGTGATGAACAGGGAGGCCTGGCTTGCTGCAGTTCATGGGGCTGGAAAGAGTCGGACATGACTGAGCCACTGAACTGAACTGAACTTGTTTATCTTCCTCAGCATAATGTAACTGTCTGGAGAACAGAAACTTCACCAGTGTATCTCAAGTTCCTGGCACAGAGTATTCATTAAATATCCACTGAATGAATGAATACTGTTATTACTTTACTATTTGGGTGTTCTCCCTATCAATATTAATTCCCTTCTTTAATGTGGGTTTGTTTTCAGTTCTTCTCTGCTATTAATATTGTAATGCCCTTATTTTTGTTCAAAGCATGATCTGCTTTTCCTATCTTTTAATTTTTACATCAGTTTATCTTACATTTATCTGTTCCAAGCAACAAATTTTGCACATCTTTTTTTTCTTATGACTGTGCCACGCGACTTGTGGGAATTCTAGTTCTCCGAACTGGGATTGAACCCAGGCCCTCGGCAATGCAATTGCAGAGTCCCAACCACTGGACTGCCAGGGAAAGTGAAAGTGAAGTCGCTCGTGTCCGACTCTGAGACCCCAAGGACTGTAGCCTATCAGATTCCTCCCTCCATGGGATTTTCCAGGCAAGACTACTGGAGTGGGTTGCCATTTCCTTCTCCAGGAGACCTTCCCAACCCAGGGTTTGAACCGAGGTCTCCCACATTGTAGGCAGATGATTTACCATCTGAACCACCAGACTGCCAGGTAACTCCCTGTATATCATTTATAATTAAAGGACTTTTGTCTTTTATAAACAACATAATGCATTTACATTTTTTTGCTGTCTTATTTCTGTAATCCTGCTTTATGTTCCTTACGTTTTGTTTTCTTAGTATTTCCTTCCCTCCACTATTTTATAAAAGTTGTTTATTTTCTCAGAGGAAGGGATAAGAAATAGGGAATGGTGGAAGAAGTAACAAAACACCAACTACGACTTCCTGATCCAAAGCTAGTAAGGCCAGGGACTTCCCTGGTGATCCAGTGGTTAAGAATTTATCTTCCAATCTAGGAAATGTGGGCTCGATCCCTGGTCAGGGAACTAAGATCCCACATGCTGTGTGGCAACTAAGCCTGCACATCACAACTAGAGAGAAGCCCATGCACTGCAATGAAGAGCCCACACTCTGCACTAAGACCCAACACGACCAAAAAGAAAGAAAGAAAGAAGCAAGGCAGGCCTATGTAGCTCCCATGTCTTCTTCCTTATGATGCATTTCCACCAAATTCCTGTTCTTAACCCCGTTTTTCCTGCTGCTTTCCATATGTGTTTGTTGATTTGGGAGCTGGACCCTATAGGTCTATAAGGCCTGTGCTTGCCCAGCTTCAAGGCTGAAGAGTCAGCAGCAGAGACTCAGTGTGTGACAGGCCAGGACCTGGGACCTTTGCTGCAATGCCCAACTGCTGCTTCTGGACAGCTGGGAGTAAAAACAGGGTTTCAGTCCCCATGGACAGAGAAGCCTGGTGGGCTACAATCTGTGGGGTCACAGAGTCGGACATGACTTAGCAAAAAAAGAAAACAAAACAACCAGGTTGTGTCGAGAGAAAAAGCAAGGTACTGTGCATGCCCCCTGGACTCAACACCAATAGAGGTGAGCAAAACACCTAAGCCACCCCTATGGCCTGACCTCTGGACTACCCCTCCCCTCACCCCATATAAGAAACCAGCTCTCCTCACCTCTAGGAGTGAGCAAGGAAACTGTTATTTATTTTCTCTCCCCACTACTGTGACAGGCCTTTTATCAATTTGTGTTGACTAGGGAAGGCCAAGAACCCTAGTCAGTATCAAATGGTTTAATGGATCATGGGGGACTTGAAGCAAGGTCCTGGAGTGACACCCTAGCATGGGTAGCGGTGGGCAGGCAGGACAAGACGGCAGTCTACACCAGAGTGCAGGGAGATGACCAGTGATGGGGGAATTGACATCAGGTGGGCTCATTAGTCACCAGGGAAACTAGTGGAAAGGCACACCACTCACCGCCTCTTTCACAGAAACAATCACCAGCTGGGGCCTGGAGCAAGCCTGTAGGAAGGTTAGCCAAGTACGCAGGGTGCTGCTAGGGCAGGCACAGGGTGTACAAACAGCAAGAGAGCAGCCCTCTTGAGTGGCCTGACCCTTCAGTGGTAAACTTTACAATCTCATCCTTATGTTACAGAATATAAAGTTGAGATTTTTGACTGAACTAGAAAAGTTCATCGCAAGAATGAGAGTAGTTGATCGGACTTTGCATCTTTCCTGTGGAGGAGAGAAGCATGTTTTTGATTAAATGAGAGCAGCTGTGAGTGGCGCTGTTCTTGCTGGTGTTCTTTGGACGTACAGCTAAAGGAGTGGCTATAAATGTTGAGCACCAAAAAGGTGGACCCTTGAGGATGGAGTGGATTGGAACTCATGATCTTTCCTGAACCTCCTTTCAGTTTACCTTTTCAGTGTAACTACACTTTCCAGGTTCATGGAACCTCGGGTTTTAAAGGCAAGTTGGGTTCTGCCAACTAAAGGTCCGGTGCCAATTTTTTTTTCTGCAGCACTGTTTTGATGTCCAGCATTTGCTTTGGAGGTATCAACAGGATTGGTTGTAAAGGTAGTGGCAGTGTAGCAGCCAGTGTCCTTGAAGTCCAAGGTCCAAGGAAATCTACTGACTCCCTCCCTTCCTGGCTATAGCAGAAGGAGCAGCTCTGCTGGCTATTGGTAGCATTTATTTGAAATTTTCCTGAAGACCCATTGTCAAAGAGCCTTGACCTTCTAATGATTGAGAAGATATCTGACTTCCTATGTTCACTCCTTTTCTGTTTAAACTTATGTTTCCTGTTTCTTAAAATCCAACCCTGATTGATAAACTGAAATATCCAGAATTCCATATCTTTTACCAGATTCATGTCATTTCAGAGAAGTGTTTGAAATGTTTAGTCAGAACTTTTCCCACTGGGTCATAAACCTAGTTTAGTAAATAATTAACCTTTGGAGCTAATTATTCCCAGTTATTCTGAGTATAAATGCATGCTACAAAATGTGGTCAAACAAGCTATTTCGTCTTTTAAGGAAAATAACTTTCTCAGAGTTTCAGCACAGCTATTCCCTGATGGTTTTTAAGTGGTTGGACAGGAACATAAAAGCATTGCAGTCTGATTTCCAGAAATGTCAGGATTGTCATTATTTTTATTTTCCAAACATCAGTTTAAAAGAACATTAAAAGCATCAGTAATACAAATCTGGCCTAATGGTTAACATCAGAACAACTATAAAATGTTTGAATCACATACCTTGCATCACAGTAAAGCATCAAGAGAACTAATTAATATGCCCTGCTTAATTAGTCATATAAGTGAATTCTCATTACTTTTATAAAAGTTTTCATTTTAGCCCTTATGGAGAAGTTATAGATGCCTGTTTATATCTTTATCTCCAGGTAGACATAGATATGGCTAGACATATATAACTTAGGAAGAGACAAGTTACATATTCCCACCTCTATATCTATATCTACATATACCTACATACAGACATAGATACAGAGACATAAAGAATCTAGCCCACTATGTACTTCATGCAAGTAAAATCCATAATTTTTTGATGAGCATAAAGAGACTGAAACCTCATATGCACATGCTTAATTTTCTTTATGCTTTGATTTTTACCTGCCAAACATGGGTCAAAATCGTCTCAAACTCAAAAATCACAAAGGAAACCTGTCATTTTTAGTTGTACAAGTACAGTAGAAATTTTTAAAAAATATCTTTTATTGAGTCACATTTGAAATGCCTAGCCAAAAAGAGATTCATACCTTAAAAAGTATGAAATAGCTTCTTGATTAATGTTATTACTTAAAAGCTGTTTGGCTTACTGAAATAAATACCAGATTCTGAATTTAGATAAATGTTTAATTCCTAATTTGCCACCATTCTTCAAATGATCTTGGGAGAGGATATTAGATTTCTTAATTCTGTGTTAAAAAGAGGTTATATACCAACCTGTTTCATGGTAATATTAGCAAATGAAAGCAGAGTTGTATTAAAAATATAAAAGCACAATTGAAATAGGTCATAGTGACTTCCAAAAATAGCATTCAATTACCAAAAAAAAAAAAAGTGAGAGCGGATATTTTTTCTTCTGTTATAAAATTTAATAGTAAAAATAAAGGCTAGAAGGGAGAGAGGGAAGGGAAGGAGAGAGTCCTAAAAAGTGAATTTAAAAACAAAATAAAATCCATATCTCATACTTAAACCTTGGAAATAGAAATGACTGGTTGATACTGGGAGGTCAGAATTATTAGACAAGACTGAGGAGAGTTCTAATTGAGTATTAACTATCTTCCCCATGCCTCTCATAGTCTCTGATTTTAGGAACAGCATGGGAGAGGATGTCATAACCTGAACACCTTTCATCCAAAGGAACAAAGTGCCTTCCAATCTGTAGTAACAGTTCTTGACTATAACAATTTATAAAGACAGGTTTCGTATCTTGATGCTCATCTTTTCTAGAAGCTATAGTTCCAAAATTGTACTGAGTTCAAAAATCAACTACATCATGAAAACATTTTTACATAAAAAAATAAGTTTACAGTTGTTATGCTAGGCATCACTGAGTATATAATAAAATTAGTTTTAAGTGTAGAAATACTTAATCTATTTCCCCTTACTGCCCATTTCCAGTTTAAGATTCATGGGAGAGAAGTAACACAATTACTTTGAAAACAGATCATCTTAAGAATTTTTCTACCATGGTAATATATAAACAAAGATCAAAAAATTTTTTTCTAAATAGTTATTTAGAGACTCTTTGTCAGGTTGTGAACAAACCATCCTCACACTGAAGGAAAGCATGAGTTGAAACACCCCCATTTCATCCTTACGCCTTCTTAGACAATAATTAAAGATTGTCTAACAACACATACAACAGTCTAGCCCACTTCCCACATAACATAACAGCACCCTGATGAGATGACCGCAGTTAGCGCCTACTCTCCCAGGAAAAGCATCACTCTACTATAGATGCAGTCCTCTTCACTAAGTTTCTTGGGTAAGATCATTCTGAAATAAAATAATTCATTTTTAGCAAGAAGAAAAATTTCTTTTCAAAAGAACTATACAGCTACTGAGCTGACACAAAAGAATAATATCTATAATTAGAAATGGTAATAATCATAGTACTCTATTCTTAGATGACTGTCTTATGAAAAGAAAGTAACTAATGCTTGTGCATTTTTGGTAAATATAGCTATAAATAGTACATTTCTGATTTAACAATGTATTATTTATTCCAATAAGCCTGCTACCAAAAACAAAAAATACTGACCCCATTTGAACACTTCAAAGGATTAAAATTTATAATCCAGTTAATAGAAATAATACCTCAGTAAAGATGATACCTTCATAGTCTTTAAAAACATCCAGCTCATACTTCAAAGAATCATAATATTGGCTCAAATGATCATAATCAGTTCCTTCCCTACTTTAATACAGTAGCAAAACCATTCCCTGGCATCTGTTTAAAAATTTAGTACAAAAGACTGGAGTGCAGGTCAGGTGTAAAATAATAAACTTTTTCATCAACTCTTAAAATATCAAGAACCTGCAAAACAAACCAAGAGATGCTAATACTTCAGAAAAAAAGATATAAGTGTCAGCTGTCTAGGTCTTTAAGTTTTGATGTAGCTCTGGTCTCCCAAAATTAAAAAAGAAAATCAATTAGTCTCAGAAACCAAAACAGCTTATATGAGATTCGCTGGCCTCCACGACTCTAAACAGAGGGGACCGGAATCTGCTTGGCCGATGTGCTGTCGTATTCCTGCATCAAATCATTAGTGGTGTGATAATGCATGGCTATATATGAATTGGCAAACCCAAAGGAGTTTACTGGCTGCGAGTTGTGTGGGATGCTCTCTTCCTGGGATGGGCTGCTGTTGTAGATACTGTAGTACGGCTCAATCCGAGTGTTGATGGGGGTAGAGCTGCTCTGACCATAGTGCTGATGTCCAGCAGACATCTTAGGACTGACCACACTTTCCTTGGAGTGACTTGGGCCACAGGCCTGGTCCACAAATTTCTTCTGGGGCTTTGGAGACAACATGTAGGCAGAATTCGTTTCATGATGGGAGGATTTGTTTCTGTTGACTTCGAGGTTCCCTTTTCCCATGGCACGAAGTCGGGTCTTCTGTCTGCAGCAGAAAAAACCCAGGCCGATGTACTGGAGGCACCACAGCACTTTCCTTCTCAGCCCTGCACTGTTCCGAGAATATATAAAAGGGTTTAATCCTGACTTGAGAAATATAAGCGTAAACCCCAACAGTTCAAACTGGTAAAGGATGAAGCTCCCATTGCTGGACAGAACCACCTGCACCAGGGAAATGCCCAGCGGAAGACAGCATACCAGGACAGAGAGCACAATCACCACACAGGTGACCACCGCCCTGGAGTCCTTAGCCGTGGACAGATTGACAGCCGACACCAGCTGGAGCCGGCTGGCTGCAGGGGTTGGCAGCTGCTTGGGACTCTTGGTGTATCCGTGGGTCTGAACGTGCTGCAGTTTGTTGTAATTCTGGTTCCTGTACAGAGCCGGCATGGTACACTGGATGGGCTCACCACCTCCCTTCACAGGGGCCCCCATGAAAGGCTGTGGTCTGGAAGCGTCAACGGTGATCACAGCCGGGCACTTTCTGACTTGAGCGTTCTTCCGCAGTGTCTGAGCAATCATGACGTAGGACACGAAGACCACCGCCACACAAAAGGTGAAGTCGACCACGTAGAGAGACAGGATGGCTTTCCCTTCTCCGGCGATCAGACTGGACATGGGAAGGCAGAGGTGTGATTTGCTGGTTTTCAGGGTGGCCAAGGTGGCAAGGGTGAAACTGGTGGTCCAGAGGAGGAGAGTGAGGAGCAAGGTGCAGGGGAAGGAAGCCGTGCGGTTGGGCTGCTTCCCCAACACCATACGGAGCCGGTGCAGGGCAATCACCGCCACTGTCTTGAGGGACATGATGATGAAGCCCGAGCTGGTGAGGTGGAAGGTGAAGCAGAAAGTGTCCGGTATGCCACTGGCTGTGCTGAAGAACAACACGAAGGTGAACATGGGGGCCGTCACGCCGCAAATGAAGAGGTCACAGAAGGACAGGTTCAGGATCATGAAATCAAAGTTGGTTCTGAATTTCCTGAAGGCTGGATCGAAGAAGGACAAGAAGACAATGAAGTTGCCGTAAGAGCCCAGGCAGAAGATGACCGTGAGCAGAAAGGTACAGGTCACCAAGGTGGCCGTGTGGACCGGTTCCTGGAGACCCTCCCGGATACTAGTACTGTTCCCTCCCTGGGTGTGAGGCATGTGGAGCAGGGTGGTGTTGGGCACATCCTGAAGGTGGCCTGTTGAGTTCATCTTCAGAGACGACTCTTCCTTCTGTGGGAAGGCAGTCAGGGCCTCAACTCACAGACGAGCGACGACTGACAAAGGGGGCCCAAGGCAGAAAAGCCTGCGCACGAAAATGCATCCCCAGAAACAGAAATGAATGAATGGAGACAGCAGAGTGATCTTGTGATCTTTTACAAAAGCACCAGGCTTTTTCAGCTCTGACCCAGTGCCCAGAAAGCATTTCTCCTCCCAAAGCCCCACACAGAAAAGACATAGGTACCTTGAAATACATTAATCCAGCCAAGTTTAGGTTTTAGGACACAGGGGTTTCCAAACTAGTTTAAGCATCAGCTGGAGAGCAGGTTAAAAAAAAAGAAAACAAGATACTGAGGCCTCGTCCCCTTGAGATTGTGATTAAAGGGTGAGTGTACAGATGGTTACCTTCAGAAATTCTGATACCAGACATTGGACACCAAGAATATAACCTCTCCACCAAAGAGATCACAGTCTAGTTGAAACAGATCAATCTAACTGTGTAACTATAGCCAAATGCAGCAAATCAGCTGATGGCAGTGCAGTGTGGAGAGAAGAGAAGGGGGGATTGATCCAGGCCAGGGAGGAGGCTGAGAGAGGCTAAGGGGGTCTTCATGAGGAGGGGCTAGGTGGGTGAAAGGTGAGGGGTATGGAGTGGGGGACAGACAGGCTGGGAGAAGGGAGCAGGTCTTCACAGCAGAAGGACTGAGGCAAGAAACAGCATGTGCTTGACATATAAGCAAGAGTGAAAGTCACTCAGTCATGTCTGACTCTGTGCTTTACCCATGGACTGTAGCCCGCCAGGCTCCTCTGTTCATGGAACTCTCCAGGCAAGAACACTGGAGTGGGTTGCCATGCCCTTCTCCAGGGGATCTTCCCAACCCAGGGATTGAACCCAGGTCTCCTGTACGGCAAGCAGATTCTTTACCGTCAGAGCCACTGGAGAAACCCATAAGCAAGAGGGTACCACTGAAGCATACTGTGGCCTTTTACAAAACTTCCAGACATCACTAACAAATCTGATTTCTTTCTCTAGGAAGAGCCCTTTATTTTCCATTATTTATATTTTCTCCCTGCTTGTGATTTCTTAGCCAACTCCATATTCTCCTCTGGAAAAGAACTTTGTGTAGGACTATATAAATGGAAGTAATGAATGATGTCAGAATTCTATTTGAGACTTACCAGTTTGCTCTGTAAACTCTATATAAATGTGAGTTATCAGGATCCCAGCAGGCATATCCTCGTGATGAAGCAGGATGCATACATTCCCCCAGTGCATGCATTTGTGTGTGCATTCATCCAGTTCATATCTACGTGTGTGTACTCTCTGCCAGCTTTACACCAGGTACTCTGGGCGCATAGGTGAGCACGACACAGCATCTACTTCTAAAGAATAATTTATTTTTCTTTTTGGTTTTTTAACTTTCTGTTCCCATCTTGCAATGAGATTTAAAATACCTTCACACAGTCTTTTATTGTTCAAAATCGCAAAGCCCCATTGGCCTGGTGTCCACCCTACTCCCAGATGCTTCCAGTGGTACATCCAAAGCTCTTGGCAACCAAAAAGAATGTGCTTTAATCCAGCATTTTAAGAATAACCAGTGGTACTGGGGAGGTCCATGGGTGATGTTCAGAATATTTAACCACCAGCTCAAGCTGAGTCCCAGGGCCTCCAGCGAAGCCAGGGGTAAATTCTTTAGTTGCTGAATCGTGGGGTATAGGGGAAGGGGCCTGATCATGAGGGATTACTGGGAGCTTCAGGCAGGAGTTAGGAACCACCCAATACAGAAGTCTCCCAGCATTCAGCAATAGGTACACCTGTGCCAGTATCAGATGCATTTCAGTCCTGGGGAGATCCATAAAACTAACTGGTGTCCTTCATGAAGGAAGAAGATAACCTCTTCTATATTCTCAATGGTCAAAAAGTACAGATCATGAAAATATCATGTATTTCTCCACTGGGAAGTGGGACCAACTTTTCTGTACTTCCCTTGTAAGAGTTCTACGGGAGAGAAGAACTAGTCCTGATCTTTAGTTTCCTGATGATTAGAATTAAATAATAATAATAACAGAGAGCTTATTGTTTTCACTTAAAGACTGTGTGCCCGTTTCTGAACACTTTATAATACCTGTGTAGTGAAAGAAAAAAAAAAACTTTTACTGTTAAGTTTTTGTTAATTGGAAGATTGGGGTTAACCAATGAAAAAGGAAGTAGAAGAGAAAATCCAATTTGTAGAAGCAGAAAGGTGATATTCCTGTTTATAGAAAATTCCCCTGACTCTGAAGGGAGAAGAAGGAATTTGATTTGGAAACATTAGAAGGATGAAGTCTGGAATTAGGATGCTAAGAGAAATATCAAGTGAGTAATAATAAAGGACGGGGTGGGCTTCCCTGGTGGCTCAGTGGTAAAGACTCTGCCTGTCAATGCAGAGGACATGGGTTCAATCCCTGGTCCAAGAAGATCCCACATGCTTCGGAACAACTAAGCCTGTGTGCCCCAACTACTGAGCCTGTGTTCTGGAGCCTGGGAGCCACGACTACTGAGCCCATGAGCTGCAACTACTGAAGCCCGTGCACTCTAGAGCCCGTGCTCCAGCAGAGAAGCCATCATAATGAGAACCCCATGCACCAACCTAGAGAGTAACCTCTGCTCTCTGCAACCAGAGAAAACCCCCATGCAGCAACAAAGACCCAGCACAGCCAAAAATACATAAATAAATGAAAATTATTAGAAAAAAAAAAGAAGTGGTTGATGGAAGTTATGCAGAGTCCAGGCTGGGAAACATTTGGAAAGCGGAAAATAGAATGATGAAGCATCAACATTAGCCAAAGATAAGAGGCAGAAGGAAAAAAAAATTTGGAGGAGTTGAGGGGCAACTTTTACTTTCTCTCCAATTATAATTTTTTTCAATAGATTGATAAAAGAATTCTGAGTCAGGAATTCTGGGGCAGTATCATCATTAGGATGTTCCCTTTACTAAGTGCTTGTGATGTGCTCCACAATGCTCCCAGTGCTCCACACTATTAGCTTATCAAATCGTCACAACCCTGAGACAGACAGTATAGCTTATCTCTAATTTACAGATGAGGAAACTGAGGCAGAGAGAGCACCTGTCTTAAAGGGGCAGAGCATGGATTTGAACCTAAGCAGTTACTCTCTAAAGGCTGCACACCACCAAGCTAAACAAAACAGCAAAGCAATCAAGGCAGGCAGTCCCAGGTCAGAAGACAGTTACAGCAGCTATAATGTATTGGGTGGTTATTATATGCCAGAGACTTCTACTAGAAGCTTTACATAGCTTATCAACTTTATTTCATTCTCATTATAATCCTATGAAGTAGGTACTGCAATTCCTTCCCAACTCAAAGTTCCATGTACATATATCTGTATATGTATTTGCATGTACCTTTTTGGCGAGGTTGAAAAATTATTGTTTGGTATAAGGTAATTATAAATTACTCTGATTTGGGATAATTAGGGAAAAAAAGGAAGGAATCAGAGACAGGGAAGAGAAAAGAGAGAAAAAGAAGAAGACATATCAGAAGTAAAGGTTTCGGCAGAGAAACTTTTGAAGTAATAAGGAAGTGAGGGGAAAGTAAACCTAGGTCTTAGTACTAACTTTTGAGACTTTAAGAAAAAGGAGGCTGAGATAACAATTTGGGACAAAGGTATGCTGGCAGAATTATAAAACTCAGTTATTTGGGGTGGGGTGTAAATGAATGCATCTGCTACTTATTCCTAAATATTAAATAGAGGTTACCAACACTTTTCAATGCAAGCATACAAGCTTCTCTTTATCTCTGGGAGCATAAATAGGGCCTGGATGAAGATGCAATAAAAATAATAAAATCAGAAAAATTTTAAGTTGGAACACCAGTCTTAAGAAGAAGCCATATTAGACATAATAAGAATAAATGAAATCATATCATATGCATCTTATTCCAACTGAGGAGAGACCCTCAAGTAACTGGTAAGTGAGGAATAGTAAGTGAAAATGTACATCAATGATTTCGCATTATGATATGTGTGAAGAGCCTCTGATAATTTAGTGTGCTATCTTAATATTTTAGTACACATTCAAACATTTTACATGAGCTTCTACAAGTCAACTCATGATCTGATTTCTTCCAACTCTCCCCCCACCCCCACCCCCCCCCAACACACACACCAAATAATGCCTTCAATTCCTCCAGGGCAGGTTTGTCCAGACTCTAACCCTCACAGGAGAACAAGGTTTTGTACTACTGTTATTACTCCCACTGGATTTGTATTGAGATATCTGGAAAACAGTAGGGAAGTCAGATGACTTGTCCAAGGTCACTAAGATGCAAGCCAGACTTACCTGCGTTTCAGAGGCCATGCTCTTTCTCCCCACTCAACTACTTTTGAAGCCCGGAGCGGCTGATGGGATCGGGTAGGGTCGGTTGGTGAGGGAGATGGGAGGGTGTGGAGCATCCTCCTGAGGATGAGGCTGGACTAGGAGACTGCTGGGAGGGCATGGCGACCCCGATCGGGGACTTGAGATGGGTCTCGAGGGAACTTGAGGGGCTCCGGGGCTGGAGAAGGTTATGGTGAGGCGGGCCTAGGCCGGTCTAGGGAAGCATGTAAAGGATTCTGGAAAGGGTCGTGGAGGTGAGGAGGGTTCAGGCAGGGCATGGGCGGTGGGGGAGGGGTTCCACCGGCCCCGCGGGGCCCGGGGACGAGCAAGGCAGGAGCGAGATGGTTTCTCCGCAGGCCTCGCCAGGAGCGCAGGTGCGCCGCGGCCGGGCCCGAACCCACGCGGCTGCCGGCTCCCTCACCCGGCGGCCCTCCCGGTCCCCGCGGGGTCGTCCTCCTCCGGGGGCCCGCGGCCTCTCACCTGCCTGGTGGCCGCAGCGCCGCCCCTCCTCCTCCATCTCGCAGCCCGGACCCCAGCTTCGCCCGCCGCCCCGGCGGATGCCGAGCTGGAGGCATCATGGCCATCGCCGCCGCCTCCGCGCATCCCGGGAGCCGCGGCGAGCCGGGGCGCGGAGGCGCAGTCACGGAGACGCCGAGGGCGCCGCCCCCTCCGCTGGACACTCGGGCGCTGTGCCCCGCCTGCCCCCGCGCCCTGGCCGCCTCGCGGGCCTCGTGGGGCACCGGGGCCGGCAGCTCCCGCCGCCGCGACCTCCGTTCCCCGCGCCGCGCGGTCTCGGGCGCGCCGTTTTGCCGCTCGGGAAGTGGGGGCTCCCTGAGGCTGGCAAGAGCTGACATATGGAGGAAGAGGGGGGCGGACTGGGTGGAAAGGAGGGCAAAGGTGGGGGCGCCGATAGCACACAGCGTGACCCATGGGGGCCTTGGCCTTAGAGAGTGAAGACCGTGGACAAGGCGGGGTGGAGGCTTCACGTCGCTAAGAGCGGGGTCCAGGGCCTTCCCTGGGCTTCTGGCCGGCCCGCCGCCGCCCACCTCTCCCCGTTCCTGGTGCTTCCAAGTGCGCCTGCCTAGCTCCTCTCTACGCTGCTGCTAATACTTTGCTCCTAGATTAAACTGGCGTCGCCTTCCAGGGTGGTACCTGGAGACCCAGAATTTGTAAATCACGTCATTGTAACAGACTTCAAATCAAACCAACTTTAACGTCATTTTTTTTATTCCTTCTCTCAGCTCACTGAGAGGGAAATATCTATTAGGAAACAAATGCGAATTGCAAAGAAAGTACCCATGAGAATGGGTAGGAAATGGGCAAAAGCCAAGAAATCATGGACATCACTCAATGCCATGTTGAATGTAAAACATCTTGAAAAGCCATGTATGCAAAACTAGCTAAGCTAATTTTAGTAAAGAATAGGAACCAAAAACGTAACCAACCTCCCATCCTGGGATGTGGACTCCCATCCCAGTTCACAGTGTGTCCAAAATAATGAACTCATTATGTGGGTTGTAGTCTCAAGAGCAATCAAGTAGCATTCCCAAGTATGTTTGCTACTCGGAGACAAAAGGAAGCAGGTTAAGCCCTTTTTCTGCTGCTTCAGTGTGCCAGCCTGCTAACTAGGATCTTGAAAATTCCATTCAAGTGAAGTACTTAGGATATTTCCATTGAAATTATTTTGGCTAATGGTTATCTTTTAAAACAGAACTGTTTGGTACCAACAAGTACCAAAGAATTTGATTTATGCATATAACGTATTTTCCCTAAGTCACCGCCCCCCACTCTGCTTTCATCAGAAGAAAAATCAAGAAGGCTGGATAATTTATGAGGTAGATATTCTGTCCAGGAGTTGATTGTGCTATCAGAATTTACAAATAACTTCAAGGAAAATTTCCAATTCCCACAAAAGTCTACTCTCCTACCACTTGCAGCAATTCTAATCTATGTTGTAATGGTGACCTCAGAGGCTAGAAATAATCGACCAAAAAACATCGTTTAGTACTGAGTGGAATTGCCATTCAAAGTGGAAACTAACCAAATCTCATACTCCTCTCCATATAAATTAGCTGTTGCATAATTTCCAGCTCGTTTCCAGGCATGTGGCCATATGACAGAAGGATATTACAATAGGTCTTGGCCAAAATGCCACGAGTTACACCTATGGGAAAAATTATCTCATACTGGACACACACACACAGTCACAAGTTGTAAAAGATCAGTTGGTCTAGAATAGAGTATCTGGAATCACTAGTTCCAAAACTATTATCAACAAGACTAAAGCTACTGTAATTATGCCTACAGAATGTACCAGCAGTGTGTCAAACTGGAAAGAACACTGGCTTCACAGTCAGAAAGTGGAAAGTCTACAAATAAACAAGCAGAGCTGACTAAACATATGTTAAGATAGGAACAGACTATCAGTTTGCAGGAAAACTACCATTCTGGTACACACTGACAATGGAAACTGACACGTGCACTTTGAGGAAAGAACATCAGAGCCATAAAAATGTTTAAATTCATGACCCACAAATCTCACTCCTTGGAATTTATCATAAGGAAATATTTGAATGTGTTTTAAGCATGAAGTTATGAAAATGTTCACTGTGGTGTGATCTGCAGCCTAGAAAGCTGAAAACCTTGATGTTCAACTATGATGGAATACTCGTTACAGTAACAGGAGAGGTGGCCTTTGGCCACAAAAACAACTACAAAGACTACAGAAAGTTAACTCTTCCAGTAAGACAAAACAACTCACTGGTCTTTTCTGGCCACATTACTAATCGTTCACAGTAAGAGAAGTAGGTAAATTTTCCTCCCAAATTTTGAAACACAACTTGCAAAGTCTTTCTTTTTTAAAGGATGCATTTGGAAACTAAAGATGATTTATTGGCTCTTACAACATTAAGAATGCAGGCTTTCTCTTCCCCTTACTTCTACCTACCACTGGCCCCCCCACCCCAAACCTGCCTTAACTAAGTCTTTCAGGTCCAATCAGCAGTTTGGTCTGCCTTCACACACCTTTCCCCAAAGTCTTAACACTCAGTTCAGTTCAGTCGCTCAGTCGTGTCCGACTCTTTGCAACCCCATGAATTGCAGCACGCCAGGCCTCCCTGTCCAACACTGGCCTTCCCTTAAAATGGTTCCTGCTGTCGTTCTCCATCCTTTTGAATGCAGCATATTTAGACAAGTTGCCATTCATCCCTTTTCTCCCGCTCTTCCTTTTCATTCCTGAGGTCACTGACAGAACCTTTAGGAGGTAAGTAATTCACAATATAAGCAGTTAGAGTATCAAAGTAATAAGCAACTGCTAAACCTGGTATTCCAAAATCACTGCAGATGGTGACTGCAGCCATGAAATTAAAAGATGCTTACTCCTTGGAAGAAAAGTTATGACCAACCTAGATAGCATATTCAAAAGCAGAGACATTCCTTTGCCGACTAAGGTCCGTTTAGTCAAGGCTATGGTTTTTCCAGTGGTCATGTATGGATGTGAGAGTTGGACTGTGAAGAAGGCTGAGCACCGAAGAATTGATGTTTTTGAACTGTGGTGTTGGAGAAGACTCTTGAGAGTCCCTTGGACTGCAAGGAAATCTAACCAGTCCATTCTGAAGGAGATCAGCCCTGGCATTTCTTTGGAAGGAATGATGCTAAAGCTGAAACTCCAGTACTTTGGCCACCTCATGCGAAGAGTTGACTCATTGGAAAAGACTCTGATGCTGGGAGGGACTGGGGGCAGGAGGAAAAGGGGACGACAGAGGATGATGGCTGGATGGCATCACTGACTCGATGGACGTGAATCTGAGTGAACTCCGGGAGTTGGTGATGGACAGGGAGGCCTGGCGTGCTGCGATTCATGGGGTCGCAGAGTCGGACATGACTGAGCGACTGAACGGAACTGAAACCTGGTATTTGGAGAAGGCAATGGCAACCTACTCCAGTGCTCTTGCCTGGAAAATCCCATGGACGGAGGAGTCTGGTAGGCTGCAGTCCATGGGGTTCACTGGGAGTCAGACAGGACTGAGTGACTTCACTTTCACTTTCATCCATTGAAAAAGGAAATGGCAACTCACTCCAGTGTTTTTACCTGGAGAATCCCAGGGACAGCGGAGCCTGGTGGGCTGCCATCTATGGGGTCACACAGAGTCGGACACGACTGAAGTGACTTAGAAGTAGCAGTAGCAAACCTGGTATTAGAATCACTGGGGGCATTTTAAAAACTCACTAAGGTACCTTGATTTTAGGTCTCGAATGGGCCTTTGGGGTCTTCACCAGTGGTTCTCAATCATGGCCACACAACTGAAGCACTGATGGAACTTTTAAAAAACAGATACCTGAGTCCCAACCAGAAAAACTCTGATTGAGGGCCACAGTGGGTGCCTAGTATGTTGTATTTTTAAAAATTCCCCACTTTAGGAACCTCACCTAAATATAGCTTAGCTAGGACGAAACTGAAGTGGTCAATATAACATAAAGCCTCACTGCTCAAACTGTGATTTCAGGACCAGGTATCAGTATCATGAGCTGGGAGTATGAACTGAAATTCATATTCCAGGCACATCAATCTGAGAATCAATCACCCAGGTAAGTGTTGTCGAACTTTCCATGCTGACAAAAAATACTCACGTGCCTACTGAACAGGGTAACCACTAGCCACAAGCGGCTAATGAACGTGTGAAATGTGGCTATTGAGACTGAGTAATTTTTAATTTACTTTAAATGTAAACAGTCACATGTGGGTGCAAGCTACTGTAGCTGGGCAGGTCTGATCTAGATGATTCACTCTGGTCAGAGGGCATGAATTTATGGATCCAGATCTATGAATGCAAAAGGAATCCACAAGTCACTGGCTCCAGAACTGTCTTCTCCTTGTAATGAAGACCAAAAACCAGGTGTTAAAAACAATCCATTTATTGGGTTTTAAACTAGTTACACAATTGAAATAATCAGGTTGGCACTACTCTATACAGGGATTACGCCTGTGTATGCTGACACTTAAATACTGTACCAGGACCTCTGCTGTGCTTAGGCCTGTATCAAGTCATTCAGCAAGTAGATACTAAAAAATATACCGTAGTGTTCCTTTAAGGAAGACTGTACAGGGTGTGTTGCAAGATGACATTCACCACCTTGTGAAGTACTTCAACCTAGAAGATACCTTGCATTCTATAAACTGGTCACAGGCAAACACGTGGTGTTCGCATTTAGAGATACACACAAAAAAGTTACATAAAAATTCAGACATTCTAAGGATAAATGAACTCAAACCCACACCTCAGCTTTTGGAGCATGAAAAGATAAAGAAAATAATTTAAAAACACACAAAAAATGGCATTCAATTGGTACAAAAGCCAAAAGTCACTATAATAAAGAGCTACATGTGAATCTTTACAAGTTAATTACACAATGGTGTTTTGTAAGAGGTTGCATCTGTACAAAGTCTTGCCAATGCTGTCTCTACAGTTTATACAGTCTTTTACATCTATGTAACATTTATTAAACAAGTCAATTAAATATTAAGACTTATTAGTCTCTCAACGATTCTGCAGGCCAAAAAAAAGGGCAGGGGGAGGGAGAAAAAGATTACAGAATTTCCGCAAACACAGCAGTCTTCCATTAGTAAAGTATAACAGTTTTCAAAGAGGGTCAAACAGTATTTGTAAAGAATACAGGTAAAAATCATTCAGTCAGGGTTTTTATTGTTGTTGCTGTTTATTTTCAAAATCACACGCTTGTATACATACATAACAATCAATCAAAAATTTATTCACCAAACCCCTGGTTTTTCAGCAACTGCTCTTCTATTCAGCACCAAAAACTCCAGTCTGTGGGAAACACGTGGACACAGACTTCACTTCTGTGTCTTGGTCGAGCAATCCATCAGGTCCTTGGCTGAGTTCGAGACTTGCCCTCTTTTCTTTCCCTCTTCACGGCTCTCCAGCCCCAAGGCTCTCAACGCTTCAGATGTATGGCCCACAGCCCTACCACCATCTAAACTCAACAGCCATTTGGAAAGAATTCAAAATAATTTGAGATGAATGAAATGACAGGACCTGTGTTACAGATGGGCATCCTCCATTCCAAGTGAACGGTTTCATAATGAGTTCCTAGACTCTGTCTGGTCTTGTATGTCATGATCATACTGGGTAATTATTTCTAGTCTGAGACACTGTGGCTTTGTCAGATGCCTCAAAGAAAAAGTGATCAATATACTGGAAATACTTCCGTACAAGTTAGGAAATCAAACGGCAGCTGAGAACCTGTGGAACTCGGACTAACTGGACCAGACACAGAAACCACCAAAATGATGAGAACTCAACAGAGGCAGAGTTTTTAAACCTGCAGAAAGCCACCACAGATGGTACCTGAGGATCTGGAATTTTTGATGAAAAGAGCTTGAAGTGAGGACTACTCATCTGTATCAAGGAGGAGAAAGGAGGGGGGGAGGAAAGCTTCAGTTAGACAACAGGACATCCAACTCAAAGAGGCAAATAAATGAAATCTTTTTTCATCCTATTTCAATAGAAAGGCTTCTGGGCCCTACCTCTTTAATACAGAACAGATAACAAATACTTAAGAACGGAGATGAAATATTTTCACAACTGTAGAAGCCAGAATCCCTAGGACAACCCAAAATGGCCAGGCCCCACTCAGAGGCAATTGTGAGTAAGAGCTCTTTTCTTTTATTTAACCATAAGCCCGTAAAAGTTGTCGCATCAATTCTCTGCTTAACACCCAAAGCAGAGAAAGAAAAGTATAAAATTCTCCGGGAACTT
Organism: Budorcas taxicolor; assembly: GCF_023091745.1. NCBI lineage: Eukaryota > Metazoa > Chordata > Mammalia > Artiodactyla > Bovidae > Budorcas > Budorcas taxicolor. The sequence continues at coordinate 96,017,453 of NC_068920.1, forward strand.
CCACTGGGTCATAGCAAAAGTCGTGAAAACAGACTTGTGTAAGCTCTGCTGCCTCACCTTTCTATGCATAATAGCAGGGCGACACAAGGAGGTCGGTGAGAACGAGCAGCTGGTCGTCAGTGAATTGCTGTTTGTGTTCCTGCCAGTTATCATGGTGCGTCCTCCGGAAATTGGATAACGTCTTTTTTACAGTCATCTGTAGGGATAAGCAACCCACATACATTTCACTTTAACCTCTCCAAGGCTATGTTCAGGATACCTTTAAGTAGCGATCCTTCGGGAGTTCAGATCTTACACTTCACGAAGCGCTACACAACCAATAAACCGATCTTACCTCAAAAAGCCACCTAGATTACTTCTTTAGAATTGGTACCAGCTTCACTGCAGGACAAATGACTAGAACTCATACCACATTGTTAAATCAGTTTCAATATATACTTAATATATACTTAGTCAAAGTGAAAAGAACCAAGTCATTGGTCTTCCAAGTTGTTTAATGTAGGAACACAGGTGTTCAGTAAATAAAACCATCACATTTTCCTGTTTAACATTAGCCTTTGGTTAGATACTTCCTAAGTATAAAATGCGAGCGAAACAGAAGTATAAAATTTAAATATCCTGACAACACTGGCAATACAGTTTGCTTCCATTGGACTGGGAAGGACAGACCATATGGTAATTTTCTTGCTAACAAAAGACCTCAAATATAGAAAACAGTGGGGTCTCTGCAAGGTTTTAATAACTACTGATGAACAGACGTGGCTCTGGCAGAGGCAGCAGTAGTGACCTTATTGAAGACGACAGCCCAGAGTATGTAGAAAATTATCAGTCTAAATGGTTTCCTAGAAAATTATCACTGTTAATATATGTGCAAAGATACCAAGGGAGAATTTTACCTCGATTGGCTGAGGGTCATTCAGATGTGCACTGAGATTCATAAGGAGCTGGGGCATCCAGGTGGGAACATCGTAAGGACTAGAAAGAACACACGCACCCAGTCCCAGCACCCCAGCGTGGCGTTTCACCAACTCTGCAAAGAAAAAAGCGTTTAAATGAATAGATATTTACAGGACTCTATTGTACTTGCTATAGTGAGATAAAGTTAAGTTTTCCATTATGCTAGTTGTTTCCATTCTGTGAATTTCTGCCTTTAAATGACTCTGTATACACACACATATCAAAAACATGCTTTTAAGCCTGAACTAAAACATCCTACATCCTATATTTTATAGGCTCTCTTTCTTTTTAGTGATACAAGTTAAAGTGCTTTCAAATTCTCAGTACAGACCTAAAAATACTTTGGAACTTAATTTTTAAAAACAAGGTGTTCAACTTAAAAAAAAAACTAGAATTTATTGTATGCTGGTATATTATTTGGACAGAGGAGCCTGATGGAATACAGTCCATGGGCTGACTAAGAGTCAGACACAACTGAGCTTTCACTAATACAACTAACACTTTCACTGTTATGTTATTGGAAATTCCCATTAGGTAACTACATGACATAATTAAAACCCTGCTAGAGAAAGAGAACAGCACTTGTGTTTTTGGGGAGAGGGAGGAGATTGGAATTTGGGATTAGCAAAGGGAAACTACTGAACATAGGATAGATAAACACTAGGGTCCCCCTGCACAGTTTAGGGAACAATATTCAATATCCAATGAAAAGCCATAATGAAAAAGAATGTGAAGAAAAAATATATATAACTGAGTGATGGAACTCCAGTTGAGCTATTTCAAATCCTAAAAGAGGATGCTATGAAAGTGCTGCACTCAATATGCCAGCAAATTTGGAAAACTCAGCAATGGCCACAGGACTGGAAAAGGTCAGTTTTCATTCCAATCTCAAAAGAAAGGCAATGCCAAAGAATGCTCAAACTACCGCACAATTGCACTCATCTCACACGCTAGCAAAGTAATGCTCAAAATTCTCCAAGCCAGGCTTCAGCAATACGTGAACCGTGAACTTCCAGATGTTCAAGCTGGTTTTAGAAAATGCAGAGGAACCAGAGATCAAATTGCCAACATCCTCTGGATCATGGAAAAAGGAAGAGAGTTCCAGAAAAACAACTATTTCTGCTTTACTGACTATGCCAAAACCTTTGACAGTATGGATCACAATAACCTGTGAGAAATTCTGAAAGAGATGGGAATACCAGACCACCTGATCTGCCTCTTGAGAAACCTATATGCAGGTCAGGAAGCAACAGTTAGAACTGGACATGGAACAACAGACTGGTTCCAAATAGGAAAAGGAGTACGTCAAGGCTGTGTATTGTCACCCTGCTTATTTAACTTATATGCAGAGTACATCATGAGACACGCCAGGCAGGATGAAGCACAAGCTGGAATCAAGATTGCTGGGAGAAATATCAATAACCTCAGATATGCAGATGACACCACCCTTATGGCAGAAAGGAAAGCACTAAAGAGCCTCTTGATGAAAGTGAAAGACGAGAGTGAAAAAGTTGGCTTAAAGCTCAACATTCAGAAAACTAAGACCATGGCATCCGGTCCCATCACTCCATGACAAATAGATGAGGAAACAGTGGAAACAGCGTCAGACTTTATGTTTTTGGGCTCCAAAATCACTGCAGATGGTGACTGCAGCCATGAGATTAAAAGACGCTTACTCCTCGGAAGGAAAGTTATGACCAACCTAGACAGCACATTAAAAAGCAGAGATGTTACTCTGCCAACAAAAGTCTGTCTAGTCAATGCTATGGTTTCTCCAGTAGTCATGTATGGATATGAGAGCTGGACTATAAAGAAAGCTGAGCCCCAAAGAACTGATGCTTTTGAACTGTGGTATTGGAGAAGACTCTTGAGAGTCTCTTAGACTGCAAGGAGATCCAACCAGTCCATCCGAAAGGAAATTAGTCCTAAGTGTTCACTGGAAAGACTGATGTTGAAGCAGAAACTCCAATACTTTGGCCACCTCATGCAAAGAGCTGATTCATTTGAAAAGACCCTGATGCTAGAAAAGATTGAAGGCAGGAGGAAAAGGGAACAAAAGAGGATGAGATGGTGAGATGGCATCACCAACTCAATAGACAAGAGTTTGGGTAAACTCCGGGAGTTGGTGATGGACAGGGAGGCCTGGTGTGCTGCAGTCCATGGGGTCACAGAGTTGGACACGACTGAGCAACTGAACTGAACTGAGTTACTTTGCTGTATTAGAAGAAATTAACACAACATTCTAAATTAACTATATTTCAATAACAGAGATCAGATGCTTTTTGGCTATGACATTTAAATTTCTCTTTAAACATGACACAGTCAATCAGATCTCACTGTCTTGTTTGCCTTGATGCTCAATTAGAGTGTAAGCTCCTATAGAATGAGTCTTCTCGCCCTCTCACCAAATGCCTAGTGAAGTGATGATATTCCCCTCTCCAAATGAAAGCAGGAATTGTTCTGTCTACTCAGCTTCTTCTCTCAGTGTGTGTGTGTGCTAAGCTGCTTCCGTCGTGTCCAATTCTTTGAGACCTTATGGACAGTAGCCTACCAGGCTCCTCTGTCCATGGGACTCTTCAGACAAGAATAATGGAGTGGGCTGCCATGCCCTCCTCCAGGGATCTTCCTGACCCAGGAACTGAACCCATGTCTCTTATGTCTCCTTCACTGGTAGATGGGTTCTTTATCACTAGCATCACACATAAGTTGTAAATTCTAAAAACAAATATTGTAGAGCCTCAAAAATAACTAATTCTGGTACCTCTCTTTATAAAGCAATTTCAGGTGAGTGGGTACAGACTTGATTTACTCTAATAGCTGTATGCAGCAGTGTACACATTCCTTGGTCCCTTTCTCAATTTTAGCTTTTATATCCCAGGTCTTGCCTTCTATATATGCAAAGCTTCTCAAAAGCAGCTATTCCTGGTACCTAGCATAGACCTACACACACACAAGCATCCAATAAATATCTGTTGAGCAAGCCTGGTTAATTCCCAAAAGGTGTTTTCTACCAGTATTGTTACCTGCAGAAGGAATCGTATCTCCTACAAAACCAGGGTCACGCTTCCTTTTCTTCGGTAGTTTTGTTTTGCAAAGTTGCTCAAAATGAATCTGCATAGGACTGTCCATGGTAAGGAAGTTACATTGTAACAGACCACTTAAGGTGGTAGCAGCCATTTCTCTAACCTGTAGAGATAATCACTTCCATTAGACTTGAGATCCTAAGCCTGGGGAGGTGGAGAGGGTGGTGTGGGAACTGGGGTGGGGACTTTCCCTGATACTTGTATTCAAACTGTGTAAATGCTCTTTTGCAGTTTCTTAATGGAGAATCCATCAGGCTCTTAAAGGGTCCTGGTCTCAAAACAGATGAGTCACTAACACTAGGCTTACAGAAAGTAAACCCTTACCCATGCTATAAAAAATTAATTCTCTGTACATTCTTTTCCCACTGACTGAGTTTTTCTTATCTAGAGTTTAACTGTAAAAGCAGTGCCAGAGCATGACATTAAAATACAACTTTCCTAGACTCTACATCCCTTAAAACAACTGCCGTTGTTATTTTCATTGGTAATAAAGACACAGGATAATTTCTGTAATTGGCATACACAGTAGAGATTTATATCCGTTTTAATTCTTACAAACTTCATAGGCTGTTTTAAGACTATAAATACAGTCTATAGAAATACTAATAGTTTTTTTCAAATTGAAATGGGAACTCAAGTTTTGGGAAGACAAAAAATAGCTGTAAAAAGTTATACACATCACAACAGTTTCTCCTAAACAGTCATAAGGAAAGGCAGTAATAATTTGAAAAAATGGTTTGCCACTTACTCCTTCAAAATATTTTTTCTTCAATTTTTCAGTGTGAAAAATGGTTGCATACAGTAACAGCTAAGTTTAAGCCTACTACATGGAGTAAAATACAAAAATAATGTGTAAAAGTGTTCTAAAACAAGATCCAGAAAACAGTCCATTTTGCTATAATATCTAAAGGTAGGAAACACTGTCCTTGGAGATGTCTACCTTTTTATGTCTATTCTTCAATGAAAAAAAAAACAACCCTCTAAAACAATTTACAGAAAGCTGCAAATGTTTTAACTGGAGCTTGTCAGAGTTACGACTACAGTGTGAGTACTCGGTAACTAGACACATCTGCTCCGAAGGACACAAGCAAGCTGGAATGCAAAACAGGTTTCCAGTCCCAGTTTCCTGTAGATACAAATGTATTTTCAGCGCTCTCAAATAAAGTATCTATAATCACTGGGAGTGCTCCACTGCATGGAAAACCCATAAAGTCCACAAAATAAAATAAACAAAAATTTCACAAAATTTTCAATTACTTTTTCTTAACCGAAAGCCAATTTAGAAAATTATGTCTTATTCCATAATTATCACATCATGCTTTTCTTGCATTAGGCTCATGTGAACTAACATGGTCTTTTTGTACAAATATTAATGCTTCCTTAGCAAAAGCTGACTTCAATTTCTCTACCAAGGAAAATAAACAGGGATAACAATCTTTTCTTAAATCTACTGAACAACAGCACCTTTGTGTAGATTTTCATTCTCTTGAAACTGCTCTCATACACATTCCTATTAGCCCTTTAAAAATTAGTAAAATAAGCAGAGTGTTATCATTTGCAATTTCATAGATAAGAAGACTTTGGTTCATCAATGTCATCTGCCCAACTGCAAAGAGAAGCCAGAACAAGAATGTGTCCAGTGTTTGTTTACACATGGGGTATCAAAACTAATTACACAGGGCTACGTTAAAATTAAAGTTACTTAAGAGGCGCCAAAATGCTTTCTTTAAATTTATTAAAATTTCAGTTAGCTATAACTTAAATTTTACCTCCAGCTGTTCATCCTCCAAAAGACTTATAACCAGCCACCTGATGTCTTTAACTGCATCTTCATTGTTTAGGAAAATAAAGAGGTTATAAAATACCATGGTCTGGAGGTAGGTCAGTACTGTGTATCTAGCATGCCAAGAACTGCTTCTTGCTGTCTGTGAATGAGAAATCAGAAGAAATGACAAGAACATGAGCTGACAGTGGCATTATACACAAATAATAGAGATTTCCAATGTAACTCCCCTTTTACAAGTACGGCCAGAGCAAGCTCATCTTATATTTCCTTCTAAACAAAAGGGCACACAAGCTGTTTCCGGTAAAGTTATGTACTCTGAATGTATGAATGAGAGTAAAAGGAAAGGAACCCATGGATAAAAGTCAATTTTAGAAGAGTTATTTATAATTAATGACGTAACTCCTCCAAGGGTTGCATATTATCGTACTTTACTTTTGATAGTAGTAGGTAGTGTAGTTAAAGCAAACAAAACGGGGAACTGCTGTAGCCTACTGCATAAAAAATACCAAAAAACATCTTTCAGTGGCAATCAAACTTAAAAATCTGAAAACTGAGGGAAAGTGTCCATTTTTTATATTATATAAGACACATGTAACTGGGTAAAGCTGAGCACAGAGTACACTAAAAATGCAGCCATGGGACTTCCGTGGTGGTTGAAACTTTGAACTTCCACTGCCAGGGGTGCAGGTTTGATCCCTGGCTGGGGAACTAAAATCCCACAGATCCCACATGCTATATAGTGTGGCAGAAAAAAAAAAAAGAAAATTTTAATTAAAAAAAAAAACAAAAAAACGCAGCCAGAAAATAGACACTCACTTAGGTCTTTTTACCACAGATCAGAAAATAGAAGTGAATAAAAAATAAAGGGGAAATGGTAAAAGAGAATGCTCATCCCCACCCCATAAGCACGTTGTATCCAAAGTGTTCCAAGAATTAGCTCTTTATACATACAGAAAACATGGGGGTTGAGTGATCTGCCCAAAGTCATAGAAGTTGGCAGCAAAGCCATGTACAGATTCTAAATCTATTTCTTTGGCCAACATATGTCTTCTCTCATGCCAAAAGAAGATTCACAATGAATGCAAGTAGCAGGTATTTTGTGCGTCACAGGTGACTTTGTGAAATTCTTAGAATGGTAAACCAAAATTCTAACCAGAGATATAAGTTTCTGATATACACTCTTACTTGATTTAGCACCTGAAGTACCAAAGGCACTTGACGAGGGTAAAGCAACCCCTGAGACATTAGTGATAAACATAACTTTGCATCTCTTTTCAGTTCATCATAGCTATTGTCATTTTCCACTGGGGCAATCTAGAGAACAACAAGAACAAAACAAAACAAAGACATCAATTGAAAAACAGCCGCTAAGTACAAAGGCATCCTTACATGAAAGAAATCACATTTTTGACAACTTCTACAGAAAAAAACAAACATATACAAAACTAAAGAACAGTTTAATGAATTCCCACGAATCAACCAATTCTTCAACAATGACAAATTTATGGCTAATCCTTTCATTTTTTGCTCCTCTATTTTCCCCCTCCCTCAATTATTTGAAACAACTACCAAACATATTTCATCCATAAATATTTTATTTTTACCACTGAAAGACAAAGTTTCTCATTTAAAAAACATGTCATGACATTATACATAAAAACTCATTACAGCTAAAATATGTTCAGTAGTGCTCAAATTTCTCCAAGTATTTCATACATGTTATCACAATTACTTTGGGGGAATCTGGTTCAACATAATAGCCATACAACACTGCATTTGGAATGTCTCTTAATATTTAAGAAGAATCTATAAATTTCCCCTACCCGCTTTCAAAATTCCTTTCTTTTAAAACAAGGGGGATGGGGCAGGTCCTTTGTTTTTGTGGTCTCCCTTATTATGACCTCCCTTTCCTTACTACATTCCTTTGCGGCATCTACTGGCTCTAGTTTGTCCTGTAAAGAAGCCATTAGATCTAGAGGTCTGAATTTATTTAAGTCTGACTGGGCACAATATAAGTATTAATAGTATTGTGTATTTCCTTCACTTACATCCAGTTTTCTTTTTGCGATGAACTACTATAAAAGCATAAGTTTCCAAAATAGTGACACTCATTCCTTCTCCGTTGTTGCCTAGGATGCTTTATGGGCCTCCCTGGTGACTAGTGGTAAAGAATCCACCTGCTGATGCAGGAGGCATGCGTTCAATCCCTGGATCAGGGAGAGCCCCTGGAGAGGGAAACAGCTACCCACTCCAAGATTCTTGCCTGGGAAATTCCATGGTCAGAAGAGCCTGGTGGGCTACAGTCCATGGGGTTGCAAAAGAATTGGACATGACTTAGCAATTAAACAACAGAGAAATGTTTTATACAAAAACCTCTTTCTTATACAGAATGATTTCCCTAACCTTCAGATGTGAAAAATGAAACCATTTTTTAAAGTATCATTAAGAACCAATGAATTTCAACAAATGTGATGGTTGTAACCCACTGTAGTTACTCTTCTTTATAGTGCTCAAATTGGCTCCAAGTCCTTTAACAACTACAGCATCCCTGGTTTCTGGTGTGACAAGATGACCTAGGTTTATTCTGTACATTTCTCAGTTCAAACCATATTTTTTAAAGAGAAAGAGATCATGTATTAGCACACTGTTACTTCTGAGCATCTGAATCTTGAAGAGAAAGATGCAAGGTGACAGCACCCTGAAGAGACTATTAGATGCTGTTACCCAGGTCTTCAGAGCTACTGTGGTTCCTACTCCGTCCTTAAGCTGTTACTTCCATTCTATGAACTATGCAGGTATCTCCGAGTAATTGAGCTAATTGACTACTTTTGTTGGCATGGTCACTATAATGCTTACAACCAAAATACAAAATAAGAATACAATGGTATAAAAAAAGGATGATCCTAATCTTTCTTCTGCCTTGTTATCATACAAATTTATTATTTTTAGTGTATCACAGATCAGACTCAACTGCCATTAAACTGTGCTAACCTGTAGAAAGTGCTGCTCCTTTAGATGGAAACACGTCCCCTCTCTCATCCTGACCACTAGCATTTGAGCTCTTGATTATTCCAAGTTAAAGTCTGGTTAAAGACTTGTAACAGACATCTTACACTGTGCTCTCTAGGTCACAGGCATTATCTTATTTCCACCTCATGAGGGATACTCCTATTATTCCACACTTCATAGAAGAAGATAACCTTAGATGCTCAGTAGCTTGTCTAAGATCACCAAAAAAAGCACCTGTCACAGAAAGGATTTTAAACTAGATTTCTATTCAAAGCCTGTGCTCTGTTAGTTATTCTTGGTTACAAATCCTCTTCTCTCATTCTGAAGCAAAATGGAGAATCTTAAAGTAGAATACACAAATAACTGAAACTTGCACCGTGTATTTCCAAGGGTTATTTTGGGGAAGGGGGATATAAAACTGCTTTTCATGGGACAGGAAAAACAATAGTTCATGTAGAATCAAATAAATACCTCAAATATGTCCAAAACAGAACTACCGATCTCATCTCCACGATTTCTGTGCTCCTCCTACAGTTTAGTCAGCTGTACAGTCCTCTCTTTCTTTACTCTGTGCATCTCTTCTGTCTACACAATAACGCTGCGCATCTGTGCTGGGATACCTGCATAACCCAGACCCCTTTAACCACGAAGACCTAAAAGAGGTTCTCAACCTCAATATTTGTACACTGAGGACAACTGTTAGGCCCGTTACTAGCAAACTAATGCAGTATAGCATTCTAATGATTTACATTTTTTTTATAAATTTCAAGTGGATTCAAACCATCCTATCAATCTCATTCTCATACACTATTTGCTTTCGGACTTTTTTTCTGAGTGAAGAAAGGGGGCGGAACTCCAGCTAGTCTAGCATTCATTGCATATTACCCACTAACAAAACTATAAGCTCATGTTCTATACCCACTGTGAAAGGCAGTGGAAAAAACTTTAAGCACCACTGCCCTAAAGACAAATCAAATCTACACCAAGGACTCACAAGTAACAAAGGTGTATCTGTACCTATACTAATAGCCACCGTCCACTTTTATAAAGAGAAGATCCCAAAGGTATTCTGGGTATCAGGCCCTACAGAGCACTTTAAAAAGTATTTTAGTAGTGAATCTTTTGAAAATTACCAGAAGTGTTATCTTTTAGAATCTCCTAAAGACAAAATACACTGTGGCAGATCAGAAGTTTAGCATGCCATTTGCTTATAAATAGTGACAAGGGCCCTGGCTCTTAAACAGCAACAACTGGATTGACCAACAGCTATCACGTAGCGCTGATATTTGTACTAAGCCTTCCCAATCTGCAGTAAGACTATACTTAACCACCACCAACCACAGTATCACTATCAACTATAATTCTGGAAACTACTACATTAATCTTAGTTTACCAGGTTCATTCATTGATTGGATAAATGATTAAAACCACCTCAGGTTGTATCTTGCAGCAAATAAAACTTCAATATGATCAATGGAGACAAGTTACTTTCTCCAAGTGTTTGTTAGAACCAATGATATACAGTGCCATTCAACATTATAAAATAAATACAATATGCATGCATGTTAAGTCACTTTAGTCATGTTCGACTCTTTGCGACCCCTATCGACTGTAGACTGCCAGGCTCCTCTGTCCACGGAATTCTCCAGGCAAGAGCACTGGAGTGGGTTGCATTCCTTTCTCCACGGAATCTTCCTGACCCAGGGATTGAACTCGGGTCTCCCACATTGCAGGCAGGTTCTTTACCATCTGAGCCACCAGGGGAGCCCAAATACAATATACTGAACATTTTGATTTTTGGATTTATTACACATTGAATTAAAAAGTCAGAAACAGTTATATTCAAAATATGCCACTGTAACTTTTTTTTAAGCAAGCAGTATTTTCCTAAACTATTATTACTTGCAAATTGGCACTCAGGGAAACAATATTCTGTCTTTAGACTTTTCACATTAACTATCAAAATCTTACTCTTACCTAACATTAAAAAGATAATTTCAACAAATATTTAACCACTCGATGGCGCAGGAGTGGTGGCTGCGATGGCACAGAACAGCCAAGAGGACCTACCCCATATCCAAGGTAAGGAGCAGTGGCTGTGCTTTGCTGGAGCAGCCGTGAAAGAGATATCCCATGTCCAAGGTTAAGAGAAACCCAAGTAAGACGGTAGGCACTGAGAGAGGGCATCACAGGGCAGACAGACTGAAAACACGATCACAGAAAACTAGCCAATCTGATCACATGGACCACAGTCTTGTCTAACTCAACGAAACTAAGCCATGCCCTGTGGGGCCACCCAAGATAGACAGGTCATGATTGAGAGGTCTGACAGAATGTGGTCCACTGGAGAAGCGAATGGCAAACCACTTCAGTATTCTTGCCTTGAGAATCCCATGAACAGTATGAAAAGGCAAAAAGACAGGAGGCTGAAAGATGAACGCCCCAGGTTGGTAGCTGCCCAATATGCTACTGGAGATCAGTGGAGAAAAAACTCCAGAAAGAATGAAAGGATGGAGGCGAAGCAAAAATAACACCCAGTTGTGGATGTGACTGGTGATAGAAGCAAGGTTTGATGCTGTAAAGAGCAATATTGCATAGGAACCTGGAATGTCAGGTCCATGAATCAAGGCAAATTGGAAGTGGTCAAACAAGAGATGGCAAGAGTGAACACTGACATTCTAGGAATTGGCGAACTAGAATGGACTGCTACTGCTAATGCTAAGTCACTTCAGTCGTGTCCAACTCTGTGCGACCCTAGAGACGGCAGCCCACCAGGCTCCCCCATCCCTGGGATTCTCCAGGCAATAACACTGAAGTGGGTTGCCATTTCCTTCTCCAGTAAATGAAAGGGAAAGGTGAAAGTGAAGTCGCTCAGTCGTGTCCGACTCTTAGCGACCCCATGGACTGCAGCCCACCGGGCTCCTCTGTCCACAGGATTTTCCAGGCAAGAGTACTGGAGTGGGGTGCCATTGCCTTCTCCAGAATGGACTGGAATGGGTGAATTTAACTCAGATGGCCATTATATCTACTACTGAGGGCAGGAATCCCTTAGAAGAAATGGAGTAGCCATCATGGTCAACAAGAGAGTCCGAAATGCAGTACTTGGATGCAACCTCAAAAACAACAGAATGACCTCTGTTCATTTCCAAGGCAAACCATTCAATATCACGGTAATCCAAGTCTAAGCCCCGACCAGTAACGCTGAAGAAGCTGAAGTTGAACGGTTCTATGAAGACCTATAAGATCTTCAAGAACACCCATAAAGATGTCCTTTTCATTAGAGGGGACTGGAATGCAAAAGTAAGAAGTCAAGAAACACCTGGAGTAACAGGCAAATATAGCCTTGGAGTACAAAATGAAGCAGGGCAAAGGCTAATAGAATTCTGCCAAGAGAACGCACTGGTCATAGCAAACACCCTCTTCCAACAACACAAGAGAAGACTCTACACATGGACATCACCAGATGGTCAACACCAAAATCAGATTGATTATATTCTCTGTAGCCAAAGATGCAGAAGTTCTGTACAGTCAGCAAAAATAAGACCAGGAGCTGACTGTGGCTCAGATCATGAGCTCCTTATTGCCAAATTCAGACTTAAATGGAAGAAAGTGGGGAAAACCACCAGACTATTCAAGTATGACCTAAATCAAATTCCTTATGATTATACAGTGGAAGTGAGAAATAGATTTAAGGGCCTAGATCTGATAGATAGAGTGCCTGATGAACTATGCAATGAGGTTCGTGACATTGTACAGGAGACAGGAATCAAGACCATCCCCATGAAAAAGAAATGCAAAGAAGCAAAATGGCTGTCTGAGGAGGCCTTACAAAGAGCTGTGAAAAGAAGAGAAGCGAAAAGCAAAGGAGAAAAGGAAAGATATACCCATTTGAATGCAGAGTTCCAAAGAATAGCAAAGAGAGATAAGAAAGCCTCCGTCAGTGATCATTGCAAAGAAATAGAGGAAAACAACAGAATGGGAAAGACTAGAGATCTTTTCAAGAAGATTAGAGATACCAAGGGAACATTTCATGCAAAGATGGGCTCAATAAAGGACAGAAATGGTATGGACCTAACAGAAGCAGAAAATATTAAGAAGAGCTGGCAAGAATACACAGAAGAACTATACAAAAAAGATCTTCATGACCCAGATAATCACGATGATGTTATTACTCACACTCACCTAGAGCCAGAAATCCTGGAATGCGAAGTCAAGTGGGCCTTAGGAAGCATCACTACGAACGAAGCTAGTGGAGGTGATGGAATTCCAGTTGAGCTATTTCAAATCCTGAAAGAAGATGCTGTGAAAGTGCTGCACTCAATATGTCAGCAAATTTAGAAAACTCAGCAGTGGCCACAGGACTGGAAAAGGTCAGTTTTCATTCCAATCCCAAAGAAAGGCAATGCCAAAGAACGCTCATACTACCACACAACTGCACTCATCTCACACGCTAGCAAAGTAATGCTCAAAATTCTCCAAGCCAGGCTTCAGCAGTATATGAACCATGAAATTCCAGATATTCAAGCTGGTTTTAGAAAAGGCAGAGGAACAAGAGATCAAATTGCCAACATCCGCTGGATCATGGAGAAAGCAAGAGAATTCCAGAAAAACATCTATTTCTGTTTCAGTGACTATGCCAAAGCCTTTGACTGTGTGGATCACAATAAACTGTGGGAAATTCTGAAAGAGATGGGAATACCAGACCATCTGACTTGCCTCTTGAGAAACCTGTATGCAGGTCAGGAAGCAACAGTTAGAACTGGACATGGAACAACAGACTGGTTCCAAATAGGAAAAGGAGTACATCAAGGCTGTATACTGTCACCCTGCCTATTTAATTTATATGCAGAGTACATCATGAGACATGCTGGGCTGGAGGAAGCACAAGCTAGAATCAAGACTGCCAGGAGAAATCTCAATGACCTCAGATACGCAGATGACACCACCCTTATGGCAGAAAGTGAAGAGGAACTAAAAAGCCTCTTGATGAAAGTGAAAGAGGAGAGTGAAAAAGTTGGCTTAAAGCTCAACATTCAGAAAACGAAGATTATGGCATCCAGTCCCAACACTTCATGGCAAATAGATGGGGAAACAGTGCAAACAGTGTCAGACTTTATTTTTTGGGGCTCCAAAATCACTGCAGATGGTGACTGCAGCCATGAAATTAAAGGATGCTTACTCCTTGGAAGAAAAGTTATGACCAACCTAGATAGTATATTCAAAAGCAGAGACACTACTTTGTCAACAAAGGTCTGTCTAGTCAAGGCTATGGTTTTTCCAGTGGTCATGTATGATGTGAGAGTTTCATTATAAAGAAAGCTGAGCACCGAAGAACTGATGTTTTTGAACTATGGTGTTGGAAAAGACTCTTCAGAGTCCCTTGGACTGCAAGAAGATTCAACCAGTCCATCCTAAAGGAGATCAGTCCTGGGTGTTTATTAGAAGGACTGATGTTGAAGCTGAAGCTCCAATACTTTGGCCACCTGATGAAGAGCTGACTCATTTGAAAAGACCCTGATGCTGGGAAAGATTGAGGGCAGGAGGAGAAGGGGACGACAGAGGATGAGATAGTTAGATGGCATCACCAACTCAATGGATATGGGTTTAGGTGGACTCCGGGAGTTGGTGATGGACAGCGAGGCTTGGCGTGCTGTGGTTCATGGGGTCGCAAAGAGTCGGAAATGACTGAGCAACTGAACTGATCACCTAATGATTTTCCTGTGATGATTTTTTTTAGAGATGTACACAAATCATAGAGCCTGAAAACTTCTCAACCATCTGATAATAATTCCTTTTGAAGGTCAAAAGGTGATGCAGCTTTAATTTCAGACATAAACTTACCTTAAAGAACAAAGGCAGAAGCTGAAGCTGTTCTGCGACTGCTGTAGAGAATGATCTTCCTGCACTTGCCATCAGCCATTTCAAAACTTATGGAAACAAAAACAAAGAGTCAGTCTTTGCTACTGAGTTAGAGACTACATAAGGTAGAATAATTCCATGATATAGTGCAACCCAGACAACCACTCTGAGAGCTCTTCAATGTAAAGAAAGAGATCATCTGTGTTACTTCACAGATTTGATCAGCAGTGTGACAGGATCCTGAACAAAGGTTATCAACCAATCCAGGGAACTGAAATCACTTTCAAAAGAATAAATCAGCTAACTATTGATAACTATTTATCTACAAACAACCACATGAAGTACAAATGAAAACCAGCCTTCGAACATCCTAACATAGCAAAAAAGATAATGAAATTAGTTGTTTACACTCATAGTAAAGATCTACAACTCAAAAACAACAAAACAATCTAATTCAGAACTGGGCAAAGAACTTGACATTTCTCCAAAGAAGAAACAAAAATGTAAATGAAAAGAAACAAAAATGAAAAATGAGGGAAATGCAAATCAAAACAAGATACCTTCTTCACACCTAGTAGGAGAGCTACTGGCATAAAAACAGAAAACAAGTCTTGGCCAAAATGTGGAAAAGTTGAAATCTTTCTACACTGTTGGTTGGAATATAAATGGTGAGGCCACTGTGGAAAATACCTTGGTGGCTCCTCAAAAAACTAAACATAGAATTAAATTACCCTATGGTATAGCAATTCTGCTTTCAATACCCAAAAGACTTGAAAGCAGAGACTCAAGTGTAACTTTACATTAACATCCATAGAAATACTATTCTTAATAGCCAAAAGGCATAAACAACCAAAAAGTCCATGAAGAGAAAAACACTGAAAATGTTACACGGTGAAAAAAGCCAGACATAAAACGAGAGATATTTTATGATTCTCCCTACATGAGATCCCTAGAATAGGCATATTATAGAGACAGAAAGGAGACTGAGGGTTGTCAGAGGCCGAGGGAGGGGAAAATGAGGAGCTATTTTTTAACGGGTACAGAGCTTCAGTTTTGCAAGATGAAAAGAGTACAAAGATGGGCGAAAGTGATGGCTGTACAATAATGTAAAGTATTTGATGCCACTCAATTGTAAATTTTACATTATGTACATTTTACCGTAATTAAAAAAGAGAGAAAAAAGTCAATAGGATAATCTAAAGTATCTGTTTTTAAAGGGAGTTTCTACTAATTTGAGCCACTCACTAGTTTTTAAGAGTTTAATGCCCTGGGTTCGTTCATCTTCTTCACCAATTCCATTTTCTTCCATAACATGGTTCTGAATTTCTTCATCTACATCCATGAGGGGTTTCAACTTCTCTAGAATTCGAGCAGTAAACTCAGGGACACGAGGTGATGCTGTTGGTGCAGTATTTGGCAAAGAAACATCTATCATGAATATATAGGTCAGCACACTGTAAAATAAAATACATATAGTAAGAATAGATCCTACATTACGGATAAAACTAAGGTTCAAAAGTATGACCCAACCAAAGTAAATTTGCCCAGGACAATTCCTGGAGAGGGACTTGTGCCTACAACTTGTGCCTGTGCCCAAAACTCTGAGGTATTGAAAACTGCAATGTGGCAACCACCCCCCACTTGCTTGTGAGCACAATACCATTCTATTTTACACTGAGAAAGTGCAAGCGTAGTTGCTCAGTCCAGTCGGACTCTTTGGGACCCCAAGGACTGTAGCCCACAGGCTCCTCTGTCCGTGGAATTCTCCAGGCAAGAATACTAAAAGTGGATTGCCATTCCCTTCTCCAGGGGATCGTTCCAACCCAGGAATCAAACTGTGGTTTCCTTCCATTCAGAGCCTCTCATAAGGTCCCACAACACAATATAAAACAAAATCTGAGGAAAAGTATATCACAAAACTCAACAGTAACATAAACAGTATGTATTATTTGACACCAAAATTTAATAAAAAGAACTCAAGAGGTATACCATACCACAGGGAAAATAATACCCACCTCCCTATTCTTTCCCTGACATTTTTGTAAACCTGGGTGAGTTTGGGCTCCAAATACTTCAGCAGCCTATGCAATAACTCAGGCACTCTCCACTCTTGCTGGGCAAGGCCGCCTTGGAGGACATAGAGTCGACTAAAAATCAAAACAAACGAGAGATGGGTTAGTGCCCCTCTCCACCTCTCCATGTCCCCCACCCCCCAACTCTGTGGCATGCGGGAGTTTAGTTCCCAGCCAGGGATCAAACCCATGCCCCTGCAGTGGAAGTTCAGGGTCTCAACACTCAAACACAAGAGAAGCTCTGCCTTTACATGTTGACAGTCGGTATTCTACCTAAAACTGTTTCATTTTCAAGCTGACAGTTTAGAACAGCATCTTTAGGAAGATTTTATTATTTTTTTCTACATCATTTTCTCTGTATCCCATTTCATCTCCACTACTGTACAGACAAAAGAAATAGACTTTAGAATAGTCACTGAAAAAATAAAAAAAAGAATACTCACTGAGTTAATCTCTAAGCATTATAAGTTTCCTTACTAATTAATATTAATAATAAATGATTTTTCTTATTAACAGGATTATCTAGATTTCCTTCTATTGTTCAGTAATTTGTTTTACAGCTCCTTATGCCCAAGTATGTTTCTCCTTAAAAGGATTACTATCTTCTTTCCTAATAGGAAAGCGTAAAAAACTAGATCATGTGATAAGGAAGTTAGTAATATCATAATGGTACAAAAAACCAGTCCAGACAAGATGTTAACAGTAGAGTAGGCCGGACCTACTTTAGGTTTGAACTGCTCGGGTTGCCTTCATTTCTCCTACTTGTTCTCAAGTGAGAAATAACTCTACTTAGCATCATAGGTTGTATGTAAATGGACTATGGTCATCTCCCAGAAGAACCGGGTTACGATATGTAGCTGTTGGAGGTATAGAGCTTCACTTCCATTTTGACATCAAGAGCAAAGACGTTATCTTTTGTTAACCTCCTCAGTTTCCTTCTTATTTACCATGCATCTACAAAGGAGCCTCCTTCACCACTCAGCGGTGATTCCAAGAGCAGTTCAAAAAGCCAGTGAAGCTTCCGAGGATCTCTGCTTTCCTGTGTTGAAAACATAAAGTAGCAATTAAAACAGGGGCCATATAATTCTGCAAATAAATCAGACATCCTTACTTTAGAAATATAACCAAACCTAAGTCTCGAGGAAGAAAATCAAATTAAAACTTATGGGTGAGTCAAATCCAAATGTAGCTGACGTTAGGAAGAGCAACAGTAAGAAAACTGTCAGCTAATCAGACTGTTTTAAATCAAAGTGTAACTGCTCTGCACGTTTCTGGTGTCAAAAATGATACCTATAACCTTGTACCATCTGGCTTTTACTATATATAAGTGACACTTCTAGGTATATGATTTGGCTTGTCATTTAATCTAAAAATGCAACTATCATGGCAGAGAAGGTATAATTATCACTTAAGAGTTATCACTCAAGGCTTGTTTAAAAGGCTAAACAGTACCATCTCTCCAGTTATGTAAGAGGACAAAATTTCAGGATCAAGAAATAGGAGATTTTACACATTTTGAGACAGAGTATGAAACAGTTTGAACAGATCATTAGTGAGACACAAAAATGAAGAGGAAAACTTACACAGGATGTTGCTATACAAGTTCCCCAGTCGTTGTAAGTTTCTACTGTAATGTTGGACAATGCTGTTCGAAGTAGAGGACACAGAAGTTCCCAAAGCTTCTCCACCTACTCAAATAAAATATAGAAGTTAACGATACTCAGAACACTTTCCTTCAACTATCTGTTCCTGCAAACCCACACATACAAATACACAAACTGATCTTTCCTTCATTTCTTAAAAGACCCAAAGAATCGAAGAAGGTATCATGATACATGAAAACATGGCCAGGTAATATGGCCATTTCCTTCCCCCTGCCCCCTGCAAAAAAAAATCAGAAAAGAGGAGACAACTTATATGGTTCCTTACAAAATCTCTCCTACTATTGAGAAGTTATCTATTCAAATGTCTGAATAACACAGTACACTGGGCTAAAACAAAACCTCAATCATCTCTGTATTTTACATGCTTACAGTCACAGGATTGAATCCTAATACAGGAACCAATGACATTTCAATATAGTTCAGTATTACCTGAAAGTATCATCTTTATATTCCAAGTTTTGGATTATTATAAATAGCATTTAAAAATGTGTTCCAGTTACACAGGCAGTGAATATATGGGTCTAAACACTGAACTGCTTCTCATAGTTTAGTGAGAGCACAAATCTCCTTGACAAAATGCAGATTCTGATTCCTTAGATCAGGATGGGTCTTAAGATCCTTCTTTTCTAATAAACTCCCAAGTGATGCTCAAGCTACAGGTCCATGGACCCTACTTTAAGACAAATGGGAAGAGATGGTTTGGATAAAATTTCCAGTTTAGCATTAGACGCTGAATTAAAAGAAAAACAAACTATATTCTAAACAACTAAAAAGGAAAGGAGCTGTATTCTGGGATTGAGGTAACTCAAAAATGATAGATAAAGGATGACAAAGCTACATATTAACATGTTTACATAAAACTGTTTCATGATATGTCAGGAAACCGGCAATGTTACAAACTAACCAATTCTTTTAATACATGATTTAAATAAGTATGAAGTATTAATATATTAAAAAGTGTTCATAATCCTCCTATGTGTAATTAAGTCTGAGTGTTCTCAGGCATTCTGAACATTTCACCAGGTTATTTTCAGTCTAGCGCATTTTGCTAAGAAAGAAACTAACCTTGAGGTGGGTATGTAAAACTTAATCTTACAATTCAAAAGAGGGATACTCAGAACAAGGCTGTCAAATTCAAAGCCATCTACAAGACCAAATGAGTACACCAGCACAGAGGCTAAGAGAAAAGATTTAAGGAGAAGCTAGAGAGTGCCTCATGAAGGGAGAAGCTCATGCACAGCCCCAGCCAACTGATACAGTGCAGCAACATGGGACCAGGATTCCAGGAGCTTCCTGTTTTTCAAGAGAAACTAAAGTTCTTTTTGCATGACATACCTGGATGGAAAATAACTCAAATTTTAAAAGATATTCAATGCCACCTACAGAACACGACTTTGTGACCTATACTCTAAAGCAATAGAGCCAAAAGTGAAAGTCACTCAGTCGTGTCCGACTCTTTGCGACCACTTGGACTATACAGTCCATGGAATTCTCCAGGCCAGAATACTGGAGTGGGTAACCATTCCCTTCTCCAGGTGATCTTCCCAACCCAGGGATCAAACCCAGGTCTCCTGCATTGCAGGCAGATTCTTTATTAACTGAGCTATCAGGGAAGAAAAGCAATATGGAGTCAAACATTTACTCTTTTAGGTGCTAATATCATTTTTTTTTAAAGATGCATGTCTCCTCGGTGCAGCAGTGAAAATGTTCTGATAAACACGTAATCTGCTGTCCATTTTGGAGGGCACGGGCACCACAGGCTGACCCCATGGAGATGAGATAAGCACACAGGACTGCTGGCCGCCCCACGGCTGTTCCCACCACCACCTCCATCAGACACCTGCCGCCTCCCTCCCTCAGGAGGACTGCTGGCCCCAAGGTGGCACTTGAACATGGGCAGAGGGGCAGAGGAGGCTGAGGGGACTGATCCAGGTGTTAATACCCAATGCATTGGGAACTGTTACACAAATGGACAATGCAACTTTAAGAAATGTGCTCTACAAATTACATCACCTTTTCAAATGTCCAATGCTTAGAGCCTCTGATTAAGCCAGCTATAATTTCTGCAACACATCGCTGGGTGCTCTCATGTGAATCTGCAACCAAACGTTCTAAATGGGGCTTCAGAACTGGCAGGAAGGCATCATCAAAATTTCTGAATATACCCTATGCAAATAAAGAAAAAGTTCTTCAGTACTCAAATGACTACATCTCCATTATAACATGCTCATATTTGTTTACTATATTACTACTGTGCTTAAAATAATCCATGTTCTCACCTTAGAACTTAAGTGCTTTAACAATGTCTGTAAGTTAAAATGGTAAAAGCACTTGTCATTTGCCGTATCACATTAAAATATAATCAATGAAATAAAACTTAATAATCTTTCTGATCTTACAAATATCACACACACCTGAAGAAAAATCAAACAAACATGAAATGCATACAGTCTTGTGGGTTTTGGTATTTTATCACTACTGCTAATTACAAATATTAGAGATAAGCATTTAAAAGCCTGGTTTTTTGAGTCCTAAACCTTAAGCCAAGATGAATATGACAGGCATTACTTTGACAGTAATTTTAAATAAAGATAACGATGACTAAACTCAAACTTTGATCAAATACTTTAGAACTCACAAACCTACAAACTGAGAATCACTAAGCTTTATGAAAAGGGTATATAAATAACAGTTACCTTAAAGAGGCAAAAACGTCGAGGATTAAATTTATCTTTTCCTTTTCTGTCTTCTAAAGATAGAAAGGTAATTAACTGTTCGACAAATTTAGGATCAGAAAAATGATCAAATATAATCTGTTCTGCCTATAAAATTGAAAAAAAAAAGAGAACATTCAGGGATTAAAATTTACTAAAAATTATTTCCATATTTATAAACTACCGTAAGTTAAAAGTAAACTTTGTTCAGAATTACAAAACAGAAGCTATAGCATAAACATAACTGAGGAAGATATAAATTTAAAATAGTTCAAAATATTAAAGAAGTTCTATGAAGACTGAGAGGTTCCAACTTAAATCTATAAATAACTATTTACTGATTATCCACCATTTATATGCAATAAAAAACTAAAAGTCAGTACCTAAGTGAGTGTTAATTAGGCAGTAACTTGAGAGTGACTTAGAGACATAAGCCTTCTGTCAGCTGGTCCTAAGAGAAGGGAGGAGGGTTGGGGCAGGGGGAGAAAGGGAGTATACATTTGCCAGCACTTACTGTACTACACTGCAGGACACAAATTTGGGGGAGAAAAACATGAACTAAGTTCTAATAAATCAATAGCCAAAAGCAAGACACATGTGAACCAGGTGTGTTCACAAATGGTGAAATTAGATGCTTACCTCTGTCAAATCCTCCCTGCTTCTGCCAAGTTTAGGTTGCTCTTCCACACCAGCATAAACAACCATATTCCTACACAGTAACAGTTTGTATTGGTAACACACATAGATAGAAAACAACATTAGAGCTTCATGGATAAAAAGCATGAGATGTACACCAGCAGACGAATGGATAACAAAGTTGTGGTACATATACACAATGGAATATTACTCAGCCATTAAAAAGAATACATTTGAATCAGTTCTAATGAGGTGGATGAATTGGAGCCTATTATACAGAGTGAAGTAAGCCAGAAAGAAAAAAAAAAAACAATACAGTATACTAACACATACATATGGAATTTAGAAAGATGGTAACAATGACCCTATATGCGAGACAGCAAGAGACACAGATGTAAAGAACAGTCTTTTGGACTCTGTGGGAGAGGGCAAGGATGGGATGATTTGAGAGAACACCATTGAAACATGTATATTATCATATGTGAAACAGATCGCCAGTCCAGGTTTGATGCCTGAGACAGGATGCTCAGGGCTGGTGCACTGGGATGACCCTGAGGGATGGGATGGGGAGGGAGGTGGGAGTGGGGTTCAGGATGGGAACAGATATACACCCATGGCTGATTCACATCAATGTATGGCAAAAACCACTACAGTATTGTAAAGTAATTAGCCTCCAGTTAAAATAAATAAATTAAAAAATAAATAAATAAAATACAAAAAAAAAATCTATAGGGTCACGCATCCTAATGACATAGATTACTAGGTCAATAAAAGACAAAGAAGTATTTCTTGGGGCTGGTTTAGACAGGTGTAGTATTTTTTTTTTTATAGGCAGGAATATAATTCAGAGCAACTATCAACAAACTCCTTAGAAGTGTAACGGTAGGACTAAGAAAGTTTAAGGGTTTCAGAAGAAAGACAAGAATAGAGGCAGGATGAGGCACAGCATTGACTGGCAAGAACAAAGAAAAGAAGAAGAGTGGAAAAGCTAGAGATTGTGTATCTTTGGCGACAGAGTGCCTATGCTTGAACTGCCTCAGAACGTCCACAGAAATCCAGATGACAAAACAATCTGTATTGAAGATAAGCTGTTCAATAATAAGGCGTGTGGCAAGCTGCAACTTACTGTGGCCAGGTGTAGTATCCCCAATGAGTTTTTTCCACAAAGCAAATTGACTCCCATTCTTTTTTAGTTCTTGGTATGCTTTTGCTATCATAATGCAACCAGTGGTTATCAGGCCTATCACCAGCAACAATCTGGGTAGGTTTAGGATATCCACCTAAGGAAAAGACAATTACATTTGATGAACTTCAAACTATCTGTGCAATAATTATTCTCGACAACCAATCCATAGTGCTAGTGTGACTTTATCTTCATAACAAGATTCTATGAAAATTCACTCAAGCAAAAAACCACATACATATGAAGCATTTCAAATCAGAAGAGGAAAAATGGGCTTATCATCTACTAAATGGTGCTGGGATAGTTACCTGAGGGAGAAAAAAAAAAAAATCAAGCCTGATCCATACTTCATTCCTTTTACCAAAATTTTAAAAATTAATTTTGTTAGGTTTGATTAATTCAATTAGGCTTGAATTAATTACAAAGCTCAAATAATTCCCATGTATTCTTCAACCAGATGCCTTCAATTTTTACATTTTACCATGTGTACACTTTCACATTCTCTCTCTGTTCCAAAATAAAGATGGTGGCACATAGCTAAACTCTCCTCCTAAAATGGGGTAAGGAGGAAAACTGAAGATAGCTGTTTGAATATCTCAGGAGTTACCAGAGATTAAAAAAAAAATTGATAGTTAAATGATAAATTTGGTTAGGGTTTGGCATGCTCACTGCCGAGGGCCTGGGTTCAATTACTGGTTGCAGAACTAAGATCCCAGAACTAAGCATGAGGTGCAGCCTCAAAAAAATATTTCTCCTTCCAAAATCAAATTAACTTTGCCCCTAAACATTTATTGATGAATTAATGGTAATTGCATTTAAGTCTTTGAAATACTGTTTGAGAAATAACTACTGCAACTGCTTGACTGGTGAGACAAATAAGAAGTAGATAACATGTATTCAGAGTATGTAAAAGGTACACATTTTATGTATTATAAAGACATAAAGAGCCATCTGTTTTATAAACATTGTCATCACTAGTTTTTACTAGGTCAACTGTTTTCCCTTTATAATATTATTTCATACTTAGAATTAAAATCTTCCTAGGCATGCTAGTAAAGTAATGCTCAAAATTCTCCAAGCCAGGCTTTAGCAATACGTGAACCATGAACTTCCTGATGTTCAAGCTGGTTTTAGAAAAGGCAGAGGAACAAGAGATCAAATTGCCAACATCTACTGGATCATGGAAAAAGCAAGAGAGTTCCAGGAAAACATCTATTTCTGCTTTACGGACTATGCCAAAGCCTTTGACAGTGTGGATCACAATAAACTGTGGAAAATTCTTCAAGAGATGGGAATACCAGACCACCTGACCTGCCTCTTGAAAAATCTGTATGCAGGTCAGGAAGCA
Organism: Budorcas taxicolor; assembly: GCF_023091745.1. NCBI lineage: Eukaryota > Metazoa > Chordata > Mammalia > Artiodactyla > Bovidae > Budorcas > Budorcas taxicolor. Next base: position 96,041,764 of record NC_068920.1, read on the forward strand.
GCAGTTAGAACTGGACATGGAACAACAGACTGGTTCCAAATAGGAAAAGGAGTACATCAAGGCTGTATCTTGTCACCCTGCTTATTTAACTTCTATGCAGAGTACATCATGAGAAACGCTGGACTGGAAGAAACACAAGCTGGAATCAAGATTGCCAGGAGAAATATCAATCACCTCAGATATGCAGATGACACCACCCTTATGGCAGAAAGTGAAGAGGAACTAAAAAGCCTCTTGATGAAAGTGAAAGAGGACAATGAAAAAGTTGGCCTAAAGCTCAACATTCAGAAAATGAAGATCACGGCATCCGGTCCCATCACTTCATGGGAAATAGATGGGGAAACAGTGGAAACAGTGTCAGACTTTATTTTGGGGGGCTCCAAAATCACTGCAGATGGTGACTGCAGCCATGAAATTAAAAGACGCTTACTCCTTGGAAGAAAAGTTATGACCAACCTAGACAGCATATTCAAAAGCAAAAACATTACTTTGCTGACTAAGGTCCATCTAGTCAAGGCTATGGTTTTTCCTGTGGTCATGTATGGATGTGAGAGTTGGACTATGAAGAAGGCTGAGCGCTGAAGAATTGATGCTTTTGAACTGTGGTGTTGGAGAAGACTCTTGAGAGTCCCTTGGTCTGCAAGGAGATCCAACCAGTCCATTCCGAAGGAGATCAGCCCTGGGATTTCTCTGGAAGGAATGATGCTAAAGCTGAAGCTCCAGTACTTTGGCCACCTCATGTGAAGAGTTGACTCATTGGAAAAGACTCTGATGCTGGGAGGGATTGGGGGCAGGAGGAGAAGGGGACGACCGAGGATGAGATGGCTGGATGGCATCACGGACTCGATGGATGTGAGTCTGAGTGAACTCCGGAAGTTGGTGATGGACAGGGAGGCCTGGCGTGCTGCGATTCATGGGGTCGTAAAGAGTCAGAGACGACCGAGCGACTGAACTGAACTGAACTGAAGGGCTTTCCCTGGTGTCCAGCGGCTAAGATTCTGTACTCCCAATGGAGGGAGTCTAGGTTCGATCCCTGGTCAGGGAACTAGATCCTACGTATATCACAACTAAGAGTTCGCATGCTGCAACTGAACATCTAGCACGGTAAAACAAAATCTTGCAAGCTACAACTAAGCTCTGGCACAGCCAAACAAATATCTTTTTTTAAGTAAAAAAAAAAAATCTATACTTCTATACTTGGTACAGAAAAATATTTGGATCAAGAACTGTAATCTATACATTTCAAAGAAGCTTTCCAAGTCTGACTAAGAAGCACTATTCATCACATTTGGTAATACTTACTGATTTCATAGGGACTGACGGTCAGTTTTTTGTGGGTTCTTTTTAGCTGCTTAAGAATACCAGCAACAGCTGAGATTGCCATCTAGAAAAGAAGCAGGTAAGGTACATTTTATGTCTCTCAAAGGGTTGCTACCTTGACCCAAAGCAGAAGCTTGAGTTTTGTTTCTCTCAAAAGCAGAGAAATACCTCACCCACGTGACATGTGACACGTGATAGCAGTCACGTGAGTGCTAACTCTGATTTGGGCTGAGTTGTTTGCCGTTCTTACTGTTGAACCCTCACCCACGCAAGGCTCTGCCTAAACAACCTGTATCCTTTCTTTGTTAAACCAATTCCTATCTTAGTCTAGACATTTCCTCCTAGGGATCTTTCCCCAGTGTGCCAGGCCAGGTCACCCGCCTCAGATAGTTTTCAAGTAAAACCAAAAATCTGGATCCCTCAGACACCTTTTCCTTCCTGTAACATGTTATAATATAGCTGTGGTTAATTTTTCAAAGTCAGGCTTTCCAATAACATATAAACATGCTTCCTGCTATATCCCCAGTGCTGAAATTCACAGCACCTGAGAACACCTCTTCATGTCTTTGTTGGATGAATTATTACCATCTCTGATCCAAGAGAGGTAGATTTCAAATCAATATACTTCAACATGTAAAAATTCTCAAAGGCAAGATTATAGCTAAAATAAAATATCTACCTTTCGAACTACAATTGCATCATGGTTGAGATTCTCAACAAAAAAACGTATGGCACGAACAGGCAACACTCTGTCATCTCTCAAGAGTAGAGACAAAAGCCCAATGCCTATATGCTCAAATTTCCAGGGCCTGAAAAGGGGAGAGTGGGAAAAAAATCAGAAAACACACAGACAGTCATTCATGGTCTTCAGGGTAGAAATCCTCTATAACATTGAAGATGAAAGTGTTGGGAAATAAAAAAATACTTCTTTTTGCACTTACAAATTTCTCTGCTCCACACCATCTAGCAAAGTGTTAACCAAATTTTCATAGTTCCTTTAAAAAAAAAAAAATTCAGGTGAGCTACTATTTTAATACAGTGCTAAGATGAATATCAAAAATGTAATGTAATTCAAATTCCTGCCAAATTCACCATCCTCATTACCAGACTATAAAGGGTCTGATGAAAAACAAGCCAGAGTGAAGTAAGCAGAGGGGTGAAACCGAAAAGAAAATAAGAAAAGAGAGAAAAAGTAGAGAGAGAAAAAAAAGTAGCACTGGCATACCGAGCAACTGAACTGCTCCTGGGTGGGTATTCAAAAGGAAATCTGTGAGTGGTAATCAGGAGTGGTCTACCTACACAACACCCAGGTATACATGAGGTAGACTATGAAGTTTATTATTTATATAGAAATGCTGGGAAAAAAATTAATGAGTACACTTATAAGGCAAAGAAAATAAAGTTGGGAAAGCTGCTGCTTGAGTGTTACTGCTGAAGTACTTTGGTTCCAAAAATCTAAAAGCAATTTACTAATATCATGATAACAAATTCGTATAAATTTGATCAAAAGGTTACTACTGTAAGAGCTATGATGAGATAAATATATGGAATTTAAATTTAAGATTTAATGAGTGGAATATGTATATGAAAAGAAAAATCAATTCATGCTGAAAAAAACATATGACATGATTATTTTAAGATGGTGTTTTTCTATCTCCATAGCTAAAAGTGACAAACAGATCTTCACAATAACTACCTCTTAACATTTAGGTATCTCTTCAGTATCAATGTATAAATCTCATTAGGTAGTTATAGTGCATCACTATTTGAGAGATATTTAAAACCTACTGTCTATGAAATCACGTCTGGATAAGCAGGCATTAGTAATTACCTTAGGGCATCAACATTCCTCCCTTGTTGGCGTTTAAGTCCTTCTTTAATTTCTTCTGAGCTAAGCGTTGTCTGGTTGAGAGAGGGGTTTTTTGATTGTTGAAGTAATTCTGCTATTCCAACACATGACTTTGGAATCTTATTAAAAAGAAAAGCCAGGAAGAAAATGAAGTATGGACATACCGTGTATAAATCTTAACATTATGCTAAGTGACAGAAGCCAGATATAATCGGCCACAAATTGTATAACTGCATTTACATGTAATGTCCATAATAGGCAAATTAACAGAGAAAAAGAGCAAGTCAGTAGTTTCCAGGGCCTTCGAGTATGGGGAAATGGGAAGCAACTATTATTGGGTATAAGGTTTCTTTGAGTAATTATAATGTTCCAGAATTAGAGTACTGATGGTTATACAACCCTGTGCATAGACTATTGTGATTATAAGCACACAACTGTTTTGTTAAAAAGGTTTTTGTATGTGAATTACATCTCAAGTTTAAAAAAAAATTTTTAAAAGAAAGTATAATCTGACAGTTACAAATCGTAAGAGTATATTTTGCAAAAATGGTATACATTTAGAGCAGTGGTTTTTAAAACTGAGGATAGATGTAAAACAAAATAACTTCAGAAAAGAGGGAGATTCAACTGTACTCACATCTCTCACCCATCCCCAATTCTGTTGGGTGTGTAAATAGGCATTTGAAAATTTTTAGATGATAATCTGCTCTGCATCCTCATCTTAGCTCTACTGAACCTGATACTTACTTTTTCATTTGTCAAATCATCCAATTTTAATCTTCACTATAAATGATAAACCCTGTAGTCAATCTTCTGTGACTTTGACTAGTAAAATTGACCACCTAAAGTAGAACCAACTCTCAGAAAAATGAGGCCACAGACATACAGGGAATAATGGCAAATGCCAACAATGTAATATACTTTGTGGCCTCTTGGTAGAAAACCACCCAGTTCTCTCCTGGCCATGCTTTAACTTTCTACTTCTCCCTGCCATTTACAGTAATGATCACTAAAGCATTAAAAGGAAAGAGAAAACAAATGCTTAAAAAAAAAAAAAGAATCAAATGTCAAGAAAATGATTACTGAAAAAGAGACAAGAAAAATTAGAACATTTTAACAAAGCAGTGTTTGCACTAAAGTTTGAATTTAAAAAATGATTTTGCTTACTGTGAAGTCCAAGCCAATTGTTTCATATTGCCGATGAATCTTTTCTGCAAGATCATCAAACAGCCTCACTATGGACGGCTTTTCCAGGGACATTGCTTGGCTAAGCCCAGAAGAAACAATTGCTGGCCAAGTCTGTACAATACAGTCCCAATCATGAAGGTTTGCCAAGCATACACCACTGTGATTTCCAAGGAGACAATACAAGGCGCCCTGCAGGATAAAATGAAGATGAGAACTAAGGCACTGTTTGGTTGTAGCCAACAATCCTACATGTTGTTTTCAAATCTACTCAACACTGATTATTTAAATGCTTGGTATTGGTTAGTAAAACAGGTTCACACATTTAACATGTTACTTTTATAGAGATCTGAACTTGACACTTAAGTGCAATCCAGTAATATTTTCTCTAAGTCATTTAACAGATGGTTAGCTCAAAGAACGGCTATTAGTACAGAAATGTAAAGATTTGCTTTTAAGGATATTAGCTTCCATTCTAATTCTCTGCTACTACATTTATAAAGGCTGTGAAATCTGCCACTCTTTGCATTTCAGGGTATAATGTCTGGAGTACTTAAAAAAATAGTAGTTAAATCTGGTTGCCGAGTATCTCCCTAATTATATAAAAATTAGGTTACTTCATTATACTGCATACTTTTTATTAATACTAATAAGGTCTGTATAACCAAAGCTATTGTTTTTCCAGTAGTGATGTATGGATCTGAGAGTTGGACCATAAAGAAGACTGAGTGCCAAAGAATTGATGCTTTTGAACTGTGGTGTTGGAGAAGACTCTTGAGAGTTCCTTGGACTGCAAGGAGATTAAAGCAGTCAATTCTAAAGGAAATTAATCTTAAATATTCATTGGAAGGACTGATGCTGAAGCTGAAGCTCCAATAATTTGGCCACCTGATGCACAGACCCGATTCATTAGAAGAGATCTTGATGCTGGGAAAGATGGAAGACAGAAGACGGGGATAACAGAGGACGAGATGGTTGGATGGCATCACTGACTCAAAGGACATGAGAGTGAGAAGCTCTGGGAGATGGTGAAGGACAGGGAAGCCTGTCTGTAGTTTGTGGGGTCACAGTAAGACACAACTGAGGGACTGAACAACAACAAATAGGAGTTCAATTAATCAAAATGATTCTGATGACAGTAGATACCTCTTTTTAAGGTACCCTATTTTACTGAGGACATCCTCAAAGGCTCATCGAGCAAAGACTGCCTGCAATGCAGGATACACAGGAGATGCAGGTTCAATCCCTGGGTTGGGAAGATTTCCTTGAGGAGGAAACGGCAACCCACTCTAAATATTCTTGCCTGAGAAATCCCATGGACAGAGGTGCCTAGCGGGTTATACTCTATAGGGTTGCAAAGAGTCAGACATGACTGAGTGACTAAGTAATCATGCATTTTAATAAAAAAGAGCTGTTAGGATCAAATCATTTTATTTCCTGAACATTCACAATTCCAATCTGGCTTCTTAACCATCTTGGACTCTAATCCTCTTTACAGTTCTTATAAGGTCGCTGTAACTTCAATTTTACTGACTTCACAGTTTCCAATTTTAATCTTACTTGACCTGTCTGATTCTGTCCATTTAAACTGCTCTCAACAACATATCACCCAATGAGTTAGACTGTCTATAACCCTCTTGAATTAGATACCTGCCTTGGGGGTCAGCAATTCCATTACTGTGAAATTCTTTCAATTTTTCTCCACAGTTGAAAAATTTTGTAGTAAAAACAAAAACACTGTACCTTGAACTGCTGTTGAGTGACATCTTGTCTATCAGGTCGTAAGAACCCCAAAACCAAGGGAATGATATCTCTGCAACAGAAGTTATATGCTCCCAAGGCAGCAAAAAATGTTTGCTGGGCCTTATTTCTGACCTAAAGAAAGAATTATGAATAGATGTTTATTAAACAGTAGAAAAACTACAAAAAAAATTCCATATGAATGATTAAAACACAGCAGTAGTAATTTACATGCTGTTGTGATAACAGAAAAATATACCAAAGCACATAACAAAAATGAGTAAATAATAATCTTTTTATCAGAAGGAAAGCAAACTACCACCAACTACATCTAAAGTTTAAGTTACACTTGTTCAATCATTTTTGGTAAAAGAGAGACTGAATGGAACCGATAAGCATTTGTTCAGTAACATAATTAGCAGACTATTAAACTTTTTATTCTGAGTAATTCTTAATGAGAAAAGTCAGACTGTCTTTTGTGTCTACATAAGGAAAATCAAAGACTTTCCAAAACACAAAACAACTTAAACTTTTTAATGCAAACCTTAGGTATAGGCCACATATTTTGAACCCAAACAAAAGATTCAGTATAAATTCATAACCCATGAACGAAACAGTAATGAACAACAGCTCATTATAGTAAAAAGCAATATACTGTACATTTTTCAAACTTTTAAAAATAATACTTCAGGCAAAATCTCTGGGTTAGACTGGTTTCCTAATTTATAGACTCACTGGCTATTTATAAATCTCTTATGAATTTTTGGTCCTATGCTACCTAAAAGGATGCACCCCACAAACTCACATGGCATCTACTTCCTAAACTCGAGCATAATGCCACAGAAGAATTATATGGCCTTCAAAGGCTAGTATTCATAATATGATTTAAGTGGTATCAACATTACACTAGCTACATTAGCATTATCTACTTTAGTTATATTTTTCAAAAAAAAATTTTGAGAAGCAATTATAAACAGCAAAAATAAATGTTATTTTAAAAAGAGAAGCAAAACTAATTTGCATATATTTGTAATTTAAAACAAACTTTTGATGCTAATAAATTATTTAAATCTCCTTGTTAAAATGGGGATACTTAATTTTAAAAAAAATTTTTTTATTTTATATCAGAGTATAGCTGATTAACAACGACATGACAGTTTTAGGTAGACAGCAAGGCACTCAGCCATACATGTACATGTATCCATTCTGCCACGTAACACTGAGCAGAGTTCCATGTGTTTTACAGTAGGTCCTTGTTGGTTATCCATTTTAAATACAGCAATGTGTACATGACATTCCCAAACTCCCTAACTATCCTTTCCTCAAAATGGGGATACTTTAGATTGAGTGTTACAAAATGGGTAAGAGGGGGACACGTCCAGAGTATTTGGACTAGCCTTACCTGACTGTATGAACTTGTAGATAAACGAAGAAGATCTCTAATCATATCTTGATGTATCTTTTTGTATTCGCAACCCTCAACAGTTAGTGTTCGCAGCTAAAAAAGAGACCAGTGTAAATCAAATCTCAAAGTTTTTAATAAAAGTTCATTTAATTATGACATAACACCAATAATTAAATATGTATCTGAAAAACTGTCATTTTAAAAAAGTCATCATGGCGAGTTCCTTGGTGGCCTAGTGGTTAGGATTCCAGGTTTTCACTGCTGTGGCTCAGGTTGAATCCCTAGCTGGTGAACTGAGGTCTCACAAGCCGCATGCAAGGCATGCCCCTCCCCGCAAAAGGTATCTTGATTTTAAAAAGCTATTTACCTCATGTTGCAACATTACTCTGTCAATCAATAGTGCTCTGATATGTTGTTTTTTCCCATGAAGCTGAAAAACAGAGTGGCAAACACTTGAGCATCTTCCATGAATGCCTCAACAATGGGGTCCTCCGAATCCCTTAACAAAAACATTAGCTCAAAGAAGGTACAGGAAGGGCTTGTGGGGAGTGGAGGTGTTTCACTTATTCTAAAATAATATGAGACATATTTAAAAATATATTATTAATTTTATGGCTAACTGTAGGAATATTCCCTTTAAATAGCTCATCCAACACCCACTTTTTCCGATGATTTATTAACAAATCCATGTGCGGGAGAGCAGTGCAGCTGGTCTTTATTCAAGCAAATACAATACTAATACTATAATTACAACACCAGCCCCTAAGAAAATTTATTGACTCTACTCCATTTATAAATAGCCTTTCTGGGTAATTGTATATGTTTACTACAGAATATAACATCTTTTACTTTTGTAAAAATTGTCTTTTAAGTTTTCCCCTAACCCCAATCTTCTACCCAGTCACTAAAGGAAGAAGTCTGGAACCCAGATTCCTCTTTTATACCTTTATCTAATTGGTTATCAAGCCCCCGCCAGTTCTTTCATTTTCAAAACCCCTTACCTCCACCCTAGCGCAGGCTACGCTTTCCCGTCTGAACTATTACTAAAGCCTCTTGACTTCCAGGCTCGTCTGCCTACTGCTTATTCTTACAGCAGTGGCAGAGCTTTTTAAAACCCACTGAATTGAATGTTCATCCTTTCAATATTCACATCAGATCTACTTAAGAACTTTTAAGGACTTCCCCACTGCTGAATGTAAAACTGCAGCACATTCTTGGGACAAAACTAGAACTGACCTAGTTTACCTCCTACCTACAACTACTGTTCCCTAAGGCAGGCCATGTTGGTACATCTCCTTGCCTTTTCCCATGTCAATCTCTTTGTTTAAAATATGTAGTACCCCATGCCTAAACAACAAACTCGTAAAACCTTTACAGTCTCAATTTCCAAAAAAAGTCTCCCAATGAAGAACTGTGCTATGATCATCAAATGGCTGGTTTAAGTTATTCTTTCTTCCCTGCTCCCAGGAGATCTTATATTGCTATCTCCTGGAGAACCAATTAAGATTAAATAAAACACAATGCTTTAAATTCACACCTATGGGCAATTTCTACTTTTCATTCCTTTAGGTTCTTATATGATAGCGAGAATGCGGTTGCCAAGTTATCATACTCCAAATTGCCATTGAGAGTTCAGAGACTAGTACGGAAACTGACAGAAGAGGTTTCAGTAAAGCATATTTATTTCCAGGATCCTTTTGATTATGCCAGGATATAGTATTTGAAAATCTACTATTTTTACTTACAGGGAAACTTCCTCTGTATGCTGAACAAATGCTAAATTAGGTGGTTATATCAATATTATATACCTTTAAGATAAATTCTGAGTTTTAAGTGAAAATACTGACCCGATTTTCCATTGATTTCTTTACTAGGTTAAAGCTTTTCCAACGAGAGTCAAATTCATGCTTGTGAGATCCTTGGAACTGCAAAAGGTCTCCAATAATCTGTGCCAAAGAATTTCAGATTTTATATTTATGAGTTGTCACATCAAATCTGGTCATATTAATAACCATGCAACTGTGTAAGTAACAATTGTACCTTTATGATAAGAAACAAGGACTTGGTATCATCTTCTGAATTATTAAGTATGTGGTCTATAATAGGAGGAAAAGAATTTTTGTTAAAATCTTTTAAATTACCATAGGACTCCTGATATACTAGAAAAGAATGGAAAAAAAAAAACCCACCACCTGATATTCTCACCATTTATAATTTTTAAATGGTGAAGTAAAAGCACATATGCTATAAAATTTCCATATACTTAGTAAAAAATAATTAGTTAAATACATGTATGTACTTACTAAGAAGTTTCCTTATGACCCTAGCAATTGTTTCTCGGTAGTTCTCTCTGGATAGATCTATTTTTAAAAAATGAGAAAAGGCATTTTACACACACTGAATGCAGCCCAGAGCTTTGAAGTTTATATTAGCAGTTATGTCAAGAAGAGATAATGTATCCAGGAAGAAAATAAATGGGTCTGTATATGGAAAAGAATCTAAAAAGAGTAGATACATATGTGTAACAGATTCACTTTGCTGTACACTTCAAATTAATACAACACTGTAAATTAACTGCAACTATACTTCCAATAAAAATTAAAAAAAAAATGTATCTGTCTTTATCATAGTTGGTTAGTAGCTTGGCATGATACAGAATATCTTTTAAAACCTGCACAGTTACAAGAACCTGCTTATAAACCTTTATTATTAGGCAGGCAAGGAGGAGGGAGACAAAACTGTCTTTGCCTGTATTTCAAAGGCTCTAGTCACTAATTACGGACCAAAAATGCATAAGATTCTTTAATCGGTTGTGGTGACCAAATCAAACAAACAAAAGTTACATCTAATTAATTAATCTATGCAATGAACTCCTATGTTAATCCAGCAATAAGGAAGTGTGCTAAATTAATTAATGTTAGATTCAGAACATTAAATTAATGCTAAATGTTTTGCATAAATTGAATATACAAGGGTTTAGCTCAAGTATAGAATAGCCATTGTAACCATAAATGAGCATTACAATATACGCAAGTCTCCCTTTGCACACGGAAAGCATCTACCCTTTAATGGCTATTCTTTATCTAATGATTCCCCACTTTCTCCAGAAAAAGCAAAGACAATATTGTATTAATATTCACTTTACATATGAAAGAGACTAGAAAAGTTGTAACTACAGAATTGTAAAAGAGTTACAATTAACTCTTGTAAAGTAACTGATAAAAATAATCCACATAGATTTACTCAGATTAGGATTCACATACCATATTCAAGTCCAGTATATAACTTTGTCTCTTCCAAGGACACCATACTTGGTACCCTGTATAAAGACAAGAATGCCTGTATTTATTAACAATACCAAAAAGGAGGTTTAAAGGGAAAAATGTCATTGCTAGAATGTTTAGATGATCATCTTTAACACAGACCTCTCATCTTCAACACTTTAATTCTTTACTCTAGCCTTGTGAAGACTAATGGTCTATCTGTTTCAGTAAGTACAGTATTATTCATCTTCAAAAAAATGTTAATTAAATGTAATGATTTTGGGGGGGTGGAATTCACTGCCCAAATGAACATAACACTGATATTCAATATACAAGTGTAAAAGCTTAAGACTGATGATAAACATTTATACAAGGAATAGTAAACTTTCAATGTTATAATAATGGTTAAAATAAACACCAAAAAAATCACCATCAAATTTTACTGTAAAATATATAGCAGACAAGCTTCTTTAGATAATCATCACTCTTCCTCTTACAACCAGCTAAAGTGATCTCTCCTAACACCTGCAATAAAATACCACTACTTCTGAAGATGTTCATATGTAAAAATACCACATTCAAAGTCACATTTTAGGTACCTAAGGACAGATTCTACTGGGGAATATGAATTTTTATATCTGAAATATAAATTTTTTAATGAAAAACATTTTATTTCAAAATATGATTCAATTCAATAACTTTTTATAAACAAATATTTTAATACTTTCTAAGAAAAGGAAGAAAGGAGCAAATTGCTAAGGAAACATGAGATAAGAGTATCCTATATAGGGCTAATTAGTAATAAATAGAAGTTTTATAATTATTGCTTGTAATTCATGAACTGCTACTTGTAAAGAAGAAAAACACTATTTTTAAATCAACACCCCCCACCGATACTGTATTTTTTCTTTTTTAAGTTGAACTAAGTTATCTTTATCCTAATAATTGGTTGCTATGGATTCTGGGGTTTATCTAAACGGGTAAATAACATTAAGATTAGTAAAACCCAATTATTTAACTACGTTCTTGGCCATGATGTAGTGCTTAGGACGGCAACTGTACTGTCTCAAGTTTCCAAACCAAATCTACAGAATATAACAAAGAATGGTAATATTTCTTAATATAAAATGTTAATTTGCTTTTCAGAGAATTTCAAGTTCAAATTCAAATTGGTCTTAAAATCTTGTTTTCACTCCATAAAGTTTCAACTTTTGGCAACAGCGTGCAAACTTGAACATTCTATAAAAATGTGTATGATTGAAAAATATATATGCATACAGAGTCTAGTCAGTAAAAAATAAGATCAGATTCTTTCACAGTGAACTTCAAGGGGAGTTCAGCATCTTTACTGAAATTAGATTTCGCCAAGAAAGAGAAAAGGCTGTGCTCAAATAGTCACAAGCATTAGGCATAAAACTGTTAATCCCCACCCCCACAGAGCAGGGGAAGTACTTGTCACAAGCTATCACAAGGTCTCCTCCTTGCTGCTAATAAACATAATACAACTGTACCTTGCCCAACCCATACCTAGTACCACATAATATTGAACCAAGCATGCATTCTAATTATTGTCACAAAATTACTCTTAACAAATGAGTTTTTTAAAAGCAATCTCTATAATAAACTATCCTGAAAATTTTTGTACTGTATCAAACACACAAGCAAACAAAAGGCTAACAGTTAGGAATCTGAAATGTTTTTTTAATATGCCTTTCTGACTGTAACCACATTTAAAAACAAGTCTCATCTAAGGGTCCCGATGTTGTAAAAATCCACGTGTCACTCTGAACTGTTTCCCTATCAGAAAATTGGAAAAATACTATCACTTATTACACAATTATTTAAAAACATATCAACCTGTATGGAAAATATTTAAGTAGTTTATTTAAATTAAAATGGCTTCAGCTTTTACTTTTAAAACCTGAATTATAACACATCTTACATATCTCAAGTGCATAGAAGGCATCTGTTTAGACATATATTTCAGCTTTATTTGTTTTTATCCATCTCAAGTTTCTTTTATGCTTATTTATCTAAGATTCAGCTTTAACTGATCCCTTATCTAACAGATTAATTAAACTGATTGTACTGACACCTTTTACACTGAATGTTTCTCAGTACAAATATTTATATTAAATATTTCTTCTGATCTTTCTTTAAAAGAAGAATTTTCTAAAAGAAATCTCTCTCCATTACTCAAATAAGACTTGTACCTCTTTGTGGCTACTACATTTTAAGTCTATGTGTGCTGGGCTGTACTCTCCCATACTTAAAACTGCTCTTGTAACTTTTAGTTATGTACATAATCTTTGCCAAGTAGACTTAAAGTGCCATCAACAATTATAGATCTGCATTCTGATTAAATACTATAGTAACAATACATATAATTTAAATCAAATACCATGACTCCTCCACCTCAAGTGAAATTCATTCTACTCATTCATTGGTTCATTTTTACGAACAGTAACATAAAAATAAAATTCTGACAAATAATTTCAACACAGCATATTACAAATAATATTAACTATACAATAATAATCAAGTTAGATCAGGTTCACAGCAACTACACAGTACCACCAAGCCATCTAATTTATAACAAAATGTGTTTAATATTTGCACCACTTAAAAAACAAAGTTTTCTACAACTATGTTATTTGTACCACAGGATGACAATCTTTAGATCTGATTAGAGTAGAACTATGAAAATAATCACTGGTGGGAAAGAAAGGATGATGAAAAAGGAAGAAATGACCAATAACATAAAAACAAAATATACAATACAAATCAAATACGCATATGAAAGCTAGCTGAACTGTCACAGAACAACTGCAAACAATAATTCTTCCTGTCTGTAAGTGGAAGAACAGCTTACCCTTCCCCAAATCCCTCCCCTCCCAAATGAAAACAAACATAAAAGGTATAAAAGCCAAGCCACTAACAGATCTTTTTTTTTTCCCCTCAAGGTAACAAGTGTTTCACAACAGACAACTGACCTATTCCTTTGTCTGTTATCCTGTTCAATCCTGGGCACTGGCAATAGCTATAAACACAAATCAAAGGCTGGCTCTTGCTCTACCATGTGAGACAGTTTGCCAAGTAAAGAGAACCTTACATACCGCTAGATTTAAAATGAGCTTGGAGCCTAAGAGCTACTTCCATGTCTGACACACAAATTTTTAAAAATCAATGAAAACAGTCAGAAGGTGAAATAAGGAGAAAACAGGGTTACTCACCGTGGAGTAGTAACTGTTTCCTTTTTCTGTGTGCAGCTCCCCCAGCAGAGCTGGGTAGTTTCCTGGAGGTGCCAAGAGAGGTTAGCTAGCCCTGCCCCTCAGCGCATAACAACACATCCTTTCACATATTCATGAAATGGTCTCAACTCTTAGACCTTAAGTATGAATTTTTTTTTTTCCAGTGAAAAGTTAGTAAAAGCTGAGATCCTAAGAATGATTTAACTAAGAATGACTTAACAGATCTATCAGAGGAAAGGGGGCACAAAGTAAAGAAGAAATATTTGAGATGAAAAATGATGACTCCTCTACCTTGAGTAACCCTGTTTTTATAGATGTTAGTTTTTTGCATCCTGCAATAGCTGGTTAGACCTAAAAGAGTCTAAAGAATGGACTGCAAAAGGAGACATTAATGACGATTTGAGGATTAAAGGCAAGTGTCCAAAATTCCTATATGACCCTGAAAAGACATAATCCAATTTCCACACCTTTAAAGGCAGAACTATGAGTATAAATTATATCACAGATATTTCTATGACATCATTAACTAAAGGTTCCAAGAGCAAAATAGAGGTCACATTTTAAGATTAATTCAGTAACCTTGGTATCTGACAAAACTGTTAAAATTTCAAACTGAACTAAAATAATTTACTCTTTATTACCCTCAAAGGCCCTTATTTCATCCATCCTTTGAAACAGTAAAATTTATAGTATGTACAAGATACTTAGTAACCTTATAATGTGAAAGGCCAAAAAGTACAATGTAGATACCATTAGGTATGTAATTAATACTTAGGACAATCAACTCATCTCATCTAAGCTTTTTATTTTATTTTTTCAATCTCTATAATTATATAGCACAGAAAATTGTTTTTCACATGTGGTAGCTATTTCCCTCAACACTGGGGTTTTGAGACCATCCCATATCCTCTATCAGGAACTAAGAGTTCCTTACAGGAAAATTCAGAACTGAACTAAATTTGTGGTTTTCTATTGCTGCAATTTGCCAGAAGACTAATACTACTAATATATGTGCAAGACAAACTTAATAATAAGTGATCTGACAAAAAATACTTAAAGCATCTAGAATATTTTACCTAACTGAGATTTATGCAAGAAAAAATGTAAGGTTAATTTTTTTTAAAAAAGGAACTGAGCTGCTAGATGCTTCCAAAAATTGGTCTGGTATTTCAGAAAATGCATAATGTCCTACAATACCACAGCCAATTACCACAGTCACTCCTGACATTAACAGGAGTGACTTCCTCAGACATCTTAGGCATTACACTAAAGCACTGGTCACCGTTACGTGTTTCCTTTTCTCCCCAACTAGGTACATTTTATTCTATCTCCTCTGGAGTAACTCATGTCCGAAATAAAGAGTTCTTTTCATCTCCTAGTTTCCAGCTGACCTGCTACTGGTCATCTCCAAGAATTATGCTGTAGATCTTCGTTCTTCGCACTAGGCAGTATGATTTAATATTACACAACAATGGCACCATCAACTGACATTATTTGATTAGTTCTTTCAAATCAATTTACACTGGAGAGATTTTAATAATTATTGACCGTATTAGGATAAGCATTTTAGAAATTTAAAAGGCCAACTTTGTTTTATTATACTTTGGTGAAAACTATCTTACTATCTGCAAAAAAAAGGTGAAATGTTATATAAAGTCAATGTAAAAACTCACACATTGCCAAAATAAATTAAAATTTCAGACGAAGGTGATCCCAGTTAGAAGTTGGTTTAAAAAAAAAAAAAGAATTCTGTTACAAACTAATTCAAGCCCAGGGAAGACTTTACAAACTCTCTTTTCTTACAATTCAAAGGCAAAGAAATGCTCATTCATCTCTAACTGTCCTTTGTATAATCATGACCCTGAGTGGGTATGTAACTACAAAGAACCCTAAACATGTGTATCGTTCAAGGATTAAAATCACTGAAGTTTTCCTTGTTTTATATTTTATTTCATTACTATGTGCTATTAAATATACAAGAAAATATTTTATATTTATAATCATATTTATATTAACATAGTTTTGTATTACTTCATTACATTATGTTAAAATTTTACTCTAAGTGAAAATTCTAAAACACAACACATTGAACAAATATTTATTTGTTCACGGTTGTGTTGGGTCTTAGTTATGGCACAAGAGCTCTTGGGTGCGGCGAAGGCTCTCTAGGTGAGAGACATGGGTTCTGCAGCTCCGCGGCATGCGGGATCTCGGGTCCCCAGCCTGGGATGGAGCCCACGCCCCCTTAATTGGAAGGCAGATTCTTAACCCCTGGATCATCTGGGAAGTCCCTAAACTTTTAAGTCTAAAATATCTTTCCTGGAAAAAAAACCTATAAAGGGATATTCATGTCAATTTTATAGCTTATAATGTATAGTAAAGGGGGTCTTAATACACTTTTTATAATTAGGCACTGTTTTCCTTATTGAAAATGCATTTCACTACATACAAATCTAACTAGCTTTGTAATAACCAAATATATGGAACTTTCGTCCTGACGCACATTAGTCGTAGAGGATAAAGACTTTGCTTCAGTTTACTAACATAGAGCACTTGGCTCTATGCTGATATGAACTTCAACCGAAATCTCTAAGCCTTTTGAGCTGACCCTTCAGCAATGTATCCTATTCATCATTCAATACTAAAGAGTCCTCTAATTACATACACAAAAGGTACATGCCTTTGTTCTTTGACAAAACTACTGAATTAAAGGACCACCCTTCTCAACATGTTTAAGCAGAACTAAGTTTACTGATATAATCAACTGATGTGTAAAGCAGCTTTTTGGTACACCTTAGCCTTAAGTTATGTTCTCACTATATTATATATTATTAAAGAGCATCAGGAAAATCAAAACCATTTCTGTAGGTCTCTCACTTTAAAACAGTGTTTAAATAAAATCTCTTGAAAAAATGAATTTTGGTAAAGTTGCTCTTATATCAACTATAAAGCTTGATGAAAAACAAAAGTTCTTTAAAAGAATTCAGTAAATTTCTAGACAAACTTAAAATTGATTTCCTTACCTGAAATGACCCTACTTCTCCCTCTTAAATCTAATGAGTAATCTAAAAAGTTCAGTACCTAGAAACAGTTTTTAGATAAGTGAAATAAGTGGGAATTATGAATAAAGTATGACTCCAAAGGACTAATTATGTAGGAAACGGAAAGACAAGCAAGCCATTTTAAAACCACTCCTTGAAGCTTAAGATTCTTGTTGCAAAATCAACAAATAATTCTCCCATTGTGTTCTTCTCAGAGGGCAAGGGTTCCTTCCTTATTTTTGTGTGATTTTCAGTAACTTTCTCAGAAATGAGATACTGGAGTTCAGAGAAAATGATCTAAGATGGGATGTTGAGACTAGCATCTACTACTTGGTAAGTGACCTACAAGTTGGATATTGCTGCTTTCATTTTAATTTTTTCAACTTAAATGGTAGTACTGACAATGGACTAAATCAAGGGATTCATTCAAAATAATACTCTGAAAAGCACTTAAATTAATAAAAGCAACTTGGTGGGTCTCAAAGGTTCAACATCAATGAAAAACAGAGAACAAATTTTTATTAAAAATAAACTACCCCAGGTTTTTTGCTACAAAATCCTTACCAGTGATAGACCAAAAAAAAAAAAAAAGTGCTTTTCTTTCTTTTTAAAGAATTTATCTCAATTAACTCAGTAACCTAACAGACTTAATAGCTCTAAGTTGATATTTTACAACTGATTATCACTAGAAGTTACTCGATCCTAGTACCATATGCAAAATCTGAATAAAGCCCTAAAGTTTATAGACCTAAACTGTGCCTCAGTTATTTTTAGCCTAACATTGACAAAAAGGTTAAAGTTATACAGAAACAAACCAATAACAGAACCAGTGACTCATTATGTGACTAAGTCTTAAAATATATGTCAAATGGCAAGATAGCAAAATATATAAAATAGTTCTCTTTACTTACAAGTTAGTAACCGGCTCTCCTTTCAATGGAGGTAGGAGGTTTCCTGAGCCAATTAAACAGTTGTGGACTATAGTCAGACTCTGCAGAACGTCATCTCTAGAAGAAATAAAAACCATTTTCATATTTGAGAAGACTCCAAATCTGTATTTAACAAAAAGTCTTGCAGAGTCTAAGGTGAAGTACAAGAACTTTATCAAGTGGGAATATACAAAATTAAGCCATAGAAGTGATGAACATTTTCCGTTTACTCACTTAATAGTACAAGGTAATTAAACAGATATTTACTGATAATATCAGACCTACTTACATTTAAATAATCTAAATAATCACAAGTAACAACAACTGATTGCCCTTTGTGAAGCAATTCTGAATATACTTCCCTCTTTATCCAAAGATCACAACCACTAACAAAAGGAAAACTATTTATAGAAGATTCCCTACTACAGTCTATCTTTTAGAATGGATGAAGTAGGGCATGGCAAGCCACTCCAGTATTCCTGCCTGAAGAATCCCCACGGTCAGAGAAGCATGGAGGGCTACAGTCCATGGGGCTGCACAGAGTTAGACACGACTGAAGTGACTTAACACAGGGACCTCTCTGGCAGTCCAGTGGTTAGGACATGGCACTTTCACTGCTGAGGGCTCAGGTTCAATTCCTGGTCAGGGAACTAAGATTCCACAAGCCATACAGCATGGCCAAAATTTTAAAACAAACTAGGTAAACATTTACTTCAAAAAGCAGTTCAGAGTAACATACAGCTGATATAAAGGGCTTCCTCTTCCAACCCCATTCCTAGTGGATTTGCTTATTCAAAATTTCCTGTTATTTGATACATACTAATTTTCTTACTACATATAAAGTAGTCTCAAATAACTGTTTGCTGTTAAAGCTCTTTGGGATCTTAGGGATATTTCTCTAGGTAATAGTAATACCAAAATATGAATTACTAAAAAGAAATGAGCCAGTAAAAGCTTCAGTGAATCTAGAAAAACAGGCATTTCCTCACAAAGCAGGCATATTTATACACACTTCCCAAAATATGCACAAGTGAAAATGCTAAGCAGAAGGCACTAAAAGCAAACTAGAAAAAACTCCGAGTTTTCCTATTTCAGATGTTTAATTACGAGAAACTTTCTGTTGCTAAACTATAAACCATTTTAAATGATTTTCTAATCACATTTATGGGAGGCATCCAAAACACACCTTGTGGGACCTTGAAAATGAATACATCTGATATGCCACAGAGAGAGGGAGAGGTGTGAAAAGAATGTTTTAGTCCACAACTATACATCACTAACTGGTTATAAAAGAAAACTAACCTAGACATTTCGAGTTCTCCATCCCCACAACGCTGGAGTTTGCTGAGCTCAGGCTGAAGGAAAGAGTCCAACAGATAGAACGCGAAAGCCACCTCTTCAGAAGAAGGAACATGCCACTGGATCCCCAAATTCCACAAGTCCCCTGGTTTACCCCAGTCCTACAAGACAGCATTTAACCAGCAATTTGAGAAGCTGAGGTGGGGGGAGGGGGGAACATACACACATAATTTAAAAGGCTTAAAAGAACATGCATAAGTAAACCAAACCAAAGGCAACAAATGCACACCAAAAAAAACATCAGACATCACATGATTCCTTCATTATCATTCCTAAAAAAGGTCTCCTTGAAGAGCCACTCAAATGTGAGTTTACTGAAACAGTAACAGTAAGTTTATGTGAAGCTATTATTGCACTCTGCCCTCAAGTTACATCACACTTTTCAAGTTTAAAACATTTTAATAATAGATTTAGCAATCTATGTTATAAAGAAATTTTTTTTAAAAAAGCAACACTTTTGTACACAACAGGGGAAAACCCCACACTTTGAATCCCTTAGAAAAATAACCCAATATATCCTGGAATCCTAGATTATTGAAAATGCTTGCCTTGATAGGAAAGTATTCAGAAGGAGGCTTGTCAAAGCCGCCTGGCACACTGCAGTACTCGGTAGGGTAGATAAGTGTAGTAGAACGAAGAAGATGATGCAAAAGGTTACAAGACAGAGTGTAACCCTGCTTACAGGTTAAATGTAGGGTTCTTTGGAGAATCTTTACAAGCTGCTCCCTATAAAGAAGCAACTTCTTCCCATCCACTCGAGTAATCTAGGAAGAAAACATTTGAAGATACTTTGTTTAGAAGATCAGGAATCAATATTTAAAGTCTATGTTTGGCTACTAAAGTTGTCTAAAATAGTGACAATGTTTCTTAAAATGGATTTAATTAATTTTAAGACTGTTATTTAAATTATATTCTAACAATGAATCTTAACATCAAAAACACATTTTCTGTGTTTAGGCTCTTAAGTGCAGTAGTAACATCCTTTTCAAGAGTGTACCCCTGAAGAGACAAAACTTAATTGGATTTCTCTGTTCTTTGGTTCCCGAATTAAACTGTACAGGAAACTGAAGTTTGATTGATGGCCAAATTTAAAATATGGGGAAGGGGAAGATGCTAAATCTGATAAACTCGTCAATTAATGAGCTATCCACATCAGAATTAAAAACATTAGGCATGAAGTAGTCAACCATTATCATACTCCTTTCAAAACAAGAAAATGGGATTATCTGCTTTTTTGTAGTCAGATCCAAATCTTTCTAACTTAACATGTTTGGAAGTCAATTTTTCAAAAACAGAGGATACATCCTCAGAGCAACTCAACATTTTCACAGAAAATTTTTTTATTCCACAGATTTATAATACCTCAGACAAAAGTTGAAGATTCCATAGTAACTCCTTATCTAGCTCTTCTTCATTTAATACATCATCATCTAAAAATAGCAAAATAGTATCAGTGGGGAAAAAAAACATCCAATGAAATCCATCATTTAAAAATATTTATATTTAATACTTCTAATAGCTGAGAAAAGTCTGTTTTAGGAAGCTTTTCATTCTTTCGTCATTAAGCTAGGCTTGCTCCAGCAGAGGTGGAAACTCAATTTTCAAAAGATAAACACACCAATCAGGACTCCTGCCCCTTCACATCTCACAAAATACCTTTTATTTTTATGGCCACCTCTGAATGGTTCTTGTATGTATGAAAACAGTAATTTAATAGGGTAAAATTTCTAAGCTACCTGTCAATCTGGATGATAACCTTGTTTTAAGCAATTTTACCCCAAACTGCAAAATTAAAACACTGCACAGCTTAGAGAATCTGTTTTCATCAGCAGAGTTGTAGAAACCAAGAAAAACTTCCAAAATCATAAATATAGATAATAACCTTAAGACTTACTCATTGTAAGCTGAGTTATAACACTGCAGCAGTGGGGAACAAATAGCTTCAAAGATTCCTCTGGGCAGCACTGAAAACATATTTATTTGTATAAGTTTTTTTTGAGAGGCACAAATATTTAACAGTCACAAGTACACACTAGCACTATTTTCAGAGGCAAATAAGGGCAGCTATGAAAGAAATATGTGTATTTTAAGAATGACAAGCATGTCTAAAATAATTAACCACATAAAACTGCTGGCTATTGATTCATTACTTCATCGGTCCAAAAAACCCCAACTCACCTTGACTGCAGCACGGCACATGTCTGCCACCATGCGTCCTGCGACTCTTGTTTCAAATATATGTGAAATAGAAAAATTAAAAACCTTCTGAAGGGCCACCTATTAAAAGATAACATAACATCGGAAATGTCTAACTAGCATTTTTTAAAAACTGAAACATCTTTTTAAACATGAAAGAAAATGTTACTCAGACTATACTAAAAAATAATCAAGTAGAAAAAATTTAACCACCTGAATATATAAAGATTTGTTTAATAATATTACGTTCAGGTCTATGAACAGCCTTTGCACAAGACCCTAAAGTGACCAGAACACTTGAGGCCCAAGATTTTATTTTCTATAGAAATGCTGAACACAAAACTAAAGCTGCTGGAAACAAATGCAATTTAATTATCTTGCTGGTCAATTTAAAACAGAGGGAATATTAAGGAGTATCTAATATTTAGTTTGTTATTCAGACAACTACAAACTATTTCTCTCTCCTCTAAATGATATGAAGCATTCTACTTAATTTTACAATTAGATAATTTTAATTACTGAATGAAGGAATTAGCTCTAGACATGGATTGACAAGGCTGAAAATTATAAACAACTCCTTTCAGAAGATTCTGGTTAAATAAGAGATTATCTAACGTTAACTTCTTTATACTAACATAATCTTAGTAAATATCTCATGCAGCTGTAAGGCAGTTTAGTTTTTAACAAGGACAAACACTGCATAATGATAATCT
Source organism: Budorcas taxicolor (assembly GCF_023091745.1). NCBI lineage: Eukaryota > Metazoa > Chordata > Mammalia > Artiodactyla > Bovidae > Budorcas > Budorcas taxicolor. Next base: position 96,064,015 of record NC_068920.1, read on the forward strand.
CAGATGGAGAAAGAAGAAACAGAAATGCAAACAAAGTAAAGGAATAAAAATATATAAAGTTTCTTCACAGTCAATTCTTGTTATATGTAGTAGTTATGCTCTACAAAATTGCTGTGGGCACTGAATTAGCAAATATTGAACCAAAGTTCTTAGGGGAAACGCAGGATTAAGTTCCCATAAGCCTCTCATTACATTTTCATCAACTGATGAATATAAAATTTTGTTTCTGTTTGAAGATACCTTTTTTAACATATATTTATTATTATTATTTTGGCCATACCACACAGCATGTGGGATCTTAGTTGCCCACTGGGGACTGAACCCATGCTCCATGCAGTGGAAGCATGGAGTCATAACTATTCGACTGCCAGGAATTCCTCATCTTTTTCAAATTTTAATATGGAAAGGAAGGAGAAGCTGGTATGATATGCACACAAGTAACCTGAAGTTCAATTTTTAAAACATCAAATAAAAATACAAGTTGGAATGTAGCTCTTTGCAGCAATGCACTCTTACCATAAATATTTCTTTGGAACATTGTGTGAGGATTGTACTAAACGTAGAAGACAGACCTAATTCGACCAAACTCTCCAAGTGAGTCATTTTCTCCGTCTCTGTCTCTTCTCTTGTTTGCTCCAATGTGCTACTTTCTATGAGTCCAAAGCATCTAAACAACCCAAAGAAAATACAATTTAAGCAACTAAAAACTGGCTTAACTTTTTTGGTTGACTTGATTAGATAAATCTTTATTGTCAAGATAATGCAAATGATAGGTATTTCATTTGTATATGGCTCACAAATCAATTGTCCCTTTGTAACCTCAGAAGAAGCACCACCCTTGCATAGTAATTAAGTACAGGCTGCAATGCAGAGTAAGGCTAAAGTTTGCTGAGACAGGACACTGTTATTTTTTAGTATCTATCAGACATTAAATAGATCTGAGGTACTTGCTTACCTGTCCATAAACTGTAAGACGAAATCCTCAAATTCAGCTGTGGCAGAACAAAGTTCTCGCTCTACCTGTAATATGTCAATGTGCAGAAAATTTTCAAATAGGCTTTCATTTTTTTCCCTGGAATAAAACTCAACTATAGTCTACAAAATATGTCTAATACTATATTATTACACTGAGCACTGTGAGAAACAGCACCAAATTCCCCTATCAACGTAGAATAACTCATCTACTTCCCAGGAACCAAAATAAGTAGTAATTAACGTATTTTGTAAAGGCCAAAAACAGAAGTTCAGGCAGCTATATTTTAAAAATCAGTTAATGGTTTTCAAACTGCTTGTGCATGTATAAAGGATTATCTCACTAGCTAACCATCTAAATGCCAAAAGTAAGGTAATAACATACATGTCACAAAGAAAATAGTTCTGAAAAAAACCGACAGTAATGATTCCAATTTCCTCAACAGATTTATTCCCAACATAAAATGGAAAAACAAAATGCCATCACTTTTTGCTTAACAAAACAAAAAGTTGAAATACACCTTTTCATTTCAGTTGTTTACTGGAATAGCCTATTTTCACCCACTCTCTTTGGTGGGTGCTCTGCAGACTATCCTACCAGTGATGACCTGGCCCTCCATTCATATGACTCTAGTCACAAAACAGTAATTTTAATTTGTCAGCACCTCTACAAAGCTGCTTTTAAACTTTCAAATATTAGTATTCATATACAGTAGGAATTAGAACTCAGTTGACCAATCTTTTTACAAGCAGAAAGCATCCTTACCTCTGAGAGGTCATTTCTTTCCTGCAGTACGGATGAACAATCTACTAAAGGCACCAGAGTGGAAAATGTTGCTATAAATTGGAATGTGATCTATGGAAAGATGTGAAGGAGCAAACGTTAATTACATAGAGTTCTAATTCCAAAATACACATATACTATAAGCTACTATCAAGTACCAAAGGAATTATTCTGAGGGGAATACCACAACAATTTTTCTGAAAGCTTTTTGCTTAGAACTGAACATTTTAAGGTTCCTCACAATTAACTAGCTGATAACTGAGTAATGAAGTTGTACTAAATTTATTTTCATACAGTTATTTCTTAGATTCAAGCACAAAGTTCTCTAACCTTTGGTCACTAAGAAGTTACTTGGCTTCCCACCAAAAATGTAATATTAACTAAGTGTAGATAGAAAATGCTGATGGAGAAGCCGGAGACCAGGGAAGAGGGAAGATGAACAATATGTAAGTCAACCTTTAGTCAATCTAGCATTTCACACCCAGTAATTTTTATCATGCTCCTTGTGACCAGTACAAAGAGAAGTACAAATAATCATATGCTATCATTTTTAATGGATCTGCTTACACAGAATAGGAAATCTATAATAAGCTTTAAAACACTGTATGATCATAAATGCATTCAGTTATGGGAAATGACTTAACCTAAGGAAGACCTGATATAGATCAACTAAGTGTTCATGGGTATAAACTTGGGCATCTACAGGTATAATTCTGCTGCCATTAAGAAATTTTACACTTTACTGTGTTCTAAAGAATATATGAAGAAAAAGTAACAGGACATCCACTTACACAATTAAAACTGACATAGAAAAGAGAATTACAAATATGCTCACCATGCATTTACTAAAGTCATTCGGATCCACCCCAGGTAATGCTCTCATCAACAGAGGTAGCATGTGTGTTGGACCTTCAGGAAACCACTTGCCCCCTGATACCAAACTGCGGGCTACTCCAATGACACAACTTAAAGTAGCTGTGAGCTGGTGAGGTTCTGTTAAAGTCTCTAGTGCAGGATATGTTCTGCAGTTTGAAAACAGAATTTTAAAAATTTTCCATGACAGATAAACATATGGAACACATTAAACAATTTACTAAATTCATAAACTGCATTTTGGATTAAAGGTTTGTCCGCTAGCAGAGTATTCTGAGTGAACATTTGCTTTCAAGGTTAACAGAATCACAGAAATAAAGGAAGAGTACATGTTTCCCCAATTCCCTGACATCTCACCACAGTTCCTCATGCCAATTCCACAGTGTAAATAATATTAGCTGGTAGATTTCTGTATTCTTTCAGCATCTTAATCCATTCCCACATTCCTACAGGACTGCATCTAATCTAATCATCAGTGATTATTAGAAATCAGCAATAACACACAACTATTTCACTCTTCTCTTTTAACGGAAAAAAACAATCTTACTAAAATGTTCAAGCGTTTCCTATTTTATACTTTAAAAAAAGGACTGTGTTCTAAAGTTGGAAATCAGCTCTCAAAAACATAAGAGACTATTCTTAACAGCAGAGTGAGTAAAACAGGGGGAATAAGACATGCAATCTTTGATCACTAAGTCAGTATTTAAGAACGAAGAACACCCACTCTATGGTTCAGTGATTTCACTTTTGAGACTCTCTCTTACAGGGGAAAAGAGTCCGAAATGCACTCAGTGTAAGTTCTTCTTAACAGAAAAGGTAAATAAACAATAAGGAAATTTCTAAATAAAGTAGGAAAAAAGGAGGATTTCTAACTAGAATTAAAAAATATAACCAAACCTATGTTTATTTTAAAAGATGAATAAAACAAGCCAAAAATGCTTTGGCAGAGCATGTCTTCAGGAGATGTAAAATCAAGTGTCTAAAATTTTTTACTTTTTAAAAGACTCTAACTTGGAGATTCCCTAGCAGTCCAGTGGTTACGACTCGATGTTTTCATTGCCTTGGCGGCCCAGATTCAATCTTTGGTCAGGAAACTAAGATCCCACAAAGCATGAGGTGTGGTTTAAAAAAAAAAAAAGGTTTCTGTTTTTCTAAAAGAGAAAAAAAAAATCTACAAAAAAAGCTAGCCAATTCACTTCTAAACAGGACAAAATTAAAACTGAGTCTCAAAAAGTATCATTGTATTGTCGATTTTATCAATTTAGCATCTTGGTTGAGATTAAATTTGTCCAAAAATCAACTACTAAAGAAAAACGTGACAGATAATTGTATTTGTATTTATAAGCTTTGTTCCTTCAACTAAAAATTAATCTCACCAGTCATAATTCACCACCTGGAAAACAATGAAATAAGGCAAAACAAAGGGAAAGTAAAGGAATACCAAAACACCTCAGTTCAAAATTTTAATTCTGCAAACAACTGAAGTTATCTCTTGAGGCGAGTCTCTCCTCTCCAAAGAAAATCAAGGGACCCGCCACTGACCAAGAGCTCCTGCTGCCACGTGGAGGCCAAGCAGCAATGAAGAGTGAAGGCTGAGGACAGGGCAGAAACTGCCTACCTTTCACACTCCATTTCCTAATTAAGTTGGACATGCTGGAAGTTACCATGCCCTAAGACATGGACACAAAAAGACAGGGGAGGTTGGAATAGTGACGCCCAACTCAAATATTTATGGCAAAGAACACAGGGCAAGATAGCACAAGCAACTCCAATTACAAATAATGGAGCCTCATTTGGTAGGATACCCTTCGCCAAGCAAATGTCACCAATTTTCCTCTCTCAACAGTGAGTCAGAAAACAGACTGTCATCTGCATGCTGCCAGTAAGGACCCTGGACAAATCGGAGTTTTAGGAAACTCAAGCCCTTAGATCCCTCTGGGCTCCAAAATCTACCATTCTTCCGCTTTTAACGAAGCCATTTAGAGAAGAATCCTAAACCTGAAGTTCAGGCAGCAAAGAATGAATAAAAGAAAGCGTAAGCCATCTGCTCATGCACACTCAAGACCACTGAGAGTGGCTGTTTCCTGTGAAGCACACCAAGCTTGTATTACGACAGCGTCGAGGCAAATGCAGACCTGTTTTTGTTACTATTCCAGCATACAAAACAAAATGAATACAATGAAATTGACATAGTAGAAATAATTCACACAAGGTTATACATATAATACATGAAAATAATAAAGCTAAACTAATTTTCTTCTCTATCACTGACCCTAAGAAGCAGACATCCAGAATTACTGTCACCGCCATGTTCTCAATATTTAGTGACACTCACATTTCGTGAAACAAAACAGCCAGAAGTTTATTTATAAGCAAAAACTTCAATAACTAAAATGAGCACATAAGTCAAAATATTTTACTTTATTCATTTCATGTCAATTTTCTTTTTCTCGTCAATACATCTTTATCAAGTTACCAATCTTTAGGTTTAAATATCTTGTTTCCCCTCTAGGAACAGGAATAAGTACCAAGATAGCAAAACAAGCCACAGAAAAGAAAAGAAAGCCAAGCAGAAGAGTAGAAGAGATAGATAACCAGAGTAACAGTGAACACAGCTGAGGCTTCAATGAAGCATGTGAACCTACACTTACCTTTCAAGTACAGGGGGTATTACTAACTCCGGTCTCATGAGTGCAAGGTTCTGCAGAGCCTGGGCTGCTTCTAAACTACCAGTTTTGCTAAACATAGCCAAGAGGACAGGCTGAATAATGCACTGTACAAAGTCTGTAACATCCTGATCTGTAAGCTTATGGCTATCAGGCACGGGAGTTAACCAAGAAGGTTTCTTGTATCTTTCACGATGTAATCTTCTAACAACGCTGTTTGGCAACCGCTGAAGTAGTTTCATTAACTTGTTCTGAGGAGACAGAAGCAGAAGGTCCTAGGTAGGTTGTCGTTCTCACAGAGGTACTCACAGTTCCTCTACTGTCCCAAGTGAAAATTTTTCAAATAACAGCTTGTATAATAATTTTAAAATATAATCTATCTTTTCATTTTTTAAATTTTATTGAAGTATAGTTGATTTATAATGCTGTTAATTTCTGCTGTACAGCCAAGTGACTCAGTTATACACATATATTCATTTTCATATTCTTTTCCTTTACGGTTTATCACAGGACATTAAATATAGTCACCCGTGCTACACTAAGACCTTGTTGTTTAACAATTTGTATAATCTTTTTTTTTTTTCAGTTTGTATAATCTTATTACAAAGAACTTGTATGGTCTAACTAGTTAGAATAAAATACTCTTACCAATTAATCATCAATAATAATAAACACTTTCAAATTTCAGTTTTACTTTCTAGCATTACATGAGTCTTTCAAAAGCCATAACCCAGCAACTTAAAAAAAGAGCATACACAAAATAAAACTGAAAAGATGATTCTATCGTTTTCTGGCATTTTGTCACCAGTTACTGGTATTTTTGTCACCAGTTATTAGTATTTATTTCTATATGTTCTATAAACACGGCACCTTAATGTAAACATAATCACGCTCACACAGGGAAAGCTTAAACTACAGAAAATGTACACAATAGGCAGTAGTCACATGTGACTATATCTTAAAATAGAATTCCATACCGTAAGAGTAAAATATGAACATTACTCACCAGCCACCGGCCATTATTTGAAGGATGGTAGAAAGACGTGATGCTGTTAAACAAACCAGCCAAGTGCTTTTGCACCAGCTTACTTGGTCCACCCTGTTCAGGTAAAAGAGCAGAAACCACGTAATTCTGTAAAATTGAAAGGGTGAACAAGCCCAGGCCTATATACAAATCACTAATGTGGCTCACATTCATCCCACTGGCAAAAACCAGTTCCACCTCTGAATAAAAGTCAGAAACAATTCCCAGATAAATTTCATATAAATCAAGACAGTCTACTAAAAATAAAGGGCAACTTATTGAAATTGAATCATAAAATGGAAAAGATATCTTTCAATTCAGAGTTAACAGTATCTTTTACCGTTTGCAGGTAAATAACTTTTGCCGCTAAGGTAGTCATCTTAAAATAACCAAGTATACCACATTAAGCATAAAAAGCATTCCTTAAATGACTGAAGAACTCAAGAATTCCTCATTGCAGGAAATATAGATTTACATAAATGCATTCACATATTTATTAGTATTTCTAAATGTTTCAAGTGATTAAACTTGTTATATTTGACCATATTTTGACTCAAAAGAAAAAGATTTTTTTTTTCTTAATCTATTACCAAAACAAACACAGAAAACAACCAACAAGACAGCAATATAACTAGGGTTGCAGGGGGAGGGGGAAAGGAGGAAAAGGCTAACACTCACTTTACCAAGTTGAACAACCTTGGGAATATAGGACTAAAATATAATATAAAGGCCTTGAAACTGTCTGTTTCAAGATGATCTTTTTCAAGAAACAGCACAGATTCATAACGTATGCAAATAGCAAGTCACTATGTCACATACTCAAAACTAACATAGTATTATACACCAACTGTTATTCCAATTAAAAAAAGAATCAGCACAGACCTAAAGTAGACTATCCAGTAACACTAGGAGCATGTCTTCCTGCTGAAATGAAAGTCACATTTCCCCAGTCACATTTCCCAATTTAGATCAAACTATTGAGACCATAATTCCATAGCAAAATACCAAAAAAATTTTCAAACTTCTAACATTGTTGACTTTTAATTATATTAAATATTCATATTTAACACAAAATGAAGCTGCCAATACAAACAACTGTGTGAGCAACAGCAACTAAAATGAGCCTGATACCAATCACTATCTGATCCTGTTTTCCCGAAAGCCCAAGTTCCAACTCACTGCTTAAAAAAGATGATAAATATTCAAATGTTTTTGCTCTTATTGAATATCAGAAAGAAAACGGGATTTCCCCTCTGTTTAATAATAAAATAACAACCAAAAAAGAAAAGCTTGAAAGTTTCTTTTCATCTGACAATGAAATTTACTATCTAAACTTCTGAGTTTCTCTGCTGGCTCTGTGGTAAAGAATCTGCCTGCCAATGCAGAAAAGACAGGTTCGATCCCAGATCTGGGAAGACCCCACATGATCTGGAGCACCTAAGCCCATGTGCCACAACTAATTAGCCTGTGCTCTAAAGTCCAGAGCCACAGTTACGGAGGCCCATGTGCCCTAAAATCTATGCCCCACAACAAGAGAAGCCACCAAGGGAGAAGCCCGCACATTGCAGCTAGATAGTAGCCCCCAGAGCTATGAGAACCCAGCACGCGCAAAAACAAATGTTAAATAGTTTAAGAGCTAAACTTCTCACAACCATTCTGTCTTTTCAACAAAAACAGCCAACTGAGCAGTGTAACCAGGGAAAAAATAGCAAACACAGAACAATATCGAGTGTCACATGCAGAGTAATTCAAAAAGGAGATAACTGCGAAGCAATATGAATGAAAACTTAAGAGAATTATGGTATAAAAGTTGTTCCAATACTCTTATTTAAAAGATGATATAAAAATGTAGACTGTATTTTTACTTCTCTTCAATGATGTTGGAAAAATAATCCTTTATGCTTCTCTCTCTTCACTAAGATTACTTTGTCAACAAGCTTTGTGTTCAGTGTAATGTTTTATGTGAACACTGACAATAAATGCATTAATACTGAGCATACACCAAACTCTGCTTTCAAATCTCACTTTACCAATTTGACTTGGGAAAGTCCTTTTACCCATGACTCTGGTTCTCAGTCTGCAGAACTGTTACAGACATTCTGAATCTCTAGAAACTCTGTCCCCCTACTTAGAGTATAACTGACCTACAACTCTGTTAGTTCCAGTACATAACACAGTGATTTGGTATTTCTATACATTACGAAACGATCATTATAATCAAAACTCTGAACTTCTGACCCTTACTTTAAAGGTCCATTATTTAAGGAGATTTATAAATGGTACATTATGACTACATTCTGAGTCTGAGAAACATAAGTTTACTGCATCAGAAAATATCCAAGAATCAAATGACCAACTAAGCCACTAATTTAGACTTATGCGATTATGCAGAATTTCTGTATGGTTAACCCAAAATTTATAGGAACTATATAAAACAAACATAATGTACTACAAACCATCATGGCAGTGATCCATACTACAGCATGTCCTATATCATAAGCATTTGTTAAAAATCTTGGAACTAACACTTGACTGCTTCCCACTGGGAGGTTCAAGCTTCTCAGAATTCTTGTAAATACCTTTACAAAGAAACAAAGAATTAAGGATAACTATTGACAAATAGCAAGTAATTCGTTCATTAAATAACCTACGTGTTATATATTGGTGTCACGGTATATATTTTCCTTTGATTAGTTTTTATGACATACTGTTTGGTAATTTGCTTTATTCCTTAGGAATTCATATAAATAACTGTATACCTTTTTAAAATGACACTCTGAGGTCACAGGCATGCAGTTATGAAGCAGTCAATACTCAGGTACCCCAAAACAGGCCAGTGGCACATAGTTAAGCATAAAAAGGCAAACAGTAGGTAACTGTAGTTCAATGTGAAATATTTTGACTACATTCTGCCTCGCTAAATGCACACAAAATTATTCTTCCTATGTTTTCATTCCAAGCCAAGGATGCACAAAAATATTTTCTAGCTGATTTCTCTACCTCTTTAAATTTTAAGGCTTGACTTTCCCCTAAGAATCTGCATTTTAATCAGTCATGTAAGATCTTAATACAATTGGATTTATATTTAAAACATAATTAAATACGTCAAATATGGGGGCTAAAGGAGGGAGAAATTTACTTCTCCGTCTTAGTTTCTACTGGCTGGCAACAGAGGGAGGCAGCACAAGCAAAGGCAATCAGAGCATTTGCCCCTGCTGCTCCCCAGCCCTGCTCTAGTGCCCGTGGGCATCAGAACCAACCACAGCCCGGCTCCAGGCCTCCTGAAGCGCCACAGGCGATCCTCCTGCATGGGAACCACCACCCGAGATGCAGCATACCTAGAGACGCTTTCCAGCTTTATTTACTCTTGGAAAGTACACAATGTGATTTTAAAAGTGGGGAATACTCTACAAGAACTAACAATACAGTACAAAAAATTCACTGGAAGGGACCAATGTATGACACCTTGAATAGTATTCTTAGTACTTTATAAATTACTCACTCTGAAACTTAAATTCATGCCCTGCATTGGTAAGACAAAAAAAATCAAACATTTATGATAGCTTGATATGATCTAATTACTTTTTGAAAATAAATGACCCATCCTTATAAATTACTTATGTTTTTACTAACAATCAAAGAATTTGATTGTTTCTGTGCTGCTAGAAATCAGCAACCACACACATTTCTCCTTAAAGATACAAAGATGATGTCAGTGCTGCTGTATTTGTTCAAATGTTCTTAATTACCTTTGGTACGTATGGATCCCAATCTATGTACCCTATATTATCTGTAGCCAATCGAGCAAAGAGATTTACTAGTTGCTGAAAGTAAACGAAAAAGAAAGACAGTTAAGTAAATACATTTGTTATTTTTAGGGGTCACAGTCACATCCTTTATCCATTTGTTCTTTTCAGAACAATCGTTATTGGCACAACTGAATTTATATTTATATCTCAGTCTTTTCAAATTTCCAAATTTAGGTCCTGATTCTCGTCACCCATACAAAATCAAATGCAGTTGAAATGCTTATTTTTAAAAAAAGGAGATAATAAAGCATCATCCACAGTGCAAAAAACAGATAAAGAAGTTTTTAATCAAATACATGTAGAAAACATCCACCAGGTGTCCAGCACCATACGAATGGGGGGTACAACAGGGCCTGCCTCTTCATGTACTTCACAGTACATGCATATACTTCCAGAGAGTGATAAAACCAAAATAAATAAATAAATATAAAGAAATGTCTAGTTCTCTTAGAATACAGCAAATACAATTCTAAAAAACTGATTACAACATCGCTAATAGCCAATTTTAAGGGGACAACGAAGGATGAGATGGTTGGATGGCATCACCAACTCAATGGACATGAGCTTCAGCAAGCTCCGAGAGTTGGTGATGGGACAGAGAAGCCTGGCATGCTGCAGTCCATGGGGTCGCAGAGTCAGACACGACTGAGCAACGGAACTGAAGTTACTTATCAAATGATCTAATAGTTACTTCCAAACTAAAATGTATATAAGAAAAAAATGGGATACTCACCCCCTCCCACTGTGGGAGATTTTGCACTGAAACCCAAAGGCCAATTAATTCATCAAACCAAAGTCTGAAGAAGAAAAATGTTATGAATAGCAAGTGATTTACAGAAAGTGGTTTAAAGCCAGATATCCTTTGTATTTTTTTAAAATCTATTATTCTTACCAAAACTACACAATCTAGAAAAAATACCACTGAAAGTTACAAACTTAATGGAACAAAAGATTACTTTTGTCTGAATATTCCCTTTTCAATTTATTTAAGCTAAAAGGAATAATCTCATCAAATTTCTACTCCATTGCTAAATAACTGTCTATCCCTGTCTAACACTGTTAAGCTTCTCCTTCCTCTCCATACCTTTCTCCTTTAATGCTTTCCTTTCACTACCTGTTCCTGCAACTCTCCCTTACTCTCTTTTCGTTAATAGGCCAACTAGTAATTACACCATTAACTAGCACTACAGTAATAGTTCCATAAAAGAAATGAGTCACAAAGCAATTAAATTAAAGTGGGAAAAAAATATCTCAAAGTAAAGAAAGTGAAGAGAATACAGGGGCAAAAACACACTTGATTATTAACCAGTTTTCACAAATGTCAAAGAAATTTAAAGTTTTTAGAAGTCTGTAATTAAAACTAAAATTTCATAAATATACAGCTAGATACAAAATTTCTGACTTGACAGACAGAAAAGATGTGACATCTCACTATAGAAAACATGCTGGGAGAGATGGTTGGAGGGCCAAGCATAACAACCCTCCCATCCGTAATATGCTGATAGGTACTACTATCCTTCTAGCTTTTTTTTACACCTGTTCCTTTTTTCATAAAAGTACAATCTAAGTATTTTTCATTCTAGGGTTTATTATATACCTGCAGTTATGAGAGAGAGAGACCCAAGAAAAACTATACTACATGATGAGGGTTAAAATCAAGGTTTAGAAAAACATTTTTCCCTTCTCTAAACTCTATGCAATGTAACATTTCCATCACTGCCTATTTATTGAAATTTTCAATTCCTTTTTGCAGTTATCGTTCTTTCTCTCCCAATATCTTTGAAAGCCCACATCTTATGTGGCTTGATATATAAATGCCTTACTTTCTCTTTATTTGCAAACTGATATTTAATTGTTTTAGCTTTCACATACACTTCAAGTGTAATAAACATAATGCTTGAGTTGGTAATTTCTTTTTTACTTATTACTGTACTAGTTTGCCTACATACATACATATGTGTACATGTTTATGTGTGCATATATACATATATGCATTCCCTACTGTATTCTAGAATCTATTGATACACACACACACATATATATATACACTTACTTAAAACCTTTATGATGAAGTTCTGGAGGAAGGGAGGTAGGAAGAAATATTTCAAAATAAGTGATGGCCTTTTGCATTGTTACATCAAAAGGACACATTAAAGGCCGCCATTCTTCTAGCATCTCAGCTGTAGCATCTGCTGGAAAATACCTAATAAAAAAGAAAGTTTTCATGTATCTGATCATTGAATAAAAGCTCTACATCATTATATGACTGACAAGAAGGGAGGTGAAGGGGAATGTACTCATAATATCACACACTACCAATGTTAAGTTAGCTGACAAGAAACACACATTTTTACAATTCTAAAATAAATAGCCTGTTACACTTAAGTTAGATAAGGTAAATTTTCTTCTTGTCTTTGGACCTGGAAAAATGCTATAAAGCTGATAAATCTCAGATAAAACACAAAATCATTAAAGTTACCTACAAACTTAAAACATGATTGCTGTTATTTTTTCCTTCCTGTGTGCTGTATAACAGCAATAGAAAAAAAAAAAAGATCCTGTCACAGAGAACCCAGTCTATATAAGAAACAGACAATCAGCAAAGTGAGAAAGAATATCAGCCCAGGAACCTCTTGGCACCTAAGGAACAAACCATTTACCCTCAGTAGACCCTGAGTTCTGTGTATAAGAAACGACTGAGCTAGATGATCTGGTCCTACAGGCTCTAACATTCTAAGATATGGGCAGGAGCATCGCTGGGGCATGGAAGATTCAGAAAAATAAAAGCAGAAGTGTACAGACAAACACAAAATGAAGACAAGCAGATAATGACGACCCATTATCCATTTGGGTATGGAATGGATACCCAAATGGGGAGGCAACTGGTTTTTAAAATAATGACGAGCATATTAAAATTTCTGATTTGAATATGGGCCAAAAAAAGGAAACCCTTTCAAATACACTTGGAAGTTTGGCCTCTACATCATATTATTAATCTCATTATATCTTTATATCTTTGTGCTACTAGAATCACACTTCACTGCCTATCTTCAAAGATCTTATACACTGAATCCTCTTCCTAATTTTTCATAGTCAACTGTCAGCCGAGTAACCCAGAATAAAAGCTTGGCATTCTACAAATTATCTAAGAACCTAAAACCCAGTAAATACCTCAGTGATGATCAAATTTCACAAAATGACAATGTTCACTAGTAGCTTATTGAATAACAGGTTAGTTCTTAAGCTTCTTAAAAAGGAGACATTCTATATCTTGAAAATACATTTGTCCAAGACTGACTAGTATAGTAGGTCAGCAACAATATCTGATCTATAAACTAATTTCAACTCTTATAATAAGCATATGATAAACATATAAATTTCCATTCAAAAGAGTTCACTGCATTCATACCAGAAGTATGTCTTAGAACAGCCTGATAAATCAGAATGAAAAAATAGTTCAAGACCATACATCTAGACTTTCTAAATTCTATCCACATTTATCTTTAAACATCAGAATATGGGATATTTAAAGTCATACAGTCTACTGGAATGGGAAAAAAAAAAAGTATGGGCCACCTTCTTATTATTCATTTTTATATAATACCTACAAGGCTCATTTTGGAAAATAATTTTGACTTGAGTAACAATACTCTAGGGATATCTTTCAAATGAAGCCAGTTATACACACATTATTGCATTCTTACTTTCTAATGGGTGACTGACACCCACACCACTTAAACCTTTCTGAATTTATAAATGAAATCTGAAAAGTTCAGTTCAAGAGTTGGAAATAATACTGCGCTCAGTGACTAACATCACAATGTCAGACACTATATATATCTTTAATTTCCTTTTCAAGGCATACTAAAGATGGGGAAAAGTCCACAGAAACAACAAGAAGATTTATAAATTGAGAAGCTACTTACGGTCGGCAGCTCTTCACGAGTGTTTTAAGAACATTTTCTACAGAACTGGGGGGAAAAAGCCATTTGGTAAATTAGGTTGGTATATTTTAAGAACAGATATAATTCAATTAATAAATATCTCTAAGATACACAGTTAGATATTACCTGTGTACACGCAATAACTAATACTTCTCTTTCATATGCATAAAAGTCTAGTGAAGTGAAGTCGCTCAGTCGTGTCCGACTCTTTGCGACCCCATGGACTGTAGCCTACCAGGCTCCTCTGTCCATGGGATTTTCCAGGCAATAGTACTGGAGTGGATTGCCATTTCCTTCTCCAGGGGATCTTCCTGACCCAGGGATCGAACCCGGGTCTCCCGCATGGTAGACAGATGCTTTACCGTCTGAGCCACCAGGGAAGTCCTAAGATCCCTACCTAAATGCTGTAATCTACTCTTTCCTTTGTCTTCATTTTGTTCATTCTATACAATGAACGAAAGGGAAGAAAACTGGAAAAAGGGCAAATCATCTTCAATCTTTACAAAGCGGGCAACAATGACCATACTTATCAACACATCAAGAAGTATGCTCGGAGGCTTCAAACAAACAGCAAAGCCTAGAGTGCTGCTATCAGCAGCTGCTGGAGACTAGTTTTCTGTATCCTACCGGTGAGAGTTTAACAACCCTCCAAGGCACTGTACTGCCAGCAACAATTATCAAAATAACAACAGCCACCTTTTTGACCAGCTACTTAAAAAGTTAGTTGATGAATATTAAAGGCTGTAATTTATTTTCCAACTTGTAGGTGGTTCAAGTGACTTTAGTAAAGCAAAATAAACACTGGTATATGAACTTATAAATAACACTTCTATTTTAATGAAAAGTCTAGTGTGTACTAGTTTAAACACACATCACCAGAATGGAATACTTAAAATATTAACTAGGCCACAGTCAAAAGAAGGTCAAATACAAATCAACAAAACAAAGAGTGATTTCGAATTGGAATTTTAAAATACATGTGTGCCTACTTATAGTATGATGTATACAAGTAAAAATAAAGCTAGTCCCTACATCTCAGGAGAAAAAATTATGGAGGAAAGAGGTAGCTTTTAGGCAGTGCTTCCACCTGACACTTTCTCATTAAGCTTCTTGGAATTCTTAAGTCCAAAAGTCTATCCAACGTCTCTGAAAGCTTAAGAACTAATCTTAAGAAATTCTTAAGGAAATTCTAAGGAATAACACAAACCAAACTCAGCACAAGTAATCAATGTAGTATATAACCAAGGAAGAAAACTATTAACTTCATTACTTGAAACAGTAAGAATCTTCTTTAACTTCAAAAGTAAATATTTAGAACAAAATTAACTGAAGAGGAAATTGGGCCACAGCTCATGAGGTAATTCTAAAATAAAGACGATGACCATATGGCTAGAGAGCCACCGTGGAGCATCTTCTGATTATCAAAGAGAGATATCAGCTTCTCTTACCAAAAAACTCACCAATTCAGAATCAGAGTTTAATTGAGGGAACATCTAAGCTTGCCGAGGTTTTTTTTCTTAAAAAAAGGTGAGGAGAGTGGGGCAGACTTCTCTTCAACTACATCTACAACTCCCTGAAGACCACAACTATGATTTTTACTCCTGGGCACTTCTGAAGGGCTTATAACAGGCTGTGTTCATTTACATATACACATATATTACTAACATATTTATATATTTATTAATTTACAAAGCTCTATAAACCTTTTCTATCAGGGCGATAGATAAAAGCATGGATCTTTGGATCTTCTTTTAGTTTGGACTGAAGACCCCCACTGAGAAACAAATTTTAGAACTCATAGATAAGATGCAAAGGTCCATCAGGTTACAAACAAAATAAGAGATCAATTTAAATATAGATTTTTAAAAAAGGTAATTCTAAAAAAAAATTCTAAAATGGTAAACTTATAATTCAAGGAAATAAGCAGAAGATCTATAATTCTACACTTCCTAATGTCTGTTTTCATGTTAACTTTACATTTATTTTTAACTATTTCTGTGGCAGTATTTCTATTTGATAGTACAACACAGAAAACCTGCTATGCTTACTGGTAACTTTTCTATTCTACCAACAAATTTTCGTATAGTATCAAAAATGATGCTAGAAAGCCAGTCACAAAAGGCTGCATAGCTATGCTTTCTCCAGTTCCCTTCACGCTTCAGAAGGACAGGTGGTTATTGTAAGACTTGATAGCTGTCACTTCACTCACTAGAGGAATGGGGTGTGTGGGAATGTGATTCAGTTCATCTAAATGAAGTCAAATTCAACCCCTCCTTATACATAGGCCTGTGCCAATGGATTTATGCTCTTTATCCAGAAAAGGGTACAATCTCTCTAACCTGTGATATCTGTATAGTGACCTTTTGTGATTCTTGTAATCTCTCAAGATGAAGGGAACAATGTTTCTGTTTAAAAATAAAATAAAAGGTTAAGGCTAGATGCTACTAGATTATATTTCACTAATTTTTAGAGGGAGTGAATAATCACTTAAGTTTTCCCAACTGTTGGAAATTTCTAATGTTAAAGTGACAATTCAAAACACTTTTTCTTTTTTTTAAATAAATCAAAAGGGATCTAACAGAGGAACTAAGCTTTGGGTGGGTTTTCTCAAACGCTCTCCCCTCATAGTAAAGGCATGTTAGGTTGGAAAGAAAGCCACAGTATATCATGTAATGAATGGTTCACAGCTTGGGCTCAAAGTTAGACAGATTTGAAGGTGAACACTTGTCCAACTATTTACTAGGAGAGAAATATTATATAGCCTCATATCTATATAAGAACAGTAATACCTACCTCTCATTAGGCTTTTACAAAAATTAAACAAGATAATGTAAAGAAAGCAGTTACCTGGCCCAGAATTAAGCACAATAAATGTTAACTATAATTATTTCATATTTAGCCAAAATAAATTATATTTCCAATCTCCTTAAAAACTAAAATTTTGTACTAATTTTGCTTTTATACTTGTTCTACTGCCTCTGAGTAGCTATTAATTTATATTTAGGAAATGGCATCAAAATAGGAAAGTCTTCCCCCAAATGCCACCCTATTTATCAGGGCAGAAAGTAAGTTCCTGTCCCAATTCTTGAGCTCTTGTCCCAGGTTCAACAGATGACTCTGTGTGAATTTTCCTTTTTGGGAAGCAAGTTCCTTATGATTCCTTATGTTAATAAAGTAAATGCCAAAGATGTAGCAGAGAAGCCTGAAGAAAGCCAAAAGCTTTGGCCCCCAGTTCCTGAGATAGTGGACTTATATAAACCGGACAATGTTCTTGTCGAAATCAAGAAATGTACAGCAAATGACAGTCAAGACGAGAGTCGTATGGACTGCCCATGGCCAGAACGTTCAGCTTCACTTCACAATTCTCAAGCTAAAAATTAACTTCAGGGTAATCAGACTGGCTTTTTTATAAATGAACTCGGAAACTGTAACCCTGGTATATTCTACATACCTCTCCTTCAACCTCCCTGTAACTTAATACATCCATTGTTTCCTGGTTTCCTAAATCAAACAAATCTACCATCAGTTAGTCAAACACTAGCCATCTCAAAGCTAATCTTTTAAAACCTAACACTGCTTATGGCAAGCGGTCGTTTATCACAGCCACTTCACACAAAATTTTGCTGTTGTTCAGTCGCCAAGTCGTATCTGACTCTGTGACCCCATGACTGCAGCACGCCAGGCCTCCCTGTTCATCACCATCTCTCAGAGTTTGCCTACGTTTATGTCCATTGAATCGGTGAAGTCATCCAACCATCTCATCATCTGCCCTCTTCTCTTTTCCTTAGTGTGCTGCCTAGATGTGTAACTTGTAATATGCTACTGCAATTAAGTGCATGGGACACTGTTTCATGACATAAAACCATGACCCAAAGATTCAAATGCTTCTTTTACGAAGTAAACAGTAAGCAGCTCTTAAGTTGCTAGTATTAAGTTCACAGCTGGTACTAAGATCACAGATTTTCCCAATTTTAATTTTTCTACTGGATAATAATAAACAAAACCCCTACAAATTGTTTCTCCAGTAGAAAGTAAGACAGATTAAGAGTAAAAAGGGTATTTTGCCCCTGAGGCAAAAAGAAAGGAGGACAAAGAGGGAAAGGAAGCAAAGGAGGAGGATGGGACAGAGAAGACCAAGGGAAAGGAGAAGCAAGTCTATAATCCTTGCTCCAAACAATGGAACCAGCTTTTAAAATCATGTTGAAATGCACGGCATTCTAAGCAGTGGTTTCAGTAAAGACAAATACATAAGGCACAGGAGTTTAAGACTTGAAAGACAAACAGTTAACAAATGAAGCAACCCTTCACTTTTGATTACTAAAATAGTATTCTAAAAATAGTCATGAGCACATGCAGTCAGCTGACAGAACTGTTTCAAAATGTGTCAGAATACATCTAAGACGAAAGTACTCAAAACAAGATACCAGTTCCAAAAGCATGCCATATTAAAGGGTTCTTTAAGAAAATTTTCTAAAATAAAATGTTTATAAAAAGTCATACTTCTATCCCTTGGTTATGAACACTTGCTATTCTACTGTATTATTTATAAATAGAATCTTTAGTGGAAAGTACGTTTTTAAATGTTCTCAGTGACCCCTCATCTTAGAAATTCAGGGGACAGAGACTACCTGTGAGGAACAAAAAGTACTGTTATCTGGCTCTCCAAATAGTATCTCTAATATTGCTGCATAAGAACCAAGACCATTAGATTCCTCTGGTATTAAAAATCAAGGCAAATGTGATGAAGAAAAGCCCAAGAACCAAAGAATTAAAAAATCTTTCAAAGTTAATTGTTATATAACTTTAAACAGTGTGACCTGAATGGAAATACGCTAACAGGTTCTCCTTTCCAGAGAAGTAAAATATGATAATAACAGTAAAAAAGATTACAAGAAATGAGACACAATGAATAAAAAACTATAGTCCTGAAAAACTGTTTTAAGTATAATTTTCTATCTTGTTTTTTAAACAGAAGACACATTAAGCTTCAAATTTTGTCCTACGGTGCAGCCTCTCACCGAGAAAGAGCCCCCTCAAAAGTAGTTCCCAGTATTCTTCCTAATTCCTTAAAACTGGAACAATAATCACCAGGTTTAAAAAGAGGCTGCATCAACAGAGCTGCACTTCACAACGTGCGCTCCTTTTAGTGGAAGCATACAGCCCGGTATGTAAGTACTTCAAGCCACTGGGCCAATATAGCTCATCTTCCTGGAGCATCAACTTTAGTCAAGAGATACACAGGGAAGAAATTTTTACTTATGAAAACATGACTTAATAAGCTTAATGAAGATATGAATGTTTAAGATAAAATGTAAAAATTCTGAGAAATTCCTCATACCATACCTCTTAGGAAACCTCTTTGGGGAAAGGGTGGGAGGTATTAAGTGGACAGTCTGAGACGCACAGGAACAGGCAGAATATTGGTTTGAAAACTGAAAGACCTGCATCTTACAGAATGAAAAACAGAAAAAAAGAAAGTGCTGGACTAGTGATAAGAAAGCAGGAAGGGCTGATTAATGAGGCAGGAAACTTTAACTTGCATGGAAGCAAGAGAAGAGAAAACAAATTCGTAAGATTTTAACCACATGCACGGAGCATTCTGGAAATGTAAGAGATATTTTTGATTATCACAATTAGTAGGGAGGACTCACTGAAACTTTAGTGATTAAAAGCCAGGTATACCAGATATCCAGCAATTCACGGAACAGCCAAACTCAACAAAAAATTATTATTGCAAGACTTTCAAATATCTCAATACATGGTCATATAGATTAAAACTTTTTGAACATAAAAGATAACTGTTTTAACGTTAACTATTTTTCCCAGTTTATTAATAGACATCGAATCTCTAGGAATACAACTAACATATAAACTGAAGGAAGGCTGTATTTTGTTTTGCTGAAAATTTTACCTAAGGTTATTCATGATTTCTAAAGAAAAAATTACAGCATAATGGCAATTCTGCTGCCACATCTGATTTGCCAAAACCAAGTCCTTGAGCATATACAGATTTGCATATAAATATGTAACTAATATTGATGATTGTTTTAGAACCAAGTATCATTGGCAGTTAGTGATACACAAAAAATGAGGATGTTACAGAACTTCATTAATAGTTTTGTTATTGAAATGCTTCATGTTTTCTTGGACTGTCATCCTTTTTGGGTAGGGCACAAAAGGCTATTCATGCTGTAAAAATTATACACTGACATTATTTACACTGGCAAAAGTCAACTGCACAAATTTTATATGGCTTCATATACTAACGTGTCTTTTCCTAATTAATTCTCTGTCTCTATTTCTTTCACATGTAATAATGTTCAAAAATAATGTTGGAAATACTAGTAACTATCCCACATAATTACATCAAGAATTACTGTGACACTATGTTATAAATAGGGGCTTCGCTGGGGGTTCAGACTGTGAAGAATGTGCCTGCAATGCGAGAGACCACAGTTTGATCCCTGGATTGAGAAGATCCCCTGGAGAAGGGAATGACTACCCACTCTGGTATTCCTGCCTGGAGAATTCCGTGAACAGAGGAGCCTGGTGGGCTACAGTCTATGGGGTCACAAAGAGTCGACATGACTGAGCAACTAACACTCTCACATTTTCCCTATGTTATAAATAAGGTCAGCTCACCTGCCAGAGTATCTTACTTCCTTTTTTCCCAGTCAGTAGTCTGAAGTTAAAAGTTATTTCTCTCTCTCTTATCAGATGTATGATCTGTTATTCTGTATCCTAGTACTAAATTTTATTTTAATGTCCACTAAAAATACTGCTCTTACGTTTTCTTGTACTTCTGATACAGACTGTGTTTTAACCTTTTTTACTTATAAATTCAAACTTACTCATTATAAATAGATGTAAAATCTGAATACCATACTGTTTTACAGTGTAATAGCGCATGCACGTTTGAAATACAGATTGCTTCAAATAAACTTTGTTGTTGTTCAGTTATTAAGTTGTGTCTGACTCTTTGCAACCCATGGACGTAGCAAATTGGCTCCTCTGTCCTCCACTATCTCCCAGAGTTTGCTCCAATTCATGTCCATTGAGTCAGTGATGTTATTTAACCATCTTATTCTCTGCCACCCTCTTCTTTTGCTTTCAATCTTTCCCACCATCAGGGTCTTTTCCAATGAGTCGGCTCTTTGCATCAGGTAGCCAAAGTATTGGAGCTTCAGCTTCAGCATCAGACTTTCCAAAGAATATTCAGGACTGATTTCCTTTAGGATTGACTGGTTTGATCTTTGCTGCTCAAGGGATTCTCCAGAGTCTTCTCCAGCACTACAATTCAAAAGCACCAATTTTTGACACTCAGCCTTCTTTATGGTCCAACTCTCACATCTGTACATAACTACTGGAAAAATCACAGCTTTGACTAGATGGACCTTTATTGGCAAAGTAATGTCTCTGCTTCTTAACACACTGTTTAGGTTTGTCATAGCTTTCTTTCCCAGGAGCATGTGTCTTTTAATTTCACGGCTGCAGTCACCATCCATAGCGATTTTGGAGTCCAAGGAAATAAAGTCTGTCATTGCTTCCACTTTTTCCCCTTCTATTTGCCATGAAGTGATGGGACAAGATGACTGATCTTCATTTTTCGAATGTTGAGATTCAAGCCAGCATTTTCACTCTACTCTTTCCCCTTGATCAAGAGGCTCTTTAGCTCTTCACTTTCTGCCCTTAGAGTGGCATTATCTGCATATCTGAG
Organism: Budorcas taxicolor; assembly: GCF_023091745.1. Classification (NCBI taxonomy): domain Eukaryota; kingdom Metazoa; phylum Chordata; class Mammalia; order Artiodactyla; family Bovidae; genus Budorcas; species Budorcas taxicolor. The sequence continues at coordinate 96,085,804 of NC_068920.1, forward strand.
GTTACTGGTATTTCTCCCAGCAATCATGATTCCAGCTTGTTCTTCATCCAGCCTAGCATTTGGTATGATGTATTCTGCATGTAAGTTAAATAAGCAGGGTGACAATAGACAGCCTTTTTGTACTCCTCTCTCAATTTTGAACCAGTCAGTTGTTTTATGTCCAGTTCTATCTGCTGTTTCTTGACCTGCATACAGGTTTCACAGGAAGCCGGTAAGGTGGTCTGGTATTTACATCTCTTTAAGAATTTTCCAGTTTGTTGTGATCCACACAAAGGCTTTAGCATAGTCAATGAAGCAGATGTTTTCTGGAACTCTCGCTTTTTTGATGATCCAACAGATGTTGACAATTGATCTCTAGTTCCTCTGCCTTTTCTAAATCCAGCTTATACATCTGGAAGTTCTTGGTTCACACACTGATAAAGCCTAACTTAAAGGATTTTGAGCATAACCCTGCTAGTATGTGAAATGACCCTAACTGTACAGTAGTTTGACAATTTTTTGGCACTGCCCTTCTTTGGAACGAAAAATGACCTTTTCCAGTCCTATGGAGACTGCCAAATTTTCCAAATTTGCTGATATAATGAGTGTAGCACCGATCATCTTTTAGGATTTTAAATGGCTCAGCTGGAATTCTATCACCTTCACTAGCTTTGTTCATAGTGATGCTTTCTAAGGCCCACTTGATTTTACACTCCAGGATGTTCGGCTCTACGTGACTGACCATACCATCATGGTTATTAGGGTCTCTGACCTTTTTTGTATAGTTCTTCTGTGTGTTCTTGCCACCTCTTCTTCATCTCTTCTGTTTCTGTTAGGTCCTTACCTTTTCTTTCCTTTACCATGCCCATCCTTGTATGAAATGTTCCCTTGATATCTCCAAGTTTCTTGAAGATATCTCTAGTCTTTCCCATTCTATTGTTTTACTTTATTTCCTTGCACTGTTCATTTAAGAAGGCCTTCTTATTTCTCCTTCCTTGTCTCTGGAACTCTGCATTCAATTGAGATATCTTTCCCTTTATTTCTTTTCCCCTTATTTCTTTTTTGGTTAAAACATAATTTATATTTATTTTTGAGTGTAGAAAGGTCATGTTACTTATGAATTTCACTTTGGAATAGTTATCTACAGAATACAACAGGAGTTTCTGAGTCTATTTGAGTCAAGAGTCATGGCTTTAAAGCAAAAGATTTTGGCAAAGACTCGAGGTCTCTTCAAAATACCAAGAACAGTTAGGGTGAAACTTTTAAGGAAAAGTTTCCATAACAGCAGGGATAATGTGAAGTTAAGGAAATAACTTGGTAATTAGTATCAAGATGAATGGGAAGAACTACAAACAATAACTAACACTAACAGTTATAAGCTCTAACAAAATTTCCAGGAAAACAGTGGCTGAAGAGGAAAGCCACAGGTAACCATGAATAACCATATAATACTTTAAAAAAAAAAAAAAAGTGGCTGCCTCTGGAAAGTTACACCTGTCAGGACAGGAGGTATGACACTTGGTTATAAAGAAGCAAGTAAAAGAACTACTGAAAAAGGAGAAATTACTGACGGAATTGCTTTCTCTCCCACATGATTTATCAAACACTTTCAGAGGTAGTAAAAAATTCAGCCAGGAAAGTTTCAGAAAGATAACTGATTTGAACACAGATTAAAGGTTTCTGAAATCTTTGAAATGGTGATTCTAATCACAAGTTCAATGGGCTCATATTTTAAGGTCTAGTCAATCCAGTCTGTGCCACGCTCCCTCCAGCAGAAATAAAACTCAAAAGTAATCCTTCATGTTAAATTTTGGGTTTTCATAATAAATATTAGTAAAAACACATTTGGACATTTTACCATATAGTTTTATGACAGGTTTTGCCATTTTTATCACTGAAATGGGTTTCTTTGTTTTAACACATGGAGTCTTCAGGAAATAAATGCCTTCTGACCATTATATTTGTGAGCACTGTCCAAAAAGAGTTAGGGCCTAAGTTCACAGTTACCTATATTTATTTACTCTTTTCATTAAATCATTTCACTATTTACCTATGACCTGAATATCTTTAGAGTCTGCCATTTGCCATCATTTTCCAAATAAATTCACTTAAGACTGCTGACTTAAGTGAAGCCTAATAATTAAATGAACTGACCTGGGTAGGCATGTAAACATGTCTAGGACTGAGAGGAAAAAGACAGAGTAAATGTTTAAAGATTTAATTTATAAAAGAGAGAAAGGAAAAATAATACAGGCATATAAAATGATGCTCTTCAGGAAATTAGTACATATATATATAACAAACTACTCTAGATAATAAAAGGAAATAGCTATTAAAAGTTGAAGAGAAGATTTCCTAAAAATAAACCTCAGTTACAAATTCAAGTCAAACATGCAAAGATTAAGAAATTAAAGGGGTAGATCACAACTGGACAAATTGTTAACAGGGAAAAATGACACTGTGCAGTCAAGTCTGAAATCACTATTATTCAAAAAAGGACAGATCATCACACTGTACTCTGTAAAGGTTCCAAATAAAACATAAAATGAGAGATCTGGAAGAGTCAGGATGTATGCACAAGAAGCCAAAAACACCCAGAGATTTATAATCTTGGAATGTCTAAACATTACTAGGAAATTGTATAAACCAAGGAGCATATTTGACCGTCCTCTAAGAAGAGTCATTCACTGAAACTGATGTTTCTTTAACTGTGTGTGTGCTCTGGGATGTGGGTCCCCCTGGAATAGGCAAAGCTCCCCTTTGTGAAGCATTCATTTTAGCTGAAGAATTAGAACACACATGGATCTACTATGAAGAATGCCAAATATGCATTACTTTTAGTGACAAAATACTAGATTTCAAACAAAAATCTCTTGTTTTCTTTGGCCAGTATGCTGATGAACTTTAGTTGTTAAGAGATACAGTGGTGGGAAATTCTTAACTGCAGTTTCAGATATAAGTTCAGTTCAGTTCAGTGGCTCAGTCATATCCAACTCTTTGCAATCCCATGGACTGCAGCACACCAGGCCTCCCTGTCTATCACCAACTCCTGGAGCTTATTCAAACTCAAGTCCATTGAGTCAGTGATGCCACCCAACCATTTCATTCTGTCATCCTCTTCTCGTCCCACCTCCAATCTGTCCCAGAATCAGGATCTTCTCCAATGAATCAGTTGCTCACATGAGGTGGCCAAAGTATTGGAGTTTCAGCTTTAGCATCAGTCCTTCCAATGAATATACAGGACTGATCTCCTTTAGGATGGAGTGGTTGGATCTCCTTGCAGTCCAAGGGACTCTCAAGAGTCTTCTCCAACACCACGGTTCAAAAGCATCAATTCTTTGGCACTCAGCTTTCTTTATAGTCCAATTCTCCAGCAGTCCATACATGACTACTGGAAAAACTACTGCTTTGACTAGACGGACCTTTGTTGGCAAAGTAATGTCTCTACTTTTTAATATGCTATCTAGGTTGGTCATAGCTTTTCTTCCAAGGAGTGTCTTTTAATTTCAAGAGGGCAATAAACTGTTTTAGGAGTCAAGTTACATAGAAATGAGCATATTAAACTGTATATTTGCTTGCTTATCTCAAGTAATCCAGTATTTCTCAACTAAGGTCAAGCCCCAAAAGTGCTCTCCCAAAAGTACTTTAAATGGAAATACTTACTTAGGAAACCAATTTAATCCCAGGTGTTCTGTCTTGGAATATAATATTCTTTCCACCATGTCATAAAGTGGTCGCCAAGGTAACTCCAAATCATCTCTTGAAAGAAGTTCCTTTTTCCTAATTAAAGAAAGAGTGTGCACATTACACACACTATACAGGGAAGGTAGTTGCTAAATGCTGCAGTCATCACAGTGGGTTTTGCTTTCTGCCATCCTCAGCCGTTCACTGGTAAAACACGTCAGTAGGAAGAACAACGCACAGGACTTTTGCTGCTGCTCAAACCTCAAAGGGCACCACATAAAAAGAGGCATTACACAGCCACTATGGAGAACAGTGTGGAGATTCCTTAAAAAATTGGAAATGAAACTGCCGTATGACCCAGCAATCTCACTGATGGGCATACACACCAAGGAAACCAGAACTGAAAGAGACACAGGTATCCCAAGGTTCACCACAGTACTGTTTACAATAGCTAGGACATGGAAGCAACCTAGATGTCCACTGGCAGACGAGTGGATAAGAAAGTTGTGGTACATAAACACAGTGGAATATTACTCAGCTATTAAAAAGAACGCCTTTTAATCAGTTCTAATGAGGTGGATGAAACTAGAGCCTATTACACAGATTGAAGTAAGTCAGGAACAAAAACACCAATACAGTATATTAATGCATATATAAGGAATTTGTAACAATGACCCTATATGTGAGACAGCAAAAGAGACACAGATATAAAGAACAGACTTTTGGACTCTGTGGCAGAAGGTGAGGGTGGGATGATTTGAGATAATAGCATTGAAATGTATAATATCGTATGTGAAATAGATCAGCAGTCCAACTTTGTTGCACGACACAAGGCACTCAAAGTTGGTGCACTGGGACAACCCTGAGGGGTGGGATGAGGAGGGAGGCGAGAGGGGGGTTCAGGATAGGGGACCTGAACCCTATAGGGACATGGACACCCATGGCTGATTCATGTCAATGTATGGCAAAAACCACTACAATGCTGTAATGTAATTAGCCTCAAATTAAATAAATTAATTAAAAAAAGAAAAAAGAGGCATTACAATTTGTGCCACCATTATTGTAGATGAGTTTCATACTTTCCCGTACTATCTATGAAGTACTCCCTGTTTCTGGAATTGTGCTGTGTGCCCAGGATAAGGAAAACCTGGGACTTGGTCTTACCAAAGAACACTTGGCTCTCCTCATTCCCTAAAATCTTAAAGAAAGAAACAAATCTTATTAGAAATTACAACAAATGGACTTACTTTAATAAGTTGATCAAGAGACGGGCAAATCCCTGCATCATGCTGATTTCCAGTTTTGGAATTGATACCAGCTCATACAATAACTTGATAAAAAGAACATGATCTTCTTTGCTAAATTTTCTCCCATAAAGTCGAATATATCTGCAAGAGAAAAATTGATACAGACTTTAAAAATAGATATGGTGACATATTTTTGTTCATTGAGGCATTAGTCACATGCCCAAGGTGCAGAAGTAATGTAAATGTCCATCAACAGATAGATACATGTGTGTGTGTACACAGGCACATATATATGTGTGCAGGAATATTATTCAGCCTTTAAGAAGAAGGCCATCATACGCTAAAACATAGATGGACCTTGAGGACATTACGCTAAGTGAAATAAGACATCAAAAAAAGTCAAATACTGGATGATTATCACTTAGATGTAATATCTAAAGTAATCAAATTCACAGAAACAGAATGATGGTTGCCAGGGGCTGGGAAGGTAGAGATAGGGAGATAACAGGGTTTCAGTCATACAAGATGAAAAAGTCCTAGAGATCTGTGGCATAACAATGTACACACACTTAACAATACCACACAGTACACTTAAAAATTGTTAAGAGGGTAAATTTAAGAGCTTGCCACAATTAAAAACATGTATTGCTACACTTTAATTTCAAATGTCTTTGATGTTATTTTGTATCCACTCATCATTGTTCAGGTAAGATCTACTCTGGATTTTAATTGAGAGATTACCAAATAAGTATTTTATTGACAAGAAACCTCTAATGATAACTGAATTCTCATCAACCTTTAATGACCTGCAATCCCATTCCTGGGCATGTATGCAGAGAAAAACATGATCTGAAAGGATACATGCAGTCCCATGTTCATTGCAGCACTGTTTACAGGAGCCAAGACATGGCAGCAAGTTAAATGTTCATCAACAGAGGAATGGGTAAAGATGTGGCACGTATACACAGTGGAGTATTACTCAGCCATCAAAAAGGACGAAGCACCGCTACTGCAGGAACACGGTGGACCTAGAGAGTGCCATACTGAGGGAAGTGAGTCAAACAGAGGAGAAATTGTGTATGACATCTCTTATATGTGGGATTTAAAAAAAAAAACTGATACAAATGAACTTACTTACAAATAGAAAGAGACTCACAGACCAAAAAATGAACTTATGGTTGCGGGGAGGGGTAGGGATAGTCAGGGCCTTTGGGAAGGTCATGAACACACTGCTATATTCAAAATGCATAATCAAAGGACCTGCTGTATAAGCACGTGGAACTGTGCTCAATGTTATCTGCCAGCCTGGATGGGAGTGGAGTTTGGGGGAGAATGGGATGGCTGAGTCCCTCTGCTGTTCACCTGAAACAGCCACAACACTGTTGATTGGCTATACCCCAATACAAAATAAAGAGTTTACAGTTTGGGGAAAAAAATTCTAATGACCAATTATAACACTGCTGCTTTATTGTCGTATGGTCTTATGCCACAATAACCTGAAAAGAATCCCTCTGGACCTTTCCCTTATTAAACAATGCTCATTCAAGATAACAACCTATTTACGGACTTACTGAAACTAATTTAAAACACCATATCAAAACACAATAAAACAGAAGAAAAGAGTATAGACATAAAAGTTTACTGTTTTAACCACAAAATCTTTGATGCAGGCTTACTAAGAATCTGAAACAATACAGCAAATTATCTAATTTGTACTATTTGTTTCTAGACTCATAACTATAATAAAATTAAATTGCTACAAAAAGTATAGTTTTTAATCTCAAAATTGTATGTTTTCATTCTTTTTTATTAACTTTAGAGACTCAATGTAATCAAAGGTGTCAACTATAAGCAAAATGAAGGAAAAAGTGTCCCAAAAAGCAAGAATGACCATGGCATAGTTAAGGATTAACTACTTAGAAACCAAACTTAAACTTAGAACTTTTACTGGATGCCTAAAATCATAAATTCCTTTTAGGAAGACTGTTCTACAGACAAATACACAAATCACAGAAAAGAGCATTAATATTCCTTATGATCTTTAGCACTTTCCCATTAACTATGATCAAAGTAAACTCACGTTTAACTTCTAAAATGAGAATAACTGTTTTTCTTTTTCTAGAAAATCCTCAAAACTCTTGGTTCAGTAAAAGCACTATTTTCTCAGGCTGCTGCATATTTATTCAGCTCTTGTCTGTCCATCCAAGGTATAATCCCATGATTTCACCTTACTACTAGACAACTAACCAGTATAGGGTGAGCAGCAATGAGACCAGAGATGTTGTTTTACCTTTCAGTGAATGTTTCTTAAGCACTTACGCCAGGGAAAGTAACTGGGCTAATGAAGACAATACACAAAGACCTTAAGCCCAGGGCTGCCAGACGTACTTCAAACTGCTGAAAAAGCATGGTACAAACTCCTGAAGTCTCCCTCAATTTCACTCTAAATTGAGGAGTAAAAGCTGCTGCTGCTGCTGCTAAGTCACTTCAGTCGTGTCCGACTCTGTGCGACCCCATAGATGGCAGCCCACCAGGCTCCCCCGTCCCTGGGATTCTCCAGGCAAGAACACTGGAGTGGGTTGCCATTTCCTTCTCCAATGCATGAAAGTGAAAAGTGAAAGTGAAGTCGCTCAGCCGTCTCCGACTCTTCGAGACCCCCATGGACTGCAGCCTACCAGGCTCCTCTGCCCATGGGATTTTCCAGGCAAGAGTATTGGAGTGGGGTGCCATTGCCTTCTCTGAGAGTAAAAGCTAGAATCATTTAAATGCTACTTTCAAATGAAAACAAACCATAAGAAACAGCATTTATCTTAAAGATAAAACAGAATTTTCCAAAGAAACATCTTGTTCCCAGTGGCTACCTCAGGCCTTGTCAGGCTCCAAGTGCCCCTGTGGTTAGGCACTTACTCTCCCCCGTGGCTAAGATATTTCTGTGGAAAAACTGGAGAAACACTGCTCTAAGCCATTGAAATAATTTACCTACAAGCACATCGCTTTTGCTGTAGTGTATAAATTGTGTAAAAATGAAGGACATGAAATTCATAAACTCCAAAATTCAATACTATGAAGAGACCAACAGGGGAATCCTTAGAGGAGCTAGGACTGCTAACAAAACCAAAAACTTTAGGGGGATTACTCAGAAACTTATTTCCCCTGTTAACAGCAAATAGTTCTTCCCAACCAGAAAGTAATTCCTGTCTCAGCATTTCTCAAAACACAGCCCAAGAATGCTACTTCTGAAAAGCTCAGAAGTACTAAAAGAAGAAAGTTAACTGGTCTTCATTAAAATCAGGAACTTCTATTCACACATGAAAAGTAAAAGATATTTGGAACACATATCTATCTGATAAAGCACTCACTCAAACTGCATCAGAACTCGTACAAGTCAATAAGAAATAGCACAAACAAATTTTCTTAAAAAATGGGCAAAAGACTCAGGTAGGCACTTCTGGAAAGCCAACATCCAGATGACTGATGAGCATATGAAAAGGCACTCAACATCATCACTCATCAGTAAAGGCAAGTTAAAACTACAATAGGGTACCACTTCACACCACCATACTGGCTGAAATTAAAAAGCTCACAATACCCAGTTTTGGTGAGAATAGGGCAAAACCAGTTTTTACAGCCACTTTGGAAAAAGCTGACATCACCTCATAAATGTTCACTAGACATAAGACTGCTTAAAACGCACATTACTGGGCTCTATCTTAAACCTGTATGTGTTACTCACTCAGTTGTGTCCGACTCTTTGCAACCCCATGGACTGTACCTGCCAGGCTCCTCTGTCCGTGGGATTCCCCAGGCAAGAACACTGGAGGGAGTTGCCATTCCCTTTCTCCAGAGAATCCTCCCAATCCAGGGATAGAACCCAAGTCTCCTGCATTGCAGGCAGATTTTTTACCATCTGAGCAACCAGGGAAGCCCCAAAAACTAGTGCATCAAAAATACTGGGAGTGGTAAATGCAATAAAGTTGCTTCTTTTTTCATTCTTGAAAAAGGAAATTTTAAAAAATATTCAGAGTGGAAACTGAGAGTCTTCACTTAAAACTACTCTAGTTGTTCTTTCTTTGTATTTATTCAAAAATTCTACTTTAGATTGTATTTAGAGACAGTCCATTCCCTTTTCCCAATTAATTTGCACATTAAATTTTAGGACTAAAAATTTCTATTAAAATACTTCAAAACCTTAATAACAAGTCATGGCTGAATTTTCAAATAGGATATTTTCTTAAACTATCCAGAATATATAGATGACAAGTCATTAGGTTCCATCCTCCCACAGGAGGAAAAACCATAAAATACAGAAGCACTTTTCAACTGCTTCCTCCTCACAACCTTATAGTGTTATTAGTAAAACGCTTTACTTTTTAATAGCAAGTAAAGACAGTGGCATACCAGGAACAGTCACTATATAATCAAATGTACAATGCTGTCACGGCTTTTTTCTACTATACATCCTAAAGATAAGTCTACTATATATTTCTAGAAAATTTAAGTAAAGTATAAAATTATACAGTACTATTGATATGGACTAAGAATTAGAGCTTAACTAGAGGCTAAAAATAATTGGTTTTCAATACAGGCTTTGTCATTCATCAATTATTTTTCTTCAAGGCAATCATTTGGTTTCTAAGGTTCTAAATATATCCACAAATAAAAGTAAAATTAACATCATTTCAAAGCAATATTAAGACTGTGTTATTATAAAACATATAAGACATTTGGCAAAGAAATTAGATCTTAAGTAAGTGCTTTACATTGGGTAGTCCTACTTACAAGACAAAAAATGAAACTTGAAATTTTAAAAGCCAGAATTTAAATACTGTCATTGAAAGTACTTAAAAGCATTTGTGGATGATTAAAAAAAAAAAAAATCACATCCAGCAATACGCCCTAAATAAAAATTCAGAATATCAAAGTCAAAATACCAAAAATCTTTTCAATGCACACTTGCAATAAAAAATATTTCCTGAAAAAAACCCTTAAAGTCTGATAAAGGAATGATTTGTTAAATTGTGGTTTATGCCTTTAGACTACAGTGCAATCATTTAAAATAGTTTTCAAAGAATTTTATGGACATCAAATGTAATATCATATAAAACATCATGATACAAAACATTCACAACATGTAACTAAACAAAAGGAAACACTCATGCATTAGGATTAAAAAATAAAGCAAACACTATAAAATATTACTTCTTGATGGTCAAACTGACTCATATTCTTCTGTATACCTCTGTTTAAGCAAACTGTTTTAAAGGAAACAGGCATTATCTATTACAATTAAAATTAACATGTAAAAATATTTCATATCAACTTCTGTTGTACAATGCTTATAACTAGGTAATTAATATTTCTGCATTTCTACTATTATCTTAATTTAAAAACCCTTTATCAAAGACTACTCGAGTCCCATTTAAAACAGCACAGGAGAGATTCCTTGGAGGTCCACTGGTTAGGATTCAGCGCTTTCACTGCTGTGGTCCAAGTTCAGTTCCTGGTGGGGGAAGTAAGATTTCACAAGCAGCACAATGGCCAAAGCAATTTTTTAAATAAATAAGAGCACAGGAGTCAAGTTGTTCTCACCAGGCAAAAATGAGATCATAAATCACAATAATTAACTGTGAAAGATGTTTAAATTAAGTTCATAAAGAATAAAAGGTATCACCATTTTGCCTCTATAACAGATGCAGGATGGCCACTAATATCACAAAAAGAGAACATTGGAGGTTACTCATCTCCTGATACAATTATACAATACCGACTATTATACAGTCCTGAAACAGAAAATTAAACTTCATGTGCTGAAGAACAGCAACAAAATCAATTACTGTGTGTCTTTACCACTTTAATCTGACTTCCACTAAAGCATAAGTGGAAATAGAATTATATAATTAATAAAACTGACTTTAAAAGACACAAATAAAAATTATAAGCTTACAGAAACTATGCCTTTTTTTGATCTTTCTGTGGAATACCTATAAACACTGGTTGTAAAATAAACTACAAACAAAACCTTACTTAATTCTAACGTGGATATTACACTGGCCTGAGTCTGATTATAATAATATGTAAATTAGAAAATATTAACCAAGTGTAACAAAAAGAAACCAAATCATTTAAAAGCATGCATATGAGTCAATTAAATAATCACTTTCAGACTTAAGGTAGACTCCTCCATGAGGTACTTCCTTTAAAATCATATTCAGTCAATAATGACTCTTCTTACTGTTATCAATCAGCATTATTCTGAATTTAGATTAAAGAGTAAACTAGAAACAAAAATAACGATAATTGCTTCAGGAAAGGCAGAATAGTACGACGTCAGTGCTATAATTATACCTAAAACATCTGAAAGTGTTAGTCGCTCAGTCGTGTCCAACTCTCTGGGACTCCACGGACTATAGCCTGCCGGGCTCCTCTGTCCATGGAATTCTCCAGGCAAGAATACAGGAGTGGGTTGCCATTCCCTTTCTCCAGGGATCTTCCCAATCCAGGGATCAAACCTGCATCTCCTGCATGGCAAGGGGATTCTTTATCATTTAAGCCACCAGGGAGCCCTGAAACAATCAACTAAAAAACCACTTCTGGACTACAGAAGAAAATCTGCAGAACAGCTTTTTTAAAAGTCAGCAGGCTTCCTGTATGGCTCCCAAATAAAAAAGAACAATAGTTGAAGAAATACTGCTCCATTCATAATACCAACAAATGATTAATTAGAAATACCTCTAAAGAAAAGTGCAAGAGTTAATTTTAACACAATAAAAACTATACTAAAATGTAAAACATCTGAATAAAAAGTGAGGCATAACAGGGAATTCTACTCAATACTCTATAATGGCCTATATGGGAAAAGAATCTAAAAAAGAGTGAATATATGTACAACTTACTTTGCTGCACAACTGAAACTAACCCAACAGCGTAAATAGACTCTACTTCAATAAAAAATTTTTAAGAGACACCCACTAATGCAAAAAAAAAAAAAATTGTAGACAACAGGAATTTTTTAAAATGTGTTTTAATACCTGACAGCTAGGGCTAAACAACAAGTATTTTATAGCCAGGAAAACTAAGATGACCAATGAAATCCTTAACCAACTCCAAAATTAACTTATTTCACACAGTAACTTCAACTCCTCCCTCTACCAAAAAAATAAATATACATACTATCTCTACACTATATCAGCTCCAGTCTTTCTCTTCTGTTCCTAAGTGCAAGTCACTCAGTCATGTCCAACTCTTTGCAACCCCATGGACTCTTTGCAGACTGCCAGATTCCTCTGTCCATGGCATTCACCAGGCCATAATACTGAAGCTGTTCCCTTCTCCAGGGGATCTTCCCAACCCAGGGATCAAACCCAGGTCTCCTGCATTGAAGGCGGGTTCTTTACCATCTGAGCCACCAGGGAATCCCTGTTCCTAAGGTGCCATGAAATAGAAAAAACTTAAAAAGGTAAAATTATCAGATAAATCTAGAGGATGGAGAATTACTTTGACTTCATTCCATGACTAAGTCCTGAAATACATTACGTTAAAAATGTAGATATAGCTTCTCACTGCTAGAAACAGTAAACGAACAGATAAAATGAAAGGTTTTCTCATAAACCCACCTCTCCTCTTTTCACTCAATTATGTATTTATTCAAGCCAGTCCAGGTTCGATGCATGACACTGGATGCTTGGGGCTGGTGCACTGAGACGACCCACGTGTATACCTGTGGTGGATTCATGTTGATGTATGGCAAAACCAATACAATACTGTAAAGTAATTAACCTTCAATTAAAATAAATAAATTTATATTTAAAAAAAATTTTAAAAGCATTTCTAGAACAAATAACATGTACAGTAACCCAAATTGTTCCTTTAGGTCAAGAACTCAAAATCAGATGTAAGGAGACATTTACCAGAAAACTAAGTAATATACTGAAGGAGGGGCATAAATGCAGTTTATCATTAGAATTTTGTGATTTTTTTTTTAACCAAAAGTTTCATTATAAATAAGGCATTATTGAACCAAATCTTGAAAGATTAGAGAGCTGTCATGACTCTGAATAGGGAACTAAAGTTCAGTATAATCTGAGCAGTTGGGGAAAGAAGTGGCGAGAGGCACAAAAGACAGCGCTAGGTAAAGGAACACAGAAAAGCAACTTTCTGTGACAAGAAGACACAGTTGGTGAGGTGGGAGGGAGGCTCGAGAGGGAGGGGATAAATATATATTTGTGGTTGATTCATATCGTTGTACAAGAGAAAACAATACAGCAGTGTAAAGCGATTAAAAATTTAAAAAAAAGACACAGACAAAAGAACATTACTTGTTCTAGTTCCCCTTCAAAAAAGTCAAACTGAGGATCAAGAAAAGGAATAGATTATCACAAACCACCAAATAAGGATGTTAATTCCAAGTGACTGCTGCTTGGGACAAAGGCAACAAAGGTGCTGTCTACAGTGGAGGATGTCTTACGTTTCCATGTTAAGTTGCTTTGCAACTCCCAACATTATAATCAACTCTGGATAGAGAGAATAGTTATGTTTTCAACACAATAGCCAAGCAAGCATCAACAAAATGGTTTTACAAGTTTGCTAAGAATTCAAACTGCTCTATGTCAGTCCCATGGGCAAGTCATTTAATCTTCAGTGCATGTGTATGAAACTTGGGTTTCTTCACAAGGCTATGGGGATAGATAATTGATTAATGGGCTTGAAAGACATTCTTTGATTTAACTATGCTAGAATGGGGCTCCAGGTACCAGCTGTTTTCTTGTAAGTTTCCCAGATGTCTCACTATGTTTGAGAAATACTGCACCAATGACAACCCACTCCAGTACTCTTGCCTGGAAAATCCCATGGACGGAGGAGCCTGGTAGGCTGCAGTCCATGGGGTCGCTAAGAGTCGACACGACTGAGTGACTTCACTTTCACTTTTCACTTTCATGCATTGGAGAAGGAAATGGCAACCCACTCCAGTGTTCTTGACTGGAGACTCCCAAGAATGGCAGAGCCTGGTGGGCTGTCATCTTGGTGTCGCAGAGTTGGACATGACTAAAGCGACTTAGCAGCAGCAGCAGCAGCACCGAAGCAGACTGATGGGAGCATAATTTATGTTTTTTAAAATCTACTTAAATCATTAACAATATAACATTAATACAATGTTTCAATTTATATTTCTTGTGAGGCTAAACATATCTTAAGATAAATTGCCTTTAAAAAATATAAAAAATTAATACCTTAAAAAAGGGGGGGGCAACCCAGAGAATAAACAATGAATTAAGTTATAGATTATAAGACAATGTTCCTTCAACATCTATACTGAACCATGCTGGAAATCTGTGGATGGGACAACAAACCTATACATTTTCTTTCCTTTATTTTTTTTAACCAACTATAAGTTGCATCCTTGAGAACAGAGAGGAAAATATTACTGGGGAGGGGGGGAATTATTATTTTATCAGGAAAGCAATACATACTTATTTAAATGATTCAAATAGTACAGCAAGCTTACAAATTTGAAAACTGTTGCCTATGACTGTTAATAGCCTAGATAATATCCTTCCAGACTTTATTTATATACAAATGTACATATGTATATACTTTTCAAAAACACAAATGTAATGATAATATAGATATTGTTTACTACTACTTTTTTTTTTTTTACTTAACGGACGTTCAAACCACTGTTCAATGCCTATAAAATGTGGTGGCAGAGGTCTCTGCATCACTAATATTTAACCAGAGATGAAACAAGGTGAACACTGAGAACCTTTTTTGCAACTGACTGAGCATACAAGTATACCTTGAGAAATATGACGACTTAAGTACTGTAGCTCCTCCAGGGCTAGTTCTATTTTTAAAACAAAAAACCAAAAAACCTTCAAACTGACAATAAATATCTGACCAAGTTAAACAAACTGGTTTAAAACACACCGAGAGTAGGTTTCCAAAAACCTGAAAGCCAGGTCTGTCATCTTCATCAAGTGTAGCGTAATACCTCTGATGGAAGGCACTAAAGGAACAAAGAGACCCGAGGCTTACTCTCCTCTTTACCCCCACCTACTACAGGATGCGTAACACTGGAGTTTCAGCATATTATCTGTCAGAGTTATGTCCTCTACAACTTACTAAAATTGACACAACAAACTCTAGTAAAGTCATTCACTATTAACATCTAATGATGCCTCTACTTTTCTCCCAGTTGCTTCTCTCTTGACGCACAGATAAGCGGTATTCATTTCTCAAAATGTTTTACTATCATTTAAGAGCCAGACATGGCAACAGGCAATGGAAACATAAATAAGTAACAAATGGCCCTACAGCATGCAGCCTAGAGAGAGGGACAGACAACTGACTAATTCAATACGATGGTCTGAGTACAGACTAACATGTGTGCTCAATCTGCTCCACCTCTGTTCCCACACATTAAACATCTTTCTCCAAATTCTTCCTTACCTAATCAAATCCTATCTCAAGGCTCAGCTGCAGTTTTCCCAGGTGACACAGCCCAGGCAGCTTTCCTTACTCTGGACATATGGTTAAGAGCAAAAGCCTTGTGGTCAGCAAGCAAACTGCCTGTTACATAATAACCTAAGATTCATTTCTTCAAAGGTAAAACTGAGATAATAAATGTCAGTCAGTGAAATTGCTCAGTTGTGTTCGACTCTGCAATCCCATGGACTATAGCCCTCTCCATCCATGGAATGTTCCAGGCAAGAGTACTGGAGTGGGTTGCCATTTCCGTCTCCAGGGGATCTTCCCAAACGGGGATCGAACCCAGGTCTCCCGCACTGCAGGCAAACGCTTTACCGTTTGAGCTACCAGGGAAGCTGAGATAATAAATGTACCTACAGTTAATTGTGAAAATCAAATGAAATAACAAATATAAAGCCTTTAGCATACTGCTGGCACATACTGAGCCCTCAACAGATGGTAGGTAGTATCTATACCACTCATTTAACAATCTGTGGGGCTTTCCTGTGGCTCAGTTGGTAAAGAATCTGCCTGCAATGCAGGAGGGAAAGTGAAAGTGAAAGTCACTCGGTCGTGTCCAACTCTGCAACCCCATGGACTGTCTATGGAATTCTCCACGCCAGAATACTGGAGTGGGTAGCCTTTCCCTTCTCCAGGGGATCTTCTCAACCCAGAGATTAAACCCAGGGCTCCCACATTGCAGGCGGACTCTTTACCAATTGAGCTATCAGGGAAGCAATGCAGGAGACCTGGGTTTAATTCCTAGGTCAGGAAGATCCCCTGATAAGGGAATGGCTACCACTCCAGTGGTAACGGGGAATGCTCCCTTGTAAAATCCCTTGGGTTACTGATATTTGGGGGGCTTCCTTGGTGCCTCAGAGGTAAAGAATCTGCCTGCAATGTGGGAGACCTGGGTTCAATCCTTGGGTCAGGAAAATTCCCTGGAGGAGGACATGGCAAGCCACTCCAGTATTCTTGCCTGGAGAATCCCATGGACAGAGAAGACTGGCAGGCTACAGTCCATAGCGTCACATAAAGTTGGACGCGACTGAGTGTGTATGCATGCACTGATATTTTTAAACTGTTGAGACTTTTTATTTTCATCCTTTGTATCTTGATAGCTCAATAAGTAGGTGTGGATTATATATCTAAAGTACTAAAAGAAACTTGAAAAATGAGTAGCTTTCTAAATTTTTTGGCCACAATCCACAGTAATAAATACAGAATGTAGTATACACAAAAACATATGTATAATTGAAACAATGGTCATGATCATTCACCTTTATTACTTCTAAATTCACTCTAATAATTTAAGTCTAGTTCAACAAATCAAACCAAATCACACCCAATGTGGTTGAGAGCTGAACTCACAGCTCTTTGGTCATAACCCCAAATTTGGGTTAAAACACTTAAAAATGAAACTTTGGATGAAATATTATGAGAATTCCACACACAAACAAAAAAACAAAACATAGTGAAAAGGTCTTAGGATATCTGTCTGTTAAACTTTGAGTTTATTTTAAAAATCACACTTCTAAAATCATTCCTAAGTTGTTAAATCACAACTTTTCTCCTGCTATACACCAAATAGGGACCTCTGTTTTGCATATGTTGACAGAACTTTGAGAATATTTTATTAACTAGGATCTCTGGAACTAACCTATCTTCCCTTAGAACACAAGCTATGCCAACTAAACTCTTCAGGAATGTGTCCAAAATACAAGCACTCAAAAAAAAAATACAAGCACTCATGAACATTCATAAAATTTCTTGCTATAAAAACTTCCTTCATCCCTGGCTTAAAAAAAGGAAGATGTCATACAGAGAACTAGTGGTTACCAGTGGGGAAAGGTAAGAGGGAGGGGCAATATAGGAGAAGAGAATTAAGAAGTACAAACTGTTATGTATAAAATAAGCTACAAGGACATACTTTACAATACAAGGACTATAACCAATATTTTACAGTTAACTATAAATGGATTCCTTTGTGGCTAAGCTGGTAAAGAATCCACCTGCAATGCGGGAGACCTGGGTTCGATCCCTGGATTGGGAAGATCCCTTGGAAAAGGGCAAGGCTATCCACTCCAGTATTCTGACCTAGAGAATTCCATGGACTGTATAGTCCAAGGGGTCACGAAGGGTTGGACACGACTGAGTGACTTTCACTTCATAAATGTAGTACAGTCTTTAAACATTGTGAATCATCTTGTATACCTGTAAGATATATCGAAAATCAACTAACTTCAACTAAAAAAATTAAGTAGAAAGGAAAAAAGAGAATTGTCAGAAAATGAAATGAAACACCCACACTTAACAACCCAAAGATTACTAACATATTCTATTTAAGCTGCCTACCATTATAAGATTATAAAGCATTTTTAATAATTCTTAAACAATTTCCTACTTGAACTAAAATACTATTTTCACATCCATTTCACAGCTGCAATGGTGTTAAGTTTTTTTCTTAGAAAGGGAAAAGGCCTTTATTACATTTTCTTAACTCTAAAATTTAGGATCTAGGTATTATTCTTATTTTTAAAGCCAAATTAGCATAAAAAGGTAATGACCACTACCAAAATTTTATGGTTCATCTACCAAAAAATTGTAGTAACAATACTCTAAATTTTTAAACACTAAATATTTAACAATAATGATGATAGCTTTATTTTTAAATGAGGATTTCAAACTCCCTGATGCAACCGATACAATCTGCTCTCTTCTCTAAATAACTGTCAAAATCCATTCCCTTTACCCTCCCTCTCTCTTTAGGTTACACCATTCTCTTCCTCAACCAAGATGCTCCTTCCCTCTACTTCTTTGGTTAAATATACACTTTCTTTTGAACCCAATATTAAAATAGATCTCACCCCAAATTCATTTTTCTCCATTTTGACTGTCAAAGTAATAATTCATTAGAAACTGCAGAATGTTTTAGGTGACAACGAAACAGTTAATTCTAACATTACTGAGTACCTATGAATGTATATATGCTATCCGATATGCCGGGAGTGCAATGCTGCTGCTGCTGCTGCTAAGTCGATTTAGTCGTGTCCAACTCTGTGCGACCCCATAGACGGCAGCCCACCAGGCTCCCCCGTCCCTGGGATTCTCTAGGCAAGAACACTGGAGTGGGCTGCCATTTCCTTCTCCAATGCATGAAAGTGAAAAGTGAAAGTGAAGTCGCTCAGTTGTGTCTGACTCCTAGCGATCCCATGGACTGCAGCCCACCAGGCTCCTCCGTCCATGGGATTTTCCAGGCAAGAGTACTGGAGTGGGGTGCCATTGGGGATACAATGAAGGAGAGGTAAATATCAAAGACTCTGACCCCAAAAAAGCTCACAGTAGAGGGAAGGTAGGTACACAAAGAACATAAAAGCAGGAATAAGGAATCACAAGAGAGTACACTAAAAGGGAAGAAATGCCTAGGCCGAATATGGAAGTAGCCAACTTCAGGGTTCCAGATGGGAATATTTATAGTGTGTGCTGCTTTTAACACTCCAGTGGCCAGTCTCAATGAATGCAGAGGGTTTTGGTTGTTGTTTGCTAGATGCTGCTCTCGTTACCATGTTCTCAGCTTGCTTTTCACGCGGTACACATGAAATTTAGGTCTAAATTTTCCACATAGGTTGGAGGGAAACACAGATTTGAATTTTATATTTAAAATTGGGGAGGGAGGTTCACTAGAAATGAGTAGCATTTAACAGCAAAAAGAGAATCTCTAGGTTCTACAATGAGAACAGGTTTAGAAGTTGTGCACTTATTCACTAGTAATTGCCCCTTAAAAAACATTAGGAATTTGCCTCTTTCACTTCAATTAAGAACATTTACTTCAAGACAATTTCATTTAATAAACACTTCATCAAGAGCACTTGAAAAAATTGTTTTTAAGTAATAAATTCAGATCTCAAAAGAAAACAAATGGTACTGTTTTACTAATTTTTTTCTAACTGCCTTTTTCAGTGTCTCAAAGAAGGGCATGAAAAACATACTTGTCAAGAGTGTGAATTTTTAAGTAATGCACTTAGCATTCATATTTTCTTCACCCTCCAATTTTTTGATGGAGTTATACCTTGCTTGCTTTGTTCTAAATGAACAAAAATGTGCACTAAGAGAAAAAGAACACTCTGGAACTTCCCTGGAGGGCAAAATTCTTTCACTGATATAACCCCATTGTCAAGAACAGTGCCCATCCCATACAAGGCACTCACACAATAATCTGCTCAGACTCCTGCCTCTACTACTTTGCATCAGGCTGTGTATTAATGTATGAACCTCACAGTACAGCCAAAAGCAAAAGAAAAGATAGTTCAAGGCAGACTTTGTTACCCCAGGATTGATTCTCTGTCTTCAAAGTTGAGGGGGAAAGAAAGATACTACAATATGAAAACATTCACGAATAAACTATTTCTTTTCTCTCTGTCTATGAGGTCTGTTTACAGTAAACCTTAAACAAAACCATGCAAATGAAATGGAAACTAAAGAGTAAAACCACAAATTCTGCAAAAAAGTCAAATCAACTTCATGAGGCTGATCAACATAAATTGTTACTTTTTTTTAAAGTTTGATAATGACATGGGTATTGATTTTTTGTTTCATTCCTTCTCCCTTAAAGATATATATACCAGAAATATTTATGAATGAAGAATATGCTTAAAAAAAAAAAAAAAAAGGTTTAAGGTTGTGGTGATAAAAGGAACATGACTGGCCCTGAGTTGATAACTGCTGAACATGGGTGATGAGTACACCCAGGTTCATTATATTATTCTTTCCTCTCTTGTATATGTTTGGCATTTTTCCATAATAAAAAATACTTGAAAAAAGTTCTATTCACATCAGAATCTGTCAATGACAAAGGAGCCAAAAATATACAATGGAGAAATGGCAATCTCTTTAACAAGTGGTGCTGGGAAAACTGGTCAACCACTTGTAAAAGAATGAAACTAGAACAATTTCTAACACCATACACAAAAATAATCTCAAAATGGATTAAAGATCTAAATGTAAGACTAGAAACTATAAAACTCCTAGAGAAAAATATAGGCAAAACACTCTCTGACATAAATCATAGCAAGATCTTCTATGACCCTCTATGGAAATAAAAGCAAAAATAAACAAATGGGACCTAATTAAACTTAAAAGCTTTTGCAAAATGAAGGAAACTATAAGCAAGGTGAAAAGACGACCTTCAGAGTGGGAGAAAATAACAGCAATCGAAGCAACTGACAAAGAATTAATCTCAAAAATATACAAGCAGCTCATGCAGCTCAATACCAGAAAAATAAACAACCCAATCAGAAAATGAGCCAAAGAACTAAACAGACATTTCTCCAAAGAAGGGTAACAAAAACTTGAAAAGATGCTCAACATCACTCATTATTAGAGAAATGCAAATCAAAACCACAATAAGGTACCATCTCATCCTGGCCAGAATGGCTGCTATCAAAAAGTTTGCAAACAATAAATGCTGGAGAGGGTGTGGAGAAAAAGGAACCCTCTTACACTGTTGGTGGGAATGCAAATTAGTACAGCCACTATGGGAACAGTGTGGAGATTCCTTAAAAAACTGGAAACAGAACTGCCATATGACCCAGCAATCCCACTGCTGGGCATACACACCGAGGAAGCCAAAACTGAAACAAGTACTCCAATGTTCATCGCAGCACTGTTTACAATAGCTAGGACATGGAAGCAACCTAGATGTCCACTGGCAGACGAGTGGATAAGAAAGTTGTGGTACATATACACAGTGGAATATTACTCAGCTACTAAAAAGAACACATTTGAATCAGTTCTAATGAGGTGGATGAAACTGGAGCCTATTATACAGAGTGAAGTAAGTCAGAAAGAAAAACACCAATACAGTATATTAATGCATATAATATGGAATTTAGAAAGACGGTAACAACGACTCTATATGCAAGACAGCAAAAGAGACACAGATATAAAGAACAAACTTTTGGACTCTGTGGGAGAAGGCAAGGGTGGGACGATTTGAGAGAACAGCATTGAAACTTGTATATTACCATATGTGAAATAGATCAGCAGTCCAAGTTCGATGCATGAAACAGGGCACTCAAAGTCAGTGCACTGGGACAACCCAGAGGGTTGGGAGGGATGGAGGACACATGTACACCCGTGGCTGATTCATGTCAATGTATTATAAAAATCACCACAATATTGTAAAGTAATTAGCCTCCAATTAAAATAAATTAATTTGAAAATTTTTAATGGGATTTTGCCACTTACTTGGCAAAATGTGACTTTAGCAAGCTATTTAATCTCTATTGGTGATAGTTTTTTTAAATCTTAACATGCTAAGTTCAATATACATGTAATCTAATAAAACAGAATGTTTCACTCCATCTTCAAAACTCAAAAAAAAAGAAAAAAAAAAATCTGTCAATGACAAATGAGACTCTGGCAGAAGCAGCCAGTTAGCTAGTGAAAAGAAAACTGACAAGACATTTTAAAAGAAAAATCCCTGGAAAATGGAAAGGGCCTCAAATATTTTTAAAAATCAATGTTTGACATTGCTATGAAAAATCAAACTTATGCCAATGTAGGGACAGGGGGTATATGAGAACTCTGCACTTTCTGCTCAGTTTTGCTCTGAACCTAAATCTGCTCTCAAGAATAGTATGTTAGTTTAAAACAAAACAAAAACGTGAAAGATAACTCATCATACAACTTTAGCAGAAAAATTCTTGTCTCCAAAATCAATTACTTAATTTATTTTGTTTTTCCCTATGAACAATCAACTTTCTCACTACAAAATTTAGGGTCCTGTTTTGAGTGTGGCCATTTAATAACAAAGACAAACTTTTTTCTATCACCTGCTCTAACTGGTTCTCACTGATGAATATGGCAATTTGCCAAGATTTCAAGATTCTTTTACAAATAAAAAGCTTATCTTTATTGTGTACTTCACAATTTCATTACTCAAATATTAGATATTCTGTTAAGTATATCATATTAATAGACAACTGAGATTCTAGCATTTTCTTCTTTCTTCTCCAACAGAGAGAGGATGTGAATTTGGGTGTTCCTGGGGTCACAAATTACTTTCCAGAAGAGGAGGTTAATATATTTGATAATGTATATCTTGACTAAACAAGTTCCCAGTGGTTATATAATCTTATTAAATACACGATTCAGTTTAATCCAATTCCTATCTAGTAAGGCCACATAATATTCTTAATAATAATTAACCATGGGAACTACAGTTTAATTAGCAAATGAAATGATTCTCAGTGTAATACAATCATTTCATTATAAAACAGCAGAAAATTGTAACGTTTCCACTGAAACAAAGCATCTAAATTTGTTCCATAATACTCCAAATTCACATATTCTGCTAAAATAAACATTCTACTTAAAAATAAGAAACACAAAAGAAATGATCAAAATTTGTGTTTAATATTTTGCTTTTATGAAACAGTCTGCTGCTAAGTTTTAGGTTTGAAAAACCATTTCTAGTCTACACTAGCACTCTCCAGAAGAGGACTCTAAAGCTCAGAAAGGATAAGCAAGACCAAGATGGCAACAGCAGCAAAGCCAGGTGCAGATACACCTCTTTTGCCTAGATTTCACTGCCTCTCAGGAAAAGTCCAAGAGGACAAGGAAGAAAAAGCAAACTTCAAAATTACCTTTCTTCAACTCCTTTCATTCTCCACATGGGACAAACCAATTTACAGATATCTTTCACTCAGTGTCCAGGAGGTGTCTTGACAGCTGTGTTCCACAGACCATTAGTTTGTACCTCTTTTCTCTAATTTGTTTCCTTGCTTCTTAAAAACTAGTCCCCTGATGTATTATGTCACACAATCTCTCCTCAACAGGCAGTACTAATACTTTAAGCTGTCTGGACAAGAGACCTTGAATTATATCACGAGGACAATTTCTAAAATGAACAGAAATAACTTTTCTTCACAGAGAACTGCTAAACAGACCTGCAAGACTTAAGAAGGATTGAAAGGTAATTATAGCCATCAAAATAAAACAGAAAGTTTAAAAAAAAAAATTGCAGGAGAGAGTCTGAGTATCTCCTGAAGGAGAACTCTACCCAGTCCTGCAACACCCAGATTGGGGATGTACTGGTCAGGGATCCAATCTCAGTATCCCTGAACAGTATTTACATTCTGGGCTTCTTTGGGAATGCACTTGATCTGGGCAACTATTTCCAGTACTTTACAAACTGCTCCAACAGTCCTTGTAGAAAGATACACACTGGCTTATTTTAGGCTTTACAGGATAAAAAAAAAAAAAAAATCATACCAGAGCAGGAATGTTTCTCAGGAATTATTTAGTCCATCTCCCTCACTTCTCTCAAACGCATACTGACACACATGATTAAAATAATTTGCCCACAATCACAGAGCTAGTGGGAGAAATTAGATTTTATTTTCATCACTACTTTCCATTTTTCTACAAAGTACTACGTATGGTCACTACTAAGGCAACTGCCAGCTATCATCACATGTTTTGGCCTCGTGTAGATGTAAACTTGTGCAACACACACAAGGCTTAAAAAACAAGCACAACTATAAGCAGGTCACCTTAGCACGACTTGGGAGAAAAAAATACACCCAAGATTACAACATGTCCCACCAAGTTCAAAATGTCATAGCGCAATCCCAAGAATCAGCTTGAAGAATTTAAACGTTCCAAAATAAAATTCTATCTAATAGCATTTCTTCCTGGTTAATTAAGAGATAAATGGTTTGAGGTTTGCAGGTTATTAAGCCATATAACTGCAATCTTACCCTAAACACCAAGGACTGTTCTCCACTGTGTTTTTAGCCCTTTCCAGGTAAAGATACCTAACAAGCCCAAAACAATAAGTATCCTGGCGTTAATTTGCCAAGCTTAGTAACAATAAAAATGTCAGAAAAAAGTGCTTAACTATGCCTGTGTAGATTCTCCAAACCTGATACAAATTCACACACTGGTCTGTTTTTACATCCTGATTCTAAAAGAAGCTGTTTGTGTCCCCAAAATGGTTATTCTCTGAAAAACCTAATCTAAGTGATTAAAATGAGGAATTACTGGACTGACAAAATAACTTTATTTTTACAAGTGCCCAAATAATGAAAAACCTAGGAAACTCACTTGGAAAAAAACTATGAATTTTAATCATTTATAAAACATTCTTCTGTTGTGACTAAAAGTGGTTCTTCCGCCTACCACAAACTTTACACTCTAAGCAAGAGAAGAGTTGTTAACCTTGACATTTTATGGTCACTCTTTGAAAAGGGCAAACTAACTGTTTTAGTTTTGCTCCTTAATTTAAAAAGTAATTATTCCCACCACCACAGCCATTTAGCAATGAGAAATTTGTCAGAGGCTCCCTAATAATTGGCCGATAAGAATCATCCTGTGAGGAAATGTAGAGAAGACTATTGCATTACAAAACCCTGAGTCATCACCCAGTTCACTCAGCAGATTTGGGTAAACACTGGATAAGTGACTTATGTCTTGTGTGTTCACCCATCCATACCCACAAGAGTGAACATATAATGTTATTGGATCTTATGTACGTTAACCAAACAAGATACAGCAAAATTCTCTTTTAAAAAAGTTCTGACACAGTGAAGATGCCCACCTAGCAAATAAAGTCTCTAACCTTCCCCCCAATTGTATTTTACTCTTGTTTACAGCCAGGTTATGCCCCCCGGCCCCCCGCCCATAGAACTGAAACTGATTTAAGTAATCTATATTCATCTGAACAGCTCATAAACTAACACAAGCCCGACAACCTGACAGCTCTCTTCTCTATTTTCCTCAGTATCGGACATTTCCAAAGGAAATGTCACACAGGAGTAACACACACTTTTCCCGAGGTTCTCAGACTCGGCATTCTCAACATCAACGTCTGGTACACGGCCCGAGAACGCGCTGAGGGCTGAGTTTAAATCAATCTTTTCAAGCAAACCCACAAAGCCTGAGAAAGCCCCCAAAAGCAGAACCTACAAGTTCCCTACGGCCTCCTTCCCATTCAGAAAGTTATCAGACATGAATTGAGAGATAGAAAGAGGCAGGGAACCGTAGGGGAAGAAAGAACCGGAGGCAACACCAGGAAAAGTCAAAAGTTGTTCGCCCGAATCCTCTGCTCCCTCCCCTAGGTTCAAGAAGAACCCTAGGGGGACCGCCCATCTCTTTCCCTGGGGGTCCAGTGGCCTTCCGGCTCCCTGGGGCTCCGAATATCGGAAGGCAACACCCCGAAACCTTGGGGAGAAGCACCTGCGAAGGACGTAGCGGGCTGGTGAGGACCGGGAAGATCCCGTGGGAAAGCGGCAGGGAAGCTCGAGTCGCGACCCTGGGGCTTACTGCACCGAAACGATCCTCCCGACCCGAGGCAGAGTCGGGGAGGGGGGGTGGTCCGGAGGTCCGCGGCGGACAAAGAGCCTCCCCCCGACCGCGGACGCCCTCACACCGAGCCTTTGCCTCCGGCCCATCCTGCAAGCCCTGGCACACTTACGTGGAGAGTTTCCTGGTCCAGAAGAGGCCCCCAGGCCACAGCTCTTGGAGCTGCACCGCCCGGCCCAGGTTGCTTTTGATCTGGGCCAGCTGCAAGTCGGACTCGGCGTCCAGCCGCTCGGCGTAGGGCAGCAGCTTGTTGTAGACGATCTCCTTCTGCGGGACGAAGCCTTGGGGGTCCGGACCCGGGCGCCCGCCCGGCTCCAAGGGATCCCTGCCGCCCGCCCGTTCGGCCGGCTCCATGAGACCAGGAACAGCCCCCTAACCCCCTCCCACCCTATCCCTCCCCGGCCCCCACCCCTCTCCGGGCTCCGCCTCCTCCGCGTTGTCGTCGCCCTACGGCCGCCGGCGGCCCGTCGCCCTCGGCCCGATCGCTGGGCCCCCTCCCCTGGCCGGCTCGCTGCTGTCCCCGCGCGGTCCCGGGTTCGTTGGCGGCTGCAGCGGCCGCTCCGCCCGCCCCGCACCGGCTTGGTTGGTGACGCTGCACCACCCGGCCCGGAGGTTCCGGATGGGCCTCAAGTCACTTCCGGGGCGGGGCGGGGCGGGGCGACGGCAAGGGAGGAGGGGGCGAGGGAGGAGGGGGCGGCGGCGGCGACGGTGGCGGCGGGAGCCCTGAGTGCCGCGCCGTCCTCGCCGTGGGCCGGGCTCGGAGCCCCCAACACCAGGTCTTACCGGCCGAGCGCGAGGCTGTCCCACCGGGAACACGAGGCTGAGTTCCAAGCTATTGTCCTTCCTTGCGTGGGGTCGTGCGCCTTCCCTGCGGCTGCCTCGCGAGCCCTAAGTCGCTGTGGCCTCGGTCGAGGCAAACAGAAGACGTAGTGCTCCACGCCGTTTATGGAAAAACCTAGGTACTCTGTCCATCCCACTTACTTATAGATTTTTTACCCTGTCCCCTCTAAACTCAGGTCTTTCTGGCGTTCTTCTGGCCTCCTTCGTTTCAGAGAAAGGAATTCAATAAATATTCAACAAACATTAATTGAACCACTACTGTGTGTCAGACAGTCCTTTTAGGCCCTTGAGGTGCAAAGTTTCAGAACACCTGGTTTCTGCCTTCCAAGGACTTTACAGTAATGTGGAGCTGTTGACTAAGGAGTAAGCAATTACAAAACAGTACTGCTCTTAATTGCTAGATAAGTATAGGATGTCTTGAGAACATCTAAAGAGGACTTCAGACAGAACGGGGTGTCAGGTAGTTCTAGAAATGATACCTAAAGTTGAGCTTAAGGATTGAGTGCAAAATTTATTAGAAGAAAAAACAGCGTTCAAGATGGAAGGGACATATACCTATGGCTCATTCATGTTGCTGTTTGGCAGAAACGAACACAATTATACAAAGCAATTATACTTTAATTAAATAAGAATTTTTTTTTAAAAAAGCTGAGGAAGCAGCTCAGACTGCAACCTTGCATTCTAGGAATTCAAAGTTCAAAGTAAAGATTGTTTGAAGAGAGGGGAGTGAAGAATGAGACTTCAAAGGACATGCTAAGGAGTTTATAGAGCTTTATCTTAAAGGCAACAAGAAGCTGAAAATTTTTAAGCATTAAGAGTGGTATGGTAAAATTTACATTTCTGAAGAATCACTCTGATTTTGTGTGAAGATGGATTAGAACAGACAGGGTCGGAAACTGGCAGATCTCTTAAGGAGATGTGACATAATGGTGGGCTGCATGTTGGTTGAAATTATTCAAGAGCTATTTCAGCAAGAATGGCCTGAGTTTCGTAGTTGATAGGATATGAAGAGTGAAACAGGGAAAAAGTCAGGATGGTGTTAGATTTTTGGCTTGGGAAACAGATATGAAGCACAGCAGAAACATCAATGGAGGCAGAATGCCTAAGGAATGGGAAAATATTTTCATGTATGGATCAGGACGGTCATCTAAAAGAGGATATAGCATATAGGTGAATTGGAGGGAATGATATATAGAGTATTGTTAAAAGATAAACAGAGGCATAGTAAAAAATTTAAGGGTTTACATGAGCAAAAATTGATTAGAATTGGGCAACACCAAACCTGGAGCACGGACAGAAGCCAGGGAATGACGTATAAAGTACAGAAGCAAAGGAAGGAAATTATTTGATTGGCTACAGCTGAAAGCCTAGTTAGCTATCTTTGATTGTTGTCTTTAGTGTTTAGATTTCATAATCTTGAGGCATTTACACACTTAGACTTTGGTTTGCTTACATAGCCCACCAAGGCATTAGAAACACCTTGGTCTATTGGCCTCCTTGTTTAATTAATTTAATATATGAATAGAATAGAGCCCTTGACCAGTCTTAAGGAACTCCATGTTTAGAGATGGATAGATTTAAGGGCCTAGATCTGATAGATAGAGTGCCTGATGAACTATGGAATGAGGTTCGTGACATTGTACAGGAGACAGGGATCAAGACCATCCCCATGGAAAAGAAATGCAAAAAAGCAAAATGGCTGTCTGGGGAAGCCTTACAAATAGCTGTGAAAAGAAGAGAAGCTAAAAGCCAAGGAGAAAAGGAAAGATATAAGCATCTGAATGCAGAGTTCCAAAGAATAGCAAGGAGAGATAAGAAAGCCTTCTTCAGCAATCTATGCAAAGAAATAGAGGGAAACAACAGAATGGGAAAAACTAGAGATCTCTTCAAGAAAATTAGAGATACCAAGGGAACATTTCATGAAAAGATGGGCTCGATAAAGGACAGAAATGGTATGGACCAAACAGAAGCAGAAGATAAGAAGAGATGGCAAGAATACATAGAAGAACTGTACAAAAAGGATCTTCACTACCCAGATAATCACGATGGTGCGATCACTCATCTAGAGCCAGGCATCCTGGAATGTGAAGTCAAGTGGGCCTTAGAAAGCATCACTACAAACAAAGCTAGTGGAGGTGATAGAATTCCAGTAGAGCTGTTTCAAATTCTGAAAGATGATGCTGTGAAAGTGCTGTACTCAATATGCCAGCAAATTTGGAAAACTCAGCAGTGGCCACAGGACTGGAAAAGGTCAGTTTTCATTCCAATCCCAAAGAAAGGCAATGCCAAAGAATGCTCTAACTACCGCACAATTGCACTCATCTCACATGCTAGTAAAGTAATGCTCAAAATTCTCCAAGCCAGGCTTCAGCAATACGTGAACCATGAACTCCCTGATGTTCAAGCTGGTTTTAGAAAAGGCAGAGGAACCAGAGATCAAATTGCCAACATCCGCTGGATCATGGAGAAAGCAAGAGAGTTCCAGAAAAACATTTATTTCTGCTCTATTGACTCTGCCAAAGCCTTTGATTCTGTGGATCACAATAAACTGGAAAATTCTTCAAGAGATGGGAATACCAGACCACCTAACCTGCCTCTTGAGAAATCTGTATGCAGGTCAGGAAGCAACAGTTAGAACTGGACATGGAACAACAGACTGGTTCCAAATAGGAAAAGGAGTACGTCAAGGCTGTATATTGTCACCCTGCTTATTTAACTTATATGCAGAGTACATCATGAGAAACGCTGGGCTGGAAGAAGCACAACATTTTTTGATAGTTTGGTTGGGAAGAACAAGAGAAAAATAAGGTAGCTGGAATGAAAGAATTTTTGAAAGTGGACTGTTTTGAAATATTGATGAGAAGGCACCAGTGGAGAGAGAGATTGAAAATATGTGGGTGAAGATGCAGAGAGTGGGAGAGAGCATGGATTCACTGGCCTTTAGCAGTAAACCATCCTCTCCTCTTGGCAGAGGAGGAAAGCAGGGGAAAACAGGTGCAAAAGCAGAGGGGTTTGCAAATTTGGTGCCTGGAAGTTGGAGGTCTTTCTGGTGGTTTCTGTTTATTTTTACTTTTGGTGAAGCAAGAGAATGACGGTGATGGGAGGAAGTGGTGGATAGGAGATTTGAGGAGATGGGAAAAGACTTTCGAGTCGTCTTAGAATTCACAAAATTGACTAAAGAAACAGATTTGCATGGCACTTAAGCCTGGAAGCATGAATTTACCATTATCTGACTGCACTACCTAGTGACTCCATTAGTGACTTATTACTTCTACAATAATGTTTAACAGCCAGGATTATATGCTATACAGGCTGATATGATCAAATGACAAGCAAGAGGTTATATACGTTAGCAGTAGTGATGGTAGTGGTTTTAGCTTTTATTTCTTGAGCACTTCCCTCAGCCTGTGCTTTATTCTCTTTATCTCATTGAATAAGAAGAGATCTTGGAGTTGAGAATATTTGAAAGAGAATGGTTAACATCTAAATTGGTTGAAGTCTGAGAAGAGAGAAGAGGTGAAGCAGCGGTTCCAGGTGATCTCAGTTTCCCTGGGAATGGATGTCTGAACTGGAAAGATCAAAATAATTATTGGAGCAAAAAAAGATGAAGTCCCTGTTATTCTATGTGAAGTTTAATAGAAAACACCATTCAGACCCCTTCGGGTGAGAAAGGTAGGAGACCTTAAGTTTCTCCAGAAGACCAAGGCTACTCATAATTAGAGATGCAAAGTCTGGAGTTAATTTTCTCTTCTTAGACCAACTCCCAAGCATCTTTTATCTCATAGAGCTCAGGATACTCTGCCACAGGGTAACAACTCAGTATGCTTTCATCCAGACCTTCCACAGAGGGAGACTCTGACTTCTTATCAGACTCCTCTAGGAAACAGACTGTGATCATTTTTCTTGGAAGACCTCGAAGTGCAGTAGCCCTTCATGAAAAACATTCTAAAGAGAGAGGCTTCCCCTCAAGCTGGAGGATTTGGCAGGGATAATTATCATCAGATATTTATGACATGGATGTACTTGCTGGCCCACTACATGAGCAACCACTTATTAGTGAACAAAAATGACAGGTTGTTAGTTTCATGCCTTCTCCTGCCTTGGATTTTTCTGTATATGATGTATTTGGGACCAGGGGCAGGGGTATTTTGACAGGTATTAATAGATGAATCTTTGTTGTCAGAGCATAGTATTTAGAAATATTTGAATTCTATTAGACTCTATTCAAATATCTAAACTCCTGTCATGCAACAGTTATTAAAGTCACAAGATTATTAGATTTGAGAAATGAGGGGTTTTTTCCCCCTAGTTCCTACATGATTTTTAAGTTTTTAATTTTTCAACCAAAAACCCTCTCATCCAGCCATACTACCCATTTTACCAATTAAACTAGAGTATATTTAGAACTCAACTTTTAATAAGAAGGCAATCACAGCTAACAGAATGAATTTTCCCTTGATTATTTTAGTTCTGTTTCTTGGACATTTTGCCATTTCACTACAATGGAGCTAGCTATAGTTTTTGTGTTTTTTAAATTTATATTGCCATGGATTTGTTTTGTAAAAGATTCTTATGATTTACCAGTCATGCAAAATTTTCAGTTATTTTCACAATCATTTTGTTCCTCTTCTCTCCTTATAGAATTCCATTAGACCTGTGTTGTACTTTCTTATTCTGGTGTTGAATTTCTTACTCAATATTTTGCAAGTCTTTGTCTCTATACTTCATTCCAGATAACTTTTCAGTTCAGTTCAGTTCAGTTGCTCAGTCATGTCCGACTCTTTGTGAACGCATGAATCACAGCACGCCAGGCCTCCCTGCCCATCACCAACTCCCGGAGTTCACCCAGACTCATGTGCATCAAGTCGGTGATGCC
The DNA here is from genome assembly GCF_023091745.1 of Budorcas taxicolor. Classification (NCBI taxonomy): domain Eukaryota; kingdom Metazoa; phylum Chordata; class Mammalia; order Artiodactyla; family Bovidae; genus Budorcas; species Budorcas taxicolor. The sequence goes on from NC_068920.1 coordinate 96,117,259, forward strand.
ATCCAGCCATCTCATCCTCTGTCATCCCCTTCTCCTCCTGCCCCCAATCCCTCCCAGCATCAGAGTCTTTTCCAATGAGTCAACTCTTTGCATGAGGTGGCCAAAGTACTGGAGCTTCAGCTTTAGCATCATTCCTTCCAAAAAACACCCAGGACTGATCTCCTTCAGAATGGACTGGTTGGATCTCCTTGCAGTCCAAGGGACTCTCAAGAGTCTTCTCCAACACCACAGTTCAAAAGCATCAATTCTTCGGCGCTCAGCTTTCTTCACAGTCCAACTCTCACATCCATACATGACCACAGGAAAAACCATAGCCTTGACTAGACGGACCTTTGTTGGCAAAGTAATATCTTTGGTTTTTAATATGCTATCTAGGTTTGTCATAACTTTCCTTCCAAGGAGTAAGCATCTTTTAATTTCATGGCTGCAATCACCATCTGCAGTGATTTTGGAGCCCCCAAAAATAAAGTCTGACACTGTTTCCACTGTTTCCACTGTTTCCTCATCTATTTCCCATGAAGTGATGGGACCAGATGTGATGATCTTAGTTTTCTGAATGTTGAGCTTTAACTTTATCATATCTATTACTTATACTTCTTACAATTTAGTTCACTTGTTTCTTATTATTTTATTTTGGCTGTGCTGGGTCTTCATTGCGATGCACAAGCTTCTGGTTACAGTGAGCGGGCTTCTCTTTTCTCTTGTTGCAGAGCAAAGGCTGTAGAGATGGTGGCTTCAGTAGTTGCTTTGCATGGGCTCTGTAGTTGTGGTACAGGGTCTAGTTGACCCCAGGCACATGGGATCTTAGTTACCAGACAAGAGATCAAATCTGTGTTCCCTGCCTTGGAAAGCCGATTCTTAACCACTGGACCACCAGAGAAGTCCCAGACTTCGTTCATTTGTATTGATCTGCAGTTTAACATGTCCATTGACCTTCTAATTCCAAAGATTATATTTTAAAGTTTGGAATTTCTACCAAGTTCTTTTTCAGGTATCCTATTTTATTTTTCATTGAGTTTTGTTCTTTATGGTTCTAATGACTACTTTGGAACCATGACTACTTTGGACTACTTTATGGTTCCAATGACTAGCTTCCCTGGTAGCTCAGACAGTAAAGCATCTGCTTGCAATGCGGGAGACCTGGGTTCAATCCCTGGGTCAGGAAGATTCCCTGGAGAAGGAAATGGCAACCCACTCCAGTACTCTTGCCTGGAAAATTCCACGGATGGAGAAGCCTGGTAGGCTACAGTCTGTGGGATTGCAAAGAGTCAGACATGACTGAGCAACTTTACCTACTGACTACTTTAACCATTTCAGACATACTTAATTTAATAATTTTCCATGCCCAGTCGTGTCCAACTCTTTGCAACCTTTGGGCTGTAACCCACCAGGCTCCTCTGTCCAGGGAATTTCCCAGGCAAGAATACTGGAGTGGGTTGCCATATCCTCCTCCAGGGGATCTTCCTAACCTAGGGATCAAATATGCATCTCCTGCATTACAGGCAGATTCTTTACCACTGAGCCATCTTATTCAGACATTCCTTCTATTATTTCTAATAATAATATGTTGTGTGTTTGCTGACTTTTGTTCATGATGGCTCATTTACTTGTGTTTTATAACTTTTTATATTGTGAGATCATCTTCAAATGGCTTGTCCCCTTTCCTCCCCCGACCCCTCACCGTGGGAGTCTCATGTGACCCAGAGTGATTTTTTGTTTGCTTGTACCAGATCCACAGAAGTATAGATTTGTACTAACCAATATTTATGTTCATTTTCCAGCTAGTATTAACTTGGATTTCTATCCTATGCAAGTTACAGGCCTGGGAATTCAACATTATGGAGAGTTCTGTTTTTATGCATTATTTCACTTCCAACTCCCTTATGTTCAAGACTTTAACTTCTATCCTTGAGTGGATATTAAAGCCCAATTCACTTGCTGTTTCCAGATCAAATAACTACCCCAAAGTTGATGCAGGGTTAACTCATACTCTTATCACTCTGGCTTTCCTTTCTTCTTTGTTTCAGCATCCAGAGATTTTCCTTTTCTGTGTATGAACTCATCTATGGTTATCACTTACTTTTATGTTTAATATACCATTCCTGTATAAGAGGGGTTTTGCATTAACTCGGTCTGCCATGCTCCTGGAACTAGAGACCTTTAAGGAATGAACTTCTGCTCTAAAATATCAGACATCATGGGTGCAAAAGGAAGTTGTTTAGTCACTAAGTCGTGTTTGACTCTTTTGTGATCATGAAATATAACCCACCAGGCTCCTCTGTCCCTAGGATTTCACAGGTAAGAATACTGGAGTGCATTGCCATTTCCTTCTCCAGGGGATCTTCCTGACCCAGGGATCAAACTTGTCTCTCCTGCCTCTCTTGCATTGCAGGCTATTTTTTTTTTTTACCACTGAGCCCCAGGGAAGCCACAAAAGAGAGTAATTATAGGTAATTGGAGCCTGCCGGGCTTCAGTCTGTAAGGTTTTAACTGAAGTGACTTAGCTTACACACAGGCACAAGAGCATTTTTTAGAATCCTCATATCACATAAATGGCCATTGATGATGTCTATACATCAGCTCTATTTATTGATGGTTTAAAAATAATCTATTTTTTATTTTGTAGAAAAACTATTTGATATTTAAATGCAAAAAAGGGTTTTTCAACAAACTGAAGTTCTTTGTTTTCTTCTTTTTTGACAAGCTGTGACTAATGTAGGAGGTCACAGCTTCCCTCATGATCAAATATAGTAAAGAGATGTATTGTATTTTTTAACAGTAGTTGAAGAAATTAACAATAGAGTCATTGGAGAGATAATAACTAATGCACAAAGAGGACGTACACTCTTTCCACCTACCTCAGTTTTAATATATATAAATAGAATGGTCCTTGCTCATGGACAGAAAATGGGATTGTCTGCATGAATAATATGAATACCAGCAAGACACTCACATGTTATCGTATACTTGGAATGCTACCCTTTGCAGTCTTTTACTTTGTACTAAGAAGAATCACTTTTGAAATTTACAGACTCATAAGAGGGGTACTGTATCAAATCTTGAATTCTCCATAGTGAATTATATCAATATATTCATTAATTCAGCAAACATTTATTAAGTGCCTCTTGAGCACCAAGTTTGAGATCATAAGATGAATGACATAGTACTTGTCCTCAAGGGGTTCGCTATCTAGTGGGCTGATAGACAAGTAAGTAGATAAATTAAAATTGTAACCAAATGTCATCTGTGATCTTTCTGTCTCTTAAGAGCTCTAGATAAAACTCATCTAAACGTCTCTCTAGACTGTGAGAAGTCGATGCCTCATCCAACAGTTCTGCTCAGTTCTGGAGGATGGAGGCTTCTGTATTTATGGTCATTCCCAGCTCTGCGCTTTTGCCTCTGCTAAACTACTTCTGTTTACAAGGCTTCTGTTGTCCCTTTTCCAGTGCCACTTTAAATCAAATTTGGAATTCTGGCTATCTACTTTCCATAATTTCCATACCTCAAACCATTCATACAAGGCTTTTGTGTGTGTGTGTGTGTTGTGTGTATCATTAAATGGAAGCAGGTTCAAGGGATTTATATGCTAGAAATACAAACAACTTAAAATTTAATGTAAAATATTTTCCCAAAAGATCTATGTCTGTGTGGTCCCTGACATTACTGAGCTCACTGTCTGATGGGGCAGTCAGACAGTAAACAATCCATTCTGTAGGTATTTGATTATACTTTTGTTAAATGCTTTCATAGAATAAAGGCTGCTCTGACTGTGTAAAACAAGGAGACCTAGCCTAGACTGGGAGGCCTAGAAAGATTTCTTTGAGGAAGTAGTAGTTGATGAATGAAGAGTTGCAGAGACAGATACTAGAAATGATCTGACTAGAAAAACAGTATGAAGGGAGGCTTGAGGTGGGGGAAGAACTTCTCTTGAGAAACTCAGAAAAGACCATTGTACTTAGGAGAGAAGGTGAGAGTGGCAGATAAGGCTAAGGATGCAAGCAGAGTTAGATCATATAATACCTTAGAAGTTGGGTTAAGAATTTTGGACTTTATCCTAAAAGCTATTTGAGGTATACAAACACAGTATTGCAGGAAGTAACCAAATACTTGGGGGACCTGAATGGGGGCTGTTAGGGTCTTGAAGTCAACTGGATAGGTATACCCCAGGCAGAGTCATCATTATGCAGGAAGCCCTAGCATTTTTATTGGGCCCAGTTAGGCCAGGGAGGAGTATAATGAGGTAAGAGCACAGAAAGGGTGGATAATGGCAAAAGAAGAGGCAAGACAGTAAGCTGATAATAGGTAACAAGTAGCCATGTGTCTGTGTATGGCGGTGACCTTGGTAGTAGTGCCAGCTCATCCCCACCCACAGAGGGTAGACTGCCTTTCCAAAGGATCCGCCTGCCGGTGCAAGAAACACAGGTTCGATCCCTGGGTCGGGAAGATCCCCTGGAGAAGGAAGTTGCAACCCACTCCAGTATTCTTGCCTGGGAAATCCCATGGACAGAGGAGCCTGGTGGGCTATAGTCCATGGGGTTGCAAAGAGTCAGACACCACTTAGTGACTAAACAACAACAATGAAGTCATGATCTATGTGTGGTGGTGTTGATGGAAATAGTGTTAGCTCATCCCCATTCACAGAGAGTGGGCTGCTTTTCTGGACTCAGAATCTAATTCATTTTTTTCCAGTTCTTGCTTTGTTTTGTAAATTAATCTTTTTTTTCTTCTCCTTTTTTTTTTTTTTTTTTGATGCATAGCACAGCTTGCAGAATCTTCGTTCCCTGACTGGGGATCAAACCCAGGCCCGTGCTGGTGAGAGTGCTGAGTCCTAACCACTGGACTGTCTAAGAATTCCTATAAATTAATCTTTTTATTTTGAGATTTTATTTTGTAGATTCCTATATAGTCATAGAAATAATACAGAGAGATCCCTTGTATGCTTTACCCAGTTTCCCAAAACTGGTATTTTTTGTGGTCAATGTCAAAATCAAGATATTTACATCAATACTCTCAAGCAAGACAAGAACATTTCCATCACCACAAAAATCCTTCCTGTTGCCCTTTATATTCCTGTTCACTTTCCTGACCCTCCCATGTCTCTAATGCCTGGAAAATTACTAATCTGTCCTCTCTTTATAATTTTATCATTTATAATTAAATTTATAATTTAATCATTTCAAGGCCATTAATATAAATAGAATAATGCAGGATGTAACCTTGTGGGATTGGGTCTTTTCCTGCTCAGCATAATTCCATAGAAACTCATCCAGGTTGTTGCATGTACTAATAGTTTGTTCCCTTTTATTGCTGAATAGCAGTCCATGGTACAGATGTACCATATTCCGTTTAGCCATTCACCGTTGAAGGACATCTGGGTTGGATATGCCTATTCCAAATAAAGCTGCTATGAACATTCATGTACACGTTTTTATGTGAACGTAAGTTTTAATTTCTCTGGGATAAATGCCCAGGAGTGCAATTGCTGGGTCATGCTGGATTGCATGTTTAGTTTTATAAATAAGAAACTACTAAACTGTTTTCCACAGTAGCTGTACCATATTATATTCTTACCAGCTATGTATGAGTAATCCAGTTTCTCTGCATCCTTGCCAACATTTGGTGTTGTTACTGTTTATTTTAACCATTTTGATAAGTGTGAGTGATGTCTCATTGTGGACTTAATTTGCATTTTCCTTTTGGCTAATGTTGTTGAGCATGTTTTCATGGGCTTATTGGCCACCTGCATGTCTTCTTTGGTGAAATCTCTGCTCATGTTTTTTGCCTGCTTTCTAATTGGATTGCTTGGTTTTTTACTGTTGAGTTTTGAGAGTTCTTTATATATTCCAATTGCTATTCCTTTGTCAGATACGTGACTTTCAGATATTTTCTTCTTGTGTGTAGCTTGTCTTTTCATCCTCTTATTAGGGTCTTTTAAAAATTTTTTCATTTATTTTATTTTGGCTGTGCTGAGTCTTTGTTACTGCAAGGGCTTTTCTCTAGTTGCAGAGGGGGCTACTCTCTAGTTGCAGTGCTTGGATTTCTCATTTTGATGGCTTCTCTTGCTGCTGAGCAGGGGCTCTAGGGCGTGCGGGCTTCAGCAGTTGGGGAACATGGGTTCAGTAGTTGCGGCTCCTGGGCTCTCGAGCACAAGCTCAATAGTTGTAGTGCAAGAGCTTAGTTGCTCTGCAACATGTGGGATCTTCCTGGGCCAGGGATTGAACTGGTATCTCCTGCACTGGCAGGCAGATTCTTTACCACTGAGCCGGCAGGCAGATTCTTTACCACTGAGCCACCAGAGAGGCCCCTTAAATAGGGTCTTTTGCAGAGTAAAAGCGTTGAATTTTGATAGGATCCATTTTGTCAATATTTTCCTCTCATGGTTCAAACATTTGTTGTCAAATCTAAGAACTCAGAATCATCATAGATTCAAAGATTTTTTTCTAATAGTTTTATGTTTTGTATGTAAGTAAGGCTAGTCAAGGCTATGGTTTTACCTGTGGTCATGTATGGATGTGAGAGTTGGACTGTGAAGAAAGCTGAGCACCGAAGAATTGATGCTTTTGAACTGTGGTGTTGGAGAAGACTCTTGAGAGCCCCTTGGACTGCAAGGAGATCCAACCAGTCCATCCTAAAGGAGACCAGTCCTGAGTGTTCATTGGAAGGACTGATGCTGAGGCTGAAACTCCAGTACTTTGGCCACTTCATGCGAAGAGTTGACTCATTGGAAAAGGCTCTGATGCTGGGAGGGATTGAGAGCAGGAGGAGAAGGGTACGGAAGAGAAGGAGATGACTGGATGGCATCACCGACTTGATGCACATGAGTTTGGGTGAACTCCAGGAGTTGGTGATGGACAGGGAGGCCTGGTGTGCTATGATTCATGGGGTCGCAAAGAGTCAGACACAACTGAGCGACTGAATTGAACTGAACTGAACTGAACTGAAGTCCATGATCCATTTTGAGTTATATTTGTGGGAGGTATGCCTGTGAATGTTCAATTAATTCAGTTTTAAATAACACTATTTGAAGGCCATTAAGAGTATAGTCAAAGTGGCAGTGTTCTGAACCCAGTCGTTATATTTCATAGTGTTCGCTCAAACATGCAGTGGAAAGGTACGTATTGGCACCATCCACTCTTGTAGACCACTGTGAGCCAATACTTGTACGAAAAGACATATCTTTCCAGAAATAAAGAGGAAATATTTTGGACAGTTCTTAAGTCCATAATTAGTAATACAAAGGACACATTTGACTAATTCTGCTAGAATATGGTCATGCCAAAAATACACCTAATTGACTGTATTCAGAACACTTAAAGTAGTGGGCATCTGTAACTGTCTGACTACTCAGCATCTGAACCCATGTGCTAGATTTAGGAAACTGCACACCCCGCCCCCCCCCCCCCCCCAAACCCCACCCCATTGCATAGGTCTTGGTGAGAAGTAAGCTCCTCCCTCAGAAGCCTAAGAAGTGCCCCTCTAATCACTCCCTGACAGCCTTGTGATCCAGGTTTGGCCACCATGTACTTTGAATCTTGAGCAAGTAATGCCAAGATGAGGGGATGATAGATGGATCTGTGGTAGCTGTAGTGTAGGCAGCCTGGCATTCATGGCTGTGTTCAGCCCTTCAGGAACAGTGACCATCTACAGTGACCACTGTGTCAAACAGAATATATGGCATACATTGGTGGTGTCAACAGCATCTCAAGCAGTCTGTTTCACTACCCTGACTCCTTTGATGCTGGTCTCTTGTCTGAGACTGTTCTTATCATTTCTTGTCAAATCTGCGAGTTATCTGATGCTTTCCAATAAATTTATCTTCAACTTAAATTAGCCCAGAGAAGATTACTGACAGTAAAGAACACTGACATATCAGGAACCCTCACTGATACTTTCAGCAAATGAGCCTAAGGCAGGATTTAGAGAGCTCCCACCCCCAGAATTTCTGATTCAGTAGGTGTAAAGCGGAGCCTGAGAATTTGCACCTGAACCAATTCCCCACTGATGCCGATGATCAAGTGACCACACAGTCTTCTTCAAGGTTGGTGTGACTTTATGTTTTCTCTCAAACACTTGCTGATTACTGTTTCATTGTTTGAATATACCACAATGTGCCCATCCATTCATCTGATAATAGATGTTTCAGTTATTTCCAGTTTCTGGCTGCTACAAATAAAGCTGCTGTGAATGTTAATACATAAGTCTTTGTATTGACATTTATTTCCTTTCCTTTGGGATAAATGCCTGGGAGGTGAATGGCTGGATCATATGGTAAGTATATGTATAACTTTTTAAGAAACTGCAAGCTGTTTTCCAATGTGGTTATGCCATATTATGTTTTTCCAACACTTTATGGTCAGTCTTTTTATTAATAACTTTAGCCTTTCTAGTAGGTATATAGTAGTATCTCCTTGTGCTTCCAATTTGCACTTTCCTAATGACTAATAACAATGAGCATCTTTTTGCTTGCTGATTTAGCATTCATATATCTTTCTTGATGAAGCATCTATTAAAATATTTTCCCCTTTTTTGGGGCCTTGTTTTTTCATTATTAAGTTTTAATAGTTCTCTATATATTCTGGGGAAAAATCCTGTATCATATATATGATTTGCAAGTATTTTTTCCCAGTCTATGGCCCCTTTATTTTCCTTCATTCTCTTCATAGGCAGAGAAAATCATTTCTGCAAAAATTATCAAGAGCCTCATCAATTTTTCTAATGACCTCCCTTCACTGCTTGATATTCAAATGATGCCTTTTGGAAACACATTTCTGTTTTCTCTGGTTCCATTGTTAACTGGTATGATTGTGGAGCCTTAGATACCAATAGCATTGTATATGATTTGAAGAATTCTCTTATATCACTTTCATAAACTTCATGAAATCTTGTACCTATTGCAGAATCTGTAGTTAAATTCTTTTTGATTCATTTGATTTGGATTTGTTTGGTTGATATTTTTGGATGTTTACCATAACCTCAAAGTTAAAACCTATGAGGTTGTCAACTGAAGGGCCACTGAATGAGCTAAGGTGGGGAAAATAAGCACTAGAGTTTTGTATGGAAAAATATTTAAGTAGAGGCTTGTTTTACAAATGATCAAATTCACTAGAGAATATTTAGTGTTGTATGACTTTTGCTTCCGTATGCCAGCACAGATGTTTTTAACAAATATTCAAAAACAAGGCCCTGCAAGAAACACCCCTCCACCTCTCTTAATATTTTATCTCATATCTTGATCCCTGCCCCTCTCCCCGTGCCGATTCTGCTCCAAGTACCCTGACCTTCACACAGTTTCTTGATCAAGTCAACCTTTTTCACAATGCAAGAAAATATACTCTTTCTCTAACTTAATAAGTGGGCCAAGAATCTAGATTTGCTTTTAAGTGCAATGGGTATCAGTAGACAAGTTTTTAATCACGAAAATGACATCCTTTGATTTAAACTTTCAAGGGGTCTTTCTGACTCTGAATGGAGAGTAGATTATTCAGAGATAAGAATGGTAATAGGGAGACTAATTAGGAGGCTGTTTCAGCAGTCCAGATGATGGCTTGTTTCAGACTGAGAAAATGAGACTTGGTCAGATTTGAGAAATATTCTGAGGTAGAATTAACAAAATTTGCTTATAGAATGTGGTGTGAGAGGAAGGAAAAGTCGCAAATGACTCCAGAACTTCTGTCTCTGGTAATGCATGTATGGTAGGGTCATTAAGATGGAAAAACAGTGTAGGACCAGGTTTGAGAAAAAGCAATCATGAGTTCCATACTGGCAATATTAAGTTTGCCTACGAGATCCTATGTGAAGTTTCAAGCAGGCTTTTGGGTATCAGTTTCTAGAGTTAGTGGCAGGAACTAGGCTGGAGTTATAAATTTGGAAATTGTCAGCATACACATGATATTGTTTGTAATGTTAAGGGTATCACGTAGAAAACGGTATAGATAGAAATGAGAGTGAAACCTTGAGACTCTTAAGTGGGACAGAGCAAGAGAAACTAGTAGAGTCTGAGAAAAGGAAAAACCCATGTATGGTATTTCTGCCCAGGAAAGCCCATTGGAGAATCAGTACCCAAGAGTTTTATTGTAGTCAGGTCATATAGGCACCCTCTGCTTACAAAATTTCAGATTCCCAGAAGGAAAGCAGGTGTTCAGCATAAACCACATTATTTATAAAGTGCAGGCATAATGAACCATAATGATATCACTCAGGGAACAGTAGGAGCACTCCTCAAAATGAAGTTCCCAGTTGCTAGCCAATGGCCAGCCTAGCAAGTTTCTTCAAAAGCTGGCAGGCTCAGGTCTGCTATGTTAACTTTTTTGTACAGACTGGCATCACAAAAGATAGGAGAATGTTTCTAGGGAGAGAGATGCTGCTGAACACACCAATAAGATAAGGACCAAAGTGGCCAGTGGAGCTGGCAATGTCGAGGTCATTTTTGACCTTGACATACACAATTTCAGAGGTACAGTAGGACAGGGAAACTGGATCAGGGAGGATTCAGTAGTGACTTGTTTGGACCTCCTTGGTCATCCAGTGGTTAAGACTTCGCCTTCCAGTGCAGGAGGTGCGGGTTCTGTCTTGGGCAGCTAAGATCCCACATGCCTCTCTATAAAACGGAACCAAGGTTTTAACAGATTCAATAAAGACTTTTTAAATGGTACACATCAAAAAAATAAAAGGAGTGGCTTGTGGATGAAGGAGTGGAAATGACATGTAGACACAGGATATTTCAAAAAGTTTTCTGTGAGAGGAAGCAAAAGAAAGAAAGGCAGCTTAAAGAAGATACACAGCAAATAGGTTTTTAGCAGATGAAAGGTACCGGTACATTTGTTTGCGATCAGCATAGTTCATTAGAAAGGGAGAGAAGATGACATGGAGAGAAAGGGATTAGATCCAGAATAGGAATGAAATGATAGGAGGAGATCCTCCCTTTGAAACAAGGGGGGAGGAGGAGAAAATTTGGCACAGGAGCAGGTAGAATTGTAGATCTGGGAATCAGAAGTTGAGCAACTTCTGATGGCTTCTATTTTCTCAGAGAAGCATGAGGCAGTGTCCTCAACTGAGAGTGCAGGGTCGTGGAAAAAATGCAAAAGGGGTGAGGGTGAAGAGAAAATTTGGGGATTTCTAGAGGAAGGAGGAAAACAATTTGGGAAAAAGAATGTAGAAGCTGGGGAGCTGGCAGGAGAGAGGTCATGTTGGGAGGCTAGAATTATAATGTTTTATTAATAAAAGGCAATACATTGAATTTATATCATTGGAATGTTTCAACCTCTACCAAGATTTACTTCAAAAGGAAACTATTGTTTTAGGTAGCAGTTAAAAATAAGAACCAAATACTTTTTATTTATTAGTCTAAAGCTACATTAGTGTAACAGTTTCATTCCTAAATTGCCAGTGAACAGCTGAAACTCAGTGACCAACTAATGGCCCCCAGACACACACAAAGTATACCTCTAACATAATGCTATTACTTCCCCCATCAAACACAACAGGAAGAATGGTTATGTTTACCTGACAGTGTTAGATGGTCTGTCATGTAGAGTTCCCTTTACTTCTGAATATCAAGTTGGTGAATTATGAAGTTATTTATAATACATAGATTTTCAAACTGCTATTACAGGAGTGGCTTTTCATTTTCATGGAAGTGTCTCATGAACTTCAAATAATGCTATTTGCAGCAACATGAATGGACCTAGAGAGTGTCATACTGAGTGAAATAATTCAAAGAAGGAGAAATATTGTATGACATCCCTTATATGAGAAATCTAAAAAGAAATGATACAAGTGAACTTACTTACAAAACAGACACTCAGGGACTTAGAAAATGAACTTGCAGTTGCTGAGGGAAGAGATAGTTAGGGAGTTTGGGAAAGTCATGTACACACTACTATGTTCAAAATGGATACCCAACAAGGACCTATTGTATAGCACATGGAACTCTGCTCAATCCAGCCTTTCCAGCTCAATCCAGGAAAGGGTTTTGGGGGAGAATGGATACATGTATATATATGGCTGAGTTCCTTCACTGTTCACCTGAAACTACCACAACATTGACAATTGGCTGTACCCCAGTACAAAATAAAAGTTTAATGTTTGAAAAAAAAAATTCCAAGAGGATTGACATATACACACTACCATATATCAAATAGATGACTAATGAGAACCTGCTGCACAGCACAGGGAACTCTACTCAATACTCTGTAATGACCTATATGAGAATAGAATCTGAGAAAGAGTGGATATATTTGTATGTTTAACAGATTCACTCTGTTGTACAGCAAAAAAAAATGATGCAACACTGTAAATCAACTATAATAAAAAATTTTTTTTAATTTTACTTTATTTTACTTTACAATACTGTATTGGTTTTGCCATGCATCAACATGAATCTGCCACAGGTGTACATGAGTTCCCAATCCTGAACCCCCCTCCCACCTCCCTCCCTATATCATCTCTCTGGGTTATCCCAGTGCACCAGCCCCAAGCATCCTGTATCCTGCAACGAACCTAGACTGGCAATTCGTTTCTTATGTGATATTATACATGTTTCAATGCCATTCTCCCAAATCATCCCACCCTCTCCCTCTTCCACAGAGTTGAAAGACTGTTCTATACATCTGTGTCTCTTTTGCTGTCTCGCATACAGGGTTATCATTACCATCTTTCTAAATTCCATATATATGTGTTAGTATACTGTATTGGTGTTTTTCTTTCTGGCTTACTTCACCCTGTATAATTGGCTCCAGTTTCATCCACCTCATGAGAACTGATTCAAATGTATTCTTTTTAATGGCTGAGTAATACTCCATTGTGTATATGTACCACAGCTTTCTTATCCATTCATCTGCTGATGGACATCTAGGTTGCTTCCATGTCCTGGCTATTATAAACAGTGCTACAGTGAACATTGGGATACACGTGTCTCTTCCAATTCTGTTTTCCTCAGTGTGTATGCCCAGAAGTGGGATTGCTGGGTCATAAGGTACATCATGAGAAACGCTGGACTGGAAGAAACACAAGCTGGAATCAAGATTGCTGGGAGAAATATCAATAACCTCAGATATGCAGATGACACCACCCTTATGGCAGAAAGTGAAGAGGAACTCAAAAGCCTCTTGATGAAAGTGAAACAGGAGAGTGAAAAAGTTGGCTTAAAGCTCAACATTCAGAAAATGAAGATCATGGCATCCGGTCCCATCACTTCATGGCAAATAGATGGGGAAACAGTGGAAACAGTGTCAGACTCTATTTTTGGGGGCTCCAAAATCACTGCAGATGGTGACTGCAGCCATGAAATTAAAAGACGCTTACTCCTTGGAAGAAAAGTTATGACCAACCTAGATAGCATATTCAAAAGCAGAGACATTACTTTGCCGACTAAGGTCCATAGTCAAGGCTATGGTTTTTCCAGTAGTCATGTATGGATGTGAGAATTGGACTGTGAAGAAGGCTAAACGCCAAAGAATTGATGCTTCTGAACTGTGGTGTTGGAGAAGACTCTTGAGAGTCCCTTGGACTGCAAGGAGATCCAACCAGTCCGTTCTGAAGGAGATCAGCCCTGGGATTTCTTTGGAAGGAATGATGCTAAAGCTGAAGCTCCAGTACTTTGGCCACCTCATGTGAAGAGTTGACTCATTGGAAAGGACTTTGATGTTGGGAGAGATTGGGGGCAGGAGGAGAAGGGGACGACGGAGCATGAGATGGCTGGATGGCATCACTGACTCGATGGACGTGAGTCTGAGTGAACTCCGGGAGTTGGTGATGGACGGGGAGGCCTGGCGTGCTGCGATTCATGGGGTGGCCAAGAGTCAGACATGACTGAGCGGCTGAACTGAACTGAACTGAACTGAAGGCAGTTCTATTTCCAGTTTTTTAAGTAATCTCCACACTGTTCTCCATAGTGGCTGTACTAGTTTGCATTCCCACCAACAGTGTAAGAGGGTTCCCTTTTCTCTACACCCTCTCCAGCATTTATTGTTTGTAGACTTTTGGATCACAGCCATTCTGACTGGTGTGAAATGGTACCTCATTGTGGTCTTGATTTGCATTTCCTGATAATGAGTGACGTTGAGCATCTTTTCATGTGTTCGTTAGCCATCTGTGTGTCTTCTTTAGAGAAATGTCTATTTAGTTCTTTGGCCCATTTTTTGATTGGGTCGTTTATTTTTCTGGAATTAAGCTGCATGTGTTGCTTGTATATTTTTGAGATTAGTTGTTTGTCAGTTGCTTCATTTGCTATTATTTTCTCCCATTCTGAAGGCTGTCTTTTCACCTTGCTTATAGTTTCCTTTGTTGTGCAGAAACTTTTAAGTTTAATTAGATCCCATTTGTTTATTTTTTGCTTTTATTTCCAGTATTCTGGGAGGTGGGTCATCGAGGATCCTGCTGTGATTTATGTCGGAGAGTGTTTTGCCTATGTTCTCCTCTAGGAGTTTTATAGTTTCTGGTCTTATGTTTAGATCTTTAATCCATTTTGAGTTTATTTTCCTATTGTTCTAGTTTCATTCTTTTACAAGTGGTTGACCAGTTTTGGCAGCACCACTTGTTAAAGAGATTGTCTTTAATCCATTGTATATTCTTGCCTCCTTTGTCGAAGATAAGGTGACCATAAAGTGAAAGTGAAAGAGAAGTCGCTCAGTCGTGTCCGACTCTTTCCGACCCCATGGACTGTAGCCCACCAGGCTCCTCCATCCATGGGATTCTCCAGGCAAGAATACTGGAGTGGGTTGCCATTTCCTTCTCCAGGGGAAACTTCCCGACCCAGGGATCAAACCCAGGTCTCCCGCATTGCAGACAGACAGACACTTTAACCTCTTAGCCACCAGGGAAGCCCAAGGTGTGTGGATTTATCTCTGGGCTTTCTGTTTTGTTCCATTGATCTATATTTCTGTCTTTTGCAAGTGCCATACTGCCTTGATGACTGCTTTGTAGTAGAGCCTGAAGTCAGGCAGGTTGACTCCTCCAGTTCCATTCTTCTTTCTCAAGATTGCTTTGGCTATTTGAGGTTTTTTGAGAATCTTGGCTACCTGAAGGAAATATTATACTACATACACTGACTCACATTTGTTGAATTCCAGCTGCAGCACTTGTCAGAGAACTACTCTACCCCTCCCATTTATCTCATTGTTACTTTCAGTTGTGAGATGAAAATTTTCTCTTTAAATTGATTCCTCTAAATAAATATTCAAGTAGCTAATTTAGTCACTTATTTAATCTCAGGTTAAATCAGAAAAAAAGATTTCCATATGTAAAAAACTCCTTTAAGCTGGCTTCTGTGACTTTGGTGTTTTTCTCAATGCATAAATCATTATCGCCTGTCTCAGTTTTCTAGCACGTGGAATCATTAAACTCAGAATCTGCCTTTCCTAGATGCAACTAATTCAGTGCTATAATCTTTACTTGTATGAATTTTACAATGTGTAACTTTGCATGTGTTTCCAAAGTATCTTTATATTAGTTGGGGATTGGAGCTTAACACCCTGGTAGGCAAAGGTGAGGAAGGAGCATTGAGTGCGGAAAGGCTTCAGACCTGGGTGATGATCTGTCACTCTTGAAAGTAAAGTGGGGAGGAAACAGACTTGGACAAGGAGAGCCTAGCCGAGCTTGCAGACCTAGCGAAGTCTCAGCCAACCCAGTGGGAAGCCCCAGAGCGAAACTCGCCTGAGAGAAAAGTTCTGCACTGGGCAGAAGTAATGAGGTTCGGTAGCCCTGCCGTGCTCAGTCACTGTGTGGTGTGGGTGCTGCACTGGGAAGATGATGACCTCAGCTTGAATGTTGCTGTGGTAGGTTCCAAAGGTGCTGCAGCTGGAAGCTGTCAGCTGACTGCATTCTTCCAGCTGGAGGGAGATCCAAGCAAGGAAAGGCCTCTTTGTGCCAGGTACACCAGCTGTACCTCTTTCGCTAGTGTTGCCCTCTTCAAGCAGTTCAGCTCTGCAGGTCAGATCATGGGTTGTAGCACAGTCTGCAACTCTCCTCCTTTTCACCAGTCCCTCATCTCTCAATTAGGCGCTCTTGGCAGATTAATCTTCTTAAGAGGCCATTTTTATCCTATCAGTCTTTGGCTCAAAAATATTCCCTGTCTCTCTATTATTAACAAAATTAAGCCCAGACTCTTGCGTGGTACTCAAGGCCTACACAAGATCAGCCCCAATGTACCATTCTGCTTTTATCTTTGTGTCCTTTCTAGTCAATCCATGTAGGGCCTACTAGTGATTTCCCCAGAATTTCATTCATATTTACATATTTCTTGTTGCTCACATAATACCTTCTATTCCTGTTTGACACAGCAGTCTTCTATCTACCTTTCAGAACCCAGCTCATCTTTCAAGGCCCAGTTTACATTCCCTCTCCTATAGAAAGCAATGTCTGACCCTTCCTTGAAAACAGTTCAATATGTATCCCACTTATTCATATTCTTCCCTATTTTACTGCTTATGTTTTAATGTTAGCATGTCTCTTTTCTACCTATTCTGTCATTTCCTATGGGGTAAAAGGAGCACAATGTTTTCTCCTCTGCAAGTACTCCATGATTGAATGAAGAGAGCCGTGAGTGAGGGTGTGTAGATGGTAAGAAGCCACCACAGAAATGCGAGCAATAGAAGAGAGTCAGAACTTCAGAATGATGTAGAAAAACGCTCTGGCAAGTGAAAGCCTACTCTGTGTGGCTATTTTGTGGGGATGGATGGCACTCTTTCTTAGGTACAGACCAGGGCAGGATTCTTTACCCAATTTACAGAGTTCTTGAGGCTATTATGGGTGGGCTTTGGGGTAGCTTGCTGATCTAAAACTCTGTGAAATTTATAAAAATTTGTATACATGTGTATGTAACTTTTCTGGGAAGAGGATCCATAGCTTTTACATGATATGGTTTTCAAAGGGGTCTGTGATCATAAAAATATTTAAAACCACTTGACGAGGGTTTGTGGCCATAGTAGGAGAGAGGTCATGCAGGTTGAATGTGATTTTGGCAAGTAGGAGACCATTGGTAATCTTAAAAAAAAAGTTTCTACAGAATGAAGGAAGCAGAAGCCAAATTCCCAGAAATTAAGGAGTGAATGGGTGGTGAGGAAGTGGAGGTAGCATATATAGCTTTTCCTTCCAGAAATATATCCATGAATAAGAAGGGAGATCTATGACAATTTGAGAAACAGGTGGATCAGAGAAGGTGTTTCTGAGAGGGGATAGGAGGTACGTGAGCATATCTACAGAAGAAGACGTGTAAAGGGAATAAATATTAAAGGGAATAGGTGGAGAAGTGTCTTTACCAAGACACTTTACCTACCGGTGGAGTTTATGCTGTGGCAGCAATCCCAAAAGAATAGTGACTTGAAACAGAAAAGTTTATTTCTCGCTAATGCAGACTCTGCTGTAGACTGCTGTCCTCTATGCCAAAACCCACTGACCCATGTTGCTCGAGTCTTTGGAAAACAAGCTCATGGCTGGAGAAGAGAACGGTCCCTCATACCGAGGGATGTGACAGCTGCTACTATGAAGTGACACCTGTTACTTCTACTCATGTTTCACCAGCCAGAACTAGTCGCAAGGACACATTTAATTGGGGGGAGGGGCAGGGAATGTGGAAGAAATATGAAAATAAATTTGGTGAGCATATAATTATGTTGCTACATGAAGGGATCCAGAAAAAAGCAAAAGGAATTCTGGGAAGTTGGAAATGGCATAGTTTTTAAATATCCCCATAAATTCCTACTGGGCTTCCCTTGTCGCTCAGTTGGCAAAGAACCCACCTGCAATGTGGGAGACCTGGGTTCGATCCTGGGGTTGTGAAGACCCCCTGGAGAAGGGAAAGGCTACCCACTCCAGTATTCTGGCCTGGAGAATTCCATGCACTGTATAGTCCATCTAGTCGCAAAGAGTCACAAGACTGAGCAACTTTCACTTTCACGTTTCATCTTCCTACAAAAATAGGACAATTTGGGTTCAAAACCTGAATCCCACAAGCGTGAATAACAAGTTTATGTAGCCAGTTATGAGCTCCTGTATATACACTGGTGGGGACACATCATGGTAGCAAAAGGTTCACATGTGGGAAGATGCAGAGGGAGCCAAAACACAATGCCAAATTACCAGGAGATGGCACCCCACTCCAGTACTCTTGCCTGGCAAATCCTGTGGACGGAGGAGCCTGGTGGGCTGCAGTCCATGGGGTCGCGAAGAGTTGGACACGACTGAAGCAACTTAGCAGCAGCAGCAGCAGCTCCTGCAAAAAGAAGTCCCACTTGGTGTATGAAGATTAGAGAGTTCATCAGAGGGTAGCACTCAAGCGTGGTGAGAAGCTTTGTGGGCTCCATTTCTCAGGTGAGCACGAGGGAACTATGGGAAGGTCAGATGGTGCTAGAATGATCTAGGCTTTATACACTTTTGAAACCAACCTGAGCTTCCTTCCAGAGAGAAGCTGCTAGGACATGACTTAAAACAGGCCACATTTTATAGCTACCACAAATGGTATTAATTATAGAAACTCCAAATCTGAAAATTCATCCCTTCATTTATTTCCATGCCAATTATATTTAGTAATATTGCCCAGTCTTACATACAAGAGGGCTTGCAATGAGATTGCTGTTGTCTAGTCACTGAGTCCTGTCCACCTCTTTTGAGATGCTATGGACTATAGCCCACAAGGCTCCTCTGTCCATGGGATTTCCCAGGCAAGAGTACTGGAGTGGCTTGCCATTTCCTTCTCTGAGGGATCTTCTTGACCCAGGGGTTGAACCTGAGTCTCCTGCTTTGGCAGGCAGGTTTTTTACGGCTGAGCCACCGAGGAAGCCCTACAGTGAGATACACGGCACCATTGAGATCCTTCAGTAATAAAATGCAATTAACACAGTGACCCTCCTAATTTGACCATGAATTCTCTCCCATTATCAAATGCCTAGGAAATATTAAATCCTGAAGATTAAAACCCCTTACAAACTATAGCCCAAAGAAATTAACACCTGAAGTCAAATTCTCTTGTCCTTGAGATTTAAACTTCAAAGAAGTTAAGGTCCAGAATTCATTCTTTTCACTTCATATTTTATTCAGTCTTATTTAGAAGAGTGCTTAAGACTCAGATAGGGTCAGAAGTTTTTGTAAGCAGTTGTAGCTTGTACAGAAATTTATTAGTTTAACATTGTCTCCCATTGAGTTTCTAGAGAGTCAAAAAAAATCAATAAGACACAAAATTATTACAGCACTGGCCCAGCATCCATTAAAATTAGAAAGAGCTATTCCTCAGTCTCTGGTATAGTTATTCCAGGCAAATTGGTCTTCTTAAAGCCTGTTAATTGTGCTTAGTCATTCAGTTGTATCCGACTCTCGGTGACCCCATGGACTATAGCCTGCTAGGCTCCTCTGTCCATGGGGATTCTCCAGGCAAGAATACTGGAGTGGGTTGCCATGCCTTCCTCCAGGTGATTTTCCCAACCCAGGGATCAAACCCAGGTCTCCTGAATTGCAGGCAGATTCTTTACCATCTGAGCCACCAGGGAAGCCCAGGGTTTCAGAGGAGTCAGGGATGAAAAGAAGAGAGATTTTCAGTTTTAGTTTTACCAAGATGGTTGATCTGATGGAAGTTTCTGGAATCCATGTCCTGTGAACATAATTTGGAGATGTCAAATTTGGCACTTTCAGTTTTCCATTTCTAGTGGGGTAATTTGCTATCCATATTAACTCTTCTTTCAGAGAGTAGCATTTGAGGTGCACTGTTGTTTTCTTGTGAAGCTTAAAATTTTGTGGCGCTTGAAAATTGGATTAGTCCTTATTGGCTGGATTATGTTGCAATGGCAAGCTTAAAATGTCAGTGGCTTGAAACAACAACAGTTCATTTTTTAGTCATACTGCATATCCATCATGAATTGGCAGGGAGTTCTGTTCAATCTGTATCCACTTAGGGAGCTAGGATGATACAACCACCACAGATTTTCCCGTGATAACCACAATAGGGACAAGTAAATGTGACAAATTGTTGACCTGGCTCTTATAATCCCTGCCAAGAAGTACTGCACATCTCTCATTCTTGGATTTCCCAGGCAAGAATACTGGAGTGGGTTGCCATTTCCTTCTCCAGGGGATCTTCCCAACCTAGGGATTGAACCCCGGGTCTCCTGCATTGGCAGGCAGATTCTTTACCACTGAGCCACCTGGGAAGCCCTTCATTCACATACCATTGGCTAAAGCATGTTATGTGGCCTTCTATCTTCAAAGGGAACAGGAAGGATAATTTTGCCTTTGAACTGCAAGTTCTTGCCCTTTCATTGCCACATTTAGAGTGAACTCTTTACTAATACTGCTTGTGTAATACCTTGTGAGCTGAAAAGTTAAGTCCTTGGCCATCAGTTGCTGTGACTGCTTCCAGCTGTAGAACAGCTTACACCAATGTTTCCCAAACTTGTCTGATCAAAATAATCACCTGGGTGCTTATAATTTTTAAATAACTCGGTAGAGTTATTAAAAATACTGATTCCTATGTCTTATTCCTGAAGAAACGATTCAGTAGATTTGGAATGAAGCCCACGAATTAAAAAAAAAAAACAACCCTGTTAGGCAAAGAAATCTGACATAAGTGGTTTTATTTAAAAACATTTTTAAATATTATCTGTAATTATTTGTTCATTTATTTGTTCCTGTGCTTTACTTTTGGGTGTGCTGGATCTTTGTTGATGTGCCTGGGCTTTCTCTAGTTGCACTGAGCGGGGGCTTCTCTTTGTTGTGGTGCCTGGGCTTCTCACTGCGTGGCTTCTCATTGCAGAGCACAGGTTCTAGGCATCCGGCTTCAGTGGTTGTGGCACACTGGCTTACTTGCTCTGCAGCATGTGGGACTCTTCCCAGACCAGAGATTGAACCCTTGTCCCCTGCATTAGCAGGCAGATTCTTATCCACTGTACCACAAGGAAAGTCCCATAAGTGTTTTCAATAGACTTTATTTTTGGAGTAGTTTTAAGTTCACAGAAAAATTGAGTGGAAAGTACACAGAGTTCTCATATGCCCCCTAACCCCAAACATGTACAACTTGCCCCACTATCAACATCCCACACCAGAATGGTACATTAGCTGTAATGAATGAACTCACATTGACACATCATTATCACCCCAATTCCAGAGTTTACCTTAGGGTTCTCTCTTGGTGGTGTACATTCTAAAGGTCTGTCCACCGTTTTGTATCATAGAACTGTTTCCTTGCTCTAAAAATCCTCTGTGCTCTGCCTATTCAGTCCTTTCTTCTCCCTAACTCCCAGCAACCACTGATCTTCTCATTGCCTCCATAGTTTTGCCTCTTCCAGAAAGTTATACTTGTAGTCATACAACATGCAGCCCTTTCAATGGACTTCTTTCACTTAGTATTGTGCATTTAAGATACCTGTATGTCTTTTCATGACTTAATAACTTATTTCCTCTTAGTTCTGAATAATATTCTATTGACGACCATAGTTTGTTTATTCATTCACCTACTGAAGGATATCTCGGTTGCTTTCAAGTTTTGATAATTATGAACAAAGCTGCTCTAAATATCTGTGTGCAGGTTTTTGTGCGAACATAAAGCTTTCAACTTCGTTTGAATATTAACTTTCAATATTCTGTTTCATTGATCTACTTTTAGAATTGTTTTGCCAGTACAACAGTGTCTTTTTTCCTTTAATTTTATTGAAATATAATTGACATATTACCACACGGTCTTGATTATTCTAACTTTAGAGTAAGTCTTGAAATCAGGCTGTATCAGCCTTCTGACTTTTTTCTTCTACTTCAATGTTGAATTAGCTCTTCTGTGTCTTTTGCCTCCGTGTGAACTCCAGAATCAGCTTGTCAGTATACACAAAGTAACTTGCTGGGGTTCTTCTTGGGAAGAACTGACATTTGACAATATTGAGTCTCCTTACCTATGATCATGGTTCAGTTCAGTTCAGTTCAGTTCAGTCACTCAGTCGTGTCTGACTCTTTGCAACCCCATGAATCGCAGCACGCCAGGCCTCCCTGTCCGTCACCATCTCCCGGAGTTAACTCAAACTCACGTCCATCGAGTCAGTAATGCCATCCAGCCATCTCATCCTCTGTCATCCCCTTCTCCTCCTGCCCCCAATCTCTTCCAGCATCAGAGTCTTTTCCAATGAGTCAGCTCTACGCATGAGGTGACCAAAGTGCTGGAGTTTCAGCTTTAGCATCATTCCTTCCAAAGAACACCCAGAACTGATCTTTAGAATGGACTGGTTGGATCTCCTTGCAGTCCAAGGGGCTCTCAAGAGTCTTCTCCAACACTACAGTTCAAAAGCATCAATTCCTCGGCACTCAGCCTTCTTCACAGTCCAACTCTCACATCCATACGTGATCATGGTATATCTCACTTATTTAATTCTTTGTTTTATTTCATCAGAATTCTGTAGTTTTACTTAAACAGGTTTTGTGCATATTTTGTTAGGTTTATGCATAAGTATTTTATTTATTTTGGATACTAATATAGATAATATTGTATTTTTAAGTTCAAATTTTACTTTGCTGGTAAATGGGGAAGCAACTGACTATTATAAATTAACCTTGTATCCTACAACCTTTTTGTAATTGCTTGTTAGCTCCCGAGCTTATTTTATTGATTATTCTGGATTTTCTACATAGGCAATCATGTCATCTGTGAACAAAAAGTATTTTACTTCTTCCTTCTCAATATATATACCTTTTATTTCCTTTTCTTATTGCATTAGATAGGACTTCCAGTATGATGTTGAAAGGAGTTGTTAAGAGGGCAGATCCTTGACTTGCTTCTGATCTTACTGGGAAAGCTTCTAGTTTCTCAATTTAATTTTTTAATTAAAAATTTTTATTTATAAATTTATAAATATAAAAAATAAATATTTTTTAATTTAAAATTTTTAATTAAAATTTTAAATTGGAGTATAGTTGATTTACAATGTTGTGTTAGTTTCAGGTGTACAGCAAAGTGGATCAGCTATGCATATACATATAGCCACTCTTTTTTAGATTCTTTTCCCATATAGGTCATTACACAGTACTGAGTAGAGTTCCCTATGCTATATACCAGATTATTATTAGTAGTTATTTATTTCATGCATAGTAGTGTTATATGTCAGTCCCAATCTCCCTATTTATCCCTCGCCCTTTACCTCCTGGTAACCATAAATTTGTTTTCTACATGTGACTCTGCTTCTGTTTTGTAAATAAGTTCATTTGTATCCCCTCTTGTTTTAGATTCTGCATATAAGCATATCATATATTTGTCTTTCTGTGTCTGACTTATTTCACTCTATATGAGAATCTCTAGGTCCATCCAATGTTGCCGCAAATGGCATTGTTTTGTTCTTTTTTTATTCCTGACTAATATTCCACTGTCTATATGTACCACATCTGTGTTATCCATTCCTCTATTGATAGACATTTAGGTTACTTCAGGTCCTGGTTATTGTGAACAGTGCTGCAGTGGACATTTGGGTGCATGTATCTTTCTGAATTACGATTTTCTCCATGTATATGCCCAAGAGTGGGATTGCTGGGTCATATGGTATTTCTGGTTTTAATTTTTTTTTTAAGGAACCTCCATACTGTTCTCCAGAGTGACTATACAAATTTATATTCCCACTAACAGTGTAGGAGCATTCCCTTTTCACCACACTCTCTTCAGCCTTTATTGTTTGTAGATTTTTTTGATGATGGCCATTAGTGATGTTGAGCATCTTTTTATGTGCTTTTTGGCCATCTGTGTGTCTTTTTTTGGAGAAATGTCTATTTAGAGCTTACCCCCACTTTTTTTATTTTTTTGATTGAGCTATTTGTTTTTCTTTTTTTAACTGAGCTGCATGAGGTGGTTTCTCACTCTTAAGAATGATGTTACCTGTTGGTTTTTTGTAGATGTTCTTTATTAAGTTGAGGAAGTTCACCTCTATTCTTAGCTCACTGAGAGTCACATAGGCTTTTTCTTATTCTTGCAGTTCTTTCAGCTGCATAATCAGCAACAGCAGATTTCAAAATTGCTGTTCATGTTTCTAAACCCTAGGACTCTAGGCTCGAGTGAGAGTCAACACCTTTGCCAGTTTCTCTATGAGACACTCTGTTTTTTCTGTTTTTGAATTTCATAAACTTCACAATTGTGTTCCCACAAAGCACAGAAATTCCTGCATGCCCATCTATGCCAGCAGTTCTTAATGTATTTTCTACTCCTGAGTCTGTGAGCAAGCCAAGTTCATAAAGTTTAGTCCCTTCAATTTTGTCCTTTGCCCTGAATGCCAGCAACAACTGAAAGAACTTGTTTTGTTTCCTGACGGGCATCCAGAGCTTGGCTTCTTGTTTTAAAAACAACAAAGGCCTAAAAGAATCTAATTCTGCCACCATCTAGCATTTGCAAGTCCAGTGTTTACCTATGTGGCTTCACCTTTCAGAGAATGCAGAGACCACTTGCAGGTCATGTGCCCAAGACAAGGGTCTTATGGTTCCTGAGACTTTGCTGAGCCTGCCTTTATAAAAATAACCACTCATGTATGGACCAATCCACCGTAAACTACAGTCCCTTCCTATGTTTAGAGTACTGCGTACTTTGAGACAGCTTCTTTTCCAGACTACGGCAGTTAAAAGCTCATACAACTGCCAAGGTCAAAACATTTCTGACCACACCCTAAAGTTTACTCATACCGAAAAATTTATGTAGCTCCTCTCCATTCCCAGTTTGAGTCTTGATTTTTCAGTATCCTTTGACATCTGTCTGATTGGAGGTCTTCAAACTTTAGGGTTGTACTCCCTTTTAAACTGCAAATTTCCCCAGGTCCTGCATGGATAGAGATGGTCTCCTGAGCATCTTATATCCAGGGAGAGAGCAATTGATTCTGGCGACGTGAGCTGACTGGCTACCAAGTGATCTAAAAGTTGGTTAGAGAACGCTGGTTTATTTTCCATAAATTTGCCAATCAAGTAAGTCATTCCTCTTTCCCTAAGATAGATTGGATTTAGAGGCAGAAAAGCCAAGAGGTAAACTAATTGGATTCTCTCTGCATGGGAAGAAACAAGAGTGTAGGAGAAATGTTTTCTGCTAAAAGGGTGGTCTCTCTCAGTGTATTAGAAGACATAAAAGTATTTATGTCTTAAAAATATCTCAGGCAGGGGAAGATAGGGGGACTTGAGGAAAGGACAGAATGGTTTAGAATAATGATTGTAGAGTGTAGAATAAGGACTCAAGGAGAGATTAATTATTTTAAAAATTCCTGAATATCCCTGATAGTCCAACAAGATCCAGGAAATTTGAATCAGGGAACTGAGATGAAAAAACGTGAATAATGGAAAGGATTAGTCTGTTTCTTTTCTTTTGGCCATAGGGCACGCGGGATCTTAGTTTCCCCGCCAGGGATCAAAACCGTGCCCCCTGCAGCAGAAGCACGGAGTTTTAACCACTTACTGGACCACCAGGGAAGTCCCTGGAAGGAAGTTGTACTAACCAGACTGAGAGATAACCAGGATGACTGTAATCACTAGGCTCTACAGAGGATAAGTCAAGCCAAATGAAATGCTGATACTACACGTATTTAATATGAGCCAGGTTTATGTGGATTATCTCATTTAACCTTCAAAGGAATCCTGAGAGAAATTTAGGGCATAGACAGATTAAGTAAGTCATCCCTGGTCACTCAGCTAGTGAAAGGCAGAGTTGGATTTAAACCTAGGGAGTTTGACTCTAAAATCTGTAGCCGTGAAAATAAATAGAAGTAGTAAACTAATTAATTAAATCTGTAGTCATAACCCCAATACTACGGGTTGAGGGTTGATGGAATATATGTTATCCTGAGAACAAAAACCAGGTTCAATAGAATGGAGAAGTAACAAGCAAGAGGTGATAGCTAGGGATGAACATTTCAGTTTAACATCTTGGAGGCTGAGCAGTTTCCATATCCAGAAACCAGTAAGGATGAGGGACTTTCGTGGTGGTCCAGTGGCTAAGATGTCTCACTCTCAATGCAGGGGGCCTGAATTCCATCCCTGGTCAAGGAACTAGATACCACATGCTGCAACTAAGTCCTGGCACAGCCAAATAAATAAATAAAAAGAAGTCAGTAAGGCTGAGAAAGTGTGAAGTCAGGTTGTCAAAAAAGTCATAGAGAGCACAAAAAGACAGCAAAATTCATGTTGACCTTGTCAAGGATGATATCATTGTTGAGAAAAAGGGAAGTTCCTGAAGCTATCATGAAACACAAGGGCCAGCCCCACAGCAGGTAGACAAATCTGCTAAGGAAGAGGGCATGTAAACATTGCAAAAGAAAGTATGTATTGTTCATTTCTCATGATGTACTCTGCATATAAGTTAAATAAGCAGGATGACAGTATACATGACCTACTCCTTTTCCTATTTGGAACCAGTCTGTTGTTCCATGTCCAGTTCTAACTGTTGCTTCCTGACCTGCAGATAGATTTCTCAAGAAGCAGGTTAGGTGGTCTGGTATTCCCATCTCTTTCAGAATTTTCCACAGTATATTATGATCCACACAGTCAAAGGCTTTGGCAGAGTCAATAAAGCAGAAATAGATGTATTTCTGGAACTCTTGCTTTTTCGATGATCCTATGGATGTTGACAATTTGATCTCTGGTTCCTCTGCCTTTTCTAAAACCAGCTTGAACATCTGGAAGTTCACAGTTCACGTCTTGCTGAAGCCTGGCTTGGAGAATTTTGAGCATTACTTTACTAGCATGTGAGATGAGTGCATTGTGCGGTAGTTTGAGCATTCTTGGCATTGCCTTTCTCTAGGATTGGAATGAAAACTGACCTTTTTCAGTCCTGTGGCTACTGCTGAGTTGTCCAAATTTGCTGGCATATTGAGTACAGCACTTTCACGGCATCATCTTTCAGGATTTGAAATAGCTCAACTGGAATTCCATCACCTCCACCAGCTTTGTTTGTAGTAATGCTTCCTAAGGCCCACTTGACTTCACATTCCAGGATGTCTGTCTCTAGATGAGTGATCACACCATCGTGATTATCTGGGTCGTGAAGATCTTTTTTGTACAGTTCATCTGTGTATTCTTGCCACCTCTTCTTTATATCTTCTGCTTCTGTTGGGCCCATACCATTTCTGTCCTTTATTGAGCCCATCTTTGTATGAAATGTTCCCTTGGTATCTCTAATTTTCTTGAAGAGATCTCTAGTCTTTCCCATTCTGTTGTTTTCCTCTATTTCTTTGCATTGATTGCTGAGGAAGGCTTTCTTATCTATCCTTGCTATTCTTTGGAACTCTGCATTCAGATGCTTATATCTTTCCTTTTCTCCTTTGCTTTTTGCTTCTCTTCTTTCACAGCTACTTGTAAAGCCTCCTCAGACAGCCATTTTGCTTTTTTGCATTTCTTTTCCATGGGGATGATCTTGATCCCTGTCTCCTGTACAATGTCACGAACCTCACTCCATAGTTCATCAGGCACTCTATCAGATCCAGTCCCTTAAATCTATTTCTCACTTCCACTGTATAATCATAAGGAATTTGATTTAGGTCATACCTGAATGGTCTAGTGGTTTTCCCTACTTTCTTCAATTTAAGTCTGAATATGGCAATAAGGAGTTCCTGATCTGAGCCACAGTCAGCTCCTGGTCTTGTTTTTGTTGACTGTATAGAGCTTCTCCATCTTTGGCTGCAAAGAATATAATCAATCTGATTTCGGTGTTGACCATCTGGTGATGTCCATGTGTAGAGTCTTCTCTTGTGTTGTTGGAAGAGGGTGTTTGCTATGACCAGTGCATTCTCTTGGTAAAAAACTCTATTAGCCTTTGCCCTGCTTCATTCCATATTCCAAGACCAAATTTGCCTGTTACTCCAGATGTTTCTTGACTTCCTACTTTTGCATTCCAGTCCCCTATAATGAAAAGGACATCTTTTTGGGGTGTTAGTTCTAAAAGGTCTTGTAGGTCTTCATAGAACTGTTAAACTTGAGCTTCTTCAGTGTTACTGGTTGGGGCATAGGCTTGGATTACTGTGATATTGAATGGTTTGCCTTGGAAACAAACAGAGATCATTCTGTTGTTTTTGAGATTGCATCCAAGTACTGCATTTTGGACTCTTTTGTTAACCATGGTGGCTACTCCATTTCTTCTAAGGGATTCCTGCCCACAGTAGTAGATATAATGGTCATCTGAGTTAAATTCACCCATTCCAGTCCATTTTAGTTTGCTGATTCCTAGAATGTTGGCATTCACTCTTGCCATCTCTTGTTTGACCACTTCCAATTTGCCTTGATTCATGGACCTGACATTCCAGGTTCCTATGCAATATTGCTCTTTATAGCATCGGACCTTGCTTCTATCACCAGTCACATCCACAACTGGAGATTGATTTGCTTTGGCTCCATCCCTTCATTCTTTCTGGAGTTATTTCTCCACTGATTTCCAGTAGCATATTGGGCACCTACCGACCTGGGAGTACATCATGAGAAACGCTGGGCTGGAAGAAGCACAAGCTGGAATCAAGTTTGCTGGGATAAATATCAATAACCTCAGATATGCAGATGACACCACCCTTATGGCAGAAAGTGAAGAGGAACTAAAAAGCCTCTTGATGAAAGTGAAATAGGAGAGTGAAAAAGTTGGCTTAAAGCTCAACATTCAAAAAATGAAGATCATGGCATCTGGTCCCATCACTATGGGAAATAGATGGGGAAACAGTGGAAACAGTGTCAGATTTTATTTTTGAGGGGGCTCCAAAATCACTGCAGATGGTGACTGCAGCCGTGAAATTAAAAGATGCTTACTCCTTGGAAGAAAAGTTATGACCAACCTAGATAGCATATTCAAAAGCAGAGACATTACTTTGCTGACTAAGGTCCGTCTAGTCAAGGCTATGGTTTTTCCAGTGATCATGTATGGATGTGAGAGTTGGACTGTGAAGCAAGCTGAGCACTGAAGAATTGATGCTTTTGAACTGTGGTGTTGGAGAAGACTCTTGAGAGTCCCTTGGACTGCAAGGAGATACAATCAGTCCATCCTAAAGGAGATCAGTCCTGGGTGTTCATTGGAAGGATTGATGCTGAAGCTAAAACTCCAATACTTTGGCCACCTCATGCAGAGTTGATTCATTGGAAAAGACCCTGATGCTGGCAGGGATTGGGGGCAGGAGGAGAAAGGGATGACAGAGGATGAGATGGCTGAATGGCATCACTGACTCGATGGACATGAGTTTGAGTGAACTCCGGGAGTTGGTAATGGACAGGGAGGCCTGGCGTGCTGTGATTCATGGGGTCGCAAAGAGTCGGACACGACTGAATGACTGAACTGAACTGAACTGATGGCTCATTTTCTCCCCCACCTGTCAATTTGCACAGGAGGAAACCCCCTTAATTTTACTTTGGAAAAAAGTGAAGAATGAACAAAGGCTAAGAGATATGTTGCATTGCATTGTGTTGATAACAATGTGAAATATAAAGTCCCAATAATTTGTTAAATCTTTGTTGTTTGGTTTGTCTCATTTTAACATTGAGAATCAGGCTATTATATACCTAAGTAATCATTTACTATTAGAATATACAGAGAAATATTTAGAAATATAACACTTTTATTCCTAGGTAAAAGTATAATACTTTTAAACATAGAAGCTGCTTTCTTATTTTTCATTACAATTTCTGGATTTATCTGACATACATGCCATTTAAATATAATTTTTTTCCTTGGATATTCTTGAATAAAATGTTCTTGTGCTGTTCCATGGCAGAAACAATATTCATTGCCGCTGTTTTTATGACATTAAAAAAAAAAATCTCTTGCTCTCTGGTGGCTCAGGTGGTAAAGAATCTGCCTGCAATTCAGGAGATCTGGGTTCGATCCCTGGTTTGGGAAGATCCCTTGGAGAAGGGAATGGCAACCCACTCCAATATTCTTGCCTGGAGAATCCCCATGGACAGAGGAGACTGGCAGGCTACAGTCCTTGGGGTTGCAAAGAATCAGACACAACTGAGCAACTACACACAGCACCCCTTCTCAGATTTGTATTATCTTAGCCTTCATGAATCCATAGCATTTTTTGTAGTTTCTCTCTGGAATGTTCTCTCTCTCATAGTGATAATAATTATAATAGGAAGACCTCTACTATGCAGGTTTTAATCTCTTTTAAAGTCACAAGCATTTAATGCTGTAGTTTGCTTTTTTGTGTCCCTCTTTATTTTAGCTGATTGTCCTTTCCTCACTGGAGAATGGTCTGTGTCATTTAGCACTGAGCTAGCTTATGAGCTTTTATACTTTTGGTTCTAGATCTTTATTGGAAACATCAGATGATGATCTGACATGTGGCATCTAGGTGTATTTTCAACTATTTTCTATGTGTTTCAGCTATATTCTGATGTGTTAAAACAATTCTGATCTGTTTTTTCCTTCTAGGGCATTTTCTCTTTGAGTAAAATCCATTGTCATTTTTATAAACACTTTCAGAGAATTTGATTTGAGTTTTAAATGGTTTCAAGGCTGTTCTGGTTTTTAGAATATCTACACCTGAAAGTTTTTGAACTTGAAAAGTACCTAAAGGTTTTCTGATTTAAAACACTCCTGAAATAAATAGTTCAGTTCCCTGTAATAGGTTAGTTTGTTGAATTTGTTTT
The DNA here is from genome assembly GCF_023091745.1 of Budorcas taxicolor. Taxonomy (NCBI): domain Eukaryota; kingdom Metazoa; phylum Chordata; class Mammalia; order Artiodactyla; family Bovidae; genus Budorcas; species Budorcas taxicolor. The sequence goes on from NC_068920.1 coordinate 96,147,802, forward strand.
GCAGTTGCCTGTCTATTTTTCCTATGCCAAATGAAAGCATAGCACTGTCCCTCTTACTATAGTATTTGGAGAGCTATTTACCAGAATTTGGTTTCTCCTCCTATTCTCGTGTTAACGCTGAAACTTAGTTGGCCTGTTGGTGGCTGTCGAGCCAAAAGACATAACCAAGCCAAAGATCATGAGCAGAAAGGATTTATTTCTTGCAGCAAGTACAGAGAACACCAGGGTTCTTTCCCAAAGCAGTTTCTCCACAAACTGCAAAGTTGGAAACTTTTAAGGGTACATGCATATTTAGGAAGGGGCTTGGAAAGTCAAAGTCCAAGCCTTAGTGGAAATAAAGAACTTGAGAAAAGATCAACATCATCATCCTTCAAGTTCCAGTTGATTTGATGGTTGAGCATCTCAAGCTAATCTTTACCATTGAAACAGAACTGGGCATCTTTATAACTTGATATTTTATATTTGCTATCATTGATTCTCTTGCCTGTTGTTCAGTCGCTAAGTCATGGCCAACTCTATGTGACCCTATGGACTGCAGCACACCAGGCTTCCCTGTCCTTCACTATCTTCTGAAATTTGCTTATGGCACCCCACTGCCTGGAAAATCTGATGGATGGAGGAGCCTGGAAGGCTGCAGTCCATGGGGTCGCTAAGAGTCAGACACTACTGAGCGACTTCACTTTTACTTTTCACTTTCATGCATTGGAGGAGGAAATGACAACCCACTCCAGTGTTCTTGCCTGGAGAATCCCAGGGATAGGGGAGCCTGGTGGGCTGCCATCTATGGGGTCGCACAGAGTCGGACACGACTGAAGCGACTTAGCAGCAGCAGCATGTCCATTGAGTCCATGATGCCATCTCTTGCCTGATAACAGTCATTTGTTTCTACATTCTTTGGTTCTCTTCAGTCAGTTCACTCAGTCGTGTCCAACTCTTTGCAACCCCAGGAATTGTAGCACACCTCGCTTGCCTATCCATTACCAACTCCCAGAGCTTGCTCAAACTCATGTCCATCTAGTCGACCTGTTCAAAGGCAAACATCATGGCTAGGCTTAGATCACAAATTAGCTTAGGTCAAAAAATGGTTTCTCTTATGTCAAGAAAGCCATGTCTGGTTCTCTTTCTCCAGGGACCCCCTATCTGCTTACCCTTATTTCCTTGGCTGTCAACGTGACCCACAGTCATTGCCTCCATTGTCTCTGGCCTGGGCTGTTTCTTTGCTCAAAATGTCACCTTTAGGAAGCCTTCTCTGAGCCCTTACTATTTTTTTCTGACCCCTTATTTTATCTCTTTTTTCTTTGGTGGAGGGGGGCAATGCAAGGCTTGAGGATTGTAGTTCCCTGACCAAGGAGTGAACCCAGACACCCTGCAGTAGACGTGTGGAGTTCTACCTACTGGACCACCATGGACTCTCATGACCTCATTTTATTTTATTAATAATTTTAATTAATTTATTTACTCATTTTTGGTTGTGCTGGATCTTCCTTGCTGTGCAGGTTTTTCTCTAGTTGCAGTGTGAGGGCTTCTCCTTGTGGTGGCTTCTCTTGCAAAAGCATGGGCTGTAGGGTGTGAGGGCTTCTGTAGCTGTGGCTCCCAGGCCCTAGAGCACAGACTCAATAGTTGTGGCACACGGGCTTAGTTGCTCCACAATATATGGGATCTTGTTGGACCAGGGATTGAACCCATGTATCATGCATTGGCAGGCGGTTTCTTATCCACTGTGCCACCAGGGAAGCCCCCTGGCCCTCTGTTTCAAATTACACTCTTGAAGCAGTCTGTTCTTTTCCCCTGCCATTGTTTTATTCATATAGCATTTACTGTCCTCTGATATATTTTAATGGTATACTATTTATTACCTGCACTGCAACATGCTCAAATACAAGTTTCATGAGGAGTTTGAGTATATTGATTGAATAGTGCCAGACACAGAGAAGTCTCTATGAGAAAAAAAGGGGGGGAATGAATGAATTTAGCAGTTAAGTCTCTATGAGAAAAAAAGGGGGGGAATGAATGAATTTAGCAGTTAGCGTGAGAAGTGAGTATAGTATAGTCAAATCTATAGTTTTTCCAGTAGTCATATACAGATATGAGTTGGACCGTAAAGAAGGCTGAGCACTGAAGAATTGATGCTTTCAAATTGTGGTGCTGGAGAAGACTCTTGAGAGTGCCTTGAACAGCAAAGAGATCAAACCATTCAATCCTAAAGGTAATCAACCCTGAATATTCATTGGAAGGGCTGATGCTGAAGCTGAAGTTCCAGTACTTTGGCCAACTGAAATGAAGAGCTGACTCACTGGAAAAGACCCTGATGCTGGGAAAGATAGAAGGCAAAAGGAGAAGGGGGTGACAGAGGATGAGACAGTTAGATAGCATCACTGACTCAATGGACATGAATTTGAGCAGACTCCAAGAGGGGGTAGGAACTCCCCTCTCCAGTCTCCTGTATGGGGTGGTAGGGGCAGGAATGTACAGCAGGGCTGGGGACCTACCTCACCACTTGCTTCTTCAGCCTCAGCGAATTTTTCACCAACTCATGTAGTCTGGTTCAATTCAGTTCAGTTGCTCAGTCATGTCTGACTCTCCGTCACCAACTGCCGGAGTCTACCCAAGCCCATGTCCATTGAGTCGGTGATGCCATCCAACCATCTCATCCTCTGTCGTCCCCTTCTCCTCCTGCCCTCAATCTTTCTCAGCATCAGAGTCTTTTCAAATGAGTAGTCTGGAGGCGGATCATAACTTAAGACTAATAAAACTTGTTTCTCAATGTTTTAACATGTTCAGAAAAGCACCTGCCTTTAGAGCATGGAAAGTATTTGACATCTTGTGCGAACAACAGAGGCCTCAACTGAGCCTGAGACTCTTTCCCACCAGTCATTTTAGATGTGTTGGTCAATTTGCCTTCCATCCCCAACACACCCTCTTCATTTCACTCACAGTCCCTGAAATATTATACAAAAGACTCTCTTCTCTGTCCAAGTAACAGATGACTGAACTAGAGATGGACTCCTAACCCTGGGAGGAATCCAAAGGTGGTCCATTCTGGTTCTCTCCTGACAATATGAACTGAGATTTAAGAACCTGCAGTAAGACGGTAGTAGATGATTGAACTCAGAGTTATTTGGCATCAGGACTGAGAGTCCTAATGGATGAACTGGTGAGTAAACAGAAGAAGGAAGCAGAAGGAGATAGGAAGGCATACAGCCAGAGACATGGGGAGAGCAGTGACTGTTGCTTTTACATTTCCTGGAGACATTCTACCATACTGTCTGCATTTGTTTCTGTAAGATTCTTTTATGTTTTTTCTTTTTTATAGTCTCTCTTTTTATATCAGCTGGTTGAGTGAGAAATGACTGCTCCTTGCAAAGAAATGGAACAGACTAGAATAATAAATTTGTAAAGAATTATTTTTTTCTGTATGACATTTTCTTTATTATGCCTCAGTGGATATTTTGAATTTAAAACATATCATAATCCCACACTACTCAAAGTACCGTCTGAGGACCAGCAGTTTAGGCATCACTAAGAGTGTTAGAAACGCAGTCTTGGCCTCCCCAGATTTACTGAATCATAGGATCCCAGGTGATTTCATACGCATTTGACAGCTTGTGAAGCCTAACTGTTATTTACTCTACACTTTTGGTCAAATCAGGTCAGTTCAGTTGCTCAATCGTGTCCAACTCTTTGCGACCCTGTGGGCTGCAGCACGCCAGTCTTCCCTGTCTATCACCGACTCCCGGAGCTTACTCAAACTCATGTCCATCAAGTCGGTGAGGCCAGCCAGCCATCTCATCCTCTGTTGTCCCCTTCTCCTCCCACCTTCAATCTTTCCCAGCATCAGGGTCTTTTCTAGTGAGTCAGTTCACATCAGGTGGCCAAAGTATTGGAGTTTCAGCTTTAGCATCAGTCCTTCCAATGATTGGTCAAATCAGTCTTCCTGAAATACTGCTTTCATCATATCCCTAGAATTTTAAATGTTCCTCATTGCTCTCAGAAAAGTCAAATGCCCCAGCCTGACACTTAAGGCCACAGTTAAACAAACCTCATCTGTGTCTCTAATCTTTCTTATATGGATGTCCACTGCAGCTAAATCAGTCTAGTTGGTTATTCCCCAAATACGCCAAGTGTGATATTCAGGGACTTTGCTCATGACATTTACCTGTCTGGAATTTTCCTTCCCATCTCCCTACATCCCTCCTTGAAAGACCAGTTCAGTTTCTACATCTCACTTCAGCTCACACTGCTGTGTCATCCTCTGATCATCTGTAGATCTACAGTAGCTGTTCTAGGGTTGTTTTTCATTTGTTGTGTTTTTGTATTTTTTATACTTATAGTCTCTCCTCCCTCATCAGTGCTTACCACAATATGGTGCATATACCAGTGTCTCTATTCAATGGTTACATCTTTACTTTTTTAATGGCTTTTAATTGGGAAGAGACTTGTTACTGTATCAGTTCAGTTCAGTTCAGTTGCTCAGTCTTATCCCACTCTTTGTGACCCCACGAATGGCAGCACGCCAGGCCTCCCTGTCCATCACCAACTCCCGGAGTTCACTCAGACTCACGTCCATCGAGTCGGTGATGCCATCCAGCCATCCTCATCCTCTGTTGTCCCCTTCTCCTCCTGCCCCCAATCCCTCCCAGCATCAGAGTCTTTTCCAATGAGTCAAGTCTTAACATGAGGTAGCCAAAGTACTGGAGTTTCAGCTTTAGCATCATTCCTTCCAATGAAATCCCAGGGCTGATCTCCTTCAGAATGGACTGATTGTATCTCCTTGCAGTCCAAGGGACTCTCAAGAGTCTTCTCCAACACCACAGTTCAAAAGCATCAATTCTTCAGTGCTCAGCTTGCTTCACAGTCCAACTCTCACATCCATACATGATCACTGGAAAAACCATAGCCTTGACTAGACGGACCTTAGTCGGCAAAGTAATGTCTCTGCTTTTGAATATGCTATCTAGGTTGGTCATAACTTTTCTTCCAAGGAGTAAGCATCTTTTAATTTCATGGCTGCAATCACCATCTGCAGTGATTTTGGAGCCCAGAAAAGTTAAGTGGGACACTGTTTCCACTGTTTCCCCATCTATTTCCCATGAAGTGATGGGACAGATGCCATGATCTTCGTTTTCTGAATGTTGAGCTTTAAGCCAACTTTTTCACTCTCCTCTTTCACTTTCATCAAGAGGCTCTTCAGTTCCTCTTCACTTTCTGCCATAAGGGTGGTGTCATCTGCATATCTGAGGTTATTGATATTTCTCCCAGTTCTAATTTTTCTAATTTCTTTGACCAAGCAGGGGTTAAGTCCAAACAGAAAGAAACTGAAAGCAGTGTGCTCACTTACTTTTGTATTTGGTTTTTCCCCATCATTATGCAAAGATGGGCCCAATATAAGCACATGTTGTATAAGGGAAAGTTCTAATGGATCTCTTTTTAAAGTATATCTGAACTATTATTGCAATCGATGTTGCATGTACACATAATTTAGGAGTCAATTGCTCTGTAATTCTTCTTATGATAAATAGTACCCCTCTCCACCTCCATCTTGCAGTGTCAGTTCCTGAGCTTTAGCAGAGGAGGAGGTGTAGATGCCTCATGTGCTACTGTGTTAAGTCTACGCTCGAGTTAGGCAGGTGGTCATGAGTGGAGGGAGCAGCAGATATGAGTGAGTATAGGCTTCCATTTGTAAGCCATTTTCACTCTTCTCTCCTTTAGATCTGAGCTGGTAGAACATGAAAAAGCTGAAGAGACTCAAGATGTACCTGTGCTGGGACCTGATAACTGAGAATATGGTTCACAAAACTCCCTGTGCATCAGTACAACCTGGAGAGCTGTTACTGGGCCCTACTCCAGTGATTCTGACTTAAGAGGTCTTGAGGTAAGGCCCCCAAATTTGCATTTCTTTCTTCCTTTTCTTTTTGAGAAACCAGAGCCATGTTTTTTATTTCTTCATTTCTTGCATCTGAAGTACTCCTTAGTGGCATCGTGTGCCTGAGACTCTTTGCCATAGTCCTTACCGACCACACAGATGCAACCAACCACTTTACTGGGTTTTCCCTCTCAGTCAGTTTAAGAGAATCTACCCATTCCTCTGGGGCTTCCCTGGTGGCTAAGTGGTAAAGAATCCACCTGCCAATGCAGGAGACGTGGGTTTGATCCCTGGGTTGGGAAGATCTCTTGGAGGAGGAAATGGCAACCCATTCCAGTATTCATGCCTGAAAAATCCCATGGACAGAGAAGCCTGGCAGACTCCAGTCCATGGGGTCACAAAAGAGTCGGACACAACTTAATGACTAAACAGCAACAACCACCACCCATTCCCGTAGTTCTTGTTGTCATCAGCCTTAATTGGGTCGATTTGGTGTATAGCACAAAGACCTCCACCAGTTCGTGTGCATGGGGAGAGAAGCCCCAGGCTGGTGGGGAGGGAGTAGCAGCCTCTCCCTTACCTGTGACTGTGAAAGAAATGGATTAGTGTGCTTCCTTTCTCACCTGCACTATCAGACTTCTCACAGGATTTAAATAAGTGCCTTGGAATGCTAAGCAATTTCCAGGAATCTGTGTGCAAATGCTCATATCCCTAAAATTCTAAAGAAAGCCAAGCTGCTGTTCTTTTTCTTAGAGGTAATATTCTGTTTTCAATGTGGAAAAAAGTCAACTGATTTCTTATTGGCAAGTTCAGCTATTTACTATTTCATTAAACATATCATGTTAAGTTTATCTGTAATTTAATTACAAGTTGATTCAGTTCAGTTCAGTCGCTGAGTCATGTCCAACTATTTGTGACCCCACGGACTGAAGCACAGCAGGCCTCCCTTGTGCATCATCAACTCCCAGAGTTTACTCAGACTCATGTCCCTTGAGTCGGTGATACCATCCAGCCATCTCATCCTCTGTCATCCCCTTCTCCTCCTGCCTTCAATCTTTCCCAGCATCAGAGTCTTTTCCAGTGAGTCAGTTCTTTACATCAGGTGGCCAAAGTATTGGAGCTTCAGCTTCAACATCCATCCGTCCTTCCGATGACTATTCAGGAGTGATTTTCTTTAGGATGGACTGGTTGGATCTCCTTGCAGTTCAAGGGACTCTCAAGAGTCTTCTCCAACACCACAGTTCAAAAGCATCAATTCTTCAGTGCTCAGCTTTCTTTATAGTCCAACTCTCACATCCATACATGACTACTGGAAAAACCAAAGCTTTGACTAGACAAACCTTTGTTGACAAAGTAATGTCTCTGCTTTTTAATATGCTGTCTAGTTTCATAACTTTTCTTCCAAGGAGCAAATGTCCTTTAATTTCATGGCTGCAGTCGCCATCTGCAGTGATTTTGGAGCCCCCCAAAATAAAGTCTCTCACTGTTTCCATTGTTTCCTCATCTTTTTGCCATGAAAGTGATGGGACCAGATGCCATGATCTTAGTTTTCTGAATGTTGAGTTTTAAGCCAACTTTTTCACTCTCCTCTTTCACTGTCATCAAGAGGCTCTTTAGTTCCTCTTCACTTTCTGCCATAAGGCTAGTGTCATCTGCATATCTGAGGTTATTGATATTTCTCCTGGCAATCTTGATTCCAGCTTGTGCTTCATCCAGCCTGGCATTTTGCATGATGTACTCTGCATATAAGTTACATAAGCAGGATGATTATATACAGCCTTGACATACTCCTTTCCCTATTTGGAACCAGTCTGTTGCTCCATGTCCAGTTCTAACTATTGCTTCCTGACCTGCATACAGGTTTCTCAAGAGGAAAGTCAGGTGGTCTGGTATTCCCGTCTTGAAGAATTTTCCACAGTTTGTTGTGATCCACACAGTCTAAGGCTTTGGCACAGTCAATAAAGCAGAAGTAGGTGTTTTTCTGAAACTGTCTTGCTTTTTCGATGATCCCATGGATGTTGACAATTTGATCTCTGGTTCCTTTGTCTTTTCTAAATCCAGCTTGAACATCAGGGAGTTCACGGTTCACGTATTGCTGAAGCCTGGCTTGGAGAATTTTGAGCATTACTTTACTAGCATGTGAGATGAGTGCAATTGTGCGGTACTTTGAGCATTCTTTGGCATTGCCTTTCTTTGGGACTGGAATGAAAACTGACCTTTTCCAATCCTGTGGCCACTGCTGAGTTTTCCAAATTTGCTGGCATATTGAGTGCAGCACTTTCACAGCATCATCTTTTAGGATTTGAAATAGCTCAACTGGAATTCCATCACCTCCACTAGCTTTGTTCATAGTGCTGCTTTTGAAGGCCCACTTGACTTCACATTCCAGGATGTTTGGCTCTAGGTTGTTGATCACACCATTGTGATTATCTGGGTTGTGAAGATCTTTTTTGTACAGTTCTTCTGTGTATTCTTTCCACTTCTTCTTAATATCTTCTGCTTCTCTTAGGTCTATACCATTTCTGTCCTTTATTGTGCCCATCTTTTCATGAAATATTCCCTTGGTATCTCTTAATTTTCTTGAAGAGATCTTAGACTTCCCCATTCTATTGTTTTCCTCTATTTCTTTGCACTGATCAGTGGAGAAGGCTTTCTTATCTCTTCTTACTATTCTTTGGAACCTGCATTCAAATGGGTATATCTTTCCTTTTCTCCTTTGCCTTTCCCTTCTCTTCTATTCACAGCAATTTGTAAGGGCACCTCAGACAACCATTTTGCCTTTTTGCATTTCTTTTCCTTGGGGATGATCTTGATCCTTGCATCCTGTACAATGTCACAAACCTCTGTCCATAGTTCTTCAGGCACTCTGTCTATCAGATCTAATCCCTTGAATCTATTTCTCACTTCCACTATATAATCATAAGGGATTTGATTTAGGTCACACCTGAATGGTCTAGTGGTTTTCCCTACTTTCTTCAATTTAAGTCTGAATTTGGCAATAAGGAATTCATGGTCTATGCTACAGTCAAGTCTTTGCATCCAAAGATGCAAATGTGCATCTTTGCATCCAAACATCTTTGCTGCCAAAATGGTGAAGCTCTATACAGTCAGCAAAAACAAGACCAGGAGCTGACTCTGGCACAAGCTGATTAGGAAACATTAAAAAACAAACAAAAAAACAACAAAGAAACAAAGGACCTCCACCAACTTGACATATATAGGCTCATCACAGTTGGATAAAAGCATGCAAAGATGGACTTGGCACTTGTCTAAGGCTTTGGCAGCTTTGTGAGTTCCACGTGCCAGGCCATCATGGCTGACGATGGTCTCAGCACCTCTTGTAAAGCAGGATTAATATCTATTACACCGCCAGCAACAATGCCTTCTTCAGCCATGACGGCAGGTTACGGGTACTTCCTTGGCCATGGCAGTAGATTATGGGTACTGCTCATCTGGAATGCATGTGAGCCTCTGCCTCCACAGTGGTGGTGGGGAGACAGCAAGAATTTTCATTTTAAACAGATTTTAGATGATTCCTAGTTGATGCTGCTGGTTCAAGGACTGCATTTGAGAATCACTAGTATAGGGGGAGAAACATATAAAAAGGGAAAAAAACTGAAGAAGTATGATTTGTTCATCTAGGTCCTTCTTAAAGGTCTGAAAATTGTAACATTAATTCAAATAACCTTTTAAATGAACAAAAAGCACAGTTGTTTATTAAATAGAACTGTTTATCCTTTTTGCTCTTTATATCAAGTGTTTGCAAACATCAGTGTCTATCTGAGAAAGATTTTTAGTTTTATTTATTAAAATTTGTGAATGGGAAGAAAATATGTTTGTTTTCATATGACAGTGAAATTAGTAAACAATGATAGAAGTAGTCTGCAGATTGCTTTCATCTTGTGTTCTCATAGGTGTTTTGGATAAGCTGATTTTTTTTGGCAGTTGAGTATTGGTCACTTATTTTCTTTTTAATTTTATTCGTTTATTCATTTAGTTTTGGCTGCACTGGGTTTTCATTGCTGCTCGAAGGCTTTCTCTAGCTGTGGCGCTCAGGCTTCCTGTTGTGGCGGCCTCTCTTGTTGGCAGAGCACAGGCTCTGGGGCATGCAGGCTTCAGTATGAGTGTGGGTTCAGTAGTTGTGGCACACGGGCCCAGTGCCCTGTGGCATGTGGAATCCTCCCAGATGAGGGGTCAAACCCATGTCCTCTGTGCTTACAGGTGGACTCTCAACCGCTGGACCAGCAGGGAAGTCCAGCCACATTACCGTTTTGCCATTCAATATTTTTGTATCTACTGTGTTTTATCTTTATGTTGTTTTTTTTTTTCCGTGCTTTTACCAAGATATATTGATACTAAGTGAGTTGACCTCAGATGACTTTCTGAAGAATGAAATCTATAATAGCAGTGGGATGATGTATTGGGTTTTTATTTTTAATGATCATCTTAAAAATCAAAATACAGCTCCTGCTGATTGAATGATAAAACTAATTGTATTGTGATTGCTTCCCCTCTGGGAGAGGAAATATCAGTGCAATACTTTCCACAAATGCTGTTTAAAAATATGCTTTTATTTTTTTTTCCTTCCAGTTTTACAGAGATATCATTGACATATAGCACAGTATAAGTTTAAGGTATACAGAGTAATGATTTGATTTACATACATCACGAAGTTATTATCACAATAAGTTTAGTGAACATTCATTATCTCATATAGGCACAAACTTAAAGGAATACAAAAAAAATTTTTTGTGATAAGAACTCTTAAAATTTACTCTTTTAACAATTTTTCTATGTAACATACAGCAGTGTTAATTGTATTTACTATGTTGTGCGGTACAACCCTTGCACTTGTCTTATAACTGAAAATTTGTAACTTTTGCTTACTTCCTACTTTCATCCAGTTCCCCCTCCCCCACCCTCCACCTCTGCTATTCAGAAATCTGATCTCTTTTGTTATGTTTGTTAGTTTTTGAAATATAATTGACCTACAAAAGAGTGTTACTTCCTGTTATGCAACAGAATGGTTAGGTATTTCTACATTTCAAACTCATCACCAAAATAAATCTAATTAGAATGTGTTACCATACAAAGATATTATATAGTTATTGCCTATATTACCCACACTGTACATTTCATACCCATGACTCATTTATTTTGCAACTGAAAATTTGTACCTGAAGAAGACCTTATCTCCCTCAACTATTTCTTTCCTCCTCCTTCTTTCTGGTAAATACCTGATTGTTCTTTGTGTCTGTAATTCTGTTTTATTATATTTGTTTGTTCATTTATCTGATTTTTTTGAGATTCCACATGTAAGTGAAATCATATGGTATATGTCTTTCTCTGTCTGACTTATTTCACTTAGCATAATAGTCTCTAACTGCATCCATGATGACAAAAATGATCAGATTTCATTCTTTGTGGCTGAATAGTCGTCCATTGTAAATATACACACAACCTTTGTTCATTCACCTATTGATGGGCACTTGGGTTTCTTCCATGTTTTGGCTATGTAAATAATGCTGCAGTGAACATAAGGGTTCATGTATTTCCTATATTGCTGGATCATATGATTCTGTTTTTAATTTTTTGAGAAATCTCCATATTGTTTTCCATAATGACTGTACCAATTTACATTTCCACAAAGTTTATAAGGATTCCCTTTTCTCCAAAATCATCACCAACATTTATTATTTGTGGTTTTTTTGATGATAGCTATTCTGACAGGTGTGAGATGATAACTCATTGTGGTTTTAATTTTCATTTCTTGAATGATTAACAGTGTTGAGCATCTTTTCATGTACCTATTGGCCATTTTCATGTCTTCATTAGAAAAACGTCTATTCAGATTTTTTGCCCACTTTTAAACCAGTTTTTTTTTTGATGTTGGGTTGTATGAGATATATATATATATATACATATATATACACACATATATATGTATTAGATATTAATTCTTTGTTGGTCATATCATTTACATACATTTTCTCCCATTCAGTAGGTGGTCTTTTTGTTTTGTTTATGGTTTCCTTTGCTGTGCCAAAGGTTTTAAGTTTAATTAGGACCTATTTGTTTATTTTTGCTTTTGTTTCCTTTGCCTTAGGAAACAGAAACAAAAAAAATTATGATTTACACCAAAGAGGGTTCTGTCTGTGTTTCTTATGGGAACTTTTTTGTCTCAGGTCTTACATTTAAGTCTTTAATCTATTTTGAATTTACTTTTGTGCATGGTATAACAGAGTACTCCAGATTGATTCTTTTCCATGTAGCTTTCCAGTTTTCCCAGTTTATTGAAGAAGCTGTCCTTTTCTCACTGTATATTCTTGCCCACTTTGTCATAGATTAATTGACCATAAATGTGTTGGTTTATTTCTGGGTTCTCGATTCTGTTCCATTAATGTATGTGTCTGTTTTGTGCCAATACCACACTCTTCTGGTGATTGTAGCTTAGTAATGTACTTTGAACTCAGGGAACATGATCCCTCCAGCTTTATTTTTCTTTATCAAGATTATTTTGGCTATTTGGGATTTTTCGTGGTTCCATACAAGTTATAGAATTATTTCTTCCAATTCTGTGAAAAATGCTATTGGTATTTTAGTAGGGGTTGCATTGAATTTGTAGATTGCCTTAGGTAGTATGGTTATTTTACCAATGTTAATTCTTACAACCCATTAACATAGAATATCTTCCCATCTGTCTGTGTCCTCTTCAGTGTCTTTCATCAGTGTCTTATAATTTTTTGAATACAGGTCTTTTATATCCTTTGTTAGATTTATTCCTGTACATTTTATTCTTGTTGATGTTATGGTAAATGAAAATATTGCTTTTAAACAAGGTCTTAAAATACCCTGTGTGCATGTTCGTGCTAGAGTACTGAGAGTACTGGAGAGTATAGTGGAGTGGGTTGCCAGGTCCTCCTCCAGGGGATCTTGTGGCTCCTGTATTGGCAGGAAGGTTCTTTACTACTAGTGCCACCTGGGAAGCCCCTTAAAATACCTTACTATTGATTATAAAACAGTGGGTGGAAAAAACTTTTTTTAAGCCAAAAACTATATATCCTAGTAGTTGCCATCACTATAGAAAGCAACATAGTTATTTCAGTTATTCTGTTATTATCTAAAACCAGAATCAACAAACTAGAGGACCAAATCTATTTCACCAACTATTTTTGTAAATAAAATGTTATTGCAGTACAGGTAAGCTCATTCATTATAGTAGTGTCTTTGGCTCCTTTTACACTATAGCCGCAGAGTTGATTAGTTGTGACAGAACCCATGGGTTTCCCAGGAGAACATGGCAACCCACTCCAGTATTCTTGCCCAGAGAATCCCCATGGACAGAGAAGCCTGGCAGGCTACAGTCTATAGGGTTGCAGAGTCGGACACGACTGAAGTGACTTTAGCACACACACATGACAGAACCCATGTGACCTATGAAGCCTAAAATGTTTATTATCTGAACCTTTACAGAAAAAGTTTACCAACTCCTGGCCTCCCATGTAGTATTTATGATGGCAATTTTTGATTTGTTAAGGTAGAGTTGATCTTTTGAAAATGCCAAAAATTCATTTGAAAAAAAGAAAGGTTAATAATTTGAGTGATCACACGTTCTGATGCCATTTTGTCCAAAATAAAATGTGAATGTATTTAAACTATATTTTAATGATTTTACTAGGACAACCTACTGAATGGGAGAAAATATTTGTAAATGATATCACTAACAAAGAATTAATATCTAATACATATATATGTGTGTGTGTATATACACACACACATATATATATATCTCATACAACTCAACATCAAAAAGCAACAACAACAACCTGGTTTAATGGCCATAGAATTCATAAGGATTTCATCATAAATGAAATTTAATGATTTCATTTATAAGTAGGCTCTGAAGAACCAAAGTGGAATTCCCAGAATGTCTGAGCATTATTGAAATAAACATATACAGAATTATCCTTTTAAATTAAAAATTAGTTAGCGACTGAGCGACTTCACTCTCACTTTTCACTTTCATGCATTGGAGAAGGAAATGACAACCCACTCCAGTGTTCTTGCCTGGAGAATCCCAGGCATGGGGGAGCCTGGTGGGCTGCCGTCTATGGAGTCGCACAGAGTTGGACACAACTGAAGTGACTTAGCAGCAGCAGCAGCTTATCTTTATTGCCTATTCTGCCTTCTTTTTAAAAAAATCAATCTTGGATAAAAATGTCTACATGATTCCAAAATAACTGAACAAATAACTTGCACAGTATCTAGGGTACAAAAGATGTTGTATGATGGAACTTTTTATTTTACAGATAAGGTGTACTGGTGTAAACATATAACTCTAAATTTAATTGAACCATCTGAGCAACTTTAATAAACAGTCCACAGTTTAATAAACAGTTCACAGACTCTTCTGTGAAGAAAGTCACATTATAAGTGCTCAGACTACATAAATACGTTGGCTAACCTTTGGCCAATGAGCAAAGTGAAAAATAAAAATTGACCCCTAGAGAAATTTGTGTCATCTTACTAGTGCTATTACTAAGCTTGCATTTCCCCACAACTTTCTATTCTGAAAAATTTCAAATCTATGGAAAAGTTGTAAGAATAACAAGACTCCTATACTCTTTTTCTTGATCATCAATTGTTAATATTTTGTCAAATTTGCTTCTCTCTCTCCTTTCCTTCCTTCTTCCCTCCCTTCTTTCCTTCCTTTTTTTTTTGCTGAATCATTTGAAAATAAGATGTAGACATAACATTTTACCCTTAAATACTTTAGCATACATAACCTGAGAATATAACCTTATGGTTATTTCAAAAAGTTTCCGTGAATTTCCAAGTGATTATGTTTTTTCTTGTGTTGTTATTTTTGTGGATGATGGTACCATTTTACATTTTATGTATGTATGTGTGAACATATATTTTATTATTCTTGAGTAAGTACCTTGAAGTGGAATTGCTGGATCTCATGAAAAGTGTTTGTTTAACTTCATAAAAAAAATCTCCATACTTTTAAAGAGTAATTGTCATTTTGGCATTTCCATAATCATAATCAATGGTTCAATTGCTCTGTATCCTCACGAATACTTGATTTTGCGAGTCTTGCATTTTAACCATTCTAGTGTGTCTCTTGTGGTATTACATTATGACAGTTTGCATTTGCCTTATGACTAAGCATGTTGAATTATTTTCATATTGCATTTATAGATAATTTGGGGGGGCAGATACAGTGTCTAAATATTTTGCACATTAAAAAAGTAAGCTTTTAATTTTAGAGTGATTTTAGATTTACCAAAAAATTTCAAGATTGTACAGAGAGTTCCCATATACTCTATACCCAGTTTCCTCTGTTACTAACATCTTATATTAACATGGTAATATTTATTACAATTAATGAATCAGTATTTCTACATTATTATTAATTAATGTACATGCTTTATTCATATTTCCTTAAGTGTTGCCTAATGTCTTCTTTCTGTTTCAGAATCTGATCTAGGATATCAGATTACATTTAGCCATCGTGTCCTTTAGCCTGTTCTAGGCTATGACAGTTTCTCAGACTTTCTTTGTTTTTGATGACCTTAATAATTTTGAAGAGTACTCATTAAGTATTTTTAGAATGTGGAATGTCCCTGCATTGGGATTTGTCTGTTATTTTTCTTTGGTTATGCTGGTATTATGGCTTGGGGCAGGAAACTGTAGAGTTTAAAGTGACATTTTTATCACATCATAACAAAGATACATACTATCACATGACTAATCCCTGTTGATGTTGACCTTAATAACCTGGCGGAGGTAATGTTTGTCAGGTTTGTTATACTTTTTTCTCAAAATGTATTTTGTATTTTTTCATTTTTGTGCATTTCCAAGACAATGTGTTTCTAGAAAATAAGAGCTGATCATAATACTCCCAATATAAGATAGTTTTGCTAAGTTAGTCTTCGATGTTTTGCTAATATAAAATAGTTTTGCTAAGTTAGTCTTCGATGCTCTCCAACTTCCTTTTCCTCTAACAAGTAAAACAAGCTGTAACAGTGGCCACAACATAGTCTATGTCCTCAAGAAACTCATTTTTCAGGGAGTGGCTAGAGAAGTAAAGAGATCATTGCAACGATGGGACTGCCATGTGCTATAATAGAGGAAATTTCAGGATGCCATGTGTCACTGATGTAACAAGAGAAGGCTTTATGGAGGAAATTACTTCTAAGCAGAAACCTGAGCGAGGAGGAATTAGCCAGATAAAGCTGGAGAGAGGATGATGAACAGTTACAGGTAAAAAAGGTGGTTTCTACAGAACAGCAAGTGACAAAGAACACTGTGTGTATAGGTCATTTAGGTAGTTTATGAGGACTAAAGGCCAAGACAGACTGACTAGTGACAGTGTTGGTTGGAGAGTAAGAAGAGTCCAGAACACAAATACTTAACAAATCACATCAAAGGGTTTAAGTAGTTATCTCTCAGGGTGGGCAGTGGGAAGAGGTAGTACTGTCTCCACTGTCCTGCAACGTACAGAATTTGCTTTCTAATGTAATCATGGCCAAACATTTAAAAATTGGACTAGTGTTACATGAATTTCCTTTCTGGATAGTAAGGGAAGGAGGTAGTAAATTTGATGAAAATTATTTGTTATATAATTTTTTTCTAATAGGGTTGAGAACCACTAGTATAGACTATGTCAAAGGCAATGAAGAATCCCTGAAAGGGTTTAAAAGGGGAATGACATGATCAGATGTACATTTGGGGAAGATCATTCTGACTATAATGTGGAGAACAGATTGGAAGGAGCCATCCTGGCAGAATATGGACCAGTTGGATGGTAATTTTGGTAATCCAGGTAGTAGACAATGGTGGTGTAAAATAAGGTATTGGTCATGGAGATAGAACATAATGGTATCCTCCCCTGGATTCTCTAAACAGCTTTACTTTTGCCATTATATTCATTTTCAGGACCAAAATAGCATTTGAAATTTCAGGTATTTTTAAAAATAATGAAGAAATATTTTGCAGCAGGCCAATTACCAGGTTTCTCGAATTATATCAATAGTGTAATAATTTAGAGTCAGACTCTGGTTAAGAAGTCTGAGTCCTCTCTTTGACACTGAACAGCCCTAGCTTTGGGAAAATTTGGCTAGTTTTTCTAGGCCTCAGTTTCTTCATCAGCAAAATGGGAATATTAATTGTGTTTGCCATGTTGTAATTCCATGAGCATCAGTATTTACTTCACCTACTTATTAGACCAGCCTTGACTCTAGCTAAAAGGAGTTTCAGAGGCACATCACATAATTATCTTTCAAGTAGTGGTTTTGGACTTATCTCAACTATCTACATGCTCACATTTTGTTTCATATTGGGATAAATTTCAGACAATTCTAGGGTTGGAATTTCTGATTATGATTAGCAGCCATGGAAGAGAGTGAAACTTACCTGTTGGCACCAGGCTTTAACTCAATGCTTTTATAATTTGTTATCATTCTTTAGGGGCATGAAGTATCTTCAAAGGACTTGTGAATGAGGAAATAAAATAGTCCTCTGAGAATAAATTGTAGGATCATGGGAGAAAAATATATAATTACCTGAAAGGGACAGACTTGGGCCAGCTAAAATGTCAGTAACCTAATTGAAGATATTTTAATATGCCCTAAAGATATCAGTCTAAAAAGGATTGATTGACATTCAGTTCCTAGATTTAAAAAAAACACACACATAGGCAAAACTGGCAGTATCCATCCAACTCAGATTAGGAAAGGAAATCGTAGCTTGCATGCTTCTGATTCTGATTAGAGGTGAATGCAAGGTTTACAGGGCTTCTCAGGTGGCACTGGTGGTAAAGAACCCACCTGCTGATGCAGAGACACAAGAGACGCGGGTTCGATCCCTGAGTCAGGAAACCTGGAGGAGGTCATGGCAACCCATTCGAGTATTCTTGCCTGGAGAATCCCGTGAACAGAGAAGCCTAGTGGGCTACAGTCCATAGGGTCGAGAAGAATCGGACGTGAACGAAGTGACGTTTTGTAAGGCTTTGCAAGTTGTCATTATTAGGTTTTGTAGGTTGTCATTATTTCTTTTCTTCCTTTTCCTTGGAAATAGGAGGCTTTATTTTTCAATGAGCACTAAGTTACCCAGAATAAGGATGGTACTTCCAGCTTCCTTTGAAACTATGTGTGGCTCTATGACCAATTGTTTGTCTATGAGATGCATGCCGACATGGTGTGTGCAACTTTCAGAAGTTTCCATAAGAAAAGGGAATGCTTTCTTTTACCCTTACTTTTTCCTTCTTCCTGCTGGTTAGAATATATATGTGATGGCTGGAGATTAAGCAGCTATCTTGAGCTATCATGAAGTTGAAACCATGTGTTGAGTATGGAGAGCAGCAAGATAGTGGAAGCCTGGGTACTTGGTAATGGTGGATCTGCTTTATCAGTCTTCGACTATTTAATCAGGACTTCATTTTTGTGAGAGGTCATAACTTGTTCAAGTCTACTTTGTTCAACCTACTTATATGTGGGGATTTCTACCTCTCAGAGCTGAATGTAATCTTAATTACTGCCTCAGAGTCAGTATTAGTTTCCTTTTGCTGAATGAATTACTACAACCTAATAGATTAATATTAAAACTCAACTTTCAAAAAAAGCTAAGATCATGGCATCCGGTCCTATCACTTCGTGACTGGGAAAACAGATGGGGAAACAATGGAAACAGTGTCAGACTTTATTTTTTTGGGCTCCCAAATCACTGCAGATGGTGACTGTAGCCATGAAGTTAAAAGACGCTTGCTGCTTGGAAGAAAAGCTATGACAAACCTAGACAGCATTATCACAAAGCAGAGACATTACTGACAAAAGTCTGTCTAGTCAAAGCTATAGTTTTTCCAGTAGTCATGTATGGATTTGAGAATTGGACTATAAAGAAAGCTGAGCACCAAAGAATTGATGCTTTTGAACTGTGGTGCTGGAGAAGACTCTTGAGAGTCCCTTGGACTGCAAGGAGAACCAGCCAGTCCATCCTAAAGATCAGTCCTGAATATTCATTGGAAGGACAGATGCTAAAGCTGAAGCTCCAATACTTTGGCCACCTGATGTGAAGCACTGACTCACTGGAAAAGACCCTGATGCTGGGAAATAGTGAAGGCAGGGGGAGAAGGGGACAACAGAGGATGAGATGCTTGGATGGTATCACCAACTCTATGGATATGAGTTTGAGCAAGCTCTGGGAGTTGGTGATGAACAGGGAAGCCTGGTGTGCTGCAGTCCACGGGATCGCAAAGAGTTGGACACGACTGAGTGGCTGAACTGAAGTAAATAGCTTAATATAATGCACATGTGTTCTATTATAGTTCTGGAGATCAGGAATCTAAAATGCATCTCATTAAGCTAAGATCAAAGTGTCAGCAGTGCTGCATTCCTTCTTGGAGGCTTTAAGGGGAAATCCACTTCCTTGCCTTTGTAAGCTTCTTGAGGCTGCCTGTTTTCTTCAGCTTATAGCCCCCTGCTGGCATCACTCCAACCTCTTGTTCCCATCATTACACCCCTTCCTACTGCCTTTGACCTTCTTTTCTTTCTCTCATAAGGAAGCTTGTAATTATACTGGGCCTATCTCAGTAATCTGATAGCTCAGTTTGTTAAGAATTTGCCTGCAGTTTAGAAGACCCCAGTTTGATTTCTGGGTCGGGAAGATTCCCTGGAAAAGGAATAGGCTACCCACTCCAGTATTTTTGGGCTTCCCTGATGGCTCAGCTGGTAAAGAATCTGCCTACAATGTGAGAGACCTGGATTTGATCCTCAATTTGGGAAGATCCCCTGGAGAAGGTAAAGGCTACCCCCTCCAGTCTTCTGGCCTGGAGATTTCCATGGACTGTTTAGTCCATGGGGTAGCAGAGTCGGACTGGACTGAGCAACTTTCACACTTCACCAACTCAAGGGGTAATCAAGGGATGATCTTCCCATCTCAAGATCCTTCATGTAATCACACCTGCAAAGTCCTTTTGCTGCAAAAGGTAACATATTCACATGTTCTGAGTGTTAAGATGTAGACATCTTTGGGGCCTTTATTCTGTCTGCCACATTCTTTTAGTTTGGTTCCATATGTTCATCTTGGAGAAGGAAATGGCAACCATTCCAGTATTCTTGTCTGGGAAATCCCATGGGCAGAGAAACCTGGCAGGCTACAGTCCCTGGGGTGACAAGAGTCGGGCACAACCGAATGACTGAACACACACACACACACACACACACACACATTCATCTCTCTATTCTTATTACTGAGTAGTATTCTGACTATGATTTGATTTCCCAGGTAGGCAGTCTCTAGGGAGAAAATATACAGATCATACAGACACTGAAGTTTCTGTCCCTATGCAGAGATTTCCCGTGGCAAATTAGTAAAGTACTTCCTTAGTATGAATTCTCTTTGCCTTGACTTCAAGGAATCAATGAGAACATGCTGGTCCATGTGAGAAGTTAATTTCTCACTGCAAATGAATAAACTGGCATTTGAATATCTACTTCTGTCTCTGCATGGGTCAGCCTCTTGGGGCTCGTACCTAGGGCATTGCAAGGAGTGAGTTTCTGGGCCAGATCCTGAAAAGTGGCTGGATCTAATTGTGGTGTTTGAATCAATCCTGCCCAGCTCCTGCTGCCTTTCTGGATGACCCCTGACCATTTCCCTTTAAGTTCCTTCTCCACTGATTTCTAGATCATTAACTTGAAAGGAGTTAGTCAAAGGTGTGTGAAGTAATGTTGTCCTTAAATAATGTTTTGTAATGTAGGAAAAAAATTAGAAAATATTTTAATGGACATTAGGATTTTTTTTTTAATACTATTATTAGCTAATACCTGGGTTTGGGTGGACTCTGGGAGTTGGTGGTAGACAGGGAGGCCTGGCATGCTGCGGTTCATGGGGTCGCAAAGAGTCGGACACGACTGAGTGACTGAACTGAACTGAACTGAGCTAATATCTCTGACAATGTGACAATAAATAAAACATACTTTTAGTTAAGTAGTAAATGAATAAAGCAATGGAAAATTGAAATCCATTAAACAAATGAATTCTACTGTAACATTTTAAAGAAAAATGGTTATCAGTGATCATATCAGCAGATAAGATATGGTAAATACCAATTAATGAAAGATTGTTTCAACATATGGTAAATATCAATCAACAAAAGATTCTTTCAAGAATATGAAGGTGACTTAGAACTAGCAAATTCTTTTCACTCAGTGCATTGAATAGATTGGGGTAAGCATTGCCTAAGAGTGTAACAATCTCTAAAATTTTCTCTCCCACACAGTGAAATGCCTATAATTTAATATTCAGTGTTATCAACACTTTCCCTTACATAATAAAGAAATTAAAGGATAAATTAGGAAAAACAAGTTGGATTTATTGAGACAACTCCAGATCACCACTTCCTGGAAGGTGGGAGGACAGATTTATTCTTATCTCTGAGCCTCCTGATTTAAACATTTGTTCTGTGTCCTTGGCCTGGAATGCCCTTCTTGTTGGTCTAGTAAGCACTTCTTCATTCTCTAAGATTCACATTAAATATCACTGTCTCTGTGAAGTCTTCCTTGAGTCTAAGGGGAAGTTAACCCTTACCATCTTCCGTGCTACCACTGTGTACTCTGTACTTTTGATAGATATGTTTTCCTTTCTACTATCTGTGAAATTCTTGAGAGAAGGAATATATACATACATATATACATACATATATATGTATGTATACAGTTATTTATTTATTTTACTTAATATTGCACTTACTATAATACTATATTAGGCACTCTTCCAAGCGCTGCATAAATATCCAATCATTTAATCCCCATTAGTTATAAGGAACTGGCTCAGTGGTTATGGAGGCTGAGAAGAAGGCCTATAGGGGGATTGAGAAGTCCCAGGATCTGTGGTCAGCAAGCTGGAGAACTAGCAGAGCCAGTAGTATAGTTCCAGTCTAAGTCTTAAAGCCAGAATAATGTTTGACCAAATGTCTGGGCACCCTGTGACCCAATCAAATTGACAGCTAGAATGAGCCATCTCAGATGTGTAACAGAGAAGGACTCACTGAGGAAGGAACATCTGAGGGAAGGAGGTGAGTGAGTGAGTCATGTCTGGGGGAAGAACATCCCAGGAACAGTAAGTGCAAAGGTCTTGAGGTGCCTAGAAGGTTTAAGGAACAGCAAAGGGTAGGGAGACTCCTACTAGAATGGACGAGGTGGAGGATAAGGAAATAGGGGACAAAGTTGGAAAAGAAATGAGCCAAGGGCAGAATGTGAAGAGCTTTGAAGGAATTTGAGGAGTTGAGCTTTTACTAAAAATGTCATTGGAAAGTTTCTGAGCAGAAAGGTGACCTTCTCTGGTTTATGTTTTATCAGCATCACTCTGACTTGTGTGTTGAGAAGTCTGAACGGTGTCAGAATGGAAGGTAGAAGACTAGGCTCCTCCACTAACTTAGGTGAGACACAGCAGTGATTATGATAGTGGAATGATGGGAAGTGGTCAGATTCTGCACATATGTTGACAGTTGAATTGACATATCAAATGTGGGGAATGAGAGCAAGAAAGGCATCAGGGATGACTTCTAGGTTTTGGCTTGAGCATCTGGGGAAAAGTAGAAGAGGCACAGGGTTTGGCAGTAGGGAGGTAGTGAGAGGAGGTCAGGAGTTCAGTTTTGGACTTGTTGAATTGAGATGTCTATTAGTCATCAAAGTGGAGGTTTAAGGAGGCTTCTGGATATGTGAGTCTAGTGCAGGGGAGAAATGTAGGCTGGACAACACATATATTGGGTGGTATTTAAAGCCATGAGACTAGATGAGATCACCTAATAAGTGAGTGAAGAAGATGAAGAGGAAAGGTTCGAGGACTGAATTTTGGAATACTCCAAGTTTTGGAAGTCAGAGTGTTGGAAGAGAACCTAACAAAGAAGACTGAGGAGGAACCAGAGATATAGGTAGAAGACCAGATATGTCTCCTTCTATAAACCAAGTGGAAAAGTGGTTCAAGGAGGAGAGAGTGATTGTATTCTGCTAACCAATCAAGTAAGAGGAAGACTGAATATTTAGCCTTTGGATATAGCAACAGGGAGGTTGAAGTGATCTTGATAAGAGCAATTTAGTTGGAGTGGATTTGATAAATACTGACTGTATTAGGTTTAAGAGAGTCTGGGAAGGGAGATTTGGAGGTAGTAGAGATGGTAACTATAGACAACCTCCAGAAAAGAAAAAAAATGGGAGTAGTAAATGGAAGAAGTGGGGTCAAAACAGGGTTTTTCAGAGGTGAGAGAAATAATGTCCATAACTGATGGAAAAGATCTAGTGAAAAGGGAAGAATTGAGAACAGAATTGCTGGAGTGAGTCCTTGAGGAGGTGACAGTAAGTGGGCATCTAGTCTACAAGTATAGCAACTGGTCTTTTGTAGGGGCATGAAGTTTTCATTTATAGCCATAAGAAAGAAACCCAGGACTTGGGCACTCATGCAGTTGGTGGGTGTTTGTGGGAGCTCTCTTCTGACTCATTCTACTTCCTCAGTGAAATAGGAAGCGAGGCCATCAACGGGGAATGAGAATAGGTGGTGAGTAGGTGTTTGAGGTTTGAGGACAGAGGTGAAGGTATGTAATACCACCAGAGAAAGAGGGATAATAGAAGGACTTGGGAAATATAGTATGATTGCTGGCCTACTCAAGGTTTATGATAATAAATTTAAACTGAAATCTCTGCATGGTTTGGTCCTTCACCAGGCACATTTAGCTTGCACAGGTGTAAGCATGGACTACAGGGAATATTGCCTTTAAGAAGGATCATTGTCCAATCAAGTGAGTTTCTCAAAGTGTTGAGGGGCAAAGAAACTAAGGGTACTTGCAATGTATAATAGGAGAAATTCAGCTGAGAAGGGAAACAAGTGAATGTATACATGAATGAGGACTTCTGTGGTGGCTTAGACAGTAAAGAATCTACCTGAAGTCCAGGAGATCCGGGTTCAATCCCATGGTTGGAAAGAACCCCTGGAGAATGGCCGCCCACTCCAGTATTTTTACCTGGAGCATTCCATGGACAGAGGAGCCTGGTGGGCTACAGTCCATGGGGTCGCTAAGAGTCGGACACGACTGAGCAACTAACACCTAGGCTTATACATGAATGAATGTTTTCCTTAGTTGCAACACATTTTTTCCTCTCTCATTCATTGATTCAAAACCTCTTTCTTCTTAATGGCCGATGTAAGAATTGTATCACCCAGAAAGCATGCTGTGCTTAAACAGATTCTTGAATGAGCATGATTTAAGAGGGGGCAAATGTTTTATCATGGGTCTTGGTGTAGCAGAATTTTGCTGTTTAAGTTTTCCCTTAGGTAATTTAGAATTTTTATTTCATTCAAATTTTAGCTTGTTCTGGCAGGAAAACACTGACCTCTGCTAAATGCTAGAGTGTGGCTCAGAGAAGTTTGCACAAGCATTCTTTTTTTTTTTTTTTGACTGGGCCAGATCTCAGTATCTTTCTGAGTATTTGGTGAATGATATTTTGATTGATCCTTATTAGGGGTATGTGTCCAGGGGCATGAGGGTGAAGGGACTCTTATTCCCTTTGGGTCCCTGTTTGGCTTCAATTTTGTATTCAGCAGGCAGAACAAGAGACAACCTTTGTTTACAATACAGAGTCTCCTTTAACCCAAGGTAAGGGTCAGAGAGTACCAAGAAAAAGGTACAAGGCCAACCAATGCACCACCCTGACACATCCTCAGTTCTGCCTTCCTAAGTTTTACATATGACACAAAATAAAGGCTCTTTCTGCTTCACTCTATATAACCATCAGTCCATGCATAGCATGGCCACTCCCTAGCATGACTCTGTGGTCAGGAAACTTGGTGATAGTGGAGTGTGTATGTATGTGGGTACTATTTTAAAACTAGTGTCCTAAAAATAGTTGTGTACAAATAGAAAATGCATGCTGGTTGAGCTCAGGCTTGTTAAGCCCTGGAACTCAGTCTGGGAGTATGGCAAGTATATCGTATTCTGTTACGTAGAACCCGTAACCAAGGGAGAATCTAAAGGAATCTAATACAGAGACACTCCTGCAGAGACCACTAGTTCTCAACAGGGGCAGTACCACCTTTTAGGATGTGTTATAGGAACTATGGGTACATTTTTGGTTATTACAATGATTGAAGGCATGCTAACTGGTATTTGGTGGCTGAGGGCCAGGATTGACAGATGTTTGGAAGAGTTCCATAGGACATAGAAATTGTCCCACCCTACTATCAAATGTCCTTTAAGGTACTGATGTGGGTGAAAACCTATTTATAATTATCTGAACATAACCCTAACTCTAGTTTTATTTTTCTTTTGTATCACAGTTGAAGCATTATGTCAATTAAAATGAGTTGTTTTTTTTTTGTTCCTGTATGTTAGTAGATTATACTATCTATGAATTCCCTTTCAGGATAATGAAGGGATGTTTCATTATAAAAAGGGGATAGTGGGTCTGATATAGTTGAAAACTACTCTTCTAGATATTTGCTTGTGCCTTATTCTTTCCATGCCAGATTGACAAATTATCTATAATCTCATTCAGTTTTATTCACAGGAAGTAAGGAGGCATCAATCAGGAGCCCATATTTAAGTCCTAAAGTCAGAAGAGTCTCAGGTGGAGGCTGCCTGTGAGTCCTCCCTTCTTTCCCCATATTTGGAAGAAATGAAGACAGGAACAGTCCTAATTTTTTGTAGAAAAAGAAATCACAGTGAAAATGTGTGTAAGGATGGGGTGGTCTGGGGCTAGACATCATGTTAGGTGGGAATCCCCACCTGGGCAGAGATAACGTCTTCTCTGTCTCTTAGTCCTCCGCCTGCAAACTCTCCTCCACCATAGCTGTCCACACACAAGTGGTTCCTTTCCCTAGAAATGTAACTTCTACATTTCTGCATGTCCCAATTACTCGATAAACACTGCAAACAGACTTCGTTTCTTCTCAAGATATGTGTTGGACGGTAAAAGGTTTACACCAAAACATGCTGTCCACCAAGCTCCAGACATTCCACTTGAGTGAAAGTGCCAAGTGAAAGGTTTGGAAAGATCTTCAAAAGGAAATGCAGAGAGGCAAAGGATTCATTAATCAGGACCCTGCAATTACGAGGATCCAAGGCCTTTTCCCATCATCAGGGTGAAGCAGCTGCAAATATCACAGTGGGGAGGAACAGTACTGACACTGTGATATTATATGCTTAAAATGGAAATGGTTAAGTTATTTATGTTTTAAAAGAGGGAAGCAGACTGATTAAAAGGAAGATGTTAGGGACCAACCAAAGAGAAGATTGATATTCAAAGGATACTTGCTGCTGTTGAGCATAATGTGAAATTTAGGCATGTAAAAGGATTAACTGAGAAATGAATGTCTCCTGACTGGGCCTGTGTCTCTCAGGAATTCACGCAGGACTTCTTACAGTAGTGTTGTGGACTGGACAAAATGTTTGCTGAGTTTGGTTGAGGTATCAGAGAGGAAGGGCTTAGTGGAGAGAAGTGATTGAGAGCGCATGGTTGAGAGCACTGCCAGCTCATGGGTATACAACCTGTGCAGTCACACAGGGCCCTGTGATTATTAATGCTTTTTGAATGGAGCCCCCCCACATTTCCATTTTGTACTAGGCTTTTCGAATTATGCAGCTAGTCCCGATCAAAAGAATGAATATCTGAGTCAGAGAGATCTGGGTTCAAATCCAAGCTCTACCACTGGTTAAGAGTATGGTCTTGGGCCCCTTATTTAACCTCTCATCTGTAAAATAGGAACCACCATAGTATCTATCTCATAGGGCTGTTCCAATGACTACAAGAAATCGCATAACAATATTTAGTAAATATTATTAATCTTATTATTAATGACAAAAATTTAGATGGCATGGTAAAGGCACCAAGACACAGTCATCGCTAGAGTAGAATTGTTTTCGAAACTCTTTTTTGTAACACACTTCTGCTCTGGATGAGTAGATTGACATTGCCATCCTTGTGGCAGGACAGCCCAAGATAATTTTCTTAATTGCAGGCTTCACTGACACATTTTGTGCCATAACCAAAGGAGAGTAGGTGTTATTTCAAATCTGTGAATCATCCCATATACTCATGCCTCACATATTTCTTATAGATTTAAAAGAGCTGAACTCTAACCAAGATAATGGAGACATTATTTTAGAATGTAGAAATATGCCCATATAAAGGCAACTTGCTATTGAGAAAACTTCCTTCTCTGTGTGGGCCTGCCAAGTCATTTTATTTGCCTTTCAGTTATTTTAGGCAATATTCCCAAACAAAGAAGGTGCAAATCAAAAATATCACCAGGCCCATTTTGCTAGGACTACATACTAATTATCACCTTGTCATGAGCACATTGATTGTATTGTATTAGAATATGGTTTGGGCTAAGTGAGGAATGAAATGTGGAAATAAGCCTGAGTAGATGTGTTTTCTTCCATTTTTACTGAATACCCCCTATTAGCAAGGAACTATCCTTGCTTATTACTATAATTAAAAGTAGTCCTTGGCAGTCCTTTAAAAATTATTTCTGAAGTTGAGAACAAATTTTTTAAATATGAAATGGATTTCTTTAAAAAGACTTTAATATATGAAATATGTCATGACCATTCTACTTAGTAGAAATACCTCAGCTACCATACCATGATAAGGAACTCTCCCTGCAAGAATTGAGTCATAGTTCTAGAAGGACACTCTTCAGTCGTTAGGAAGACAAAATTGCTCCTGTGATGTGGAAAGTGAGTTCTTTTCTTTTCAATGAAGGCTCATCCATAGTTGCTTATGAAGGTAAACTTGGACTTCTACCTCTTTCTAAACAGTTAACCTTGGGGTTCACTCCATCATTAAATATCTGATAAATACAGAGTTGTAAATTTAGGAATGACTCTCCCTAATTTTATTTTCTTTCATTTCTTTGGGCCATTGCCTCACAACTTTCAGGATCTTAGTTCCCCAAGCAGACCTTGAACCTGTGCCCTCAGCAGTTCTAACCACTGCACCACTAGGGAATTCCCTCTCCCTAATTTTATATCTCGCTTTAAAAAAACTTTTTGTGATAGTAAAACCTATATAACAAAGTTTACCATTGCAACCATTTTTTTTTTTTTTTTTGGCTGTGCTGAGTATTAGTTGAAGCATGTAGGATCTAGTTCCCCGACCAGGGATCGAACCTGGGCCCACCCTGTTTGGGGAGCACAGAGTCTTAGCTTCTAGACCACTAGGGAAGTCCCACCATTGCAACCATTTTTAAGTGTATAGTCCAGTATCATTAAGTGTATTCACATATCTTTCTTTTTTAAAAAAGAGGTCTTTAGCTTAAATCTGCACGTGTGTGTGTGTGCTCAGTCATGGATGACTCTTAGCTTGCCACCCCCACAGACGGTAGCCCACCAGGCTCCTCTGTCCATGGAATTTTCCAGGCAAGAATACTGGAGTATAATACCATTTCCTTCTCCAGAGGATCTTCCAGACCCAAGGATCGACCCCACGTCTCTTGTGTTTCTTCTATTGGCAGGAAGATTCTTTACCACTGCACTACCTGGGAAGCCCTGTAAGTCTGCATAATTGTTGCCAAATCTCTGTAAATAATTAGTATAGACACTGACAAGGAAGTGACAGACTTGCCCATGGCGTTTTCAGGAAGTGCACCTTTGTGGCTTGTGAGAGAGCACCCCATACCAGGCAAGAGTGGGTGCACCTCAGGGCTCAGCAAGAAGCGAGAGGGAAACAGGACAGAGGTTTTCTTGAGATTCTGCATGTGTCACTCTTTGTCCTGGGATAGGTTAGAAATAATGAGCTGATTAGTGCCATCCGCACGCTAAGTCGCTTCAGTCTTATATGACTCTTTGCAACCCAATGGGCTGTAGCCTGCCAGGCTTCTCTGTCCATGGGGATTCTCCAGGCAAGAATACTGGAGTGGATTGCCATGCCCTCCTCCAGGGGAGTTTCCCAACCCAGGGATTGAAACTTTGTGTCTTATGTCTCCTTCTTGGCAGATGGGTTCTTTAACATTAGCACCACCTGAAAGCCCAGTCTTCTGTAAATCCTTCTAACAAAGATTGCCTCCCCTCCTCAGACACTTCCCTTAATCAGTTATTTCTATTTCTTCCCTGTTTTATTCTTTTCATCTATTGGTTTTTTATAGCTAGCTAACTGTCTCCTATTTTAATAAAACATAGAAACCAATCCAACCAAACAAAACCCTCTCTTATCAAAATATTCCCTTGATTGCCTTATATTCTACCTTTTTGTGTGTGTCTTCTTTTTAATGTAGTTAAAATTTTTCCTTCAAAGCTACACAAGCCAACATGGAAATGGTTTAAAGTGTCAGATTGTGTTCTAAGGCTTTTGACAACAAACAGTCCCTGCCCCTATGCTGCTTCTTACTCCCCAGGAGCAATGATTTACTTTCTACTTTTAACAATATATTAAAAAAAAATTCATCTCCACAACTCAGAATAACATGCTTGTTCAGATCTTTCCATCTTTGACCATTGGGAGCTCTTTAAGATTGGTTCCAGTGTCCTTTTTGTTGTCTGAGCCCTTCCTTCCTTTCTGGCACTAGACTTATCCTCTCCAAACTTCTTATATCTTCCCCGCCTGCACCCTAGAATCAGCCATTACTCCGAGAAGGCCTGGCTCCTTCTATTGGAAAATGGTGTTTAGAAACCAAGGTCCTGGCACAGGTGTGTGCTCACTGCTATTGGGGAAACACTTCTAGGCTTTCTCAGTGGACAGAGCTAGGAAATATATATACATATTCCCATGTATACACACATTATGTATAATTATCTATTTCTCTACTATCTATCTACTCAAAGTACATAAATTAGGCATGAGTTTATACTGATATCCCCAACTCTAACTTATTATCACTTAGTCTAGCCTCTCCCTTGTTTATTTTTAACTTTTTCCTTTAACTGTGAGGAACTTGGTTCCAATTATCTATTTGTTATCACTTGTTCAACTCTAGTATAGATGTAAAGTACTTTCAGAATTCTTATCTGGTATTCCTGTAAGAAACTAATTTGCAGACTAGAGTACAGTGTTTTATACACAGTCCTTTTTATCTTTAGTTTTAGAGTATCTAGTCTAAATACTATTTTCCAAAATTACTTTAGGTCAGCTCTTCCCCTACCCCTTTCAAAAAGGTTATGTCATGCATCTATAATAGAGTTAGATTCATTTCTCTAGTCTGTATTGCATACTAGCCTCCTCTAACATCCTAGTTAATTTTTTAAATTTGCATTTGTTAAAGTCCACACTTGGTAATGCATAGTTCTATGGGTTTTGAAAAATGCATAGTCACATATATACACTACCTCAGAGCCATACAGCACAATCCTATGACTCTAAAAATGGCCTAATCTCTAATTTGACTTTGGATTGCTTTTATCAAATTGCTTTAAAGAGCTGTGCAATACTGTATCACAATTATGAGCTACCCTCAACAGGGGCTGTAGAGAGACTTCTGACATAGCCAACTGTAAATGACTAGAGGGGCAGGTTAGAAGATCAGATTTACTGGGGGATTGATGGAAGCAGGTGGTACCTGGGGACAAGTTAAATTGTAGGGGAAAGCAGAGAGAACAATTAACTGGGCAGGTCTGTTTCTATGGAGGGCTTCAGTCAGAGGGTGAATGGGCTTATTATTAATTCATTGCCTGTTAGCTCCCTTCATTGACTAACCTGTTTGAATGGGTCTGGGCCCTGTAAATATTTTTCCTTTGGCATTTGGCACTGGAAAGAGAAACGCTGAAGGAGAAAGGGGAATTTCTCTTGGTAGCCTGAAGAACATGCTTTCTTTTTCACTGCCTACTCCTGTAGTGTGTAGCTTTTTCTGTGTGTTTTCTTCAGATCTTGTAAGTAAGTGTGGCTGGGAGCTCCAGACGGCACAACCTTCACTGCAGCCCAGGTTGCTGCTCTGTGAGGGCATGCTGGGACTCATCGAGCTGGCTGTCTAGTGAGCAAGATGCTTAATCTTTGTCCTGTTGAGTGAGTGAGAGCTGCTCTGTCCCCAGCCAAATACAGAGATGTGCCAGGTTCCTGTAGAGGGAGGCCCCTCTAGGTCCTGGTCCCAGAAGTGTCCACAGTGGCAGTCTGGCCCCTCTGTGCACCCACCCATTAGCTTCATCTCACCTGTGCCCCACAGAACTGTTTTCCATGGCTGTCCTGACATGGGCACTGAGGATCCCAGGCCTTAGCTGCAGTGGCCCTCTGACTCAACTGCCTCCTGACTCTCTGCACCTCTTTCCCTCTGCATACCCAGTCTGCCAACCAGCTCTGGCTGGCCTGTCCCCAGAGGGTTGTTTCTGCTTTCCTGGCAACTTTGGACCATCTCTGGCTTAGGTAACTTCTCTGCGTCAAGTGGGCTTTGACAATACCTCCGTCAACAAACGCTGAAGTCTGACCTCCTCCAGCTTCCTCTCTGTTGGTTTTCCCTCAGCTCTTTAGCACCCTTTAGAGCTCTCATCCCATCTTATAGTTCCTGTCCTATCACTGCTCAGTAATGCTTTATAGTCAGCTCCTCCTGTTTAAATTACTCTGTCGTTTCTGCTCTTGATCTGATTGTGACTAATTAAAGTCTGCTCACACAGGGAGAGGACACAGGTGTGCTCAGTCTTTTATTAACTCATTTCAAGAAAGAATAAAGCAGTTTCCTGTCAGGAAATTTGATGACGATATTGGCCCAGGTTCTCTAAGCAGAGGATCAAGTGGATATACAAAGCTTATTTAACCAGTAACTCAAGGCCCCACACCTTAGATCCTAACTTGAAGCTCCAGGTAGAGTTCTGAAAAAGGGAGTTTTCTATATGGTAAACGGACACTGATGAATGGATATTATAACCTGGAACTGATAAAGGTTCAAATCATTTGTTAGACTTCTGCCTATAGTGGAATTAGATGAATTATTCTGAGAACAGTACAGTGAAATGTAAAATTCAGTTTCTTTTTTGAGCTTGGCACTTAAAAATGGCATAATAGCCACATAGTTTCTAGATTAGGCATGTATTAATTAAAGGAAGAAAAAAAAGGTTCTTTGCTTCTTTCTGATTCCTGCCAACAATGCATTTCTAAGTTTCTCTTTTAAAGAAAATTTCCTGGGTCTGAAAAGGAAGTTTGAATTCTGCTGACAGACTGATCTTGCTTTAAATTTATTAAATGTTCTGTTTCTCTTATTTGGCAGATAATGGGTCATTTTAGTTTCTGGATTTTACATGGCTGTGGTTTGAATACTCTTCTTAACACAGTAATTTTCTTTCTTTCTTTCTTTCTTTTTTTTTTTTG
Organism: Budorcas taxicolor; assembly: GCF_023091745.1. NCBI lineage: Eukaryota > Metazoa > Chordata > Mammalia > Artiodactyla > Bovidae > Budorcas > Budorcas taxicolor. The sequence goes on from NC_068920.1 coordinate 96,179,950, forward strand.
ACCTAGAAGTTTCATATTAACGACAAAACAAAAATAAGCACACAATACTTTCTCTCTCATCCCATTGGTTACAGTCAAATCACACAGTCATACCTAGGGAGTCCTTGTGTTCAGCTGAAACCCAAGGGTTCCATTACTAAAAGTAAGAAGTGGAGAATTGTTTAGCATTAGCTATAGACACTATACTATATTGCTTCACTAAGCAACTGAGTGGAAGGGGTGGTGGTGTTGAATGGAACTGCTGAGCTAGCCTGGGTCAGAATATTAAGGGGGCTGCTTTGCAGGTTAAGGACTTCTAGCTTTCTTTGGGAGTGATGAAGGGAGTCATTGTTTTTTATCAGACATGTCACTTGATGGAGTTACTTAAAAACAGCCATCTGTTGACAGTTCAGGGTTGGGTTGATCAGGAGGGACTGGAGATTAGGTCAGCAGGTAGCTGACTTTTGCAGAAAGAGATGAGGTGACTAATTCAAGATACGTTTAATCAGTATTGAGATGAGAGTTCACGAAAGTATTGAGGATGTCATTCCAGTTTCAAGCTAGACTCCTGGATTCTGTATTCAGAGGTCCAGGATATGGAACTCTTTCAACTCAGCCTAGAGGCAGTTTCTACATGAGAGAAAGTATAACACTACTATTTCTTCAGTTCAGTCGCTCAGTCCTGTCTGACTGTGACCCTGTGGACTGCAGCATGCCAGGCTTCTCTGCCCATCACCAATCCCAGAGCTTGCTCAGACTCATGTCCATTGAATCGGTGATGCCATCCAACCATCTCATCCTCTGTTGTCCCCTTCTCCTCCTGCCTTCAATATTTCCCAGCATCAGGGTCTTTTTCAGTGAGTCAGTTCTTCATATCAGGTGGCCAAAGTATTGGAGTTTCAGCTTCAGCATCAGTCCTTCTAAAGAATATTCAGGACTGATTTGCTTTAGGATTGACTGGTTTGATCTCCTTGCTGTCCAAGGGACTCTCAAGAGTCTTCTCCAACACCACAGTTCAAAAGCATCAATTCTTCGGTGCTCAGCTTTCTTTATGGTCCAACTCTCACATCTATCGTCGACTACTGGAAAAACCATAATTTTGACTAGATGGACCTTTGCTGGCAAAGTAATGTCTCTGCTTTGTAATACACTGCCTAGGTTTGTCATAGCTTTTCTTCCAAGGAGCAAGCATCTTTTAATTTCATGGCTGCAGTCACATCTGCAGTGACTTTGGAGCCTAAGAAAATGAATTCTGTCACTGTTTCCATTATTTCCCCATTTATTTGCAATGAAATGAAATGGGACTGGATGCCATAATCTTTGTTTTTGAATGTTGAGTTTTAAGCCAACTTTAACCACTTTCTTAAAATCAGCAGTTTGCTGAAGTGACTCTTCACCATAAACACTAAATTTTAATGAATATGTCACCTTTATAGTTCCTCAGAAGGATTTAGTATATAAAATTATCCTCGCTGTGGCAGAATTTATCAGTTAGAAGCAGTCTAAAGAGAATATTCATGTAAAGTTTTTTGTTTTTTGGCCATGCCACATGATTTACAGGATCTTAGTTCCCTGACCGGGAATCAAACCTGGGCTCCAGCAATGAAAGCTCCGAATCCTAACCTCTGAACTGCCAGGGGAGTCCCTAGAATGTTTTTTTTTTAATGAAAAAAAAAAAAGGTTATTGAGTCTATGTTTGATTAATTCAATTCTGATAGTTGTTTACTGTCACATAGTCTTCAGAAAAATACATTTTGTTATACTCAAAGTGTATTTACTCTAGATTGTTAATAAGTTCTGAATTTATAAACTTTTTTTTTTTACTATAATTTGGGTATATTTGTTGCTAGTAAAAATATGTACAAACCTGTCATTTATAGAATACTGATTGTGTGGCAATTTATAAGGTAAAATATAGGAATTACATCAATTGGGAGTTAGAGCAGAGAAGACCCTAAATGATGTAATGGAGTCATAGAAGGATTAAGAGAGGACCAAGCTAAGAATGCAGAGTGAGGGAGGCTTTCATCTGGCTATCAAATGCCATATAGAAGTGATGTAGTAAATACAAAGAATAAATGAACACTGAGAGAACAATATTTTAAAATCATATTTCATGCTTTGGGACATTCACTAATCATACACAGAAACTAGAAGAGAATGTTTTCTTCCATTGTGAGTAATATTTGAAGTCTTTGAAAATTCAAATATTGGTCTCTGAGGGAGACAGGACATACGGAGCAATGAGCTTTTTTAAAATTCAGCACACGTTGGATTTCTGTAGAGAATCTGAACTAAGTAGAGTGTTGGCATTAATGCATGATACAAGTTAAAATATGAGTTATCTCTGGATTTATTCTTACTGGTTCTTTTCTTCGGGGCAGTATATATATTTTAAATCAAAATCATACAAAAGATTAAATAATACTACAAAGCTTTTATTAAAAAAATGAAAAAGCAGTGCTTTCTGTTTCACCTCAGGGGAGGCTTTTAAATCTTTGGCAGTTTTTCCTGATTTAATATGCCTATAGCTATACTGCTATTTCTTGATTTATAAATTTTAGGCTTTATTAATTCCATATGCACATATACTTCCCTTTCCCTATCCTCTTTATATAATCCTAATCTAATTTCTAGTTAGTTCAGTACGTAGTATTTACATTATTATGTAAGTGTTGCTTATTAGTAAGCCAATTAAATGTACTTTGACTGCTTTTCCTTCATTGTACAGCTGCTTATTTTCCTGGAGTTAAGAATTGCCTAGCTTTTCATCATTTCAGTTTTCTGTTACTCTAACCAAATGTTTAATTAGATTTTTAGAAGCTTATCAATCCTACTTTTAACATTTCAGATCAACTGTTGATTATTTCTGTCCTCCTGCTCCTGTCTGGATGGGTTGCGACCTGGATTGTCATCCCAGGACATCTCTAGTAGTTTTATGTATGACATTGCTTGTTTCCCAGTTTTCACGTTTTCTTCTTTTTTGTTAGGTCCATTTTACTGGGACCTAGTCTTCATTAGCTTTCTGAGAAAGGGTATGTGGGTGTGCTTCCTTATTTACTGGCCTAGTTGATTGTTCCTTAATTCTAGGATGAAAATAGCTTCTCCTCTGAAGGGGAAAGGCTTTGCTACATTGTTTTCTGAACTCCTCCATTGCTTTCAAGAAGTTGATGCCAATTCTGTACTGATCCTTTTTATGTAATTGTCTCCTTCCCCAATTCCTTAGAAGTTTTAAGTTTATTCTTAGTACAGTATCCTGAAATTTCATTCTGTAACTTGGTGCCTTTTTAAAAAAATTCATTGGGCTGGGTACTTAGTGGGACTTTTAAATCTGAGATTGCCTGTCTAAATTGCAAGTTTTTTAAAAAAAACTCTAGAGTGTTTTCCTTGATTATTTCATGATTTCTTTCCATCTTCCCCACCCCCACCTTCCCCATCCCCCCCACCCCCTGCCTTTTCTCTTTCTGGAGTGCCTGTCATTAAGATGTTGGACGTTCTGTAAGGATTGTTTAAGTGTCTTATTCTTCCCCTCTTATTATCCATCTTTTTATCTTTCAGTTTTATTTTTTAGAAGATCTCCTTGCTTTTATCTTCTGACCCTTTAATGGAGCATTTTTTAAAACCTTGCAGCCATATTTTTAATTTCTATTAAATTATTCTTGCTTTGATAATTTCTTTATTAAACCAATCATCCTCATTTTGTTACATGAATGTGATACGTTCTTTTATCTCTCTGATGATATAAATTACAGGGTTTTTGTTTTTTTTTAACAAAGTTTTGTTCTGTTCCTTGCTTTATCTTTGTCTCCTCTGGGGTTTGTTGTTGATGTTGGAAGTTTTCCTCAAATGTCTTGGGTCAGGTGCTGAGTTGCTCAGTGGTGTCCGACTCTTTGTGACCCCATGGACTGTAGTCTGCCAGGCTTCTCTGTCCTTGGTATTTTACAGGCAGGAGTACTGAGTGTGTTGCCATTCCCTTCTCCAGGGGATCTTCCCGACCCAGGAATTGAACCTGTGGCTCTTTCATCTCCTGCATTGGCAGGTGGATTCTTTACCACTAGCGCAATATTATTATTCAATCACTCAGTCACGTCTGACTCTTTGTGACCCCATGGACTGCAGCACGCCAGGCTTCCCGGTCCTTCACCATCTTGTGTAGCTTGCTCAAACTTATGTCCATCGAATTGGTGATGCCATCCAACCATCTCATCCTCTATCGTGCCCTTATCCTCCTGCCTTCAATCATTTCCAGCATCAGGGTCTTTTCTAATAAGAGTCAGCTCTTAGCATCAGGTGGCCAAAGTACTGGAGCTTTAGCTTTAGCATCAGTCCTTCCAATGAATATTCAGGACTGATTTGCTTTAGGATTGACTGGTTTGATCTCCTTGCTGTCCAAGGGACTCTCAAGAGTCTTCTCCAACACCACAGTTCAAAAGCATCAATTCTTTGGTGCTCAGCCTTGTTTATGGTCCAACTCTCACACCCATACATGACTACTGGAAAAAACCATAACTTTGACCAGATGGACCTTTGTCAGCAAAGCAATCTCTCTGCTTTTTATTATGCCTTCTAGGTTTGTCATAGCTTTTCTTCCAAGGAGCAAGCGTCTTTTAATATTATGGCTTGCAGGTACCATATACAGTGATTTTGGAGCCCAAGAAAATAGTCTCTCACTGTTTCCATTATTTCCCCATCTATTTGCCATGAAGTGATGAGGCCAGATGCAATGATCTTCGTTTTTTGAATGTTGAGTTTTAAGCCAACATTTTCAGTCTTCTCTTTCACTTTCATCAATAGGCTTTTTAGTTCCTCTTCACTTTCTGCCATAAGGGTGGTGTCATCTGCATATCTGAGGTTATTGGTATTTCTGCTGACAATCTTCATTCCAGCTTGTGCTTCATCCAGCCGGGCATTTCTCATGATGTACTCTGCATATAATTTAAATAAGCAGTGTAACAATATACAGCCTTGATGTAGCCTTTCCCAATTTGGAACCAGTCCATTGTTCCATGTCTAACTGTTACTTCTTGACCTGCATACAGGTTTCACAGGAGGCAGGTAAGGTGGTCTGGTATTCCCATCTCTTTAAGAATTTTCAGAAGCCCCAAATGCCTTGTAGTCATTGGTTAAATACTTATATTTTTAATAATCTAACAGTTTTTTTCCTAGAGATGAATAGACTATATGAATTTATTTGCTGACATATCTTTTATATTTACAAGGCAAAATTTAATCAAGTTCTCTATATACCCGCATTTAATAATGAGGCACTAAATGCTGTTTTTGCACAGGAAGTGCCCATGCTTCCAAGTCCTTAGCCTTTCTGAATGTCTGCAGGGTAAACTGACTGCCTATTTTTTGGTATCCACCTGTTTGGATACTTTGGCTTTACCTTCTTTGGCTCAACAATGTCTTTACCATTCTTCCATCTGTTTTCTAGCATTAAAAAGTGTTATTTTTTGGAACTTACCTAGTGGTCTAGTGGTTAAGAATCCGCCTGCCAGTGCAGGAGACATAGGTTTGATCTCTGCTCCAGAAAGGTACCACCTGCCACAGAGCAACTAAGCCCATGTGCCATGACTATTGAGCTACCGCCCTAGAGCCTGTGAGCCCCAACTACTGAGCCTCAGTGCCTAGGGCCTGTGCTCCACAGTAAGAGAAACCGCCTCAACCAGAAGCCTGTACATCACAACTAAGAGTAAATCCCGCTCCCCACAACTAGAGAAAGCCTGTGCACAGCAGTGAAGACCCAGCACAGCCAAAAATAAATAAATATATCTTTTTATAAAAATGTTGTTTTTTGTCTGCTGATGTTTATTACCTATTTGCTCTCAAGATTCATACCATTTTTTGATACAATTTCTGAAAAGAGACAAATACATGTAATTAATGTCATACTCAACTAGATGCCCCTTACTAGTTTTTTATTTTAGCAATCTGACTTACTAGATATGAAGATTTCCTTTATGTCTCTGAACTGTTAGATTAATAAAAATTAAGTTGGTTTTGATTGGCCAGTGTTATTTTCCTCCTTTCTCTTGTAAGAGCAGTTGCCTCATTACTCTGAATGAACTGCCGCTTCTGCAATCCAAGTGGTTCTGGTGGGGCTGCTAGTCATAGGACCTCAGCCCCCTGATCAGGGATGGGCACATGATCTAATCTGGAAAATGGTTTTATTCTTTGGGGAATATGACTCCTGAGCAGAGGCAAGTGGAGACAGAATGCTGATGGTGCTGAGTTTTATTATTAGTGACCCCTATGGCAGAAAGTGAAGAGGAACTAAAAAGCCTCTTGAGGAAAGTGAAAGAGGAGAGTGAAAAAGTTGGCTTAAAGCTCAACATTCAGAAAATGAAGATCATGGCATCCAGTCCCATCACTTCATGGGAAATAGATGGGGAAATAGTGGAAACAGTGTCAAACTTTATTTTTGGGGGGCTCCAAAATCACTGCAGATGGTGATTGCAGCCATGAAATTAAAAGACACTTACTCCTTGGAAGAAAAGTTATGACCAACCTAGATAGCATATTCAAAAGCAGAGACATTACTTTGCCAACAAAGGTCCGTCTAGTCAAGGCTATGTTTTTTCCAGTGATCATATATGGATGTGAGAGTTGGACTGTGAAGAAAGCTGAGCGCCGAAGAATTGATGCTTTTGAACTGTGGTGTTGGAGAAGACTCTTGAGAGTCCCTTGGACTGCAAGGAGATCCAACCAGTCCATCCTAAAGGAGATTAGTCTTAGATGTTCATTGGAAGGACTGAAGCTGAGGCTGAAACTCCAGTACTTTGGCCACCTCATGCGAAGAGTTGACTCATTGGAAAAGACCGTGATGCTGGGAGGGACTGGGGGCAGGAGGAGAAGGGGATGACAGAGGATGAGATGGCTGGATGGCATCACCGACCCGATGGACATGAGTTTGAGTGAACTCCGGGAGTTGGTGATGGACAGGGAGGCCTGGTGTGCTGCGATTCATGGGGTCACAAAGAGTCGGACATGACTGAGCGATTGAACTGAACTGAGAGGAATGGCCTCATTATATAAGCCTGGGTCCTTCATTGGGCATCATTAAAAACCAACTCTGATTAACTTCAGCAGGAAAGGGATTTAATGGGACCATTTTGAGTGGTTTGTGAAGTTTATGAGGTTTTTGAACCTGATTTTAGAGTCCACTCAGAAAATAATGAATTACCAAGTCTATTTGTTTCCTACTGCTGCTGTAACAAATTACCACACATGTAGTGGCTTAAAACAACACACATTATTTTCTTACAGTTCTGAATGTTGAAAGTGTAAAGTCAAGAACTGTTCTTTCTGGATTCTTTGGGAAATAATCTGTTTTCTTGCCCATTTTCAGCTTCTAGAGGCTGTCCTTCACATCCCTCCAACCTCTTGATTTTGTCAACACATCTTCTCTCTCTCTGATATCCTGCTTCCCTCTTATGAGGATTCTTGAAATTACATTAGGCCCACCCAAGTAATCCTGGATTATAATCTCCATTTCAAGAGCCTTCGGTCACATCTTCAAAGTTCCTTGTACCGTGTAAGATAGCCTGTTCATAGGTTCCAGGAAGTAGGACATAACCATTATTCAGCCCACCACCCCAAGGAAGGCTCAACAGCCAAGAGCACAGCTAGGTTACAGCACAGGACAACCATGAATCCTCACTGCTCCCAACACTGAGTATGCACAAACAGTGCTGTCCACTGGGGCCCCAGAGCTGCCCTGATTCCTCTTCTCCTCAAGTGGGGGCACTGATTACTTTTAATTTATCATCCAATATCCATTCTCATTTATTCTCTAATAGACTTTTCATCTGTTCCTATCAGCACCCAGACTAAACACTTTCCCAGTCTTCCTGCAGCTAGGCATATCCACGTGACTCTAAGTTTTGGATGATGAGGTTTAAGTGAAATTGTCTTGTGGCAGTTTCTGAGAACCTTCCTTAGAAGATAGTTGAGATCTGCCTGGTTCTTCATTCTTTCTTGCATTCTGCTGCCACCTTGGACCATGAGAGTAGGGGTCACACCCTAAGGATGGCAGAGAGTGAATTGAATGAGCCTAGGTCCCAGGGGACTTCAAGGAGCCAAGGTGCTATACCCACTCTGGACTCCTTGTTGCCAGGCTCAGTTTATGTGAGAGAGAATTCAAATTTTATCTGTTTAAACCACTATTATTTTGGGTTTTCTATTATGTTTAGTGGAACTTAATTTTAAATGATACACTGAGGCTTTCTTATTCAGCTCTTCCTTCTGTTGGGTGAGCTGCTCCCATATCTTGCTCATAAATTTTTCCCCTTAACTTAGAAGGATTTTGTTTCTGGGCCTGCTGGAAGGAACTGTGCCAGCCAAAGGAAGGTTTAGAATGTCACATGCTGATAGCATCACAGTGTTACTATCACAGTCAGAAAACTGATTGCTGAGTCCTCTAGCCCAGTAATTCTCTGTAACAGAGAAGATACTATATGCCCTTATGGCATTTTGGAAACTTGTAGACCCATTTTGTCTTATTAAAATGTTAAAATAATTGGAGGATGCACTGGCATTTCATGGGCTGGAACCAGAGATATTTTGCAATGTAAAAGACTAACTCATACATCAAAAAACTATTCTGTGAATTGGATGAGACTTTCAAATGTTCTATGGGAATATTTCATGTAGGTATAAAATTTACAAGTATCTGTGCCTCGAACCCAGCTCCATTTTATATAAAGTTCTAAGTAGTTTTTCCGTATTTTAAAGATCACTGAATTTTCCAGGTATGTAATTACTGTGTAAGCCAAGAGAAGATTGTCCATTGTCGCTGGGGATCTTTACCAAGAGTCATTCTCTGTTTTGAAAATCGTGTGCCTGACAACAGTGCTGCTCATGGCATTTGAGTCTCTAGTACAACATGATCTGCATTTGTGGTTGTTACATCATAGTGATTCTGCTCACAGGTGTAAATCTCTGAGTGCCTAAGAGTTTACATGCTGATCTATATTGTATTTTATTTATCATTTATTTATCATTTATTTTATAACTAGAGTATTACATTGGTTTTAAAAATATTTTGTGTAAATAATATTACCTATGTGTCTGTTTCCGGACCTCAGAGGCAGCATTAGGAATCTGTGTTATAAAGAGGGAGCGTTGGGTCTAGTAGAGCCTGGGCAATAAAAACAAGCACAATCCACTAGTGGAAGCAATGTCTAGGGGATGCTGAGTCTGTTTCCCGAAGGTTGGCATGAGTTCTTTGGACAGGAAAGAGCTGAGCCTTGAAGGATTCCCTTGATAAGGCTCAGGGGCTTCTCTAGACACCTCTTACTAGCCCTCAACATTACCTTGACTCTGACCACCAGATCATAGATTATTACTTTCTTCCTCTGACAGATTACTTTCTAACTGACCTTGAACACCAGCCATCTCTGTTCAGCCTCTGAATCACCTCCTCCGTGACATTGGAAATCAGTAGTTTTAGATGCGGAATCCAGATAAATCTCTATAGAGAAAGGAAATCTGGTTTCACTTTTAATTCCTGTACAGGATATCATTAGCATATTTTCCATATGAATAGCGACTGTTGGGTACCATATGTTATCCACCATATGGTCTTATGCCCGTTTCAAGGCATATTTTAATATAGCACAAAGGCAAAAAGGTTTAAACTGAAATGCTTGCTGTGCATTGTGGTTTGAACTTTTTGATAATCAAGAAGCCTGAGTAAATTAGCTTTTTTTTGTCTGTTTCATAGAATGAGCTCTCAATAAATTACCTGGAAAAATTAACTGAACAGGAGAAACTTCAGGCAAAATAAAAGTAAATTATTAGTATTTTATCTCAATCTAAGCAGGACTTCAGAGATTTTGCAATTACATGCCATTTTACTAGGTGGACAAAGAAGAAACTGGGAAAAGTCTGGTTGACAAGGAAGAAGGAAGGCATAACTTCCGTATTCTCTTTATTAAAGGCTCAAGAATTAGGCTATTTCCCATATTAAAGAAACTTTCAATATGTCCCATATTGAAGATACTTTCTTTAATTAGAGATTTACTGAGGCCCTTTTGTGTTCTAGGCTTTCCTGAGAGGTAAAGAATCTCCTGCAATGCAAGAGATCCCTGTTTGACTCCTGGGTTGGGAAGATCCACTGGAGAAAAGATAGGCTACCCACTCCAGTATTCTTGGGTTTCCCTTGTGGCTCAGCTGGTAAAGGATCCACCTGCAATACAGGAGATCTGGGTTTGATCCCTGGGTTGGGAAGATCCCCTGGAGAATGGAATGGCAACCCACTCCAGTATTCTTGCCTGGATAATTCCATGGACAGACCATGGGATCACACAGAGTCGAACAAAACTGAGGAAGTAACATTTTCACTTTTGTGTTTTAGGTACTGTTAGGTAGTTAGAACAGGAAAAAGTAGTCCAAAGTGGTGGTGGCTTAGGGAAAAGCCTATGAAAATGGAACAAAAGAAAATCCATGGACTGGAGTGAGAACTTCAGGTGAAACAAACATGCCCCCTTCTTGGCCAGCCCAATTTGCATACGCTCAAGGTGGGGAGGAAACAAATGTATAAAAGGAGGAAGCCAAGATGGATTGAGCCTCTCCTTTGGGGTCAGCCCCCCCTCACGCCTTGAGGGTGTACCTTCCTTTGCTTGTGAATAAAACTCTGAGCTGTAACTGAGCTGTAACACTGGTCTGCCATTTCAAATTTTTGCTGCGGTGAAACAGAACCAAGGAAATTACACACTCCCCCGACATATCTGATGCCATGATCCTGATGTAACCTGGCTGAAACAACCTTGGCTTGGCCCTCGCAAGGCAGAGGCCAAGTACAGCAGAAGCCCAACTTGGTGAAAGCTCATGTGGTGAAAGCTGAACGCAAAGGAAACCCAGCGCAGTGGAATAGACAAGAAGCCCAGCATGCTGGAAAGCAGGACAGCAAAAACAAACTTGGCAGAAAGTTCACACAGCTCAGTCTCAGATTCCAGAAGACCTCCGGTTAAGGTAGGAGGTTCTTGGCCCTATGGTTGGAAGTACATATAGCTAACAAAATCTTAGTTCCTTTATAGTCTCTTGTTTCTTGTTTCCTTGAACCCCCTCTGAACAGGCAAGTGGCAGTGGGTGCAACTGAGGGATTCTGGCAGGGGCTACTCCCCAGTGTGTCCCAAAGATTCTGTTATCTGCTGTGCCTTAGCAGCTGTTGCCCAAGCCAGTGAGGGTTCTTCTGTCCTTAATCTTTGTGCCAAGGATCAGGCCAATGAAAACTGTGAGCACACGTCAGGTATTTAGCAGATTTTATGGCAGGTTATGAAGGGGATTCCTCAGCATGTTTTTCCCACTGCTTTTTCCTCCTGTCCTTCAGCTCCTCTATCCATCTATGCCATTGTTTGATTGGGCAGGTCATCATCTTTCTATTTCTGAAAGTTGTGTTTGAAACAATTTACCTAAGATTGGGACTCAAACCCACATGGCAGGAACTCTACTATGCTTAGTCACTCAGTCATATCTGACTGGGACTTGAGCCTGGCCAAAACCCACAGTGCCTGGTTTCAGGACCTAATGAAGCTCAGGTTCTTGATGTCTCATTGCAAAAAGAATTCAGTGAGAGACAAAGCTATAGGTAAGAGGTGGATTTGTTCAGATTCAGAGAGAAGCATACCCCACAGAGTGTGGGCCATTGCAGAGGGTAGGTACGGTGGCCATGAAATGTGGTTTGGTTAGTTTTTGTGAGCTGGGTGATTTCATATGCTAATGAGTGGGAGGATCATTCCAACTCCTTGGTCTTTTGATAGTGCCTTGGAACTGGCATAACTGCCACACAATTGCACTCATCTCACATGCTAGCAAAGTAATGCTCAAAATTCTCCAAGCCAGGCTTCAACAGTATGTGAACCGTGAACTTCCAGATATTCAAGCTGGTTTTAGAAAAGGCAGAGGAACCAGAGATAAAATTGCTAACATCTGTTGGATCATTGAAAAAGTGAGAGAGTTCCAGAAAAACATCTACTTCTGCTTTATTGACTATGCCAAAGCCTTTGACTGTGTGGATCACAACACACTGTGGAAAATTCTTCCAGAAATGGGAATACCAGACCACCTGATCTGCCTCCTGAGAAATCTGTATGCAGGTCAAGAAGCAACAGTTAGAACTGGACATGGAACAAAGATTGGTTCTTAATCAGAAAAGGAGTACATCAAGGCTGTATATTGTCACCATGCTTATTTAACGTATATGCAGAGTACATCATGAGAAACACCAGGCTGGATGAAGCAAAAGCTGGAATCAAGATTTCTGGGAGAAATATCAATAACCTCAGATATGCAGATGACAGCACCCTTATGGCAGAAAGTGAAGAAGAACTAAAGAGCCTCATGTTTTAGGTGAAAGAGGAGAGTGAAAAAGTTGGCTTAAAATTCAACATTCAGAAAACTAAGATCATGGCATCCAGTCCCATCACTTCATGGCAAATAGATGGGGAAACAGTGACAGACATTATTTTTGGGGGGGCTCCAAAATCACTGCAGATGGTGACTGTAGCCATGAAATTAAAGGGCGCTTGCTCCTTGGAAGAAAAGTTGTGACCAACCTAGATAGCACATTAAAAAGTAGAGGCATTACTTTGCCAACAAAGGTCTGTCTAGTCAAAGTTATGGTTTTTCCAGCAGTCATGTATGGATGTGAGAGTTGGACTATAAAGAAAGCTGAGCACTGAAGAATGGTTGCTTTTAAACTGTGGTATTGGAGAAGACTCTTGAGAGTCCCTTGGACAGGAAGGAGATCCAACCAGTTCATCCTAAAGGAAGTCAGTCCTGAATATGCATTGGAGGGACTGATGCTGAAACTCCAATACTTTGGCTACCTGGTGTGAAGAACTGACTCATTGGAAAAAACCCTGATTCTGGGAGGGATTGGGGGCAGGAGGAGAAGGGGATGACAGAGGATGAGATGGTTGGATGTCATCACTGACTCAATGGACATGAGTTTGAGTAGGCTGCAGATGTTCATGATGGACAGGGAAGACTGGCATGCTGCAGTCCATGGGGTTGCAAAGAGTTGGACATGACTGTGAGACTGAACTGAACTGAAATGGAAGTGTCATGGCACCTCTAGGTATGTCATTTAGCTTGCAGATTGAGGATCAAGGTTTAGTTGAACTTTACTTGTCTGCCATCTTGGACCCATTTGATTTTAATCTGTTTATGTTATGTGCTTGGGCTATGTCATTCTGTTAATAGTTATTCCCTGCCCCCTTCTCTCCTGTTTCACGCTCTTTTCCTCAACCCCATCTGGGTCCACAATGTTGTGTCTACAATCTTCTGGCGGGAAAACCAGAAAATAGCTGGCCCTTGGGGAGGGAAATACTGTATAATATCCACTCCTCTAGAGATTCAGGCCTTCATCTTCCATGTTTCCCACAACCTGTGTGACAACAGGACCTCTCAGTGGACCCACTAGAGCGGGTGTCAGGCACACAATGCCTGCTAGAAGTCCATCTGTTGGTGGCATCCCTTCAAGGGCAACTAGGCTTCCAGGGACAATGTTTGCCACTTTAGGAGTTAGCCCTGTAGGCCGTTTGGACCCAAACCCTTACCACCCTTCTCCTAAAGCTACAAACATATCCCCTGGATCAAATCTCCACTCCACTTTTATGGAATATCTGGTCTGTTGCCTCTTATCTATTTGTCCTTAAGCCACTTACTAACTCCTACAACCAGGACCCTGCCCCCTTATACACCACATCTCTCCACCCAGCTTATTATTAAAATACTCTTAATGCCCCTAACATGACCAGATAACCCACTTCTTTGTCATTACTTCTGTTATTACCTAGAATGTGTCTAAGACAATGAAATGTTTACCATTGGAAACACACTAAACTGCTCTTATGGAGGAGGAAATCAGTGACTTACATTCCCTCAGAGCAATAAGAGGATTAGGCTTGTGACTATTTTGCCAGGTTCCCAGTCTCAGGGCACAGGCTTGGATTGCTTTACATCATGATATCTATTGCCATCTGTGGTGGACAAACCATCAATGAGTTAAGATCACAACCCCTTGATCCTACCCAGTACTAGTCGTGCTGGATACCTTGGGGATGCCCAGCTGCAGCCTGGGGTGTCAGGAGGTTGACCTGCCTTGACCTGACTAGGGATCTGGTCCTCAGAAGGTTGTCATATCTCAATCTGCACGGGGATCTGCCAGTCCAGGGGTTCCAGGAGGTTGACTTGCCTCGACCTGCCCAGGGACCCAATTCTTGGGAGGTCGACATGCCTCGACCTGCCCGGGGATTAAATCTCCAGGAGGCTGTCACACCTCAGCCTGCCTGGGGATCTGAACCCTGACCCGGGGACGCCCAGCTCTCAGGTTGCAACAGTACTGGGTAGGATAACCTTCCAAAAGACTCACCCATAAGGAAGTCCACCCGTGGGAATTGAAGAAAGCCTATTACTTGTGGCACTGTGCCCAGTCTCAGCAGTAACTCAAGAGTCCAACAAGAACCCCATTTCCTTTCTGGAAAGTCTAAAAGAGGCCCTCCAAGAGTTTACCAATCTGGACTTAGACTCTTACGAGGGACAGATTTTAAAGGACAAATTCCTGTCCCAGTATGCATCAGACAAAGTTACAACAGCTACAGCAGCAGGACCCTGCTGCCTCTTTAGATGAGATGGTCCAGACAGCCACCAATACTTTTTATAACAGAGAACAGGAGAGGCAAGCCAAGGCCCAGGAAAGGGAGAGAAGGAAAGAGATAAGTCATGCCCAGATGCTGGCCGCCTTCCAGAGAAGCCCTATGGCAAACCCCAAGTCCTTGAAGGACAAGGCACGAGGCAAATGCCTAATCTGTAGACAGGCAGGACATTGGGCCAAAGAGTGCCCACACCGTGACAAGTCTCCTAGAACGGCTTGCTACAAATGCCATCAGTTGGGACATTGGGCAGCATTCTGCCCTCAGGACCCAAGAGCCTCAAGGTGAAGCACCAAGCCTTCCCTCATGATGGTTCAACAGGACTTAAGTGGCCCGCTCCAGCCAGCCCACCTTTCACAGATAACCATCATGGGTCTGGAGCCAAGGGTGCAACTGGATGTGGCAGGTAGGTCCAAGAATTTCTTGATTGACACAGGGGCTACCTACTCTGTCCTGACCTTCTACGTTGGAGCCTTCTCCCAAACCTGTACCATTTTTTGGGTGCTACAGGAAAAACAATTACAAAAAGATTCACCCAAGCACTTCTGTTTTCCTGGGATGGACAAATACTTTCCCCCCAGTTTCTGGCGGTCCCTGAGTGTCCTACTCCTTTATTGGTAAGAGATCTTTCCCTGCCTTCGAAATCTTGCAGCTATTACAGTCCTGATAGAAGATGCTTTAAAACCCTCTCTTGGGAGCAAACTATCTATTTTTACCAGCCACCAAGTGAAAAAACTCCTGAATGGGATAGGCTGTTTATGGATGTCTGATCAAAGGATCCTCAGATATCAAGTAGTGCTGATGGAAAGTCCAGGCCTGACTATATCCTCTTGTGAGGTTCTTAACCCAGCCACCCTCCTGCCTACCCCTGAGGGCTCTCTCCCCTTTCATTCTTGCCTAGAAACTTTGGACCATTGGACAAAACCCTGAGAGGGATTGTCAGAAGATCCTCCGACCGATCCTGAGGAAATCTCATACACTGATGGAAGCAGCTTTGTCTTAGATGGAAAAAGAAGAGCTGGATATGCAGTAGTCTCCAATTTTGAGATCATAGAGGCTAAACCTTTGCCACCAGGTACTTTCAGCCCAATTAGCTGAGCTCATAGCCCTGACTCGAGCTTTAGAGCTGGGAAAGGAGAAAGAGTAGCCATTTACACTGACTTCAAGTATGCCTTTCTGGTGCTACATGCACATGCTGCTATTTGGAAAGAAAGAGACTGCTTGACCACCCAAGGGTCCTCAATCAAATATGGGGATCAAATCCTTAGGCTCTTGGAGGCAGTCTATCTTCCCACTGAGGTTTCAGTCTCCCACTGTAAAGGACACCAAAAAGGGAGCACAGAAGTGGCACAAGCGAACCAAGCAGCTGATCAGGCAGCTAAGAGCAGCATTACGGAACTATGACCTGATAGGGGTTGCCACCATAGTTCCGCAGACTAATTTGCCAGGAAACCCTTCATATACTGAAGGTGAGACTCTTAAAGCTAAGTGTGAGGGCTTCCAAGAAGATCATATGGTGTGGTTCCAAAAGGAGGGACTCCTTTTTCTGCCTGGGAACCTCCAGTGGAGGTTGGTGTTAACCTTTTCCTTACACATGCCACCACTCATTTAGGGGAGAAGGCCCTCCAAATATTACTAGAAAGGTCCTTCAGAGGAACAGGCCTCCAAATGACTATAAAGCAAGTGGTCTCCTCTTGTCCCACTTGCCAATTAAACAACCCCCAAGGAGCTCAAAAACCCCAGCTGGCCCAGCCTGTCCAACAACGTGGGACCTACCCAGGAGAGGACTGGCAGATGGACTTCTCCCAGATGCCAGTTTCTCAAAGGTATAAATACCTAGTAGTCATGATAGAAACATTCACAGGGTGGATTAAAGTCTTTCCCACCTGGACTGAAAAGGCTGAGGAGGTGGTAAAAATACTGCTCCATGAAATCATTCCAAGATTTGGTCTGCCCAGGTCATTACAAAGTGACAATGGGACATCATTTACTTCTAAGGTCACCCAAGGGGTCTCTAAAGCATTGGGCATTACTTCTTATCTCCATTGTGCCTGGAGGCCTCAGGTCTTTAGGAAAAGTAGAAAGAGCCAACCACTTCTTAAAATCAGCACGAACAGATAACCCAGGAGACCTCCCTCAGATGGAAAGAGGCTTTACCAATAGCTCTCCTCTGCACTCGTATTACCCCTAAGGAAAAGGTTCATCTTAGTCCTTATGAGATGCTATATGGGAGACTTTTTGTTAATGTCAATGACCTCTTCCTAGATCCAGAGGCTCAGTCCCTCTGGTCTTATACCATGGCCACTGGGCAATTCCAACAGAATATATGCTTGTGGAGTGTCAACCAGGACCCAAAAGATTCTAAAGAGCCACCACTATATGCTCCCGGGACTCAAGTCCTAATTAAAGTTCCCAAAGGCTCAACTCCAGCCCACATGGTAGGGCCCCTACCCCACAGCAGTTAAGGTACCAGGACATGACTCCTGGATTGACTACTCATGAGTCAAGCCATGGAAGAAAACAGAAGAGGACACTCAATACACCTGTGAGCCCCTGGGAGATCTCAGATACCTATTCAGAAATACAAATAAGTGCCATTCTAATGAACACCCCAACATTAAGTTTCTGGGGATAAGATTTCTCAGGATAGCTCTAAAGAGCCAACACAGCTTGGCAGGGATTGTACTCCAAAATAGACAGGAGATAGATCTCCTGATCCCTGAACAAGGAAGGACTTGAGCCATCTTGAATGAGACATTGTTTCTGGGTAAATACCTCCACGTTAAATAAAAGAAAATCTCACAATCCTCAGGAAAAACATTCAGGTCCTACGGGATCTCAAAGAATGAGCTGGAAAGTCCTCAGGGTGGCCACAGTCTCTCTTTGGGGGATCCTTCTCCTGGTGAGAGGCAATTTGGAGTTGGTTAATGCCCCTACTAATCCCAGTTATCATCATATTGATGCTGCTTATATTGTTCCACGTATTATCATTTGTCTAACCTGTTTTGTCTCTGCCCTAGTCAACAAGCTACAAAATACTGTGCTAGTTCAACAAGAATATGTTAAACTATACCTGACCACAGAAAATATCACTCACCCTTAGATGGACACCACTATAAGGACTCTGAGGCTTGAGACTAGCAAGAAGGGGAGGCCCAATGCCCCTTGCCATCCCAGCTCAGCAGGAAGTAGCCAGAGAGACCTCAACGCCCCTATTCTCAAAGACTTGGGCCTCCCATCTCTTGAAGGGGGAAAGTTAGGTAGTTAGAACAGGAAAAAGTAGTCCAAAATGGTGGTGGCTAGAAGACAAAGAAAGGGAAAAACCCATGAAAATGCAACAAAAGAAAATCCATGGACTGGACTGAGAACTTCAGGTGAAACAAACATGCCCCCTTCTTGGCCAGCCCAATTTGCATAGGCTCAAGGGGAGGGAGGGAGACAAATATATAAATGGAGGAAGCCAAGATGGATTGAGCCTCTCCTTTGGGGTCAGCCCACCCTTACGCCTCAAGGGGGTACTTTGCGTTGCTTGCTGAATAAAACTCTGAGCTATAACACCAGTCCACCTTTTCAAATCTTTGCTGAAGCGAGACAGAACCAAGGAAATTACACACTCCCCTGACAGTACTATGCTAGTTTCTGAGGAAACAGTGGTGAACAAAAGCAGGCACAATCCCTCACCACAAGGAATTTAAAATTACTATTAATACCTATTAATAGTAATTTTAAAACCACTTATGATCAGACATCCTGGAATGTGAAGTCAAGTGGGCCTTAGAAAGCATCACTATGAACAAAGCTAGAGGAGGTGATGGAATTCCAGTTGAGCTATTTCAAATCCTGAAAGATGATGCTATGAAAGTGCTGCACTGAATATGCCAGCAAATTTGGAAAACTCAGCAGTGGCCACAGGACTGGAAAAGGTCAGTTTTCATTCCAATCCCAAAGAAAGGAAATGCCAAACAATACTCAAACTACCGCACAATTGCACTCATCTCACACACTAGTAAAGTAATGCTCAAAATTCTCCAAGCCAGGCTTCAGCAATACGTGAACCGTGAACTTCCTGATGTTCAAACTGGTTTTAGAAAAGACAGAGGAACCAGAGATCAAATTGCCAAAATCCGCTGGATCATGGAAAAAGCAAGAGAGTTCCAGAAAGACATCTATTTCTGCTTTATTGACTCTGCCAAAGCCTTTGACTGTGTGGATCACAATAAACTGTGGAAAATTCTAAAGAGATGGGAATACCAGACCACCTGTCCTGCCTCTTGAGAAATCTGTATGCAGGTCAGGAAGCAACAGTTAGAACTGGATGTGGAACAACAGACTGGTTCCAAATAGGAAAAAGAGTACGTCAAGGCTGTATATTGTCACCCTGCTTATTTAACTCGTATGCAGAGTACATCATGAGAAACGCTGGGCTGGAAGAAGCAGAAGCTGGAATCAAGATTGCCAGGAGAAATATCAATCACCTCAGATATGCAGATGACACCACCCTTATGGCAGAAAGTGAAGAGGAACTAAACAGCCTCTTGATGAAAGTGAAAGAGGAGAGTGAAAAAGTTGGCTTAAAGCTCAACATTCAGAAAACGAAGATCATGGGACCTGGTCCCATCATTTCATGGGAAATAGATGGGGAAACAGTGGAAACAGTGTCAGACTTTATTTTTTTGGGCTCCAAGATCACTGCAGATGGTGACTAGCAGCCATGAAATTTAAAGACGCTTACTCCTTGGAAGAAAAGTTATGACCAACCTAGATAGCATATTCAAAAGCAGAGACATTACTTTGCCAACAAAGGTCCATCTAGTCAAGGCTATGGTTTTTCCAGTGGTCATGTATGGATGTGAGAGTTGGACTGTGAAGAAAGCTGAGTGCCAAATAATTGATGCTTTGGAACTGTGGTGTTGGAAAAGGCTCTTGAGAGTCCCTTGGACTGCAAGGAGATCCAACCAGTCCATTCTGAAGGAGATCAGCCCTGGGATTTCTTTTGAGGGAATGATGCTAAAGCTGAAGCTCCAGTACTTTGGCCACCTCATGCGAAGAGTTGACTCATTGGAAAAGACTTTGATGCTGGGAGGGATTGGGGGCAGGAGGAGAAGGGGGTGACAGAGCATGAGATGGCTGGATGGCATCACTGACTCGATGGACGTGAGTCTGAGTGAACTCCGGGAGTTGGTGATGGACAGGGAGGCCTGGCGTGCTGCGATTCATGGGGTCGCAGAGTCAGACATGACTGAGTGACTGAACCAAACTGAACTGATGATTATATATTTACACATAGAGGTGAGTACTGTTAAGGACTTTGCAACATACACTGATACAAATATCCAATTATTATGTCATACACCTGAAACCAATAAAATATTATATGTCAATTATACCACAATTAAAAAATGTTTTAAAGTACTGTTAAGAAAAATAACCTAAAACAAAGGATATCGAATACCCTGGATTTTTTTTCCAGTGGCTTTTCTGTATCCAACATCCATCTTTCTTGATACCTGCCCTGTGTTCTGGGAGGTTACCTTGATGTCATCCCTCTGGTCTCAGTTTGTGTTTGGCCAGTAAGAGGCATCAGCAGAAGGTTAGAGGGTGCGAGCAGATTGAAACCAGGCCATTAACTTCCCCACCCTGCCAGTATAAACTGACTTGATTTCTTTGCTGGAGAACACAGCTATTCTCTCTAGGTTCTGGGAACCCTCCCTCTCATCCTTTACTGCTGCAACTGAGGGGTGATTAGGGCTTCCCACTGTTACTAGCAAAGGATGCTTTCTAGAGTTGGTCTGGCTGGCTTCCCTTAACAGGGCCCACATGTTTGTAAATGGTCTCATTGAACTCACCTGTGAGTGTGCCTTCATTTTTTTTCTAACAGTCCCCAAACCTTTACACTAGCCTGAACCAGAGTGAGGTGGGAGCAATAAGGAAAAAATGTTTGAAGAAAAGACAAAGTAGCTGGAGCCTGGGGGTGGGAGGGAGGGTGTGGTGTGTGTGTGTGATATGATGCTGGAGGTGGAGACAAGGCCAAATCATGGGTCATAGGCTGTAGTGGATGTTATTCTTTTTTTTCCTTTTCTTTCCTTTTATTTTGACTGCTCAGCATTTGAAACTCCTTCCTGTATTTGGGGAATCCCTCACTTTAGTTGTGTTAATGATAGGTGGGCTGACTTCCTGTTAGAGAAGCTCAGCTCCAGGCAGCTATATGTGGTCACATGACATAGCCTAAGCCAATCAAGTGGACCCAACCAGTATTTGGATCAGGAGCGAGATGAAAACAGTGAAGAATTCCCTTTTCCTTTTGGTAAGTGAGGCAGTGGCTCCAGTAATTGTTTCCAGAATGTTGGCAGTGCCAGCTGTGGCATCCATTTCCTTAGCTTGGTCCCTAGTCTTATGGGTAGCTCACATTCTTTCATAAGTTTCTCTCCTCTGAGTCAGTTTCTTCCTAGCGACAATATGTTTTTAATAAGCTCCTTTGCTCTTTAAATCAGCCAGAGTCAATTTCTCTTGTTGGTAACTAAGAACACTGATAACCGAGGTACACTGTGGTAACTAAGAACAGTATGCTTTAACTACCATTATAAGTGTTTTGACCTTTGTCATAGAAACAAAAGAAAGCTATTGAAGGTATTTAAGCAGTAGAAATGGAGTCTTGGCAGTGACAGGATCAAGCCTGTGGAGAAATGTGTAGGACTGCATTCAAGAAGATCTAGATTAAATGTAGGGAGACCAAGAAATGGGCGCTGTTGGCCTAGACAAAGAGGAGCTGCAATGGAGACAGAAGTCCATGGATGTAAGGGCAATATCGCAAGTGAACTTTCTATGACAGGATGTGGGAAGGTTAAGGAAAAGTGAAGCATCGAGGTTATGCTCCATTTTCTGCTTCCTGAACTTGTATTGTCTGCCTAGATGAATTCAACTACTTTGTTTAAATTCATGATTGCTATTCAGACTTAATGGCTGATCAAGATGATTTTTCCATCCTTTAATGCTTTATATGCATGCATAAACTTGTTGGAATTGGATGCCAATTTCCACCTAAATTGTTTTCTGATTCAGACTCTGAATTCAGACCATGTTTCTAAGCTTGGCTATCACCAATGAGAAACACAGTCAGTCTGAGTCACACTGAGAAATTGCATTTTGTACTGAAGATTCATCTGCAACCCTTGAGTCAACATATTCTTGGGCTCTTATGAGTAGGAGGCAAACCATTTTAGAAGCCAGAATTGGGCTGCCATCTGTTGTGTTTGGGCTTTGTTTCTTGTGCATGACTGGGGAATAAAACATTTAACAGGCGGTACCTATCTGGAAAGGGATATGCACCATCTCCATTCATGATAAAACTCTGAATTTTATTTTCTGTTCAAGGACATTGTTTAAACGTCCTTCTGGGCTTGTTTATGCATTCTCAGTTGAGTGAATTATTGCCTAAAGTTCACTACCATCAGCATATACACTAAGACGTAACAACCGGAAGTTGTGAAAGCTGTTTGTTGCTTATTGGTAGCCACAGCCTCCTCAACATGGGTCAAGCCATGTTTAATACCTCTTTCAAACTTGACTTATTTACAACTTTCCCCAACCAAAGGCATAAAATTTCCATTTATTGTACACTTATTTTGTACCAATCATTGTCAACCACTAATAAATATATATTTACACACCCACCATACACCATGTTTTTATTTAGCTCTCACTATAACCATGTGAAATAGGTATTACTGACCATATTTTACAAATAAGGGAGTTGAGGTCCACATTTTGAAACCCTGATTTGAACCCAGATATGTATTACTGGGCCCTTGCAAAGCACTGGGCCACAAAATCATCTTACTTATTGTATGTTCCTCTCCTTTACTCTGTGTTCCCTCAGTGGTATCAACCCCAAATGTATTATATTATTTTGAAACTGAAGACTTTGTGTAATGCATTCTGATAGAGAATAAAAGTAAAGACAAATAAATTAGTGGAGAAGTAGGGGGAGAAGATACATACACCCCAATGTTCATTGTAGCATTATTTAAAATAGTCAAGTATGGCAACAACCTAAGTACTCATCAATAGATGAGTGGATGTAGAAGATGTGGTTTGTGTATGTAAATAAATATATGGAATATATGGTTATGAAATACTACTCAGCCATAAAAAGCATGAAATTTGCCATTTGCAACAATGTCAATGGACCTAGAGGGTACTATGCTCTAGGTGAATTAAGTCAAATAAGTTAGTAAATAAAGTAAATGAGTAAAATAAGTGAAATAAATCAGACAAAGACAAATGCCATATGATTTCATTTATATGTGGAATCTAAAAAAAAAAAAGAACAAATATAACTAAATTGAGTCATAGATACAGAGAACAAACAAGAGGTTTTGCAAGAAGTATACAGTCTACTAAAATAATAATTTAACTATTTTATTTAAGTTAAATAAATGAGTCATGGGTATGATGTACAGTGTGGGGAATATAATAAATAATTATGTAATATTTTTGTATGGGGATGGCTGGTAACTAGACCTATCACAGTGATCATTTTGAAAAGTATTAAATAAAAAGTTAGTCACTGTATTGTGTACTAACACAGTGTTAGTTGTATACAACACAGTTGCATAGGTCAATTATACTTCAAAAATAAACAAACTCAGAAAAAGAGATCAGATTTGTGATTATCACAGGCAGGAAGGGGCATTGGACAAAAGTAATCAAAAGGTACAAACTTCCGGTTATAAGATAAATAAATACTAGGGACATAATACAACAAGATAGATATAATTAACACTGCTGTATGTTATATATGAGAGTTTTTAAGAGAGTAAATCCTAAGAGTTCTCATCACAAGGGAAAAACATTTTTTCTGTTTCTTTAATCTTATATGAGATGATGGATGGTCACTAAACTTGTTGTGACCATTTCATGATGTATGTAAGTCAAATCATCATACTATACACCTTAACCTTACACAATGTTGCATGTCAATTGTATTTCAGTAAAACTGGAAGAAGGAAAAAAGAAAGTAGGGTGAAAAGTTAAAGAAGTAGTTAAAGGAACTGAATATTTTAAGTAGTTAAATCATCAGGATCTCTGATCAGTCCTGGAAAATTAGTGGAACACTTTTCAGTGGATTCCTCCATATACCTATGTTACAAGTTAAGGTGAGAAGTAGAATCATAAGACTTTAAAAAAAAAATCAGGCAAGTTTCTCTACAATAAAAGGAAAATATGAGACCTGGAGTCAAAAGACAGGGTTTGAATCCCAGCTTTGAATTCAAATCTGGGTAAATCAGTTGACATTTAAGAGCCACTGACTCCGTGGATGATAATACTCCTGTTACACAATACATGTGAGGATTAAATGTTCCTTATTCATGAAATTATTTATAAACCATAAAGCATTATACAAATGCAGGTATTAATTTTTAACCTACTTGAGGCCTTACAGGTTAAATCTCTGAAAATGAGGTCTAGTGCAAATAATGTGTTCCTATAAGAAATGATGTCCATGTTCTTATAAGCAGGGCAGCATTATTAGTAATAATTCCAACCATCATGACAATGCTTATATTTGCTCAATTTTCACATTTTATGTCCTTCTTAAAACAGTGCTGTGAGGCATTGCAGTGTTATAAAATTTACAGAACAAGAAGCTGAAATGTGAAGACTTCCAGTGTCAGAGAGAAAATAAGAAATAAAATTAGGATTTAATTCTACCTTACACTGTATTTCCCCCTTTGAGAATACTTTTGCTTAGTACCATTTATGGAAAAAAATGTATCTTAAGCATCTGTGATTAAATTTAGCAGATACTGTTGAAAAGATGAGACTAAGAGAGTATATTTAGAGAAGGAGTCTACTTAATATGAATTCTTATCTGCTGGGGAAAAAAGTGTGTTTCAGGCATTCCTAGAGCTCAGTCTAGCAAAATTATTCATCATTTACAGGGAAACATCTATGATAACTATACCTATAATTCTTTTTAAAGCATCTCAATTTTGAATTTATATCTGAAAATGCTTTATTATTTCCTATGCAAGATGTCTCATCCTTTCTGATACGTCCACATAGTGGACTAGCAAACCTTCAGGAGAAGGTAAAACTTAACCAAACAATAGATAATTATCAGCTCAGTGACTCTTTACAGTGAACATCTAAGTTGTTTGTCTTTTCTAAATAGAAGCTCTAAGCAGCAATTGTTTTATTATTAGCCTGAGTTGTTTGATTATCTTAAGCATGAAGTATTTTTAGCTCTGTTCATATGACACATAAGATTTAAGTAAAACATTGAGGAAAGGAGAGTGAATGCACATTGTTCAATGTGACATTTCATTTTATAGAGCCTTTTTGACATGGAAATTGTCTGGTTGAATGCTTCACTGACAAGCTGGCTTAGATTCTTCTTACCTGTAGCTGGTATTTCTATGTGGATGGACACTGATTTCTTTAATAATCTTGTGCTTTTCTCTACTCCTTTAATCACTTCATTCCAGGAGAGGAGGGATGACACCGTTTTGTTGAATTTGAGAGAGGAACAGGGTTTGTATAGTCCAGGGTTTGTATAATCCTATCCTTTTGCAGTACAGCATACTATACAATTGTATACACTTTGTGATATGTGTTCCTAGCTTACAAAAAACCCTCTTAATACTTACCTGCTTCCAAGGAGGGACTGCACACAGCAGGATGCTCACCTCCAGCTACTGGTGGAGGTGGGTGAATTTGGGCTAATGAGAGTTCCTCTCCAGGAATTTGAATAAAGATAGTCAGTCAGTCTGGCGATGATATGGCCATTGCTTTCCTGTGTGAAAATTAATAACAGGAAACCTCATTACAATGGAGTCAGGAGGCCAGAAGGGAGAGCTCTCTCTCCCACACCACTCCATCAATACCTATTGCAACAGGAAGGGATGTACTTGGCATCTCCAGCAAAAAAGTGGCCCTACTGCCAGGTGGAGGAAGAAAGAATTCTCCTTGCCTGGCAACAGCTCAGCTACTGAGAGACTGTTGCAACTCGCCAGTAAAAAGCCGCTATACTTCAAACTCGCAGTTTCATCAAATGGACTTTTTGTTTATAATAGTACCACCCCCAAGCTTCTCTTCTCTTTTGTTTTACTAGACTTGCATGTGGTTCACTGTATCTCAAATTGCAGTTCTTTGCTGTTCCCAACTAAAACTGTTTTGATGGTAAAGCAACTGGCTGTTTTGTTTTAGGTTAACACCTCCTATGTGGATTGAGAAGCAAAAGCTATCCTCCAGAAAGAGGAGGATAAGCTAGGTCCAAAGGGGAGAATTGTCTGGCTTCTGATGGCTTTTTAGTTTTTTCTTTCAGTTCTTTTCTGGGACCTGGTTGAATTCCTGACATTGGGTTCTATGAGATGCCTGTATCCTTATAATTACAAATTCACTTTTGGTTTTTGCTAAAGGTAGTCTATGGGGTCACACAGAGTCGGACACGACTCAAGTGACTTAGCAGCAGCAGCAGCACTAGTTGTTTTCTGTTACACGTACTTAAAGTATTTTAATAAATATGTTATTTAGTTGTGGCTAATAGAATAAATAATCTTGTACAGGCTGTTTGAGAAAGAGGTTCTACATGTATCTGTTGGTACAGCCAGTTTTAGGTGGTATAATGAAATTTTCTTTTAAATATCCTTGTTTAGTTTAATTTCTGAAACACTTTAATATGGAAAGAGAGTATGAAATATAGCCATGGGAGTGGAGCATTTTATTCATTTATTTTTCAAATGGGGCATTTTAAAGCAAATCTGGCTGGCTTTAGAGTATAGGAATATATTTTAACTAAAGAGACTTTTGTTATTATTCGTTTTGTGGAAGAAAACAGTTTGAGTTAGTGAGAACAATTAACCAAATATTGATAGATGGCACATACTGTGGGATCAGGAGTAATCTGTCCAACCTTGTCAGGAATATCTATGAAATACTTAAAATAAGGAAATAAGAAAATAAATGTGGTATTTAATCATATGTTTTCTTATTAGCTACAGAATTATATAAAATGGCAATTCTTATTGTCAATAATATGGTTTATTTTATGTTATGAGCAAATAGGTGATATTTGATTCTTCATTCATTAACATGAATTATATTCATCCAGGGAATATAGGGATCATGAACATATAGTTCCTACTCCAGAGTCACATGGAGATTCAGAAATTGTAAATCAGCTAAATTCTGACTTGGAATTCCATTGAACTGTATTTGCCATTGCCAGCCTATAGATAGTAAATGGTCAGCTTCAAAATGTGCCCAATGCCAGTAACCAAAGGGGTGAAGTATTTGTATTACCAAACCAGAAGACAATGTGATTTGACTTTTTCATATATGGGGATAATTCACCTGATATCCTCCATCTCCATTTCCCCAACTTGCTTAAACATCTCCCATTGCCCAAATGAAGCAAAAAAATAGAATGAATGGAAAGATTAATGTGTTGCCACCATATTTGGTTTTACTGTGGTCGTGTATGGATGTGAGAGTTGGACTGTGAAGAAGGCAGAGCGCCGAAGAATTGATGCTTTTGAACTGTGGTGTTGGAGAAGACTCTTGAGAGTCCCTTGGACTGCAAGGAGATTCAACCAGTCCATTCTGAAGGAGATCAACCCTGGGATTTCTTTGGAAGGAATGATGCTAAAGCTGAAGCTCCAGTACTTTGGCCACCTCATGTGAAGAGTTGACTCATTGGAAAAGACTCTGATGCTGGGAGGGATTGGGGGCAGGAGGAGAACGGGACGACAGAGGATGAGATGGCTGGATGGCATCACTGACTCGATGGACGTGAATCTGAGTGAACTCCAGGAGTTGGTGATGGACAGGGAGGCCTGGCGTGCTGAGATTCATGGGGTCGCAGAGAGTCAGACACGACTGAGCGACTGAACTGAACTGAACCATATTTAGAAGCACAATAAACATGACCAGTGATGATATGCAAGTGGGACAATAAGTTTTTTCTGAGATATAGTTGATTTACAATATTCTATTGTTTCGGGTATGCTGAACATAATGAATCAAAAATTTTATAGATGCAGTTCAGTTCAGTTCATTTGCTCAGTCGTGTCTAACTCTGTGACCACATGGACTGCAACACGCCAGGCTTCCTTGTCCATCACCAACTCCTGGAGCTTCAAACTCATGACCATCAGGTCGGTGATGCCATCCAACCATCTCATCCTCTGTTGTCCCCTTCCCCTCCTACCTTCAATCTTTCCCAGCATCAGGGTCTTTTCTAATGAGTCAGTTCTTCACATCAGGTGGCCAAAGTATTGGAGTTTCAGCTTCAGCATCAGTCCTTCCAATGAATATTCAGGGCTGATTTACTTTAGGATGGACTGGTTGGATCTCCTTGCTGTCCAAGGGACTCTCAGGAGTCTTCTACAACACCGCAGTTCAAAAGCATCAATTTTTCGGTACTCAGCTTTCTTTATAGTCCAACTTTCACATTCATACATAACTACTGGAAAAACCATAGCTTTGATTAGATGGACCTTTGTTAGCACAGTAATGTCTCTGCTTTTTAATATGCTGTCTAAGTTGGTCATAACTTTTCTTCCAAGAAGCAAGCGTCTTTTAATTTCATGGCTGCAGTCACCATCTGCAGTGATTTTGGAGCCCAAGAAAATAAAATCTGTCATGGTTTCCATTGTTTTCCCGTCTATTTGCCATGATGTGATGGGACCGGATGCCATGTTCTTAGTTTTTTGAATGTCAAGTTTTAAGCCAAGTTTTCTCTCTCGTCTTTCACTTTCATCAAGAGGCTTTTTAGTTGCTCATCACTTTCTGCCATAAGGGTGGTATCATCTGTGTATCTGAGGTTATTGAGGTTTTATAAATTATAGTCCATATAAAGTTATTATAAAATATTGGCTATACTCCCTGTCTTGTACAATATCCTTATAGCTTTTTGATTTTATACATCATAGTTTGTACTTCTTAATCCCCTATTCCTATTCTGTCTCACCTTCCTTCCTCTCTCTGTTTTGTTATAAACATCTGTTTTATTTTTGAGACTCCGCATAAAAGTGTAATATTCATCTTTCTGTCTGGCTTATTTCACTAAACATAATATCCTTGAGCTCTGTCTGTGTTGCTGCAAATGGCAAAATTTCATTCTTCTTCTTTAATTTTGCTCAGTTTTATATATACTCTATGTGTAACCATATATTTTATATACTTTTATACATATAAACCAGAGAAGGCAATGGCACCCCACTCCAGTACTCTTGCCTGGAAAATCTCATGGACAGAGGAGCCTGGTGGGCTGCCATCTATGGGGTTGCACAGAGTCAGATACAACAAGCGACTTAGCAGCAGCAGCATGCATATAAACATCTTCTTTATCCTTTCATCTGTTGATGCATACTATGTTGCTTCCATCTCCTGGCTTTGTAAATAATGCGGCTATGAACATTTTGGGTACATGTATCTTTATGAATCAATGTTTTCATTGTCTTCCACACACAGGAAAGCTATTGCTGGATCACATGATGATCCAGTCTCTCAGTTGTCTCAGACTCTTTGTGACCCCGTGGATTGATGCACACCAGGCTTCCGTGTCCATCACCAATTCCTGGAGCCTACTCAAACTCATGTCTATCAAGTTGGTGATGGTATCCAACCATCTCATCCTTTGTTGTCCTCTTTCCCTCCTGCCTTCGATCTTTCCTAGCTTCAGGGTCTTTTCCAATGAGTTAGTTCTTCACTTTGCATGGCCAAAGTATTGGAGTTTCAGCTTCAGCATCAGTCCTTCCAACAAATATTCAGGACTGATTTCCTTTAGGATGGACTGGTTGGATCTCCTTGCAACCCAAGGGACTCTCAAGAGTCTTCTCCAACACCACAGTTCAAAAGCATCAATTCTTCAGCGCTCAGTTTTCTTTATAGTCCAACTCTCACATCCATAGTGACTGGAAAAACCATAGCTTTGACTAGACAAACCTTTGTTGGCAAAGTAATGTCTCTGCTTTTCAATGCACTGTCTAGGTTGGTCATAACTTTTCTTCCAAGGAGCAAGTGTCTTTTAATCTCATGGCTACAGTCCATCTGCAGTGATTTTGGAGCCCAAAATAATAAGGTCTCTCACTGTTTCCATTGTTTCCCTATCTATTTGCCATGACGTGATGGGACTGGATGCCATGGTCTTAGTTTTCTGAATGTTGAGTTTTAAGCCAACTTTTTTCACTCTCCTCTTTCACTTTCATCAAGAGGCTTTTTAGTTCTTCTTCACTTTCTGCCATAAGGCTGGTGTCATCTGCATATCTGAGGTTATTAGTATTTCTGCTGGAAATCTTGATTCTAATTGTGCTTCATCCAGTCCAGCATTTCTCATGATGTACTCTGCATATAAGTTAAATAAGCAGGGTGACAGTATACAGCCTTGATGTACTCGTTTCCCAATGTGGAACCAGTATACTGTTCCATGTTCAGTTCTAACTGTTTCTTCTTGACCTGCATACAGATTTCTCAGGAGTCAGGTCAGGTGTTCTGGTACTCCCATCTCTTGAAGAATTTTCCAGTTTGTCGTGATCCACACAATCAAAGGCTTTGGCATAGACAATAAAGCAGAAGTAGATGTTTTTCTGGAACTTTCTCGCTTTTTTGATGATCCAACAGATGTTGGCAATTTGATCTCTGGTTCCTCTGCCTTTTCTAAATCCAGCTTGAATATCTGGAAATTCATGGTTCACATACTGTTGAAGCCTGGCTTGGAATTTTGAGCATTACTTTGCTAGCATGTGAGATGAGTGCAATTGTGTGGTAGTTTGAGCATTCTTTGGCATTGCCTTTCTTCGAGGTTGGAATGAAAACTGACCTTTTCCAGTCCTGTGGCCATTGCTGAGTTTTCCAAATTTGCTGCCATATTGAGTGCAGCACTTTCACAGCATCCTCTTTTAGGATTTGAAATAACTCAGCTGGAATTCCATCACCTCCAATAGCTTTGTTCGTATTGATGCTTCCAAGGCCCACTTGACTTCGCATTCCAGGATGTCTGGCTCTAGGTGAGTGAGCGCACCACCGTGATTATCTGGGTCATGAAGTTCTTTTTTGCATAGCCTTTCTGTGTATTCTTGCCACCTCTTCTTAATATCTTCTGCTTCTGTTAGGTCTATACCATTTCTGTCCTTTATCGAGCCCATCTTTGCATGAAATGTTCCCTTGGAATCTCTAATTTTCTTGAAGAGATCTCTAGTCTTTCCCATTCTATTGCTTTCCTCTATTTCTTTGCACTGATCACTGGGGAAGGCTTTCTTATCTCTCCTTACTATTCTTTGGAACTCTGCATTCAAATGGGTGTATCTTTCCTTTTCTCCTTTGCCTATTGCTTCTCTTATATTCACAGCTCTTTGTAAGGCCTCCTCAGACAACCATTTTGCCTTTTTCTTTTCCTTGGGGATGGTCTTGATCCCTGCCTCCTGTACAACCTGCATCCATAGTTCTTCAGGCACTCTGTCTATCAGATCTAATCCCTTGAGTTTATTTGTCACTTCCACTGTATAAATGTAACAGATTTGATTTAGGTCGTAACAGAATGGCTTAGTGGTTTTCCTACTTTCTTCAATTTCAGTCTGCATTTGGCAATAAGGAGTTCTTGATCTGAGCCACAGTCAATTCCCAGTCTTGTTTTTGCTGCGTGTATAGAGCTGCTCCATCTTTGGCTGCAAAGAATATAATCAATCTGATTTCAGTATTGACCATCTGGTGATGTCCATGTGTAGAGTCGTCTCTTGTGTTGTTAGAAGGGGGTGTTTGCTATAACTGGTGCGTTCTGTTGGCAAAACTCTATTAGCCTTTGACCTGCTTTATTTTGTACTCCAATGTCTAATTTGCCTGTTACTCCAGGTATTTCTTGAATTGGGGACATTTGTTATTGGTTTCTGTTTTTTTGAGATTGAGTTGTATAGGTTGTTTATATATTTTAATGTTAATGCTTTATCAGGCATATCACTAGCAAATATTTTCTCCCATTCAGTCTTCTCATTTTGTTGATGGTTTCCTTTGCTGTGCAAAGGGAAGGGAAAGTCACTCAGTTGTGTCTGACTCTTTGCAACCCCATGGGACTGTAGCCTACCAGGCTTCTCAGTCCCTGGGATTTTCCAGGCAAGAGTACTGGAGTGGGTTGCCATTTCCTTCTCCAGGGGATCTTCCCGACCCAAGGATTGAACCCGGGTCTCCCGCATTGTAGGCAGATGCTTTACCCACAAAGCTAAGTTTAATTAGGTCCAATTTGTTTATTTTTGCTTCTATTTCCTATGCTTTAGGAGACAGATGCAAAAACATTGCTACATTGGACATCAAAGAGTGTTTTACCTGTATTTTTTCCAGGAATTTTATGATTTCCAGTATTACATTTTAATCCATTTTGAGTTTATTTTGTACATGATGTGAGCAAATGTTCTGATTTTATTCTTTTATGTGTCGTTGTCCAGTTTTTCCGGCACTGTTATTGAAGAGATTGTCTTTACCCTTGTGAATTCTTGCCTCCTGTGTCATGGATTAATTGACCATAAGTATATGTTTTATTTCTGGGCTCTCTATTCTGTTCCATTGTCTGTTTTTGTGCCAGTACTATACTGTTTTGATTACTATCACACTGTAGTATATTCTGAAGTCAGGGAGTGTGATACTTCCAGCTCTTTCTCAAATTTTTATTTTTGGCTATTTGGAGTCTTCAGTGTTCCCATACAAATTTAAATGTTATTTGTTCTAGTTCTGTGGAAAATGCCATTGATATTTTGATAGGGATTGCATTGAATCTGTTCTTGGGTAGTGTGGTCATTTTAACAATGTTAATTCTTTCAAGCCATGAACGTGGTAATTTTTCACTTGTTTGTGTCACCTTTGGTTTATTTTATCAGGTCAGTGTCTTAAAAGTTTTCTGAATACAGGTCTTTTGCCTCCTTGGTTAAGTTTATTTCTTGGTATTCTTTGGATGTGGTTGTAAATGGGATTGTTTCCTTAATTTCTCCTTGTGATATAGTTTTTTTTTAGTGTACAGGAATGCAACAGATATTTCTGTATCTTAATTTTGTATCCTTCAACTTTACTGAATTCATTGATGAGCTCTAGTAGTTTTGGGGTGGCATCTTTAGGATTTTCTGTGTATAGTGTTATCTTCCCTGGTGGCCTGCAATGCAGGAGACCTGGGTTTGATCCCTGGGTCTGGAAGATTCCCTGGAGCTGCTGCTGCTGCTGGTAAGTCGCTTCAGTTGTGTCCGACTCTGTGCGACCCCATAGATGGCAGCCCAGGAAATGGCAACTCACTCCATTTGGCAAGTATTCTTGCATGGAAAATCCTATGGATGGAGGAGCCTGGTGGTCTATAGTCCGTGGGGTTGCAAAGAGTCAGACTGAGTGACTAACACATATGTCCATGTATAGTATTACGCCAGCTTCAAACAGTTTTTGACAGTTTTACTTCTTCCTTTTCAATTTAAATTCCTTTTATTTTTTGTTCTTGTCTTATTTCTGTGGTTAAGACTTCCAATACTGTGTTGAATAAAAGCAGTGTGTGGGCATTCTTGTCTTGTTTGAGACCTCAGAGGAAATGCTTTCAACTTTTTACTCCTGAGTATAATGTCAGTTCTGGGCTTATCATATATGATCTTTTTATATTGAGGTATGTTCCCTCTATACCCATTTTGTGGAGAATTTTTTTTTTATCACAAATTGATACTGAATTCTGTCAGAGGCTTTTTCTGTATCTACTGAGATCATTATATGATTTTAATGTTTTAGTTTGTTAATGTGCTATATCACATTGATCAATTTGTGGACACTGGACCATCCTTGCATCCCTGAAATAAATCCACTTGATCATGGTCTCTGATCCTTTTAATGTATTCTTGGATTTGGTTTGATAATATTTTGTTAAGGATTTTTGCATCTATCTTCATCAGTGATATTGGCCCATGGTTTTCTTTTTGTGTGGTATCTTTGTCTGGTTTTGGTTTCAGGGTTATGGTGACTTTCCCTGCAAATTTTTGGAGTAGTTTGAGCAGAAGAGGTGTTGTCTCTTCTCTAAATATTTGGCAGAATTCACCTATAAAGCCGTCTAGTCCTAGACTTTTCTTTGATGGGAGTTTCTTAAAATTATGGATTAAGTTTTATAACTGGTAATTGATCTGTTTGTATTTTTAATTTATTCCTGGATCAGTATTGGGATATAATACATTTCTAGGAATTTTTCCATTTCTTCTAGATTGTCCATTTTATTGACATATAGTTGTTCTTAGTAATCTCTTATGATTCTTTGTATTTCTGTGGTGTTAATAGTAACTTCTCTTTCATTTCTGATTTTATTGATTTGGGCCCTGTCTCTTTTTTTCTGGTGGTTCAGAGATTAAAGCATCTGCCTGCAATGCGGGAGACTTGGGTTTGATCCCTGGGTCGGGAAGATCCCCTGGAGAAGGAAATGGCAACTCACTCCAGTATTCTTGCCTGGAGAATCCCATGGACGGAGGAGCCTGGTGGGCTACAGTTCACGGGGTCACAAAGAGTCGGACACGACTGAACGACTTCACTTTCTTTTTTTCTGATGAGTTTGGCTAACGCTTTAACTTTGTTTATCTTTTCAAAGAAGCAAGTATTAGTTTCATTGGTATTTTCTATTTTTTTAAGTCCATTTCATTTATTTCTGTTTGGATCTTTACGATTTATTTCCTTTTACCACCTTTGGGTTTTGTTTGTTCTTTTTTTTCCAATTACTTTAGGTGTAAGGTTAGGTCGTTTATTTGAGATTTTTCTTGCTTCCTGAGGTAGTCTTATATCACTATAAACTTTCTTTTTAGAATTAGAAGTGATTTTACTATGTCCCATATATTATGGATCATTGTGTTTTCATTTTTGTTTGTCCCCAAGTCTTTTTTATTTCTTCTTGGATTTCTTCAGTAATCCATTGGTTGTTTACGAGCATATAGTTTAGTCTTTATATGTTTGTGTTTTTCCTTTTAATTGATTTCTAGTCTCATAGCATTGTGGTTAGAAAAGATGCTTGATATGACTTCAGTTTTCTTAAATTTACTGAGACTTTGTTTAGAATGTTCTCTCTCTCTATATATATGTGTGTGTGTGTGTGTGTGTGTGTGTGAATATATATATTCATCAGGTTTAATGTATCATTTAAGGCCAGTGTTTCCTAATTGAGTTTTTGTCTGGATGATATAAGTGGGGTTTTAAGGTCACCTACTATTACTGTGTTACTGTCAGTTTCTCCCATTATGTCAATGTTTGTTTTATGTATTTAGGTGCTCCTATGTTGGATGCATATATATTTACAATTGTCATATCTTTTTCTTAGATTTATCCCTTGATGATTATGTAATATTCTTCTTTGTATCTTTTTACAGTTTTTGCCTAAGTATTACCACAATGACTGTCTATTGATTTCCATTTGCATGGAATACTTTTTTCATCTCTGCACTTTCAATCCATGTGAATCTTTAGATCTGAAGTGAGTCTCTTGTAGGCAGCTTATACTTGGGTTTTGTTTTGTATCCACTTAGCGATTCTATTGGAGAAGGAAATGGCAACCCACTCCAGTGTTCTTGCCTGGAGAATCCCAGGGACGGGGAAGCCTAGTGGGCTGCTGTCTATGGAGTCACACAGAGTCGGACACGACTGAAGTGACTTAGCAGCAGCAGCAGCGATTCTATATCATTTAATTGGAGCATTTAGTTTATTACATTTAAAGAACTTATTGAACTGACACAACATTGTAACTCAATTCTACTTCAAAAAATAATTATTGATAGATTTGTACTTATTGCCATTTTGTTATTTGTTTGGAGGTTTCTAGAGTTCTTTTTTGTTCTTTTCTTCTTTTGCTTTCTTCCAGTGTGACTCATTGGAAAAGACTCTGATGCTGGGAGGGATTGGGGGCAGGAGGAGAAGGGGACAACAGAGGATGAGATGGTTGGATGGCATCACTGACTCGATGGACGTGAGTCTGAGTGAACTCCTGGAGTTGGTGATGGATAGGGAGGCCTGGCGTGCTGCGATTCATGGGGTCACAAAGAGTCGGACACGACTGAGCGACTGAACTGAACTGAACTGAGTGTGACTTGATGACTATCTTTAGTGTTTGGATTCCTTTATTTTTTTGTATGTGTCTGTCTATCTGTTTTGTCTTTCTGTTATACCCAATCACCTTACCTGTCTTCTGAGAAACCTGTATGCAGGTCAAGAAGCAACAGTTAGAACCGGACATGGAACAATAGACTGGTTCCAAATTAGGAAAGAAGTATGACAAGGATGTATATTGTCATCCTGCTTATTTAACTTATATGCAGAGTACTTCATGTGAAATGCCGGCTGGGTGAATCACAAGCTGAAATCGAGATTGCCAGGAGAAATATCAGTAATCTCAGATATGCAGATGATTCCACCCTAATGGCAGAAAGCAAAGAGGAACTAAAAACCTCTTGGTGAGTGTGAAAGAGGAGAGTGAAAAAGCTAACTTAAAATGCAGTGTTCAACAAACGAAGATCGTGGCATCTGGTCCCATCAGTTCAGTTCAGTTCAGTTCAGTTGCTCAGTCGTGTCCGACTCTTTGTGACCCCATGAATTGCAGCACTCCAGGCCTCCCTGTCTATCACCAACTCCCGGAGTTCACTCAGACTCACATCCATCGAGTCAGTGATGCCATCCAGCCATCTCATCCTCTGTCGTCCCCTTCTCCTCCTGCCCCCAATCCCTCCCAGCATCAGAGTCTTTTCCAATGAGTCAACTCTTCACATGAGGTGGCCAAAGTACTGGAGTTTCAGCTTAGCATCATTCCTTCCAGAGAAATCCCAGGGCTGATCTTCTTCAGAAGGGACTGGTTGGATCTCCTTGCAGTCCAAGGGACTCTCAAGAGTCTTCTCCAATACCACAGTTCAAAAGCATCAGTTCTTCAGCACTCTGCCTTCTTCACAGTCCAACTCTCACATTCATACATGACCACAGGAAAAAACCATATCCTTGACTAGATGGACCTTAGTTGGCAAAGTAATGTCTCTGCTTTTGAATAAGCTGTCTAGGTTGGTCATAACTTTTCTTCCAAGGAGTAAGCATCTTTTAATTTCATGGCTGCAATCACCATCTGCAGTGATTTTGGTCCCATCACTTTATGGCAAATAGATGGGGAAAAAAATGAAAACAGTGACAGACTTTATTTTCTTGGGCTCTAAAATCACTATGGATAGTGACTGCAACCATGAAATTAAAATGTGCTTGCTCCTTGGAAGGAAAGCTGTGACCAACCTAGACAGCATATTAAAAAGCACATCACTTGCTGACAAAAGTCTGTATAGTCAAAGCTATGGTTTTTCCAGTAGTCATGTATGAATGTGAGAGTTGGACTATAAAGAAGTCTGCGCACCGAAGAATTGATGCTTTTGAACTGTGGTGTTGGAGAAGACTCTTGAGAGTCTCTTGGACAACACAGAGATCAAATCAGTCAACCTAAAGGAAATGAACCCTGAATATTCATTGGAAGGACTGATGCTGAATCTGAAACTCCAATACTTTGGTCACCTGATGTGAAGAGCTGACTCATTGGAAAAAACCATGATGCTGAGAAATATTGAAGGCAAGAGGAGAAGTGGGTGACAAAGGATGAGATGGTTGGATGGCATCACCAACTCAACGGACATGAGTTTGAGCAAACTCTGGGAGACAGTGAAGGACAAGGAAGCCTGGTGTGCTGGAGTTCATAGGGTCACAAAGAATCAGACACAACTGAGTGACTGAATCACAGCATTGTTAATTTGCCTTAAAAACAGCTCTAGATATAGCTTACTGTGCATAATAAAAGTACAATGGACAG
This sequence comes from Budorcas taxicolor, assembly GCF_023091745.1. Taxonomy (NCBI): domain Eukaryota; kingdom Metazoa; phylum Chordata; class Mammalia; order Artiodactyla; family Bovidae; genus Budorcas; species Budorcas taxicolor. The sequence continues at coordinate 96,217,405 of NC_068920.1, forward strand.
TATGTGCCTGACAGACTAATTAGATTATTAATAGAGTTAACAATGGGATGACAAAAATAATTCCTAGTAATAAACTGGAATAATACCTACCTTTAAAGTTTTCTTTTTCCTAAACTTTTTGCACAACTAAAGGTTTTAAAATGTCATTCATGTTGACGTTTCTTTTTACTAATGTTTACATTTTGTGAGTTCCTTGTAGCAGATAGTTGAATGTTGCATTTTTTAAAGTGTTTTGATTTTAGATTTAACATTGCTTCTTCAACATTCACTAGAGCCCAGAAATGAAAATGTTCCTGTCTGGAAAATTATACCTTAGAACAGAAGTTCAGCTCTTATTTCTTTGTACAAAAGCTGTTTAGTTTTTTCATGTAAAATATTAAACCTTGTAGAAAGATTATGTAAATGCAAGGAAAGAGTCCTGGAAGAAGATATAGCAAAGTGATAATAATGGGGAGATGAAAAAAGAACTAAGACTGAGAAAATGTGGAAAGTACAAAGGGGACTTTAAACTCATTTAAATTATATTAAAAACTGATGTGAAGAATGTATACACTTACTACTTAAATAATTAGCAATGAAAAAATAATGTATCTGTCCTGATTTCCTTATTTTTAAGTAAGTTTATTATTTAACATTTTAAATAATATTATTGTATTTCTAAATTATATATTATTTCAATAATTTTGATTGTGTTATTTTATAAACAAACGTGCAATTTCATTTTTTATAATTTATGGCAACACCCTAGTATCAGCACTCCACACTTGTCTTTTGTAAAGCAGTTTCCCAATTTTTTAGCTCTTCATGTTAATTTGTATTATAGGGAAAAACTGAAATATGTATTCAAGTATCTTTTTTTCAGGATGATATTAATGTGAAACAGTTTTGACACCTTGTATTTCAGAGAATATCAATATGTAGATTTCAAATACATTTAATTTTATTTTTTTCAGAGTCAGCAGAAAGAAGACCAGATTGCCTTGGAGAAGGGTCTCTGAAGGAAGGTGGGCCTAGAGATGGGTCAGGGAGAGAGAGAAACAGGGAGGGTACAGCAGACATTTGGCTAGGCCTGGAGTGGAGACGGTGCACAGACAAGGATCCCTTGCAGGTAATCAAACATGGCTTTCATGGAGTCTGAGTAGATAGAAGGTAAGTGAGATAGCACTTAGCAGTTGCCTGTACTAAGTCTTGAAATTTGTCTCAGCAATTTCACCTCGGAGAGCATGAAGATTTAACTATTTCTGTTTAAGTCTGGATAGGTTTTCAGGGTCTTTAAATTAAGTGTTATTTGGAAATAAAACACTGTTTGAGGACACACACTGACTGAAAGTAAAGCTATTGAAAGAAATGTTCCATGCAAATGGAACCCCCCCCCCGCCCCCACCAAAAGCAGAATAGCTATATTTATATCAGACAAAATAGACTTTAAAACACTGACTGTAATTAAAGAGCATTACATAATCATAAAGGGATCAATTCAGTAAGAGGATACTACATTTTAAAATATTTTTGCACCCATATGTAAGCACAAAATATATAAAGCAAATATTAACAGACCTAAAGTGAGACATAGATAGCAATACAATAATGTTTAATAGTAAAGGACTTCAATACTCCACATATATCAATAGATAGATCACCTGGTGAAGTGAAGTGAAGTTGCTCAGTCGTGTCCGACTCTTTGCGACTCCATGGACTGTAGCCTACCAGGCTCCTCTGTCCATGGGATTTTCCAGGCAATAGTCCTGGAGTGGATTGCCATTTCCTTCTCCTGGGGATCTTCCCAACCCGGGGATTGAAGCCGGGTCTACTGCATTGTAGACAGACACTTTACCGTCTGAGCCACCAGGGAAGTCTAGATCACCTAGAAAGAATACTAATAAAGAAACATCAGCCTTAAATGACTCATTAGATCATATGAGCTTAACAGATTTGTACAGAACATTCCATCCAAAAGCAACAGAATAAACGTTCTTCTTATTTGTACATGGAACGTCCTCTGCTGCTGCTGCTAAGTCGCTTCAGTCGTGTCTAACTCTGTGCGACCCCATAGACGGTAGCCCACGTCCTCTAGGAGATCATATATTAGACCTCAAAACAAGTTTTAGCAAATTTACAAAGACTGAAATCATATTAAGCATCTTTTTTGATCACTGTGGTATGAAACTAGAAGCCAATAACAAGAAGAAAACTGAAAAATTCACAAATATGTGGGGATTAAATGGTATGCTCAGAGAAGTAAATGGCAACCCACTCCAGTATTCTTGCCTAGAGGATCCTGTGGACAGAGGAGCCTGGTGGGCTGCCATCTATGGGGTCGCACAGAGTCGGACATGACTGAAGTGACTTAGCAGCAGCAGTAAATGGTATGCTACTGAACAATCAATGGGTTAACAAAGAAATCAAAAGAAAAATTAAAAAATACTTTGGAACAAATGAAAATGGAAATACAATATATCAAAATTTATGGGATTCAGCAAAAGCAATTCTAAGAGGGACGTTCATAGCAATAAAATCTATATTAAGAAAAAGAAAGATTCCTAAAGAACCTAATTTTACATCCAAGGAACTAGAAAAAGAAAGAAAAGAAAGTGAAGTTGCTCAGTCGAGTCTGACTCTTTGTGATCCCGTGGACTGTAGCCTACCAGGTTCCTCCATCCATGGGATTCTCCAGGCAAGAATACTGGAGTGGGTTGCCATTTCCTTCTCCAGGGGATCTCCCTGACCCAGGAATTGAACCCATGTCTCCCACATTGCAGGCAGATGCTTTACCCTCTGAGCAACCAGGAAAGAAGAACAAATGAAATCCAAAGTTAGTAGAAGGAAGGAAATAACAAAAAGCAGAACAGAAATAAATGAAATAGAGACTGGAAAAAAATAGATTAATTTTAAAAGAGCTGATTCTTTTTGAAAAGATAAACAAAATTGATAAGCCTTTAGCTAGATTCACCAAGAAAAAAGAGAGAGAATACTCAAAAGAAATAAAATAAGAAATGAAAGATGAGACATTACACCTGGTACCACAGAAATCCAAAGTATTATAAGTGACTACTATGAACAATTATACATTAACAAATTGGACAACCTAGAAGAAATGGATGCATTTCTAGAAACATACAACCTTCCGAGACTGAATCATGAAGAAATAGAAAATCTGAATAGCTTGATTGCTAGGAAGGATTTTGAATCAGTAATCCAAAACTGTCCAAAAAACAAAAGTCCAGACAGCTGTCCAGGACCAGACAGCTTAACAGATGAATTCTGCCAAACATTCAGAGAAAGATTAATACCAATCCTTCTCAAACTGTGTGCTGCCCAGGTGGCGCTAGTCTTAAAGAATCTGCCTCCCAGTGCAGGAGACACATGGGTTTTATCCTTGGGTCAGTCAGGAAGAGCCCCTGGAGTAGGAAATGGCAACACATTCCAGTATTCTTGCCTGGAGAATTCCATGGACAGAGGAGCCTGGCAGGCTACAGTCCATAGGTCCACAAAGAGTCAGACATGACTGAACGACTGAGAACATAGCATTTCTCAAACTCTTTCAAAAAATGAAAGACGAGGGAACTCTTCCAAACTCATTTTATGAAATCAGTATTGTCTTGATACCAAAACCGGACAATGACACAAGGATAGGAAAGTACAGGCAAATATCCCCGATGAATATAGACATAAAAATTCTCAACAAAATTTTAGCAAACCAAGTTCAACAATACATTAAAAGGATCATACACCATGATCAAGGAAAATTGACTCCAAGGATGCAAGGATGGTCTTGTTTTCTTAAACCAGTCATATGATACACCACATTAATAAAAGGAAGGATAAAAATGATCATCTCAATAGATACAGAAAAAACATTTGACAAAGTTCAACTTTAATGTATGATTAAAAACTCTCAACAAACTGGGTATAGAGGCAACAAAATATAAGCCGTACTGCCTATGATAAGACCGCAGATAACATCATACTCAACAGAGAAAAGCTGATAGTTCCCTCTAAGGTCAGGAACAAGACAAAGATGCCCACTCTTCCACTTCCAGTTCAACATAATATTGGAAGTTTGAACCAAAGCAATGAAGAGTAAGAAGCAATAAAAAGCATTCAGATTGAAAAGGAAGAGATAAAACTGTCACTATTTGCAAGTAATTTGATATTATATATTAAAAAATCTCTAGAGATGCCACCAAAAACCTGTGAGAACAAATAAATGGATTCAGTAAAATTGCAGGATACAAAATCAGTATAAAAAATGAGTTTTCTCTCTAGACATTAATAATGAACTATTATTTTTGTTGTTCAGCCCCTCAGTTGTGTCTGACTCTTTGTGACCACATGGACTGCAGCACGCCAGGCTTCCCTGTCCATCACCAACTCCTGGAGCTTGCTCAAACTCTTGTCCGTCGAGTCAGTGATGCCATCCAACCATCTTGTCCTCTGTCATCCCCTTCTCCTCCTGCCTTCAATCTTTCCCAGCATCAGGGTGTTTTCTAAAGAGGAATTAAGAAAACAGTTTCATTTACAATAGTTTCAAAAAGGAATACTTTTAACCAGGGGTATAAAAGATCTATACACTGAAAACTGGACAGCCACATGCAAAAAAATGAAAGTAGACTGCTGACTCCATACACAAAAATTGACTCTTACAGACTTGAATGTAGGACCTAAAACCATAAAACTCTTAAAAGAAAACATAGACAGTAAGTTTCTTGACATCAGTCTTGGTGATGATTATTTGGATCTGACTCCGAAACCAAAGGCAACAAAAGCAAAAATAAACAAGTTGGGCTACATCAAACTGAAAAACTTCTGCACGGTAAAAATTATTAATAACATGAAAAGGCAACCTACAGAATGGGAGGAAATATTCGCATATCACATGAGTTAAGGGTTAATATCCAAAATATAGAAAGAACTCATATAGCAGTATGAGTAACACTTGGGCAGAGGATCTGAATAGACATTTTTCCAAAGAAGACATACCAACAGGTATGTGAAAAGATGCTCACAGTATCATTAATCATCAAAGAAATGCAAAGCAAAACCACAATGAGGTATCACCTCATACCTGTTAGAATGGCTATTATCAAAAATAAAAGAAATAACATGTTGGTGAGAACGTGGAAAAAAGGGAACACTTGTACTCTATTGATGGGAACGTGAACTGGTACAGCTACAGTACAGAGGTTCTTCATGATCCAGCAATTTCATTTCTAAGTATTTATCCAAAGAAAACAAAGCCACTAATTTGAAAAGATGTATTTACAATAGCCAAGATGTGGAAGCAACCTGTGTCTATCACTAGATGAAAGGATGAAGATGTTGCATACATGTACAACTGAATACTATTCAGGCATAAAAAAAGAAATGGAAAATAAAAGATTTCCATAAAAAAAGGAAAATAAAAGATTTCCATAAAAAATGGAAAATAAAAGATTTCCATAAAAAATGGAAAGCTTGCCAATTCTGACAACATTCTAGATCCATGGGTGGATCTAGAGGGTATTTTGCTAAGTGAAATGTCAGACAGAAAAAGACAAATACTATATGATCTCACTTATACACGAAATATGAAAGAAGCAAGCTCATAGGTACACAGAATAGATCAGTGGTTGCCTGAAATCAGCAGTGCAGGATGGGTAAAATAGGTGAATGGGAGATGGTCAGAGAATACAAACTTCCAGTTATAAAATAAGTAAGTCATAGTAATTTAATGTACAGTATGATATCAGTAATAATACTGTATTTCATGTTTGAAAGTTGTTAATAGAGATGTTTAAAAGTCCTCATCACAAGAATAAAAAAATTTTTAACTATGTATGAAGACAGATGTTGACTGGATTTATTGTAGTGATCATTTTGCTGTGTATACAAATATAATCTCATTATATTATATACCAGAAACTAATATAATATTGTATGTTAATTAGACTTCAGTCAAAACAAAACAACATTTAAATTTATTAAGCACACACATACACATATAAGTAAAATTTTCAGTAATATAACCTATCCTAAATTTCAGTTACTTTTTTTTTGCCACCAATAAATATTTGTGCAGTGAATGAATACAGAGGTTAAATGCAAAGCTGGTGATGGAGATTAGACGATTCTTAGTACATGGAGCATAACTGCTGGAGGTGGGCAAATTATTACTAAGAAGCACAAAAGCAACCAATACAATGAAGAGGGTTTCTGAGTAGCAGAAGTGGCAGTTACACAGATAAATTTCTGTGAAGATGAATTGAATGTCAGAGTGTCCAGCAAAATGGTCCTACAAGACAAGCAGTCCTTTAAGGAGCTGACATAGTATAGAAGAGGGGAATGATCAGAATAGAAAATTAGTCTATGCTCTGAGTAAACTAAGGCTCAGAAAGACTATGACTTGCCCAAGGTATCAGGTGAATAAGTAGAGTTGGAAATAGAAATCAATTCTGCCAGTCCCTGGAGTAACGTTCTTTCCATTATATCACTTCACCTTCTTTAAAGTGAAAGTGAAGTCGTTCAGTCGTGTCTGACTCTTTGGGACCCCATTGACTGTAGCCTACCAGGCTTCTCCAGGGGATCTTCCTGACCCAGGGATCAAATCCAGGTCTCCCACATTGCGGGCAGATGCTTTAACCTCTGAGCCACCAGCCTTCTTTAGAGACTAACAAAGTCATGAAGTGCTAGACTCAGACTGTTCAATGCAAATCCCTCTTGTAGTGGTGTCTGTTGTGTTTTCTGTCTCACGTCTGACTTGGGGAAGTAGGATCTTGACAAGAGAACTGAGTACTGAGAGTAACACAGCAGGTCAAAGTGCACATTTGTGTTTGCTTCCTATTTATCGCCTAGCTTGGAGGTAATCACTGATAACAATCCCTAGTAGTTGAAAGTGAAAATTCAAATACTTTAGGCCAATGCCTGCCACCTACTTTCTCAGTCAGAATTAATAGCTTCCTTTATATATATATATATATATATATATATATATATATATATATATATATATCTCCATACATGGAACAACAGACTGGTTCCAAATAGGAAAAGGAGTACGTTAAGGCTGTATATTGTCACCCTGCTTATTTAACTTCTATGCAGAGTACATCATGAGAAATGCTGGGCTGGATGAAGCACAAGCTGGAATCAAGATTGTTAGGAGAAATATCAATAACCTCAGATATGCAGATGACACCACCCTTATGGCAGAAAGTGAAGAAGAACTAAGGAGCCTCTTGATGAAGGTGAAAGAGGAGAGTGAAAAAGTTGGCTTAAAGCTCAACATTCAGATAACTAAGATCATGGCATCTGGTCCCATCACTTCATGGGAAATAGATGGGGAAACAGTGGAAATAGTGGCTGACTTTATTTTTCTGGGCTCCAAAATCACTGCAGATGGTGATTGCAGCCACGAAATTAAAAGATGCTTACTCCTTGGAAGGAAAGTTATGACCAACCTAGACAGCATATTAAAAAGCAGAGACATTACTTTGTCAGCAAAGGTCCATCTAGTCAAGGCTATGGTTTTTCCAGTGGTCATGTATGGATGCGAGAGTTGGACTATAAAGAAAGCTGAGCACTAAAGAATTGATGCTTTTGAACTGTGGTATTGGAGAAGACTCTTGAGAGTCCCTTGGACTGCAAGGAGATCTAACCAGTCCATCCTAAAGGAGATTAGTCCTGGGTGTTCATTGGAAGGACTGATGTTGAAGCCGAAACTCCAATACTTTGGCCACCTGATGTGAAGAGCTGACTCATTGGAAAAGACCCTGATGCTGGGAAAGATTGAGGGCAAGAGAAGAGGACGACAGAGAATGAGATGGTTTGATGGCATCACCGACTCAATGGACATGGGTTTGGGTGGACTCTGGGTGTTGGTGATGGACAGGGAGGCCTGGCGTGCTGCAGTTCATGGGGTCACGAAGAGTCGGACATGACTGAGCGACTGAACTGAACTGATAATTAAAAATTATTTAACTCCTGTAGCTTCATTACCATCTGTACCAGTCATCAGAAGCTATTCTTGTACTATCTTGGATCATCTCTTCTATTGCCATTTTTAAACAGATAGTTATTTATTTTAGCTATTTAAACATTGTATCATTTAAATTTTTCATTTCTTTAAGTCATTTCAATAAACATTTTAACTCATGATGTCAGAAACTGCATTTTGTATCCTACTCCATGATGAGTATACAGTAGTCATGTATTGTGTGTTTACTGAATAAGTGAAGACTTAAAAGTAGAATTTATTGAAGTTTCTAAATTCATTTTGTAGTAGTATTAGAATCAGATATACTAAACTCAATTTATTTTTAAAAATGAAGTATTTGCTCCAATTAGGAGGAGCCAGAGAGCATCTGTTTCTTATTTATGTTTATCTTCATTATATCTGACACTTAACATAGAATTGAGTCCATGGTATGTTCCAGGGAGATGGTTGCTGAATAGATAAATAGCCATTTTACCCTTCTCATGTCTTCTCTCCAAAAGACATGTATGTGGTCATCTCCTCAGAATCATTTTCACTTTCAATGTGTACCAGCCAGAAGTTTTGAGAGGAGACTAACCCCACTGCAGTAATTCCATCCACCTTACTACAGTGAATTATTCAAGTAATCCAAACCTAAGCCAATTGGATTCAGGAACCTGCAGGTAATCAATCAGGCTAGTAGACAGGGGTTTCTGTTTCAAGTTTCTCATTCTGAGAGAACAATGGAAAGGCAGCTGTCACTCTCCTGAATAGAGCAGAATACAGATGGAAGGTTGGCACTCTTGTAGCCATTTTGTCACCATGAAGGAACCAAGCATTGAGATGATATTGACATCATAGATGTCAAAGCAGAGGGATAGAAAGAAAGAAAATCCTTAATGACATTGTTGAGTCTATGTCAAGTGATTCCCATCAAATTATCTTTACATCCTGACCAGATGCAGATCCAGGTCTAAGATAGGAGTGGCCTGAAGCTTATACAGTTTTGTTCTCTTTAAGAAAAAAGAATGCAAGATCATAAATGCAGAATTAGGTGAAAATGTAAATGTTTGATTAGAATGAGAAAAGAAATCACACCAATCACAAATTTTAAAAAGCTGACAAGTGTCACAAATATTCCCAAACCTAAAAGAACAATATTTTTATTATCTGCCTAATATATCTCTATGGAACTTTTTTAACCTACTTTTTGGGATCCACTTTCTTTGATATCCTTTTCATAAGACAATGTGCTCTTCATAAGATAATAGCATTAGAAAGATTTTGTAATCTTAAGAGAGAACCCAGTGTTGATCAAAATTTGTTTTGTTTTCTTTCAATAACTTAAAAGAGTTTATTTCAGTTTTATATTACACACACACACACACACACACACACTTATTTTTGGCCATGCTGTGTAACTTGCAGGATCTTAGTTCCCTGACCAGGGATTGAATCCAGGCCACGGCAGTGAAAGCCCAGAATCTTAACCACTAGGTCACCAGGGAACTCCCTGCACCATATTATAAATAACATGCAAATAGTACATGTTTTTCAAGTTTGGGAAGTACTCTATAACATTTCAAACATGATTTATAAGATTTCAGAACATGTCAAGTTTTCTTGAGCAACAATACTCTTAAATTGTAAATCTCAAAAATGTAAACCTAGTGCACTTTGAGTTGACCACATGTAATTTCCAATTGTCTTCAGTGTCCTGTTTGTAGTGGCAGATTATTGATTTTATCTTATCTTCATTGATACCAGAATCTTGGGGGGGCTTGCATATATGTGGCTTCCCTTACTCTTATTTATAGTACTTCTCTGCTTTATGTGCTATAAGCACAGGGATTCTGATAAATTCTATCTCAAATGATTCCCATCAAAAACAAAACCCAAAAAAGCCTGGTGCCTTTTAAATGATATATGCTGCATTGTCAAGTATATACCGGACGAGAGGGAGTTTCTGTCTTGACTAGCCATCTGCCTACGCTTTCATGCCTCTGATGGTCTGGCTGGCGAGATGGTTCCTTTTTTGTGAGTCAGCTCAGTTGTTCATTGATCAGTGCTGGGCTGAGTGGTCACTGCACAATGTAGAATGACCTCTCTGTGCTGCTATCAGCAGAGACAGCAGAATGATTAGCACACGGATCTCTCACCTTCCAGGAAGCGGCTTGGGCTTCTTCTTCGTGGGCCAGTCTCATTTCCAAGAGTCGTAAGAGAGCGCAAGCTCTAAGGCCCAAGCAGTTTTCAAGTCTACTTGCGTCTCGGATTGGCACCACACGGGCCTCACAAACCCCTTCTGATACTTGAGTTCTACACTGCTGCAGTCTGAAGCTGTTCTCCCAGAGCCCTAACCCCAGCCCAGCAGGTGTATTACAGTAACTAGGTGGAGGCATATGAAGCTAAAGGATCTCTAATGATGGAGCCAAACTTGAAAATATAAATCAGTTTTCAGTCAGAATACATAATTTGCATACATATACACTTCTTTTTTGAAAACCATTTTAAAAATTGAAGTATACTTCATTTACAATGTGTTAGTTTCAGGTGTACAGCAAAACGATTCAGTTATACATATATATTCTTTTTTAGATTCGTTTTCATTATAAATTATTACAAGATATTGAGCATAGTTCCCTATACTGTATAGTAGGTCCTTGTTGCTTATCTGTTTTGTATATAGTGGTTCAGTTCAGTTCAGTTGCTCAGTCGTGTCCGACTCCTTGTGACCCCATGAATTGCAGCACGCCAGGCCTCCCTGTCCATCACCAACTCCCCGAGTACACTCAGACTCACATCCATCGAGTCCGTGATGCCATCCAGCCATCTCATCCTCTGTCGTCCCCTTCTCCTCCTGCCCCAAATCCCTCCCAGCATCAGAGTCTTTTCCAATGAGTCAACTCTTCGCATGAGGTGGCCAAGGTACTGGAGTTTCAGCTTCAGCATCGTTCCTTCCAAAGAACACCCAGGGCTGATCTCCTTCAGAAAGGACTGGTTGGATCTCCTTGCAGTCCAAGGGACTCTCAAGAGTCTTCTCCAACACCACAGTTCAAAAGCATCAATTCTTCGGCATTCAGCCTTCTTCACAGTCCAACTCTCACATCCATACATGACCACTGGAAAAACCATGGCCTTGACTAGACAGACCTTAGTCAGCAAAGTAATGTCTCTGCTTTTGAATATGCTATCTAGGTTGGTCATAACTTTTCTTCCAAAGAGTAAGCGTCTTTCAATTTGATGGCTGCAGTCACCATCCACAGTGATTTTGGAGCCAGTGGTATGTATATATTAATCCAAACTCCTTATTTATATATCTTCCTGCCCCTGCTATTCCCTTTGGTAACCATCAGCTTGTTTTCTATGTATGTAAGTCTTATTTCTGTTTTGTGAATAAGTTGATTTGTGTAAGTTTTTTAGAATGCATATATAAGTAATATCATACTTCACTTGGTATGATAATCTCTAAGTCCATCCATATTGCTACAAATGGCATCACTTTATTCTTTTTTATGGCTAAGCAATATTCATAATATTCAACGTTGATGGCATTTAGGTTGCTTTCATGTCTTGGCTATTGTAAATAGTGCTGCCATGAACATTGGGATACACGTATCCTTTCAAATTAGGTTTTCTCTAGAGTTCAGGAGTAAGATTGCAGGATCATATGATAACTCTACTTTTAGTTTTTAAGGAACCTTCATACTATTCTCAATAGTGGCTTACCTATTTACATTCCCACCAACAATGTAGGAGGGTTCTCTTTCCTCCACACCCTCTCTAGCATTTATTATTTGTAGACTTTTTAATAATGACCATTTTGACCGGTGTGAGGTGACACCTCATTATAGTTTTGATTTAAATTTCTCTAATAATTAGTTATATTGAGCATATTTTAATATGCTTGTTGGCCATCTGCATATCTTATTTGGAAAAAAATCTATTTAGATCTTCTGCCCATTTTTTGATTGAGTTCTTTGTTTTTTTTTTATGTTGAGCTATATGAGCTGTTTATATATTTTGGAAATTAATCTCTTGTTGGTAGCACTGTTCGCAAATATTTTCTCCTACTGCATAGGTTATCTTTTTGTCTTGTTTATGGTTTCCTTTGCTGTATAAAAAACTTTTAAGTTTAATTAGGTTCCATGTGTTTATTTTTGCTTTTATTTCCATTCCTTTAGGAGACATCCAAAAAAATACCGTTACAGTTTATGTCAGTGAGTGTTCTGCCTATGTTTTCCTCTAGGAGTTTTGTCATATCTGGTCTTACATTTAGTTCTTTAATCCATTTCAAGTTTATTTTTGTGTGTTGTCTTAGAGAATGTTCTAATCTCATTCTTTTACAGATAGCTTTCTAATTTGTTGGAGAGACTGTCTTTTCTCCATTGTATATTCTCACCTCCTCCTCCTTTGTCATAGATGAATTGACTACCAGTGCATGGGTCTATTTCTAGGCTTTCTATCCTATTCCTCCAATTCATGTGTATGTTTTTGTGCTACTACCATACCTTTTGGTTACTATAGCTTTGTAGTATAGTGTGAAGTCAGGGCATGTGATTCCTCCAGCTCTGTCCTTCTTTCTCAAGATTGTTTTGGCTACTTTGGGTCTTTTGTGTTTCTATACAAATTTAAAAAATATTCATTCTGGTTCTGTGGGGAAAACCATTGGTGATTTGATAGAGATTGCATTGAATCTGTAGATTGCCTTGGGTGGTATGGTCACTTTAACAATATTGATTCATCCAATCCAAGAACATGGTACATCTTTCCATCTGTTTGTGTTGTCTTCAGTTTCTTTCTTTCATCAATGTCTTATAGTTTTTGGAGTATAGGTCTTTTCCCTCCTTGAAGTGAAGTGAAGTCTCTCAGTCGTGTCCGACTCTTTGCAACCCTGTGGACTGTAGCCTGCCAAGCTCCTCCGTCCATTTAATGCTAGGTATTTTACTCTTTAGATGTGATGGTAAATGGAATTGTTTCTTTCATTTCTCTTTCTGATCTTTCATTGTTAGTGTATGGAAATCAAGAGATTTCTGTGTATTAATTTTGTATCTAGCAGCTTTACTGAATTCATTGATGAGCTCTAGCAATTTTCTAGTAGTGTCTTTAGGACTTTTCTATGTTCTAAACCATGTCATGTGCAAACAATGACAGTTTTACTTCTTTTCCAATTTGGATTCCTTTTATTTACTATTCTTTAATTGCCGTGATGAGGACTTCCAGAAATATGTTGAAGAAAAGTGGTGAGACTGGGCATTCTTGTCTTGTTCCAGATCGTAGAGGAAATGCTTTCAGCTTTTCACTGTTAAGTATGATGTTAGCTGTGGGTTTGTCATAAATGGGCTTTATTATGTTGATGTTCAGTTCAGTTGCTCAGTCATGTCCGACTCTGCGACCCTGTGGCCTGCAGCACGCCAGGCTTCCCTGTCCATCACCAAATCCTGGAGCTTGCTCAAACTCATGTCCATCGAGTCGGCGATGTCATCCAAGCATCCTCTGTTGTCCCCTTCTCTTCCTGCCTTCAGTCTTTCCCAGCATCAGGGTCTTTTCCAGTGAGTCAGTTCTTTGCATCAGGTGGCCAAAGAATCGAAGTTTCAGCCTCAACATCAGTCCTTCCAATGAATAGTCAGGTCTGAATTCCTTTAGGATTGACTGGTTTGATCTTCTTGCAGGCTAGAGGGCTCTCAAGTGTCTTCTCCAATGCCACAGTTCAAAAGCATCAATTCTTCAGTGCTCAGCTTTCTTTATGGTCCAACTCTCACATCCATACATGACTGCTGGAAAAACCATAGCTTTGACTAGACAGACCTTTGTCGGCAAAGTAATGTCTCTGATTTTTACTATGCCTCTATGTTGAGGTATGTTCTCTATATATCCATTTTTTTCTGTAAAGTTTTTATCATAAATGGATGTTTAATTTTTATAAAAAGCTTTTTCTACATTTATTGAGGTGATCATATGGTTTTGTTCTTCATGTGGTGTATCACCTTGATTGATTTGCAGATACTGAAAGATCCTTGCATCCCTGGAATAAATCCCATTTGATCATGGTATATGACCCTTTTAGTATATTTTTTGAGTCAATTTGCTAGTATTTTGTTGAGCATTTTTGTATCTATGTTCATCAGTGATATTTGGCTATAGTTTTCTTTTTTTGTGATATCTTTGTCTGGCTTTGGTATCAGGGTGATGCTGGCCCCATAGAATAAGTTTGGAAGTGATCCTTCCTCTGAAACTTTTGGAATAGTTTGAGAATAGATATTAACTCTTCTCTGAATATTTGATAGAATTCATCTCTGAAGTCATCTGGTCCTGGACTTTTGTTTGTTAGAAATTTTTAAGTTACTAATTCAGTTTCACTACTGATAATTTGTCTATTTATATTTTCTATTTATTCCTGATTCAGTCTTAGGAAACTATATCTTTTTATATCTTTTTAAGGATTTGTCTGTTTCTTCTTGGTTGTCCATTTTATCGGCATATGGTGGCTCATAGTAGTCTCTTATGATCCTTTGTATTTTTGTGGTGTCAGTTGGAAGTCTCCATTTTCATTTCTAATTTTATTAATTTGGCCCTCTCCCTTTTTCATGAGTCTGGCTAGAGGACTATCAATTTTGTTTATCTTTTCAAAGAAGCAACTATTAGTTTCATTGATCTTTTCTGCTTGTTTTTAAGTCTCTGTTTCGTTTATGTCTGTTCCAATCTTTATAATTTCTTTCCTTCTATTAACTTTGGGCTTCGTTGTTTTCTCTTTAGGTGTAAGGTTAGGTTGTTTATTTGAGATTTTTCTTGTTTCCTGAGGTAAACTCACATCACTATAAACTTCCCTCTTAAAAAAAATTTTTTTTGGCCTTGCTGCGTGGCTTGTGGGATCTTAGTTCCATGACCAGGTATTTGGTCTGGGTCCTCAACAGTGAAAGTGTGGAGTCCTTAGCACTGGACTGCCCGGGGATTCCTTATAAACTTCCCTCTTAGAACTGCTTTAGCTGTATCCCATAGGTTTGGATCATCATGTCTTCATTTTCATTTGTCTCTGGGTATTTTTTATTTTCATTTTTGATTTCTCCAGTAAGCCTTCAGTTGTTTAGTAACATATTGTTTAGCCTCCATGACACATATATCCTTCTTTTATAGCAAAAATACTTTCTTAATGAAACAAGATGCTTTGCCCCCAATAATCAAGTTTTAAACTTAATGTTCTACATTATTATGGCTTTTCATGTCTAAGTTTGCTTTGTGTAGTTTGCAGCCTGAATCTTGATGAAGTTCTCAGGTATTGACAAACCTCCAGCAAATTAGTTATAGGTTAACACTTCTCATTTTGTAGGCAAGATGTAGTGCTTCCCTGGTGGCTCAGATGATAAAGAGTGTTTCTGCAGTAACCTCATAGGCAGGACTAAGAAGTAATCACCATCTTCTCAGGGAAATTATGAAGGGAACTAGAGACTTGCATGCTGTGTTGTCAAGGCAACAATTGCTTGTGACTTCCCAGCAACAGAATTCGTTCATACGGTTATTGAAACTAACACAAATGTTAGTCTCCTGCCAGAAGCCAAGGGTCAGTTTGTGAATGATGTCTCTCTTTCTTTTTTTTTTTTTGATATCTCATTGTGTGTTTTTTTAAATTTATTTATTTTAATTGGAGGCTAATTAATTTACAATGTTGTATTGGTTTTGCCAAACATCAACATGAATCCACCACGGGTGTGGGAGGAGTGTTCAGGACTGGGAATGATGTCTCTTTTGAGGACTAATTAATAAGTACACTAGCTTCCCAGACAGAGACCACAGCAAAAGAAGCCCATATGAGACTGATGCATTATCTTCCTTTCCCATTATACCTGAAGCTCTTATGGCAGCACACCTGTCTTTCTTTGTTCAATTACATTTATTTGTTTCTGTAAAGGTTTTAAATCCCACAGTTAACCTGAAGTGTCCAAGGAGACAAGTCCCAGTGAGTTGTTACTTTCAAAAGAAATCAAAGTCCTATGTTTATAGAGAACAGACACTGGTGGAGAGGGTCAGTAGTAAACAGAGTGGTAGGAAAGAATGTGTAATTAATCTAGGAGGGTGAAAAGAACCAGACGCATATGGAAAATGACATTCGACACAAGCATATTAGGAGAGTCTGGCCTGCTGTGAATAAGCTGGCATGAGGCTCCAGGATCCTGCGGGTAATTGTAGAGCCCCAATCTGGACAGAATATGTTCAAACAGCCTCCTAGATCCTGGACAAAAATACTCCTAAAAAACAAAAAGCAAATTCCACTTTCTAGGTGAAAGGCGCACCTGATGAATGAAATTCTCCTACTGCAAAAAATACAAGAATGGTTTATATGCCAGCATCCTTAAAAGCCTGGAGAATATATCCATTTTAGGACTGTCTATCCAAGGATTAGATCCAAATCTTAGTATTTGGTTTAGCTCTTATGTTATAAATCATGCAGAGTTGACATTCTTTTTATGGATTTGCTGAACGTACAAGTAACATTCACAATCATTTAAGTGAGAGGTTTAATTACTCCTAACCATTTAATCATATTAATTAAATTTCCCTAGGAAAGGAATACTACAAGAGTCAGCAAAAATGGGCTCCAGCTGCCAGGAACTTTGCTACACAGTCAGTTGCTTGCCTTTTACTGCCCTCTTTCTGCCGTCTATGTACCCTTAGGGGCAATATTTAGAGAATCCCTCATTGAGCAAATTTAAATATAGACTGTATGTCAGATGATACTGTTAAATTTATGTCAGTTTTCTTAGATGTGATAGTAGTATTATGATTATGTAGGTGAATGTTTTTATTCTTAGTGGAGGCATGTAGAATATTTAGGGGTGAAATATTTTGATATGTGCAGCATACTTTCAAAAAAACATGAATAGAGAGGAGTGGAAAAGGAGAGATAGAGAAAGGTAAGGGGCATGGGAGAGACAGGCAAATGCAGCCAAAGTTAATGATGATTTGATCTTAGTGAAGACTGTATGGGTATTAATTGTATATATAACTCTTTGCATTTTTTGGACAGGTTGAAAATTATCAAAATGAATGTTGTGAAAAATTATAAAAAGAATATGTAATCCCTGACCTCTGGTGACTAGAAGTTTCTTTGCACTACTTCTATATATTCTTCAGAAATGGAAGACTGACACTCATAAAGGCCTTTACACCAGGCATCTGGTGACCTAGGCGTTAGTTAGTTCAGGCATTACCCCTCTAAAAACTGCAAAGAAAAGGAACAAGCGAGTCAGCTATGGACAGGACTTCAGACAGCAGAGGAAGAGTCCGGGATGGCTGTTCCGTTGGCTCACCGGTCTCACTGGTGGATGTGAGAGGTGGTGTTAAGCACAAAGAATTCTCTAAAGACGTAAGGTGTTTAGGATTTAATATAGTTTTCTTTTTTCTATTTTGCCACATCATTAATTATAACTTTGGCCTGAGAACATAATCCTGGTTTCAAAGAGCCACTTGTTGCACCCCAAAGCAGGAAGTGCCATCCTAGCACTTTCTACTAGGGGAGACAGGTAGTATGTGTGTGTGTTGGGGGTGGTGCATACTCACGTGCACACATATTTGCATGACATTTGAATCAAGTAGAGACTGCGTCAAAGGAATGGATGAAATCACTGTTTCCTAAACTATAATCCTATTTTTTTAAAAGATTTTGTGATCAAGTAAGTTTAGAAACACTGTATATTATATTGTTTTTTTCAGCTTCAAAGCACAATAGTTTATTAAAGACTTTTTAGTATAAGATTTTCCAAACGTATCAGGATACTTATTGAACATTATGCTATAGGCACCATTATGCAACTAGGAGAGCAATGTAAAACAATCATACAGTAATATTTTCTAAGAAATTCTATTGCTATTAAATGAAAATCTGGAGACAATTATTCTCTCAAAAGCAGGCTTTGTACACATTACATTATGTAAAGTACAGGAAGGAATGGCCAGTAAGAGTTCTGGGAGCCCCTGTGACTCTTCCATGAAAATGAGGCATTTAAAAATAATGATATTAATCTATGGGAAAGTCTGACTTTAGAAAACACTCTTGTATATATTTTAAGACACATATTTTAGTAAAGATTATGTTTTAGATATCTTGGTCTCCCTCATATTGCTTTGGATATAACGAGCACTGACATAGTTTGTTTATTGATTAAAATTTGATTTTATATTTTAAAACAGGCAGACAAATTGTACTAATGTTTTTCAAAAGGCAACACCTAGAAGAGGCTATCTGGAATTACTGAAAATGCAAATGTTATCATATATCCTGATTAAAATTTTCAAAGTAATTCAAAATCATGTTTACTGGATGAATGAACAAATAAACACCAAATATTGATTTAGTACATTTGTAATAGAACTGTATTGGAGGATGGGGGAAAGAATGTGTATTTCAGTGTGAGGGGACACAGAAAGAAAGCAGTATCTTTATTCTCTGTGGTAGTGGGAAGTCGATATATAATTTCTAAAATGTAAAAAAGTCAACAGAATAGCAGTGTAAATATATTATTTAGGATCATGAAGGTAAATAACAGAAGAGATTAAAAAGCACAGGAAATGGTTGCCTCTTTCTGTATAATATCTTTTTCATTGAAGTCTCCCTGGGTGCACATTTCATGGCCTTGGTTTAAATAGATACATTTCCAATTCTAGATCTCTTAGTTTGTCTTTCTTTTAATACCTTTAGGATATATCCAGATTAAAACCTAAGTGTAAACAGCTTACAATTTAATGGTTTAAAATCTGACTTCATCTCTCTCCATCCTGAAGGTTTTCTATAGCTTCTGCATCACTTCCAAGGGCATCATTTGTTATTCCTTTCTCATCTTTCTCTAGTTGTTCAACAAACATTTATTGAATGCCTACCATATTTCAGTCTTGGTTCTAGACTTTGGATAAGTAAGTAGTAGATGAGTAAGCCCTCATCATCTCGGTGATTCTTTCTCCAGTGTTACTTCAGTCTGCCTGCTTTGCTTTGTTTCCGTTTTTGCATCCCTTCCCTAAAACAGAGTCACAGCCATCGAGTCACTGTCCAGGGAGAACATAGAATTTTGCATTCTTAGGCTGTGAACAGAAAATCTTGGCAGTCCTCTTGAGGTCAGGCCCCACAGTCAGTCGGCACACATCCAGTTAACAGTACTGGGAAATGATGCGAAGTATCTGCTCAACTGCTGATGGTGAGACAGGTGCATCGTGCCCTGAACAACACTTGTATATTTCATTCACTCATTTGACAGCTTTTGATTATCTACTGTTTCCAGGAACTGTGAACGTAGTGCAGTGCACTGGACTCACAACTGAATGGTGCAAAACCATTTCGATTAAAAAAAATATATTTCAGTCAACTATGTGTGTAAGGCAGATAAGTGAACATAATGTGATAAGAGTCTTAAGAAAGGTATGGAAGAACTGCAGTGTGACCATGAGGCTAGAAGCAGCCCATTCTACCTATCAGGAAGGGTCAGAGATGGAATGAAGTGAATCTCCAAAGAGAAGTGGAGTCCACCAGGAGGCCTGTGGGCCAAGAGGAAGAACAGGCAAAGGCGTGAGGCACATGAAGGAAGCCAGGCTTCCCAGGTGGCAGAATGGTAAGGAACCTGCCTACCAATGCACGAGACACAGGAGATGCTGATTTGATCCCTGGGTTGGGAAGATCCCCTGGAGAAGGACATCATAACCCATCTAGTGTTCTTGCCTGGAGAATCCCACTCACAGAGGAGCCTGGCAGGCTACAGTCCATAGAGTTGCAAAGAGTTGGACATGACTGAAGCAGCTTGACAGGCACACATGAAGGGAGCCTGTCACCTTTGGGCAGCTACAAGCAACACGTAGGTGCAGAGGGGAGTGGAGGGGAGGTAAGTGAAGAAGGGACCAAGTTGTGAAGAGCCTAAACATGAGAAGAATTTTAATCAGTGAAATGGCATACTTTTTAAAAGATGTGGTATAATGTGGGTGGGAGGACTATGAGGGAAACTGGAGAAAGGAAGAACAGTTGGGGGATTTTGTAATAGTCCAGGTGAGAAAGGATGAGCCCCTGAGCAAGGAAAGCGACTATTGCGGGGGGTGGGGGGGGAGGTGTGGAGAATAAGAGTGAATTTAGAAGCTATTTAGGGGGAGAATTTACAGAGCTTGGTATATTTACAGGGTGAAGGAGGCAGAGAACCCAAAATGAACCTGGTTCCAACATAGGAGCTGGACAGAAGGACAAAGAACATGTTTATGAATGAAGAAGAAAATCAGTTCAGTTGTGGAGATGTTGAACTTGCTGTGCTGAGGAAGAGTGAGTTACAGCTGTCTTAGAGGTACGTGCAGGTGTGTGAGATGTGAAGGAGAGAAGCCGAGGGAAGGGAACCACATCCCAGCAGGAATAATGGATGCCAATCATCAGAAGAGGATGAGATTTCAGCTTCATGGTGGGGCGGGGAAGAATATGTTTGGCATCCAGCTTATCCAGCAGAGCCTCTCTTCTTTCTCACACACCCAGTTTTGATGGTAAGTGGACAATGTAGCCAACCTAACCTGAGGAGGATTGCTGACCATAGACTCAGACTCCTCAGGAATGGAGGTTAGGGTTCCCCATCCCCACCCAAGATGAGCCACCTAGACCAGCAGATGTGCTAGCTGAGAGAAGGAAATCTGAAATTGGTAGTAGGGGAGGAAAGTAGTGAGTCTCAGATGTGGTTTTGAGAGCATGTGCAGAGAGAGGCAAGGGCTGTAATTTGGCTCACCAACATTCTTGTAAGGTTCTCCAAACAAAGGAACCAAACAGAAATTGGGGTGGGTTAAATCCAAATGTACGTCAAGGCTGTATATTGTCACTCTGCTTATTTAACTTCTATGTAGAGTACATCATGCAAAATGCTGGGCTGGAAAAGCACAAGCTGGACTCAAGATTGCCGGGAAAAATATCGATAACCTCAGATATGCAGATGACACCACCCTTATGGCAGAAAGTGAAGAAGAACTAAAGAGTCTCTTAATGACAGTGAAAGAGGAGAGTGAAAAAGTTGGCTTAAAGCTTAACATGCAGAAAACGAAGATCATGGCCTCTGGTCCTATAACTTCATGGCAAATAGATGGGGAAACAGTGGAAACAGTGTCAGACTTTATTCTGGGGGGCTCCAAAATCACTGCAGAGAGACTGTAGCCATGAAATTAAAGGACGCTTGCTCCTTGAAATAAAAGTTATGACCAACCTAGACAGCATATTAAAAAGCAGAGACATTACTTTGCCAACAAAGGTCCATCTAGTCAAGGCTATGGTTTTTCCAGTAGTCATGTATAGATGTGAGAGTTGGACTATAAAGAAAGCCGAGCACCAAAGAATTGATGCTTTTGAGCTGTGGTGTTGGAGAAGACTCTTGAGAGTCCCTTGGACTGCAAGGAGATCCAACCACTCTATCCTAAAGGAGATCAGTCCTGGGTGTTCATTTGAGGAACTGATGTTGAAGCTGAAACTCCAATACTTTAGCCACCTGATGTGAAGAACTAACTCATTTGAAAAGACCCTGATGTTGGGAAAGACTGAAGGCAGGAGGAGAAGGGGATGACAGAGGATGAAATGGTTGGATGGCATCACCGACTCTATGGAAATGAGTTTGAGTAAGCTCTGGGATTTGATGATGGACAGGGAAGCCTGGCATGCTGCAATGCATGGGGTCGCAAAGAGGTGGACACGACTCAGTGACTGAACTGAACTGAATTGCAAATGGGGTGAGTTTGCTGTAAGAAGTAAGTGGATCCAAGCCATGTAGTGGGTGTCTACTCACATTCCCACACCAGGGCTGAGATGCTCATTCTCCACTGGTTATGGAAGTATTGGCTGCTGCCAACTTACCTCTGAGTCCTTTTTCTGGAATTGGTTCTCAGCTGAGGAGAGGTACCTTGTCTAATGTGATGTTCTCCAACTCTACACTAATGACTGGTTGATGCTCAGTGACGGGATATGGAGGCCCAGCCCCCTTGTCTCAATTCATGACAGCTATGAAGGACTTTCCCAGCCACAGAGCTCCTGGGACAGGCTCAGGCTTCTGCTCAGCAGGTCAGCTCCTCTTGCAGCTCAGTCCTGCTGCTTTCACTCCTCCAGGGTTGTCCCCGGAGCCTCTGTCTCAGAGTCAGCATCCTGGGGAACCTAACCCAAGACATGAAAGCCATTCAGATGGCTAAGTCCTCCCCCTTTATAGGAGACAGCCAGCTGAGAATATCTAAAGGTGATAATGATCAATACATGGAGGTGTAAATGTATTCTCTAGAGTTACACAGATGACCACCAAAGGAGCTAAAAATGAAAATGATGAAAAAATATTGCTCTTGTAAAGTGACTGGGGATTGATGAGGTGGGAGACTTGCTTTTCCTCCCAAGATTTTCTGAACTACCTGATTTAATATCATTTGCTAAGAGTACTTGATTCAAATCCAATTTTAACAAGAAAAAGACTGTTAGAAAGCACTAACTATGGAGAGGTAGTGGAGTAACATTTGCATTTGGAGGCTGTGATTTAGGCTTCAGACACCATCTCTGTGTCTCACTAATCTGATGTAGGTCATTGTTCTTGCAGAGCTCTAACTTTCTCATCTGGTAAGTGGAAATAATAATAATATTGAAATAAAAACCACTCGATTATTATATGAATGAAATAATGAAATATAAAACCACTTAGTAAAGCTATAAAGAGTCCTATGAGAGAATAAAATACATGTTAGAGTTACTAGTGATGTACAAGAAAATACAAAACAGTTAATTCTAGCTGTGGATGAAGAAGACCTCATTAAAGCTGATCACTTAAAGCTAGCCTGAAGAATAAAGGAGAATTCTGATAGGTAAAGATAGAGGAATGAAAAGGAGGGAGATTTTATTTTATTTTTTAAAGTGATCTTTTTTCAATTATTTTTATCAAAGTAATCCATAGGTATAATTAAACAACCATAAAACTAATTTTTTTATGTCTATGAACTATTGTCTCTTTCCCTTGACTGGAATGTGAGCTCCGCTAAAAGAGAAATATTGATCTGTTCTGTTTATAACCCCCAAAGTGCCTAAAGTATGCCTCACACATTATAGGGACTCAATAAACATTCATTGAAGAAATGAAAAATATAAAACAATCTTATCAACACCACTGCTCCCCAAGCTCTATCCCATATCCCAGAGGCACCTGCTTTTTTTTTAATTAAACAGTCTATTATTTTTGAAAATTCCAAACATACATAAAGACAGAAACAATGGTACAGTGAACCCTGTGAACCCAACATTTATAATCATCACCTATGGCCAATCTTGTTTCTCTATCACTTTATGTTTCAAGGGTAAGGGGGATTGGCACTAAAGTATTTTAAAAGCAAATCCCAGACATCATGTTATTTTTACCTGAAATACTTCACTATGCTTCTAACTACAAAAGATATTTTAAAATCTAACCTACGTGCCATTATGATACCTGACAAAATTAACAGTTTCTTCTATCATCATATTATATCCAGCTAATAATCCAATTTTTCTGTTTCAAAATTCTACCAGTAGAGGTCCCAAATGAAGTCTCCACATTGAACTCAATTGTTTTGTCTCCTGTGATTTACTCACTTTTCCCCTACACCATTGATTTATTAGAGAATCTAGGTCAGTGGTCTAGTAGAATGTCCCATATTCTGCACCTGACTGACTACTTCCTTGTGATGTCCTTTTAACTTGTTCTCCAGAGGTAACTACTTTTAGCAGTTTCTGTTTTCAGTTCTTTTTGTGATTACCTTGATGTCTCTAAATGTGTTGTTTCTTGATATAGCTGTCACGACTATGTAGGGTGCAAATTAGTTCACTTTTCCTGCCTCGTCCTCTGCCACTTCCCTCCTCCCAACATAATTTTGTCACTAATCTCTGCTTCCTCTGCCAGTCGACACTTAGATTTCAGACAGTATCCTTTTTTAAAATTATGTATGTATTTATTGGCTGTGCTGGGTCTTCCTGCTGCTCGGGCTTTTCTCTAGCTGCGGTGAGCAGGCGTCACTCCGTCGCAGTGCAGGGGCTGCTCTTCGTGGTGGCTTCTCTTGTTGCGGAGCACAGGCTTTAGGGCACTTGGGCTTCAGTAGTTGTGACTTGTGGGCTCTAGAATTCGGACTCAGTAGTTGTGGTGCTCAGGCTTAGTCAAACCCATGTCCTCTGCATTGGCAGGCAGATTCTTAACCACTGGACCACTAGGGAAGTCCCAGATAATGTCCTTGAACCTGTGTTTGCTGTTCCTTCAGCCAAGAGAGCATCTCCTGTTGAGGACAGTTGTGCTCAGATGTTCCCTGTTACCTGCTCTTCTCCCGTTTCGCTTTTCAACCTCTGTCGGTTGCAAATTTAGTTCTAAGTTTTTCAAGTGTAATAATTTAGTCTTCTGTGATTTGTTTGTGTTTATTCTAAAATTGTAAAAAATAGTATATGAACATTTATGTTATTGTGAATTTAGTTCACTGTAGAACCAACGTGCCATTGGTTGGTGCCAACCAGGGAGGATGAGAAACCCTTTGGTATCCTCTTTTCTTTTTCTTCTTTCTTTTTTTAATATTGAATTTTTTAAATTTTTTATGTTTAATTGAAGGATAATTGCTTTATAGTATTGCATTGGTTTCTAGCAAACATCAGCATGAAGCAGCCATAGGTTTACCCATGTCCTCTCCCACTTGAACATCCCTCCCACTTCCCTCCCTACCCCACCCCTCTAGGTTGTTACTGAGCCCCAGTTTGAGTTCCCTGAGTTTGCTGCGTACAGCAAATTCTCAGTGGCTATTTTACATTGGTTTCCTCTTTATGAGGTAAATAAAAGAACCCGTTTTTGTCAAAGGAGAATGTCTTTAGTGTCACATTAAAATTTTTATTGCTTTACCTGTTGTACAAAATCATGCCATGTTTTAATTTGCTTTATATTTGGTCCATGCCAGGAATGATAATTGAAACTGTCATTTGAACTGATCTTTCCATCATCATGTGATTCACAAGGGACTATGTGTTTGAACAGTGATAGAGGAAAGTACCTAGACTTTAAAAAGTAATTCTCTTTGAGTGAGAAGTGGGACTGGAGTGAGCAATTCAAACCCTATAATAGAAGGCCTTGAATACCGTTGAATACCATGCTAGGAAGTGTGGACCTTGTAGGTCCTAAGAGGCTCTTGAGGGTTTTTAAGGAGTGCAAGGTATTTGGACTCAAGCCTTCTTGAAAGGAATTTCCCAAAGAGGGTGACCTGCCAGGGTGAGGTCCAGAGTCCCACTGGTTGTCCCAGTAGTGTCACCGTGTCAGGGAGCTGTGTAATCAGAGGGCCCCTCAGGGCATCCAGAGAACCTGCAAATGTCTCCATGAGAAAGCCAGCATTTGAACCCCTGAAGCTCATCCCTGGACCTAGGTAAAAAGCTCTGATCAACACCCTCATTCTCTTAGACTGCATATGAATCATTTATTTAGCATTTTGTGAAAACTGATCGATATTTGAAGAGATTCCAGTTCCTGTTTTTTACTATAACAAACAACATTTCCATGACAATTGTTTTATTTATATTCTTTGCATCCTTGCCCATTTTTTTTTTCCCCTTGGGAGAAATGTATAATTGCAGAACTGCTGGATAAACCATGTGCATTCCTTCCTTTCCTGCCTTCCTTTCTTCTTTCATTTTTAAATTAATAGGCTATTTCTTAGAGCAGTTTTACATCAGAGGAAAAGAAAGTATAGAGAGCTCCCATACTCATCTCAGTGCCCACACAGCTTCTCCTATTACTATCTTACATTGGTGTGGTACCTTTGTGGTTACAATAAATGAAAGAATATTGATACATTATTATTAACTGAAATCCACAGCTTTTATCAGCGTCATCACTCTTTATATTGCACAGATCTATGGGTTTTGACAAATGTATGATGTCTTTTTTTTGCCATTAGAGCATCATGGAGAATAGTTCCACTGCCCTAAAAATACCTTCGTTTATACCTGGTTATCCCTTTCTCCTTCCTCCAATGATGTGTAATTTTTAAGGCTTTCCAGATCTATAGTCAAATTACTGTACAAAATGTTTGTGTTCAAACACTAGCAGTACATGAGAATCCCTATTTTGGCACATCATCAATAATATTGGTTATTGTTATTTTTTATTTTAGGGAAATTGATATCTCTCTTTTTTAGGACAAATACAAGTAAGATATCATTGTGTTAGAGCTCTTGGCTACAATGATAGAGAATTTATACAAGCTGGCTTAAGTAAAATATGAGATTAATGAACATCATTCATCAGGATGTTGACCTCAGGATTGACTTGATTAAGGAACCCAATTGATGTCTAAGAATGAGCTATCCTCATTGGTTTTCTACTGAACATGGCTTTTTCTAAGGAGGGGGATGTAGTTGCAGGCAGCTGCTTACATCATTTCAGTCTAGGAGGTCTGGAGGAAAGAGAAATCTTTGTTCTTTTTTATTTAGTTTTACAATAAGCAGAGCTTATTTGATCTCCTTTATGAAAATCTAACTTAAGTTGATTAAAGCAGAACATATGAATATGTTGGCTCATGTAACTGAAAAGTCTAGAAAAGAGTGTTGCTTTCAGGAACAACGAGATCCACAGGCTCATACAATGCCGTCAGGACTTATTGGTTACCTTTCATCCCACTCTTTTTTTGGGCTTCATTCTCAATAAACTTTCTCTGCCTGTTGACAAAATGGTTCCTGGCAGCTCCAGACTTAAATGACTCAGAAGTCTCATGAGTCTCAAAGAGGGTATACAGTTATCCCTTGGTATCCAAGGATAATTAGTTCCAAGATTCTCTGCAGATTACAAAATTGAGGATCCTCAAGTCTCGCATATAAAATGATGTAGTACTGGCATATAATTTATATATTTAAACTCCCAATTTAGAGAGTAAATCATCTCTAGATTACATACAGTATCTAATACAATGTAAATGCTATGTAAACAGTTGTCTGCATGCAGGAAATTTAAGTTTTGCTTTTTGGAACATCTTGGAATTTTTTTTCCCCAAATATATTTAATTCAGTTGGTTGAATCCTCAGGTGTCAAACTCAGTTACTGATGACCAACTGTGCCTCAGTTTTGATGTTTGCAGCAAAGGTTCTAAGGAAGACTTTGGTTGACCTGACTTGGATATTGCATTATCCCTAAGCAAATCATGGTGGCAGGGAGGATGAGAAAATTGATTAGTTAGGACTGGGTCAGGTACCACCCAGGCACAAAGATGGAGGGAGATGTTAGCTCCAGCAACAAAACCAGAATGACTCACAGGAGAGGTGAAGGGTTTGTAAAAGAGAAACAGGGGAGAGGGGCTGAATGATGCACCAACAAAAGGAACAGATGTCTATTATAGGTGTCATCAGCCCTCCCAGAACCACAGAGTTGGAATCTGGGACAAAGATGTTTTATATCAAAAAGAGGGGAGAAGAATCACAGCACTGTTAATCAGCTCTACCTCAATACAAAACAAAAAGGTTTAAAAAAATAAAACATGTGGAAAACAAAATAAGCCAAAAAAAAAAAGTGGAAGGGGAGAAGGAATACTGCATAGATTAAAAAGTGAAAAATATCCACCAATCATTGTTTTAAATTTGTATTCACTAATAAACATCAGCTCATATATTTGTTGGCCATCTGTATTTGTTTTTTAAATGAGCTTTCTGTCTGTTTTGCTGTGAGGGCAGCACTTTTATCTTATTGATTTGCAAGAATTCCTGACGTACTGGTGTTAAACCTCAGTTATACATGCTGTGAATCTTTTCCCCAGTTCATCATTTGTTTCTTAATTCTGGTATGTACTTTAAAAAAAAATGTATTTTATATTTGGCTGCTCTGGGTCTTTGTTGCTGTGCACGGCTTCCCCTGGTGTGTGGGCTTCTTGTGGTAGCTTCTCTTATTGTGGAGCATGGGCTCCAGAGCAGGGGCTCACTAGTTGTGGCTCACCGGCTGCTTAGTTGCTCCAAAGCATGTGAGACCTTCCTGGACCAGAGACTGAACCTTCGGCCCCTGCATTGGCAGGTGGATTCTCAACCCCTGGACCACCACAGAAGTCCCTGTTATGTACATTTTTACACAAGAAAACAATTTAAAATTGCATTTGAATCCATGCAATTTGCTGTGCTTGTTATTAATCCTAATTCTCGCACTAAACAGTTCTGTGTCTTACTCTGATTCAACTTCTGTTGCCCAGTTTCCTCATCTGCAAAATGAGCAATAACTTTTCTTCCTTTACCTTTAACATTGTATGACTATCAAACAGCATTAATTTATTTCAAAGTATAGATCTCAAGATAGTGGATACAAAATATGAGAGAACAATGCTCTGAGTCAGTGCTGCCAGAGGATATTTAATGGTATCCCATAGCAAGTGTTGGAGAAGGCAATGGCACCCCACTCCAGTACTCTTGCCTGGAAAATCCCATGGACGGAGGAGCCTGGTGGGCTGCAGTCCATGGGGTCTCTGAGAGTCGGACACGACTGAGCGACTTCACTTTCACTTTTCACTTCCATGCATTGGAGAAGGAAATGGCAACCCACTCCAGTGTTCTTGCCTGGAGAATCCCAGGGACAGGGGAGCCTGGTGGCTGCCGTCAATGGGATCACACAGAGTTGGACACGACTGAAGCGACTTAGCAGCAGCAGCATAGCAAGTGTCCAGTAGGAAGTATAGCTTGAAGTTATTCCTCTTGCCTAATAGAGCAGAATAAACTCTCTCCCCTTTTCTGAGCCAGCCAGGACATGGAGCAGCAGAGAGAAATGCTTTCAGCTACAGAGAACACAGATGCCAGAGCCTGCAAGTTAGAGAGCTCCAGGGCTATAGTGCTAAGCTGAGCAGACCAAAGCCAGCCCCAGCCTGAACAAGAAAGGAGGCAGCCAATCTTTCCTGATGTAACTGTGGGGACAGCTTCTATTGGTGGTAAAGACTTGGCACTTAAAATCAACATTGAACAGACATACAGATTGAGAATTCTCTGCAAGTAGAATTAGGATTCTGACACAAGATACATCCTCACGTGCCTGCTCTATGACTAGAGTAGTTTGATACATGAAGAAGAGCAGCAGAGTCTTGGAAAACAGAATCAAGACTGGATAAGAAGCTATGCCTTTGATCACAATGATCAAGGGTTTTCATAAATTCCTGAATGAGGAAGAACTGGAAATTATTATCAGATTCATTCCTCCACCATGTACCTTTGGTAGTTGATCACATATCTTTATTTTTTAATATATTTTTAAAATTAATTAGTTAATTTATTTGACTGCATTGAGTCTTAATTGCATCATGTGGGATCTTTCGCTGGAACACATAGGCTTAGTTTCTCTGTAGCATGTAGGATCTTACTTCCTGGACCAGGGATTAAACCTGCGTCCCCTGCATTGCAAGGTGGATTCTTAGTCACTGGAGCACCAGGGAAGTCCCAGTTTTTATATTAATGTATAGTGAAATTTTTGAGAAGGAAATGGCAACCCACTCCAGTATTCTTGCCTGGGAAATCCCATGGACAGAGGAGCCTGGCAGACTACAGTCCACAGCATCACAAAAGAGTCAGGCATGACTTAGCGACTAAACAACAACAAATAGTGAAATGTAGATATCACAAAAGTTGAGCTTAATCATGCTTTGTAAGTTCTTTTGTCATCTTTGCATAGAACTTTCCCATGTATTGTCATAGAGAGATTTCTGAAGTGGTTAGATTCTGGGGCCTGAGTGGCCAACCAGATAAACATTTTGGTTTCCTGTGCAGACCACTGTTTTGGGGGCTTATTTTAGTTTGACTGTGCTTCACTTTATGAAAATCACTTTGAAAAGGAAAAAGTATTACATAAATGTCATTTATCACAATCCCTTAGATCTATGGTTCACAACCCTGGCAAAATATTAGAACTGCCTGAGGGGTTTTAAAGACAATGCTGAAGTCTGGCCTAACCCACATTAATTAAATTAAAATCTCTGGAGGTAGTAAAAAATGTTCCCCAAGTGACTATAACCTGCAGCTTGATTAAAAGGGCTGATAGAACCTTGCACAAAATGTGAGCTCTGCAAGTCAGAGATCTTTAGAGAAAATTTGCTTACACAATGTAACATGCCAAACTGAGGTGCAGTGAATAATTCAAGCATTCCCTTCCAAAACCACACAATTCTTTACATATTATCTAGTTGTTTCTGGAATAATTTTTTCACTATTCAGGTATTTTTGAATGTTATTTTTTAAAATTTAGATATTCCACAGATGTTGAGATGACCTAAATTGGCAATGGGGGTGAAGAGAGGGCATTTTATAAATGGGGGGAGTTGATATGAAAATTGGATATATCCAATGGTGATTTTATACTTTTTTCTTCTTTTCCCCAAGTTTCTGTTAAATTTATAATAATGCCCCCTTCCCCTCTCCCTCTCTCGGTTGTACTTACCTGGCGAAACTCCAACTCTAGACATATTTCTCCGAGCCTGCACCGGTATGTGTGAGAGCTTAAGTTTTGACTCCCTCAGAAGCAGACATTGAAACAAGGATTTGGGTTAAAGGAGTTAATTTTGGGAGTATAGATTATACTGGCTGAGAAATGGGAAGTAAAGGGAGAGAACTCATCCAGTAAAGGATGTACTATTAAGCCAGCTAAAGTAGTTTCCATGGGGAAACAGTGCAAAACACACACCTCAGAACTGTCCTACTTTGGCTTTTATTCACCATTTCCTGAGAATCATTATTTGAAGCACTTATCCGGTCCTATCACTTCATGGGAAATAGATGGGGAAATACTGGAAACAATGTCAGACTTTATTTTTTTTGGGCTCCAAAATCACTGCAGATGGTGACTGCAGCCATGAAATTAAAAGACGCTTACTCCTTGGAAGAAAAGTTATGACCAACAACCTAGATAGCATATTCAAAAGCAGAGACATTACTTTGCCGACTAAGGTCCGTCTGGTCAAGGCTATGGTTTTTCCAGTGGTCATGTGTGGATGTGAGAGTTGGACTGTGAAGAAGGCTGAGCTCCGAAGAATTGATGCTTTTGAACTGTGGTGTTGGAGAAGACTCTTGAGAGTCCCTTGGACTGCAAGGAGATCCAACCAGTCCATTCTGAAGGAGATCAGCCCCGGGATTTCTTTTGAGGGAATGATGCTAAAGCTGAAAGTCCAGTACTTTGGCCACCTTATGAGAAGAGTTGACTCATTGGAAAAGACTCTGATGCTAGGAGGGATTGGGGGCAGGAGGAGAAGGGGATGACAGAGGATGAGATGGCTGGATGGCATCACTGACTCAATGGACATGAATCTGAGTGAATTCCGGGAGTTGGTGCTGGACAGGGAGGCCTGGCGTGCTGCAATTCATGGGGCCGCAAAGAGTCAGACATGACCGAGCGACTGAATTGAACTGAACTGAGGCCTGTTGTGAGCCCAGCAGTAAGGATGGCTTTTCACAGTTCTGGAGTAAAGAATTCTTAAGCACAGGGCTAGAGACTTTGTTAGAAGTGGGCTAAGGCACATTGAAAGTCCAAAGGGTAGGATGGCACTGTTGGGGGGTGGGGAACCACACAACTGAGGAGATTGGCATCAACATAAGTTTATGACATTTTCAATCTCAGATAAACATTTTGTGTAGCTGGTAATCCCATAATACATTTCTCATAAGCTCATGTAAAGTGAGTGAAGTGAAAATAGCTCAGTCATGTCCGACTCTTTGTGACCCCATGGACTATACAGTCCATGGAATTCTCCAGGCCGGAATACTGGAGTGGGTAGCCTATCCCTTCTCCAGCAGATCTTCTGGACCCAGGAATTGAACCAGGGTGTCCTGCATTGCAGGTGGATTCTTTACCAACTGAGCTATCAGGTAAGCTCATACTCCCACTTAAAAAGAATCCATGTCTGATAACTGCTATATCTGGGTTACTTGTGGGTCTGTTTTTATTGCCTAGTTTTCTCTTGCTTTTCTGTTTTTTGGTCCTATTTCCTGGTGATGAAATAAAATTTGTATTTTAAGGCAGGACAAGAAAGTTTAAACATAAAATTCTCTGTCTGTGTGGGCCTCCTCCCTCTCTGTCTAATGTGCAATGTGCATCTGAATTACACATTAACCAGACCTCCTTGAAGATGAGAGTGCCTGCCCAACCATAAAGATTAATTTATTTTCCCTTTCTTTGGACACTAGCAATGTCACTTCTTAAAAGATTAGTATTTTTTCCGAAGTCTGTGGGAGTCAAGTGGCTTTCTGTTCTCTTCGTTTGTATTTATCTGGACTATATATCTTTGGTGAACTTTATGCAAAATGTCAGTATGCCATTTTGATGTTCTATCCTTTGTCTCAAGAATGTGGATGACTGTGCCTTCAACTTTTAACAGGTGGAATAGTTCTCAGAACTTCGAGAGTCTGTCCCATGGGTTATAATCCCCAGTTTGGCTTGAATAAAATATTCTTTTTTATTCTCAACTTGATGGTTAATCAAATTTTCAACAGGACTGGTATTATTTTAAATTCCAATATCTATCTATATGGATCTATCTCTCCCTGTTTCTCTGGTCTAGTTGATGCTGTCTTCCCCGAAAGGGATTAAACCTTCTTTTTGTCAGCAATTAGACTGGGGCCAGATCATACTGATGCTCTCCAGGACTGAGATAATTTTAGGCTGTTACAGGCTTTGTGGGAGTTGGTCTTTTTTTATTTGCCCTTTGTCTTGAGGAGTGTTCACAGAAATCTGAAGAGCTATCAAGGCCCTTCTTCCTTGATAAACTATAATAATAAACTGTAATTTTTCTCTACCCAGTACCATGAAATTTCTGAAAGCTCTGTGCATCTTTAGTTTTTGGTTTCTTGCCATCTCACCATTGCACAGCCTGAGACTTGGTAAACATCCTAAGGGCAAAAGCCACATCAAACGTAGGGCTCACTTCTCAAATGCTGGTTGCCTACCAGACTGTATGGGTCTTGACTAGACTGCTGTTCCATGGTTCTATGGACATGGAACCATGGACTTGGAACCATGGATATGGACGTTGAACCATGTCTTCCTACCTGTTCCATGGTTCCTCCTTTACACCTTTAGCTGTAGAAGAACTTTCCTGCTCTTCTTCAGGCCTTTCTCACCAATAGTTGTGCTAATTTGTTGAGTCTGTGGGAGGATGTGACTCCAGGTCTCCCTGTTCTACTTGGCCTCTTCCCCTCCACATTAAAAAAAATTGAATTATGTGCATTTTTTTAGACATAATGCTATTGCACACTTAATAGAATACTGAATAGTGTCAACATAATTTCTAAAGGAGATCAGTCCTGGGTGTTCTTTGGAAGGACTGATGCTAAAGCTGAAACTCCAATACTTTGGCCACCTCATGCAAAGAGCTGACTCATTGGAAAAGACTCTGATGCTGGGAGGGATTGAGGGCAGGAGGAGAAGGGGATGACAGAGGATGAGATGGCTGGATGGCATCACTGACTCAATGGACTTGGATTTGGGTGGACTCCGGGAGTTGGTGATGGACAGGGAGGCCTGGCATGCTGGAATTCATGGGGTCGCAAAGAGTCAGACACGACTGAGTGACTGAACTGAACTGAACTGAATTTCTATATACTCTGGCAAACCAAAAAATGTGTGTGACTCATTTTATTGTGCTATCCACCTTATAGCAGAAGTCTGGAGCCCACACTATCTCTGAGGTATGCCTGTAGTCTTCAGAGAAAGTGAGAGAAGACTTTTGTTACAGATGAGCTTGTATCAGACCAAATACCAGCTGAAGACAACTACCAAAACTGGATAAAAGCCAAACCAAACCAAATATCCAGATATTTGAAGAATGGGAAAGGAACTAAATCATCCAGGACTTTATATGACAATATCTTGGGAAAGAATGGAAATACACTGAAGTGAGCTGAACAGTTTACAATGATGTTTCTCACTTGGGAATGTTTTCCGACTTGCAGCATGGAACACAGCCAACCACATTTCCCTGGCTTCCCACTGTACTTGGAACAGAGAGGAGCCTCTTCACCATGGCTTACATAGCCTGGCACACATTGTTTCTACTTGCCTGAACTGACAGCCCTATTTAAGGCCACGTTCCCCTTTTTAATAATGCTTCAGCCATGCTAACCTTCTTGCAATTCTCCCTACTTGGAAAGCTCAGGCGTTCTCCATCCTATTCCCTCTGCCTGGATTAAATTCTCCCACTTTCTTCCTGGCTGTTTCCTTAGACACTTTGCAGGTATCACTTCCTCAGAGAATTCCCATGACAATTTCTCCATGCTCCATACAACCTCATATCTAAGTTAGAGACCACCTTCTCCCCACCACCCACACATAGCACCCACTAAGCTCTTGAGAGATTTACTAAATGAGTGAATGAAAGACTGTTTGAAGGTAGTGTGGCATAGTGGAAGCAACTCTGAATTTTACCTCAGAAGGTCAGATTCTAGATAGGGTCTCTTCCTGGGTAATCTTGGGCAATCCCTTCCGTGTTCTGAGGCTATTGCCTTGCCTCTCAAATAGAGATGGCACCTTGCCTATGGCACTCACAGAATCCTGTAAACATCAGACTGGAGTTGATATATAAGAAGGTCTTAATAATGTAAAAAGCTATGCAAATGTGAGTTAGTATACTATTCACTGACTCAAAAGGAAATCACATATATTCAGTGAGCAAAATATGTTTTAAATTATTGACACTTTACTATGTTCATCATCATTATCAACCTTTTTAAGAAAAAGTTTTATGAAAAAAAAGTTTTATGAATGGCAATGAAAAGTAAATACTTCTAGATGAAAATTTTTTATATAGTAAAACAGTCGCCATCTTATTTATGAGGATATCTCTGAAGCATGTGATTTTTAAACAAGGCTAGTTTTTGAAGGATGCAGTAGATGAATACAGTGTCAGCCGTAACACTGGGCTGGAGGAAGCAGGAGTCCAACCAGCATTTACTGAATGACTTTTCTTGCAGTTTTTGCTTTCCCTGTGCCATCCATGGGGCTTCCTGGGTGCCACTAGTGGTAAAAAACCTGCCTGCCAATGCAGGAGAAATAAGAGACACAGGTTTGATCCCTGGGTAGGGAAGATACCCTGGAGGAGGAAATGTCAACCCACTCGAGTACTCTTGCCTGGAGAATCCCATGGACAGAGGAGCCTTGTGGGCTATGGTCCATAGAGTCACAAAAACTCAGAC
This sequence comes from Budorcas taxicolor, assembly GCF_023091745.1. Lineage (NCBI taxonomy): Eukaryota > Metazoa > Chordata > Mammalia > Artiodactyla > Bovidae > Budorcas > Budorcas taxicolor. Next base: position 96,252,501 of record NC_068920.1, read on the forward strand.
ACTACTAAAGTGACTTAGCACATGCACACATACTGTCCGTATCTGATAGTAATTCATGGTCAAGATACTTTCATATTAGTGAACTGTTCAGTGAAGAGCCCTAACAAAAGTTAAAATGCTTATTTAAGGATTTAGCGTGCACCTCAAATGATTCTAGAAGTACGACACTGAAATAAGAGAGAACTTAGGTGGTACTAACAGCACTCCTATTAGTACCATCTCCTGTTAGCACTCCATCTCTTCAAGAGATGGGAATGCCAGACCACCTTACCTGCCTCCTGAGAAATCTGTATGCAGGTCAAGAAGCAACAGTTAGAACTGGACATGGAACAACAGAGTGATTCCAAATTGGGAATGGAGAACGTCAAGGCTGTAAATTGTCACCCTGCTTATTTAGCTTATATGCAGACTATATCATGAGAAATGCTGGACTGGATGAAACACAAGCTGGAATCAAGATTGCCGGGAGAAATATCAATAACCTCAGCTATGCAGATGACACCACCTGCCGGGAGCCAGCGTGAGGAATTCCACCCGTGACAAGGTCATGCGGCAGAGTTCTGATGTGCAAAGTCGAGTCAGATCTCAGGTTTTCCCCCTGGCATTTCCTGAGCATGTACCCCCCAAAAATAAGAATCTGCCTGCTTTTCCACTCTTCTGACATTCTCTGGAAAAAGCCAATTCAGGGCTTTAGTCTTCTGCATTTGAAAGAGTGTTTCAATCCAAAAACCCCTCTGATGGCTTTCTCGCCTGCCTGCAGGACTCGTACAGCTGCGCGTGTGATTGTTTGAGGTCTCCTGACCGCAGGAGGCACAGGAAGCTTAAAACATCCTGGGAATGTAGGGGCTTCTGAGCAGTCAAAATCATTAGAATAGGACTGATTAAAGGTTTCATTTGCTGAGCCAATACTTGCTGCCAAATTTTCATATCCTTTATTTTTAGATATAGTTGGTATATAGAAAAACTGGTAGTAGACCTGGTATTAGCAACATTAGATCTTTGAGCTAAGTGCTTTCTTTGTTATAACCCACTGCACCTTTGTTCTACAGGAATGTAACTTTAGTATTTTGAGGGTGATGCAGAGTAAAGAAAAAACACTTCTAGGGAAAAGGAGTTTTCTGGTGGATAGACAATTATCCAGGAAGAGAGCCATAAAAATGTTAACAGGCCTCTTGGCCAGAAGATAATGTAAACCACCTGAGACCTTTTGTATACGGGAGGGTATGCAAAAAGAAAGCCTGGTCTCAATGAGGGTCAGGACTGCTGCCCCTGCATAACTCTGCATATTCCATTATTTCTTTATGTACAGCTTGGGGTATATAAGCTAATTTTGAAAGTGGAGTTTTTGGAGTCTTGCACTGATGCTGGGCTTCCCCATGTCGTTCTTTTCTCCCTTTTTCGGCTGAATTCCCATCTGGGGCGTGGAGGCTCACCATGTTTACTTACTTGTCCCAGCTTCTAAGATCCGTAAGAGAGAGAGGCCAAGGCGGGGCACTCTCCATTATTCAAACGGGCGCCGGTGCCCTCACGTAGATGGTGCAAGTTTCTTGTCTGGAACTTTATTGGCTTTCCACATAACCCAAGTTATTCAGCCTCTTTTCTGCACTTAATTTTCCTACTACACTAATTCTTCCTAATCTAATCTTATACTAATAAATAAATAAGTTTTTTCCTCACCTATCCGTCTCCCCTTCGAATCACCCTGGATCCACCGGGGCTGGACCCCGGCAACCACCCTTATGGCAGAAAGCGAAGAACTAAATAGCCTCTTGATGAAAGTGAAAGAGGAGTGGAAAAGTTGGCTTAAAACTCAACATTCAGAAAACTAGGATCATGGCATCAGGTCTCATCACTTCATGGCAAATAGATGGGGAAACAATGGAAATAGTGAGAGACTTTTTTTGGGGGGGGGGGGGGGGCTCCAAAATCACTGCAGATGGTGACTGCACCCAAGAAATTAAAAGACGCTTGCTCCTTGGAAGAAAAGTTATGACCAACTTAGACAGCATATTAAAAAGCAGACATGGAATTAGAAGATGGCGGAGGAATAGGATGGGGAGACCACTTTCTCCCCCACAAATTCATCAAAGAACATTTAAACCCTGAGTAAATTCCACAAAACAACTTCTGAATGCTGGCAGAGGACATCAGGCACCCAGAAAAGCAGCTCATTGTCTTCGAAAAGAGTACAGCTACCGCCAGTAAAGTAGGCACACAGTAAATATTTATATGAATGAATGAAGCTCATCATTCTGCTTATGGCTCAGAGTAGACAGAACATCTTAAAAGTTCCTGCCTTCCAGCAACTTTGAATGATTTCTAATTAGAAATTATTTTATCACTATCCTATGTTCTTCAATGAAAGTTCTCAAATGTTTCTAAAAACAAAATATAAATTATCATCTAGCAATCCTTGTTATTCTTATTTGAAAAGATAATTTCTACATAGTTGAACTTTGCAGTATTTATGATAAATTAAATGTACAATCATTAGTGGCAAAAAAATTTTTGAGAGTTCAGGGCTATGTAACAAAATGAGTATTCATATAATCTATAACATGGTTTAAAACTTCATAAATATATATTTCCCAAAAAGCTTGAACTGTACAAGCAAAAAAATGATTCTTTTAAAAACTTATAAATATGTATAGCCACATAAAAATTTACAAATCTGTGTAATATATAAAAACTGCTTAAATAATCCACAGTATTTACTGGAGAACTCAGAACAACACAACAGCAGAATAACTCAGTAACCCTATCATACTACTATGATACAGGATACAGGGCCAGTGCTGAACAAATCAAATATTCTAAGACTAGACTAAGAAAATCAAATAGTCCCAAAAATGTATTAAAGGATAGTAAAGGGAATTAGTGGATCTAAAGGTTGACATACAAACATAGTAGCTAATGCTTTTATGTCATCTTACAAAGATATAAAAACAAAAGACCCAATGCAGCCCTCCATAGTATAGTTCCTTTGTATTCTCCAGTTTTAAAATGACATATTAATAACTACTTGGATGGAAATGCGTCATATTATCTTGTTCATGTTCAGCAAAATAATGAGAAAGGTAGTAATAATAACAATAATTCCTGAATTTTTTCAAATCAAACACTGATACAGAGTGCCAAGTTTAGTGCAATGTAAGTAAAATACTTTTAAAAATTAACTGAAGCTGCATTTGGAAAACTCAGCAGTGGCCACAGGACTGGAAAATGTCAGTTTTCATTCCAATCCCAAAGAAAGGAAATGCCAAAGAATGCTCAAACTACCACACGATTGCATTCATCTCACACGTTAGTAAAGTAATGCTCAAAATTCTCCAAGCCAGGCTTCAGCAATACGTGAACCATGAACTTCCAGATGTTCAAGCTGGTTTTAGAAAAGGCAAAGGAACCGGAGATCAAATTGCCAACATCTGCTGGATCATCGAAAAAGCAAGAGAGTTTCAGAGAAACATCCATTTCTGCTTTATTGACTATGCCAAAGCCTTTGACTGTGTGGATCACAATAAAGTGTGGAAAATTCTTCAAGAAATGGGAATACCAGAACCACCTGACCTGCCTCTTGAGAAACCTGTATGCAGGTCAGGAAGCAACAGTTAGAACTGGACATGGAACAACAGGCTGGTTCCAAATAGGAAAAGGAGTGCGTCAAGGCTGTATATTGTCACCCTGCTTATTTAACTTCTATGCAGAGTACATCATGAGAAACACTGGACTGGAAGAAACACAAGCTGGAATCAAGATTGCCGGGAGAAATATCAATAACCTCAGATAGGCAGATGACACCACCCTTATGGCAGAAAGTGAAGAGGAACTAAAAAGCCTCTTGATGAAAGTGAAAGAGGAGAGTGAAAAAGTTGGCTTAAAGCTCAACATTCAGAAAACGAAGATCATGGCATCTGGTCCCATCACTTCATGGGAAATAGATGGGGAAACAGTGGAAACAATGGCTGACTTTACTTTTCTGGGCTCCAAAATCACTGCAGATGGTGATTGCAGCCATGAAATTAAAAGACGCTTACTGCGTGGAAGGAAAGTTATGACCAACCTAGATAGCATATTCAGAAGTGGAGACATTACTTTGCAAACAAAGGTCCATCTAGTCAAGGCTATGGTTTTTCCAGTGGTCATGTATAGATGTGAGAGTTGGACTATAAAAAACTGAGCCGAAGAATTGATGCTTTTGAACTGTGGTGTTGGAGAAGACTCTTGAGAGTCCCTTGGACTGCAAGGAGATCCAACCAGTCCATCTCCTAAAGGAGATCAGTCCTGGGTGTTTATTGGAAGGACTGATGTTGAAGCTGAAACTCCAATACTTTGGCCACCTGATGTGAAGAGCTGACTCATTTGAAAAGACCCTGATGCTGGGAAAGATTGAGGGCAGGAGGAGAAAGGGACAACAGAGGATGAGATGGTTGGATGACATCACCAACTCGATGGACATGAGTTTGGGTGAACTCTGGGAGTTGGTGATGGACAGGGAGGCCTGGCGTGCTGTGATTCATGGGGTCGCAAAGAGTCGGACACGACTGAGCGACTGAACTAAACTGAAGTTACATTTTTAAAAGCACCAAAAATGACATTCCTAAGAAATATAACTCCAGAGGAAAATAGTTGTATTTTTGTTTGCAAATAGTAGCCACAATTAAAACTATACTTTTGGATTATAGTTAAGAATTTTGCCTACTATTTTAAGCCCATTTGTCTTGAGGTTCTTTCAATGCTATCTAGTTGATAAATTAATGTTAAGCTAATAGATTTCTTCCTGGTATGTTTTGGATAAAGATGCTGAAACTGTAGCCATTTGAATTTGCTCAGTGTGTTCTTCACTTGATTAAAGTATAAAAAACAAACAAAACCAAAAAAAAAGCAGAGATGTTATTTTGCCAGCAAAGGTCCATCTAGTGAAAGATATGGTTTTTCCAGTAGTCATGTATGGATCTGAGAGTTGGACTATAACGAAAGCTGAGCGCCAAAGAATTATGCTTTTGAAGTGTGGTGTTGGAGAAGACTCTTGAGAGTCTCTTGGACAGCAATGAAATCCAACCAGTCCATCCTAAAGGAAATCAGTCCTGAATATTCACTGGAAGGACTGATGTTGAAGCTGAAACTCCAATACTTTTGCCACCTGATGTGAAGAACTGACTCATTAAAAAAGACCCTGATGCTGGGAAAGATTGAAGGCAGGAGGAGAAGGGGACAACAGAAGATGAGATGGTTGGATGGCATCACCGACTCGATGGACATGAGTTTGAGTAAGCTCCAGGAGTTGGTGATGGACAGGGAGGCCTGGCGTGCTGCAGTCCATGGGGTCACAAAGAGTCGGACACCTGAGCGACTGAGCAGAGCTGAACAGCACTCCTGGAAGAGTAATCCTATCCACCTGACCTGCATTGCCTTGGATAGTTGGTAGGGGGCAGCAACAGACCACAAATTATGGTTAGTTTAACCAATCAGGGCATTGGAAGTGTTCTTTTTAATGTTATTATTTCATTATTTTTTTCAGAATAAAACAGTATAGCTGCAAAGCAACTAGACAATAAAAATAAATAAGCAGGATGAAACTAGTTTATAGACTCTAAGTTACCTAGCCTTTATGCTATAATCTTTCAACAGCAATTTCTTTTTCAAAATTCTAGGCTTTATTACCATTCTTGGCTTGTTTTTTGTTTGTTTGTTTGTTTTTGTTTTTGCTTACAATCTTTATTTCTTCTCTTTGTAAGGACTGAAAATTTTAATGCTTTTTTATTGAGCAGGAGAGAGATGGCATATTTGAACTTTCATTCTGCTTAAACTTTGATCTACTCCTATTGTGAAGATTTTGCCCCTATACATCACATTTGGTAAAGTTCAGTTATGAAGAAAAATAACCCTTCTAGATAGTTAAAACAGAAATAGATTTAACATTGGGTATTAAATAGCTATGGGCTTCCCTGATGGTTCAGCAGTAAAGAATCTGCCTGTGATGCAGGAGACACAGGTTTGCCCCTTGTGTCAGGAGGATCTCCTGGAGGAGAAAATGGCAACCCACTCCGGTATTCTTGCCCGAAAAATCCCATGGACAGAGGAGGCTGATGGGCTACAGTCCATGGGGTCACAAAAGAGTCAGACACAACTTAGCGACTAAACAACAACAATTAAGTAGCTTATGGGATCATTGTGAGGACTACTGAGAGAATCTTTGAATCAGTGGTTCTCAACCCTAGCTTTGTGTCCCAAGCATCTGGGTTGTTTTTAGGAATGTAGATTCTGGAATCCATGGCAGACATATTGAATGAAAACCTCAGGAAGTGAGGTCACTCAGTCATGTTCAACTCTTTGTGAACCCATGGACTGTAGCCTACCAGGTTCCTCTGTCCATGGGGTTTTTCCAGGCAAGAGTACTGGAGTGGGTTGCTATTTCCTTCTCCAGGAGATATTCCCCACCTAAGGATGAAAACTTCAGGGCATGTGTAGAATTACTGAGGTCCCCCGGTGATTCTAATGTGTAACCAGGGTTGAGAACCACTTTGAGTCTGATGGTTTAGGATCTACTCCCCAGCAGAACTGGACCACCGTGGCGGGGTTGGGGGAGGTGTGTGGTGGTGGTCGTGGGGGTGGGGGGGTGGGCAAATGATTCTTCTGCAGTCAGAAACCATGTACTGAATTGAGAAATTGCTGGCTTTAAAACTGTCTTTCCTGCCACTGTTAGGAAGCTGCCATGTTCTGCCACACCCAAGAAACTGCTACTCCAGAACTTGGTACGTGATACTAACCAGTCAAATGGATGTCCTGCACCCTCAGTGACAAGAGGCTTCACTTATGGTGACCTCAGTTAATGACACAGAAAAACTAAATTCCTCTATTGTGCTTATCACAGAACCAGCAGCAGAGGGCCTCAGTCTCGCTCGTGCCCACCTCCATATCTAGTATGGTCTGATCCTCTATCACAGAAAGTACCCTAATTGCAAGGATGTAACATTAAACTGTCCAACTTTAGAGAAGAGGAAAGCAAGCTAGAGATTGGGATGGATGTTGTATACACATCCTGTGATCTAGCAAAAGCATCATGAAATAGACAATCTGTTTTAAATACTGGAGAAGGCTTGATGTCACACTAGACCAGATCTGATAGTAAATGTAATTTATACCTCTCAGGGAATAAACTTACCTGGGTGCACTTGTGTGTGTGTGTGTGTGTACTCTAAGAAGGAATCTGAAGGGAAACGTACATGCATGCGTGTGTGTGTGCACGTGCACATGCACACACATTCTAAAGAGGAATCTTCAGGGATGTCTTCCCCAGATAGGCTTCTTGCTTCCATAGGAAAACCTGAGTTTGGCTCAAGTCTGTAAGTCTGTGCCTGGGAGATATTAGGAGGGGAAGGGTCTGTGTTGCCTAATTTTTTGAATTAGTGTCTTTTCCTTTCTCCTCTTCCTTGTCATTGATGCTATAGAAAAGCCTAGGCACATTCTGTTTAAAACTTGCCTTTGCTGTTTGTTGCCTTTGCAATGTGTCCAAGCAGCAGTATCTCTGATTAGTCCCCTCTTTAGCTAATCTTAACTTTATCCTTCCATTACTTGAGACCTCTAGATGCATATTTCATGTTTTCTAAAGCACACAGTGCTAAGCAAAATGATACTTTTCTATAGTTTCCTCACTTCTCCAATATGTTGTGCATTTTATATAACTTCTTCTAGAAATAAATGGTTTCTGTAATATAGTCCTTTAATTAATCGAGGTATGATTATATATTTAATTATCTATCTGTGCTTCTTTATCCAGTTAAGAAGGGCTTCCCTGGTGGCTCAGTTGATAAAGAATGCCTGCAATGTGGGAGATATGGGTTTAACACCTGGGTCGTGAAAATTCCCTGAAGTAGGAAATGGCAACCCACTCTAGTAGTCTTGCCTGGAGAATCCCATGGACAGAGGAGCCTGGTGGGCTACAGTTCATGGGGTCACAAAGAGTCAGACACGACTGAGTGACTGACACATCCAGTTAAGATCTGCTTTAATGCTTTGAAAATCAACTGTTTAATCCTTAGTGTGAGCATGACTTACACGCTCATCAAAAATTTAAATCACGTCCCATACACTGAAATACTTAAAAATATTTTAAAGTCAATCATGCTATTTATGCACTACAGTGAGAAATTATTTTGAAATGTTAATTATGTATATAACAAGACATTAAAATGAACTTTTAAAGCGTTAACTTTTTATTTTAGGACAGTTTTAAATTTCTAAAAGTATTATGAAGCTAGTACAGAGAGTTCCCCTAATACCCTACACACAGTTTCCCATTATTAATGTCATACATTAGGGTGGTACATTTTTTTTGTCATAGTTAATGAAGCAATACTGATGCCTTACTATTAACTAAAGTTCATCCTTTATTCAGATTTCCTCAGTTTTTACCTAAAGTCCATTCTTCTGTTCCAGAACCCCATCCAGAATACACATTTAGTCATCATGTCTCCTGAGGCTCCTGTTATTGTTTCTCAGGACAGCTTTGTTCTTCTTGACCTTGACAGTTTTGAGGATTATTTGTCACATATTTTGCAGAATGAAAATGGATCCTTACCTTTTAAATTTTATTTTAAAACTTTACATAAAAATTTCAAACATTAAAAAATTAGAGAATAGTATAATAAATCCCCATGTACCCCTGACACAACTTCAATAACTAGTACCAATTTACTAAGCTCATTCTATCTACTCTATCCTACCCCCAACCCTGAGGGTTTTAAAGCAAGTCCCAAATACAGTTTCATAGATACCTCTAACATTTACATACCTCTAACATATACGGCCGTTACAAAAAAATATACCCACAACAAAGTTAAAAATAATTCTGTAACATTTAACAGTCAGCTTGTGCTCAAATTTCACCCAATGGTCTCACAAATGGTCTCTTAAACTTATAAATTCAAATGAGGATCCAAAGTTTATACTGAATTCTGTTGATCTGAAAAAAAGGATTTTTATCTCAGTTTTATCTGAGACCTGAGACTTGAAACAAAACAAGATACACCCACTTTGAAAGTGAAGTCACGTCCAACTCTTTGCGACCCCATGTACTGTAGCCTACCAGGTTGCTCTGTCCATGGGATTTTCCAGGCAATAGTACTGGAGTGGATAGCCATTTCCTTCTCCAGGGGATCTTCCCAACCCAGGGATCGAACCCGGGTCTCCCACATTGTAGGCAGACGCTTAACTGTCTGAGCCATCAGGGAAGTCCCACTTTATGAGGTGGAGTTGGTGATGGACAGGGAGGCCTGGCGTGCTGCAATTCATGGGGTCGCAAAGAGTCGGACACAACTGAACGACTGAACTGAACTGAACTGAAACTACCTCTGTTGTCCAAAAGGAGTGTTTAAGACTGATTTTTAAGGTCCTGAGCTCAGTACCCTTCTCAGGCTCAGGAGGATTTCTTTGAGAAAAGTTTCAGGGAAGCTATGGTTTTTCCCTCTTTGCCCCTGTTCCACCATGGGAGAGAGAAATGGGGTGTTTTCCCTTCACTGCATGCCTAGTGAGAGGGTCTTTAAAAGAACCACCCTGAGAGCTTGGCCTTTACTCCTTGAGGCTAGAAAGGACTGGCCAGACTTACAGAAAGTAAAAAGGCCAGGCTATGACCTGAATAATGCCTGCCAAGTGAAGCAAAAAGAGATGGTTGAATTCAGACCAAACTGTGACTTCTATCAATAGTAGGACAGAGATATCAGTTCAGTTCAGATGTTCAGTTGTGTCCGACTCTTTGCAAGCCCATGGACAGTAGCATGCCAGGCTTCCCTGTCCATCACTAACTCCTGGAGCTTACTGAAGCTCATATTCATTGAGTCGGTGATGCCATCCAACCATCTAATCCTCTGTCATCCCCTTCCCCTCCTACCTTCAATCTTTCCTGGCATCAGGGTCTTTTCCAATGAGTCAGTTCTTCACATCAGGTGGCCAAAGTATTGGATTCAGCTTCAGCATCAGTCCTTCCAATGAATATTCAAGACCGATTTCTTTTAGGATGGACTGGTTGTATCTCCTTGCAGTCCAAGGAATTCTTAAGAGTCTTTTGAACACCACAGTTCAAAAGCATCAATTCTTCAGCCAACTCTCACAGTACGGCAGAGATATGAGTCCTCATAATTAGATGTGGTGGGAAGGAAGGGTCTGGTCTTGTGATCATTTTTAAAGAAATCCCTCCCGTGCAGCCTTCTACCTGGGGGCTAGTCTATCTCATAGGAAAGAGGATGGAGGTGCAGCGTTCAATACAGAGCTAGGATAGGGGTGTGACTGACTGACTAAAGTGCAGGTACGGTCTATCGAGGGAACAAAACTCAGGAATTTCTCATGAAGAAAAGCTTTACCAGAGTCGCCCTACCAGAAAGCAGCTGCAAAAGAATTAATCACTTTTGAATATTTACCATTCGTGGGGAGCCCCAAGTATCAACACCTATCAACCACGCCTGAGTCTCCTATCCCTGCACAAGCAGGGAGCAGAAAGCAGCTTTAAGGCAAAATGAATTTAACTCCTCAGTTTTAAATATCAAATTGGACTATGATAGAAATGATCAAGTGATATAGACCATCACCAAGAAAAAGAAATGCAAAAAGGCATTTAGTTGTCTGAGGAGGCCTTACAAATAGCTGAGAAAAGAAGAGAAGCTAAAGGCAAAGGAGAAACGGAAAGATATAAACATCTGAATGCAGAGTTCTAAAGAATAACAAGGAGAGATAAGAAAGCCTTCCTTAGTAATCAATGCAAAGAAATAGAGGAAAACAATAGAATAGGAAAGACTAGAGATTTCTTCAAGAAAATTAGAGATACCAAGGGAACATTTCATGCAAAGATGGGTTCCACGAGGGAATCCTTCAAGAAGTTGAAGTTGAATGGTTCTATGAAGACCTGAGACCCTTTAGAACTAACACCCCAAAACGATGTCCTTTTCATTATATGGGACTGGAATGCAAAAGTAGAAAGTCAAGAAACACCTGGAGTAACAGGCAAATTTGGCATTGGAGTACAGAATGAAGTAGGACAAAGGCTAATAGAGTTTTGCCAAGAGAACACACTGGTCATAGCAAACACCTCTTCCAACAACACAAGAGACTACACATGGACATCACCAGATGGCCAACACCAAAATCAGATTGATTATATTCGTCGCAGCCAAAATGAAGAAGCTCTATACAGGCAGCAAAAAAAAAAAGACCAGGAGCTGACTCTGGCTCAGATCATGAACTCCTTATTGCCAAATTCAGACTTAAACAAAGTAGGGAAAACCACTAGTCCACTCAGGTATGACCTAAATCAAATTCCTTATGATTATACAGCTGAAGTGACAAATAGATATAAGGGATTAGATCTGATAGACAGAGTGCCTGAATAACTATGGATGGAGGTTCAGGACATTGTTCAGGAGACAGGGAGCAAGACCATCCCAAAGAAAAAGAAATGCAAAAAGTCAAAATGGTTGTCTGAGGAGGCCTTACAAATAGCTGTGAAAAGAAGAGAAATGAAAGGCAAAGGAGAAAAGGAAAGATATACCCATCTGAATGCAGAGTTCCAAAGAAAAGCAAGGAGAGATAAGAAAGCCTTCCCCAGTGATCAATGTTAAGAAATAGAGGAAACCAACAGAATGAGAAAGACTAGAGATCTCTTCAAGAAAACTGGAGATACGAAGCTGAAGTTGAACGGTTTTATGAAGACCTACAAGACCTTTTAAAACTAACATGCAAAAAAGATATCCTTTTCATTATAGGGGACTGGAATGCAAAAGTAGGAAGTCAAGAAACACCTGGAGTAACAGGCAAATTTGGCCTTGGAATGCAGAATGAAGCAGGGCAAAGACGAATAGAGTTTTGCCAAGAAACTGCACTGGTCATAGCAAACACCCTCTTCCAACAACACAAGAGAAGACTCTACACATGGACATCACCAGATGGTCAACACGGAAATCAGATTGATTATATTCTTTGCAGCCAAAGATGGAGAAGCTCTATACAGTCAAAAAAAACAAGACCAGGAACTGACTGTGGCTCAGATCATGAACTCCTTATTGCCAAATTCAGACTTAAATTGAAGAAAGTAGGGAAAACAGCTAGACCATTCAGGTATGACCTCAGTCAAATCCCTTATGATGATACAGTGGAAGTGAGAAATAGATTTAAGGGCCTAGATCTGATAGATAGAGTGCCTGATGAACTATGGAATGAGATTCGTGACATTGTACAGGAGACAGGGATCAAGACCATCCCCATGGAAAAGAAATGTAGAAAAGCAAAATGGCTGTCTGGGGAGGCCTTATAAATAGCTGTGAAAAGAAGAGAGGAGAAAAGCAAAGGAGAAAAGGAAAGATATAAGTGTCTGAATGCAGAGTTCCAAAGAATAGCAAGAAGAGATAAGAAAGCCTTCTTCAGCGATCAGTGCAAAGAAATAGAGGAAAAGAACAGAATGGGAAAGACTAGAGATCACTTCAAGAAAATTAGAGATACCAAGGGAACATTTCATGCAAAGATGGGCTCGATAAAGGACAGAAATGGTATGGACCTAACAGAAGCAGAAGATATTAAGAAGAGGTGGCAAGAATACATGGAAGAACTGTACAAAAAAGATCTTCACAACCCAGATAATCATGATGATGTGATCACTAATCTAGAGCCAGACATCTGGGAAAGTGAAGTCAAGTGGGCCTTAGAAAGCATCACTACAAACAAAGCTAGTGGAGGTGATGGAATTCCAGTAGAGCTGTTTCAAATTCTGAAAGATGATGCTGTGAAAGTGCTGCACTCAATATGTCAGCAAATTTGGAAAACTCAGCAGTGGCCACAGGACTGGAAAAGGTCAGTTTTCATTCCAATCCCAAAGACAGGCAATGCCAAAGAATGCTCTAACTACCGCACAATTGCATTCATCTCACAGGTTAGTAAAGTAATGCTCAAAATTCTCCAAGCCAGGTTTCAGCAATACATGAACCGTGAACTCCCTGATGTTCAAGCTGGTTTTAGAAAAGGCAGAGGAACCAGAGATCAAATTGCCAACATCCGCTGGATCATGGAAAAAGCAAGAGAGTTCCAGAGAAACATCTATTTTTGCTTTATTGACTCTGCCAAAGCCTTTGACTGTGTGGATCATAATAAACTGTGGAAAATTCTTCAAGAGATGGGAATACCAGACCACCTAACCTGCCTCTTGAGAAACCTATATGCAGGTCAGGAAGCAACAGTTAGAACTGGACATGGAACAACAGACTGGTTCCAAATAGGAAAAGGAGTGCGTCAAGGCTGTATATTGTCACCCTGCTTATTTAACTTAGATGCAGAGTACATCATGAGAAACACTGGGCTGGAAGAAATACAAGCTGGAATCAAGATTGCCTGGAGAAATATCAATAACCTCAGATATGCAGATGACACCACCCTTATGGCAGAAAGTGAAGAGGAACTAAAAAGCCTCTTGATGAAAGTAAAAGAGGAGAGTGAAAAAGTTGACTTAAAGCTGAACATTCAGAAAACGAAGATCATGGCATCCGGTCCCATCACTTCATGGGAAATAGATGGGGAAACAGTGGAAACAGTGTCAGACTTTACTTTTGGGGGCTCCCAAATCACTGCAGATGGTGATTGCAGCCATGAAATTAAAAGACACTTACTCCTTGGAAGAAAAGTTATGACCAACCTAGATAGTATATTCAAAAGCAGAGACATTCCTTTGCCGACTAAGGTTTGTCTAGTCAAGGCTTTGGTTTTTCCTGTGGTCACGTATGGATGTGAGAGTTGGACTGTGAAGAAGGCTGAGCACCGAAGAATTGATGCTTTTGAACTGTGGTGTTGGAGAAGACTCTTGAGAGTCCCTTGGACTGCAAGGAGATCCAACCAGTCCATTCTGAAGGAGATCAGCCCTGGGATTTCTTTGAGGGAATGATGCTAAAGCTGAAACTTCAGTACTTCGGCCACCTCATGCGAAGAGTTGACTCATTGGAAAAGACTCTGATGCTGGAAGAGACTGGGGGGCAGGAGGAGAAGGGGACAACCGAGGATGAGATGGCTGGATGGCTTCACGGACTCGACGGACGTGATTCTGAGTGAACTCCGGGAGATGGTGATGGACAGGGAGGCCTGGTGAGCTGCGATTCATGGGGTCGCAAAGAGTTGGACACGACTGAGCGACTAAACTGAAACTGAAACTGAAGGGAACATGTCATGCAAAGATGGGCACAATAAAGGACAGAAATGATATGAACCTAACAGAAGCAGAAGATATTAAGAAGTAGTGGCAAGAATACACAGAAGAACTATACAGAAAGATCTTCATGACCCAGTTAATTACGATGGTGTGATCACTCACCTTGAACCAGACATCCTGGAATGCGAGGTCAAGTGGGCTTTAGGAAGCATCACTATGAACAAAGCTAGTGGAGGTGATGGAATTCCAGTTGACCTATTTCCAATCTTAAAAGATGACGCTGTGAAAGTGCTACACTCAATATGCCAGCAAATTTGGAAAACTCAGCAGTGTCCATAGGACTGGAAAGTGTCAGTTTTCATTCCAATCCCAAAGAAAGGTAATGCCAAAGAATGCTCAAAGTACCACACAATTGCACTCCTCTCACACGCTAGTAAAATAATTCTCAAAATTCCCCAAGCCAGGCTTCAACAGTACATGAACCGTGAACTTCCAGATGTTCAAGCTGGATTTAGAAAAGGCAGAGGACCCAGAGATCAAATTGCCAACCTGCACTGGATCATCAAAAAGCAAGAGAGTTCCAGAAAAACATCTACTGCTTTTTAACTATGCTAAAGCCTTTGACTGTGGGATCACAACAAACTGTGGAAAAATCTTCAAGAGATGGGAATACTAGACTACCTCACCTGCTTCCTGAGAAATCTGTATGCAGGTCAAGAAGAAACAGTTAGAACTGGACATGGAACAGACTGGTTCCAAACTGGGAAATGAGAACGTCAAAGCTGTATATTGTCACCCTGCTTATTTAGCTTATATGCAGAGTACATCATGAGAAATGCTGAACTGGATGAAGCACAAGTTGGAATCAAGATTGCTGACAGAAGTATCAATAACCTCAGCTATGAAGATGACACCACTCTTATGACAGAAAGCGAAGAAGAACTAAATAGCCTCTTGATGAAAGTGAAAGGAGAGTGAAAAAGTTAGCATAAAGCTCAACATTCAGAATACTAAGATATGATATCCAGTGCCATCAGTTCAGTTCAGTTGCTCAGTCGTATCCGACTCTTTGAGACCCCATGAATTGCAGCAAGCCAGGCCTCCCTGTCCATCACCAACTCCCTGAGTTCACTCAAACTCACGTCCATAGTGTTGGTGATGCCATCCAGCCATCTCATCCTCTGTCGCCCCTTCTCCTCTTGCCCCCAATCCCTCCCAGCATCAGAGTCTTTTCCAATGAGTCAGCTCTTCGCATGAGGTGACAAAGTAGTGGAGTTTCAGCTTTAGCATCATTCCTTCCGAAGAACACCCAGGACTAATCTCCTTTAGAATGGACTGGTTGGATCCCCTTGCAGTCCAAGGGACTCTCAAGAGTCTTCTCCAATACCACAGTTCCAAAGCATCAATTCTTCGGCGCTCAGCTTTCTTCACAGTCCAACTCTCACATCCATACATGACTACTGGAAAAACCATAGCCTTGACTAGACAGAACTTTGTTGGCAAAGTAATGTCTCTGCTTTTGAATATGCTATCTAGGTTGGTCATAACTTTCCTTCCAAGGAGTGTCTTTTAATTTCATGGCTGCAATCACCCTCTGCAGTGATTTTGGAGCCCCAAAAGTAAGGTCTGACACTGTTCCCACTGTTTCCCCATCTATTTCTCATCAAGTGATGGGACCAGATACCATGATCTTCGTTTTCTGATTGTTGAGCTTTAAGCCAACTTTTTCACTCTCCTCTTTCACTTTCATCAAGAGGCTCTTTAGTTCCTCCTCACTTTCTGCCATAAGGGTGGTGTCATCTGCCTATCTGAGGTTATTGATATTTCTTCCGGCAATCTTGATTCCAGCTTGTGCTTCTTCCAGCCCAGCGTTTCTCATGATGTACTCTGCATCTAAGTTAAATAAGCAGGGTGACAATATACAGCCTTGACGCACTCCTTTTTCTATTTGGAACCAGTCTGTTGTTCCATGTCCAGTTCTAACTGTTGCTTCCTGACCTGCATTATAGGTTTCTCAAGAGGCAGGTCAGGTGGTCTGGTATTTCCATTTCTTTCAGAATTTTCCACAGTTTATTGTGATCCACACAGTCAAGGTCTTTGGCATAGTCAATAAAGCAGAAATAGATGTTTTTCTGGAACTCTCTTGCTGTTTCGATGATCCAGCAGATATTTGCAATTTGATCTCTGGTTCCTCTGCCTTTTCTAAATCCAGCTTGAACATCAGGAAATTCACGGTTCATGTATTGCTGAAGCCTGGCTTGGAAAATTTTGAGAATTATTTTACTAGCGTGTGAGAGGAGTGCAATTGTGCGGTAGTTTGAGCATTCTTTGGCATTGCCTTTCTTTGGAATTGGAATGAAAACTGTCCTTTTCCAGTCCTGTGGCCACTGCTGAGTTTTCCAAATTTGCTGGCATATTGAGTGCAGCACTTTCACAGCATCATCTTCAGGATTTGATACAGCTCAACTGGAATTCCATCACATCCACAAGCTTTGTTCATAGCGATGCTTTCTAAGGCCCACTAGACTTCACATTCCAGGATGTCTGGCTCTAGGTGAGTGATGATACCATCGTGATTATCTTGGCCATGAAGATCTTTTTTGTACAGTTCTTCTGTGTATTCTTGCCACCTCTTCTTAATATCTTCTGCTTTTGATAGGTCCATACCATTTCTGTCCTTTATCGAGCCCATCTTTGCATGAAATGTTCCCTTCGTATCTCTGATTTTTGAAGTGATCTCTAGTCTTTCCCATTCTGTTGTTTTCCTCTGTTTCTTTGCATTGATTGCTGAGGAAGGCTTTCTTATCTCTTCTTGCTATTCTTTGGAACTCTGAATTCAGATGCTTACATCTTTCCTTTTCTCCTTTGCTTTTCACCTCTCTTCTTTCACAGCTATTTGTAAGGCCTCCTCAGACAGCCATTTTGCTTTTTTGTATTTCTTTTCCATGGTGATGTTCTTGATCCCTGTCTCCTGTACAATGTCATGAACCTCCGTCCATAGTTCATCACTTCATGGCAAATAAATGGGTAAACAATGGAAACAGTGAGAGACTTTATTTTGGGGGGCTCCAAAATCACTGCAGATGGTGACTGCAGCCATGAAATTTAAGGACATTTGCTCCTTGAAAGAAAAGTTATGAACCTAGATAGCATATTAAAAAGCAGAGACATTACTTTGTCAAGAAAGGTTTGTCTATCAAAGCTTTGGTTTTTCCAGTAGTCATGTACGGATGTGAGAGTTGGACTATAAAGCTGAGCACTGAAGAATTGATGCCTTTGAACTGTGGTGTTGAAGAAGACTCTTGAGAGTCTCTTGGACTGCAAGAGGATCCAACTAGTCCATCTGAAAGGAAATCAGTCTTGAATATTCATTGGAAAGACTGATGCTGAAGCTTAAACTCCAATACTTTGGCCATCTGATGCCAAGAACTCATTTGAAAAGACCCTGATGCTGGGAATGATTGAAGGCAGCAGGAGAAGGGGATGACATAGGATGAGATGGTTGGATGGTATCACTGACTCAATGGATATGAGTCTGAGTAAACTCTGGGAGTTGTGATGGACAGGGAAGCCTGGCGTGCTACAGCCCATGGGGTCACCAAAGTCGGACATGACTGAGAGACTGAAGTGAACTGAACTGATTCAGTTGTGGCAGTTAATGATTTACATCCTGTTAAGTCCTGCTCTTTCAATGTGCAGTTCAGTTCAGTTACTCAGTCATGTCCGACTCTTTGTGTCCCCAAGGACCGCAGCACACCAGGCCTCCCTGTCCATTACCAACTCCCGGAGTTTACTCAAATTCATGTCCATTGAGTCGATGATGCCATCCAGCCATCTCATCCTCTGTCATCCCTTCTCCTCTCACCTTCAATCTTTCCCAGCTCAGGATGTTTTCAAATGAGTCAGTTCTTCACATCAGGTGGCCAAAGTATTGGAGTTTCAGTTTCAGCATCAGTCCTTCCAATGAATATTCAGGACTGATTTCCTTTAGGATGGACTGGTTGGATCTCCTTGCAGTCCAAGGGACTCTCAAGAGTCTTCTCCAACACCACAGTTCAAAAGCATCCATTCTTTGGTGCTCAGCTTTCTTTATAGTCCAACTCTCACATCCATACATGACTACTGGAAAACTACAAAAACATTTCAGGCTCCTCTGTCCTCCACTCTCTCCAGGAGTTTGCTCAAATTCACGTCCATTGAGTCAATTCGTTTTATTTGGGATGCACTGTAGAGATGTTGAACATATATCACTGAAAAAAATGACATGAGACCTATGTTGATTCTAGGGTCTGCATGGATAAAGTAATTTTCATCGTCCCTGACATCAGTTATATCTCAATACCAAATTTCTGAGAAATCACTCTAGGAATCTCTCTCCACTGACTTCTGACAAATTATAGTCATTTACAGGTGATACCTCCTCAGTTCAGATGTCATTTGGACCCAGATACTCTATTGTCTGTTACTGTTTCACAGGTTCTCGGACCTGGTCATTTTTTACATGCTTATCACACAGGCAGGATTTTCCTTTTCTATGTATTACCTTAAATGTGATCCTACATCACACACAAATTAAAGGGTTCAAGAAGGCAATGCTATGACTAAGTTCTCAATTGAACTGGGAGTAACACAAAGCCTAGTTATTCCAAAGCTATTTCTCAGGTTAGAAAATTAAAACTTTTTACCTAATCATGTATGTGAAGAGCTTGCTTACATTTGTTTCTATCAGAAGCCAAATAATATACTTACACAGTGTTGGCAATGATACGTTTCAGTTAGTACAGCCCTTTGAAAAATGATTTGGTAATGTGCATCAGGGAGAATACATGTTTGTACCTTCTGAATTGGTAAATTTTACCCTAGGTAATTTTTAAATATGGGGAAAAAAGCTGTGTGAAGGAATATTTCCTTCACAGTATTTTTTTGGTAGTGAAAAATTAGAGGCAGAGTATGTAACAACAGGCACTTAGTAGATGGTTATGCCTACTTAATAGAATATCATGAAATTACTAAAATATTCATGGGAAAAACTATAAGATGGAAAAGGAAGAATAAAAGTTGAATTTATACTATGATTTTAACTACTTAAAACACAAATATAAGAGAATATACAAAAATGATAAAAGTTGTGTTAGGGTTATGGATTTTCTCCTATTTTAAAAATTTTCTCTGCTGCTGCTGCTAAGTCGTTTCAGTCGTGTCCAACTCTGTGCGACCCCATAGACAGCAGCCCACCAGGTTCCCCCATCCCTGGGATTCTCCAGGCAAGAACTGGAGTGGGTTGCCATTTCCTTCTCCAGTGCATGAAAGTGAAAAGTGAAAGCAAAGCTGCTCAGTCATGTCCGACTCGCAGTGACCCCAGGGACTGTAGCCTACCAGGCTCCTCCATCCATGGGATTTTCCAGGCAAGAGTACTGGAGTGGGGTGCCATTGCCTTCTCCGAAAATTTTCTCTAATTATGCACAAATGTTTTATTGTTTAAAGTTAGCTTAAGCATTAGCAACATTTACTTAAAATTTTTTATTCTTAGAATCACATATCATTGGCAATCCTTTCAGCATTGGCAATGCTGAAATGGTACATAATTTCTGTTTACTAACGTTCCGCTGTTGGCAGAAACAGTCAATTTTTTAGCTAAGCAAATGTCAGTTGTTGCCATTGCACTTCTAAAATTACAATACTGCTACAAAATAATTGGCAGGGAAGGGTACTTTGGGGTAAACATGGAGAAAAATAAAAGATTAAGAAAAGGAAAATGTCCACCTTTCCAGTCAGTGACAAGATCAGTGATAGGAATAGGACCCAGTTTGAGATCTTACTTCTTAGAATGCAAAGTACTAGTGGTCAAGATAGCAAATAATTAGGATGAAATCTGCTAAGTACTTGCATAGGTTACTAACAGGCTAGGGGAAGATTTGGGAACTAGAGTAGGTATGTATTCCAGATAAAATAGATCCAAGAGCAAAGGTGTTTTTTTTTTTTCAAAAGTCAGGGTGTGTTCAGAGAGCAGAATAATCCCAGTGTCTTTAAAATAGGCTACCTATAACCTGCAGGATTAAAGAATCAGCCTGCAAGGCAGTAGAGGCAGGTTCCATCCTTGAGTCACGAAGATTGCCCTGGAGAAGGAAATGGCAACCCACTCTAGTATTCTTGCCTGGGACATCCCATTAACTGAGGAGACTGGTGGGCTACAGTCCATGTGGTTGCAAGAGTCCAACATGACTTAGCGACTAAACAGCAACAAAACCTACAGGATAGGTAGAAGCAGGTAATAAGAGATTAGTGGATGCTGAAGTTGGTCAGTCGCTAAGTCCTCTCTGACTTTTTTGTGAACCCATGAACTGTAGAACACCAGGCTCCTCTGTCCTTCCCTCTCTCCTGGGTTTGCTCAAATTCATGTCCACTGAATGGGATGGTTTTATTTGAAATGCACTGTAAAGACGTTGAAGGTATGTCACTGAAAAGAATGACATGAGACCTACACTGATTCTAGGATCTGCATGGGATGAACTGAAAGGGAGATGAGAGGAAGAATAAGTTATGAGCACTCTGCAATGAAGCATGATCTTCATTACATAAAATTACCTGGATTAGCACCTCCGGAATATATTTAACTTTAATATGGTTTAACCACATTCTAACCAAGTTTTAGATCATTTTTGGTACTAATAGAAATAGCACATAATGTTGAACCAGATTGCAGAAGATTGTTTTAACTCTGTGGCCAGATTCAAAGTATTGAAACCAATAAATATGTTGAAAAGGCAAATTCTCAAAAGTAAAAGGACTTGTAATTCTAGAAGGCAGCAGATTATCAATAGCTGCATCCACATTCTTTGGAGTGGTGGGTTGCTGTAAGACATAACAGTCTCACCAGGAAGTAAAATTTTCTAAAGTATATACTGCTTTTTCTTCCAGGCAATTGGGGTGTTACTGAACAAAGACCTTAAAAAAAGCTATATCCGTTAACAGCAGACAAGATTTTTTGTTTGTTTAACACGTTTAGATTTTTAAAGTTTTAAAGTTCTCGTCCTAGAATGTATCAGAATCCATTTAGAATATGGATTCAGGCCCAAAGCCTTTCTGACTTAATAGAGAAGCAGATGCTGTTGCCACCGTAAGAACGGCTCAAAATCACTTCCTAGATGGGGCAGTTATCTAAACGTTTAATAAAAATTTACTAACCAAGTACTCTGAAATACTGGGTTAGCAGATCTTTCATTTCAGAAGCAATCATTTTAGGGTACCAAACTACCGACATCTGGGCCGAGCCTCCGGCTTTTGTTTACAGACACAGAGGAAGGAGCGCCGCGGTCCATTAAGCCGCAGGGCCGCGGAGCGTGCATCCCTCCCGGGAAGCGAGTCGGGTTCCCCCAGGAGGGAGGGGCGGGGAAAGGAGCCCTCCGGTCGCCGTGGGCCCCGCCGCCTCTGCCTTCCAGGTATCCCGGGCTGCGCTCGCTCCCAGTCCCCGCCGTCTCATTTGCCACCTCCCAACGCGTGACCCCGGCGCGTCGCGTCCCGGGCCGGTGTCAGACGCGGGGTGCGCCAAGCGGTCCCATGTGCCCCCTCCCTCTCGCGGCCGCCGCAGTCACCGCGCCCCGAACCCCGCTCCGGCTCCTCGGCAGAGGGCTCGCCGCCGCCATGTCTACCGCCAGGCCACTCAAATCCGTGGACTACGAAGTGTTCGGGAGAGTGCAGGGTAGGGGACCGCCTACAGCGGGAGATCAAAGAGGTGTTGGGGAGGAAGAATAGAAAGCTGCGACAAGCACAGCCCATCTCTAGGAGCCCCTGCCCCGTTGTGGCTGGGACTTCCGCCCGGCCATGACACAGCAACAGCGGCGGGAAGGAGACCGAGGGCGCATGCGCAGGAGAGCTGGGGTGGGCGGGGGAGGAGAGCGGAGATTCCTTAGGGAGAAAGGCAGGGAGAAGGAGGAACAGCCGGGCGCTGGGAGTGGGCCGTCTAAGGGAGTGCGAGGGGTCCGCATCAAGAAGGCAAACTGAAGTGGGGGAGGAAAAGAGGAGGGTCCTTGATCTAGTGACCCCCGTTACTTGCCACTGAAACTACTGTGGTTGAATTGTTTCAGAATAGACTCCTAGATGGTGTTGGAGGCTTCATTTTGTAGGATGGTAATACTTTTGCCAGTGTAGCTCCTAAAGGAATTATTATGTTATCTTCTTTTTGTTCCGTCATAAGTTTAAATCGTTGCGAAGGATGTAATGTCTGGCTTACTGGAACTACCATTATTTCTAAATTAAATGTTAAAAATCACTGAAATTTATCCAGTGGAATATAAATATGGTGGTGATTTAATATTTGCCATCTTTCGTTCAAAACAGAAAGTGTTCAGTTCAGTCACTGAGCTCTGTTGGACTCGTTGGGACTCTGTGGCCTGCAGCTTGCCAGACTTCCCTGTCTATCACCAACTCCTGGAGCATGCTCAAACTCATGTCCATAGAGCCAGTGATGCCATCTCATCCTCTGTCATCCCCTTCTCCTCCTGCCTTCAATCCTTCCTAGCATTAGGGTCTTTTCCAATGAGTCAGTTCTTTGCATCCGATGGCCAAAGTATTGGAGTTTCAGCTTCAGCATCAGTCCTTCCAAAGAATATTCAGGACTGATTTCCTTTAGGATGGACTGGTTGGATCTCCTTGCAAGGGACTCTCAAGAGTCTTCTCCAACACCACAATTCAAAAGCATCAATCCTTTGGTGCTCAGCTTTCCTTATAGTCCAACTCTCACATCCATACATGACTACTGGAAAAACCATAGCTTTGGCTAGACTAGCTTTGTTGACTAAGTAATGTCTCTGCTTTTTAATCTGGGTCAGATGGTAAAGCGTCTGTCTACAATGTGGGAGACCTGGGTTCGATCCCTGGGTTGGGAAGATCCCCTGGAGAAGGAAATGGCAATCCACTCCAGGACTATTGCCTGGAAAATCCCATGGACAGAGGAGCCTGGTAGGCTATAGTCCATGGGGTCGCAAAGAGTCAGACACGACTGAGTGACTTCACTTCACTAGGTTGGTCATAGCTTTTCTTCCAGAGAGCGAGTGTCTTTTAATTTCATGGCTGCAGTCACCGTCTGCAGTGATTCTGGAGCCTCAAAAAATAAAGTCCCTCACTGTTTCCATACATTTGCAATGAAGTAATGGGACTGGATGTCATGATCTTCGTTTTCTGAATGTTGAGTTTTAAGCCAACTTTTTCACTCTTATCTTTCACTTTCATCAAGAGGCTCTTTAGTTCTTCTTCGCTTTCTGCCATAAGGGTGGTGTCATCTGCATATCTGAGGTTATTGATATTACTTCCGGCAATCTTGATTTCAGCTTGTACTTCATCCAGCCCAGCATTTTGCATGATACACTTTGCATGTAAATTAAATAAGCAAGGTGACAATATAGAGCCTTGACGTACTTCTTTCTCAATTTGGAACCAGTCTGTTGTTCCCAGTTCTAACTGTTGCTTTTTGACCTGCATACAGATTTCTCAGGAGATGAGTAAGGTGGTCTGCTATTCCCATCTCTTTTGAGAATTTTCCACATTTTGTTGTGATCCACACAGTCAAAGCCTTCGGCATAGTCAGTAAAGCAGAAGTAGATGTTTTTCTGGAACTCTCCTGCTTTTTTGATGATCCAGTGGATGTTGGCAATTTGATCTCTGGTTCCTCTGCCTTTTCTAAATCCAACTTGAACATCTGGAAGTTTACGGTTCACATACTGTTGAAGCCTGGCTTGAAGAATTTTGAGCATTACTTTGCTAGCATGAGTGCAATTGTGCGGTAGTTTGAACATTCTTTGGCATTGCCTTTCCTTGTGATTGGAATGAAAACTGACATTTTCCAGTCCTGTGGCCACTGCTGAGTTTTCCAAATTTGCTGGTATATTGAGTGCAGCACTTTCACAGCATCATCTTTCAGGATTTGAAATAGCTCAACTGGAATTCCATCACCTCCACTAACTTTGTTCATAGTGATGCTTTCCTTCTTAAGGCCCACTTGACTTCACATTCCAGGATGTCTGGCTCTAGGTGAGTGATCACACCACTGTGGTTAACTGGGTCATGAAAATCTTTTTTGTATAGTTCTTCTGTATATTCTTGCCACCTCTTCTTAATATCTTCTGTTTCTGTTAGGTTCATGCCATTTCTGTCCTTTTTCAAGCCCATCTTTGCATGAAATGTTCCCTTGGTATCTCACATTTTCTTGAAGAGATCTCTAGTCTTTGCCCATTCAGTTGTTTCCTCGATTTCTTAGCATTGATCACTGAGGAAGACTTTCTTATCTCTCCTTACTGTTCTTTGGAACTCGGCATGCAGATGGTATAGCTTTCCTTTTCTTCTTTGCCTTTAGCTTCTCTTCTTTCCTCAGCTATTTGTAGGGCCTCCTCAGACAACCAGTTTTGCCTTTTGCATTTCTTTTTCTTGGGGATGGTCTTGATCCCTGCTCCTATACAATGTCAGGAACCTCTGTCCATAGTTCTTCAGGCACTCTATCAGATCTAATCCCTTGAATCTATTTGTCACTTCCACTGTATAATCATAAGGGATTTGATTGAGGTCATACCTGAATGGTCTAGTGGTTCTCCCTACTTTCTTCAATTTAAGTCTGAATTTGGCAATAAGGAGTGATCTGAGCCACAGTCAGCTCCTGTTTTTGTTTTTGCTGTCTGTATAGAGCTTCTTCATCTTTAGCTGCAAAGAGTCAGTCTGATTTCGGTATTGACCATCTGGTGATGTCCATGTGTAGAGTCGTCTCTTGTGTTGTTGGAAGAGGATATTTGCTATGACCAGTGCATTCTCTTGGCAAAACTCTTATTAGCCTTTGCCCTGCTTCATTTTGTACTCCAAGGCCAAATTTGCCTGTTATTCCAGGAATTTCTTGACTTCCTACTTTTGTATTCCAGTCCCCTATAATGAAAAGGACATCTTTTGGGGGTGTTAGTTCTACAAGATCTTGTAGGGCTTCATAGAACCGTTCAACTTCAGCTTCTTCAGCATTACTGGTTGGGCCATAGACTTGGATTACTGTGGTATTAAATGGTTTGACTTGGAAAAGAACAGAGATCATTTTGTTGTTTTTGAGATTGCACCCAAGTTTTCTGTTTGAATTTGATTTCCATTCAATTTCCCCCATAGAATTTTACCTGAGTGTTATGCTTGAGTGGTTCTGATTGGTGACCCACTGAACTGTTCTGCAGTATGTCTGTACATATATATGTGTGTATAATATATTTTCTTAATTTCCTTTGACCATAAAGCTCTATTCTTCTTCTTTTTTTAAAATTCTGGCTTAAGTTACTATTGTGACTCTTATTAGAATACATTTGATGAAAATAATATAAGTACATTTAAAAGTATGGTAAACATTATTTAGAAGGTAAATTTATTTGGAAATTCATGTCTTCAGGAGAAAGCTGGGGGTGTTTTATGAAACCTTGATTAGAAGGTTAAATTATCTTTGTATTTTGGTACTTAGAGGTTTTTGCACCTTGGGGCAATGTACCTGAATAAGCTAAAGAATGGGTGAAAGTATGTCTTTTGTAAAGAAATAGGCCCCTTTTTCAAAGGGTGGCTGGAAAGGGACATAAGAAAAGAAAATACAGACAGACTACTGTTGTCTCCTCAAGACAGGTCAGTTTTAGGGGAAAAATATATATATTGGAGTTGAAGATAAAGAAATTGATTACTTAAAATTATTCATGCCTTGTACGCCTCATGCCTTACCATGTCTTTGGTATACCCAGGGACATGGTAATCTACATTGAAAATGGACACAGTCATTGAAGCACATAAAACATGACATAAAATATGAAAATGGTGACAAAGGTCACTTGACAAAGTGTTTTGTTTACTAGACAGATATGGGAGTATTTGAGTGTGTGTGTGCACACACATGTGTGTGGCATTTACTGAGAGTGTTCCCTGTGCTGAGCATCCTGAGCCCCATGCTGAGCATGTGGGCTCAGTCGTTCGTGTCTGACTCTCTGACCCTATGGACCATTGGCTGCCAGGCGCCTCTGTCCATTGGATTCTCCAGGCAAGAATACTGGGGTGGGTTGCCATGCCCTTCTCCAGAGGATCTTCCTGATCCGGGGATTGAACCTGAGTCTCTTACATCACCTACATTGGCAGGTGGGCTCTTTATCACTAGCGCCACCTGGGAAGCCCCATACATAAACAGTCAGGTTTAAAAATCAGATTTAGGGCAATAACCTCTGTTGTTTACAGTGTATTAAATGGAAGAGTTGTTTTTCAGTCATTAAGTTGTGAGAGTACATGCATACTATTGGCTTATCAAGGCCTAGTATGTGGAACAAACCCATAGTCACATATTTGCACAAATATACACTGACATTTGCTGAGGATTTAGGATGTGCCAAGCTCTGTACTCATTTAATCCTCAACCCTATGACCTCAACCAGCTTCCTCATTTAACAAATGGAGAAATTAAGACATAGTGAAATAACTTTTCCAGGTGACAGTGAGTTAAGTGGCGGCACTGGGATTTGAACTGCGACCAGAGCCCGTGCTCTTAGTCACTATATCCTATTGCTCCTCCTCTCAATGCCCTTTCCATATTTATCTTGCCTTCCTCCTAACCTACGCACTGAGCATGTACATAAACTGATGTAGGACATTTGGACCTGGACATCTAGATCATTCCAGATGACCCTAAGGATGTTTTTATGGTCATTTTGCCTCCAAGGACATTTGACCTGGTCAGTGAGCAGTCAGCTCGTTCAAAACTGTGGTCTCTGACTCTCTCTGTTACTTGTTGGCAGTGTCACCAGCCTGTGTCTCTCTGTGTCTCATAGAACTGCTCACAATTTTCTAGTGCGTACCTAAGAAATAATTACAAACCATTAGCTTTTTGTCTGAGTCATAATAATGTAGAAACTATTGACAGTAAATAATAAAAACTTTAAGAAATTAATTTAATAATATAAAATGAAAAATAAAGAGATCTTTTAAAAGTATAGAATAATAAAAATCTTAGTGAATACTGGCTTGTTAGAAATAATGGTTATGAAAGTAAATTTACCATGGAGGAAGATATAAGGACATATAGACAAAATATAGACTGATAAATTGTCATGAAAATATTTAAATGAAACTATGCTTAAATTATATAAAAATTAATATGGAAAAAATGGAAAATGACTGTCCTGATAGAAAACTGATCAATGAATTGATTTAGCTTGATGGCGCTTATGACAGAAAATACTTTCTAGCCAAAAACGTATGCTGTAACATTTAGAATGTTTGAATTTAAATCATCCTTGGTGACAAAATGGTAGTCAAAATGTTCCAGGAGTCAAATATACTCTTCCTTGTTCTCAAATACACATACCCTAATTTGCAAACAGATTGCATTTCGAGAAATAGTTTATAAGTTGGTTGTTTGAAACTCGGGGAAATTATTATGGAAATAATATTACAAATAGTGGGTTTACTCCTCAGACCCTTCTGCAAAGTCCACACATAGAGCTGTAGCCTTGTTGACAGAAATAATCAAAAAACAATCTATAATAGGAATAGGAAAGAGTTTTATTTCAGCCAGACTAAGGACTATAGCCTGGGAGACAGTCCCTCAGATCATTCTGAGAAACTGCTCTGGAGAAGCATGATTTTTATATCTTATATCTTATCAAAGCAAAGAGCATGTAACAAATTAGGGATTCATTCCTTCAAGATTTCAAAGAAATAGATTGGCATGTACACAGTGAGTCACTAACCTTAGCAGCTGGGAAGAAAGTCTTATCATAGAAGGAGCATCAGCATTGGTGTTCCAGAAAGGGAGGGATTTAATCTTTATTATTTTATTTACTATTTTTTTATTTTTTGACCACACTGTGTGGCATGCAGGATCTTAATTCCCCAACCATGGATGTAACCCATGCCCCTTGCAGTGGAAGTGCAGAGTCTTAACCACTCGATGGATGAGGAAGTCCCTTAATCTTTAACATGAATATACTTTACTTCTTGGTAATACACCCTTTTATTTAATAGTTAAAGCACATATACAGTGTATGTTTGATAACCCACAAATAGACTGTTTTAGTTAGCATAGAAGTCAAGGCAACTCTTGGATGAGCCAGCATGACTTCCCCATACTTCAGTATGTGGACATTTCTTCCATCAGGCTGCAGCTGCCCTCCATTGCTACACTTCCATCCCTTCCCTTTTTTTAAAAAAATAATTTTTTGTTGTTTTATAGAAGTTTTAGAATTATAGAAAAGTTAGAAAGATACAGAGAGTTCTTGTATACTCCACATCCAGTTTCCCCTATGGTAAACTTCTTCCATTGTATGGTACCTTTGTCAGAACTGGTGAGCCAACACTGATATATTATTTTTAACTAAAGTCTGTTTTCTAAAGTCCTCTTGGGTTCAGGATTCATCTAGGTTATTACATTGCATTTAGTCATTTTGTCCTCTTATGTTTCTTTCTGCTGTGTTAGTTTCTCAGACTTGCCTTGTTTTCCATGACCTTGGTGGTTCAGAGGAGTGGTTTGAGGCTAGGTACCTTGTAGAATGCTCCCAAACTGGGATTTGTCTAGTATTTTTGTTATAAGACCAAGGTTGTGGGTTATCAGGAGGAAGACTGCAGAGGTAAAGTGCTTTTCTCTTCACACTGTATCAAATGTACACACTATCAACATGACTTACCACTGTTGATGTAAAACCTTGATCACCTGGCTGAGACAGTGTTTGTCCACTCTTAAGTTACTCTTTTTTTCCACCTCCCTTTCTGTCCTTTACTTTATCTCCACATTCTCAAGAAGCTCCATGTTTTTTCCCCATCAACTTCTGCTGCTTTGGGGGCTTTAGGATGAGGGACAGGGGAGTAGGGGACTGACCTGTGTTTTTAGAGGGTTCATATCTATGGCGTGGTTTGCTATGTTCCCATACATAATTAGCTATTGAGAATAATATAATCTGCACCTTTGAAAGAGGAACTGATTAAGCAGTGTATGTAGATGCTTTACCTATGCTCAGGTGAGTACTAACAACACTTGGAGAAGTGGATTGTGGCAATATGTTAGTTCACCTGTACATTAGAAATTCAGCAGTTCACTTTATGGTGTTGACTCAGATTAGAATGGGAGTACCTTACTGGACTACAACAATGTAGTGTATAGTGTATAGTGAAGTCACTCAGTCGTGTCCGACTCTTTACGACCCCGTGGACTGTAGCCCACCAGGCTCCTCTGTCCCTGGGATTCTCCAGGCAAGAATACTTGAGTGGGTTGCCATTTCCTTCTCCAATGCATGCAAGCATACTAAGTCGCTGCAGTCGTGTCCGACTCTGTGCGACCTCATCGGCAGCAGCCCACCAGGCTCCTCTGTCCACGGGATTCTCCAGGCAAGAATACTTGAGTGGGTTGCCATTTCCTTCTCCAATGCATGCAAGCATACTAAGTCGCTGCAGTTGTGTCCGACTCTGTGCGACCTCATCGGCAGCAGCCCACTAGGCTCCTCTGTCCACGAGATTCTCCAGGCAAGAATACTGGAGTGGGTTGCCGTTTCCTTTTCCGAGATAATGAGGATGGCATTTTAAAGGTCAAGCTAGCTTGTTTTTATATCCCCTACAGGCTGTGCTTCTGATATGGACTCCCATGTATCTCAAATTAAATTGAAGTGCTTGTGGATAGTTGGCCTAGAGAAGAAACAGTAGTATAATGGCTGTTTAGGCTATTTGAAACATGCCATGGTGTGTAGCTCCAGGGGACAGATCCTAGATGGATGGTGAAAGGTGGAGGTGAGGCAGAATTTTATTCTATAGAAGGAAGACCTTTCTAACAGTTAAAGATGTTTAAAGTCATTAAGGGCTACTTTGTAAGGTAATGACTGGATGGCTTCCTGCATTCAAAATTGACACACACAGTCAAATCCCAAGATGAAGGGGGTACAGTTTAATACGAAAATTTGATTTTTCATGAAATGGCACTGATGTTTAAAATCCATCATATGGTTTTTTTAAATACTAATGGTTTTTTTGTGGATTTAAAGTATGATTTGCTTTGCAAATACTCACCTCAGAGTTCCTGCCTGACACATCTTTTCACAAAGCAAGGTCTGGTTGCAGCTGATTGAGCCTGGTCTCAGTGGCATATTGTATTTGAGGCACTCATAACCGAAGCAGCTGACATCTGTCCCAGTTTCTAGAGCAGTGTGTCTGTAAAAATCCTGCGTGTGTCACATCAGCTTCCCTTCTCCTTAGCCAGCAGGGTGGAAGCAGTGCAGAGAGGCCATGGAAGCTCATGGAAGCATCATCTCCAATATAAGCCCAGTCCCGAGAGTGCTCAGTTCCAGCCAATACTGGTCAACTGTGGCCACATTCACTTTTTTCTATGTGGACCTCCCTCTGTTACACAGTATGCTTCAAACTAGGGATCAGGATTTTCAGAAAGACTCTGGGAAAATTCCAAGTGTATTATAGAGCTTTGAACAGTTAGTTTCTGCATGGTCCACTGCTTCAGAAAGCTAATGGCCTGGAGGTCCCGACACATCTTGATATACATTGCTTCTAAGGCTTTAAAGTAAGGGTTGTGGTTGAGGGGCTCGGTAAACAACACCACTCTTCATTATGTGAATTATTGACAAGTCCACTCGAGTATTCTTGCCCAGAGAGTCCCATGGACAGAGGAGCCTCGCGGGCTACAGTTCATAGGGTTGCATAGAGTCAGACGCTACTGAGATGACTTAGCACATACAAGACAATGGGTAAGGCAGAGTTGTGGGGATGTGGTGTCAGTCTTCAGGCAAGTGAATGTTATAATGATCTATACTGCAGAATCGAACACAGCACCCCAGACACCAGCAGGGCTTCCTCTATGGGCAGAGCAGAAAGGGTGATTCCTTTGAGTATCTAGTTCCCAGAAAGAAAAGGAGGAAGCACCTGGCCTATGTATGCTTCTCCTTCCAAACTTACCCACTGGACTGCATGTCCCCAACAAGGAGTCAGGAACAGGTAAAGAGTGGCCAGGAGTGACACATGAATGGATATTTCTCCTCATTAAAGGAGCTATTACAAGGGCAAAGAAACTTTCTCCTCCAGAAATAAGCCGTAAAATCTGCAGCACGCGTGCATGCTCTGTAGGTCAATAGTGTCTGACTCTCGGCAACCCCATGGTCTGTAGCCTGCCAGGCTCCTCTGTCCATAGAGTTTCCCAGGCAAGAATACTGGAGTGGGTTGCCATGCCCTCCGCCAAGGGATCCTCCCGACGCAGGGATTGAATCACATCTGTTGCATCTCCTGCTTTGGCAGGTGGATTCATTACCACTGAGCCATCTGGGAAGCACTCGCCGCTATCATTACTATGTAATTTATAACATTTCCATCACCCCCCACCAAAGAATTCCTGCCCCGCAGTTCCTTTCATTCCCTACTCCTCACCTGTCCTATCCCTCAGGGATGTCACGGCCAAGGTCTCTGCGATTTCCTTGGGCTTTCCCTCATGGTTTCAGGATGGCTGTTGTAGCTCCAGTCATTACGCTCACCATATACTCAGGAGGAGAGGATACAAAGATGGACCCCTGGCTGAGTCAGCCCTTGTCAGTGAGTTTTCTTGAAAGCTTCAGCTGATGTCTCAGCTTACATCTCATGGGCGCCCCCTCTTAGAAGGAAGATTGGGAAATGCAGAAGAGCATGTTGCTGCCCCAAAGTAACATAAAAATTCTGTTAGAAAACAAGGGGAAAGTGGATTTTGTGTAGGCAGCTAACAGTGTCTGCCACAGATATTCATATATTAATTGCATTTAACAGCATAGTAATTACATTTAACAGCATAGTAATTACATTTGGTATTATTTTCCAAGTCTTGATGCAAAAGGACATATTTCAGAAAGCCTTTGATCTCCATGGTCTCAATCTCAAAACATTTTATTTATAACCAAGACAACCTAGATTTCTGTTAAGTACATATTGAATCTTTCATATATGATTTATCTCAGCCTTATGTTTTTTCAGTTGAATCACTGCTTAAAGCAATGAGTAACACTTGTTTTATCTACCCAATTTGTCAAGCAGTATGAACTTAGCCTACAATTAATTCTCTTAAATGTAAAGGACAGTCCTTTAGTTCTATTGTATTAAGATTTTTTTTTAATAAATGTGTGTGCCCTTACCATTCATGGTTACAAATACAGTCACCATATCCTACTCTAGTCTCCTAGTCCCAAGGCCTCTTAAGTTCTGTAAGACAACTAATTAAGACATTTCTTTTTTCAATTTTTATGGTCATTAAGCCGTTATTTATAAGCAACGTACTCATATTACTATTTCTTGATTTGTCAACTTAAGTATTAGTGACTTTTTGCTACCCTTTATAGTATATACTATATAAATACACAGACACATACACCAAGCACTCTATATTATCCTGTAGATAAAGTAGTAAAGTTATACTGGAATCAACATAGAATTCTTATAATTTTTTTCCAGCACTGAGTGCAGTAAATTTATCATCATCACTTTGAAATGAAATTTAAATTCTAATCAATATAGTTGCATGTATATTTGCAATGTTAATAATAAGCTATTACAGGACAATGAAACATTTCACTTAAATATTTATCAGCTGGTTGTTCTATCATTCAACAACTATGTTGTTTTCATTTATTCAACAGCTGTGTGCAAAAGTCTGGTCTAGATGTTGGGGACACAGTGGTGAACGAGACAGAGAAAATTCGGCCCAAATATAACTGACAGCGTAGACAGGAAATTTAAAAAAGTAAACAAATCCCTAATAACATCATATGGTAATTGGTGTTATGCATATCCCAGAAACATATAGGGGTGCACTGCTGTTTTAGAGAAGTTGGTTAGGGAATATTTCTCTGTGGAGATGACGTTGGTGCAGAGACATGAACGATGAGAAGGAGCCGGTTATGAGGAGAGCAGAGGGAAGACCATTTCAGGCAGAGGGAACAGTAAACGCAAAGGCTCTGAGGCAGGAACACACTTGGCATTTTGAGGGGCACAAGGGAGAAAAATTGCTGGAATGGAATGAGCAAAGGAGAGTCCTAAGAGATGAGACGGGGATTAGAAAGGGACCTGGAGGCTGTGGTAACCAGACTATC
Organism: Budorcas taxicolor; assembly: GCF_023091745.1. Taxonomy (NCBI): domain Eukaryota; kingdom Metazoa; phylum Chordata; class Mammalia; order Artiodactyla; family Bovidae; genus Budorcas; species Budorcas taxicolor. The sequence continues at coordinate 96,285,756 of NC_068920.1, forward strand.
TTTGAGTGTACTGGGAAGCCACCAGAGAGTTTTAAGGTGTGGAAGCAGTGATTTCACTTAAGGAAAGAAAACCACTGTGGCTGCTTTATGGAGACTAGACTGTAGGAGGGCAGAGCTAGACGTAAAGAGACGAGTGAAGGGGCCATGAGTGTGGGTCAGTTGAGAGATTAGGGTAACTAGGACGAGGCTGTAAAGACATTAGTATCTGTTTTTCTAGAAATAGTCGAAACAGAAACTTTTTTTTTAGCAAGTCTTAAACGAAATTTGAGGCTAGAAATAGTTGGTAAAATGAGTGCAATGACATGATTTTGAATATTTGACCATGTATGGTATCCGAATAACCCATGTTCTTGATTTTGGGACTTGGCACATGTTCTTCCATTTGTAATGTTATTCCATTCTCATCATACTAAATTTTGCTCATCATCCAAGTCTCAACTCTAAACATATTTTCAATAAGCCTTCCCTGAAATCACCCAAGGACTGTCATTTGTTTGTCCTATGAACACCCACTTGCATCCTGATATATGCATTTTACAACTCATAATTGTTCTATTAAAAATTTTCCCCCATTTTTATTGAAATATAGTTGATAGTACTGTATACATTTTGGGGGGCTTCCCAGGTGGCTCAGTGGTAAAGAATCCACCTGCCAATGCAGGAGACAGAGGTTTGATCCCTGGGTCAGGAAGATCCCCTGGAGAAGGAAATGGCAACCCACTCCACTATTCTTACCTGGGAAACCCCGTGGACAGAAGAGCTTGGCATGCTGCAGTCCATGGAGCTGCAAAGAGTCGGACATGAGACTAAACAGCAACAACTGTAGAAGTTTAAGGTATGCATCATAATGATGTGACCTATACATCATGAAATTATTATCATAGTAAGTTTAGTAGTGAATATCTGTCATCTCATATAGGTGCAAAATTAAATGAAAAAGATTTTTTTCCTTGTGATGCGAACTCTAAGGATTTACTCTCTTAATGACTTTCATATGTTAATTATATTTACCATGTTGTATATTATATCTCTAGTACTTAATGATTTTATAACTGAAATTTTGCATCTGTTGTGGTCTACATTTTAATTGCCATTTTGTCTGTCTTCCCCACTAGTAAGCTCCTAGATGCCAGGGACTATCTTATTTACTCATCTCATTCTCTGCATTTAGAATTAGACAATTAATGAATATTTGTTAAGTGGATAATTACAATGTCTAATAGTGTGCTTGTTATGAGTTGCTGAATTCTTACATTATTTGTGTGAAAAGACTATTTCATTAACAGGCTAGAGTAGGTAATTTCCTTCACCTTGCACTGTGTTGGATACTTCTTAGAAAAATTCCTCAAACCCTGTCACCTTAAGAAAATGGCCTTTTTGTCATCTGTTTACAGATAGCTGGTGGAAAGGCTGCTGGGGATTCATAAATGTTGAAAGGATGTCGCTCTTCACCAAGAGTCGGGGTGGGGTGGGATGGGGCGTGGGAATGGGCAGCTTGCTGTTACTCCCTTTCTGGCAGCTCCTGTGTTTCTGGCAGGAAGAGGTTAAGGGTGGAGTGAGCAACCTGAGTGATAGATTATGCCTGCTCTGCTCCAACACCAAGTCCAGTTAGAGTACAGCACTGGGATTTCTTGCCTTTTCTTTGTCTGTAGTTTCTTTCATGTAGTGTTGCTGAATTGTGAAGTAGCTGAAGCAATATTGATATGCAGGTATATGATTTATTACCGACATGAATTTAAAAACGTTATTGGGGAACTCATCAGATCTGCAGTACTCTGCAAGGTTGAAGTTTTCCCCTTTGTGATACAATTCCTTACCTGCAATATAAATCCTTTTCAAGCCTTTCCCAGACCTTCCTTTAAGGTGGAGCTATGAAAGTGAAAGAGGAGAGTGAAAAAGTTGGCTGAAAGCTCAACATTCAGAAAATGAAGATCGTGGCATCCGGTCCCATCACTTCATAGGAAATAGATGGGGAAACAGTGGAAACAGTCTCAGACTTTATCTTTTTGGGCTCCAAAATCACTGCAGATGGTGACTGCAGCCATGAAATTAAAAGATGCTTACTCCTTGGAAGAAAAGTTATGACCAACCTAGATAGCATATTCAAAAGCAGAGACATTACTTTGCTGACTAAGGTCCGTCTAGTCAAGGCTATGGTTTTTCCAGTGGTCATGTATGGATGTGAGAGTTGGACTGTGAAGAAGGCTGAGTGCCGAAGAATTGATGCATTTGAACTGTGGTGTTGGAGAAGACCCTTGAGAGTCCTTTGGACTGCAAGGAGATCCAACCAGTCCATTCTGAAGGAGATCAGCCTTGGCTTTCTTTGGAAGGAATGATGCTAAAGCTGAAACTCCAGGACTTTGGCCACCTCATGCGAAGAGTTGACTCATTGGAAAAGACTTTGATGTTGGGAGGGATTGGGGGCAGGAGGAGAAGGGGACGACAGAGGATGAGATGGCTGGATGGCATCACTGACTCAATGGACATGAGTCTGAGTGAACTCTGGGAGTTGGTGATGGACAGGGAGGCCTGGCGTGCTGTGATTCATGGGGTCGCAAAGAGTCAGACACGACTGAGTGACTGAACTGAACTGAATCTCTAAACTGTAGTGGGCAGAGGAATTACCTGGAGAGCATGTTAAAACTGGATTCCTGGATGCAACCTGTTTCTGTTTCTTTAGTTCTGGGGACGAGTCTGAGAAAGTGATTTTTCTAAAAATCCTCAAGGTTCCTATTGCCTCTGGTTCCTGGACCACTGTTTGAGTAGGAAAGAGCTGGACTGTGTTTCCAGTTTCTGTCTACTTTACTTGCATGTGCTTTCTTTTCTTAGTGCTAACATTATTTGGGACTGTTCACTGTTGAGAAACTCAGAAGGGATATGCACAATATGCCTGGACCCAAACCTTCAACTCTGCTCAGTCAGCATCTTCCGGGATCCCCTCTCTCTTAGGATACAATGACTGCATGCTTCTCCACAGTTCTGCCTATTTTGTTTCCCTCTTTTACGTGGTCTGGTTGACCAGAAGTTTCTCTTGAGTTTTTTACCCATTCCTTTTAAATGTATCTACTAACTTGTGTCTTTCCCTCCATCTATAAAATAGATTGCCTTTCTGATTCTCCTTCAAATCAGTATTCCTCACTCATTATTCTTCCACATTTTATAGGTTTCTTTTAAAATCTTTGGTATAGCCCCATAAACATTTCATTTGTGATACTACCCAGTCTTTATTGCTCCACTACTCTTTTTTTTCATATTCATCTGGTACCACAGTACCCTCCCCTCAGGAAACAAATAATACTCCTTGTTATAAATCTGCTTACAAAACTATATAAAATTATCTAAGCCACTGATCTCATCTGTATCATTTTAACCAGGCTCAATTGCTGTTTGGAAAAGCAGTTGACCTCTCTGAAATGGATTTGATCTATCCCCTGTGATTTGCCAATATTTTTCCTAATTTTTAATAATTGAGGTATAATTTACATTCAGTAAGATTTACCCTTTTTAGTATACAATTGAATGAATTATCATAGATTTGTAAGTCATGTAAGCACCATCAGCACAGCTGAGACATAAAACAGTCCAATCACCCCCAAAAGTTCCCTCGTGCTCCTTTCTGGCACCCCTCTTCTCCTCACTCCCGGCCCTTGGCGATCACAGATCAGTGTCCTGTCTCTGTGCTTTTGTCTTTTCCAGAATTTGGAATTAAAATAGAAATGTTTTATTACATTTAAACTTGAATTTAGTCCTTGCACTTAAAGAAATCATTCTAAAAGCTGAGGGCAGGTAAATTTTATGCCAGCATACTCAACTCTTCTTGTAGTAATTATTTTGTTTTATTTAGCATTTTAATAGAATGATATGCAGTTTGGCATTTCATTGTACTTTGGTTTCAGAACATTGTTCTTTTTCTCCAAAATAGTCTTCCTTTTCTCTTTTTGTTTTAAAAGGAAAGAAGTTTTTAAAAAAGCACTTTCTGAAGGCATTCAGATATTAAAGGTTTTGTTTATTTCATTTATTTACTGTTTAATAAACTAGAAAGCTAAGTCAGGCAATATATGTTTTTTAAAGGAAGACAAACTAACATTTCTTTTCATCTTTCTTTCATACAGGTGTTTGCTTCAGGATGGTAAGTCAGTACAATCTGTTTATTATCTTCTGCCGTCTCTCCCTTCCCTCCACTGTTATTTCTAGTTACAGAGACAGAGCAGCTATGTATATACTTAGTTCTAATCTTGTCCTTGACAGCAAATGAAGAAATATTTGTATTTCTTTCAAATTACTGGCTGAGATTTTTATGAAGACTGTCTTTTAAAAGCAGTCTTTTAAAAAATAGACTACAGACTAGCAGTCCATTACAGCCTTCCTAGTTTTTCATTAATATATCTGTGAATTTCAAAAGTACTTCTCTGGGGGTGATCAAGTTAAACGTTTTGGTTATATATGCTTAATGCTGAAGTGACTGAGCAAACACACACACATGTTTAATACAAAATGCGGGATCTTCCACTTGTCCTGGATGGAAGAATCTCTCCAAACAAGGATACACATGTTGAAATGCACGATGAAAAATGCCCATGTTGAATAAGGAAGTGACTCCAAGGTGAAAGACAGTGGTAGTCGCTCAGTTGTGTCCGAATCTTTGTGACCCCACACTTTGAGCCCACCAGGCTCCTTTGTCTGTGGAATTCTCCAGGCAAGAATACTGGAGTGGGTAGCCATTCCCTTCTTCAGGGGATCTTCCTGACCCAGAAGTAGAACCTGAGTCTCCCGCTGGAGACTCTTTACTGTCTGAGCCACCAGGGAAGCCCCAAGGTTTTTAAAGTTAAAACCCCTTGGTGCCTTTTAAATATTTATTTTAAAATATCTACTTGTTTTAAAATACTTTAAGAATATCTATTTTTAAAATCTGGTACTCCTTTCCTAAAAGTTAAAGGTGGCATGTATTCTCACTTACTGCTTAAGCTGGGAGTCGCTAGCTAGGTCCCAATTCCTAACCTCTGAGAGTTTGAACAGGTTGCCATAAGTCGAGTCTCCGTATTTTGAGATAGACCCTCCCCTAGAATTCAGATTGTTTTCTTTTTCATTATTCTCTGGGAAGACTTATTTTCAGAACCAGCCCTTAAGCAGTCCTAGCTGTAATCATCTTGGTTTTATTGCTTCACTTAGTTGGGCATACAGAGTGCACAGCTCTTGGTCACCCTGGCCTCCAAATAGGAGAAAACCATGTTTCTAAAAAGTGCTAGCAGACTGGTTCCACAGAATTTTGCTGTGATGTAGTTAAAGTAATTCAAAATCAAAATGTTTCTGGGTTTTCACGTGCTGGTAGCGTAACTAAATTTGGAATTGGGAAAAAGAATTTTAAAAAAGAATGATTGGAGAAATAAATTTACTTGTAGACAATTATAATATTTGTGCAAGTACAGAGTCAAGAGAAAACATTGGAATCTTCTCTTTCAGTACTTTGTATTGATCGTAACTAGATATTTTTCCTCAGTGATTGAGTATCTTGGAGTGATCATCATTTGGAACCCAGATTGACAGTGTGTAGCTTAGCATTAGGAGATTGTGAGGGCAATGCAACTGAGTTTTATGGATTCCAAAAGGATCGTGGATATTGTTTTCTGAAATAATTCCCACCATCAGTTTATTTTCTCACAACGTGCTTGTCTTTACTGAATGTGGAATTTAGCATAACAAAACAAAAACCATTTAAATGAAGGTTCTTGTAAATGTAGGTATTACCAGAGGTTAGCTACACAGTTTTTGGCATAGACTATATTTTTGAAAAAAAAAAATCAGCTTTTTTTGTGACTGTACTTCTTTGAAAGTTAGGATCAAGTGTGACGCTGGACTTTGTCTCTCTTGTTTTCTCCTGAAACCAGTACACTGAAGATGAGGCTAGGAAAATTGGAGTGGTTGGCTGGGTGAAGAATACCAGTAAAGGCACTGTGACAGGCCAAGTGCAAGGCCCTGAAGAGAAAGTCAATTCCATGTAAGTAACAAGACTGGTAACACACTCATGTGATTTATGAACTTATTTCGGCGTTTGGTTGGACAGTGAGAACAGAATTGATGGACCAGTTTTCGTTTGTAGACTATCACTAAAGTAACATGTTTTGATGCAGACCAGCAAAGAAATTCTTAAAGTTGAGAGTGGAATTTCTACTTTCAGGAATGAACTGCCCACTTGGGCAGACCCTCAGAAAGGGCTTTAGCGCCATTCTCCAGTCGGTGTGAACTGTGTTCTGTCTGTCTCCCACCTTGTAAGGGGGACGCTCAGGGCCGAGTGTTTCTCATCTTGAGTGGCTGTGGCAGGAGCAGGAGCACAGTGCTTCAGAGTGGTTCTTGAAGTTCTTAAAGAACCTGCAAGGCGAAAAGGTTGGCATTCCCTTTGTATTGTTTAATTATCTTATTTGTCTAATTGTAATTTTATTTGTACTGTCGATTAACGTTATGTTTGATGAGCTGTAGAGTTACTATAGTAAGAGTCCTTGCAGTGCCAAGGACATCAGATTCAGTCACAGAGGAAAAGTGTCTTGTGCACACAGTGTCATTTTCAGAGACCTTATCTTTTCAGTTTCCATTTCCACTGCTCTTTGTAGCATAGCTCCTATTTATTGAGCGTTTGCAACATATTAGGTTAATATGCTAAATACCTTACATGGATTATCTCATTTAATCTACACAATAGATCTTATAAGATAGGTACTTATTAATACCCAATTTATTTTATTTTGCTGTTTGCAATTTATTTTTGTTTTCTTTACGTAATATTTTCAGATTTCAAAAGCAATACTTTTTTGCTTGTTATAGTAAATGAAGTAATAAAATATCAGAGGTATAAAAGCAAAGCTAGTAATCGCCCCCTCCCTTCTACTTCCCTCCTTTTTATGTAACCTGGGCCAGTGACTTTGTGAATCCTTTCTGAAGCTTTCTTTTTCACTTAAAATATTTAATTGTACATTTATAATTAGGGTTTTGCTTGTTTTTACTGAAATAGGAAGCTTTATGCATATTTTTCTGTTACTACTTTTTTTAAACTTTATGGACATTCAACAATCAGGAAATATATAACTACCAACTCCTTATTTTTTCCAGTTTCTTTATATATAAGTACATATTTGCATTTGTGCTTAAACTATACCTCAACTTGAAGGGTGGGGTCCAAAGTTCAATTTGATAACATGTGGGGTAATATTTAATGGAAAAAATTATATTTTTCAGTAGTCACAAAATGCACAAATGAGAAGACTATGATACTTACATGATGTTATTGTTGTTTATTCGCTAAGTTGTGTCCAGCTCTTTGTGACAATTTGGACTGTAGCCTGCCAGCCTCCCCTGTCCATGAGAGTTCCCAGGCAGGAATACTGGAGTGGGTTGCCATTTTCTTCTTCATGGAATCTTCCCAATCCAGGGACCGAACCCACGTCATTAGCAGACAGATTCTTTACCAACACTGACATGCAGAACTAATCAATGAATGAGAAAATGCTAGATGACTGTGAAATAATTTGAGAATGGGGACCATGTGGAGGATGGACACATGCCAATCATGATGTACCCTAATCCATGTTGTAGCAAGTTTTTCATTACCTCCTTAATATCAGTGTAATCACAGCATATATTCTGCCCATTTTTCCTTTTCAGCCCCAGAAACCCTTCTTCCTCACCACACTGTCAATCATCTCTGTTAGCAATTTGTGTGTTTCCTTCCATGTTTGTCTCCAAATTCACATTCACACAACACACGTGTGTACACACACACACACACACACACATATTCAGGTGCACATATGTTTTAGGGTTTTGTTCAATGTTTACTTTTTTAAAATGAGATCATGGTATATCCACCTCTATGCATCTTGCCTTTATCATTTAAAAATACATCCAGGAGAATCCCTCCAAGTCAAAGATAAACCATTAATTCGTTCTTTTTAATGTCTGCTTAATATTCCACAGTATAAATGTATTGTTATCTATTACCTTACAGTGCAAACTCATTTTGTTACTTTTTATTTATTTCTGCAGTAAGAACAATGCTGTAATAAACATATTATTTGTGATTTTGTTTTTGTGGGATCGATTTCCAGGAGTGTGATTTGTTGGTTGAAGTGTCAGTGTACTTTTAATTTAAAAATATTTGCCCAGCTGCTTTTCAACAGCTGTAAACAATTTTTTTTCTCTTTATCCTGTTGACGGTTGTTGCTCTCTCATTTTTCTTTCATCTGATTGGGTGTAGAGGAATGTATAGATATATATGTATATGTTTTTCTGTAATTTGCACTTCTCTAATTGCTAGTTAGTTGGAACATCTTCATGCAGTGTGGATTTGTTCTCATAGATTCCATTGTCACATCTTGTACCCATTTTCCCACTGGATTGTTTGTCTCTTGCCAGTTTTTAAGAGCGCTTTGTATATTGGTGATGACTATTAGCTCATTACTGTTTACTTCTTTTTCAAGTATTTTCCCAAATCTATCATTTGCCTATTAGTTTTGTTTATAAAAGCTTTTGTCACATAAATTGTGTTTCATTTTTATAAACTCAAATATGGCTGTCTTTTCTTTCTAGTTTAGAAAACAGATTGTAAGTGTTGTTTCCTAGCTTTCCTTTTAATTTTTTAATGGCTCTATTTATTATACTATGCATCTATTCCATCTGGAATTTGTTTTTTATTTATTAGAGTGAAGACTATTTTCTACCAGATGGCTTGCCAGTTGTGCCAGCACTATTTATTAAATAGTCACTCTTTCCCCATTGACTTGAAAAACATTTTTGTCGTTTATTAAAATCTCATGTGAAGTGGATTATTTTCTGGCTGTTCTTTTCTGGTCCACTGATTGATATATCTCGTTGTTGTGGTTGCTGTTCAGTCGCTCAGTCGTGTCTGACTCTTTGTGACCCCATGGACTGCACTACTCCAGGCTTCCCTATCCTTTACTATCTCCATGAGTTTGCTCAAACTCATGTCCATTGAGTCAATGATCCTATCCAGCCATCTCATCCTTTGTCACCCCCTTTCCCCTCTGCCCTCAGTCTTTCCCAGCATCAAGTTCTTTTCCAGTGAGTCAGCTATTTGTATCAGGTGACCAAGTATAGCTTGATGTATCTATTCTTATACTAATATTCCATATTAATTTAATGTCAGTGACTTTATATTTTCTTTCATTATTCTTTTTCATTCTTTTTTTGCTTTCTTGGGCATTTATTTTTCTCTCTAAACTTTAAGATACTTTTATCCATTTAATTAGAATAGGTTTTTGTAAAAAAGACTTAATTGTCTTAACAAATATTTTTTAAATAAAACTTTATTTTTTAAAACAGTTTTAGATTTACAGAAAAATTGTGAAGATAGTACAGAGGGTTTCTATCCTCACATTTTCCCCATTTACATTTTATATTAGTATGGTACATATATTACGATTAATGAGCCAGTACTGATGAACTGGTATTAAGTAGAGCCAATAGTTTATTCTAATTTCCTCAGCTTTTATGATACCTAATGTCTCTTTCCTCTTTTAGGAGCCCATATCTTACTTGCTTTTTAATTGCACATTTTTTATGATATTAAGAGAATTGATATTAACTCTTTCCATCTAAGAATATGGATATCTACCTATGGCTGATTCATGTTGATGTTTGGCAGAAACCAACACAATGTTGTAGAGCAACTATCCTTCAATTAAAAAGAAATAAATTTAAAAAATAAATTTAATTATATATAAAAAAGAATATAGATATCTTTTCATTTGCTCAGATTTTAACATTTATCCTTCAGTGTGATTTTATGGTTGTCATCATATAAGTTTTATGCTTTCCTTACAGAGTTTATTCCTCTTTGTCTTAGTCAGTTTGGGCTGCTATAACAAAGCATCTAGACCAGGTGGTTTATAAACAACAGAAATTGAGATCTCAGAGTCAGGGAGGCTAGAAGTGCAAGATCAGGGTATAAGCTTGGTCGGGTTCTGGCGAGAGCCCTCTTCTGGGTTGCAGACAGTTGATTTTTCACTGTTTCCTTCCACTGGCACAAAGAAAGCTAGCTAACTCTCTGGCCTGTTCTTATCAGGACACTAATCTAATTTATTTGGGTTCTATCCTCATGACCTAATTACCTCTCAAAGGCCCCACCTCCAGAAACTGTCACATTGGAAATGAAGTTATTAACCTGTGAATTGGGGAGGATACATTCAGTCTATAACAATATTGTATTGCTTTTTTCATTATTGTACATGGAATATTCTTTCCATTTTTGTTTCTGGGTGTTTATGCCAGAATAAGAAAAGCCTAATGATGTTTGTAAATTTATTTTGTGTCATAGAGTTACCTTATCAAATATTCTTGTTAATTATACCAGATATGACTGTTGGCTGTTTTTTTTTTGTAAACTATAGTCTATTGGATTTCCTAAGTATACAATTCTGTAATTAGCAAAAATAGTGTGTCTTTTTTTCCAGTGTTTATTTCATTTGCCAGACATCCTCATGACAGTGTTAAATAATAATAGCCATAGCAAGCATTCCTGTCTGATTTCCAATTTTATTTGAAATGGTTTTCTTTTTTCACTAAGCGTATTGATGTGTGCTGTTGATTTTTGGTAAACATACTTCATTACATTGACTTTCACTCTTGTATTCCTTGAATGAAGCTCTGGTTGGTCATATTGTGTTATTGTCTTGAGTCATTCCTAAATACTGCTTCCCAATGTTTTATTTAGAAATTTTTCATCTGTAACTTAAAAAGTAAGATTATAGTTTCCCTATAAAATATATTCCCTATATAGTGGTTACTATATCAAGTTTTGGTGTTAAAAATTTTGCTGACTCATGAAATGTATTGTTTCCCTTTTCATTCATTCTGACATAATTTAAATAATGCTGAATTACTGTTCTTAGGTTAGCTGAAATCACTCGGTCTTAGTGCCTTCTTAATAATAGGCCTTTCCAATCTGATCTATTGTGGTTGGTGTATTTGGGTTTGCTATATTATAAATGAATATAAAAGATATTCATTTATATCTTGCTAGAGAACTATCCAGTTGTCCTAGGGTTTCAAGTTTGTGGTCATAGATTTTATAATTTTAAAAATCTCTTTTGTATCTGTGTTTATATCTCCTTTGAAAATTCCTAATCTTGTAAAGTTTGATTCTCTCCTCATTTTCCTTTGGGCTTCCCTGATAGCTCAGTTGGTAAAGAATCCGCCTGCAATGTAGGAGACCCTGGTTCGATCACTAGGCTGAGAAGATCCCCCGGAGAAGGGAAAGCCTACCCACTCCAGTATTCTCGCCTAGAGAATTCCATGGAATGTATATGTCCATGGGGTCGCAAAGAGTCCAACACAACTGAGTGACTTTCACTTTCACTTTCATTTTTAATCAGTCTCAGAAGAAATTTATCTATTTTGTTGGTATATCTTAAAAAACAGCTTTTTGGACTTATTAATCATTTCTACTTTTTTGGTTTTTCATTTCCTTAATTTCAGCCTTTATCTTTATTATTAATGCCCTCTTTTTTATTTCTTTATTGCTTGGCCTCTGAGTCTTCAACATGAGTGTTAGTTGCCTTTAGTTTTAGTCTTTTTAGGTTAATGATAGTGATTAGGCATTTCTGTAACCCACTCCAGTACTCTTGCCTGGAAAATCCCACGGACGGAGGAGTCTGGTCAGCTACAGTTCATGGGGTCGCAAAGAGTTGGACACAACTGAGTGACTTCATTTCACTCACTCACTTCCTACTTTATCACTGGAGAAGGAAATGGCAACTCACTCCAGTGTGCTTGCCTAGAGAATCCCATGGACAGAGGGGCCTGGTGGGCCATGGTCCATGGGAACACAGAGAGTCAGAGACGACTGAAGTGACTAAGCACACACGCGGGCATTTCTGTGGTGCTAGTGGTAAAGACACTACTGAGCGACTTCACTTTCACTTTCTACTTTCATGCATTGGAGAAGGAAATGGCAACCCACTCCAGTGTTCTTGCCTGGAGAATCCCAGGGACAGAGGAGCCTGGTAGGAGGCCGTCTATGGGGTCGCACAGAGTTGGACACGACTGAAGTGACTTAGCAGCAGCAGCAGCAGTGGTAAAGAACCCACCTGCCAATGCAGGAGACATAAGAGATGCGGGTTTGATCCCTGGGTCAGGAGGAGCCGCTGGAGGAGGGTATGGCAACCCACTCCAGTATTCTTGCCTGGAGAATCCCCATGGACAGAGAAGCCTGGCAGGCTACAGTCTATAGGTTAGCAGAGTCATAGGGTTGCAGAGTTGGACACGACTGAAGCGACTTAGCACTCACCTAAACACATTGTGTTGTTCCATAGGTTTTGTTAAAAAGTGTTATTTTCATTGTTTTCTGGATAGTTTGTAATTTCATGTTTTATTTGCTCTATGAGAAAATATCCAATGGCATTCTGTTATGTGTTTTTTTAAGTTTCCAGTGGTTATGTTTTTTAGTTGCCTTTTATTACATATGTCTGTTGTTATTTGCTGAAGATCTGAGAATGGGACCTAAAAGATCTCTACTTTAAAAAATTATCAAACCGTTCTTATGACATGATTTGTTTTGGATAGATCAGTTAGAATGGGTGATCCAGTTAGGATGCTGTAGGCTGCAAGAGATAGAATATCTGATTAAAAGTAGCTTAATGAAGGGGCTGATTCTGCTTACTTTCCAAAAAGACTGGGGCAGGTAGTAGTTCCACAGCTGGTTCTGTGGCTCCATTATGTTAGGGTTCTGGGGTCAGTTTCTCTGGGACCCTGCAGACTTTTCTATCTCTTCTGTTTTCCTGCAAGTCCTTGACATCCTCACAGGATCAATTCAAAGCAGAAGGCATGTGAGGCTTTTTCATCACATGATGCTCTCTTTTCAGAGAGAATATTCTTAAAAGACCCCAGCAGATTTCCCTACAGGTCCCACTGGACAGAGCAAGGTCTCAGGCCTGTGTCCTGGCTGCAAGTGGTATTAGGAAAGTATCTAGCATTTTTTCTAGCTTCCCTGGTGGCTCAGATGGTAGAGTCTGCCTGCTGTGCAGGAGACCAGGGTTCAATCCCTGGGTTGGGAAGATTCCCCAGGAGAAGGAACTGGCAACCCACTCCAGTATTCTTGCCTGGAAAATCCCATGGATGGAGAAGCCTGGTGAGCTGTAGTCCATGGGGTCACTGAGAGTCGGACACGACTGAGCGGCTTCACTTTCACTTTAGCATTTTTAGCTTTCCTTCTAAAAAGTAGGATTTGGTATCAAGAAGGAAGAGACGGCTTCCCTGTTGGTTCAGTGGTAAAGAATCCACCTGCCAGTGCAGGAGACATGGGTTCAGTCCCTAATGTGGAAAGAGTCTACATGCCTCTGAGCACCTAAGCCTGTGCGCCACAGCTACTGAGCCTGCGCTCCAGAGCCCATGAGCCACAACTCCTGAAGCGCGTGTACTCAGAGCCTGTTCTCCGCAACAGGAGAAGCCACTGCACTGAGAAGCCCCTGCCCTGCAGTGAGGAGTGGCCTCTGCTCACCGCAACTAGGGAAAAGCCCGCGCGGCAATGAAGACCCAGTACAGCCAATAAATAAGTATTATTTTTTTAAAAAGGAAGAGAGATAGGCATGGCTGTTAGGGAGACACCTAACAATGCTGGCTGGTAAGAAAGACCTGAAAAGGTTTCAAATCTATATGTCTGTCTATCTATGTGGCTAGCTAGTTATCTCTTTATCTGTGAATGTGTTGATTATATTACTCCATTCTTTGACAACTAAATCCATTTAATTGTGAAAAAGGTGTATTTTTTTTTTTTTCATACCATGGGACTTAATGGGATTATAGTTTCCTGACCAGGGATCAAACCCAGGCCCTTGGCAGTAAAAGCATGGAGTCTTAATCACTGGATTGACAAGGAATTCCCATGAAAGAAGTGTATCAAATTCTTTCTCTATAACTATTTTCATCATTATCAGTGCAATTTAATTTTCTTTGTATTTTTTGCTGTTGTGTTTGATACATACACTTATAACTTGTGTCATCTTCATAAACAGTATCCTTTTCATTATGTATTGCTTGTCTTTATACATTTTAATGCTTTTAATTTCTATCTTGCTACCCCTTCTTTCTTTTAAATTTACATTTCTTTCGTATTTCTATGCTTACCTTTATATTTTTATCCTTTCTTGATCATTTTAAGGGTGCTTTTTATAAACAGCATAGAGCTATGTTTAGTTGTTTAACACATTTTGAAAATTTTTCTCTTTGAGTGATAGAATTCAGTCCTTCAAATTTAGTGTAATTGGTTATACACTAACTCGGTTTCTTTATATTTAGTGTAATAGTAGTTTGTAGTGATTTTATTCTTCTGTATTACTTTACTATCATTACTTTTAATCATCAATACACTCATGTTTTTTTGTTTTTTTAATAGTGATCTATAACACATACAAGGGGCTTCCCAGGTAGCTCAGTTGGTAAAGAATCTACCTGTAGGGCAAGAGACCCTGGTTTGATTCCTGGGTCAGGAAGGTCCCCTGGAGAAGGGACAGGGTACCCATTCCAGTGGTCTTGGGCTTCCCTGGTGGCTCAGTTGGTAAAGAATCTGCCTGCAATGCAGGAGACCTGGGTTTGATCCCTGGGTTAGGAAGACCCCCTGGAGGAGGGCATGGCAACCCACTCCAGTATCCTTGCCTGGAGAATACCCATCACAGAGGAGCCTGGGGGCTACAGTCTGTGGGGTCGCAAAAAGTTGGACACAGCTGAGTGACTTTCACCTATAACACACACATAGAAAAATGCATAATATATAAATGTATGGGTTGATGAATTAGTATAAAGCAAATCTCTTTCTCCTGTAGTATCGCCTTGGATCAAGTGTCCGTGAGTCATATGCAAGGATCTGTTTCAGGATTCTGTATTCTGTTTCATTGGCCTGTATGTCTATCTTTGCATCACTGCCATGCCATGTTAGTTTTTGTAGCTTTCTCCTAAGTCCTGGCATCTGGTAGACAAGTTATTCTAACTTAGGCTTCATCAACTTTGTGTTGGCTATTTCAGTGCCTTTCATTACCATATAAGTTTTAGATCAAGTTCCACAAAATAACTTGTTGACCGGGATTGCACTGAATTTTTAGATAAATTTAGTTAGAATTTATGTCATAAATATGATAAATCTCTCATTTATTTTTTCTTTAATTCTCTCAATAGTATATGATAATTTTCTGCATAAAGGTCCTACATATTTCCTCCTGAGGTATTTGGTAGTTTTGATGCTATTATAAATGTGACCTTTTAAAGCATTTTTTTATGTTTGTTGCTAATATATAGAAATACAATTGAGTTTTGTATATTGCCTTATTTTCAGAGACTTTTCTAGACCTACTTGTTGACTGCAATAATTTACATGAAGATTCTTTTGAATTTTGTATATTTATCATCTGAGGATAATGAGAGTTTTATTTTTTACTTTCCTATTCTTTCACATTTTATTTCTTTTTCTTGCCCTCTACACTGATTGGGGCTTTAAGTACAATATTGAGCAGAAGCAGGAGTGATTACTGGCATCCATGTCTTGTTACTGATATCACACTTTCAACATTTTACTTGTAAACAGTACACTTGGTATAAGTTTTTTTGTAGGTACTACTTTTGTTGTTGTTTAGTCGCTCAGTCATGTCCAACTCTTGCAACCCCATAGACTACGTATATTTACATACTAGTATACTGGAGCTTACCTGGTGGCTCAGAGTGTAAAGAATCTGCCTGAAGTGCAGGAGGCCCAGGTTCCATCCCAGGGTTGGAAGGATCCCCTGGAAAAGGAAATGGCTATCCACTCCAATATTCTTGCCTGGAGAATTTCATGGACAGAGGTGCCTGGCAGGCTACAGGCCCTGGGGTTGCAAAGAGTCGGACATGACTGAGCAACTAAACTTATATATGTATATATATATGCACACACACACACATATATATATTCTCTGGTAGATATATTTATAAATATATTGACAAAAATATTAACTGATATATATAAATTGACAGAATACTATATATACATATGTATAGTATTTTTAGTCCATGTTATCAATGTTTGACACGGGCAAATTTAGACTTATAGTCTCCTGGTGACTTAAGCCTTCTATCATTGCTTCTATCTTTAATCATGTTTTTTGCCTTAAAGTTACTTTGTGTGTGTGGGTGTGTTTTACCTGATATTAATAGAGTTATATGGGTTTAATTTCTAAATGTATTTGCAAAGAATTTTTCCCATTGTTTTACTTTCAGTGTTTCTTTCTCATTATGTTTTACATGTGTCCATTGTAAACAGCATATTGTTGAGTTTTGTTTCTTTATGTAGTCATATAACCTTTGTTTTTAAATTAGGCTATTTATTCCATTTAAGCTTAATGGAATCACTGATATATTCAGAATTAAATTTGTATCTTACTATGTTCTTTCCACTTGCTTTATCAGTTTTATGTTGTTTCCTCTTCCTAACCTTCATTTGAATTGACTGTTTCTTATTATTCTACTTTTTTTCTCTATTAGTTTAGAAGCTGTATATTCTATTTCTTTTACTAGTTCTTTCCCTGGAGATACAACATACAGCTATAACTTGTCAAAATTTGATATTAACTTGTGTTTTTATTCTCTTTTCCAACCGTGCTAGATCTATAGGATATTTTACGTCCATTTATCTCCCTGCTTATTTGGATGCTCTTGTGGTATATTTTAATTTTCTATTTTAGATCTCATAAGACATTATTTTTAAAAGTCAGTATTTGGGGGATTTTTCCATATATTTGTCATTTTTGTTGCTCCTTTCCTTCCTAAATTCTCTGGGCATCTGTGTAGGAATATTTCCATTCTACCAAAAGAATGTTCTTTAGTATTTTCTTTAATTTAGGCCTGCTGATGATGTGTTACCTCAAAACTGTTTTAGATTTTTTTGTCTCTATGTTTTTTTATTTTACCTTCATTCTTGAAAAATATCTTTGCTGTGAGTAGACTTCTAACTTGCCATTTATTTTTTTAGTTCCTTGTGGGTGCCATGACAGTGTTTTGGCATCCATTGGTTTGTTTTGAGATTGGCTATTGGTTTTACACTTTCTTTCTTTTTTTACACTTTGTTTCTTTAAAGTTACTTAGCTGCTTTTAAAACAGCAACAAGAGTAAAATTGCCAGTTTATGATTTGCAATAATAAATATAACATTAAGCCTGTCAATTGGTTTAAGTAATTTTCTCCAGTATTATTTAGTTTTCTGTGTACAGATGCAGAGGAAGCAGGAGGTAGGGTTCATTCCAGGTCTGGTTGTTGCCAGCTACAAAGACCAGAAATGAGAGAGCCAGGACTTTAGGGTATTTATAGGGTATGAATAGAATGATGAATCCTGGACTCTGGTTTGGACAAGAAGAGAAATGAACTGGGAGGAAATTGATGGGCAGTGAAAAATGATTGCCTTATTCAATGTTAGATCTAAGCTGTCAGTACTGTTTTGTTGTGCAGAGCAATCCTTAGAATCACTGGAGTCAACGCATAAAGGAAGGGGTGGAATTGCTGCCGTCATGCTCAGTAGCTAAGTTATGTCCGACTCTTTGAGACATTGTGGACTGTAGCCCGCAAGGCTCCTCTGTCCATGGAATTTTCCAGGCAAGAATACTGGAGTGGCTTGCTATTTCCTACTCCAGGGGATCTTTCCCATCCAGGGATCAAACCCATGTGTCCTGCATTGGCAGGGAGATTCTTTACCACTGTGCCACCTTGGAAGCTCTCAAGGATGGAATGGGGGGTGTGAAACATGCCTGACATTGCCTGACCCACTGTGAGTGATGGTCTAGTGCAGATGGGCCTTCATTGACTTTTTCTTTCTGTGCCCGGTGGTCCCGTAACTGGATTTCATCTGAGCATTGCTAAGTGGAAATTCCTCCAGGTGTTTGAAAGATTACTGAACTTTTGCACGTTTTCTGTTGTCATGATTTTCTTTCCTTCTTTTGTTTTTACTCATTTTTCTTATGGGATGTTCACATATATACAGGGCAATGAACCAACCCCATGTGTCTGTTACCTAGTTTCAAGAACAATATCTGACATTCTTATTTCACATATTCCTCCAACGTTTCCTTTGTTATTGTTAGAGTTTTTGATGCAGATATCTTGCATCATGTTACTTACTTGTAAGTTACATTGAACCATATAAAATAGCCAATGTTGGACAAAATTTGGAACTACAAAACAGAAATTTCATATTGTTCAATCTAACACTTTACTGTTTTTCTCTAAAAGAAACTCCATATACCTATCAAACTATTTTTCTAACCCCCAGAGAAGACCTACCTCCAAATGTCCAAGTACATCTCATAACCTATCAGTTATACTTTTCTCCAGAAGCTTGTCTTCCTCTCTTCCTAAACAGCAGTCATTCTGGTGTTTAGCCCCTTGCCCATTTCATAGAGTGGGTTTCTCTTTCCTCAGTCACATGTTTTCATTACCTTGATTTAGTCCCTTATTTTGTTGAAACCTAATTCTCCATATGCTTCCCCCCAGAAGGTTCCTGAGAGACAAAAAGTTTTTGTCCTTGCCTGCCTTCATCTACCCTCATACTCGGTTGTTGGAGTTATAAAATCTTATGCCCCAAGTCATCTTCCATTCAGAACTATGAAGGCATAGTTCCATGACTTCTTGTGTTGCTGCTGAGAGATTTGATGTCATTTTCATACAAAGGTTTGGGAGCCACATCTGTTTGTTCCTATCAGAAAACTTTTTAGATGTTCAATTTCTTACTCTTTTTCTGCATTTTCACAATCATCTACCTTCATGCATGTTTTGATTTCACTTTAGATGTTGGGTTCTTAGAGAAGGAGAATTGTCTTCCTTTGACAATTTCTTCCTCCCTCACTGGTAAAATTTTTATTTTTTATTTTTGCTTCACTGGGTCTTCCTTGTGGCGAGCAGGCTTTCTTTAGTTGTGGACTTCATTTGTTGCAGTATGCAGGCTTAATTGCCCCACGGCATGTGGGATCTTAGTTCCCTGACCAGGGATTGAACCCAAGTCCCCTGCATTAGAAGGTGTATTCTTAACCACTTGGACTCCAGGGAAGTTCCTCTCTCTCACTTCGTGGTTCTCGTCTTTTGAGATTTCTGCATGGCCCTGATCCTTTAATTTTTGACTTTTCTCACCTAGTCTCCAAACTTCATTTTCTGGGAAACTGCCTCAACTTCATCTTCCAAACTTCCTATTAATTTTGTTTGTTTCTGCTCCAATATTTTGATTGTTTCTACTTCATAGCGCCTTGTTCTTGTTTTTTTTTTTTTCATATTTCTTTGAGGAAAATGTGATTTTGCAGTTTTCTTCTGCTTTTTGCTTTTTGTTTCCTCCAAGTTTCTCTTTTTTTCCTTTCACTCCTCCTTGTCTTTTTTTTTTTTTCTGAAAGTTTTGCTTCTCTCTTTCATATCCAGCCCTGCCCTACAATCATATTCCAGTGACTTTCTCATAAATATGAACAGACAGCCAAGAATAAACAGATTCATAAGGAAATTTTCAAACATGTAATTGCAGACTTGTTGAATTGAGGAATGGTGGTGACTGATGGAGAGCTGGCTTTTTGTTGGGGAGCTGCAAATGCTACATCTTTAGGTCCTGTCTTCTGCAGTCCTTATTGTTGTTGTTGTTTGATCTCTAAGTCATGACTGGCTCTCAACTACCCCACGAACTGCAGCACACCAGGCTTCCCAGTCCTTCACTGTCTCTCGGAGCTTGCTCAAACTCATGTCTGTTGAGTCAGTGATGCCACCCAACCATCTCATCCTCTGTCACTCCCTTCTTCTCTTGCCCTCAATCTTTCCCAGCATCAGGGTCTTTTCCAGTGAGTCACCTCTTTGCACGAGGTGGCCAAAGTATTAGAGCTTCAGTTTGAGTGTCAGTCCTTCCAGTGAATATTTAGGACTAATTTCTTTTAGGATTGACCTGTTTGATCTCCTTGCAGTTCATGGGACTTTCAAGAGCCTTCTCCAGCACTACAGTTTGAAAGCATCAGTTCTTTGGTGCTGAGCCTTAATGGTCCAACTCTCATATCCGTACATGACTACTGGAAAAATCCATAGCTTTGACTATACGGACCTTTGTTGGCAAAGCGATGTCTCCGCTTTTTAATACATTGTCTAAGTTTGTCATCGCCTTTCTTCCAAGGAACAAATGTTTTTTAACTTCATGGGTGCAGTCACCATCTGCTGTGATTTTGGAGCCCAAGAAAAGAAAATATGTCATGGTTTCCGCTCTTCCACCACTCACATTTTCCGTAAAGTAATGGGACCAGGTGCCATGATGTTAGTGTTTTTGAATGTAAAGTATTAAGCCAACCCTTTCACCTTCATCAAGAGGCTCTTTAGTTCCTCTTTACTTTCTGCCATTAAAGTGGTATCATCTGCATATCTAAGGTTGTTGATATTTCTCCCAGAAATCTTGATTCCAGCTTGTGAGTCATCCAGCCCAGCATTTCACATAATGTACCTTGCATATAAGTTAAGTAAGCAGGGTGACAATATATAGCCTTGATGTACTCCTTTCCCAATTTTGAACCAGTCTGTTGTTCTATGTCTGGTTCTAACTGTTGCCTCTTGATCTGCATACAGGTTACTCAGGAGGCAGGTAAGGAGTTCTGGTATTCCCACCTCTTGAAGAATTTTCTAGTTTGTTATGATCCACACAGTCAAAGGCTTTAATGTAGTCAATGAAGCAGAAGCAGATGTTTTTCTGGAATTCTCTTGCTTTTTCTATGATCCAGTGGATGTTGGCAATTTGATCTCTGATTCCTGCCTTTTCTAAATCCAGCTTATACATCTGGAAGTTATTGATTCACCTATTGCTGAAGCCTAGCTTGAAGGATTCTGAGTATTGCCAGCATTTGAAATGAGTGCAGTTGTGTGGTTGTTTGAACATTCTTTGGCTTTGCCCTTCTTTGGGATTGGAATGAAAACTGACCTTTTCCAGTCCTGTGGCCACTGCTGAGTTTTCCAAATTTGTTGGCATATTGAGTGAAGCACTTTGGTGCCTTGGTGCCTCCAAATCCCCAGTCTTCCATGGGTTCTATGACGTAAGTCAACTTGTTTCTCGTTGGTTTTGCTTCCCAGGTGGCTCAGACAGTAAAGAATCTGACTACAGTGCAGGAGACTTTTGTTTGATTCCTGGGTTGGGAAAATTCTCTGGAGGAGGAAATGGATACCCACTCCAGTATTCTTGCTTGGGAAATCCAATGGATGGAAGAGCCTGGTGGGCAACAGTCCATGGGGTCTCAAAGAGTCAGACACAACTGAGCAGCTAACACGCTGCAGACACTTGGGGTGTAACATCCTTGGTTTTTCTGTGCAGTTGCTCTTCCTCCTAGTCTGTTGCTCTTTCTTCTAGTGTGTTTTCTCCTGCTTTACTCTAGTTTGTTGAAGTCTCTAATTCACACTACAGCTTTGTACCTAACAGGACTGTTTTCAGCAGTAGGTTGGTAGAAAACCATACTGAAAATGGTTGTAACATACAGGAGTTCATTTTTCTCAGTAACAAGTATGGAGGTAGATGGTTACTGGCCTTGGTTCAATAGCTCAGTGATATGAGAGCTAGTGTCTCTGTGCTTCTCTTGGCCTTTCCCTGATGGTCAAGAAAATGAAAAGGTGCAGCTGCACATAATATCCATCATTAAGTCGGGAGGAAGGAAGGAAAGAATAAGGATTGTGTTGTTTCCTGAACTTCCCAAAACAGACTGGCTTCTATATGGTCCTATAGTTACTCCTTGCTGCAAAGAAGACTAAGAAATTGGTTTGACATATTGATGCTCTGAACAAATTGTTGTTCCAATTCATCCAGGAAGAAGGGCAAGGGGATGGATACTAGGTAGTTAATGAGTGATGTTGGTTACATATTTCATATTTTGGATGCTATCATTTGAATGGGGTTTCAGGTAAAAGGAAATGTCATGTTTAACTGCACTGTGAAGATTAAATGAGAAAATCCGTATGAAGCACTGAGCACAGCACATGGCACCTAATGAATAATCAGCAAACATTCCCTATCATGAGATCACCCAGGGTGTTCCATCTTTGCTCACGCTGTCTTAGTGGCAGTTGGACTGTCCAGGTGGAAGTGCCACTAGGCTCTCAGATATTTGGGTCATCCCTGCAGAGAAACTGGGCTGGAGAAACAAATTTGGTTGTCATCTGTATGTGGATAGTGTTTGCAGTCTTGTACATGGATGGGATTACCCAGGGAGAGCTTTTGTGATGATAAAGCAAGCAGGAAGCAGACACCAGAGAGTTTAAATCAGACTTAACAAATATAAATTGTGATGTTGCTACAAATAAAAATATTTATACTTTAAACAATGAATTTACGCCTCTGCTGCTGCTAAGTCGCTTCAGTCGTGTCCGACTCTGTGCGACCCCATAGACGGCAGCCTACCAGGCTCCCCCGTCCCTGGGATTCTCCAGGCAAGAACACTGGAGTGGGTTGCCATTTCCTTCTCCAGTGCATGAAAGTGAAAAGTGAAAGTGAAAAGTGAGAGTCATGTCTGACTCTTGCGACCCAATGGACTGCAGCCCACCAGGCTCCTCCATCCATGGGATTTTCCAGGCAAGAGTACTGGAGTGGGGTGGCATTGCCTTCCCCGTTACTCCTCTAGCATCTACTATGTGCAATATACTTTTTAAGGTACTGAATTATCAAACAATTAAAGTACAGTAAGTTACAGAAATGGGTTATAAAGTCAGACCAAATGTAGTGCATTTATAGCTATATAAATATGAAATTATTTTTTTCTAGTTATTAAAACATTTTTTAGAATGCTATGATAATAAGTCATGGAAATTAGAACTAAATTATCTTTTAAAACATGGATATGTTCTCTTCCCAAGTTATTGAAATGTGAAATAAAACAAGGACCATCATTTAGAGGTTTATCCTAGCTCTGACTATAGCAACCATGCTCTCTTCTTACTAACAGGCCAGAAACATCCAAGGACACACTGCAGATGTATGTGTTTGTGTGTGTGTTTTTCTTCCTCTTCTGTGTTTCATTTTCTCTGAAAAAATGACTGATGGTTTTCTTTTGTAAACTGTACTATGATTCCAATTGTAGAGGTAAGTTCTGCCAACATTTTTTGATGTGTAGGAACCATTTTGAATTCATCCTTTTATTAAGCCCACTTTTTTTTTGTTTCAAAATGAAACAAAAAGTACTTTCTATTTCTTGATAATCATTTAAAATTAATATATAGAGTTATGACACTGGGCATTAACCTTTGGCCATATCTACACAAAATATATTTTTCTTAAAGACTAAATAGTAATTTTGTTGAAACAAAACCCCCAGGAAACTAAAAACATTTGTATTTGGAGACAGTGAGCCAAATTCTAAAATTAAAATTCCATCTTGATTACTGCATATTTTGAAAACCATATGTCATGTATCTCTACTCTGCACTTCAAAGGGTAATGGACTCGGGTATGTATACAACAGGATGATCAGTTGGTCACGTGGTCGGTAAAACTGGGTCATAATAGAAGGAATGCTTGACGGCATGGGGGTATTTAGACTGGAGAAAGTACTACTTGAGGGAATTGTGATTGTTTACTTCAAGTATTTGAAGGACTGATACAAGGCAAAGGAGAGATGTTCTGTGTTGTTTCAGAAGGCAATATTTATTTATAGCAATGGGTGAATTTGCTTATTTCAGTCCCCCCAGCAGAGAATTTTCCTCTGAAGGTGTCAAATGTATCTAATGGAATTTTATCAGTAACTGGGAGGGATCTATATCAGGCATTGGCATACTGTGGCCTTCTGGCCAGATCGGGTCTACTCTCTGTTTTATAAATAAAGGTTTATTGGGGGCACAGCCATGCCCATTTGTTCCTGTTTTGTCTGCTGTTGTTTTTGTGCTACAAAGGCAGCGATGAGCATTTGCAACAGAGACTGGATGGACACAAGGTGTTTCCTATCAGGCCTTTAACAGAAAGTGTTCCAGACTCCTGGTGTAGGTAAGAGTCAAGGGTGTTACAGAAGATCTCACTCACTGGATAGTAAGGTAGTATGTGCTGTGTGTGTGTGCCCACTCAGTCGTGTCCAACTCTTCGCAACCCAGTGGACTGTAACTTGCCAGGCTCCTCTGGAATTTCCCTCCTCCTCCGTGGAATTTTCCAGGCAAGAATATTGGAGCAGATTGCCCTCCTCCAGAGGATCTTCCCAACCGACGGCTCAAACCCAAGTCTCCTGCATATCCTGCTTTGGCAGGCAGATTCTTTACCACTGCACCACCTGGGAAGATTTAGGTTACTATCAGTTCAGTTCAGTCACTCAGTAGTGTCTGACTCTTTGCGACCCCATGAATCCCAGAACTCCAGGCCTCCCTGTCCATCACCAACTCCCGGAGTTCACTCAGACTCACGTCCATCGAGTCAGTAATGCCATCAGCCATCTCATCCTCTGTCGTCCCCTTCTCCTCCTGCCCCCAATCCCTCCCAGCATCAGAGTCTTTTCCAATGAGTCAACTCTTTGCATGAGGTGGCCAAAGTACTGGAGTTTCAGCTTTAGCATCATTCCTTCCAAAGAAATCCCAAGGCTGATATTCAGAATGGACTGGTTGGATCTCCTTGCAGTCCAAGGGACTCTCAAGAGTCTTCTCCAACACCACAGTTCAAAAGCATCAATTCTTCGGTGCTCAGCCTTCTTTATAGTCCAACTCTCACATCCATACATGACCACAGGAAAAACCATAGCCTTGACTAGACAGACCTTAGTTGGCAAAGTAATGTCTCTGCTTTTGAATATACTATCTAGGTTGGTCATAACTTTTCTTCCAAGGAGTAAGCGTCTTTTAATTTCATGGCTGCAGTCACCATCTGCAGTGATTTTGGAGCGCAAAATATAAAGTCTGACACTGTTTCCACTGTTTCCCCATCTATTTCCCATGAAGTGATAGGACCAGAACCCATGATCTTCGTTTTCTGAATGTTGAGCTTTAGGCCAACTTTTTCACTCTCCACTTTCACTTTCATCAAGAGGCTTTTTAGCTCCTCTTCACTTTCTGCCATAAGGGTGGTGTCATCTGCATATCTCCCGGCAATCTTGATTCCAGCTTGTGTTTCTTCCAGTCCAGCGTTTCTCATGATGTACTCTGCATATAAGTTAAATAAGCAGGGTGACAACATACAGCCTTGACGTACTCCTTTTCCTATTTGGAACCAGTCTGTTGTTCCATGTCCAGTTCTAACTGTTGCTTCCTGACCTGCATATAGATTTCTCAAGAGGCAGGTCAGGTGGTCTGGTATTCCCATCTCTTTCAGAATTTTCCGCAGTTTATTGTGATTCACACAGTCAAAGGCTTTGGCAGAGTCAATAAAGCAGAAATAGATGTTTTTCTGGAACTCTCTTGCTTTTTTGATGATCCAGTGGATGTTGGCAATTTGATCTCTGGTTCCTCTGCCTTTTCTAAAACCGGCTTGAACATCAGGAAGTTCATGGTTCGTGTATTGCTGAAACCTGGCTTGGAGAATTTTGAGCATTACTTTACTAGCATGTGAGAAGAGTGCAATTTTGCGGTAGTTTGAGCATTCTTTGGCATTGCCTTTCTTTGGGATTGGAATGAAAACTGTCCTTTTCCAGTCCTGTGGCCACTGCTGAGTTTTCCAAATTTGCTGGCATATGGAGTGCAGCACTTTCACAGCATCATCTTTCAGGATTTGAAACAGCTCAACTGGAATGCCATCACCTCCACTAGCTTTGTTCATAGTGATGGCTTTCCAAGGCCCACTCGACTTCACATTCCAGAATGTCTGGCTCTAGATTAGTGATCACACCATCATGATTATCTGGGTCATGAAGATCTTTTTTATATAGTTCATCTGTGTTCTTGCCACCTCTTCTTAATATCTTCTGCTTCTGTTAGGCCCATACCATTTCTGTCCTTTATCGAGCCCATCTTTGCATGAAATGTTCCCTTGGTATCTCTAATTTTCTTGAAGTGATCTCTAGTCTTTCCCATTCTGTTCTTTTCCTCTATTTCTTTGCACTGATCACTGAAGAAGGCTTTCTTATCTCTTCTTGATATTCTCTGGAACTCTGCATTCAGAGTTTCCTTTTCTCCTTTGCTTTTCTCCTCTCTTCTTTTCACAGCTATTTATAAGGCCTCCCCAGACAGCCATTTTGCTTTTCTACATTTCTTTTCCATGGGGATGGTCTTGATCCCTGTCTCCTGTACAATGTCATGAACCTCATTCCATAGTTCATCAGGCACTCTCTCTATCAGATCTAGGCCCTTAAATCTATTTCTCACTTCCACTGTATAATCATAAGGGATTTGATTGAGGTCATACCTGAATGGTCTAGCTGTTTTCCGTACTTTCTTCAATTTGAGTCTGAATTTGGTAATAAGGAGTTCATGATCTGAGCCACAGTCAGCTCCTGGTCTTGTTTTTGTTGCCTGTATAGAGCTTCTCCATCTTTGGCTGCAAAGAATATAATCAATCTGAGTTTGGTGTTGACCGTCTGGTGATGTCCATGTGTAGAGTCTTCTCTTGTGTTGGTGGAAAAGGGTGTTTGCTATGACCAGTGCATTTTCTTGGCAAAACTA
This sequence comes from Budorcas taxicolor, assembly GCF_023091745.1. Taxonomy (NCBI): domain Eukaryota; kingdom Metazoa; phylum Chordata; class Mammalia; order Artiodactyla; family Bovidae; genus Budorcas; species Budorcas taxicolor. Next base: position 96,312,329 of record NC_068920.1, read on the forward strand.
TTAGTCTTTGCCCTGCTTCATTCCACATTCCAAGGCCAAATTTGCCTGTTACTCCAGGTGTTTCTTGACTTCCTACTTTTGCATTCCAGTCCCCTATAATGAAAAGGATGTCTTTTGGGGGCGTTAGTTCTAAAAGGTCTTATAGGTCTTCATAAAACCGTTCAACTTCAGCTTCTTCAGCATTACTGGTTGGGGCATAGACTTGGATAACTGTGATATTGAATGGTTTTCCTTGGAGACGAACAGAGATCATTCTGTCGTTTTTGAGATTGCATCCAAGTACTGCATTTCGGACTCTTTTGTTGACCATGATGGCTACTCCATTTCTTCTAAGGGATTCTTGCCCACAGTAGTAGGTGTAATGGTCATCCGAATTAAATTCACCCATTCCAGTCCATTTTAGTTTGCTGATTCCTAGAATGCCGACGTTCACTCTTGCCATCTCTTGTTTGACCACCTCCAATTTGCCTTGATTTGTGGACCTGACCTTCCAGGTTCCTATGCAATATTGCTCTTTACAGCGTCAGACTTTGCTTCTATCACCAGTCACATCCACAGCTGGGTATTGTTTTTGCTTTGGCTTCATCCCTTCATTCTTTCTGGAGTTATTTCTCCACTGATCTCCAGTAGCATATTGGGCACCTAATGACCTGGGGAGTTCCTCTTTCAGTATCCTATCATTTTGCCTTTTCATACTGTTCATGGGGTTCTCAAGCAAGAATACTGAAGTGGTTTGCCATTCCCTTCTCCAGTGGACCACATCCTCAAAGATCCTGAACAACTAAGATTCTATGGTTCAATATGGAATTGATAACATATATATACTTAAAATGTGTTTAGTTTGAGTCAGAAGTAGATTAGATGTATTCATTGATATAATTGTATTTATCTTTTCACAAATAGCATTTGTATGGAATGTCAAATTATAACAGCCTTTTGCTCTGACTATAAAATGCCATTGTTTTAAATTTCTAGCAGTTACAGAAGAGGATAGGAATGAAGCAATGGATTTCATGAATAATTAGGTAGTGTCAGATTCAAAGTTATTTAATATTTGTAAAAATAACTTTTCTCTGACAGATCATTAGTGGCATGAATTTCTATGTTAACAGACTTGCTCGTTTTTCCTAACTTTATCATCCAAGAATCCTAAAGTGCTTTGCTAGTATTTTTATACTTTATTCATTTAAATCCTTTTACAAACTGATAGTGTTATTAAGAAAGTTCTGATAGATGTTCTATCTGTGTGTGTGTGTGTGTGCATGTGTGTTTTTCATGACATGTTCTGTGGCGATATGGAAGACAGATGTTTTTCAGAAGAACAAAAATTCACTGAGAAGATGTAATTTTGGAAAAAATACTTAATGTAACTTACTTGATATCAGTTACTCTGTTGGAAAACTAGGAACATGAAAAATATCTACAGTGGAGTCAGAGTTCTAATATCAGGTTTTAGAGCTCAAATTCTAAGTCGCTGTTTTTCTTCTGCAATATAACGTCCTTATTAAGAGTACTTAGATGCATGACTTTTGCTTTAACGTTTACACTTTAAATATGTGAATTTACTTCATCATATTTAATAAATGCACAATGGAACACATTTTTAAAAAATTAATGGACTTTACTTTTTAGAGCAGTTTTTGGTTTACAGAAAAATTGAACAGAAAGTAGAGAGAGTGCCTATATATCTCTCCCCAACTGACTTCCTCTGTTATTAACATCTTGCATTACTGTGATACATTTGCTGCAATTGATGGGCCAGTATCGATGCATTTTTATTAAGTAAAGCCTATGGTTTACATTCCCTGTAGAAGGAAATGGCAACCCACTCCAGTACTCTTGCCTGGAGAATCCCATGGATAGAGAAGCCTGGCGGGCTACAGTCCATGGGGGTCACAGTCAGACACGACTGAGTACCTTAGCACACAGACCATTAAAATACTGTTCCCTGCTGCCCTCCCCGACCACAGTGTGTGCTTTGCCCAATATTTTTAAATTGTTGATTCCTAAACATTTTAAATTTGAATGCATTTTAAATTTAAACTTGGTGATTCACTTTTAATTATAGTCTATGAACTATTTTTCAAATAATTACTGAGTCAAATAAGGACTCATGGATGAGAAAATTTTGTTCGCCTTTGCAATTTGTAAGTAAACAATTGGATGATTTTAAGTGAATCAAGTCAATTATAAAAATTAAGAAATTGAAATTAAATAAAGCCACTCTAATCCTGCTATTTAAAAACAAATATGGATAATATTTCAATGCCTAATAGAAGTATTTCTGCTTCTTTCGCCGTGGTGCTAACATCAAGCTCTTTGTGCTTTTAAAAAATACTTGAAAATCAGGAAATTGTAGAGCTGACCGGTTCACTGAAGGTCACCTAATAGTTTAACAGCAATAAGTTCAAATGGGGCAAGCATCTCATCCAGTCATGTAAAGATGGCAGACTGGGTGGGTGGTAGGGTTCAACTGCAGAACTGGGCCTCAAAAACAGTCAAAAATTAGCCCTCTTACTGGATAAAACAGTTAAAATAGCGTATCATGATAATTTTTTCATTCATTGAGTGTTTAGTGTCTTTCCATCTCCCTGCTGAGGGTACAAAATGATTAAAGGTATTGTGAAAAGTCCAAACTGTCTGGGGGAAAGAGGGAAGCAGGTGAATTCAGCATAGGTTGGGAAATACAAGGGAGGAGCCTGGGACTGGAGAGCTGGGGTGCCCGGTGGAAGGTGCTCCCTCCTACCTTGAGGGGGCGGGCCTGGGTTTGCCTCTCTGGCCTCATTGGCCGCTCTCCCTGTTGCTGGCATTTCAGTCCCCTCGCCACACCGTGCTTTTCTTCTCTTAGGACTCAGACGCTCTCCCCTCTGCCTCCCTTACCTCCAAGCCTCGCTGATTAACCCCACTCACGCTGCTATCCCCTCTCACCCACCCTGTGCTCTGCTTCTTCACATCGTTTAGCACCGCTGATAGGAATTACTTGCTTGCTATCCTCCATCCCACCCCCAGAAAATGCTTTCAGCTGTAGTGAGAGTTTAAAGCAAGTGGCTCCAACAGGTGGGGGGGTTTGTTCTTAGATATAAAGGGGCTTGGAGGTCAGTGGATGTTGCATTCTGTGTGCTGGTCCTCAGTGTCAGGGCCTGGGTCTGTGGGGTTTTCTTATCTTTTTCCCTCATGATTGCAAAAGGACTGCTCCCACTTCCAGCACCGTGGCTGAAGGCTGGAGGAGGGGATGGCCCTGGGTCCATTCCCTTTTACCTGGGAAGCAAACTCGGCACCTCCCCGCCGACCCCACCCACCCCCACCCGCCCCCACCAGCCTGCAGCACATTTCCGTGTGTGCAACATGGGCCATCTCTAGCTGTAGCCAGCTTCCCAGCCATGGTAACCAAGGTGAGTGTTCTTTTATAAGATGGTCAGTTTGATGGAGCCACCTATTTGAAGTTCCAGAGAAAAGTTTACTATGCTCACAGGTCCTGGAGACAGAAGGCTAGGCATGCCTTGCACAGTCAAGGGGACAACCGCAGGGGAATCAGGAGGCAGCAAGGGGAAGGTTTAGGCCAGAGCTTTTGTTGAGGGTATCTGTAGGAAGGCAAGGCAGGGCATGTGAAAAGTTTAGGATTGGCTATTGGAATCATTCTGGAGGGCTTTGGACTGTAGAGGTTGTCCCTAGCTGCCTGGAATCTGGCCCTGGGATGTTTAAGGAAGTGCTTAGTTGCTCAGTCCTGTTCGACTCTCTGCAACCCCATAGACTGTAGCCCGCCAGGCTCCTCTGTCCATGGGATTTCCCAGGCAAGAATACTGTAGTGGGGTGCTATTTTCTACTCCAGGGAATATTCCGGACCCAGGGATGGAACCCACATTTCTTGCATCTCCTGTGTGGCTAGGTGGGTTCTTTCCCACTAGCCACCTGGGAAGCCCGAGGGATATTTAAGAGAAAGAATTACTGCCTGTTGGGATGCGGGGCCCAGTGGAGGGGGTAGGGCTCAGAGGGGTTAGTTTGCATTAAAGGTAAGCTCAGGGCTATCTCTAAGAATTGGCAAGCCCCCAGGGGGGCATCCTGTCTCCAGCCAGAAAGGGTTTTTTAAGATGTCAAAAACTTCATAATATAGAGAAAATATACAGTGAGGGAGGGGGATGGGTAATGGTGTGGGTTCACTGCTCTACAATGCCCACCACATCACAAGACTCCTGAAGGGAAGGGGTCTTCCTGTTCTCCCCAAACTCCCCAAGCCTAGCACAGGTCCTGGCACACAGAACAGACAGAACATGCATGTCCAAAAGAGAAAGTGGGATAAGGACATGCCAGGAGAAGGGAATACCAGGCACAAAGGCACTGAGCCTTTGTGTGTGTTTGGATACAAGTGACAGGAGCACAGGCAAATGACAGGGACTGTTGGAAGCTGAGATTAGAAAGGACGTTTGGGGTCAAACTGTGAAAATCCTGTATGTTGTGTTATTGGTCCTGTCTTCTTTCAGCACTGGGGAGTCATGGAAAAAGTTCAGTCAGGGAGCAGCACAGAATTTGGGGGTTAGGATGTTAACTTGGTAGTGTGGGCTAAGAACTGGAGGTAGAGAGGCGGGAATCAGGGAGACTAATTAACAATATCATACTGTGGTTTGATAAAATAGAGGAATAATCCGGGGAGTTAGGGAAGTGTAGCTTTGAGGTCACCATGTAGGACAGATTCTCTAACTGTGACTCTGGACTAGTAGTATCAGCATTGCAGGGGGATTGTTTACCAGCTAAGCCACAAGGGAAGCCCAGAAACTTGTTAGAAATACAAAATCTTGGGCCGCCGCAGAATCAGGAGCCCTAGCCCAGGGGGGCGGGGGATGGGGGGAGCTGTCAGTGAGTCCAGCAATCTGTGTTTTGACAAGACTACCATGTGACTCTGAAGTACTTGAAGCATAAGAACCACTAACTAGAGTCATAGGTTTGGGGGGTGCAATCGAACAAGCTGATCCAAAGCAGCCTCTGTGCATATCAGAATCACCCAGGAGCTTTTTCAAGGCGACTACCTTAGGCCTAATAGTAGACAACTAAATTGGAATCTCTAGGGGTAGAACCCAGGCATTGATTTCTTGATATTCCCAGATACTTCCAAAGTGCAGTCAGGCTGAGAACCACTGATCTTGTTTAATCCTCAGTGGTGAGAAAATTCAGAGCTGGAAGGTGAGCTGCTGAAGGTCACACAACAAGTTCAGGTAAGAATCCATTTTTTAATCTTCTTTATGATGATTTAAACATGATCCCAACTTTCACATACTTTGCTTTAAGACAATGGCTTCTAAATCATCCATAATAACAAATATTACTATCAAATTTTTAGAAGTAAGTTACAGCATTATTTGAAACTCACTTTTCCTTTAATTAATAGTATTTCAGATTTCAGAAAGTTATCCTTTTTGTAAAGATTTCATAAAAATAGTTATTTTCAACATCAACAAAAAAGACTATATATAAGATACGGGTGAATGGAGCTTTTCTATTTGTGTGCATTAAGTAATATTTTTTTCAACTCTAGGTGGAGCTCTTTAGTTTATACATACATATATTGCTTTATTTATAATTTTGAGACTCTTAAATAGGAACTGAGATTATTTTTAAAGTTTAAAAATTTGTAAGATGTTCTCAACATCGTTCTGCTGTCCTTTTCTGGTTTTAGAGTCATAGATATAAAAAACTCATTTTTGTTTCACTGCTTGACCAAAGAATCCAAATCCAGGCCTCAGAGTCATTTTCAAATGCATCTTAAATCTGTATTGTTACCTCATAGTCCTTAACGAATGGGATCTGTTTCCTGTGGCTTTTGTTTTTGATAAGGCTCAGTGTTGAAACAGAATTTCTGTAAGATGGGAAGACGGGCTTCCTTTTCTGAACTGTCAGTAGAAAAAAACCTAGAGGATAACACAGCTGTTGCTATAGTAATTTCTTCAACTATTTTTACCCCACTGGGTACAAAGGAACGTTTAACTGCTATCTTCCTGTAACACAAATGAAACATTTTGCTGCCACTTCTTTTGCTCTTTCCTCTCTGCTATCTTAATATTCTCCCTTCTACTGGGAGTGCTGTTGAACCAGAATCCCCTGAATATGCAACATGTGAGTTTTAGGTGATATGAGTCAGTGGTTGTGATTCCTGGACCAGCAGCATCACCATAGGCATCACCTGGAAGCTGGTTAGAAATGGAGATTCTGGGGTCCCATCCCAGACCTACTAAATGAGAAACCCTGGCAGTGGGGTCCGGCAAGTGTTGAACCACAGGTATAGACTATTTTGAAAGGACAGAAAGCCTATATTCTCGGGAGCCTACATAAAAATCTCCAGTGCAATCAGCTCTGCCCACTTTGGGCTTGTTCAAGGCTTTTAAAATCACCTAGGGTTTCTGTTAAAAAAACAGGATTCTTACTCAGTAAGTTTGAGATAGAGCCTGATACTCTGCATTTCTAATCCAAGCTCCCAAGTGAGATGGATTCTGTTTATCCATGGAGCACATTTTGAGTATGGAGGATATTGACCATACTCATACACACATATGAAAGTTACCTATTATTTCTGAGTATGTTTTTGGTTTAATATATCTAAAATCAATGAATATTTTCTTTTCAGTCACAGTGGGAAGAGACAGTTTCTGGAATACAGTGCTCACTTGTCTAGTTTAAAGTGACTCACCCTTATTAAATGCGACAAGAGGGTATTGTTTGCCAGGTTCCGTCTCTGAGACCCTCTACTATAGCAGCAGCAGGAACACTTGAGGATTGAGTTATTTTTTTAGCTGAGAAATTTATTCATGGCATGATGAAGCCAGAAAGACTAGAAGTTTGTTTTAGACAAAGTTTCAGACAAAAAGAAGTGGTTCACAAATGTTTGGAATCGTTCACTGAGTGCTTCATATTTATTTAGCACCCCTCCCATGTGAAGCATTGTGCTAGGCACTTTGGGAAATTAAAAATTCTTGGCATTGAGATTATGATCTACCTGAGGAAATAAAACCTTTGCCTATGAAATGTAATTACCTATACAGAGAGCACTCTGTTAAATGGTAGAGAAGTGTGGTAGACCCTCAAGAGACCAAAAGAGGTTAAAATTATGGAGTCTGATTTGGACTTTAGGGCGAGTAAAATTTGGATATTCAGAGCAGAGTGAAGAAGTGGACGGGGAGCTCCATAAAAGACAGGACGGTAGGACCAGGGTGCAACTTCCATAAGTGAACTACACGGGAATATGGAAATAGTTCAGACTATAGAGGATGAGATGGTTGGATGGCATCACCGACTCAGTGGACATGAGTTTGAGCAACCTCTGGGAGATAGTGAGGGACAGGGAAGCCTGGCATGCTGCAGCCCATGGGTCACAAAGAGTTGGACATGATGAGTGACTGAACAGCACCACCACCATGGAGTTTAGACTTTCTGACTGGGAGAGATTTTAAAAGTGAGCCAGAGCCAGACTGGTAAGGATTTAACTGTGAGGCTTATGAGTTTACACATACTGGCCATTTTGCAAAATATTATCTCTCCCCAAATCCTTGGAACCCATGTAAGGGTATTAGAGTCTGAACCACTCAACTTAAATTGTTGTAGAAAACACAGTGTCTTAATAATGCCAAAACACACTCATGTGACCCTCTCTCCTGTGATGTTTGTGGCTTTACATTCCAGTTTAGACAGTCACCCAGTAAAATTAGAGCCTGGTCCAATGGTGCCTCATTGTTGATGTTCTTATCTGGGTACAGCCTCAATTATTGACAGGATATTTGGTTGCAGCCAAAGAGACCAAGGTGTGTATATTCCATGTGGCCATGGTGTTGCCTTAGAGCATCCAGATGGCTAAGTCTGTTTTTTGCATCTCTACATCTGTTGATGAATAGATTATTGCCTGTAGCCTGTAGGAAAGCATTCATTCATTCCACAAACACTGTGAAGTATCTGCTATGTCGGAGTGCTGGAAACTGTGGATATAAAGGTAACATCGTCTCTGCCTTCCATAACAACGGAAACTGAAGATTCTATAGCAGTTTGGCTTTTGTAGCCCCACTTGCCATGCCATTCCCACTTCTTCCCTACTTGCATATTTACCACCCCAGTGCTCATAGGAGCAGTGCCCATGGTAGCATCTTCTGACAAAACTGACAGATACAGCTCATAGGCAGGGAGGGCACCAGCCCCTCTTAATAAAGGAAAAACCCTATTTTCCTACTACCTCCAACAATTCCATTTGCTCTAGCTGCCACAAAAGCTAGATGGTATGCCTTAGGTCCCTTCTTCATCATTATATCTAGTGACCTGTGACCTTCTACTCTGACTCTTACTTAACATAAAAATATACCCAGTGTGTCACCAATCGTTTCTTTACGAGTCCTTGCTTTATTTTTGAATCTTGATTCAGCTATGTAACACATTCATTATTCCCCACACATCAACTAAGAGACATGATAAATATCCTTTCTACATAATTTTCCAAATATGGCAGTATCAAACAGGACAGGGTTCAGTAGCATGAGTTAGAAACTTCCCACCTTGTTCATGTATATAGACATTTTTGCAAAGATATAATGTGTGAAAGAATTATATCATTATGAAAATTTTCAAATGCATGCAAAGTTAAGGGAATAGCATAATGAACATCTATATCTAGATTTTGCAGTTATAATATTTTTCCATATTTCTGTCACATTTTTTTCCTAGTTGGGACAAACCAGCTGTAAAAAATATTTGAGGTGCTGATAGGGGGTATTTGAATATGGCCTGATTATTAAAGAACATTAAGGAATTAGTGCTAAATTTGTTAGGTCTAGTAGTAACATCATGGTTATGTAGGAAAATGTGTTTTAAAATTCAGTTTTCTGAATTATTTGGGTGAAAAGTGATGTCTGTAATCTTATAGTACATGAGGTTGTTGTGAAAATCCAATGGGAAGAAAGTTGGGTAGGAGATATCTAAAGAATCAGAATAACAGCTAAATGGTCTTTGTCAGTCTGTACTGATGCAATTGTTTTGAGAATAGAATATTTCAATAAATTCTAAACAACAAGCCAACTTTTAAAAACTATCATACAATGTGCAAAATCAGGATCCTCACCTGATCCTGGGCTCCCTGCCATCTGAGAGCCTCATTCCATCCCATTTCTCCACCACTGGTGTTACTATAATTTATAATAAAAACTGTGTCTATCTTTTGGTGTAGATTTCTCAAAAGTGTTTCATCAAAACGTCCATATTCCTCTTTGCTTTATCAGAACATGCCCCAGACGAAACCACTGAGTCAAATGTCCTACATCAGACTGTCCAATAAAGGATAAGAGCAACATGAATGATGACTTAGGAACCATGGAAAGCAGTCGGATATTACCAAAGGAATAGTTATTAACATAATTTTAGACACATTATTGGATAATATGTAGACAAGTATAGTAGAAGTCAACTATTGTTTTATATTGGCTGAGTTATTTAAAAATATGTATATGGTAATCATTGAATTAAATTAGAAGAAATTCAAGTTAATAAAGAGGAAGAGCTGTGAGAATGAATATAAAGTATCTCTTGGGAAAGTGTAAAGTAAGTAAGACACTGCTAGTGTAGAGGACGATTATTATAGATGAAATATTAACTCTATAGTCTGAATGTATCTATAATAACTGTTAGAAATAAATTTTTAAGTATTGTCATTTTCTGGATGCTGCTGCTGCTGCTGCTGCCGCTGAGTCGCTTCAGTCATGTCCGACTCTGTGCAACCCCACAGACGGCAGCCTACTAGGCTCCCCCGTCCCTGGGATTCTCCAGGCAAGAACACTGGAGTGGGTTGCCATTTCCTTCTCCAATGCATGAAAGTGAAAAGCGAAAGTGAAGTCGCTCAGTCGTGCCCGACTCTTAGCGACCCCATGGACTGCAGCCTACCAGGCTTGCTAAGGATAATAAAGGCAAAATCTGTATTGCATATGTTCACTTAAATCCCATATAAAATGATCACCCTGAGTGACCAACATTAAGATAAGCCAAAGCTCTATTTTTGGTGCCACTTTTCACTCCGTTAAACTTGTTGGGATTTGTAAAACTTGATTGTTCTGCATGAGGAGCCAAATAGGAATCTTACAGGAATAAAATACCTTTTTCTTTTTTTTTTCTTTTTTTTACCTAAACCATTTTACATGGTATTCTTTCTCCAAAGTAAAACTGGAAGCTATTTAGCAGAAGTTAACCTTCCCCTGGTGACGATTTCTGTCTATAATTTTAGCAATGAATCTTCTAAAGCCAGTTAGCATGTATAGCACCATTTGTGCCAACACCAGATGGCCACTGTGTTCTTGTGTCCCTGAATATTATTTGTCTCTATTTTTTTGGGTAGGTCTGCCTGGTTTTATCTGCTTCTGTGACTTGGAGCATGTCCATGACATCCTTCCAGCCCCCCAAACCCCTACTTTGATTTCTAGTCTATGGGCTCTACTGACATATATACAGATATGCTTCTCTTAATTTGGCCCCACATTAGAATACTCACTAAACTTCAACCTGTAGGAATGTAAAACCAACTATGATCTATCAGATATACCCATGTTACCCTAGGCATTTTTGACAAACAGCACACAGAAAACATCCACAAAAATTATTAGATTTTTCCTTAAATAAAATGTTTTTATATGTTAATTATGTTTTTTTAATAAAATAATATTGAAACCTGCACATGTTGAAAAAGTCTAGTAGTACTTAAATATTTTTTTTTAAAGGCAGGCACCCCACTCCAAACCATCCCTTCTTACTCCTCAATCACTGTTTTAATGAATTCTTTGGGCATGCCTCCTGATTTCAAAATAATATTCTCACACTGGTGTCTCTTAAATCATTAATTTTAGGCATTATCTGTTGACTTTCTATTATGGTAGATGAAGATGTAACTCTTTTACCACTTATACCATACTTTCCTCCCCTCATTTCCCCAGTATGGTTGCACCTGACTTCTGGTTAAATGAGACTAGCAGCCAGTGTTCACACTCTTAGAACTTTGGGTTCACCACTAAGTGAGGTAGTGGACTCCCCAAGAACATGGCACTTAGGAGGCTGCCTTTTGCAGGTCCACAACTGTGCATCTTTCTCTTAAGTTTCCAAGGAGCAATCTGGCTCCAGTTGTTCATTTCTCCTTTCAGAATTTGATGATGATAATACTTGGTTGTCAATTCTATGCAGGAGGAAAACTTTTATTCCCAAATCCTGTAACACTTTATTACAGTATTTTGTCAGAACAGACACAGTCCCTTAGATGGTTGGAAGCCTGTTCATTTCTCTGGTTAGACTGAAGATCAGGATTTGTGAATGTGCCTTCACAAAAAAGAGGGAATTTGAGAAAGAAAGGATTCAGACAGGCAAAAGATAGAAGAATATGCTTTAGACTCTTGGTCTCTTGACCTCTTTATCTGAAGCCCTGGAGCTTTTGGAATGGGACATAGTTAGGCAGTCAAATGTGGGCAGAGGGTTCTCACTCATGGCTATATTTTTATGGCTCTGCTTCTTCAGCTAAGTGCTAGGGCCTGAGCACAGGAGGCTAAGCACATGACTTTTGAGGCTCCTGGTTGATCACAGATTCTCAGCTCCCTGCTGGTTGTCTTTCATATCTGTTCTGTCCAGGCCCAAATATGGACCTTTTCATCTCATGCAACTACTTAGGACTTTAAAAAGAAATACGAGCTCAATTTTCAATCACTTTTTTTCTCATACTGAAGACACTGAGTAGGATGAAACGGTATTATAGAAGAATGACTTTACAGTTGTCTCTCTACTAAGTTTTAATTTACTTTCATATTAAATAAATTCAGCTGCCAGGAAGTTACTGCACAAATTCAGCAGATGATGGTGACAGTTATGGTTATTTAAAAATTACAATGATTGCAAAATACATTATTAACCTGTTTGAGAGCAACCCTGGCAATTTCTTTGTTCATGGAGGTCAATTTTCTCTAGTAAAAGACTCACAAACACAATTAACTGGAGAACTTAATTTTATTTCATGTAAGAACTTTCTTTTTTTAACTTCAAATTAGTTATTTTAAAAAATTGAAAGTGGAAAATTTAATAATAGAGTAAATAGATCTAAGCTTCTTTGGAAGTTGTACTTGTCAGTTTTATTTCTGGTTTCTTAGGAAACAAGTTAAAAACAGCTTTTTAACCTTAATACATTTCTAATTACATTTCTTTCTCCCCTCTGGAGAGGCTTGTTTTTCTCTAAAAAGGTGCTGACTTCTTTACTTGTATCAATAGGAATATCAGTTTTAAAAAATTCATATTCCCTCCAACCATAGTCATTAAAAATACATATAAATGTTTGCAAAGAGAGAGCACAAAAGTCAGGTGCTTTATGTAAAGCTTTTGAAGTTGTTCAGAGTGATCCTATGTTATTATTTGTGAACACATTTGTAACAAGTAAGGTTGAATTTCCTTCATTTCTCCAGATCTTCAACCACACAACAGTGTGTACAACTTGTGGCTGTAAATGAGTGTGGAGATACAATTATCTTCCTTCCCTGGAGTAGGAGCAGTGTGAGGATGGGGGAAGGAAAGGGGGGAAACTGAGCTGCAGGAATGTCTCTAGCTCCTGTTCTAGCCTATAGCTCCTGCACCTTGACCTTGAGAGGTTTCTGTTACTTTGATTTCCTCTCCTTCACTCACCTTTTCGCAGATGAAAAGTGGGAGGAGGGAGGGGAATTTCACAGATGATTTGCTGCCTCTTCGGGGGCTGTGAACTGAGGGAAATGGTAGAATCTCTCAGCTTGTCTGCCCTTGTGACAGTTTTTTATGTTGACCAAGTGGTTTTGAATGACTTTTCAGCCGTCGTCACCAACTTCCAGGGAGATTCTTAGTGTCGCTGACAGTCTTTAGAAAGAAGAGAAGCACATACCACCCTTCCCGTGGCCACTCTTCCCTTGTTGTCCATACACCTGCCCCACTTGCCCTTTCTTCCTTTCCCTAGTAGCTCAAGCGTGAGGGGTCTTCATGTTCACATGGCTGTCTTCTTGTCCTTCAGTTCCCCACTCAGGCATCGCTTCCTCAGAGAGGACTTAGCTGGGCTCCATCTCAGTGGGCCTGGTGTCAGTCTCTATCACATCACTCTTATTTGCCATAGCACTTTCTGCCTTTGGGTATTTCTGTGTTTGTCCTCCATCTCCCTCTGGAACCTACACTCATAGGAGAATTGAGCCTATCTCCTGACTTGTTCAATAATGTATCCCATCAACAAACTTCTTCTGTAAAGAACTAGACAGCAGATAGTTTAGGTTTCACAGGCCTAATAGTCTCAGTCACTACCACACTCTGTCACTGTAGTATAAAAGCAGCCATGGATGATTTGTAAATAATGAATGAAACTGTGTTCCAACAAAATTTCTTCATGAATGCGGAAATCTGAATTTCATATAACTTACATGACCTGAACATTATTCTTTTCATTTTTTCTAACGATTTTAGCACTTCAGAACTGTGCTTAGCTTGTGGGCTGTACAAAAACAGATAGCTGGCCAGATTTGACCTGTGGGCTGTAGTTCATGAACCCTTGATTAAGAACGCTGATTGGCTGGAACTTACCAACAGCTTATAATGAGTTAATTAATAGAATGAAAGAGAGGAATCATTACATGAAGAAGTCGATATATTTACTCCTAAAAATAGAATGTGACAGTATTCTTGAATCAGTAGATTGTTCCAGAAGGATAATAATATCCTCTTTTGATGTCCTCTGTATTCAGCCTGGTTAGTAGAGTGCATGTTGCAAAATGAGCCTAAGCCAATTTAGACATGCATGGCTTTTTTGGTGAATAGTAAGAACTGTAAAGGAGGTGGTGTGTTTAGCTACTCTCTCACACACTTGCTACCAGGTAATAATAAAAGCAGGCTTCAGGCAAAGCTCAGGGACACAAAAGGTATTTATTAACCAAGTATTTATTAACAAATGGCTCAAAGCAGTTCATTCAGACTTTCTGTAAACTCAAAGGAATTCTGCTGCTCTGTGGGATTCTTTTTAAGTGTTTACACTTCATCCTCTATGCAAAATCCACTGGAGAAAGACAGGGCACCTATGCAGTCAGAATTCTCTCTGAAGCCAGAAGCTAGATATGGGACCAATTAAAGAATCAACCCCCTAATGTCTCTAATGGCACACGTTGTAATTGCTAGATTCTTAATGTTTGTACAAGGGTGATTGAGGGGTGTTTCCACGTCATTTAAACCAATCCACATATTTTGGATACTTTAAAAGAATTAATTTATTTGGCTGTGCTAGGTTTTAGTTGCAGCATGCGAGATCTTCGGGGGTCTTTCCATTGTAGCATATGGACTCTAGTTCCCTGACCAGGGATTGAAGCTGGACCCCTGTATTGGGAGCATAGAGTCTTAGCCACTGGACCACCAGGGAAGTCCTTTGAATACTTTTAATTTCACCAGTAATAATATATTTTGAACACATTGTGCTAATACGCCACTAATCCAAGAATAAAATCCTATTAATAAAATAGTGTAATAGCAAAGTGTTATTCATTGAATGGCAGAAAGATCTGTAGAAGCTGCCTCTGGAATGTTGCCTTTTTTATATCATGCCAACTGACCACTCTGAATCGTGATTCTTGATAGCAAGTTACCTGGCCATTCCCAGCATTAAAAGTTAAACTGACTGGGGTGTACTTGATATCACACTGATGACACTGAAGTATTGGGTTGGCCAAAAAGTTCATTTGGTTTTAAGTACAAATAAGACATTTTTCTTTTTCACCGGGAACTTTAATAAACAGTATGCTCACTCACCGAAGGAACCTTTTGGTCAACCAAGTATTAATAGTGTAACAGTCGCCTCTAACTTCAGTGCTTAATCCGTGCTATGGAGTGTGTAACCACATGTATCGACCTTCTCCCACATACATCTGCATCACACTGGGAATTATAAGAATTACAAGGGAAGACAAATTTCTGTTCTAAATCTTCTAGGAATACACAGATTATCATACAGCAATAACTCGTACTTCCTTTTTTTCCAAACTAAATTTACTGAGTATCAAACTAATACATGCTGCTGCTGCTAAGTTGCTTCAGTCGTGTCCGATTCTGTGTGACCCCATAGACGGCAGCCCACCAGGCTCCCCCGTCCCTGGGAGTCTTCAGGAAAGAACAATGGAGTGGGTTGCCATTTCCTTCTCCAATGCATGAAAGTAGAAAGTGAAAGGGAAGTCGCTCAGTCATGTCCGACTCTTAGTGACCCCATGGACTGCAGTCTACCAGGCTCCTCCATCCATGGGAATTTCCAGGCAAGAGTACTGGAGTGGGGTGCCATCGCCTTCTCCGAACTAATACATATTGTGATAGATTTTAGAACATTTGGAACAACATAAAAGTATTTTAAAAACCCGAAAAGCAGAGCAGGAAACTATCCATAGTTCTTTGACCCAGAGTCAGCCATTGTTGACCCACTCCAGTGTTCTTGCCTGGAGAATCCCAGGGACGGGGGAGCCTGGTGGGCTGCCGTCTCCAGGGTCGCACAGAGTCGGACACGACTGAAGCGACTTAGCAGCAGCAGCCATTGTTGACTGCGATCTTAGTGGACCTGGTGGCCTTCCCTACCTGCCCCCACCCCACCCCCTTGAGGAGGATGCACGCTCAGTGCAGCAGGTTAGCTAATGGCTCTGTCCACGCACTGCCCTTGGCCTCACGGGGCAGCCTGTATTCAGTAATCAGTTGCTGAGGGACTACCACAGCCCAGCCTTCTTGCCTCAGCTGGGACCACTCTTCAGGGCCATCCCAGCTCCAGTGCTCCTTCTATGATCAGCAGAGTCCTCTGTAGTAACCATCTTACAGTTCAGCCTCTTCCCTCTGCCCACCCTGCTTCCCCTCACAGCTACCGTTCCCAAGAGCACTCCACAGCAGACTTCTTGCAGGCAAATCTTAGTCTGTTTGCTAGGGAGCCTGACCTATGTATATAATTACAAATTTGGGATTACCCTGTAATACTGTATTGCAGTCTGATTTTTTACTGAATATTATGCGGGGTATTTTCCATTTATTCCTTCAGATCAATGCTTCACCCTGTACCATCCAGCTCTGTTCTGGAAAACTGACTTTTGTGGATTCCATCGGTGGGCTCCCTTACTCTCCACCTTCCAGTTGGGTTCTGAAATGGAGGGGGGTAGAAAGACTTGGGTGTTTATTCCCTAGGTCCCTCCTTGCCAGGCTGTGGGTTGGAAGGCTCATCATTTCTCTACCTGAGGCCATAGGTCCTCCCACAAAGCCCTCTTGGACAGCTACAGGTGTTGCTGTGCTCAGGTAATGGTTCTCTCCCTTCCTTTCCATCCTTTGGATGGTGATGACTCCCCAGTGATGCCAGCACCCTGGGGTGCTTCATCATCTCTCATTTGTTTCCTTTATCCCTGCCCAATCCTTGGTAAATGGCTACTCTTCTCAGTCACCCAATCTGAATGTACCATTCCTGGCAGCACCATGACTGATACAAAGATGAACTGAAAGCATTTCCCCCTCCTGTAAGTGTTCTTTTAAAATGTGATTTTTATTTGTCACATACAATTCCATCATATAAACTTACTAGTGTGTGTTTTTTTTTTTAACAATTCTCTATTGTTGGAGTAAACATATAATTTTTTATTGATTTTTTAATCCTAACATATCAAGGGTTTATAATACCATTAAAAACTCCCAGTAAAAATCTTTTAAAATGACCACTATATTATGTATAGATAGAGCATGTCCCTTGAGTTGTTTATTCAGTAGTGATGGAGATTTTTTTTTCTAATTTATCTGATTTATTTTATATAGTGTTTATACTGACAAAGGAAATGTATTTTCAAGATGGTTGGCTGGCTTTGCTCTGTAGCTCCCATAGGCTAAAGCAAGGTTGTGGTTCAGATCCACAACCTCAAGGTCCTTAGTTCTGGGCTCTTAAAACAGTTCAGCTGGTGTAAACAACATTTTTACTTACTTCTTTTACCTTTCTGTTTTCTGGGCCAGGCTTTGCTTGGATACTGGAAAATAGACTAGTTGACACTTTTATGTTGCTTATGTGCTCATAATTCTAGAAAAAATATAAATCATTTAGTGGAAAGAATTAGAAGGAGAATATAGTTTTGATCACCATGTAGCTTGCATAAGAATAGCACCATAGTTGAAAATAGTGACAGTAGGGTTTTAATCAAGGAGTATGAGACTGGAACAAAGTAACTGTGAATTCTAAAACTCTGGGGTGCTAGGTCTCTTCATTATGTGGTGGCCTCATGTAAGGTTTCTTTACTTAAGTTAACTTTTCTCTATTATTATAAGTACTTAAGTCAATTCATTCATTCACTCATTCATTCAACACATTCAATATTGTTTGAGCACTTAACTATGTGCTCCAGGCACCAGGATATAACTGGGAACAAGTTGAATAATTTACTTACTCTCATAGCACTGTCTCTCGAGAGTCAGATAATTAACAAATGAATAAAAAAAAGATAATCATGCAAACTGGTGGCACAGATGATGAAGAATCCACCTGCAGCGTGGGAGATCTGGGTTCCATCCCTGGGTTGGGAAGATCCTCTGGAGAAGGGAACGGCTACCCACTCCAGTATTCTGGCCTGGAGAATTCCACGGACAGAGGAACCTGGCAGGCTCACAAGAACCATGGGCTCACAAGACTGAGTGACTTTCACTTCACGCACTGCTGCTGCTGCTGCTAAGTCGCTTCAGTCGTGTCTGACTCTGTGCGACCCCACAGACAGCAGCCCACCAGACTCCCCTGTCCTTGGGATTCTCCAGGCAAGAACGAACACCCAGGACTGGTGTCCTTTAGGATGGACAGGTTGGATCTACTTGCAGTCCAAGGGACTGTCAAGAGTCTTCTCCAACACCACAGTTCAAAAGTATCAATTCCTCAGTGCTCAGCTTTCTTCACAGTCCAACTCTCACATCCATACATGACCACTGGAAAAACCATAGCCTTGATTAGACGGACCTTAGTCGGCAAAGTAATGTCTCTGCTTTTGAATATGCTATCTAGGTTGGTCATAACTTTCCTTCCAAGGAGTAAGTGCCTTTTAATTTCATGGCTGCAATCACCATCTACAGTGATTTTGGAGCCCCCTAAAATAAAGTCTGACACTGTTTCCACTGTTTCCCCATTGCCATGAAGTGATGGGACCAGATGCCATGATCTTAGTTTTCTGAATGTTGAGCTTTAGGCCAACTTTTTCACTCTCCTCTCACTTTCATCAGATTGAGCATAGATGACAATAATGCTCACTACTGGCAGTAACTGTGGAATTGAATCAGAGAAAATTCCTAGTTTGTAAGCATTACTTTCTACCAGGCCACAAATACACATTAGTATCCTTGTCTTAAAATTATACACATTAGTATTCTTGTCTTAAAATTATATATAACCTGAATTCTATGATGCCCATTGTGCAATGATCAATTTAACTAATCAGATACTTACTGAGCACTTACTATGTGCCAGCCCTTGGAAATATATATAGTGAGTAAAGTGGACACCATCCTACTTTGTCAGAGTTCACTTAGTGATCTTATTTGGCTGTGACTCACAAGCCATTTCTTGCCATTGGTTTTTCTGAGTAGTGGTAACAACTTTTCACCCTATTAGTAAGGACATTTTATGTTAAATTTTTGTTGTGAAATAAAATAAACATGTACAAAGTGCTTAAAATATAGGTCATAAATCTTAAAATCTGAGCCTTCTCTTACAAAGCTCCAGATGCTTTTTTTTTTTTTTTTTTTTAAATATTTGTTTGTTTGGCTGTTCTGGGTCTTAGCTGTGGCACACAGAACTTTTGATCTTCACTGTGGCATGCAAACTCTTGCTTGCAGCATGCGAACTCTTAGCTGTGGCATGTGGGATCTAGTTCCCTGACCAGGGATGGAACCTGGACCCCCTGCATTGGGAGTGCACAGTCTTAGCCACCGGACCACCAGGGAAGTACCCCCAAATGCTTATTTATGTGCCTGTTAAAAAAATTCTACTATTCCTCTATTAACAGTAACAAAGGAAGCAGAAAAATAGAATATGAGGCTTATGACCTCTGTTTGGTGTTTGGACAGCCTTTCTTTTGGATTGCTTTGGGTTTGGAGGAGTAGAGATTTAGTCATGCAAATTTACATGACTAGCAGTGACTCAACTTAGAGCAGTTTGTTTAGCAGTGCCCACAGACCCAAGATCCCCAAAACTTGGCAGGTGGACCTGGCCATAAAGTTCTGGAAAGACCTCACATTGAAAGAGCAAAGAATATCTTTAAGAAAACATCAAAATATTTAATGCTGAAATGCTAAAGGCAAATCCAGTTCAGGTTAGGAATAAGGTAGGATATCACCAACACGATGACATGAGTTTGAGTAGGCTCTGGGAGTTGGTGATGGACAGGGAAGCCAGGCGTGCTGCTGTCCATGGGGTCGCAAAGAGTCAGACACAACTGAGCAACTAAACTGATTTGCCATCAC
This sequence comes from Budorcas taxicolor, assembly GCF_023091745.1. Taxonomy (NCBI): domain Eukaryota; kingdom Metazoa; phylum Chordata; class Mammalia; order Artiodactyla; family Bovidae; genus Budorcas; species Budorcas taxicolor. The sequence goes on from NC_068920.1 coordinate 96,331,805, forward strand.
CACCATTGAACCCTGCTTTGACAGTTTGAGGCAATATAATAAAAGCAAAATAAGATCTTGTAAAGCAGGAGACAGATTATCATTATTTATATTTTATGACATTATCTACCTAGAAAACCAACAAAACCAACAGAAAAGCTGTTAGAATTAGTAAGCGAGTTTGATAAGAGGGAAGCCATAAAATAAATTTGCAAAATTAAGTACCTACCTTAGGTTCCAATGTGATGGACTTAATTTTAACTGCCAACATCTTTAAGAAATCACCCGTTTCCTACTCGATGAGCCCCCCAGCTTCCAGATACAGAGCAGCAGCTGAGAAGCTGTTGGTGTGATCATGGCCCCACTTGGCTGAGTACCATGGTTCATCTAAAAGATGAGCAGATGGTCCAAGCAGAATTAATAACAAACACTGAGAGAAAGAAGCCCACTTTCTACTGGCCTGGGATATGACTGGACTGTCAGAAGACATCCTACCTAGACAATGTCATTTAATCCCTGGATCCACCCATGAATAGGCTACATAAACTAAGGATCAGGTCCTCCCCTAATTATTACAGGGTCTGGGTAAGAGTGAAAACAGAGGTCCAGAAACTCTATGTTTATATGTTGAATTTTATTCTTTCTTTTCAAGAATATTTATTTTTACTTATTTATTTGGCTGTGCCAGGTGTTAGTTGCACACACAGCATCTTTAGTTGTGGCATGGGAACTCTTAGTTGTGGCATGTGGGATCTAGTTTCCTGACTAGAGATCAAACCTGGGCTCCCTGCCCAGACCCAGGACTGGGAGCACCAGGACCTTAGCCACTGGACCATCAGGGAACGCCGTATGTTGAGTTTTACAATATAAACCTGGGCATTCTGAGGATGGGCCAGAATTTTAGGATAAGTGGTAATATAGAATAATTCATTCCTTAAGATTTATTTCCCTGCTTCCATTTCAGCAAAATCACTGATAGTATTATAATAAACTTATTCACTTAATTTTTGCTTTATTCACAGTAGTAATCTAAAATATTTAAAAATTTATAAAGAGAATTTAAAAATATACCTAATTTGAATATATTTCAGCAAAAATGTAAGTTAAAGTAATTGCAAAAATTTGAAAGACTAAATGTTATAAAATATTTTACAAAATGCTTATCTTCTAAAATCTTTAAAATGATGAACTACCATTATAATTAATACCAAATTTTAATAAAACTACGGCTGATTCAAGTTGATATATGGCAGAAACCAATGCAATATTGTAAAGTAGTTATCCTCCAATTAAAAATAAATTTAAAAATTTTTTTGAAAACTACTTAAATTTGAAAATTTAAAATTTAATCCTTTGAAAATTTAATCTTGTATTTGATTTATAATGTTGTGTTTCAGGTGTATAGCACAGTGGTTCAGTTATACATATTCTTTTAAAACTTTTTTTCCATTATAGGTTATTATAAGATATTAAGTATAGTTCCCTTCTATACAGTAGGTCCTTGTTGTTATCTATTTTATATATTGTAGTATGTATCTATTAATCCCAAATTCCTAATTTATCCCTTCCCTCCTTTCCCTTTGGTAAGCATAAGTTTGTTTTCAATGAAACTGTTCTTAATTAGGATCAGGGTCTGTCTCCAAGGTCACGGTGGTACAGTATTTTCAAATAATCATTTCTTGAGGACACAGGGCAAGAAATACAGAGAAACATTCCAGGGGCCTGAACAATGTTAGTCATGAGAGTGAATGTTCAACATTACAGGTTGCATTTGCAGTACTAAAGTGCCATGTCCTGAGTAGCAGAGGCTACTCTTATTCTGCAGTAAATCTATTTGTCTTTTTGTATGTGGGGGTGCTATAGGATATGAGCCCAGGGCTGGGGGCCTTTTGCTGAGGCCTAAGGGCATTATTGCCTAGGATGTCCCAGTTATATAACCCAATAAACTTCCTTCCCGCTTAAGCTAGTTTAAACTGAAAGGAAGGAAGGACACTAAACTGAAACTAAAAAAAGAAATAAGTCTCAAATCATACAATTAGGTACAAAATATAATAGAAAATAAGATCGTATTCATGATAGAACCCTAAATAAAATGCTCAAGAATTTAATAGACTCGTGGAATAAACAGATACATGTATAAAATATATGTAAAGAAACCATTATTAAAATACATGATAGACAAGCAGAAAACTTGATTAAATAGGGGAGATGCTCTGTCTTTGGATTAAAAGATTCAATATTATAAAAATACCAGTTCATTTTATAAAGATACCAGTTCATTTCAAATTACTTAATGCATTTAAAGAAATTCAAATTTTAATAAAAACTGTTGTCTTTCCAACACCATTCCATGCCAGATCTGTGGTTGCGCCTGATTAATCCAAGCAAATAATTTTAATCATGTCCTTTTTAGTTGTGAATGGTTAAAAAAAATTGGTGCCAGGACACACAAAAAACAGTTTGCTAGTGGCTTCTAGTCTTCTGCTACATGCGAGTGAGGATACAATGGCAGCCATCCTACACCATGAGGAGACCTAGCTATGGGCTGAAGTTGACATAGTGGACAGCAGAGCCGGAAAATAGGAGATGGAAATACAATGGGTTATTAATGACATTGATGAGCCACTGTTTCAAGCAATCCTCATATTTGATCTACTTTTGGATTCAGCTGAAAGCCAGTCAATTTCGTTTTTGTTTAAGCCTCTTTGAGTTGACTTTCAGTCTTTTTGTGGCTTAGCACGTCTTAGCTAATACAGTAATCATCTCCCAGCAGTGTTTCTTAGAGAAACAACAGAGTGTTTTAAAACTTATTTAGAAGAATAGAGAATTTAAAATAGTACAGTAATTTTAGCATTATGGTTCAAATACAGGCCAGGTACGTCAATGAAATAGAAAAGAAAGTTCAGAAACAGACCCTGATTTATGTAATTACTGTATGATCAAGATGGATTGTTTAGTAAACAATGTTGAGACCATTTGGAAGCATAAGTTTTCCTCCCTCCTACCAAATAAATCCTATCCAGGTTAAGAGTTCAGTGTCAAGGTGAAACCATTAAAGAACAGGAAGAAAATATAGATATCAAATCTTGGAGTTAGTGAGGGCTTTATAGACAAAGTTGAATAAAATGTGAAGGAAATACAGAATGATTTTGAAGTATTTAAAAGTTTATATACCAAGGGACAGCATAAACAAAATTTATGGTCAAAAGGTAAATTGTCAGCGTAGTTGATTATATAGGTTGTAAGTATATATAATAAATATTTGCATAAAACACAGCACCCCCAAATACAAATAGAAAAAAATAGCCAGGCAGTTCAAAAAAAAAAAAGAAAGGGCATTGATTAGCAAATATATTCAAAATGTTTCATATCCCTAGTAAACAAATTTAAAGAGAGATTTTTTCAACCATCAAATTGGCAAAGATTAAATAGAATACCAGCACAGTGTTTTGAATATTCTAAGTGCCACTGAATTGTTCACTTTAAAATTATTGCTGCTGTTGCTGCTAAGTCACTTCAGTCATGTCTGACTCTGTGCAACCCCATAGATGCAGCCCACCAGACTCCTCTATCCCCAGGATTCTCCAGGCAAGAATACTGGAGTGGGTTGCCATTTCCCTCTCCAATGCATGAAAGTGAAAAGTGACAATGAAGTCCCTCAGTCGTGTCTGACACTTAGCGATCCTATGGACTGCAGCCTACCAGGCTCCTCCATCCATGGGATTTTCCAGGCAAGATAAATAAAATTGACAAACCATTAGCCAGACTCATCAAGAAACAAAGGGAGAATAATCAAATCAATAAAATTAGAAATCAAATTGGAGAGATCACAACAGACAACACAGAAATACAAAGGATCATAAGAGACTACTATCAGCAATTATATGCCAATAAAATGGACAACATGGAAGAAATGGACAAATTCTTAGAAAAGTACAACTTCCCAAAACTGAACCAGGAAGAAATAGAAAATCTTAACAGACCCATCACAAGCACAGAAATGGAAACTGTAATCAGAAATCTTCCAGCAAACAAAAGCCCAGGTTCAAAGGCTTCACAGCTGAATTCTACCAAAAATTTAGAGAAGAGCTAACACCTATCCTACTCAAACTCTTCCGGAAAATTGCAGAGGAAGGTAAACTTCCAAACTCATTCTATGAAGCCACCATCACCCTAATACCAAAACCTGACAAAGATGCCACAAAAAAAGAAAACTACAGGCCAATATCACTGATGAACATAGATGCAAAAACCCTTAACAAAATTCTAGCAATCAGAATCCAACAACACATTAAAAAGATCATACATCATGACCAAGTGGGCTTTATCCCAGGGATGCAAGGATTCTTAAGTATCTGCAAGTCAATCAATGTAATACACCACATTAACAAATTGAAAAATAAAAGCATATGATTATCTCAATAGATGCAGAGAAAGCCTTTGACAATATTCAACATCCATTTATGATAAAAAACTCTCCAGAAAGCAGGAATAGAAGGAACATACCTCAACATAATAAAAGCTATCTATGACAAACCCACAGCAAACATTATCCTCAATGGTGAAAAATGGAAAGCATTTCCCCTAAAGTCAGGAACAAGACAAGGGTGCCCACTTTCACCATAACTATTCAACATAGTTTTGGAAGTTTTGGCCACAGCAATCAGAGCAGAAAAAGAAATAAAAGGAATCCAAATTGGAAAAGAAGTAAAACTCTCACTGTTTGCAGATGACATGATCCTCTACATCAGTTCAGTTCAGTTCAGTCGCTCAGTCGTGTCTAACTCTTTGCGACCCCATGAATTGCAACACGCCAGGCCTCCCTGTCCATCACCAACTCCCGGAGTTCACTCAGACCCGCGTCCATTGAGTCAGTGATGCCATCCAGTCATCTCATCCTTTCTCGTCCCCTTCTCCTCCTGCCCCCAATCTCTCCCAGCATCAGAGTCTTTTCCAATGAGTCAACTCTTCACATGAGGTGGCCAAAGTACTGGAGTTTCAGCTTCAGCATCATTCCTTCCAAAGAAATCCCAGGGCTGATCTCCTTCAGAATGGACTAGTTGGATCTCCTTGCAGTCCAAGGGACTCTCAAGAGTCTTCTCCAGCACCACAGTTCGAAAGCATCAATTCTTCGGTGCTCAGCTTTCTTCACAGTCCAACTCTCACGTCCATACATGACTACTGGAAAAACCATAGCCTTGACTAGACAGACCTTTGTTGACAAAGTAATGTCTCTGCTTTTGAATATACTGTCTAGGTTGGTCATAACTTTTCTTCCAAGGAGTAAGCATCTTTCAATTTCATGGCTGCAGTCACCAACTGCTGTGATTTTGGAGCCCAAAAAATAAAGTCTGACACTGTTTCCACTGTTTCCCCATCTATTTCCCATGAAGTGATGGGACCAGATGCCATGATTTTCGATCTTCTACATAGAAAACCCTAAAGACTCCACCAGAAAATTACTAGAACTAATCAATGAATATAGTAAAGTTGCAGGATATAAAATCAACACACAGAAATCCCTTGCATTCCTATACACTAACAATGAGAAAATAGAGAAATTAAGGAAACAATTCCATTCACCATTGCAATGAAAAGAATAAAATACTTAGGAATATATCTACCTAAAGAAACTAAAGACCTATATATAGAAAACACTGGTGAAAGAAATCAAAGAGGACACTAATAGATAGAGAAATATACAATGTTCATGGATTGGAAGAATCAATATAGTGAAAATGAGTATACTACCCAAAGCAATTTATAGATTCACTGCAATCCTTATCAAGCTACCAATGGTATTTTTCACAGAGCTAGAACAAATAATTTCACAATCTGTATGGAAATACAAAAAACCTCAAATAGCCAAAGCAATCTTGAGAAAGAAAAATGGAACTGGAGGAATCAAACTGCCTGACTTCAGGCTCTACTACAAAGCCACAGTCATCAAGACAGTATGGTACTGGCACAAAGACAGAAATATAGATCAATGGAACAAAATAGAAAGCCCAGAGATAAATCCACACACATATGGACACCTTATCTTTGACAAAGGAGGCAAGAATATACAACGGATTAAAGACAATCTCTTTAACAAGTGGTGCTGGGAAAACTGGTCAACCACTTGTAAAAGAATGAAACTAGAACACTTTCTAACACCATACACAAAAATAAACTCAAAATGGGTTAAAGATCTAAATGTAAGACCAGAAACTATAAAACTCCTAGAGGAGAACATAGGCAAAACACTCTCTGACATACATCACAGCAGGATCCTCTATGACCCACATCCCAGAATACTGGAAATAAAAGCAAAAATAAACAAATGGGACCTAATTAAACTTTAAAGCTTCTGCACAACAAAGGAAACTATAAGCAAGGTGAAAAGACAGCCTTCAGAATGGTAGAAAATAATAGCAAATGAAGCAACTGACAACTAATCTCAAAAATATACATGCAACTCCTGCAGCTCAATTCCAGAAAAATAAATGACCCAATCAAAAAATGGGCCAACGAACTAAATAGACATTTCTCCAAAGAAGACATACGGATGGCTAACAAACATATGAAAAGATGCTCAGCATCACTCGTTATCAGAGAAATGCAAATCAAAACCACAATGAGGTACCATTTCACGCAAGTCAGAATGGCTGCAATCCAAAAGTCTACAAGCAGTAAATGCTGGAGAGGGTGTGGAGAAAAGGGAACCCTCTTACATTGTGGTGGGAATGCAAACTAGTACAGCCATTATGGAGAACAGAGTGGAGATTGCTTAAAAAACTGGAAATAGAACTGCTTTTTGACCCAGCAATCCCACTTGTGGGCATACACACCGAGGAAACCAGAATTGAAAGAGACACATGTTCCCCAGTGTTCACTGCAGCACTGTTTATAATAGTCAGGACATGGAAGCAACCTAGATGTCCATCTGCAGATGACTGGATAAGAAAGCTGTGGTACATATACACAATGGAGTATTACTCAGCCATTAAGGAATACATTTGAATCAGATCTAATGAGGTGGATGAAACTGGAGCCTATTATACAAAGTGAAGTAAACCAGAAAGAAAAACACTAATGCAGTATCACTTCAGTTCAGTCGCTCAGTCGTGTCTGACTCTTTGCGACCCCATGAATCACAGCACGCCAGGCCTCCCTGTCCATTACCAACTCCCAAAGTTCACTCAGATTCACGTCCATCGAGTCCGTGATGCCATCCAGTCATCTCACCCTCTCTCATCCCCTTCTCCTCCTGCCCCCAATCCCTCCCAGCATCAGAGTCTTTTCCAATGAGTCAACTCTTCGCATGAGGTGGCCAAAGTGCTGGAGTTTCAGCTTTAGCATCATTCCTTCCAAAGAAATCTCAGGGTTGATCTCTTTAGAATGGACTTGTTGGATCTCCTTGCAGTCCAAGGGACTCTCAAGAGTCTTCTCCAACACCACAGTTCAAAAGCATCAATTCTTCGGCACTCAGCCTTCTTCACAGTCCAACTCTCACATCCATACATGACCACAGGAAAAACCATAGCCTTCACTAGACGGACCTAGTCAGCAAAGTAATGTCTCTGCTTTTGAATATGCTATCTAGGTTGGTCATAACTTTCCTTCCAAGGAGTAAGCGTCTTTTAATTTCATGGCTGCAGTCACCATCTGCAGATTTTGGAGCTCCCCAAAATAAAATCTGACACTGTTTCCACTGTTTCCCCATCTAGTTCCCATGAAGTGATAGGACCAGATACCATGATCTTCATTTTCTGACTGTTGAGCTTTAAGCCAACTTTTTCACTCTCCTCTTTCACTTTCATCAAGGGGCTTTTTAGCTCCTCTTCACTTTCTGCCATAAGGGTGGTGTCATCTGCATATCTGAGGTGATTGATATTTCTCCCGGCAGTCTTGATTCCAACTTGTGTTTCTTCTAGTCCAGCGTTTCTCATGATGTACTCTACATAGAAGTTAAATAAGCAGGGTGACAATATACAGCCTTGACGTACTCGTTTTCCTATTTGGAACCAGTCTGTTGTTCCATGTCCAGTTCTAACTGTTGCTTCCTGACCTGCATACAGGTTTCTGAAGAGGCAGGTCAGGTGGTCTGGTATTCCCATGTCTTTCAGAATTTTCCACAGATTATTGTGATCCACACAGTCAAAGGCTTTGGCATAGTCAATAAAGCAGAAATAGATGTTTTTCTGGAAACCTCTTGCTTTTTCCATGATCCACTGGATGTTGGAAATTTGATCTCTGGTTCCTCTGTCTTTTCTAAAACCAGGTTGAACATCTGGAAGTTCACGGTTCACGTATTGCTGAAGCCTGGCTTGGAGAATTTTGAGCATTACTTTACTAGCATGTGAGATGAGTGCAATTGTGCAGTAGTTTGGCATTGCCTTTCTTTGGGATTGGAATGAAAACTGTCCTTTTCCAGTCCTGTGGCCACTGCTGAGTTTTCCAAATTTGCTGGCATATTGAGTGCAGCACTTTCACAGCATCATCTTTCAGGATTTGAAATAGCTCAGCTGGAATTCCATCACCTCCACTAGCTTTGTCCGTAGTGATGCTTTCTAAGGCCCACTTGACTTCACATTCCAGGATGTCTGGCTCTAGATGAGTGATCACACCATCGTGATCATCCAGGTCATGAAGATCTTTTTGTACAGTTCTTCTGTGTATTCTTGCCACCTCTTCTTAATATCTTCTGCTTCTGTTAGGTCCATACCATTTCTGTTCTTTATTGAGCCCATCTTTGCATGAAATGTTCCCTTGGTATCTCTAATTTTCTTGAAGAGATCTCTAGTCTTTCCCATTCTGTTGTTTTCCTCTATTTCTTTGCATTGATCACTGAGGAAGGCTTTCTTATCTCTTCTTGCTATTCTTTGAAACTCTGCATTCAGATGCTTATAGTATGCTAACGCATATATATGGAATTTAGGAAGATCGTAATGATAACCCTGTATGCAAGACAGCAAAAGAGACACAGATGTATAGAACAGTCTGTTGGATTGTGTGGGAGAGGGAGAGGGTGGGATGACTTGGGAGAATGGCATTGAAACATGTATAATATCATATATGAAACGAGTCACCAGTCCAGGTTTGATGCATGATACTGGATGCTTGGGGCTGGTGCACTGAGATGATCCAAAGGGATGGTACAGGGAAGGAGGAGGGAGAGGGGGTTCAGGATGGGGAACATGTGTATACCTGTGGCAGATTCATGTTGATGTATGGCAAAACAAATACAATATTGTAAAGTAATTAACCTCCAATTAAAATAGATAAATTTATTTTTAAAAATGATTGACTTTATGTGAAATTCAACTCAATTTTGAAAGAGGAGAGAAATAAAGAATGATAATATCTAGTATGGGAAGTATGTGGAGATATAGCCTTTCTCAGCCACTACAGTTTGCTTTGATATAAATATTTCTGGAAGATAAACTAGAAGTATGTACCAAAAAAGACCTTGAAAGTGATCATACCTTTTCCTTTCAGTCTGTAATTCCACTTATAGGAATATACACCGAGGAAATAATTAGATATGCTTAGATTTATGTATAAGCGAGTTATTTTTAATGGAGAAAATTCCGATTGTAGTGTTCAATCATAGAGGATTACATTATAGTATCTGTATAATGAAATATTGTTCACTCACTAAGAATAATATAACCAAAAAATATTTTTGAGATACTACACCATGGGAGAAGGAAGACAAAGGGGCTATTTAAATTTCAAATTATTGCTCTTTATCCATAGTGATCCATCTTAAAGTCAGCATTTGTTTCTAATTTCAAATTTGTTTTACGAGAAACAAATTTTGTTTTTAATTTCCTCTTTGTTTTAGGAGAAAAACACAGTAGTCTGAGTGAATAGTTTTACTCTAAGCCAGAAAGTAGGAGAGGACTTGATCTAATATAGGTGCTCTTCCCATCTGAGGGAAGGAGGAAGGAAGGAAGCCTTTCAGGTTGCACTGGGTACAGAGAGGAACAGGGGTTCAGATGGGAGAGTCTGTTGCCCTCTTGTTAAAAACCTGAAGGCAGGACATGGAGTATCCTGGAGCACAGGAATGGTACTGGCCCCTGATGCAGCCCATATCCTAGGACTGCAGGGCTGGAGGGAGATGTTTGGGTGGCAGGCTTGAGACGTGCCTTGGGGGGCCCACAGCCTGAGCACACAAGGCTGGACGGGGCTGCCTACAGAAAAGCTGAGGGAATAAGTAACTTGCAAGAGACCCAAGGAAGGATGAGAAAGCCAAACACCAGAAACAACAGGCAAGGTCCAAGGCCTGCGTGTGCCCACCTAGTCCTGCAACCAGCTGCTTTTCAGCAAGCAGTACTGCCTGGTGAGCCAGAGAGTCAAGGGGCATCTCAGTGGAGGCTGGTGAGGACCCACAGGGCCACCCTTGGACCAGAGGCTCTCCACCTCTGTCACCAGCATAGGACACACTCTGCCTTGCAGTCAGGGGCTCAGGTGCCATCTTGGGGGAAAAAGGAATGGGAAGGAAGCTTTTTGGAAAGAGAAACACAGTCCCAATAGAGTTTGAACTTTAAAATGATAGCATGTTTACCCAAAACACAGTCTTTAAAATATTTTGAAAATATTTAAATGCCTGTTTTTAAAATGTCACTTATTTTATTTTATTTATTTATTTATTTATTTTTGACTTTATTTTACTTTACAATACTGTATTGGTTTTGCCATACATTGACATGAATCCACCACGGGTGTACATGCGTTCCCAAAAGTAACATTTTCCATTCACCATCACTAGGGATGGGAGCTATAGAAAAGAAACAGTCTGGCACAGAAACTCAATAAAGTTAAATATTTTTAGTTTGTATGTTTTGATCTGATTGAAATAATAGTTTAAAATGTTTAAGGAAACTGGAAGGTGTTCACTATATTTAAAAAACAAGTGGTAGGATACAATGGGATTTTAATTCTCTTAAACAATATTTCCTATTATGTACATAAACATGTAAACATATCAAAAAACCTGGAAAGATGTACATCTAAATATTAACAGTATTTCTGGGTATAGAATTATTTTATGGTAATTTTCATATTTTTAAGATGAACTTTTTTCCTTAAAATCAGGAAGAAATTGTTTAACAAAACAAGGTGTAGAGCCTTGTTGTTCACAAGTGTGCTCCGTGGACAGCAGCATCCGCATCACCTGGGAACATGTTAGAAGTGCAGATTCTCAGGCTCCATTCTGACTTCCTGAATCAGCATCTTCACTTTAACCTGTTCCTTCGCCAGTATTTCCTATACAAGCAATGACAGCCCCTTACAGTTACTTGCTCAGGTCACAACCTTGGTCATCCATGACTCCTCTGTTTCTTTCTCTTCCCATCTCCTATCCATCACTAAATTCTCTTCTTTCAAAATAGATCCATAATCTTCCCCCCCACTTCAGTGATCACATAGTCCAAACCACCACTTACCTTTTGGGATTATTGCAGAGCTGTCAAACTTGGCTCCTGCTTTGATCTATGTCCCCAGTATAGTCGGGCTCACCTGGTGGCTCAGACAGTACAGAATCCACCTGCAATGCAGGAGACCAGGGCTCCATCTCTGGGTCAGGAAGATCCCCTGGAGGAGGGCATGGCAATGCACTCCAGTATTGTTGCCTGGAGAATCCCCATGGACAGAGAAGCCTGAGGGCGACAGTCCATGGGGTCACAAAAGAGTCAGACACAACTGAGCGACTAAGCACAACACAGCACAGTCAATATAGTCTCCTCTCTGCATAGCAGTCAGAGTGATCCTTACAAGACCCAAGTTGGGTCTTGATTCTCCTCTGCTCAAAATGGTTCAGTGCCTGGTCATCTCACTCAGAATAAGACCCAAAGTCCTTATGGCGTGCTTCAAGGTCCCACGTAAACTGGTCCCCTCCTCCACTGTACCAACCATCTCTCTGATCTGATGTGTTTCAGTCTCTCTTGTTACCCCCAACTCCAGCCACACTGGGTTCTCCTGCTGTTTCTGGGACATGCCAAACACGTGCATTATCTATCACCTTAGGGTCTTTGCTCCTGGTGTTCCTGAGAGGCAGAGTATAGTGATGATGGTTAAGAGAAAGATTTTGGAGTCCGACTGTCTGGGTTCCCAATTCAACCCTTCTATTTACTAGCTGTGTGACTTACACGAGTTACCTTAATTCTCTGAGCCTCAGTTTCCTTATCTGTAAAATAGGGATCATAATAGTACCTGTATGCACTTGTTAAGAGGATTAAATGAGTTTACCTGTGTAAAGCAGTTAGGATACTGACTAGCACAGGAGAAAATGCTCTCTGACTATTAACCATCACTATTCCCACAGGTTTCCAAATGACTCACTCCCTAATTTTATTAGAATCTCTACTTGGATATGCCCTAGTTAAAGATTTCTCTGAATACATTTCCTTCCGCTCTGTCTCTGTGTCTTAACCGGCTTCATTTTTCTTCTTAGCACCAATCAATATCTGAACATGTTAGTTAATTTGTTTGATATTGATCTCTACGCACTAGAATGTAGGTTCCAAGGAGAGCTGGGAATCATTCTGGCTAATAGTATCTGGCATGTGCAGTTAAAGACACAAGATCTTAAATTTATCAAATCTTGTTAGTACTTGAATTGAAGATTCCCAAATTTAAATCCAAGAACTAATCCTTGGAGAAATGAGGCAAATTAGCATAAACACACAGAGCATATATAAATCAGTATAGGGAGGCCAGCTATTCTTGTTTGGGAAAGAACATTTTTTCTTAACCCGAAAGTATGCTTTTCCTCTTAGAGTGTCAAACTATTCTTTCTTTAATTAACTGCGTTAGATAGGAGATTATAGTTTAAAATTTCCCTTAGTATTCCTGTTTTTATTGCTCTATTTTAAAATATCCTTGCTATCTCTATTTAATTAAAATATTTCTGAAATATAAAATGTTGTCAACTTGTGGTGCTTCTCAAAATTTTAAAAATATTACTCCTCTGGTGAAATCCAAAAATCTGAGCATGGCTCCAAATAAAAATGTAGATAACATATCCATTTGTAATGGTATCAGGTTCTAACTCCAGCAAAAACCTGGGAAGTTGTGTTATTAATAAAAAAAAGCCCTTGCTGCCACTGTATTCATTGTATTTGCCTGTTATTTTAAAAAATAGAGATTTAGAATATTTTTTTAAATGGAAGAAGAAATCTAGGTTTCAATTACTAGGCCATATTATGAATAAAAGTATTAGAGATATGACTTAGGCATGAAAACAAAAAGCCTTTCCCATAACCTACACTTGGTTTCAGGTTGAAGGACTTGGTTTAAGTTTTAATCTATTGAGGTCTTTGCTGTCCTTTAAAGAAAATAAGGTCTACCGTCTCCATTTATCAAATAATGCACATTTAAGCTTTATTATAACAGAAGATAATTTTTGTTGTTGTTCAGTCACAAGTCATGTCCAGCTCTTTGCAACGCCGTGGACTGCAACATGCCAGGTTCCTCTATCCTCTCTGTCTCCTGGAGTTTGCTCAAACTCATGTCCATTGAGTCCATGATGCTATCTAACCGTCTTATTCCCTGCCGCCCCCTCTCCTTTTGCCTTCAGTCTTTCCCAGCATCAGGGTCTTTTCCAATGAGTGGGCTCTTTGATTCAGGTGGCCAAAGTATTGGAGCTGTAGAAATAATAGGTACCATTTGCTGAATGCTTGTGTATTTGTTAAAACATTAATACAGTTATTATCTCATTTAATTCCAAGTCTAACTCTCTAAAACGGTGGTTATTAGAGTTTAACGGTTGAGGAAACTAAAGTGTAGGGAGGGTGAAGAAACTTTTGAGACAGGCATCACTTATAGATTGTAGAACTGAAATGAACTCCCAGGGCTGACTCCACCATGAGTCTGAATCATGTACATAATTCCTGAACCTGGCACACCGTCATAATTAGTGCTCAAGGTAAAACAAAACTTTTCTTTCTGTTTGCTTTCTTTCACGTGTGTTCTTATTTTGCTTACAAGGTCAAATTTTCATTTAATAATTATGTGGATATATACTAATGATAAAAATCAACCTTATATTTTTTAACCTACAATATTATCTGGAAGTAGTCTGGAATGATCGACAACTATTATCTCACAGAAAGCCCATTCTAGTGGAATAATGGCAGCAATTTATATGTTTTGTAATTAAGATATTCTCTTTGTACTTGCAAATACAAAAATAATAATACAAAATACAATACAATAAAAATATAAAAGTAATAATATGTTAGAAAGTACTTGACATTATGAATTGGGAGACAATAGAAATATTGTGATTTATGGTTGACTTAATTTGTTTTAAATTGTAGAGTAAAATAATTCATTCATTTAATTTTATTTGTACTTTGTTCAAAAAGATTTGAGAATCAGAGTTTTAAATAGTCATTATATATATATATATAATCCTCAAGGCAGATTCTCCTTCACCCCATCAGCATTTTCCTTGGGGAACACTGTATAACAGTGAAAAGACACCAGCAGGGTGTCTGACAATTCAGCTCAATTCTGACACTATCTCCTGGGATAGAATCAGATTCCACAGGTAAAGGACTCAGTCCCTAGTTAGATATGAAAACTCTTTGGATTAGGAATGAATTATCTTCTTCTTTTATATACCTTTACACCTAATTAAAATGCTATCCAGGCAGTAGGTGGTCATTTGACTGTGAAGATACTTAAAATATAAATATTCAGTCGGTATCACTAGTGAAAACTCTAAAAGCTATTTTAGGGTTTTTTTTGCTTTTTGATAATGACTATTCAAGTGGAAGTAGGAAAAGAGAACCACATGCATTTGCTTATTTTGGGGACCTCAAACTAAATCAAACTAGAGACCTCAAAACTCAGAAGTGGCTAAGCTGTATAACTCTCTTGTTTTTAATTAAATTTTCATGGGCAGGTTTTTATTTTCAAAAATAGTGTGTGCCTCGCTCTATGAGTTGGCATTTCTCTTCTGTTAGCTCTCCTAGTTCCTTTGGGATGTTGCTTTTGTCAGTTCCTTCAGTGCTTCTAACACACATCTTCTTGGACATTTAGTCATCTTCCATGTGATTCACAGATTTTATTTCTTGAGTAAATGTTACAAATAGGCTTAGCTGTATGTTACAGAAAACCCGAGTAATACTGGCTGAAAGAAAACACAGGTTTGTTTTTCTCTTATGTGAGAGATGTCCTGAGGATACAGTTAGGGCTTGAGTGGCAGTGCTCTAGTCACAAGGATCCAGACTTCATGCTCTATGTCTCCTCATAGTCGGAGGGTGGCTGCCACTGCTCCAGCTTTAATATCCACAGTCCAGGCAGCAAGACGAAAGAAGGGAAAGAGACCTGCTTCCTGACTGGGTCATCTGCCTTTAAAGCGATTTCTTAGGAGCTCCATTCGGTGACCTGTGCTTCATTAGGCACAGGAAGGGGTGGTAAATAAATGCTTTTAGCTGGGCATATTGCCATGTCAAGTAAAACTAGGGTTCTTTTACTGCAGAAAAGGGGCTGAATGTGTATATATGGGCCATCTACAGATTTCTGCCACAACTTAATTCCCAAGGGAGCAGAGCCTGCAATCCAGGCTTGGGTGTGGACCATTTATCTGGGAGGTGATCCCAGGAAGCAGAATAATAGAGAAGGGAGAGTGAAATAGGGGAGCCAGAAAAGTCAGTGAAGGGTTGCTGTGGAGTTGGGCTCTGTTACCATAGGGCCAGGGGCACTGTGTCTCTGAGGACCCTCTGAAGAACCATGAAGACTGCATCTCCAGGACAGTTTCCCTCTCCCCATTCCCTAGGCTGGGGAGAAGCTGGGAGACTTCTCCGCTGACTGTCCCATTGGTTTTCTCCAGGGGGATTAAACTTCCTTGCCTTTACTGATAAAAGTGGTGAACAGTGTTCACAAAGACCCAGCCACTTTTTCTGTGGGGAGAGTGTTAGTTTTCTATCCTTATGTAACAAATTACTACAAAATTAATAGCTTAAAATAACGCTTGTTTATTAACTACTACAAAGTTAATTAATTACTGACTCATTAGAAAAGACCCTGATGCTGGGAAAGATTGAAGGCAAGAGGAGTGAGGATGCCAGAGGATGAGATGGTTGGATGGCATCACCGACTCAATGGACATGAGTCTGAGCAAGCTCTAGGTGTTGATGATGGACAGGGAAGCCTGGCATGCTGCAGTCCATGGGGTCGCAAAGAGTTGGACATGACTAAGTGATTGAACTGAACTGACTGACAAAATTAATGGTTTTAGACAACACCCATTTATTGAGTGTTGCAGTCAGATGTTTGACGTGGTGTTGGACTTCACCCCACAGGCCTTCAAGTCATGTCCTTGCCCAGCTTCAAGAGTGAAGAAAGAGCCCAGAATCAGCAACAGAGACATCAGTGGTCTAATGGATGGGGGGAGCTTACATGTCTGAGGACTTCCCTGGTGGCTCAGAGGTTAAAGCATCTACCTCCAATGCAGGAGACCTGAGTTCGATCCCTGGGTCGGGAAGATCCCCTGGAGAAGGAAATGGCAATCCACTCCAGTATTCTTACCTGGAGAATCCCATGGATGGAGAAGCCTAGTAGGTTACAGTCCATGGGGTCGAACTGAAGCAAGGTCCTAGAGCAATTACCCCACCCTGTGTAGCAGATGGTGGGCAGGATGTGAGGTGAGAGGATTGGGGAAGGAGGAGGGAACTGACATCATCAGGCTGGCTCATCAGTTACCAGGGAAACCAGAGGAGCATATCCCCTCACCACTCCTTTGATAAGCTTTCATAGGGAAGTTCTCATCTACAGATTAGAACAGCCATAGCTGAGACTGGGACAAGTGTGTAGGCACGTACTGACTAGGCTCCATGATTAAGAAGGTAGGTCAGTCAGTCATGTGAGTAGGATATAGGTGGAGCAGGGACTGGTCAAGTAGGAGATGTACAGAGAACAAGAGAACAGCCATCTTGGGTGACCTGATCACACACATGGCATTGCTGGATTCTCTGACTGGGGCAAAACAAAGCTGAAAACAAGATGTTGAATGGGCTGAGTTCTCATCTGAAGGCACTGGTGAAAAACCCACCTCCAAGCACTTTCGAGTTGTTGGCAGAATTCAGTTTTCTGTGGTTGTAGGACTGAGGTTTCTGCTTGTGTGTGTGTCTATGTTAGTCACTCAGTCGTGTCCAACTCTGCGACCCCATGGACTATAGCCTGTCAGGCTACTCTGTCCATGGAATTCTCCAGGCAAGAATACTGAAGTGGGTTGCTATTCCCTTCTCCAAGGGATCTTCCCAACCCAGGGATCAAACCCTGGTCTCCTACATTGTAGACAGATTCTTTACTGTCTGAGCCACCAGGGAAGTCCAGGTTTCTGCTTACATGCTGGCTATTTTCTGGGGTTAACTCTCAACTCTCAGGAGCCTTGTGGCTCTCTCTGTCTTTAAGGCAGCAACTATGCACTGAATCGTTTTTTGTGCTTCAAATCTGATGTCCTCTTCTGCCATTTACAGAGAACAATGTAGTGGTTTTTAGTATATTTACAACATTGTACAACCATTATCTTTTTGCAGAATATTTTCATCACCCCATAAAGAATCCTTATATTCTTTATATAAGTCACTCCTTCTCTTGTACCCTCAGCTTCTGACAACTACTAACCTACTTTCTGTCTCCATGGATTTGCCTGTTCATATAAATGATATCTTACAATATGTGGTCCTTTGTGACTGACTTAGCATAGTGTTTTCCAAGATTTATTCACATTGTAGCATGTATGAATACTTCATTCTTTTTTGTGACTGAATAATATTCCATCATATGAATACACCACATCTTGTTTACCCAGTCATCACTTCTTGGACATTTAGATCGTTCCCACTTCTTGGCTATTATGAATAATGTTGTTATGAACATTCATGACATAGTTTCACGTGGACATGTTTTTAGTTCTCTTAAAATTTCTGGGTCCTTTGGTAACTCTATGTTGAACTTTTTGAAGAGTAGCCAAACTGTTTCCCAAAGTGACTGTACCATTTGACAAAGCAGTATATGAGAGTTTTTCTCCACAACCTCACTAATGCTTATTACAGTCTTTTTAATTTTGGCATCCTAGTGAGCATGTGGTGATATCTCATTTGGTTTTGATTTGCTTTTCCCCAATGATTAATGATGTTGAACAGTTTTTGTGTGTTTATTAGCTATTTGTATATACTCTTAGGAGAAATTTCTGTCCAAATCCCTTGACTGTCTTTAAAACATTTAGGTTATTTGTCTTTTTAATTGTTGAGTTGTAAGAGTTCTTTCTTTTTTTTTTTTTAACATCCTGCGTATTAGCCCCCTATCAGATATAGAATTTGCAAATATTTTCTCCCCTTCTATGGATTCTTTTCTTGATGGTGTCTTTGTAGCACAATATTCTTTCATTTTGATGATGTTCATGTTTCTTTTGCTGCTCATGCTCTTGTTGTCACATATTAGAGATCTTGCTGAAGCTAAAGTCATGGAAATTTATACCTATTTTTTTCTAAGCATTTATATGTTGAGCTCTTATATTTAGGTCTTTGATTCACTTTGAGCTAAGTTTTACATATGGTATAAGGTTAGGGATCCAACTTTATCCTTTGCACTTAGGTATCCAGTTTTCCCAGCAACATTTGTTAAAGAGACTATTCTTTCCCCATTGAATAATCTTGATACCCTTGTAGAAAATCAATTCACTATGGGTACATAGACACATTTCTGAACCCTCAGTTCTAGTCTATTGATCCATAATTTGTTCATATGCCAGTACCACACAGTTTTGATTACTGGTTATAGTAAGTTTTGAAATTGGAAACTGTGAGACCTCCAACTTTAATCTTCTTTTTGAAGATGTTTTTGGCTATTTGTAGGTCCTTGCAATTCTATATGAATTTTAAGACCAGGTTGTCCATTTCTGCAAAAAAAAAAAAGTTAAAATTTGAATGGGGATTTTACCAAAACTATAGATCAGTTTGGGAGTATTGACATCTTAACAATATTAAGTCTTAGAATTCATAACCATGGGATTTCTTTTCATTTATTTAGGTCTTCTTTAACTTCTTTCAACAATGTCTTATAGTTTTTAATGCATAGTGTTGCACTTCTTCTGTTAAATTTATCCCTAAGTCTTTTATTCCTTTTGATTCTATTGTTAATAGGGTTGTTTTCTTAATTTTATTTTCAGATTTTCACAGAAATACAATTGATTTTTGGATTTGATCTTGCATTGTGCAGCCTTGCTAAACCCATTATTGGTTCTGATAGTTTTTCAGTGGATTTCTTAGGATTGTCTATCTACAGAATCATGTCATCTGCACATAGAGATAGTTTTCCTTCTTCCTTTCCAATCTGAAAGTAAAAGTGACTATCTCTCAGTCGTGTCTGACTCTTTGCGACCTCGTGGACTATATAGTCCATGAAATTCTCTGGGCCAGAATACTGGAGTGGGTAGCCTTTCCTTTCTCCAGAGAATCTTCCCAGCCCAGGGAATGAATCCAGGTCACCCATATTGCAGGTGGATTCTTTACCAGCTGAGCCACAAGGAAAGCCCAAGAAAACTGGAGTGGGTAGCCTATCCCTTCTCCAGCGGATCATCCTGACCCAGGAATTGAACCAGGGTCTCCCGTATTGCAGGCAGATTCTTTACCAACTGAGCTATCAATCCGGGTGTCTTATATTTTTGTTTCTTTCCTAATTGCCCCGACTAGAACCTGCAGTACAAGGTTGAGTAGAAGTAGTAGTGAGGGCAGATATCTCGTCTTAACCTTAGGGGGAAATCTTTCACCATTAAGAATAATGTTAGCTATGGTTTTGTTATAAACGTCTTTCATGAGGTTGAAAAGACTCCTTTTTATTCCTATTTTGTTCCTGTGGTTTTTAATCATGAAAAGGTCCTAGGTTTTGTCCAGTGGTTTTTCTGGGTCTGTTGAATTGATCAGATGTTTTGGTTTTCCTTCTTTCTATTGATATAATGTATTGCATTGATTTTAGAAGTTGTCCATGTATATAATGGAATATGATTCAGCCATAAAAAGAAATGCAGTTGACTCAGTTCTAATGAGGCGGATGAACCTAGATACAGAGTGAAGTAAGTAAGAGAAAAGCAAATATCATGTATTAATGCATGTATACAGCATCTAGAGAGATGGTAGCGCAGGGCAGTGCCGCAGCTGGTGCCCTTTATCTGCAGGGCAGCAGTGGAGAGGCAGATGTAGAGAACAGACTTGTGGGCCCCAGAGGCGAAGAAGAGGAATGAACTGTGAAAGGAGCACTGAAACATACACATCACCATAGGTAAAGTTAGATAGCCAGTGGAAATGTACTGTATGACCCAGGGCACTCAAACCCAGTACTCTGTGACAACCTAGAGGAGTGGGAAGGGGTGGGAGGTGGGAGAGAGGTTCAAGAGGGAGGGGACATATGTATACCTGTGGCTAATTCATGTTGCTGTATGGCAGAAACCAACACAATATTGTAAAGCAATTATCCTCCAATTAAAAATAAATTTTAAAATACGTTGAACCTAGAGTACTGTTTTGTCTTTTTTAAAAAATCAATTTAGTTTTTAATTGAAGGATAATTGCTTTACAGAATTGTGTTGGTTTCTGCCAAACATTAACATGAATCAGCTTAGAGTACTCTTGCAATGCCTTTTCCTTAAAATAAAAAAAGTGATTTGTTTTATGAATTTCCTTATAAGTTTGAAATTTTTTTCATTTGCATTATATAGATTATATCTTTCCTCGACATAGGGGTCTTGGAATACAGTCCTTTTTTCTTTAAAATATATACATCTCTCAGGTTCCTGAGTGGCTTATGAAAGATCCAGTGGCAGTTTACCTTTGTGGGTAGTCTTTTCTTGCTCTCTTTATGACTTGATTATTACTCTTAAACTACAAAAACTTCATCATAATTTGTCAATTGTGTGTCTTCCCCCCGCCGCCCCCCATTATAAATACCTGGCATTTGGTGAACTCCTTTGATCTGAAAATTCAGTTCTTTCTTCAGCACAGAAGTTTTCCTATTTGATCATTGCATCTGTTCTTTTTGCTTTTTCTGAATATTTGCATACTAGGCTTTCTGGATCTGTCTTGAATGCCTCATATTTTTACCAGAAATTTACATTTCTTTGTATTTTTTGCTTTCTTATATGATAGTTCCTTTACTTCACTTTCCAGTTTACTAGTTTGGTTTTCATCACTAGCTATTTTTCTTCCTCTACTGGAATTTTATCCCTAGATTTCATGTTTTTTTTAAACCCCTCCAAAAATTTTTGTAGTTGTTCTCTTTTGGGTAGCCTCTTAAACATTCTTCTTAAACTGTTATTGTTTTTTGCATTGACTTGGCCTTGGTAAAAGCTGCGTGTTCTGTCCATTCTGGTTTCCCTAGTTTGAGCTGTTATGTAGTCTGTTAGATGTCTATGAAGTTTCTTTGCTTTCTTCAGATCAAAGGAGTGTGTTCCTAACACCCACAGAGGTGTGGTGAGTGAAGTCTGTCGGGCCACAGTGGATATTGCCGATAACCCACAGGAACTGAGCTCAAAAACTGTGAAACACATCGGGGTGTAAAGAGGCTATTTTAGTCAAAGGCAAGATGAAGAACCAGGAGGAACTAGTCAGCATTGAAGAGGTAACGCCAAAGAGAAGCATATAGGCCATGTGAGGGGCAGAAACCTCCATTCTTGACAGGGAGGACAGCTGTTTGTTCTTGTCCTTAGGTTCTCACAAAACCTTTGCATGTCCTCTTATGATACCAGTTATGCATCTCCTCTTCCCACCTGTTCCTACCAGACACCCACCCTCCACTACTCTCCTGGGGTGGCTTGAGTTAACAGTTGTATGCAGGCCAGGCAGCAGTCACACCACTGTGCCGCTGTGAGATGCTTTCATCTTCACGCAAGGATCAGGAAATGGTGGAGATTCATCTCTTCAGCATCCTTCCTGTAGTGACTTAGACTTCCCTCACCAGCTATCTCCTCTAAGTAGTCTTTCCTAAACAATTTCGTTCCTTTCCTAAATCCCTTTTCCAAAATTCTCGAGTTCCTGAAGTTTAACTCTCCCCCTAGAGCCTGTTATCTGTAGAGTCACCGAAGTATCTCACATAACTGGATCAGGGATACTCACCTGCAACGAATTTTGAACCTTTCATGTGATACAGACTTTGCTTTAGGGTTCAATTTATATAAATAATTATGAGTAATGTACTAATCAAGCAAATTCCCTTTTAGAAGATAATTTTCTAGATATTTACAGTTATATTCTCTTTAATTCATGTATTTACTGTTCTAATTTACTTCTGTTCTCTAGTTCAAGTATCACCAGGTAGCAGCAGTTTGTTGAATTTTACCCGGGACTGATGCATACTGTTGGGATAGAATAAAGCTGTTGTATTGTTTTAATGTAAGCTTACCTTTTATTTTTTTAAAAAGTATTTATTTGGCTGTGCTAGGTCTTGCTTAGTTGCAGCATGTGGAATCTCATTCCCTGACCCAGGGACAAACCTGGGAGCCCTGCACTAGGAGCTGAGTCTTAGCCACTGGACCATCAAGGAAGCCTCAGATGTAAGCTTACCTTTTGATGGGACATGCAAACCCTGCCCCCTGCCCCCCATACCTCTCTTACACCTGACACTTCCCACATTTTTGTCAAATTCCCTCTCCTTGAAGACATTTGGCTTTAAGTTTGGGACCTTGGCCTAAAGATGTCATTGTAATTGATTTGCTTGCAAATATTTTTTTTAAACATTTATGATGGATAACATTGTGAACTAGAGGCACATGTCGTGAATTGCAGTTTAGATCTGTTATTTACCATCATTGCTGGCTATGCTTAGAGAATGACTCTGAATTGTTTTCCTACCCAATTAAAAAGTTTTTTTTTCCCAAGACTTGTGATGTTTATAAAATGTTTATATCCCAAACATGTTATTATATGCTTTCATCTAATTAAGTTGTCTGTCACTTTGCTAAAGGTATAATTAGTAAATTCTACCTTTATTGTGTCTGGCTGAAAATGAATGTACTAAATGGCACTTTGAAAACAAGATAGTTTATCCTCTGTGCTTTGACAGACCTCAGACTTGTAGTTTTCACAAATGACATCGTTTATTTATACCTGCTGCCTGTTAGCATTATATAAATTCTCCATTGTATTGGTGTGTCTTTGTTTCCTAAAACAGGTGTACCAATCCATTTACTTTAGTTCAACTGAATCTTCTTGTGATCTTTTCCACAATTGTAGAGTAAGTGAAATTCACTTACTCTGAAATATAATTTGGAAATGCAAAGTAAATGTTCCCCTGTAGGGGGTGCAATCTGTTTTAAACTCTTAGTATGTGTAATGAAAGCTATGCACTATAGAGGGAACATTCAGAGGCTTCCTCCATATTAACACAGGTTATTCAAATGATTTGAAAATCTTGTCTGTGTGATAGCCAGTGTTTTCCTCAAGTTATAAAATCTGCATAATAGAGTAAATGCGATACACTTACTTTTAATTGTGGTTTTGGGCATTGCATTAATCAGGGTGCTCCAGAGAAGCAGAAACATAGTATGTGTATGTGGTATACTAATATATGTATATACACACAATGCACACAGCATACATGGTCATCCATATGGGTGACCTGCCTCTTGAAAAACCTATATGCAGGTCAGGAAGCAACAGTTAGGACTGGACATGGAACAACAGACTGGTTCCAAATAGGAAAAGGAGTACGTCAAGGCTGTATATTGTCACCCTGCTTATTTAACTTCTATGCAGAGTACATCATGAGAAACGCTGGGCTGGAAGAAGCACAAGCTGGAGTCAAGATTGCAGGGAGAAATATCAGTAACCTCAGATATGCAGATGACACCACCCTTATGGCAGAAAGTGAAGAGGAGCTAAAAAGCCTCTTGAGGAAAGTGAAAGAGGAGAGTGAAAAAGTTGGCTGAAAGCTCAACATTCAGAAAATGAAGATCATAGCATCTGGTCCCATCACTTCATGGGAAATAGATGGGGAAACAGTGTCAGACTTTGTTTTTTGGGGCTCCAAAATCACTGCAGATGGTGACTGCAGCCATGAAATTAAAAGACACTTACTTCTTGGAAGAAAAGTTATGACCAACCTAGATAGCATATTGAAAAGCAGAGATATTACTTTGCCAACAAAGGTCCGTCTTGTCAAGGCTATGGTTTTTCCAGTGGTCATGTATGGATGTGAGAGTTGGACTGTGAAGAAGGCTGAGCACCAAAGAATTGATGCTTTTGAACTGTGGTGTTGGAGAAGACTCTTGAGAGTCCCTTGGACTGCAAGGAGATCCAACCAGTCTATTCTAAAGGAGATCAGCCCTGGGATTTCTTTGGAAGGAATGATGCTAAAGCTGAAGCTCCAGTACTTTGGCTACCTCATGCGAAGTGTTGACTCATTGGAAAAGACCCTGATGCTGGGAGGGATTAGGGGCAGGAGGAGAAGGGGACGACAGAGGATGAGATGGCTGGATGGCATCACCGACTCAATGGATGTGAGTTTGAGTGAACTCCGGGAGTTGGTGATGGACAGGGAGGCCTGGCGTGCTGCGATTCATGGGGTCACAAAGAGTCAGACACGACTGAATGCCTGAACTGAACTGAACTGATATGGAAAAAGAGAAAGAGGTTTATTATTGTGGGAGCTGGCAAATCTGAAATCTGTAGGGCAGGCAGGCTGACTGGCAATTCAGGTAAAGTAGTTAAGTCACCGGCTGGAGGCAGAGTTCCTTCTCTCAGAAACTTGAGTCTTCGCTCCTAACATCTTCAACTGATCAAATGTGGTTCACCCACATTATGGAGGATAATCTGCTTTACTTAAAGTTAACTGATTATCAACATGAATCAAATCTTAAAAATCTTTACAGCAACATCGAGTTGAGTGTTTAACCAAACAACTGAGCACCGTAGTCTAGCCATGTTGACACATAAAATTAATTATCACTAGCATCTTGCATACATTTTTGTCAATGTAGGTATGAATCACAATTAAAGAAAATAGTAGCTAGATTTTTGGAGTAGCTTGGATTCAAATTTTAGTACAACTCGCTAGTAATCAAGGTTCAAATGTGTATTTTAGTACTCCAAAGTTGAGTGGGACATAAAACATATAAACCATGCCATCCTTTTTTTTAAATTTTTATTTTCTATTGGAGTATAATTGATTTACAATATTGTGTTAGTTTCAGGTATACAACAAAATGATTCAGTTATACACATTATAGATGTGTATGGATATAGATACAGATATCTATATCCATTCCCTTTTTCAGATTCTTTTCCCAAATACGTTATTATAGAAGATTGAATAAAGTTCCCTGTGCTGTACAATATATCCTTGTTGATTATAAACCATTCTTCTTTTCAGTTTGGACTTTTTCCATAATATTTTTTAAGGTAATCTATATAATAGTTTTATTTCAGTTTGTCCTTTGAAGCTTAGCTTTCAAGTTCTCTGTGTGCATTCAAAATTGGGCATTGTTGAACACATAATTAGAATAGTGGCCAAAATGTGGATTAGAGAAAGAAGGTTGAAAAGCTTGCTATCCTGTGGAATTTCTGAAATCCTAAAATTGTTACAACACAAAATGTTCCAGGACCTCACACATATCCATAAAATGTATCTTCTGGGCTGTGCTCCTCCTGTGGTTGGTGTATGCTTCCAACTCGGAGAGATGTCGAGCTTGCTTTTTGTTTGACCTTGCATGATTCAGTTAGAGGTCGTCTAGTTGGATTCATCCTCTAACATTTTTGTTTATTTTTGTCTCTAAGTTTTTCTTC
Organism: Budorcas taxicolor; assembly: GCF_023091745.1. Taxonomy (NCBI): domain Eukaryota; kingdom Metazoa; phylum Chordata; class Mammalia; order Artiodactyla; family Bovidae; genus Budorcas; species Budorcas taxicolor. The sequence continues at coordinate 96,357,559 of NC_068920.1, forward strand.
CTCTTATGTAGTTCAATTCACTTAAAAATCTTTTTAGTTATTTTTTTCCCCTGTAGTCCTAGAGTGGATCTCTCTCTGTCTCCTTTCTTCTTTCTCTTTCAGTTCTGATCCTGATATTAATAATATACTGTCCCTAATCTTGGACTTCTTATTTTCAACTTATATGACAGTCTTGTTTTCCCTAAGAATACTACGATGTTCTTATTAAATCCTAGGATGGTGAATGGAAGTTAAGCATGTGTGTGTATCTTTTTAATTGTTGGAGCTTGATCTCTACATGACTTTTCATTTTATGATGGAAAGCAGACTTTCCATTAGCTTGGAATCATGTGACTCCCAGGGTTGGGCAGGAAATTAGTTTTTGTCCAAAATAGCAGGATACAACACAAGTGATTTTCTTAGCTCCAAAGGCGCTCTGCTGCAGAAACACAAATTGAAATAGTGGCCTAGTGATTGACTTAACTCATTAGGAAGCCTGCTGATAAGCATTTATGTTTAGACTTTGGAAGGGAAGAAGAGATTTTTTTTTTCAGGTCTTGCAATAGATCCCAGTTACAGGGAACAGTAAAAAGAAAAAAAATGTGACTTTCATATAGTTTTGAGCAATACTGTCTCATAAATCAAATTTTATAGGATTAGTCATTTGTCAGATTGTATCCTTACACCCTATTGTGATTGTATATGTTGATTATACTTTGATTTCTCCATTATTAGAGAAAAGTATTGAGGAAATGACAAAAGCAAGTTTTGGGTTTATTTTTTAATTAATTTCTTTGGGCAAGCTCAGCTTTTTCAAGCTGTTTATTTTTGCAGATGTATTTCATCAGTTCTTAAGAATGAAGCTAGGAATGTGTGCTGGCTTCCAGGTTAGTACCACCCAGGAATTTTTTTAAAATCTATTTTCTTAAAATATTGTTTTTTTGTGGGGGAGATAGGGAATTTTTTCATTTTTTCTGGCTCAGTAGATTTTTAAAATATATTTAAATGAGGTATTTTAAATACTGTCTTTGAATATACTGCTTTTTTCATTCCATGTTGAAGATTTGACTTGTTTGGGGAATTTATTATTTCACAGTTAATGGTTTTTATGGAAAGGAGATAAAAGTTACTCATGTTTTTATTTTCTCTGGAAAATTTGAATGTACTGTTTGCATCATTTTAGCATTGTTTCTTATCATTCAGAGAGCCTTCTATAGAGGCTGGTCTCTAAGGATATCAATACTTGCTAGTAGATCGTGACTATATGTTCCATCAACAAAATTATCCTCTTCTTGTAGAGTATTTCTTACACAGCTAAAGTAACTATATTAAGACAGGGTTCTGACACAGTTTGTTTAAACCAGACTGGAGTAAAAAGAGCTGAGAAAATGACCTTCATTTTGTAAACATTTATTAAGCCTCCCAGTTGTGACAGGTTCTGACGCCATCCTGTCTCTACAGAAACTGACAGTTTAGACAAAAATGATAGCAGTTACATTCAGTATAGTTACTGTTACAAAAGGGGTTTCTTTTCCTGATGGTGTCCGTTTCTGGCCACCTCCCGATGGCCTGCCCCTTTGAGCTGGGAAGTTGGGAAACAAAACAGATGCAAGGATGTAGAAAACATCATTTGAAATAAAAAGTAGAGAACCATGGTACTATGTTATTTTTCTCTTAAATCCTGGATAAAGCTAACCTATGTCACGAAGCAGAGTTCCTCAAGTTGAGGGACGTAGCCTATCCTCTTGAAGAATAAAACTGCTGTGGACTTCTTGTATTGACTGAAACTATTACAATATTACTTAAATTCCTCATTTTTCTTGTATTACTTATGTTATTCAGTATGCACATAGTATGTTACTTCGTATGCACACATGTATTTTATGCTTATAACTTATGCTAAATAAAATCAAAACAAATGTAGAAATTAAATATGACAACACCATTACAGTTCAGATGAACATTATAATTGAGTTTAAATCAACATGGGTTTAGTGAGATGGGTGACACTGCTTTGCTGAAACAGTGTTGATACGGAGAATTTTAGCAGAAACATGTCACCCTAACTGTGGTTCCATGGTTCATCTGTTTTCTGTATTTGGATTTTGATAATACTTACTCAGCAAATGCCTGTTTATGTAGTATGTATTTCAAGCAGTATTAAAACCTTTATGTCTCTGATTGGAACTTAGGCAAACCAAACCTCATCTTTGCCAATGAGTAGTCTTGAAACAGCACATTAAAGATGTATCACTTGGCCACTGTGTAAAGCTTTATTACTTGGAGAAAAAGCTAGCCTAACTGATATGTTCATTAAGTAAATATCTGATGCAACTATTATTAAGGATCAGGGGTACAGAAACTCTTTTTGGAAAATGAAGACCATACTTATTTCTAGTAAATTGATATGAGTTGGCATAGTCAGAGATGTTGCTGGTCTCTCCCACCTCTTTGCTTATATAAAGCCTTCCAGTTATAGCTTTCCTAGATGTTAATCAACAAACTCAGTTGCACATACAAATTACTGCATAAAAATCGTAAAGCAATACGCAGTTGCACAGGGTCATCCCAGAGCTGCAGACTATCCTTAAAACTTCTTTTTTTTAAAGATGGTCATAACAATAAAATTTCTTTAAATATCATAAGACTTTAATAATAATATTCATAGAACTTAGTTTGAGAACTACTGCTATAGGGTATTCAGCAGTTCCTGATGGAGAGAACCAGATTTCTATCTGAGTATGCTGGTAAATAGATTCTCAATTCTAGATCCTCTATTAAAGTACAACATTACACTGCTGTTTACATTTGATGTCCAGGACCAGACATGAAATACAAAGAATTAGGTATGTCCTAGGTTTTGAGACAAGCCTAACTAGGGGAAGTTCTTGCTCTGTGGAGGCTGTGAGGATCATGCTCTGCTTAGCTGAGGTGAAAGACTGACTATAAAGACTGTCTTTGATGTGTTCTATAACAAGACTGGGCTATGGGCAGTGTAGTTACTTCTCCGTTTGAGAATATAATTTTTATTTTACTCTGAGGACTATGATGTTCAGTTTCCAGGTTCTACTGGTTATGTTTAATTCCTAGATATTATAAGTGATTCACTTACTAAAGAATAAATTTAACTCTAGGCTCACCAGTTTTTTCCCCCTACCCTTTACGTCTCCCATTTCTCTACACTACAGTGCTGTCTTTCTTCTACAACTTTAAAATTCATTATTTCTATCTCTAATTTATCAGAAGGGTAGAACAATCAGTGCTTGAACATTTAGTCAGTGTAAACCTGTATCTCTCATGATGCCAGGAATTTTGCTTTATTCCTTTTTTGTCCTAATTTATTTTTAGCTAATTTATATGTGGCAAGATTTCAGTCAGGGGTGTTAACATGTTTACATTTGGGGCTGGTTGTAAGCTCCACCTACTGCCTGCTTTAGAACTTGGCACATAGTAGGTATTCACTGTAGGTGAATGAAGGGATACACAAATGAAGAAATGAATGAATGATGAATGAATTTGGTATTTGGTGTAGTAATAGGGGTGATGGTGTAACCATGTTCAGTTTTTAGCAGGGCATGTTTTAGATTGTTTTTCCATTTGAAGCTGGAGACTTTTTTTTGTTAACTGATCTTCATGTTACCTAAGCTTTTATTTAGTTTTGGAGATATTGGAATCTTTTGGAAAATTTGTTAATTCCTCTGGCTAATGACACTGAGGGAGAGCATGATCTCTGGATAACTGTAGTGCATGGATTGCCTTTCATATTAGAGGAAACAGTTGTCATAGATAATGCATCAAGTTGCACATAGACTTCCTACTTTGTTTTGCTTTTTAATTTTAGTTTGAGTTCATCCATCATCCTGGAGCCTCAGATGTAATCTCTTTTTTCCCTGGACTGCTGACTGAATTAATTTCTGTGTGCTTTACTGGGTCTGGAATAACCCAGTTATGATCATGTTAATAGTGGTTTGTCATTGTAGGCCTTTACTATCTACTTCCCTGCTCCCAGCATCAAAACAGGAGTGAAAACACTAAAAGAGTACAAAGAAAATGGCTTTATTTCTGACATGGTACACACAGCTTATTACATGTGATCCTGGTGATAAGTGTGAAACTGAGGAGCTCATGCGCTGCATTCTTCATTAGTCAGTTCACCCGTAGGGTTAGCAGATTTCCGTTTATACAATAGTTGTATAATTTGTAGCTGCACAGTAGTCAGGTGCATTTTAAAAATCAAGTTCATTTCATTTTGATTGAATAAATATATTCCTGTATAAAAATATTCAAAAACTTTATGTAAAGAGGAAAATTTAAGTCACCTGTTATCCTACCACCTAGAAATAACCACAGTTTAATAGAAACTATCTCTTTTTTATGTCTTGGCTATTTTCACCATGAAAAAATTTTAAAATACATTTTTTTTTATTATCTGGGTAATATAAATTTACTTCTAGAAAAATTAGATGATATATGTTAAATAAAAAGAATAGTCATAATACCATCTAGAGATAGTTGATATTAAGATTTTGATATGTATTCTTCCAGACTTTTAACTACATAATGAAATATATAAATTTATGATGAGGTACACAATTTTTTATAAAACTGGAAGCATGCCATACATAATTAGGTACAAGTTTTTTGTAAATATCTTTGTGTCAGTAAATATATATATCCCTATGATCATTACTAATGGCTTTTGACATGCCAGTGTTTTGATTATAAAATAAATAAATTTAACAAAGCTCAGGTGATCAAAAATTAGGCCATTAAAAACTTCTTTGATAATTGCTTATGTTGGAGTTTGTACCATACATAATTCTTACATCTTTATGAATCCAGTCTGTCAGTTTCATTATGATTTCTGCCTTTGGGATCATGCTTAGTAATTCCTTCGCAATACAAATATTTTAAAATTATTCAGGCCTGTGTTCTTTTAGTACTTTGGTATTTTCTATTTTAAAACTAAAACCAATATAGAATTTATCTTATATAGTATGAGACAGGAATCTATTTATTTCTAAAACCTTTAAGTTATGCCTCTGCCAGTTTTGTCATAAACAATGATCTATATAAATAAATGGATATGTTCCTAGGCCTTAAAGTTTTGTTTCATTGATTTATTCCATTGTTTTGCAAGATCCATACTGTTTCAATTATTGAGTGTCTATAGTATGCTTCAGTGGATGTCTGGTTGAGCCAAACCTCTTAGAAATTTTTGGCTAGTCTGACAGTTGGTCATCTTCCAGATCAACAAATGTGAGAATAATCTGTCAAGTTTCAATCATTTTTTACAACTTGAATTTTTTTCTTAAAATTGTGTTAAATGTAAAGATTAATTTGGGGAGATTGACATGTTTATATCTTCCCATCAAAAATATAAAATACAGTTTCTATAGTTGACAGTACTATATTCTACACTTGAAAGTTGCTAAGAGAGTATATCTTAAATGTTCTTACACAAAGCTACATGTTTTGCCATATGTAGTGAAAATCCAATTCGAGTAGCTTAACCCAACAGTTGTTTTTCTCAAGTAAAGAGAAGGGTAGAGGTAGACAGTCTAGGGCTGTTCAGTGGTGTCATGAGGTCGTCGATGATGCAGGTTTTTTTGGTCCTTAGGTATAGCTCTTGCCCTTGTGGTCACATGAGGCTCTTCCACCTCCAAGCCGCATATTCGTGTTTATGTCCCTTTCAATCAGGAACAGTATCTTCACTGGAGACCTCTATAAATAGAGGCCTTATCTCTCTAGCCAGCACTTGGGTCACATGGGCATTTTCCATCTACCAGGGATTTTGGAAGGTGAGTATTTTTAAATTGGTGCATTGCCATCCAAGGAAAAATAGTGTTCTATTCATAAGTAGAAAAAGGAGAATGAATCTTGGATGGGTCTGTGTCTTGGTTATGGAAGTTACACTTAAAGACGTTATAATCTACTAAAGGATGGTGAGATAGATACACGTGACAAGTTCAACAGTTTAAGACTCCTATGTGATAAATTACATATATACAGTCAGGCAATAAATGCTTTCAAAGATTAGAGGTAGAAGAGCTCCCTGGAAGATGGAGTTAACTGGGAAATCTTTAATATAGGAGGTGGGACTTGAATGAAGTAAAAGATGGATCAAATATTATACAGAGGTACTAGATGCCTGTTTTGCAAGTATATTTTTTTCAAATACACTTAAAGTATTTTTGAATCACTAGACCAGCTTGGCAGGAGTAATGCCTATATACCAAGGGGCAATGGAAAATATGTTGGGACAACATTATGGAGGGTTATGTGTGCCACCATGAGGAGCGTGGATTGGAGACTCGCTCATATCAGCCGATCTATTGGGGATTTCTGAAAAGAGGAATAATAAGGGAAAGTAGAATAGAAATGATAACGTGTTAGAGTTTAAAAGAGCAATTCACAGATTAGTAAATTAGAAGTCATTGATATATAATGCCATACTTGCTTTCCAGTAGTTGAGATAGCTCATAGCATTTTTTACCAAAGCAGTTGGTTCTAAGGAGGCTCTAATACCTAAAATGGATATTTAATACTGTTTCACTTGAAGCCCCGGATACAGAACAATGGAGCTCTAAAATTCAAATTTTCTGGTAAACTTATTTTTTTATATTGCCAAGAAATTCTTTGTTTCTGTTATCTTCACATGGATTTCAAATATTATGTCAGAATATTTTATCATATTAATACCCAAGTATAATCTTTCTTAATTAAAATCATTTCTCTAAGCTTGCACTGAATAATTTATAAAACATAGATTGAAAACAGATTGGTGCTCCTTTGGCTAAGTATATTTTTGTTGTCTATTTCTTCATCCCCAAATTTTTCATTTGTTGAAAATGCTTAAACTTCAAAGCAATTATGTTGACTCAATGTTTTATTTTCCTTTTAAAATCAATCTTAATACATTTTGCAAAGTTTTTTTCTTTGAATAATTGAGGTGTGTTAGAGCTTTCCCTAGATATACTCATGGATTTTTTAAATGACAGATATTAATTCTAAGAAATGACATGTATTTAGTCAACTGTAAATCTCACAACATAGGAGGATATGTTATCTTCTACTTTAATAATATCAATTACTTTTAATGGTTTGACATAGCAGTTTGAGTAAAAGACTGATTCAACTGAAACATAAAACATGCTTGAAATACTTCCTGTGTAATTATAAATCTGAAGCTTGAATTACCTCATTTATTTAGTAATTGAAGTATCAGAAATTTTCATCATTAGTACCTCATCTCTTCAGAATCTCCTCCTTAATTACCATAAGATCTTTCTTTTTAGAGCTCATTAATATGAATTTAAATCCATGTAGAAGTACAGATATATCACTATAATGCAATTACAACCAACTACTTAAAATTTCAGTATTCATTGTCGGGTACTTTTTGACTGTTGTTCAGCTCCCACCCACTGATGCTGGGTTTGGCTTTGAGACTTGCTTTGGTCAATGGGATGTTAGTGGACGTGACACAGACTTTTAAGTATGCTTTCATGATTGGGCTTTGGTTTTTCACACTGGTAATTTGTCATAAGAAGGGCTTTCCCCGGGAAATTGCTGCCCCTTCAGCCTGGAGAAGGAAATGGCAACCCACTCCAGTATTCTTGCCTGGAGAATCCCATGGAGAGAGGAGTTTGGTGGGCTACAGTCCACGGGTCGCAAAGAGTCGGACACGACTTCACTTTCACTTTCAGCCTGGTCCCAGAGTGAACACAGGTGGAATGAACCTGAGCCCAACCCACAGCCAGAAGCAGAGCCACCTAACCAAGCCCAGCCTGGAGCAGCCTTATTCCAGTTAACACATAGACCCATGAGCATGAGAATAAACCAGCTTTTTGTTTGAGGTGCTTTATTCTGTAGGATTATTGTGGCAATAGCTGATATATACTGTCTATAAAAATATGTTCTTATCTTTTCATTAATAAAATGTATAATAATACATGGTTAGATTATCAGTTGCCTGCTTTATTAGTTGCAAAGTAATAGCATATAATACTAATCAATTGGGGATTTCTTGTGGTGTGGCCATTGCAAATTTTAAGTAAAATGCCTGATATGAAGCACTTTCCTTTTTACAGACTTGGTTGGTACTTCAGGTCATCACTAAAGGGAATGACTATAGGAGTGACAGCTAACATTTATTGTGGGCCTGGCCAGACATGTGCTTGACATTCATGCCACATCTTCTTTCATAGCAAACCTGTCAATCAGTAAACACATATTTATCGAGCACTTACTATATGCCAGATGTTGTAAGGTGCTTTGTCCTTTTTTTTTTTTAAGTAAGATATTACTCTTTTATTTATTTATGAAAGAGTTTTAATTTTGTTTCGGTTTTTAAAAAATTTTTTATTGGAATATAGTTGCTTTATGATGCTGTGTTTCTGCTGTATAGAAAAGTGAATTAGCTGTAAATATACATATATCCCTTTTTTGGATTTCCTTCCCATTTAGGTCGCCAGAGAGCACTGAGTAGACTTTCTTGTGCTTTACAGTAGGTTCTCGTTAGTTAATCTATTGTATACATAGCAGTGTTTATGTGTCAATCCCAATCTGCCAATTCACTCACCTCCTATTCCCCCCCTTGGTATCCATACATTTGTTCTCTACATCTGTGCCTCTATATCTGCTTTGCAAATAAATTCATCTCTAACTATTTTTAAATTCCACATAATATTATGCAAATTTCTCTTTCTGACTCATTTCACTCTGTATAACAGTCTCTAGGCATATCCACATCTCTGCACATGGCACAGTTTTATTCCTTTTTTGTGGCTGAGTAATATTCCAAAATCACTGCAGATGGTGACTGCAGCCATGAAATTAAAAGACGCTTACTCCTTGGAAGAAAAGTTATGACCAACCTAGAGAGCCTATTGAAAAGCAGAAACATTAGTTTGCCAACAAAGGTCCGTCTAGTCAAGGCTATGGTTTTTCCAGTGGTCATGTATGGATGTGAGAGTTGGACTGTGAAGAAGGCTGAGCACCAAAGAATTGATGCTTTTGAACTGTGGTGTTGGAGAAGACTCCTGAGAGTCCCTTGGACTGCAAGGAGATCCAACCAGTCCATTCTGAAGGAGATCAGCCCTGGGTGTTCTTTGGAAGGAATGATGCTAAAGCTGAAGCGCCAGTACTTTGGCCACCTCATGAGAAGAGTTGACTCATTGGAAAAGACTCTGATGCTGGGAGGGATTGGGGGCAGGAGGAGAAGGGGACGACAGAGGATGAGATGGCTGGATGGCATCACCGACTCGATGGACGTGAGTTTGAGTGAACTCCGGGGGTTGGTGATGGACAGGGAAGCCTGGCGTGCTGTAATTCATGGGGTCACAAAGAGTCGGACACGACTGAGCGGCTGAACTGAACTGAACTGAATATTCCAAAGTATGTATGTATCACATCTTCTTTATCCATTCCTCCACTGATGGACATTTAGGTTGCTTCCATGTCCTGCCTATTGTAAATAGTGCTGCAATGAACATTAGGGTGCATGTATCTTTTTAAATTATGGTTTTCTCTGGGCATATGCCCATGAGTGGTGTTGCTGGGTCATATGGCAGTTTTTAAGTTTTTTAAGGCACCTCCATACTGTTCTGCATAGTGGCTGTATCAATTTGCATTTCCACCTGCAGTGCAAGAGGGTTCCTTTTCTTCACACCTTCTCCAGCATTTATTGTTTATAAATTGTTTGATGATTGCCATTCTGACTAGTGTGAGGTGATGCCTCATTGTAGTTTTGATTTGCACTTCTCTAATTATTAGTGATGTTGAGCATCTTTCCATGTGCCTCTTGGCCATCTGTATGTCTTTGGAGAAATATCTATTTAGGTCTTCTGCCCATTTTTTGATTGGGTTAGTTGATTTTTTTATATTGAACTGCGAGACCTATTTGTATATTTTGGAGATTAATCCTTTGTCAGTTGCTTTGTTTGCAAATATTTTCTCCCCATTCTGAGGGTTGTCTTTTTGTCTTATTTATGGTTTCCTTTGCTGTGCAAAAGAGTTTAATTTTAAGCTTAATTGGGTCCCATTTGTTTATATTTGTTCTTATTTTCATTACTCTAGGAGGTAGGTCAGAAGGGATCTTGCTGTGATTTATGTCAAAGGTTGTTCTGCCTTTGTTTTCCTCTTCAGGGTTTTATAGTGTCCAACCTTACATTTAGGTCTTTAATCTAGTTTGAGTTTATTTTTTTATATGGTGTTAGGGAGAAGGCGATGGCACCCCACTCCAGTACTCTTGCCTGGAAAATCCCATGGACAGAAGAGCCTGGTAGGCTGCGGTCCATGGGGTCGAGAAGAGTCGGACACGACTGAGCGACTTCCCTTTCACTTTTCACTTTCATGCATTGGAGAAGGAAATGGCAACCCACTCCAGTGTTCTTGCCTGGAGAATCCCAGGGACGGGGGAGCCTGGTGGGCTGCAGTCTATGGGGTCACACAGAGTCGGACACAACTGAAGTGACTTAGCAGCAGCAGCAGCAGCAGGGAGTGTTCTAATTTCATTCTTTACTTGTAGCTGTCCAGTTTTTTCCAGCACCACTTGTTGAAGAGACGGTCTTTTCTCCACTGTATATTCATTCCTCCTTTGTCATAGATTAGATGAGTATAGGTGTGTGGGTTTATCACTGGGCTTCCTATTCTCTTCCATTGATCTGTGTTTCTGTTTTGTGCCAGCAGCATGCTGTCTTGATTACTATAACTTTGTTGTATTGTCTGAAGACAGGGAGTCTAATTCCTCCAGCTCTTTTTCTTTTTCAAGATTGCTTTGGCTATTTGGAGTCTTTTGTGTTTCTATACAAACTGTAAAATTTTTTGCTCAAATCTAAAAATGCCATTGGTAAAGATTGCTTTGGGATAATATAAAACATTTTCACAATATTGATTCTTCCAATACAAGAACATGGTATATTTCTCCATCTGTGTGGTCTTTGATTTTTTTTTCATCAGTATATTATAGTTTTCTGAGTACAGGTCTTTTGCCTCCTTAGGTATGTTTATTCCTGAGTGTTTTATTCTTTTTGTTGCAGAGGAAAATGGGATTGTTTCTTTAATTTCTCTTTCTGATATTTTGTTGTTAGTGTTACGAATGCAAGAGATTTCTGTACCTAATTTTGTATCCTGCAACTTTACCAAATTCATTGATTAGCTCTAGTAGTTTTCTGGTAGCATCTTTAGAATTTTCTATGCATTATATTACATCATCTGCAAACAGTGACAGTTTTACTTCTTATTTTCCAACTTTGATTCCTTTTCTTTTCCTTCCCTGATTTCAGTGACTAGAACTTCCAAAACTGTGTTGAATAATAGTGGTGTGAGTGAGCATCCTTGTCTTCTTCCTGATCTTAGAGAAAATATTTTCATTTTTCACAATATTTGCTCTGGTTTTGTCATATATGGCTTTTATTATGTGAAGTAGCTTCCCTCTATGCTCACTTTCTGGAGAGTTTTAATCATAAATAGGTGTTGGATTTTGTCAAAAGCTTTTCTGCATCTATTGAGATGATCATATGGTTTTTATTCTTCAACTTGTTGATATGGTGTGTTACATTGATTGATTTGCTTATACTAAGGAATCCTTGCATCCCTGGGATGAATCCCACTTATTATAGTGTTTGATCCTTTTAATGTTCGCTGGGTTCTATTTTCTAATACTTTGTTAAGGACTTTTGTGTCTATGTTCATTAGTGATATTGGCCTGTAATTTTCTTTTTTCGTGGTATCTTTGTCTGGTTTTGGTGTCAGAGTGATGGTGGCCTTGTAGAATGAGCTTGGGAGTGTTCTTCCCTCTGCCATGATTTTTGAAGAGTTGGAGAAGGATAAGTTAGCTGGTCTTTAAGTGTTTGATAGGATTCACCTGTGAAGCTCTCTGTGTCTGGACTTTTGTTTGTTGGAAGATTTTTAATCACCATTTGGATTTCATTACTTGAGATTGACATGTTCATGTTTTCTATTTCTTCCTGGTTCAGTCTTGGAAGTTTGTACTTTTCTCAGAATTTGTCCATTTCTTCTAGGTTGTTCATTTTATTGGCATATAGTTGCTTGTAGTAGTCTCTTATGATCCTGTGTATTTCTGTGGTGTCAGCTGTAACTTCTTTTTCATTTCTAATTTTACTGATATGAGTCCTCTCCAGTTTTTTTTTTCTTGATGAGGTTGGCTAAAGGTTCATCAATTTTGTTTATCTTTTCAAAGAAACAGCAGTTAGTTTCATTGATCTTATTTCAAATTGTTTTTTTAGTCTCTATTTCATTTCTGCTCTGACCTTTATAATTTCTTTCCTTACACTAACTTTGGGTTTTGCTTGTTGTTCTTTCTCTAGTTACTTTATATGTACGACTAGGTTGCTTATTTGAGACTTTTCTTGTTTCTTGAGGTAGGATTGTATTGCTATAAACTTTCCTCTTAGAAATGCTCTTGCTGCATTCCACAGGTTCTAGTTCATCATGTTTTTGTTGTTATTTGTTTCTAGATTTTTTTTTAAAATTTCCTCAGCGATCCATTGGTTATTTAGTAGCATTACTGTTTAGCTTCCATGTGTTTGTGTTTTTTACAGTTTTTTTCCTGTAACTGATTTCTTTTTTTATTTTATTTGCTATAATTGATTTACAATCTTATAGAATTGTGATCAGAAAACAATTTCCACTTTCTTAAATTTACTGAGGCTTTATTTGTGACCCAAAGATGTGATCTGTCCTGGAGAAGGTTCTGTGTGTTCTTGAGAAGAAAGTGTATTCTGCTGCTTTTGGATGGAATGTCCTATAAATATCAATTCAGTCTATCTGGTCCAATGTTTCATTTAAGGCTTTTGTTTCCTTATAGTTTTCTGTCTGAATGATCTGTCCATTGGTGTAAGTGAAGTGTCAAAGTCCCTCACTATTATTGTTACTGTCAATTTCCCCTTTTATAGCTGTTAGCATTTGCCTGGTGTATTGAGGTGCTCCTGTGTTGGGTGCATAAATATTTACAACTGTTACATCTCCTTCTTGGATCGATCCTTAATCATCATGTGATCTCCTTTCTTGTCTCTCCTAAGTCTTTATTTTGTAATGTCCTATTTTTTGTTGATCTGAGGCTCAGAAAAGTTAAGTGACTAGGTCAAGTCCCACAGCTAGGAAAGGGGGGAGCTAGGATTTGACTTGTCTGTCTGACTTGAGAGATGATGTGATTATCATCACTGGGTTCTTCATGTTTGGAAGAGTAGAAGTGCAAGAAAAGATAGCATTTACAAACTGATTTATCTAATATGTATTGATGTGCAATTCCTAATAATCAGTTGCTGTATTGCATCAGATATCACCTGGAAATTGCCTCAGTCTTTTGTCTATAATTAGCTTAGACCCAAGTGGTTTTGTAGCTTTTGGAAGCCTGAAACTCTCCCCACAATTTCTAATTCCCAAGTCTTATACTCATATAGTCCCCCTTCTGTACATGTCTGGAGGCCACCTCCATTTGCCACAGCAATCTGGGTATAAAGTGCCATCCTTTCTAGCTTCTACAGCACATGCCTTCACTAAGCATTTGCCCCTTAATTGTAATGCCCCGCCTCCTCCCCTTCCCCCCCCCCCCCCCCCGCCCCCAGATTCTTCTCCATCTATTTTGTAGAATAGGTTTCCCTTTCTTTTGAAACCGTGGTACTCCAGGTACCTGACAACTCTGGGGGTCACATCTCTCCCCCAAGCTAGAGTATTAGTATGTGCCTTTCTTGTCTCTATCTCATTAAAAGCAAAAATGAGGAGATTCTCTTGGGAAAACAAAATTTGGAATTAGTCTCATTAGTCTGACAGCCCTCATTTAGCTCTGTTTTAACTTGAATTTCATTGACATTTCAACATCAACAATTTTGTTCAACTAACCTTAAATGGTGAGAACTGAAAACATCTAATACAAGAAAGAGCTATTTTTCTCAGATTAGGAATAAAATACTTTACATAACTAAGAAAAAGCCTATCTTTAGAATTTTACTTACTTCCTACCTCTTTCCAAAAATGTGATTTACAAAAATTACAGAATAAATCTGGATGTAAGCTTTTTCTGTGATTTTTTTCCAGACCACTTTTCCTATTAGCTATTCAGAGCGAATTTCAGGAGTTTGAGAGCTTGGTTTGTTTATGAGCCCAGAATATAGATGCTGGTATAAATTTAAACGGTCTGAGGCACTTGGTTGTACAACCCTATGTTAGAAATGGTTGAAAAACTGCTTTCTGCTTCTATCCAGCCCAGACTGTCTTGTCTTACACAATGTGCCACTAAAGTTTTAATTCCTGTCAGAATTATTTTAAAGGGGAGAAAGCTGAAAACCCACTGACCAAAAGAACTTTAATTCTCACTCATTTCTAATGTAATTTTAATTGGTTCATCTTTTATTTAGGAAGCAGTTTCCCTAGTAATTTGGTAGACATTTGTTCCTTTAAGTCAAACCTTATTGACTTTAACAAAACACCTTAGTGGTGTTTTGAGGAACTCATGTTTTCTTATATTCCGTTATAGTGGCGCTGTTTTTCATTTAGCAAATATTATTTTCTTTATTAAGCAAAGCATTGCATTAGGATGTGTTTCTAACATGTAAGCAGTTGTAAGGGAGAGTCAGTGAAAGACGGGGCAGACCCCAAATGTGAGGCCTTTGGAAGTGGGATGTCTCAGGTGTCCACATAGGAACACTGATGTTAAGTTCTGTTATTGTTAGTCTAGTCTTAATACTGAGGTTGCAAAAAAGAGCATTTTATCATTATGTGACCTTGACCAAACTCTTTAATCTTCCTAAACCTTTCATTCCTTACGTGTTAGTTGGGGACTATATCTACCTTGATGGTGGTGATTTAGTAGCTAAGTCGTGTCTGACTCTTTGTGACCCCATGGACTATAGCCCGCCAGGCTCCTCTGTCCATGGGATTTCCCAGACAAGAATACTGGAGCAGGTTGCCACTTTCTTCTCCAGGGGATCTTCCTGATGCAGGGATAGAACTTGAGTCTCCTGCATTGCAGGTGGATTCTTTACCACTGAGCCACCAGGGAAGCCCTTACTTAACTCAGAATGTTGTTGTAAGGGTTAGATAAAACACTGTATGTGAAAGTGCTTTGTAAAGAACCTATAGACATTAGTGATTGTGTTTGTGAGGCAAACATGTTGGCAGGATGGAGGAGGAGAAAGAAGGTTGCTCTTGAATGGATTCCTGCGGTGTGTTTGAAAATGGATAGTCCTCAAATCCTCAGTGGTTGAAAGATGGCCAGGAAGGGGACTACCAGCCAGAGGCCCAGCCTTGACAGGGCTTGTTTACTGCCCTTGTGAAATCATTCCCAATCATTTCAGGTAATATTTGAGTATCTACCATGTGCCGGGCACCATGTTAGTTATTAGGGACACACACTATGACAAGATAAAGTCCTTTGCCTTCCAAAGCTTTCCAGTCCGTCTGTGGACAACACAGCTCTGCCCCTCTGGCTGGGCCAGGAGAAGGATGGGCAGAGTGTGAGTGGAGCAGTAAAGAAGCTAGTTCTTGTGACTCCGTCTTGCACGCTCTTTTCATTATTAATCATTAACAATGTTGGACGATTTTAAATCACCATTTTGATTTCATTACTTGAGATTGATATGTTCATATTTTCTATTTCTCCCTGGTTCAAGAAATTTGTACTTTTTTTTTTAGCAATTTGTCCATTTCTAATAGGTTGTCCATTTTATTGGCATATAGTTGCTTGTAGTAGTCTCTTATGATCCTTTGTATTTCTGTAGTGTCAGTTGTAACTTCTTTTTCATTTCTAATTTTACTGATTTGAGTCCTCTCCTTTTTTTTTTTTTCCTTGATCAGACTGGCTAAAGGTTCATCAGTTTTGTTTATCTTCTCAAAGAAGCAGCAGTTAGGTTCATTGATTTTTTAAAACTTAATTTTAGTCTCTATTTCATTTATTTCTGCTCTGACCTTTATAATTTCTTTCCTTACACTAACTTTGGGTTTTGCTTGTTGTTCTTTCTCTGGTTACTTTATATGCAAGATTAGGTTGCTTATTTGAGATTTTTCTTGTTTCTTGAGGTATGATTGTATTGCTATAAACTTTCCTCTTAGAAATGTTCTTGCTGCATCCCATAGGTTCTGGGTCACATGTTTTCATTATTTGTTTCTAGATATTTCCATCATTTATATTTTTAATTGTTTAAATCACACAGAAAAGAAAAAGTTTATGGGTGTTTAAACTGTCACAAACAAAATCTTGTAATAACACTTTTTTTCTTTTAATAGATGAGGAGTGACAGGACTAGTGCTTCTGTACAGGTTTGTCACCTTTCAGGTTTCTTAAATGCTCTTTTTAGATTTCAGGGACGTTGTCCTCACCATGAGGTACTCTATTGCTAGTTTGTATTCTTGTTACAGGACACCAAGTCTTCAGGCATCATTTTAATTTCATATTTTGTATGAAATTCAAAAGTTAAATTGCTAGTGATCTTTATCTTTGACAGTTTTTAAAGGAAACAAGTGAATGCTCCATTATTCGTACGAGTGAGGATCCAGTGATATAGATTCTTCCCAATTAGTGGTAATCATTTTTGGCTCTGGAATGCCTTAAGGATTTTTCCCTACTTATTTCTTTCTTAGACAAATAATACAATAGAACATTTTCAGAGGCTAGCACAATGAGGGGGAGCGTATTCCAGAAGATGCCAAGTAATCCAGGGAAGCTAACCTCAGCTTAAAAACTCACCGCAGGAAATCTGGAGGCTGGGAAGGGGAGGGTGGGGAATCTGGTGTTGAATTAAGTTTTCTACTAATTAATGTTTTATTCCAGTAGAGTGGCACTTTGGTGCCTACTTTAACTTAAATATTTAGAGAAAATACAGGAAAGTTTGTGAGAAAATGAAGTCTTGTCTAAACACACTGGTCTCAATTGTTTGTATTTATGCAGAAACCCCAGTCAGTCCAGTGTGACCCATGTACTCAACATTACCATAAATTCACATGGTGTCCTGGATGTTTTGGGACATGGTAGCCAATTGCACATTCAATAATCAAAACCAAAAATATTTTAATATACGAGTAAAAACGGATTCTCCTAGTTAAGTCTGGACCCAGCATTTAAAGATGTGGAGTGTCTGGCATTTTTATGTGCCTTGGTGAGGCCACAGTTTCCTCTGACAGTCTGTTGGTATTACTGGCCGTAGGCAGTAATAAAGGGCAGAGTCAGGAAAGACAAAGAATTACAGTACAGAATTTTCAATAATGTGTTGATGTCAGGAAAAGAGTGGGGCCGTTTCTGATAAGGAAGAAGTGTTAATTTTAAACAGCTGTGAATGTACTTTCTGTGATCTCCTCCTGAAAAGTAACAGCGGGGTAATTCATGGGCCGCAGGTCACAAGATGAGTTTGAGTAATCGATCCCTAAGTGAAACCACAGAGAGGAGAAGTAAATACTGAAGGAGGTGACAGAGTTCAGCCCTGGGTTGGAACACAGAGTCTTTTACAATTATGTGTTCTTGCCCCAGGTTTAGATTTGGCAGAGGCCACATCCCTCCTCTAAGCCCTGCCACTCCCTTACAATGAGTCAACACTTCTCAGTAACTATGAGAGCCCAGGATAAAAATTACTCCTACATTAGAGTTACAGAAAAGACCACTGAAAATGATTCAGCGTTCCTACTACCCTGGCTAATTCTTAGTAGCACACTCATTTTGATGCTTACAGAAATGCAATACAATTTTTCTACTCTGATTGAGAATTTTTATCAATATACTTCGCTGGAAGAATGATAAATTGCCCATGTCTATGAAATTGGGTAAGAGCCTGTTATTTTGGTGAAGGCAAATATATATGAAGATCTGCCTGCAAGCTATTAGGTACAAATACTGAATAAGGGTTGAGTTGGAAGTTGGATGCTTCACAGTTTCAGATTGGACCATTAGTATTAGGATACATTCAGTTTTAAATCCAGTCTGAATGCTTATGTGTGTTTAGAGTATCTGTTTTTCAAAGAATGTGTAACAATCTCCTCTTCAACCCCCTAATCTGGGGCAGTTCAGCTTAGTACTAGATGTTTGGACTGGGGTTTTTGTTTGATTCTTCTTTAGGAGTTTGGAGTAAATCATTTGTTCTATCTCTTATTTCTCTTACTTGACTTATAGAATATGCACACTTATTCTGGCTCCCCTGCTTCTGAAACTGTCACACATGTAACACTTTTTATGATGCAGCTTTGAAATATATGGGATGGTGATATTTTATGACTTTGTTAACCTAAGGTATTGTTATGTGCATGAATAGTGGTACCAACATTGTGTAGAATAAGAACAGAATTCTGTAAATGGATGTTGTATCATTTAATCTTTATTCTTTTTCATATTTTATAAAAATTCCACAAATATTTGGGACTATGAAGTGAGATGCAGAGTTCCACACATGATTGTTTTCAGATTCCATCTCTGAGCTCAGAGCTAAAAATCTCCAGGACTGAGGATCTAAGTGGCCTTATAGGAATGGAACAGGCTTGAACATCTGGAAGTTCATGGTTCATGTATTGCTGAAACCTGGCTTGGAGAATTTTGAGTATTACTTTACTAGCGTGTGAGATGAGTGCAATTGTGCAGTAATTTGAGCATTCTTTGGCATTGCCTTTCTTTAGGATTGGAATGAAAACTGACCTTTTCCAGTCCTGTGGCCACTGCTGAGTTTTCCAAATAAACTATAAATTAGAAAGGAGGAATTTACATAAAGTATAGAATAGATCAGAAAATAGTAGACATATAGGATCAGGCAGATCTTCAGCGTTAAACAGGGACTAAAATAATAATACAGACTATAATTCTATAAATGGGTAGATAAGAACCATAATAATAGCAACAAGCTAACATTTAAAGAGTGTTGTCCAGGTGGCTCAGTGGTAAAGAACCTGCCTGTAATACAGGAGATCCAGCTTTGATACCTGGGTCAGGAAAATTCCCTGAAGAAGGAAATGACAACCCACTCCAGTATTCTTGTCTGGGAAATCTCATGGACAGAGGAGCCTGAAGGCCTGCAGTCCATGGGGTTGCAAAGAGTCAGACATGACTTAACAACTAAACAACAATAATATTTAAAGAGGGCTCAGTGTTTATTTGGAGAAGGCGATGGCGCCCCACTCCAGTACTCTTGCCTGGAAAATCCTGTGGACGGAGGAGCCTGGTGGACTGCAGTCCATGGGGTCGCGAAGAGTCGGACACGACTGAAGCGACTTAGCAGCAGCCGCAGCAACAGTGTTTATTAGATACAGTAATATATATTATCTACTGGTTAGATATCCACGTGCAAGGCAGATGTCTTTATCCCTTTTGTGGAGATGAAGAAATCAAGGTATAAAGAGATTAAGAATCCTATTCAAGGTCATTCATAGCTCTGCTAGCTTTTAGAGCCAGGGAACCTGATTGCAGAAACCATGTCGTTAACCAGGATGCCATACTGCCTCCCATGAATGTGAGAGTCTAGTCCATCCGTAAGTGTTAATGGGGAGGGTTTGGTGCAGATTGGTGGAATATGGCCCTAACAGAGGCAAAGTTCTAGATTCTTTAGGAAGTGGCACAAATACCTTAAATATTAAGGTAATCCTAAAAAAAGTTTATCCCAAAGGACATTGAGTACTATGGGAGTCTCCCGCTAAGTATTAGGGACCTGTAACCAAGAGATTAAGACTTTGCAGTGAGAAACCCAGCCACAGGAAACTGGGATACAAGACAAGGGCCCAATCATGGTGGACTGGAGTAAAAATCAGAGGAACAGTAATTCAGGGCAGAGGCAGGAAGATCTTGACAGAGGTTTTCTTATGTTATCTCCCCTGCTGAGGGCTGGAGTTGGCCCTGGAGTCAGATGCATAACTTTGAGTCAGATTAATTTAATAGATTCAGCTCAGACGGAAAGAAAAGCAGGGGCAGGGAGCCAGGTAGGCCATTACAAATTAACCCAACTGGGTTAGAGTTCCTGGCAAGAGGCTAATTTTGCTAATATTATTTCTCCACTACAGCAACCCTGCTTCTGTGGGAGATGGTGGGAGGTCATATAGCAGTGACATTGAAATACTCAAGGACTGTGGAACAGGGAGATGAATTTTCATGCCATAATTGAAAAATTCAATAGAATCCTTTCACATATGTCTTGTGGCATAATCCAAGTTATTCTTATTTATTATTTTTTAAAAACCATAGTATGTTATGTAATTGTTGATTGTAGATTTTGCTAAGCCATTTGGGAGATTATTAGGAAGAATAATTGAATATGAAATTGTTTAATTATTCATATTCCTTGTTTCTGATGTTTATAATAACTATTGGAGGATGTCGGTAATTTGAGGAGCTCTTGATTTGTATCCTTAAAAGACAGAGTGAATATTCATGATAGTAGTATTTTGGAAAATCATTTATTTAAATAGTTTTCATTTCCTAGTTCTGTCTTTTATTCAATGGAGGAAACAAATAAAAAGCAAGTAGTGTTTATCGTACTACCTCCATATTTTATAACAGCCCTAAAAACGATACAACTGTATATTCCTTCCAAAGGTTAAGATTTCCTAGATCTAGTTGTTCAGTTCAGTTCAGTCACTCAGGCACGTCCAACTCTGCGACCCCATGGACTGCGGCGCACCAGGCATCCCTGTCCATCACTAAACCCTGGTGCTTACTCAAACTCATGTCCATTCAGTGGCTGATACCATCCAACCATCTCATCCTCTGTCATTCCCTTCTCCTGCCTTCAATCTTTCCCAGCATCAGGGTCTTTTCAAATGAGTCAGCTCTTCGCATCAGCTGGCCAAAGTATTGGAGTTTCAGCTTCAGCATCAGTTCTTCCAAAGAATATTCAGGACTGATTTCCTTTAGGATGGACTGGTTAGATCTCCTTACAGTCCAAGGGACTCTCAAGAGTCTTCTCCAACACCACAGTTCAAAAGCATCAATTCTTTGGCCCTCAGCATTCTTTATAGTCCAATTCTCACATCCATACATGACTACTGGAAAAACCATAGCCTTGACTAGACAGACCTTTGTTGGCAAAGTAATGTCTCTGCTTTTTAATATGCTGTCTAGGTTCATAACTTTCCTTCCAAGGAGTAAGCGTCTTTTAATTTCATGACTGCAGTCACCATCTGCAGTGACTTTGGAGACCCCAAAAATAAAGTCTGACACTGTTTCCATTGTTTCCCCATATATTTGCCATGAAGTGATAGGACTGGATGCCATGATCTTAGTTTTCTGAATGTTGAACTTATAAGCCAAATTTTTCACTCTCCTCTTACTTTTCTCAAGAGGATCTTTAGTTCTTCTTCATGTTGTGCCATAAGGGTGGTGTCATCTGCATACCTGAGGTGAGTGATATTTCTCCTGGCAATCTTGATCCTAGCTTGTGCTTTCTCCAGCCCAGTGTTTCTCATGTATTCTGCATAGAAGTTAAATAAGCAGGGTGACAATATACAGCCTTGATGTACTCCTTTTCCTGTTTGAAACACTCTGTTGTTCCTTGTCCAGTCTAACTGTTGCTTTCTGACCTGCATACAGATTTCTCAAGAGGCAGGTCAGGTGGTCTGGTATTCCCATCTCTTTCAGAATTTTCCACAGTTTATTGTGATCCACACAGTCAAAGGCTTTGGCATAGTCAATAAGGCAGAAATAGCTGTTTTTCTGAAATTCTCTTGCTTTTTCGATGATCCAGCACAGGTTGGCAATTTGATTCTTGGTTCCTCTGCCTTTTCTATAACCAGCTTGAACATCAGGAAGTTAATGGTTCATGTATTGCTGAAGCCTGCCTTGGAGAATTTTAAGCATTACTTTACTAGTGTGTGAGATGAGTGCAATTGTGCAGTAGTTTGAGCATTCTTTGGCATTGTCTTTCTTTGGGACTGGAATGAAAACTGACCTTTTCCAGTCCTGTGGCCACTGCTGAGTTTTCCAAATTTGCTGGCATATTGAGTGCAGCACTTTCACAGCATCATCTTTCAGGATTTGAAATAGTTCAACTAGAATTCCATCACCTCCACTAGCTTTCTTCATAGTAATGCTTCCTGAGGCCTGCTTGACTTCACACTCCAGGATGTCTGGCTCTAGGTGAGTGATCAAACCATCGTGATTATCTGGGTCGTGAAGATATTTTTTGTCCAAATTTTCTGTGTACTCTTGCCCCCTCTTCTTAATATCTTCTGCTTCTGTTAGGTCCATACCATTTCTGTCCTTTATCGAGCCCATCTTTGCATGAAATGGTCCCTTGGTATCTCTAATTTTCTTGAAGAGATCTCTAGTTTCCCATTCTATTGTTTTCCTCTATTTCTTTGCACTGATCACTGAGGAAGGCTTGCTTATCTCTTCTTGCTATTCTTTGGAACTCTGCATTCAAATGGGTATATCTTTCCTTTTCTCCTTTGCCTTTCACTTCTCTTCTTTTCACAGCTATTTGTAAGGCCTCCTTAGACAGCCATTTTGCTTTTTTGCATTTCTTTTTTTTTTTTTAACTTTTTTTTAAAATTTTAAAATCTTTAATTCTTACATGTGTTCCCAAACATGAACCCCCCTCCCACCTCCCTCCCCATAACATCTCTGTGGGTCATCCCCATGCACTAGCCCCAAGCATGCTGTATCCTGCGTCAGACATAGACTGGCAATTCAATTCTTACATGATAGTATACATGATAGAATGCCATTCTCCCAAATCATCCCACCCTCTCCCTCTCCCTCTGAGCCCAAAAGTCCGTTATACACAGCTGTGTCTTTTTTCCTGTCTTGCATACAGGGTCGTCATTGCCATCTTTCTAAATTCCATATATATGTGTTAGTATACTGTATTGGTGTTTTTCTTTCTGGCTTACTTCACTCTGTATAATCAGCTCCAGTTTCATCCATCTCATCAGAACTGATTCAAATGAATTCTTTTTAACGGCTGAGTAATACTCCATTGTGTATATGTACCACAGCTTTCTTATCCATTCATCTGCTGATGGACATCTAGGTTGTTTCCATGTCCTGGCTATTATAAACAGTGCTGCGATGAACATTGGGGTACATGTGTCTCTTTCAATTCTGGTTTCCTCGGTGTGTATGCCCAGCAGTGGGATTGCTGGGTCATAAGGTAGTTCTATTTGCAATTTTTTAAGGAATCTCCACACTGTTCTCCATAGTGGCTGTACTAGTTTGCATTCCCACCAACAGTGTAGGAGGGTTCCCTTTTCTCCACACCCTCTCCAGCATTTATTGCTTGCAGATTTTTGGATCGCAGCCATTCTGACTGGTGTGAAGTGATACCTCATTGTGGTTTTGATTTGCATTTCTCTGATAATGAGTGATGTGGAGCATCTTTTCATGTGTTTGTTAGCCATCCGTAGGTCTTCTTTGGAGAAATGTCTATTTAGTTCTTTGGCCCATTTTTTGATTGGGTCGTTTATTTTTCTGGAATTGAGCTGCATAAGTTGCTTGTATATTTTTGATATTAGTTGTTTGTCAGTTGCTTCATTTGCTATTATTTTCTCCCATTCAGAAGGCTGTCTTTTCACCTTGCTTATATTTTCCTTTGTTGTGCAGAAGCTTTTAATTTTAATTAGATCCCATTTGTTTATTTTTGCTTTTATTTCCAGAATTCTGGGAGGTGGATCATAGAGGATCCTGCTGTGATTTATGTCTGAGAGTGTTTTGCCTATGTTCTCCTCTAGGAGTTTTATAGCTTCTGGTCTTACATTTAGATCTTTAATCCATTTTGAGTTTATTTTTGTGTGCAGTGTTAGAAAGTGATCTAGTTTCATTCTTTTACAAGTGGTTGACCAGTTTTCCCAGCACCACTTGTTAAAGAGATTGTCTTTACTCCATTGTATATTCTTGCCTCCTTTGTCAAAGATAAGGTGTCCATATGTGTGTGGATTTATCTCTGGGATTTCTGTTTTGTTCCATTGATCTATATGTCTGTCTTTGTGCCAGTACCATACTGTTTTGATGACTGTGGCTTTGTAGTAGAGCCTGAAGTCAGGCAAGTTGATTCCTCCAGTTCCATTCTTCTTTCTCAAGATTGCTTTGGCAATTCGAGGTTTTTTGTATTTCCATACAAATCTTGAAATTATTTGTTCTAGTTCTGTGAAAAATATGGCTGGTAGCTTGATAGGGATTGCATTGAATTTGTAAACTGCTTTGGGTAGTATACTCATTTTCACTATATTGATTCTTCCAATCCATGAACATGGTATATTTCTCCATCTATTAGTGTCCTCTTTGATTTCTTTCATCAGTGTTTTATAGTTTTCTATATATAGGTCTTTAGTTTCTTTGGGCAGATATATTCCTAAGTATTTTATTCTTTTCGTTGCAATGGTGAATGGAATTGTTTCCTTAATTTCTTTTTCTACTTTCTCATTATTAGTGTATAGGAATGCAAGGGATTTCTGTGTGTTGATTTTATATCCTGCAACTTTACTATATTCAGTGATGAGCTCTAGTAATCTTCTGGTGGAGTCTTTAGGGTTTTCCATGTAGAGGATCATGTCATCTGCAAACAGTGAGAGTTTTACTTCTTCTTTTCCAATTTGGATTCCTTTTATTTATTTTTCTGCTCTGATTGCTGTGGCCAAAACTTCCAGAACTATGTTGAATAGTAGCGGTGAAAGTGGACACCCTTGTCTTGTTCCTGACTTTAGGGGAAATGCTTTCAATTTTTCACCACTGAGGATAATGTTTGCTGTGGGTTTGTCATATATAGCTTTTATTATGTTGAGGTATGTTCCTTCTATTCCTGCTTTCTGGGGAGTTTTTATCATAAATGGATGTTGAATTTTGTCAAAGGCCTTCTCTGCATCTATTGAGATAATCATATGGTTTTTATTTTTCAATTTGTTAATGTGGTGAATTACATTGATTGATTTGTGGATATTGAAGAATCCTTGCATCCCTGGGATAAAGCCCACTTGGTCATGGTGTGTGATCTTTTTAATGTGTTGTTGGATTCTGATTGCTAGAATTTTGTTGAGGATTTTTGCATCTATGTTCATCAGTGATATTGGCCTGTAGTTTTCTTTTTTTGTGACATCTTTGTCAGGTTTTGGTATTAGGGTGATGGTGGCCTCATAGAATGAGTTTGGAAGTTTACCTTCCTCTGCAATTTTCTGGAAGAGTTTGAGTAGGATAGGTGTTAGCTCTTCTCTAAAGTTTTGGTAGAATTCAGCTGTGAAGCCGTCTGGACCTGGGCTTTTGTTTGCTGGAAGATTTCTGATTACAGTTTCAATTTCCGTGCTTGTGATGGATCTGTTAAGATTTTCTATTTCTTCCTGGTTCAGTTTTGGAAAATTGTACTTTTCTAAGAATTTGTCCATTTCTTCCACGTTGTCCATTTTATTGGCATACAACTGCTGATAGTAGTCTCTTATGATCCTTTGTATTTCTGTGTTGTCTGTTGTGATCTCTCCATTTTCATTTCTAATTTTATTGATTTGATTTTTCTCTCTTTGCTTCTTGATGAGTCTGGCTAGTGGTTTGTCAATTTTATTCATCCTTTCAAAGAACCAGCTTTTGGCCTTGTTGATTTTTGCTATGGTCTCTTTTGTTTCTTTAGCATTTATTTCTGCCCTAATTTTTAAGATTTCTTTCCTTCTACTAACTCTAGGGTTCTCCAATTCTTCCTTTTCTAGTTGCTTTAGTTGTAGAGTTAGGTTATTTATTTGACTTTTTTCTTGTTGCTTGAGGTATGCCTGTATTGCTATGAACTTTCCTCTTAGCACTGCTTTTATAGTGTCCCACAGGTTTTGGGTTGTTGTATTTTCATTTTCATTAGTTTCTATGCATATTTTGATTTCTTTTTTGATTTCTTCTGTGATTTCTTGGTTATTCAGAAGTGTGTTGTTCAACCTCCATATGTTGGAATTTTTAGTAGTTTTTCTCCTGTAATTGAGATCTAATCTTAATGCATTATGGTCAGAAAAGATGCTTGGAATGATTTCGATTTTTTAAAATTTATCAAGTTTAGATTTATGGCCCAGGATGTGATCTATCCTGGAGAAGGTTCCATGAGCACTTGAAAAAAAGGTGAAATTCATTGTTTTGGGGTGAAATGTCCTATAGATATCAATTAGGTCTAATTGATCTAATGTATCATTTAAAGTTTGCGTTTCTTTGTTAATTTTGTTTAGTTGATCTGTCCATAGGTGTGAGTGGGGTATTAAAGTCTCCCACTATTATTGTGTTATTGTTGATTTCCCCTTTCATACTTGTTAGCATTTGTCTTACATATTGCGGTGCTCCTATATTGGGTGCATATATATTTATAATTGTTATATCTTCTTCTTGGATTGATCCTTTGATCATTATGTAGTGGCCTTCTTTGTCTCACAGCCTTTGTTTGCATTTCTTTTTCTTGGGGATAGTCTTGATCCCTGTCTTCTGTACAATGTCACGAACCCCCGTCCATAGTTCTTCAGGCACTCTGTCTATCAGATCTAGTCCCTTAAATCTATTACTCACTTCTACTGTATAATCATAAAGGATTTGATTTAGGTCATACCTGAATGGTCTAGTGGTTTTCCCACTTTCTTCAATTTAAGTCTGAATTTGGCAATAAGGAGTTCATGATCTGAGCCACAGTCAGCTGCCAGTCTTGTTTTTGCTGACTGTATAGAGCTTCTCCATCTTTGGCTGCAAAGAATATAATCAGTCTGATTTCAGTGTTGGCCATCTGGTGATGTCCATGTGTAGAGTCTTCTCTTGTGTGTTGGAAGAAGGTGTTTGCTATGACCAGTGCATTCTTTTGGAAAAACTCTATTAGCCTTTTCCCAGCTTCATTTTGTACTCCAAGGCCATATTTGCCTGTTACTCCAGGTGTTTCTTGACTTCCTACTTTTGCATTCCAGTCCCCAATAATGAAATGGACATCTTTTTTGGGTGTTAGTTCTATAAGGTCTTGTAGGTCTTCGTAGAATCGTTCAACTTCAGCTTCTATAGCATTACTGGTCAGGCCATAGGCTTGGATTACTGTGATACTGAATGGTTTGCCTTGGAAATGAACAGAGATCATTCTGTCCTTTTTCAGATTGCATCCAAGTAGTGCATTTTGGACTCTTTTGTTGACTATGATGGCTACTCCATTTCTTCTAAGGGATTCTTGCCCACAGTAGTAGATATAATGGTCATCTGAGTTAAATTCACCCATTCCAGTCCATTTTAGTTTGCTGATTCCTTAAATGTGAATGTTCATTCTTGCCATCTCCAGTTGGACCACTTCCAGTTTGCCTTGATTCATTTACCTAACATTCTATGTTCCTAAGCAGTATTGCTCCTAACGTATCAGACCTTGCTTCCATCACCAGTCACATCCACAACTGTGTGTTGTTTTTGCTTTGATTCCATCCATCTCTTCATTCTTTCTGGAGTTATTTCTCCACTCTTCTCCAGTAGCATATTGGCACCTGCCAACCTGGGGAGTTCATCTTTCAGTGTCCTATCTTTTTGCCTTTTCATACTGTTCACAGCATTCTCAAGGCAAGAATACTGTAGTGGTTTGCCATTCCCTTCTCCAGTGGACCACGTTTTGTCAGAACTCTCCACCATGACCTGTTTGTCTTGGGTGGCCCTATACAGCATGGCTCATAGTTTCTTTGAGTTAGACCAGGCTGTGGTCCATGTGATTAAATTGTTTAGTTTTCTGTGATTGTGGTTTTCAGTCTGTCTGCCCTCTGATGGAGAAGGGTAAGAGGCTTATGGAAGCTTCCTGATGGGAGACACTGACTGAGAGGGAAAAGGTCTGGTTCTGATAGGCGGGGCCATGCTCAATAAATCTTTAATCCAATTTTCTGTTGATGGGTGGAGCTGTGTTCCCTCGCTATTATTTGAAGTGAAGTTGCTCAGTCCTGTCTGACTCTTTGAGACCCCATAGACTATAGCCTACTAGGTTCCCTTATCCATGGGATTTTCCAAACAAGAATACTGGAGTAGGTTGCCATTTCCTTCTCCAGGAGTTCTTCCCAACCCAGGGATTGAACCCAGGTCTCCTGCATTGTAGGCAGACGCTTTACTGTCTGAGCCACCAGGGAAGTCAGGACCAAACTATGGTGGAGGTAATGAAGATAATGGAGACCTCCTTCAAAAGGTCTCATGCATGTACTGCTGCACTCAGTGACCCCAACCCTGCAGCAGGCCACCACCGACCCAGGCCTCCACTGGAGACTCCTGGACACTCACAGGCAAGTCCAGGTCAGTCTCTTGTGGGGTCACTGCTCCTTTCTCCTGGGTCCTGGTGCACAAGGTTCTGTTTGTGCCCTCCCAGAGTCTGTTTCCCAGTCCTGTGTAAGTTCTGGCAGCTCTATGGAGAGGTTAATGATGACCTCCTCCAAGAGGGCCATGCCATACCCAGGTCTGCAGCACCCGTAGCCCTGTCCCTGTAGCAGTCCACTGCTGACCCGTACCTCCTCAGGGGATGCTCACAGTTCTGTCTCGGTCTCTATAGAGTCTCTGGGTCCTGGTGCGCACAAGATTTGTTTGAGCCCTCTGAGTGTCTCTGATGGAAATGGGGTTTGATTCTAAATGCAAATTCACCCTTCCTATCATCCTACCGGGGCTTCTCCTTTGCCCTTGGACGTGGGGTATCTCCTCACAGCCGCTCCAGCGCATACCATCTTACCAGGGTTTCTCTGACCTTGGACATGGGGTATCTCCTCACAGCCAGTCCAGCAAAGCGCAGCCACCGCTCCTGACCTTGGACATGGGGGATCTCTTCACGGCCACTCCCCACTCCAGCACCACACAGCCACTCCTCGCTAAGTGCTGTTAAAAATTTTCCCCTGAATGTTTTTAAGAACATGGTTTAGTTTTATTTGTGCTAGGAGGCTATTTTCTAGATGACTGGTGTGATAGGGGGTTATTTCTATCCAGAAATACTTCTCTTGCTTAATCTGTGCATTTCTCATGGTCTGTCCAGTAAATAGCTTTGTTATGAAATGGGTCTGAGATGTATAAAAGAAAAAATGTTAAAACGTAGAATGCATCCAGGAAATGCAGTTACTTTCTATTAACATAAATTTTCTAAATTGATATTGTTCATTTGCATTTTTGAGTCTTGTCTCACATGAGATATTTGGCCTGAGATGGAGAATGAGCATGGATTTGAGTTGGAACCTGTGCTAAATGCAGGTATTACCGTTTAAAGAGCTGCCAATTTAGTTCACCTCTCAGTTTGTTTTGTGATATGTCAGTTGCTGATCAGCTGGTAAAGAATCCACCTGCAATGCAGGAGACCCCAGTCTGATGCCTGGGTCAGGAAGATCCCCTGGGGAAGGGATAGGCTCCCCACTACCTTATTCTGGGCTTTCTTGCTGGCTCAGCTGATAAAGAATCAGCCTGCAGTGCGGGTGACCTGGGTTCAACCCCAGGCTTGGGGAGATCTCCAGGCAAAGGGAACGGCTACTCACTCCAGTATTCTGGCCTGGACTCCATGGGATCGCAAAAAGTCCGTCAACTGAGCGACTTTCAGTTTCTTTCAGTCGCTGATAATGCCTATCTAGAAGGATCCTTATGAAAAAACAAATGTATATAAAATTGCAAATTAGGCTTTCAGTAAAAGCTGTTACCACTCATTGGCACCAGAACTATCCACTCAAGACAGTTATATAATTTAAAATGATCAGAAAATGCTTTTGATATAAAAGACTGTTTCCTGCCTCCCTGGGCACTCCACACAGCCTGCTGCACCATTAGCTGTTGCTATCTGCAGTTAATAATGACACTTTGGTATGCATCCAGTACTGTGCTGAGTGATTTGCATATATTATTTCATTTAATCATAACTGCAGTTCTTTCAGATAATTTTTGATCTCTGACTTTCTGCCTTGACTTTGGCCTATGTGTGTTTTCTTTTGAAACAAGTATTCTTTTGACTTTTATCTGCCTTATGCTATGCACATTTTGCATTCATGACTTTTTGCAGCCAACTATAGATCAGCCCTGGGATTTCTTTGGAGGGAATGATGCTGAAGCTGAAACTCCAGCACTTTGGCCACCTCATGTGAAGAGTTGACTCATTGGAAAAGACTCTGATGCTGGGAGGGATTGAGGGCAGGAGGAGAAGGGGACGACAGAGGATGAGATGGCTGGATGGCATCACGGACTCGATGGACGTGAGTCTGAGTGAACTCCAGGAGTTGGTGATGGACAGGGAGGCCTTGTGTGCTGCAATTCACGGGGTCACAAAGAGTCGGACATGACTGAGCAACTGAACTGAATAGGTTAGGAGGCTATGGAATATAAACAGAGAATCAGAGCTGATTTGGCTCAAAAAACAAAGGTATCTTTTTCTTTTTTCATACATACAACTGAGTAATTTTCCACTGGGCTCTATTTCTCTGTGATTCTTCTCACTCTGTCTTCCTTCATCGCTTCCCTCATTGTATTAGAAATGGCTGAAGCACTTCCTGACCTGATATCTTTACATTTTCCATGGAAATGGAGAACTCCTATTCTCCCAGACAAAATTCTTGACTTCTGTTGACTGGATCAATTTTGATACTGTGTTGCATTTGACATAATCACAGGGACTAGGGGTGTAGGAATGCATTGACTGGCTTATCCCTACCCTTCCTTCAATCAATCACTAGACAGAAGAATAATGTTAATCTACTTAGTTGAAACCCATGGAGGAGGGTGGTGGAGCAGGGGTAAAGTGGTACTGGAAAGATGTCTTTATCTTGTTTCTAATCTCACACTGACAGCTATCAACAGTTTATCTTCAGTTATGATACTATAGGTTGTTCTTTTTTTAATATTCTTTATTAGTTTAGGGAGATTGCCAATACAGTTGGCTAGAAGTTATTTTTTTTAAATCATGAATGAAAGCTGACTTTTATTAATTTTTTTTCTAAATCTGTTGTGTTCTTGTGGATTCTTTATTGTCATTGTCATAAGTTACATTGATTTTAAAATAGCTTTGAAAAGTGAAAGTGAAGTTGCTTAGTCAAGTCCGACTCTTTGCGACCCCATGGACTGTAGCCTACCAGGCTCCTTAGTCCATGGGATTTTCCAGAAAGAATACTGGAGTGGGTTGCCCTTTCTCCAGGGTATCTTCCCAACCCAGGGATCGAACCCAGGTCTCCCACATTGTAGGCAGATGCTTTACCGTCTGAGAACAGACGGTAGTCTTCCCTGGTAGACCAGGGAAGTCTTTAGTAGGATTTTAATAGCTTTAGTAGGATATAATAACATATAAGAAGTGCACATATTTGTAGTATATAGAATAATTTGATCATTTTTCGCACACACACACACACATATATATATACACACTTGTGAAATCATCCCTGAAATAAAAATAATGAACATATATGTCACTCCCCTCCAAAAGTTTTCTCATGTCCCTCTGTATTCCCTCTTTGGTCCTTTTCCCCCTCACTCATTCCTCTATACAGGCTCCCAGGCAACTACTGATCTATCTTTGGTCACTGCAGATTACTGGTTGAATTTTGAATGTTCAACTAACATTCCATTTCTAAAGTAAACCAAATGTAATCATTATGTATTAGCTCTTTTTCTTACATATTTATGTATTCATTTACCTTGCATCTAGCTTCTGTGTTTATAAATGAGATTGGCCCATAATTTTTTTCTTTCTATAAACTAATGCTCTTGTCATACTTTGTATAACAGTTAAGCTGGCTTCATAAAATGAGCTGGAGGATGTTTTTCATTCTCTTTTCTATTCTCTGGGAGAATTTGTCTAAGATACTATTTTTCCCTGAAGTATTTGGTTTGAATCAACCAGTGAAAACAACTAGGCCTACAGTTTTCATTGTGGGAAGGTTTTTAATTAATGATTTGATTTTAAAGTAGAGAACTGTTTACATTTTCTTTCTTATGCTGTCAGTTTTTGTAAGATGAATGTTTTCTTGCCCTTTTAAATTAAAATATAATGTACATACTGTAATGTATATAATGTTAAGCATAAAGCTTGATATTTTTTTACAAATGCACTATTTATTGATGTAAAGTTCATAATAGTCTTATATTTTAATATCTGAAGACTCTGTAATGATACTGTCTCCTTTATTCCTGATACTGATTATTTAAGCTTGCCTTCTTTATCTCATTATTCTCCATCAAGGTTTATAAACTTACTTGTCACTTCAGAGAAACATGTTTTAGCTTTGTTGATCTTCTCTATTGTATATTTGTCTTCTATTTTATTTATTGCTGTTTTTATGTTTTTATTTCTATCCTCTTATTTTCTGTAGGTATAAGTTTTTTTGAACAACTTATTTTTTAGCTCATTGCCTTTTAGCTTTATTCTCTAATATGTATATTTAGAGACACAAATTTTCATCTTGAAGTGAGATAAATGTGTCTCATAAATTTTCATGAACATTCACTTCAAAATATGTTTAATTTTCACTGTGATTTCTTCTTTGACTCATGGGTTATTAAGAGGTGTATTTCTTAGTTTACAAGCATAGATTTTTCTAAGAGTATTTTTGTTACAACTTCTAGTCTAATTCCCAAGTAGTCAAAGAATTTACTTTGAATAAAAATAAATTGTGATTATTAGATCACACATACAAATTGTGTTCTTCAAATCTTATGTATCCTTGTAAATTACTTCTTCTGCTGTACCTCAAAAAGATATGCTAAAATCTATTTTTTAATTTCTCTATTTTGTTTTGTCAATATTTGTTTAATATATAATCTTGGGCTATATTATTAGATATATAAAAATCTAGAATTACTATCTTTTACTAAAGAACTTTTATCATTTTGAAATATACCGGAGGAGCCTGGTGGGCTGCTGTCTGTAGAGTCGAACAGGGTCAGACACGACTGAAGTGACTTAGCAGCAGCAGTAATAGTTTTTGCCTTAAAGTCTTCTGTGCTTGATACAAATATGGTTTGTATACTATAGTTTATGAATTTTCTTTTTATATATAAAATCCCCTAATATATTATTATATACTTAAAATCCCCTAGTATATTATTATAACTATTGTTATATTCAGTTAAAATTCATTTATATTTGTCCACATTTGTCCTTTTTGTTGTTCTTCATTCCTTCCTGCATCTTTAATATTTTCTTTAAAGTAGGTTAAAGAAATTAACCTACTTTCTTTAGGTGATATTAGTCTAATATTCGCTCCTTTGAGTGAATATTATTCGCTCCTTATTTGCTCCTTTGAAATTAATTGTTTTCTCTGTTTTCTTCTATTATTATCTCTTTAATTTTCAACATTTTACTATAATGAGCTGCAGGGTGCTTTTCTTTTGTTTGTCTTGTTTTAGGTTCAGAGAACTACTTGAATCTATGATTTTTGTCAATCTTGGGAAAGTCTCAGCCATTATCTTCTCAAATACTACTTTTTTCTCATTCTCTCTTCCCTCCTTTCTGGAGACTTTCTCACTAAATTTCTGGTCATACCTGAATGGATACCTATTTGCCTCTCTCTATCTTGTTCACATACTTGTTGCTAACTACTTTGCTGGTTTTCTAACAAGCAAGCCTTGAGACTTTTGAAAATACTGCTTCCTTAGCTTGGAAAGCGTTTCCAAACATGTCTGAGATTCATTCCTTTGCATGATCAGGTCTCTGGTAAAATGTGGTCTTCTCAGAGAGGCTTTCCCTGATCATGTTTTCAAAATTATTGCCTAGATTCCTCCTCTTCTACCCTCATTGTGCTCTAAGCCTTTACCTGGTTTCAGTTTCTTCACAGCACTTATTAAATATGACACATTATATATTTAATATGTATTTGTTTATTTTCTGTCTCCTTTCACTAGAAAATAAACTCCATGAGAGAGGAGACTTTTTTGTTCCCAGCTATATTGCAATCCTTGGAATAGTATCTGAAGCAGAGTTAAATGCTCAATAAACAACTGTGGGACAAATGAATGACTAATGGATGATGAATATAAGAAGATCGAGTTCTCTAATGATAGTGAAGAAAGCAGACAAGGAGAAATAAACTAAGCAAGTATTCTAACTTATATTTTGTTCTTTTGTGTGTGAAGATAGTGTCATTGATCACATTTCTTTCTGTGATTCTCACTTAAAAGAGCAAAATGGAACATAAGCATGTTTGGAAATATTTCTTTTATTAGTTTAAATTAATTGGTGTCTCATCATTTAGTTTAGACATATGTTCCATAAATTTTTAAAGGCTTTTAATGAAAGAAAACTAAACCTACTGCATTAGGCAGCTTGGACAGTCATAACAAAATATCATAGACCAGGTTACTTAAACAACAGAGACTTATTTTCTCTAAGTTCTGGAGGCTAGAAATCTAAGCTCTGGGTCCCAGCATGGTCACGGTCTGGTGAGGATTGGCTTGCAGGTGGCTGCCTTCTTATTGTGTTCTCATGTGGTAGAGAGAGCAAGCTCTGGTATCTCTTCCTTTTCCTGTAAGGGCACAAATCCCACCATTAGGGACCCAGCTCTTGATATCATACAATCTAATTATCTCATAGAGGCCCCACGTCTAGATACCATCACACTGAAGTTAGGGCTTCAACATACAAATTTTGGGAGTGTTCATGCTGCTGCTGCTGCTGCTGCTGCTGCTGCTGTGTTGCTTCAGTCGTTCCGACTCAGCGACCCCATAGATGGCAGCCCACCAGGCTCTCCCATCCCTGGGATTCTCCAGGCAAGAACACTGGAGTAGGTTGCCATTGCCTTCTCCAGGAGTGTTCATAGCACCTACCAAATAATATGCATTATTTTCCAGTGAATTAATGAATAGGTACATTCAAAACTCTTCAAGTATTTGTCATAGAGTGAAATTACAGCAAATGCATATAAAAAAACTTAATTATTTTTGCAAAATATTGTGAATACTTGTAAGTACAAAGGCTAAATTGGCCAGCACCTGGGAAATGCCTGGTCTACTTCATTTGTGGTTTGTCGAGGCATCTGTTTATTATGTAGCTATTTAGGGACTTATGTGAACACATCATTTTTTATAGGCCAGAAACCTAACTCTGATCTTCTACTTATCTTTTGTAAATTTATTTCCCTAAATAAATCATAAATCCACTTATCATGCCTAGACCTACACACCATATGCCATCATTATAGCTACTTAGAAAGAATTGTGAAAGTGAAGTCGCTCAGTCGTGTCTGACTCTTTGCGACCCCATGGACTGTAGCCTACCAGGCTCCTCTGTCCGTGGGATTTTCCAGGCAAGAGTGCTGGAGTGGATTGCCATTTCCTTCTCCAGGGGATCTTCCCCACCCAGGAATCAAACCCGGGTCTCCTGCATTGTGGGCAGACGCTTTACCATCTGAGCCACCAGGGAAGCCCAGAAAGAATCGTAGTGTAGGTCAGAGCTCCTTGGCGGGAGAACTGACTCCTCTAATAGTAATATTTTTGCCTCACTGGCACCTCCAGTATTTTTCTAGCCTGAGGTCAGCATGTCTTCCTGATGTTCACGGCCTATGCTGCTTTTCCAGGAATGTCTCAAAGGGATCCTGCCTGAAAGAAAAGAAGCCATACTCTCACATTTCACTGCCTATAAAGAGAGTGAGAATGGCCTCTGCCTTGTGCTTTCAGTCAGTTTCAAAACAGAAATGGAACTGACAGTTATCAACTCAGAACTTCCCCTACTGCCCATGTATTTTCTAGTCTAGAATAATGAGGTGAATAAATGCTTCGTGGCAAAGTTAAGGAGGAAAGCATCCAGCACCTGACTGCTCCTCTCATTCCTCACCTCTGAAGTAGGGTTGTTAGCATCTGCTCTGATCTAGAGGAGTGTTTGGGGCTGTGCCATCTGTCCCTGTTAGAAGCACTGAGCTCATAATGACTAAGAAACCCCAGGGGGTTGTCTAAGCCACCAAGATTAGAAAGGGACACAGCATTATTACAGCTGAGCTAAAATTTAATATGATTCTTACTTTACCACCCATGGTGACCTAAGAAGGTGGGATGGCAGACAAGCTCTAAATAGAGGAGCTTAGTCATGGCTCACCAGAAAGCCAAAAAGCTGTTTTCATGGTGGAAGACGGAAGAAGAAACTGGTAAATATTTCTAAATAGTCATATGTTTACATATGAACTTATTTTTAAAGTTCTCTTGTGAGAACTATGTACCTTAAAAATAAGTCCCAAATTTAAAGCATTTATATAAAAAATTGTATATTTACTCACCAATTAAAAATTACAAGCATTCCCCAGAAGAAAGTGTAACCCCAGTAGCCCAGGGGCTGAGAGTTCTGTCATTAGAGGTGGGAATTTCTTCTCAGAATGAAGATAAAGCTGTATTCCTACCTGTGTGACCTCAAGGATGGTTGAGAGGGGTCTGGGGTTATTGTAATGAAGGTGGGTAGGAGGGAGCACACCCACAGCAGTGTGGGGGGTAGGGAGTGTGTCACCATATCTCAGTAGTGTATTTTTATAAGCTAAGTTTTACATGAGGCATGAAACCATAATCCTTGAACTAAGTGAAAAAGTAGATTATCAGTTTATTAATTTATGGTGGAAAACACACCTCATTCAGGAGTCAACCTGCATGCATACCAAGATATAGCAAACAGAGAGTCATAAAAGAAAATTGCCTTTTTCCAAAAAGTGGCACTTCAAAACTTTTGTAACCTGGAGAAATCACTCCCTTGTCCACTGTTGGGATGTTTTTCTAAGAACTTGAAAAAATTGTCTCTAATCAGAGCTCCTGTAGCACACCTAAAGACATAAATACTTTTCTCATTCTCTAACTTTCAGTTTTCCCATTTTTATTGGACCTCAGCAATAAGGGAATGTCATTTCAGCATTCCCTCCCTCATCAATACCATAGCAAGTAAAAATTCCCAAGACTGAGGCTTATATTATTACAAAGGGTGCAATTTATAGTTGTTACAGAGCATTGGGTTTCTCCAGAGAACATTCCAGTTCATGCAGTCTTCTCGTTTTTGGTTGTGCTACATGGCATGAGAGATCTTAGTTCCCTGACCAGGGATTAAACCTGTGCCCCCTGCCGTGGGAGCTTGGAGTTTTAACCAGTGGACCACCCGGGAAGTCTCACCATGGTTGCAATTAAGATGAGCATCTCTGTGAAATGAGCAACCCTCCCACAAATGGAGTGAGGGACATAATGATATAGGAGTCCGAAAGCCTGAGGGCTAGACCTAGGGATTTATTACCTAACAGCCTGACCTTGACTGTGTTTTTCTGACTTCAGTGGCTTAAGCTGCGAAATGAGATCTCTTTTACCTTTGCCATGGAATCCAGATCTAGCAATTTATTTTAATAATTCTGGGAAGAAAACATTCAGGCTGAAGGGATGAGTTTGAATCTTATTGAAGTAAAGAGGTTTCACAACTTTTTATTTTTCTTGGTAAAATCTTCACTTTATTTTTGTTCTTTTCTTTGCCTTTGGCTAGCTGGAGAACAAGTGGCCATAGACATGGTCCATGGATTATATTCTTTTCACCCTTGGAGCAAGGAGTGAAAAGTGGAGCACCCTACCTCCTCTGAGCAAATGCCTGCAAATGAAAGATTTTTAATTAAGTCAATTCAGTTATTATAAATTGAATTAATCTGTAATTTTGGCATTATCATGGGAAACTATTTATGGCATATGCCAGCTGACCCTCATCCAAATTTCCATGGAAATAGCCAAGTGTGTACTTGGACTGTTCTAAAATTTCCAGCTGCTTTAAATGTGATATTGAACCTAAGAAACCTATTAGTAAAATGTATTTGAAATGTGTTCTCAGGTGCTCAAGAGGTAGGCCTAGCTTGAAAAAAATTAACTGAAAAGATTCCAGGTGCAATAACCCTGGGGTTTCCCTCAAATGTCTTTAATTGAAACCTCTGATATTACTGTGTTGTTTCTATATGAAGTCACATGGGGGAAGATACTGCAAAAAGTTCTGCGGTTTTACATTTTTTCCTCTATGAGATAGACTTACGTCAGGAGGAGTGAAAGTAGTTATATTCTTCTCCTGAATGATCAAATAAAATTTCTGTTCAAGAGATAAATCATATAGTACCGATTTATTCATTGAATGTATTGCTGTTAGAAGTATGAAGCTATTTTAGATGAGCTAATAGTATATGAGAGAAGCTACCTGTGTATTTTTAACAGGCGCAACGAAAGTGCAGACACCATGACTACATTGCATGCTTGGTGAACATAATGGCTGGTTGGCTGTATTCATAACATTTGAGTTAATCTGTGCAAGCTCACACATACTACTGCAGAAATGACTTTCACAGAGCAGTCATTGCAGTCTGCAGCAACTACAGCATAGCATCAAACAGGATGGAACCACCAGGTTTTGATAAATAGAATACGTTTACAGAATTAGTAATCCTGAGGTGACCTGGCCCATCACTGATGTCCTTGAGACAATTGCAAGCTTGCTACTCATTTTACCCCAGTGGTGGTGTGATTATTGGTTTCTTCCATTAATATGGAAAATAGGATTGTATCTGACATATACTTGGTGCTTTAGGTAAAGTATACATTCAGCTCTCAGTATTCAAGTGGGATTGGCTCCCTGTGGATACCAAAATCTGAGGATGCTCAAGGCACTTATATAAAATGGTGTAGTGTTTGCATATAATCTATGCACAATCTCCTGAATATTTTAGATCATCTCTACATTACCTGCAATACCTAATACAATGCAAATGCTATGTAAATTGTTGCTGGCACATGGCAAATTCAAGTTTTGCTTTTGGAACTTCCTGGAATTAAATATATTTCAGTCTGCAGTTGGTTGAATCTTTCGATGTAGAACCGATGGATATGGATGGCCAACTGCATAATCTGAAGTTAACTTCCTTCTTTGGCAAATCTCTAAATCAGTAAGTTGCAGCCCTTTCATATACATCCTTTCTCACCATTCTAAAAATCTGCTTGGTATGAATTTATGCATTTCCAGTTTGTGATTTTTCTTTTGACTTTCTTATGGATTTTATCCTTACCGTGTAGATTAAAAACTTTTTTCAAGTAGGTATATTTATCAATATTTTCCCTTTATGCCTCCAGAGTTTAGATAATAGAAAGATCTCCCCACTCCGAGTTAATAAAGAAGGTCTCCTTTGTTCTTATAGTATTTTTAGGATTTCATATTTTTTAAATTTAAATCTTTGCTCCTTTGGAATTTACCTGGTTGTGTAGCATGAGACATGAATCCAGCTTAATTTTATTACAAATGGCTCTCCAGCTGTCTGAAGACAATTTTTTGAGTTGTTTTTCTTTTCTGCACTGATTTCAGATGCCATATTTATCATATACCATATTCTGTATGCACTGGGGTCTATTTCTAGACTTTTTGTTCCATCCTATTGATTCATTTGTTTACTCTTGTATGTAGCTTTACATTAAATTGTGTAACCCCTCATTTCTGTTTATTTTGGGGGCTTTCCTTGCCATTTTTTAAAAATGTATTTTGAAATTTGCTTGTCTCTCCCTCACCCCTTTCTCAATTTTTGGCCTTCATATTGTAATTACAATAAATTTCTAAATTATCTTAGGAAGGACAACTTTATGAGGTTAAGACATCCTATCTAAAAACTTGGTATGCTGTTCTCTTTGTCTCCTCCAGGAATGCTTTAAAATTGTATTCGTAAATCTTACATATTTCTTACATTTTTTTCCTTAGATATTTCATCTTTTACTGTTGCTATTGTAAATGGAGTCTTTCCCCATTTCACTTTTAAACTCACTGTTTTTTCATCTGAAATGTATTGATATCTATACAGTAATTCTGTATCATGCTACCTTAACTAAATTTCCTTGTTTATAGTACCTTCCAGCTGACTACGTCAGATTTTCCATAATGATCACAAATTGTGATAGATTTTATTTCCTTTTCTGAATTTCTATACTTTTAGTTTCTCTCTCTTGTTAACCATATTGTCTGTTAAATAATCGTGGTGACAAGCGAACATCCTTCTTTGTTCCTGACTTTAGTGGGAACGCCTCTACTGCTGCCCCAGCAGGCATGATGATCACTTTAAGACCAGGGTATATTTTATCAAGATAAGAAAGTGTCCATCTAATTTCTTTGTTACGTTTAAACCTATCTCTAAATAATAAAGCCCTGCTGCTGCTGCTGCTGCTGCTAAGTCGCTTCAGTCATGTCCGACTCTATGCGACCCCAGAGACGGCAGCCCACCAGGCTCCCCCGTCCCTGAGGTTCTCCAGGCAAGAACACTGGAGTGGGTTGCCATTTCCTTCTCCAATGCATGAAAGTGAAAAGTGAAAGTGAAGTCGCTCAGTCATATCCAACTTTTAGCGACCCCATGGACTGCAGCCCACCAGGTTCCTCCGTCCACGGGATTTTCCAGGCAAGAGTGCTGGAATGGAGTGCCATTGAGGGGTGTGAATTTGCAGTCTCCCTAGCATGATAAGATCAAAGTTCTAAAAGGAAACTGAAGACTTTTTAGTCTACCTCACTCCTATCATGAGTAATAAACTGAATCACAGTAATAAATTTTAATCACTTCCTCCAGAAGTCACAAAATTAGACTAGAAAGCAAGCTGGAACTAAAAATCATTTTATCTTAGGTCTCACACCAGTGTTCTTTTGGATACACAAAATTAACACTGAAAAATTTTTATGAATATTTTTCTCCTCCATTGTACATTTTGCCTGAAATTTTCCCGTTTATCCCTTTATTTCCATCATATTGTTGGGATCTCATATGTGCTGTTGGCTCTGCATTCTTCCCCATTGCCAAGGAGCCAAGTTTATTAAGGATTTTTAGACAGTGACATAATCCCTTCCCTACTCAGAAGACCTCTGCTATTTGGTCTTCTTGGACAAAGTGTGTTGTCTTCCAAATACTTCTGGTTACTCCTGGAATTAAGGCTAAAAGCTTGTTGGAGCCACTTGAACACCTGAAAATATGCTTCAGCTATGACAGTGGCTTTAGCAAAGAGATGTGAACCAACAGATATGTCAAAAAATGCCACTGTGTCTTATATTCATTTGTAGGTGGTATTCATATTGCTGAGGAAATTAGGTCATAACATGTTTACAGTCCTTACAGGAGAAAACAATCAGAAGTCTTGTACTTCTGATTTTGATGTGTCATAACTTTCATTAATAAACATCAAAATTAGTAAACATTTTATATGCTAAGAAAATTTGTATACAAATGGGGAAAATCGTATCCATTTGGCAAATTATTTTCTACTGTAAAAAAGATATTAGGAGCATTTCTACTTGTATATAGGTACTGGATTCTGGAGTCAGACTTGGGTTTGAATCCTGGCTTTAAATGAGTCCCATTTTCCTAATCTGCAAAATGGAATCAGGAATACCTTGTAGAGTTTTATAAGGATTAAGAGAATAATGTACATGAAGTGCTTAGGAAAGTGAAACTATGATGTAGCCCTTAATAAATGAGAACTATTATTAGGATAGCCTGTTGTTGAGGGCTATAATGGACATGGACATTATGGAAAAACATAATGGACATGGAACAACAGACTGGTTTCAAATCAGGAAAGGAGTACATCAAGGCTGTAAATTGTCACCCTGCTTATTTAACTTATATGCAGAGTACATCATGCGAAATGCTGGGTTGGATGAAGCACAAGCTGGAATCAAGACTGCTGGGAGAAATATCAGTAACCT
Organism: Budorcas taxicolor; assembly: GCF_023091745.1. Taxonomy (NCBI): domain Eukaryota; kingdom Metazoa; phylum Chordata; class Mammalia; order Artiodactyla; family Bovidae; genus Budorcas; species Budorcas taxicolor. Next base: position 96,399,066 of record NC_068920.1, read on the forward strand.
CAGATATGCAGATGACAGTACCCTTATGGCAGAAAGTGAAGAAGAACTAGAGTCTCTTGATGAAAGTGAAAGAGGAGAGTGAAAAAGTTGGCTTAAAGCTCAACATTCAGAAAGCTAAGATCATGGCATCCAGTTCCATCACTTCATGGCAAATAGATGGGGAAACAATGGAAACAGTGAGAGACTTTATATTTTGGGGCTCCAAAATCACTGCAGATAGTCACTGCAGCCATGAAATTAAAAGTCATTTGCTCCTTGGAAGAAAAGCTATGACCAACCTAGACAGCATATTAAAAAGCAGAGACGTTACTTTGCCGACAAAGGTCCAGGTAATCAAAGCTATGATGTTTTTCCAGTAGTCATGTATGGATGTGAGAGTTGGAATATAAAGAAAGCTGAGCACCAAATAATTGACGCTTCGAACTATGGTGTTGGAGAAGACTCTTGAGAGTCCCTTGGACTGCAAGGAGATCTAACCAGTCCATCCTAAAGGAAATCAGTCCTGAATATTCATTGTAAGGACTGATGCTGGAGCTGAAACTCAAGTACTTTGGCCACCTGATGCAAAGAACTGACTCATTGGAAAAGACCCTGGTGCTGGGAAAGATTGAAGGCGGGAGGAGAAGGGGATGACAGAGGATGAGATGGTTGGATGGCATCACTGACTTGATGGACGTGAGTTTGAGCAAGCTCTGGGAGGTGGTGATGGACAGGGAAGCCTGGCATGCTGCAGTCCATGGGGTCACAGATAGTTGGACACAACTGAGTGACTGAACTGAACTGGACTGAAGGGCTATAATAAAGCCTGCTGTTTTTCTTTAAATAACATAAAATTACAGGTCATGGAACAAATATAACAATTTTGACTCAATTGATTAATAATAATTGCAGAACAGCTCAGTTATCGACATAACCTCCTTTCTGAGACTTAGAACTAAGACACTTGTGAGGATTTGACTGAAGTCTGCCCTAGCTCTTGTTTCTTAGGAATTATATGGACAGGCATGGAAATTAACACTTAACCTAAAATGTCAAGCCTAAAATTATGTTATCACCTTTTTAAAATTAAGTTTTCATTAGCCAATTAATTTTTTTTATCATTGTCCATTCAGTGGAATAAACTAGTACAAAAGACTAGTATGATGCGTACTCTACACATTAGTGGAGAAGGCAGTGGCACCCCACTCCAGTACTCTCGCCTGGCAAATCCCATGGACGGAGGAGCCTGGTAGGCTGCAGTCCATGGGGTCGCCAAGAGTCGGACACGACTGAAGCGACTTAGCAGCAGCAGTAGCAGCAGCTACACATTAGAGCTGTAAAGGACTCAGGCATTTTTTGCTTACAGAGTCATTAAGTAATTTTGGAGTGCCAAATTTGTCCTAAACATATGTATCCTTAAGGATATATAGATGAAAAAATAGATTGCATACTGTGAAGAAGCTTACCATATGGTATCTAGGAAGGCATTTAAAAGCCACCTTTGAATAGTATATGCCTTCCTTAGTACCCCTAATCTTCAGGTGTGGGAAATAGTGCTCTTACACAGTCCTATGGAACCCTATGCTTGCCCTTATTTTAGTATTTTTTATGCTGTACATTGTCTTCTATGCAATACTGTAGGTTACTTGAGGACAGGGACCATGTGTTACTCATCACAGAAAAAAAAATACCTAAACATGATCGTGCCCCTTAAATAATTTAAAATTGAGAAAAAGGGCATATAAACTACTAACACATATAAAGAACTAACAAATATAAACTTGTATGAAATAAATTCTATGGGAAGTAGGAGGTTTCAGAGGCTATTTAGGGGAGATGGCATTTGAATTGAATTCAGAAGGAATGGTTGGATTTCCAAACATAAGAATGTGAGGAAGAGAATCCACGATGAGGGAACATCATGAGCAAAGGCACAGAGGCAGGGCTGCGCATGGGCTGCTTGAGGAACAGCACGGACTCCAATGGGAGCGGACTCTGGCAAGTGTTGGGCAGGGGCTTGACTGGAACTGACCTTGAATGCAATAGTAAGGTGTTAAGACTTTGTTCTGTAGGCAGTGGTGTTTTTGTTTTATAACTTTCTTTATTTTTGACTGTGCTGGGTCTGCATTGCTGTGTGGGCCTTTCTCTAGTTGCCATGAGCACGGGCAACTCTCTACTCTAATTGCAGCCTTACTGCAGTTGCTTCCCTTGTGGTGGGGCACACGTTCTAGGGCACTTGGGTTGTGATTCCCAGGCTTCAGAACACAGGCGCAACCATTGTGGTGCATGGGCTTAGTTGCTCAGTGGTATGTGGGGTCTTGCAGATTCGGGATCGAACCCATGTCTCCTCCACAGTGGTGCAAAGATATTTGTGCCAAAGGGATTAGATCACTTTGTCAGTAGTATGAATGATGGGAAGAGAAAGATCAGATTCAAGTAGGGAAGCCTGGAGATTTCTAGTAATATAGACAAGAGATGTTGAAGTGAAAACAGATAGAGAAAGGGAGAGCAATTCTGGAAACACTGTGCAAATGGACAGGTCAGACCCTGGTCTTGGATTGAGGGTTGGAGATTCCAATTTGAGTCCTTTTCTCAAAGGTGATGGCAGAAGCTCTGGAAGTGGCTAAGGTCACCTAGGAAGAGCAGAGATAAAGTAAGCTGGGGAGGCTACAGAACCTTGGGGAAGGCTTATACTTAAGGGTAAGTAAATCTTCAGATTTAGAAGAAAAGATATTTCAAACTTGTTGAAAAGATGAGGAAAACTGTGTCTTCAGAATTAATTGGTTTACCTAGTTTGGGGGCTTCCCGGGTGGCTTAGTGAGAACCCGCCTACCAATGCAGGGGACCTGGGTTCAATCCCTGGGTCAGGAAGCTCGCCTGGAGGAGGGCATAGCAACCCATTCCAGTATTCTTGCCTGGAGAATCACCATGGACAGAGGACATGACTGAAGCGACTTAGCACTAGCACTTAGCACAGCACTAGTTTATGGCAGAGCCCTTTAGAACCCAGGTACCCAAGTGTCCCAACTTATAACTCAGTTTAACACTCTAGACCCTAGTTTAATGCTAAACTGAAAAATCCGACCCACCACCTTTTCCATCCTCATCTATTTTGGTAAGACAGACTAAACTTGAATTTTAGGATTCTGAAATTGAATCATATGTCTCTTTTGCTTCCAGCTACCAATAGCAAAGAGAAAATTTTGCCATTGGAAAATTCGGGGCAAGCCATCCATGTGGATGCCATTTAAAATTAAAATGTGTGATATGAATTGACAGTAAGAATTGTAAATAGTCTAATTAAATCTACCTTATGTTTCAAAGGCAGTAAGTTGATCTTATATATTATTACATGTTTTTATATCCTTTATGTTAAAAAATCTGCCATTTAAAGGTCTGAAGTATCCTTATTGTCCCCATATATCTTATAATATACAGAAATGGAAAGATTTTGTTCAAATAAGCCAAACTAAATGCTTTCTTCAGTTTTGCAGAAGATTTTGTTGCTATTAATACTGCCGTCTTCTATGGCATGTGCCAAAGGTATAGTTTGAAATTCTGTTTTTAACTCAGTGAAATATTTATATCTCAAATAAAGGGAGGGCTTAGAAGAAGGGATATGAAACTGATACTGATACAGACCATTTTAAGAAGCAAGTATATGAAGGGGCCAAGTCTCAGAAATAGCATCATCTTTGCTGAACAACAGAGTTAAGTAATATGTTAATTTTATCATTTATTTAGCTAGAAGAACCAAGCTTTGAAAATGAACCATCACAAGTAATGATTAATCAACTGTTTACAACTCAACTCTGATAAGAGTCAGTTGATAAAATGAGCGGGAGCAATATAGATACTAAAGGTTGATGTCATATACCAAGATAAAAAATTTCCCCCCAGGAAATGGATTTTAACCATTTGTGGTATAGAAAATGATCCTATTAGATATCTAATACATGGACTTATAGCCTACCCCCCAAAAATCTGAAACATACTTTTAAATTGGCCAATCATCTTCTCGCATTAAAGTTCCAGAAAAATGATGGGGTTTTTTTTCTTTGCTTACTTTGGGTTTCTCTTCAATTTTTGTTTTTCTTAAGTAGGCATATTTTATTAAATATGCATATAGAAAAATACATTTCACAAGTGCACAACTCAAAGAAGCACTGAAAATTGAATACACCCATGTATGTACCATCCAGATCAAGACAGACATCTCCAGCCCTTCAGAATCTACCATCACACTCCCTTCCAGTCATTGGGATACCAGCCCTTCCACCCTCTGCAGCTGTTGGGGAGACAGTGATCATGGGTCTGTGATATTTCTGCCTATCTTGTGAGCAGAGATACTGCCTGCCTTTGTTCAGAGTATCTTTTCAAGCTTATTTAGATAGCCTTGAAAGACAACAGAGAATGTTTTTCTTTACAGGAAAGGGCAGTTTTGCTTAAGTCTTGAAAATATAGAAAAATTGTATCTCTTATTATTGTCTTTTATTAGACTGTTTGATGGGACTTCCCTGGTGGCTCAGATGGGAAAGAATCTCCCTTCAATGTTGGAAACCCTGGTTTGATCCCTGGGTCAGGAAGATCCCCTGGAGAAAGGAATGGCTGTAGAATTCCATGGACAGAGGAGCCTGGTGGGCTATAGTCCAGTGGGACCACAAAGAGTTGGATATGACTGAATGACTAACACTTTCATATTCTTTAATGAATTAAAGATGTCTCCTTTCAGTGCAAAGGGTAGGTATGTTCACTTCCCATTATGAAAGACTGTGATGACCTAAACTCAGGTTCCTCTCCTGTAATGCCGCCCAGTACGTGTGCAGGCGTCACCTGGCTGTCTTCATATTGCACAATTAGGAAGTAGGGGTCAAGAAGTCTATTGACATAGACTTTTGAGCTGTAAGGTTCTTTGTCTATGACTCAGCATCCATTAACTAGACAGACTAAAATAATAGTTTGTAAGCAGAATAAAATCTTAGACTCTTCACTGTTCTTTGTAGAATCACTATTTCAGCTTCTACCACCATAGATTTGTTTTATCTGTTTTTAAAATTCATATATAAGTGGAATTATACAGCATGTACTCTTGTGTCTGGGGCTTTCCAGATGGTGCTAGTGGTAAAGAATCTACCTGCCAATGCAGGTAGGTGTAAGAGACCTGGGTTCGATCCTTGGGTTGGGAAGATCCCCTGGAGGAGGGCATGGCAACCCACTCCAATATTCTTGTTTGGAGAATCCCATGGACAGAGGAGCTTGGTGGGCTGCAGTCCATAGGGTCACAAAGATTTGGCCATGACTGAAGCAACTTGGCATGCATGCACTCTTATATCTAGCTTCTTTCATCCAAGCTCATGTTTGTGAGATCCATTTGTAATATTTCATATAAGCAAAATTTAAAAATTTTCTCATAGCATTCCATCATGTGTCTATTTTAAAACTTACTTTTTCTGCTGTTGATGGATTCTGGGGGCAGTTCCCGCTATTAGAACTGTGCTGTTATAAACACTTTCATGCATGTCTCTGTGAATATATATGTATTTCTGTTGGGTATGTTCCCAGAGCTGGATCAGAGGGTGTGCATAGACACTGCCAATCAATTTTCTAAAGTATTTTTACCAAGCTACTCTTCCAATAGCAGTGTACATGCATTCTGATTTTTTTGTGTATTTTTCCACCCTTGCTATTTTCCATCTTTTTAGTTTATTTTTTTTATACTGACATGCTTTTATTTTACCAACATGCAAATAAGGAAAGAAAAATATGCCAATGGTACACTTCCAATTTTACAGAGAACCCCCCAAGTATTTCTGCCATTCAGAGAGAGAGATACATCAATTATTAAGTTGTTACCAGGATAAATTGTGAAGACAGTCAGAGCCACAAATTTTTTGTGTGTTATTTTTCCATAAAGACAATAATTTCCAAAGTCTTCAGAGTCTGGCAAGACCAAGTTATTTAATTTTACTTCTAAAGATACAATTTTAACAGAAACACGTTGAAAATCGTCATGAATATTCACTAAAATTTCCATATTGTACAAGAAAGAGATTAACATTCTTTCAAATGTTCTCAACTGAAAGCAAAAGAAAACGTATACAGCCGCATCTTCCCAGTAAACAGAAACAGAGAAAGTAATAGGGTTTTACTAAATACTAGTGAAATTAAGGGTATTAATCTTCCACATAATTGCATTGTTTGAATTTATTTAAAGAACCCATCTTTCAGCAACATAGTCAGCATTTCAACTACCTTCAGTTCTCCCATCCCAATCCTGAGAAAAATATTTCTCCTTCCATCACCACTGACAAGAGAAGATATCCCTTCCTTGCAGGCTCTCAGCCAACCCAGTTTTCATTCTGGGCCCACATTTTCCCTGGGTCATTTCTGCCTCTGGGCGTCTGTTCAGTTTGCTTTCTTAGGGCGGCACTCGCCCCAGTCTCTTCAGTTCTCCCATCCATTCATTCCATATACATCTACCTTTCTTCCAACTGTCTAGGTATTGCTATGGATGGGTGAGGGCTGGGAAGAAGGCAGAGAGGAGTAAGGGCTCTGATAGTCTCCTTACAGGACCATCTCTCTGCCTCTTGAAATAGTAAAGACCCAAGTTAAACCGCCTCCTTGTGACAGTCATTTTGGCTTGTCTCAGGTCAGATTTGGAGAGGGAAATGGCAACCCACTCCAGTATTCTTGCCTGGAGAATCCCATGGACAGAGGAACCTGGCAGGCCATGGTCCATGGGGTTGCAGAGAGTCGGACAAGACTGAAGTGACTAAGCACACACACACAAAAACAGCAAAGCCTGCTTCTGCAGATGTTTCTGAGCTACCACTTTTAAAAAAGAGATAGGAGAGATATAAGAAAGAGAGGGAAAAAGAGAAGAGGAGCTGTTTGTCTGCCCTGGCACCGCTGGCTCTTCATCATGTTCAGGAGGAAGAAGGGAGACAAATCAAAGTAGCTAACCTTTGCATGGCTTTACTGGTTGAGGCTGAGAAAACCTGATACTTGTCAAGGACACCATCATTATCCTTGCCATGTAAATGAGTCTAACTTGTCCCCTCAACCACTTGCCTGACAGTAAAAGTAGGGTTCCTGAGTGACGGTGAGGAATGAGGAGAAATACTGGAGTGGGTAGCCATTCCCTTCTCCAGGGGATCTTCCAAATCCAGGGATCAAACCCAGGTCTCCTGCATTGCAGGTGGATTCTTTACCATCTGAGCCAGCAGCAAAGCCCAGAGGAGAAATAGAAAGGTCTTTTACATGCTGGCAGGAAACCTGGGTCTACCACCAATTCTGAAGATTCTTGTTTACCAACAACTTAGAAAGTGGACCTGACAAGGTCTAGAAAATGTTCATCCAGCAGGCGGCAGCCTAAGGTGGTGGGTGTATCCAGTTGCAGGCAGCAATAGGTAATCAGAGAAGCAGGAAGAGCAATAGGGTTGCATAAATCAGAGACCAAGCAGCCCATTGCTGTCCTCTCTTGACTTTATTTAATGCCCAGCAGTTGTCCACAGGCCATGTGCAGAGCAGAATGAGTAAAACAGGCTCTTAAACATAGCTGAAAATCCAGGTGGTAGGTAGTAACTAGACCAGAAGCCTTGGGAACAGTGTCCAAGCAGTGCCGACAAAGGCAGAGAAGTCTACATTTGTTTGGCTTAGAAGGTGAGCCACCACGGTGCCGCATGTAGTGTTAACACAGGACATCAAGAAGACCGTGGGGATGTGAAGCAGCATGGCCACAAAGGTCTCAGTCTTGAAAGCTAAGAGAACTGAACGTCCGGTGGAGGGAAGGTGTAGAAAGGTCAGCACAAAACCAGTAAAAGGCATACCCTTGCTGAAGCCAAGGCCCAGGTCGGGCAGGAGGTGGCAGGGGACCTGTGAGGAGTATTCCCAAGGGCAAAGGTTAGCCAGATTGGAACCCAGGGGGCCCGGGGGTCTCCACTGGTTCCCTTATCTGGAGAAGTCTAGCTCTATAGGGCGCTTCATCCAATAGGTAGTATTGCAGTGCCTTTGGCCAGAGGTCCTCTTTGATAATTTCAGCAATCCTGTCAGACTCTGGAAGGCTGTTGTCTGAAAACCAGGCAAAAAAGCCACACATGAGGTCTTGGTTCCTATAAAGGAAGACCTGGGCTTCATGACCCGGGTGCCATATGAGCGGAGTGGAAAGAGAGACCACTTGGCTGGAGGGTGTGACCTCGTATTCCTTCACAAGCCACTTGTTTCTGAAGTATGGGTTTCTTCGAAAGAGGAACTTGAATTTATAGCCCATCCTAGGATGTCTGAGCTCCTTCACCTCCAAATTGGCTAAGTAGCGGAATATCTCTGCATCTCTGCCTCTAATCAGGGCAGACAGCTGCGGGTGGTTCCGAAAGGCAGTGACCCAGAAGCCGGGGATGTGCCGAATGACGCGCTTCCTCCACTGGAGGTAGTGTTGACGCACGCGCCTGTACCTGCGCTCCACCTGGAGGAAGGCCGGGCCAGCCTGAGCGTTCCCAGCGTCCACTTCCAGCTGGCTGGACTCCAGGGCCTTCAGGTGGAGACCTTCACTCCGGGTTGGGGGCCCTGCCTCGTCCTTTGCCTGCTTTACCCCTCTGCGTTCTTCCACCACTTCCCTTTCCCCACCCACCGGCTTCTCCACTTCAACCCTCTCCTCGTGGCTCGCTGCTTCTGAGAAGATGGGGCCCCTTTCGGTCTTAGCTTCCGCAGCCTTCCCTCCAGCCGTCAGCTCAGACTCTGACCTCCCGGTGTCACAGGTTTCTAGGGCCTTCTCCCAGCCATTTTCCAGGCTGCTGTTGGCTGCCCCAGAGGCAGAGGTTGCTTCCCTGCCCTCCCTGGGTGGCCCGACCTCTTCTAGTCCCACTTGGGCCACTCCACGACCGTGAGCCCCAGCAACTGGGAGCTGGGGAGTAGGGCTGGGGTCCGCGGGGGCCTGGGGTGCGCCCCCCTCCTCCGGAAGCTGGAGCGGTGGGAGAGCAGCAGTCTCCAAGCTGCCCTCACTCGTCTCCAGCACCTGGGTTTCCTCTAGAAGCTTCTGGCACTGCTGCGGTCCGGTTCTCCCAGGGCGTGGTCAGGAGTAGTGAAGGTATGGGCTTGGGGAGGAGGGATCCCTTGGCTCTAACAGGGACGCTCATGTAGGCCAGCCTGACCAGCTGTTTGTTGGCATCTGTTTTCCTCACAAAAGACTCACGCATGCAAACCAGGGGGTTGCGCCACCCACCCTGCAGTCTCAGGAGACCCACCCTTCAGCTTCCTGATGCTCACCCCTCAGTCTGTAGACACTCTCATCTCATCTAGCCTAGCTCTGCGGGTTCTGCCACCCTTTTATTCTCAGTATTCTGGTGCATGTGTGACATTGTCACACAGTGGTTTTAATGTGCATGTACCTAGTGTCTGAGGAACTGAGAATCTTTCACGTGGCTTTGATTTTACCTTTTGGATATCCGCTTTGTGTTAAGTCTAAGAGTCTTCTCTCCATGTTTTCTGTTGCATATTCTGTATTTTTTGTGTTGTAGGAATCCATTGTACATGCTAGATACAAATCATTTTTCAGATCTGTGTATTGGAAATATCTTCTCCCCTCTGAGTTGCTTTTTCACTGTCTTGGAGAAAGAAATGGCAACCCACTCCAGTGTTCTTGCCTGGAGAATCCCAGGGATGGGGGAGCCTGGTGGGCTGCCGTCTATGGGGTCACACAGAGTTGGACACAACTGAAGTGACTTAGCAGCAGCAACAGCAGTGATGTCTTTTAATGAACAAAAGTTTTTAATCATATATTCCCTTTAGATCAGTGCTTTTTGTGCCCTGTTAAGAAATCTTGCCTTTCTATTATTGTTCTCATTTATATCTGCAGTCCATTTGGAGTTGCTTTTTGCCAATGGTGTGATAGGAGTCAAGATTCATTTTTCCCCCATATGACTGTCTGAATGACCAAGCAGTATTTATTGAAGGGAACATCCTTTCCCCATGCATAGGGTTTTAAATGTTTCCATTAAAAGTGACATATGTTATTGGTCAGAGCTGGTCAGATGGTCTTGCCTAACTTGAAGGGGTCAGAGAAGTAAAAACCTTCGCTGAGATTGCAAGGAGAAGGAAGCTGAAAATACTGGTGAGCACTGTATCACTCATCATAGACTAAGTTGAGTAGTGTGTACAAGACCAGCAGAGTTAGGCCAGAGAAAGGAGAGAAAAGGTAATGATGAATATAAGGAGAAATTAATGAAAGACAATAAATAAAAAGTATCAACCAAAGATTAATAATAAAAGGAGAGGGAATCAGTAAACAATATTTGGAATGGAAAATATAGTTACAGTACTGATTTAAGGAAATATAAGAGAACATGTTGGACAAACTTACACTAGTACATTTTCAAACTTGGATGAAATATATGAATTTGTGGAAATATAACTCAACACTGAAATGCAATGAAAAAACTAAATAGAAATAAACAGAATCAAGGGTTAAAAAAAAAAAAAACTTCCTACAAGATTAACATGAGGCTAAATGGTTTGAGACAAATACTTCCTTAACCTTCAAGGAACACATTACTGTGTGCCTGTGGCATGCCTACTACTATTTTAGGCTCTTAGTATATATATTATTAAAGAGAACAAAGATTTCTTCACTCTTGGAGTTTCTAGCAGAGGAAAAAACAATAATAAAAAAGTAAACAAAACATATTAGAAAGTGATAAGTGCTACGGATAAAACAATACATAGTGTTGAGTAAGGGGATTGAGAGTTGTGGGGGTAGGGAATTGGGAGCAGACTGTGGTTTTGAAAGGGTAGTCAGAGAAAAGGGCTTCCCAGGTGGCACAGGTAAAAAATCAGCCTGCCAGCGCAGGAGATGTGGGCTTAATCCCTGAATCAGGAAGATCCCCTCGAGAAGAGAATGGCAACCTACTCCAGTATTCTTGCCTGGGAAATCCCATGGACAGAGGAGCCTGGTAGGCTACAGTCTCAGTTCAGTTCAGTCACTCAGTCATGTCTGACTTTCTGTGACCCCATGGACTGCAGCACACCAGGCTTCCCTGTCCATCACCAACTCCCAGAGCTTGCTCAAACTCATGTCCATAGAGTTGGTGTTGCCATCCAACTATCTCATCCTCTGTTGTCCCCTTCTCCTCCTGCCTTCAACCTTTCCCAGCATCAGGGTCTTTTGCAGTGAGTCAGTTCTTCGCATCAGGTGGCCAAAGGATTGGAGTTTCAGCTTCAGCATCAGACCGTCCAATGAATATTCAGGACTGATTTCCTTTAGGATGGACTGGTTGGATATCTTTGCAGTCCAAGGGACTCTCAAGAGTCTTCTCCAGCATCACAATTCAAAAGTATCAATTCTTTGGTGCTCAGCTTTCTTTATAGTCCAACTCTCACATCCATACATGACCACTGGAAAAACCATAGCCTTGACTAAACGGACCTTTGTTGGCAAAGTAATGTCTCTGCTTTTTAGTATGCTGTCTAGATTGGCCAAAGTTTTTCTTTCAAGAAGCAAGCACCTTTTAATTTCATGGCTGCAGTGACCATCTGCACTGATTTTGGATGCCCCCCCCCCCCCCGACAAAAAATAAAGTCTCTCACTGTTTCCATTGTTTCCCCATCTATTTGCCATGAAGTGATGGGACCAGATGCCATAATCTTAGTTTCTTGAATGTTGAGTTTTAAGCCAGCTTTTTCACTCTCCTCTTTCACTTTCATCAAGATGCTCTTTAGTTCTTCTTCACTTTCTGTCATAAGGGTGGTGTCATCTACATATCTGAGTCTATAGTCTATGGGATCACAAAGAGTTGGATGTGATTGAGCACATCAGAGGAAACCTCACTGAAAAGATTTTGGCAAAAATTCAAAGAAGGAAGGATTTAGCTCAGTGGATGTTCTGGAGAGGAGCATTCTAGGAAGAAAGAGGAGCTAAACAGAAGCCTTAGGACAGGAACATGCTTAGGGTGTTCAGGGAATAACCAGAAGGAGATCAGTGTGACTGGAGCAGGGTGAATGAAAGAGGCCAGATCAAGCAGGATATTACATAATATTGTAAAAAGTTTGGTTTTATTCTTAGTGATGTGGGAAACCACTATAGAATTTTGGGCAGAGGACTCAAAATTGGACGCATTTTGCATGGATCACTCTGGCTCCTGAGTGAAGAATAGACTGTGTGGGGACAATGATAGATACAGGGAGATGTTTTAGAAGGCTATCAAAGTAATCAGGGTGAAGGTGATATTCCACAGTGGACTTGGGTAGCGCATATAGTATGATGGTAAAGCTGGCATGATTTCATGATGAACTGGATACAGGGTATACGAGAAGGAAAGAAGTCAAGGATGATTACATGAATTTTGACCTGAGCAACTGATAGGATGAAGCTGCCAGATGCAGATATAAGGGATGTTATGATAGAAGAGACCTTTGCAGGAAAATCAGAAGTTGCTTTTGGACATGTTAAGTTTGAGATGACTTTGGATGAGAGTTGAGATAACAAGTGGGCATTATGAGACTGGAGCACAAGAGAGGTCTAGGGTGGGAATACACACTTGGAAGTAATCAGCACACATGATATTTAAAGCAATATTTAAAGCTGGATGAAATCACTAAGGATGTGAGTAGCAATAGACCAAGCCCTAGGGGCTCCAAAATTACAAGGTCAGGAAGAAGGGGAAGAACCAGCAAAGAGACTAAGGGGAGACCAGTGAAGGAGGAGAGACTCTGAAAATGTGCAGTATGCTGAAAGCCAAATGTGTAAAGGAAAGTTCGACTGTGTGATGTGGTGCTGATGGGTCAAGTAAGATGAGAATTGACCAATGGATTTTACAACAAAAGTGATGAAGGTCAGAATAGATTTTAAGGGGAATGGGAGGAAAGAAATTGGAGACAGTGAATATTGACACTCTTTTGAGGGGTTTGCCTGGAAGGGGAATAAATGGAGTCATCACTTGACAAAACTGTTTTGGAGGAGTGGTGGGGTGACAGCGTGGCTGTAATGGCTTTTAATTTATTTTTTGGCATGCTGGGTCTTCGCTGCCGTGTGGGCTTTTCTCTCATTGTGCTGGGCAAGGACTGCTCTCTGGTTGTGGTGCGCAGACTTCTTGCAGTGGCTTCTCTCATTGTAGAGCAGAGGCTCCCAGGTGCACGGGCTTCGGCAGTTGCGGCTCGTGGGCTCTAGAGCACAGGCTCGATAGTTGTGGCCCACAGGCTTAGTTGATCTGAGGCATGTGGGACTGAATCCCTCCTTGACCAGGGATTGAACCCATATCTCCTGTACTAGCAGGTGGATTCTGTACCACTGAGCCACCAGGGATGCCCTGTGATGTCTTTAAGAGAAAATCCAGGAGGGAGAAAGTGAAAATAGCAAGTATATATGACCCTTGAAGTTTTGCTCTAAAGAAATGGGATGATGGCTAGTGGAGAAAGTGGTTCCAAAAAAGGTTTTTGAAATGGGAGAAAAAGAAGTTTGTGTTCCTGCTGATGCGAATGATTTAGCAGCGGGCAAAAATTCATGATGTAGGAGAGAAGAGACAGGAGAATCATTGGAGGGACGTCCTTGAATAGGTGAGAGTAGATGGAATCTAGTGCCCAAATAGAGGAGGAAAAGTCAGCCTTTAGTTGGAACATGACAAGGTCACTGTGGGAACCAGCAGGAAGGCAAAGTATGAGGGCGTAGATGCTGTTTGGTGGGTAGAAGTGATGATGGAATCGATGAAATTCTCTTCACATCGCTTCTGTGTACTCAGTAAAGGAGAAAGCAAGATTCGATTCAAGTGAAAGAGGGGATGAGGTAAGGGGCAGAGGATTCTGGGAAGAGACAAGTAGGAAATAGTTGTCTGGAGAATCGGAGAGTGACAGGATGATGACATATGCTATGATTGTCAAACAGCAATAAGATCATGAATTTAAATGAGGCACATCAGTGTAGCTGTGAATTTTTCTGCAACCACATGCAGTTTACAGGTGCAGCATGAAGAAGCAGAGCTGGATTTAGCACTGAAGCATGAAGGATAAGAGAATGATTATAATCATGGATCTGAGAATCTAAGCTAGAGCAATAAAAGACGTAGGGGTGGGGGCAGTGAAAAGGTGGCCTGATCAATGGATTGCAATACCCAGGGAATCGAAGGGTCCCTGGGGTCAAGTACCAAAGGAAGCTACAAGAATGAGAGACAGTGGTCTGAGAGTGGACTGCAGGAGATTGGTTAGGACTTGACTCCTCCATCCAACTAGGCCTCTGATGAGGCACCTTGAGGACAAGGTCATTGTAGGGGAGGACATCAGTGAACCAAGAGGCCTGGGTGAGAAGGATCACCAATGTGCATACTGAAATCACTGAAAGAAGTGAGAATAAGCCAGTAACTAGAATCCTTGAGAAATGCGGGGGAATGACATGAGCAGCAAGCATGCAGGGCATTAGGTGATCTAAACTGATGTCAGGAGATTTAAAGCTGGGTCTGTATTTTAAGGTTAATTATCTAACATCACCACCTTTGGCTAAATTAGTTAGAAGGCAGGTACCTTTAGAATTTCATATTAACATCACAGAGCCTGTATTATATATATTTCCTTAAGGTGTTCAGAAGAAAGTCACATATATTAGCTGATCAAAAACAGGAAATATGTATGTTTTTTTAATTGGAAAATTAGTAGTGATAATATTCTTTGAGTTCAGTGTGAAATGTTATTCTCTTTGAGGGTCTTTTATTTTTCTTGTGTCCTGCAGTATGGACTGGAAACTGCTAAAAAGAACAAAATATGATTTTTATTTTGGGCTTGAAACACTCTTGACTATAAAATTTTTTTTTAAGACGAGTAAAGAGAGCTAGTGGGCTTCCCTGGTGGCTCATAAAGAAGCTGCCTGCTAATGCAGGAGACACAGGTTCGATCCCTGAGTTGGGAAGATTCCCCTGTAGAAGGAAATGGCAACCCACTCCAGTATTTTTGCCCGAGAAATCCCATGGACAGAGGAGCCTGGCAGGCTGCAGTCCATAGGGTTGCAAAGAGTCGGACGTGACTGAGTGACTTAACAACAACAAAGAGAGCTAGTACAAAATCTCAACTAGAGACAGAAAGAAGCGGGCGGGGGGCGGGGGGGCGGGGCAGAAAAGAGAAAGGATAGAAGAAGAAACCATGAGTAAAGAAGGAAGGTGGCTTTTTGAGGGGAGTGCAGTTTAGCTACAAATCTGCACATCATCGAATTGTGAAGTGTTTAAATTTTCTGGGAAACAGAAACAGCAAGATGTTTCAAAAAACTAAACTTAATATAAGATGAATGAAGAGAGCCTGTGAATTGTATAGTCTTATTTTTCTTTGACTCCTCAAATATTGTTGTTTGGTTCTTAGTTGTTTTGAAAGGAATCTCTTTCTTGACCTAAATTCTTTAAACAAGTGTGTTTGTTTAGTGACTTAACATACAGAAATATTGTTCTTCAGGCTAGGCCACCCAGTTTAGAAAGCCAGGGGCTTCAATGCATTATGTTAAAGACTCAAAAGAGTGTTGGTACACAAGAGAAGGAGATGTACACTTTGTTAATTTGCTCTGTTTCCCAGAGAAAGACCATTAAACTGTGTTTGCAAAGGATATGGTAAAAAAGAAGTTTTGAGTGATTAACCAAGTAGCTTTATAGCTGTGGTCATCTCTGCTGCCTCTTAGAACTAGCATATAAATATAGAGAAGTAGGGAGAAAATATCTGAGTTAACAGGGTGTGGGTAATGATTTACCCTGGGAAAGTTAATCATTATGATTTAGTAGTTTTCTACCATTATAGCACTGACAGAAAGCAAATATACATTCCAGTGCCTAATAAAACTGTAAAGAGGCTGAGGTCTGTGTAGGGTGGGGGGTAGAGCTAGATGGCAGGGGGAACCAAATCAGCCAGGGACACACAGAGCCATTTCAAAAATTTAAAATATGAGTTAAAACAGTATATAAAATGTTTATAATATCGAAATGTTAAACATACATAATCATTCTAGCCTGAGATAAATTAAAAATAATAAAATTGATACTATAACAAATGAATGAAAGTTAGTTAATCATGAAAAATTGAAATAATATTATTGGATCTTTAAAAAAATAGTGTGATTTTAAAAAGCAAAGTCCACTGATGGTGTCATCATTGCAATACAAATATCATTTTTGGGGTAGAAATTTCCAGCAGGTTTAAAAACTCAGACTCTATACTAGTTGCAGAATGGTGAACAGAATTTTGCTCTAATTGCTGTTAGTGTTTTCTTCTTAGCTGTTATTTAAAAATAATTTCTCTTTTTGATTTTTTTCTTAAGGAACAGTGATATTTTTATGCTTTAGCATATTATATCCTCATTGCATCCTATGAACTAGATACTATTATTAGCCCCATTTTACAGATAGGCGAACTGAGGCACAGAAATAACAAGTAATTCGCTCACAGACACATTGTTGTTGTTGTTCAGTCACTCAGTTGTGTCCAGCTCTTTGTGACCCCGTGGACTGCAGCACACCAGGGTTTCCTATCCTTCACTATCTCCACAGTTTGCTCAGACTCGTGTCCATTGAGTTGGTGAAGCTGTCCAACCATCTCATCCTGTGTCATCCCCTTCTCCTCCTGCCCTCAATCTTTCCCAGCATCAGGGTCTTTTCCAATGAGTCAGCTCTTCACATCAAGTAGCCAAAGTATTGGAGTTTCAGCTTCAGCGTCTGTCCTTCCAGTAAGTATTCAGGGTTGATTTCCTTTAGTATTGACTGGTTTGATCTCCTTGCAGTCTAAGGGACTCTCAAGAGTCTTCTCCAGCACCACAGTTCGAAAGCATCAGTGGACATATAGTAAATTACAAAGTTGAGAAATGAACCCAGATAACCAGACTCTAAAGCTCTTTCTGTTAAACACTACAGGGTATACTCCGAACTTTTCTCAGCCTCAGTTTTCTCATCTATGAAATATGGTCAATAAATCTTCTCTCTAGTGGTGGTTGTAACAATTATAATGTGGAGCTTACGTAGGGAAGATGTTGGTGCTGCCTTTATCGGTTTCTGAATTGTTTAATTTCTTATAATGAGCATGAATTATTCATGTATTTTTTAATCAAGAAAAATATGTTAAGGCCTATCAGAGTGTCTGGCACAGAGAGGCACCCGATAAAGTCATTATTATGTCTGAAAGCAAAGTCAGAGTTTCCGTTTAACTCAATAGGGATTTGTCATCTCCAGAAGCTCAGGTGCAAAGGGAAGAAATAAGATAGGGGAACAGCTAGAGAAGAATTCAGGTTACAAGTTTCTACTTGCCAGTGAGTAGAGCTTGTACATCTTGAAGTAAGGTCTGAGAACCAAGGGGAGGGACAGCGCATTGGTTGAGGCAAGTGGGAATTAACTGATGGAGCAAAGTCCCAAGGAATTTGCGGTGAGGGGTGTCCTTGGATGAATTAACTTATTTTGGAGAAGATTAACAGTGTCCTGTTAGTTGATAGGCCCCATTTTCTTTTTTTTAATTAAGTTTTATTGGGGTATAGTTGCTTTATAATATTGTGTTAGTTTCTATTGTATAGCAAAGAAGCCCCATTTTCTAAGGTAATAAAAATACCATTTTGGAAAATGAGACGGGAATTTAAAAATAAATCTATGGTTTTCCTTATTTATCTACCTGGTTCTGGGGGCCGTGAGAATAAGTTTTCTGAAGAGAAGACGTTAGTTTATTTTTCCATTTTTGGCTTGCAGTGGTAGAATGATCGCTGGCAAAAGAATATCTTTTCAAGCAGCTTCCCTTGGTGTAGGTCAGGGGGCAGCAAGAGGAGTTATTTCTGCAGCTGGAAAAAAGGTTCAGAGCTGTCTTCCTGGAGTCGGCTCTCATTTCATAGTCTAAAATAGATGTGAAATACTGTGCTATTTGGGAATCAGGGCCTATTCATTCTAAGCACATCTGTTGGTAGCTGTTGAAATTCAAATAAAATCAAATGAAGTCCAAGTAATGCTCATGTTATACTTATCAATTTCAAGGAGTGTTAAAAAGCACATATACAGAAAACCTACACTCCAGTCACTGACAACTAAGACACAACTTGGAAAGCTTTGATTTTCTGCCAACCATAGCTACTTTGAACCTGAGCCACCACATTTTAATTCCTTTGAAATGCCCCTCCTTCCCTACTTGAACTTTTCAACTGAGATTCATTTTCATTTCAGAAGTTTAAATATGAACTGAATCAAATAGTTTGGTATTTTGATTCTGATGATTCCGCAACCTTCAGTAGTGAAATGAGGTGGTTAGACTACTAAACTCATAAAGCCAAGATTGAATGAATGCATTTTTCTCTGTCTTCTCTCCAATTTTAGTAAATAGAAAATTTCAGTTAGGTGCTGTGATTAAGGAAACTTGGTATCTCTGTCAATTTATACATGACTCCAATCCGTAGGGATTTAAGGCATCTTTAAAAAGACAAACACAAGACAGAAAAATAAGGGAAATTCCTTTTTTCAATTAAGCCATGACTCTCTGATAACAAGATCTGACCTATCAAATGTATTGAAAGAAATAGAGTAATTTTAAGGTTGTGAGTTGTAGTTTGTTCTTAAGAGTTAAAATTTTGATTAGTGTTTCAGGTACCATATTGATATGTCTTTACATGGGAATTTACAGTGTTCCAAGTAGGTATAACACCCAAGTACATTACATGAATTATCTCCTTTAGTTTAAACTTCATAATTACCTTCAGTTCAGTTCAGTTCAGTCGCTCAGTCGTGTCCAACTCTTTGCGACCCCATGAATCGCAGCACACCAGGCCTCCCTGTCCATCACCAGCTCCCGGAGTTCACTCAGACTCACGTCCATCGAGTCAGTGATACCATCCAGCCATCTCATCCTCTGTCGTCCCCTTCTCCTCCTGCCCCCAATCCCTCCCAGCATCAGAGTCTTTTCCAATGAGTCAACTCTTCGCATGAGGTAGCCAAAGTACTGGAGCTTCAGCTTTAGCATCATTCCTTCCAAAGAAATCCCAGGGTTGATCTCCTTCAGAATGGACTGGTTGGATCTCCTTGCAGTCCAAGGGACTCTCAAGAGTCTTCTCCAACACCACAGTTCAAAAGCATCAATTCTTTGGCGCTCAGTCTTCTTCACAGTCCAACTCTCATATCCATACATGACCACAGGAAAAACCATAGCCTTGACTAGATGGACTTATGAAGTATTATTATTTCCATCTTATAGATAAAATAAGTTTCCAAGGTTTACAAATAAGTAATTTGCCCAAAGTCACATAACTGAGTCAAGATTCAAATCCATGTCTGTTGTTCTGAGTTATTAACTCTTGGAAAATTCTTCAAGAGATGGGACTACCAGACCACCTGACCTACCTCCTGAGAAATCTATATGCAGGCCAAGAAGCAACAGTTAGAACTGGACATAGAACAACAGGCTGGTTCCAAATCAGGAAAGGAGTACATCAAGGCTGTATACTGTCACCCTGCTTATTTAACTTACATGCAGAGTACATCATGAGAAACACTGGGCTGGATGAAGCACAAGCTGGAATCAAGATTGCCAGGAGAAATATCAATAACCTCAGATATGCAGATGACACCACCCTTATGGCAGAAAGTGAAGAAGAACTAAAAAGCCTCTTGATGAAAGTGAAAGAAGAGAGTGAAAAAGTTGGCTTAAAAGCTCAACATTCAGAAAACTAAGATTGTGGCATCTGGTCCCATCACTTCATAGGAAATAGATGGGGAAACAGTGAGAGACTTTATTTTGGGGGCTCCAAAATCACTGCAGATGGTCACTGCAGCCATGAAATTAAAAGACACTTACTCCTTGGGAGGAAAGTTATGATCGACCTAGACAGCATATTAAAAAACAGAGACATTACTTTGCCAACAAAGGTCCGTCTAGTCAAGGCTATGATTTTTCCAGTAGTCATGTATGAATGTGAGAGTTGAACTATGAAGAAAGCTGAGCACTGAAGAATTGATGCTTTTGAACTGTGGTGTTGGAGAAGACTCTTGAGAGTCCCTTAGACTGCAAGGATATCTAACCAGTCCATCCTAAAGGAAATCAGTCCTGAATACTCATTAGAAGGACTGGTGCTGAAGCTGAAACTCCAATACTTTGGCCAGCTAATGTGAAGAACCGATTTATCTGAAAAGACCCTGATTCTGGGAAAGATTGAAGGCGGGAGGAGAAGGGGACAACAGAGGATGAGATGGTTGGATGACATCACCAACTCAGTGGATGTGAGTTTGAGTAAACTCCGGGAGTTGGTGATGGACAGGGAAGCCTGGTGTGCTGCAGTCCATGGGGTCGTAAAGAGTCGGACACGACTGAGTGAGCTGAACTGAAATCTAAATTATGCCTTATATATGGGAGGCTGTGAAAAAGAAGATCAAGGACTATACAAATAAACAGAAATATACTAGAACTTACAAAAAGTAAATTCACATGAAAAAGGAGACATTTGTCCAAATCCAGGCAGTTTTAAAGCAAATATTATGGTGAAAATACAGCATAAGGAAGACAAACAATATCAACAGCACAGAACAAGGCTCCACAGACAAAGTGTGGCAGAATCACACACTTGATTCTCAAGGTGTGTCCTTGCATTCTCTGGTGCCTTTGGGAAACATGAGTGCTCTCTGTAGGGTTCTGGAGCAGTAAAAGATCCTTACTCTAGGAAGCTTAATAACTTACCATTTGACACTAATACTCCTGGTTTCTTCTAACTCTGTGCTTTCATCTGTATGTAGAAAAATACAACCAATGTTAGGCTCTGTAATGTTTAATAATTAGTATTGTTCACCTATTAGTATAGGGGTTTCCTTATTCCTTCTCAATTTACAGAAAAATTATTACCCATGATTCCACTATTGTCAATAGTGATTTTCATTGTTGCCTTTTTTGATGTGTATTATAAAACAGAATTATTATTTCACTCCTTCCACTATTAATAACAATTTTAAGTTTTCATAATTACAATTCTAATGACTATATAACAGTCTATTGAATTGTTATTTATATTGGGCATTTTTTTTGTTTTTAGTATTTTGCTATTATAAATATCCTTCTAAGAAGTGATTAATGTATACAGTTTACTTGTATTTCTTCATAAGTGAATTGTATGTTTATATACTTTGACTATTTATCTCTTGAGGTTTTAACATTTTTGAAATTTGAGTAAGTTCTTTATATATTATAAATACTACTGTTCTATCATGATCGATACAGATACTTCCAATTATGTTTCTCTTCTTTTAATTTTGTTAGTTTTTTATGTTAGAACCATTGTTTTACTTTATGTTGTTGAGCTATTTATTTTTTCCTTTGTGATTTTCTTTACTGCCCTAAGCTTTTCAAAGATACTATTCCTCTAAAGATTTCATTAATATTTGATTTTTTCCCTCATAGCTCTGCTAAGAGTTAAAGCTAATATTTACTCTTTTTAATCCACTAGAGGCTTACTCTTATAATGTGTTATAAGAGCTTATCTAAATCACTTTTTGTTTTGTGTTTGTTTGCCAGTTACCCTGGCAATTATTAAAGCATAATTAGGCAATTATGAGATAGAATTAGGCAATAAATATATTATTAATATTAAATATTACCTTTCTTAATTATGATAGTTATATGATACATTAAATTTATTTCTATATGTCCCACACTTTTTTACTTTAATCATTTAATTATTATACTTTGTTTTAGAATTTGCTGGGAACTAGATCAGCATCATGACTTATGGCTTGTTAGTGCAGAATTTTAACATTTAACAAATAGTAAATTTTACTTGGTAAAATTTGTTTGCCTATGATAACAATATATATCTCAATTTGCTCATCTTATTTTATACATTCTAATATACCTTTATAGTTTTCTTTACATATGGCTCATAAGTCTTTAAATCTTCTTTATAAATGTCATAGGCAATTCTGTTAAATTCATCCATCCCATCTTTTTTTTTTTTTAGAATGGAATTTATTTCCTTTCTATTATGTTATTGAACTGGCTGTTAAGTTATTGAACTTAAAAAAGCATCTAATTATGGTAAATTCATTACAAACCTGAGCACATTGATAAACTGATGGGATAATAAATTTAAACAGATTTCTTAGGACTTCTATACATGTAGTGCTTTCTGCAAATAATGAGTTTTATCTCTCCCTTTAATGTATCATTCCAAAGTGAATAACAGTTTCCTAAATAGCAGTTTCCATTTGTGAATTAAAAGGCTGAGCATTAGGCTGAGAAAGAGACTTAAATCCTTCTATCAGACTTGAATCCTACTGTCAATTCCTCAACTAAGAGAGCCATCTAGCAAGCACCTTCTGTGGGTCAGGCACCATACTAGGCACTTTACATAGTCCATCTTGCCTGAGGCTTAGAATAGATATACTATTAAATACCATAGGGAAGGGAGCTGAAGTTGAGCAGGTATGGCTGTCCTATGCTAGGCCCCCAAGAGCATTGAGAAATGGAATATGGAAGTGTTTAACTATGGTAGTCTGAGTGTGAAAGGCCATGGTTTGTGGTTCTGGAGTCCTTGACCTGGCAGGTTTTTCACTCCCTGTGGAACCCTGGCAACTGAACTTTAGCCAAGGGCCTGAGAAACTAGGGAGACATGGAGAAGCTGCATCAGCTTGCTTTCATCCCTATCTTGTACGTACACTTCACACTTCCTGCTTCCAGGTCACACAGTAAACGTGAGTGAAAGCAGTCCTGGAGGAAGTCTGTGTTCCTCTTCTCACCAGCCTTTCAACCCAGATCAGCCTTTTGAGGTCTGGCTCAGCTCACTGGGTTAAGTAATTTGTCCAGTATCATCAGTGAGTAATAGATAAGTGACTTGCTCCATAGACAGTGGTCTTGTCATTTTCCCAGTGATTCTACACCAGGGGTGTGGCTTGGGCAGGTCATTTCACCTTTCTGCCATAATTCCCTCATCTGTACAGTGCAAAAGTCAGATAATGAATGATCCAGTTCTGACAAGCAGACTGTTGTTGAACACATCTTTTACTCTTCTTCAAGACTGTAAATTCCTCAAGGACAGACTATACTTTCCATGTTCTTGAACCACTCTTCTTACTTTGCACATGACAGATGCTCAGTGAATATTTGTTGATACAGAATGAATGCATCGATCAATCAACTGAAGACAAGAGTCTTAATGTTCTTCTCACAGGAGATATTCAGTGCTAGAACACAGGTTCCTGTAGGGTCATTTCACCCTGCAATTGTGGAATTTTTTTTATAAAGATAGCATTTGTCATGAACCTCTTTATGAGAAGATGCTTAGCAGAGGTCAGCTTATCTTCATCTGAAAAGAACACTTGAGGTTAGGAAAGCAGAAAGCCTAGAAAGGATTCAGATTGGGAACTGTGGTAAGTAGACTGTCCTCTGACAAAGCTGTTTTGGCTGTTTTTATCTTTGTGCTGCTGTCTAGCAACAATGTGACAAAGCTGTGACTATTCAAATGTAATCAAACTAGAGCCTGTCCAAAATCAATTCTGAATAAATGATGAACTATGGGGAGCAAATCTTAATATCTCTGGGCATGCAATAGAAAATTACCAAAAATTATGTTCCTGTAATTTAAACACAGTGTTTCAAATGCACCCTTAAAAGATACAATTACTTGCATATTAATTAATAGCATGTTCTCTTTTTATGCCCAAAAAAAAAAAATTCCAAAGGAAGCTACCCAGCCTTCAGGAAGCATAGAATCTGTGGATTTTGTAATTACTGATGTTAAACTTAAAATCTCATTGTAGTCATCAGTTAATATTTCTAAATCTTTATGTCTGAAAACTTCTGAGCAGATGTCCCAACAACTTTCTTGCCACCTCTCCATTCCCAGCCACAGAGGGGAGGGAGAGGAGACCTATACTGCCAATAGTTACGAAGGTTATTTGTGGAAGAAAAACAGGAATTTGCAATATGCACACGTGTCTGGCTTTGTCTCTTGAGCTTCACAAAGACCAGCATCATACTGAACTATAGAATTACTGTTGTCTGAGACTAAAAGAGAAATCTAGGGAAATGAAATATTTTTGTCAAAAATTACTGAAATGTCAAATTTTTTAAACTAAGCTTTTATATATTAATGAAAGGAAGCATATGGAGGGAAGAGCTATAAGGAGTCAGTTTTTTATGAGCCTCAATATTGCTGGAAAAGAAACCATTACAGAGACCAGACCAGTTTCTCTAACACGAATACAAAGGAGAATGACGTCATCATAGCAGCAGGTTTGTGCTGCCATAGTAAAGATCATTGATGGTGCTTTCCATATCCTTTAACTAAATCAAAATAGCTGCATTCAATTGCAACCTGAGAAACAGGCAATAAAGTCACACATGACTTTACTTTCTTTTTTTTTTTTACATATTATACTTTGTCATAGTGTCTAGTTTTATTGTCCCAGAACAGGAAAAGGAAAACATAAAGTTAATTAAATTTTGGTAGTAACTTACTCATCATGTGCATAATTTTTACATCATCAACAAGAAGAGGTACAGGGCTCAGTTATAGAAAATGCCATGGCAACCTGAACTGAGACGGTCCTGAATTCTCTAGACTTCTTTCAGGCTTCCTAATATTAAAGTTCTGTGCAAGGTAAGATATAAAAGAAGAAAAAAAACCTCCTCATCTAAGCAACCTTGATCTGAATAAATATACCGATAAATTTTATCTCTGTGCTAGAACAGCGTGACTCCACCAGGCCTCAAAGATTTCCTGTGGACCAAGTTCCAAGTTCTAGAGTGGTTGTCTACTTCCCCCTCCTGCCCTTTCTCCATTGGAATCCTGCCAGATGATACTGTGCAAAAGTGATAAAGTCACTTCAAAAAATTTTAAGGAGGCTCATGACTGTGTATATATAACTGTGGAAAGGTTTATGAGTCACAAAATACTACAGATGTAAAGAGTCTGCCTGCAACGCAGGAGATGCAGGAGACAGGGGTTGACTCCTGGGTCAGGAAGATGCCCTGGAGAAGGGAATGGCAACCAACTCCAGTATTCTTGCCTGGGAAATCCCATGGACAAAGGAACCTGGCAGGGCTACAGTCCATGGGGTTGCATAGAGTCAGACACGACTGAACGACTGACACACACACACAGTTTATTTTGACCTTGAGTTAAAAGGATCCAGCTCTACTGGCTGACTTGCATGGGGCTGCTCTTTATTTACTCGAAGTAAATTTCAGATCAGCCCTTGAATTATGTGAGCTCAGCTATATTCTCTAAAAGACAGCCAGGCCAGTGTGAACCTGGACCCGAGTTTACTTATTCAGTGACCTCTGGCCACTTGGATCTCATCATCTGTCGCGTATCTCACCGTGTCACTCCCAACCACAGGAAACTGAGGATCAGCTTTGTGGGACTGTGTAACAGAGGTTAGCACTCTCATCAGTATACTTTTAACAGATCTAAATTTTGTAAGTAAACTAATACCACTTGACTATTTTTAACTTCTGATTTTAGATCAGGAAAGAAAACCATTTTAAAAACATTTTCCCTAAAAATCTTGGAATAAGATAGGAAATGAGACATCTTCTCGTGCTTTATTTTGGCAAGTGCTTCCTGAGGCTCTCACCAGGAGAGGCTGACGGCTCTCAGAGTGTGGAGCAGCCATGTAGGGATTTAACAATAACAATCCTCTTTCTAAGGATACCAAGCTCTGGAAAATGACTGAGCAGATTATAGAATACACTAGATTATAGAATCTAGTGTATTAAGTGAATTCCATTTAGGAGAATTTGGCATGTCAGCCTGTGCTGTTTTCTAATGAACATCCAAGCCCTGCCTGGTTTGTCTAATAGAGTATTTATAAGGACAAAGTAAGTTCCAATTTCAGAGAAGGCAATGGCACCCCACTCCAGTACTCTTGCCTGGAAAATCCCATGGGTGGAGGAGCCTGGTAGGCTGCAGTCCATGGGGTCATGAAGAGTCGGACACGACTGAGCAACTTGACTTTCACGCGTTGGAGAAGGAAATGGCAACCCACTCCAGTGTTCTTGCCTGGAGAATCCCAGGGACGGGGGAGCCTGGTGGGCTGCCGTCTGTGGGGTCGCACAGAGTCAGACACGACTGAAGCGACTTAACAGCAGCAACAGCAAGTTCCAATTTAATGTAATTTCTTGTTAATATTTAGTCAAAGTAAAATGCAGCATTAAGCATATTACTAGCTATATTCATTGTAGCAGTTTACATAGCAGTTGCTCTGGGTTCTGTATTTATATATCACACATCTTTTTCTGGAAAAAAATTGAAGCTGAAACTTAAATAGCTTACATGTTTGGTCTTTTTTATCCCTCATAGGAGAAATTTCTTTAAAGAAATTATAAATATCTAGGTATACTGTTTTTAGTATTTACTCCCTCTAATCTATCCTCTACAGGCAGCTTGACTCTTCATTCAGAAATACAACTCGGTTCACATCTTTACAGAAAAAATTCTACATCCTCAGCAAGCTGTACAAGACCCTCCACCATCTAGCCACAGCCTCACTAATCCATTTTAATCTATAAGAATCTCCCACTTGTGTTGTATGAAAGGAGAGAAGGTTAGCACACTCTCCTAGGCAAGAATGGAAGAGGCCCTTGGGCCTCACAGCATCCATATGGTTAAGGCATTGCCACCTACTTCGTGGCATCTAAGAACCACTGTTTAAAGAAAAAACAGTCTCTTACTCAAAATGTCTGGTGTCTCCATGTCGTTAGTTTGGGTACTTTAGCTACCATTTTCCTTTGTTAATAATACATCATAAATATGTTAGTCTAACAGTTTTTCAATATTATAAAACTTACTTACACACAAGGAAAAATCACTCCTTATTACCATGTTGGAGTTAACATGGGTACTTCCCTGGTGGCTCAGATGGTAAAGAATCAGCCTGCAATGTAGGAGACCCAGGTTCAACCTCTCAGTGGACAAGATCTTCAGAGAGGGGAATGGTTACCTAATCCAGTGTGCTTGCCTGGAGAATTCCATGGACAGAGGAGCCTGGTAGGGCTACACTCCATGGGATCGCAAAGAGGCAGACGTGACTGAGCGACTAACACACGTCTTTACCTATAACACACCTTTAGAGACAACACCATTGGTAAAATATTGCATAGTCGTTAACCCTCGATGTCATTACTTCCCAAGAAGAGACATTGCCAGTAAAATTTCACCATTCATTGTACTGACTTTGATCACAGTTTATATTTTGCTCTGTGTTCAGATTGTTCTTTCCCATAGGAAAGGGAAAAATAGTTTTTATTCTCTTAGGCATTTTTCAAACACATTTGTAATATTTTTATTAATTTAAAATTGATACATATCCATTGGAGAATTATGAAAATAATTTGAAAACAAGCAAAGAGAAAAGAAAAAAAAAACTGCCCATATTTCAGGAGATATCATTACCACTTTGTACATCTTTCAGATATTTTTCCATGTATATTTTCCTACAAAAGTGAGGCCATACTATACATCTTGTTTTACAACTTGCTTTTATAAAACAATACCATATTACAAACATCTTTATCAATAAAAATTCATCTTAATAACTGTAACAGCTAGTAGTCCTTTATATGGAAATACAGTCATGTACTTACATTCCTAATTATTGGACATTTAAATTGCTTGAACTATTTTCTTGTTACATACAATGGACATTCTTGAGGCAAAATCTTTACCTACATCCTCAATGATACTTTAGGATGAGAATCACTGAATCACATTTTAAAAAGTAATTTTCATTACAGTATAGTTGATTCACAATGTTAGCTTTTGCTGTACAGCAAAGTGAATCAGTTATACATATATCATTCTTTTTATGATTCTTTTCCCATGTGGGTTATTATAGAGTACTGAGTAGAGGAGGATGCTACCCATCCTTGTTAGTTATCAATATTATATATAGTAGTAGGTATGTCAATCCTACTCTCCCAGTTTACCCCTCCCCTTCCTTTTCTGCCTGGTAACTATAAGTTTGTTTTCTACATCTGTAACTCTATTTCTGTTTTGTAAGTAAATTCTTTTGTACATTTTTAAAAATTTTAGATTCCACAAATAAACAGTATCACATACTTGTCTTTACCTAACTTCACTTAGTATGACAGTCTCTAGGTCCATCCACGTTAATGCAAGTGGCATTATTTCACCCCTTATTTATTTGATTATTTCTGGCTGTGCTGGGTCCTCGTTGCTGCGCGGGCTTTTCCTCTAGCTGTGGCGAGTGGGGGCCGCTCTCTGGCTGCAGTGGACGGGCTTCTCATTGCGATGGCTTCCCTTGCTGCAGAGCTCAGGCTCTAGGCATGCGGTCTTCAGTAGCTGCAGAACCCGCGCCCAGTAGCTGCAGCTCCCGGGCTGTAGAGCACAGGCTCAGTAGCTGTGGCACATGGCTTAGATTCTCCACAGCATGTGGGCTCTTCCTAGACTGAGGATCAAACCTGTGTCTCCTGCACTAGCAGGCGGATTCTTTACCACTGAGCCACCAGGGAAGCCCTATTTCATCCCTTTTTATGGCTGAGTAATATCCCATCGTATGTATGTATGAGATCTTCTTTATCCATTCCTCTGTCAGTGGACATTTAGGTTGCATCCATATCTTGCCTATTGCAAATAGTGCTGCAGTGAACAGTGGAGTGCACGTATCTTTTCAAATTATGGTCTTCTCTGGATATATGCCCAGGAGTGGGATTGCTGAGTCATATGGTAGTTCTGTATTTATTTTTTTAAGAAATTTCCATACTGTTCTCCATAATGGTTGTACCAATTTACACTGTAAGAGGGTTCTCTTTTCTCCACACCCTCTCCAGCATTTATTTTTTGTAGATTTTTTGATGATGGCCATTCTGACCAGTGTGAGGCTGTCACATTTTATTTATCTAATTAGACAATACATGCTAGATGTAAAAAAATTCTGAAGGAACAATAGGATATTCAGTGAAAAATAAGCCTCCCTCTTGCTTTTCCTCTAGATATTCTTCTCCCTCCTGTGGGGTAGTACTTTTAGTAATCTTAATTTATTTTCACAGAAATAGTTCATTCATTTATAAACTTTTACATCATCTAGTATGCATAGTAAGAGAGAAGTAAAATGGTTTCAATAGTGAAATTTGTTTTATAATATTATATATGCTAAATAATCATAGGCATAAAACCTTCTACAATAAGGTGACATTAAGTGATTTCAGTTCTGTGGTCGTGGTTTAGTTGCTAACTAGTGACTGACTCTTGAAACCCCATGACTGTAGCCTGCCAGGCTTCTCTGTCCATGGAATTCTCCAGGCAAGAATACTGGAGTGGGTTGCCATTTCTTTCTCCAGGGGATTTTCTCAACCCAGGAATTGAACCTGGGTCTCCTGCATTGCAGGCAGATTCTTTACCAACTGAGTTAGAGCTCTATCAGTTCAGTTCAGTCGCTCAGTTGTGTCCAACTCTTTGCAACCGC
Organism: Budorcas taxicolor; assembly: GCF_023091745.1. Taxonomy (NCBI): domain Eukaryota; kingdom Metazoa; phylum Chordata; class Mammalia; order Artiodactyla; family Bovidae; genus Budorcas; species Budorcas taxicolor. The sequence goes on from NC_068920.1 coordinate 96,428,420, forward strand.
ATGAATCGCAGCACTCCAGGCCTCCTTGTCCATCACCAACTCCCGGAGTCTACACAAACCCATGTCCATAGAGTCTGTGATGCCATCCAACCATCTCATCCTCTGTCGTCCCCTTCTCCTCCTGCCCTCCATCTTTCCCAGCATCAGGGTCTTTTCAAATGAGTCAGCTCTTTGCATCAGGAGGCCAAAGTATTGGAGTTTCAGCTTCAGCATCAGTCCTTCCAAAGAACACCCAGGACTGATCTCCTTTAGGATGCACTGGTTGGATCTCCTTGCAGTCCAAGGGACTCTCAAGAGTCTTCTCCAACATCACAGTTCAAAAGCATCAATTCTTCAGCACACAGCTTTCTTCATAGTCCAACTCTCACATCCATACATGACCACTGGAAAAACCATATCTTGACTAGACGGACCTTTGTTGGCCAAGTAACATCTCTGCTTTTTAATATGCTGTCTAGGTTTGTCATAACTTTCCTTCCAAGGAGTAAGTGTCTTTTAATTTCATGGCTGCAATCACCATCTGCAGTGATTTTGGAGCCCCCCATAGTCAGCCACTGTTTCCACTGTTTCCCTATCTACTTGCCATGAAGTGATGGGGCTGGGCGCCATGATCTTCGTTTTCTGAATGTTGAGCTTTAAGCCAACTTTCTTACTCTCCTCTTTCACTTTCATCAAGAGGCTCTTTAATTCTTCAATTTCCTCCATAAGGGTGGTGTCATCTGCATATCTGAGGTTATTGAGATTTCTCCCAGCAATCTTGATTCGAGCTTGTGCTTTCTCCAGCCCAGCGTTTCTCATGATGTACTCTGCATAGAAGTTAAATAAGCAGGGTGACAATATACAGCTTTGATGTACTCCTTTTCCTATTTGGAACCAGTCTGTTGTTCCATGTCCAGTTCCAACTGTTGATTCCTGACCTGCATACAGGTTTCTCAAGAGGCGATCAAGTGGTCTGGTATTCCCATCTCCTTCAGAATTTTCCAGTTTATTGTGATCCACACAGTTAAAGGCTTTGACATAGTCAATAAAGCAGAAACAGATGTTTTTCTGGGACTCTCTTGCTTTTTCCATGATCCAGCGGATATTGGCAATTTGATCTCTGTTCCTCTGTGTTTTCTAAATCCAGCTTGAACATCTGGAAGTTCATGTTTCACGTATTGCTGAAGCCTGGCTTGGAGAATTTTGAGCTCTATATTATCACTTAATTTAGATTATACTTTTATATAACTTCTGTTGTTGTTGTTTAGTTGCTAAGTCATGTCCAACTCTTTGGGACCCTATGGACTGTAGCTCAACAGGCTTCTCGGTTCATGGGATTTCCCAGGCAAGAATACTGGAATTGGTTGCCATTTCCTTCTCCAAGGGATCTTCCCAACCCAGAGACAGAACCTGTGTATCCTGCATTGGCAGGTGCATTCTTTACTGCTGAGCCACCAAGGAAGCCTACTTTTATATAATATCATTTATCAACTACTGTTAATAGTTTTATCTTCGTTGGACACTCTTAAAACTTTAAAAAAAAATTTTTATTGGAGAATTGCTTTGCAGAATTTTGTTGTTTTCTGTCAAACCTCAACATGAATAATCCATAGGTATATATATATCCCCTTCCTTTTGAACCTCCCTCCCATCTCTCGCCCCATCCCACCCCTTTAGATTGATAAGAGCCCCTCTTTGAGTTTCCTGAGCCATACAGCAAATTCCCATTGGCTATGTGTTTTACATATGGTAATATGAGTTTCCATGTTACTCTTTCCGTACATCTCACCCTCTCCTCCACTCTCCCCATGTCCATAAGTCTATTCTCTATGTCTGTTTCTCCATTGCTGCCCTGCAAATAAATTCTTCAGTACCATTTTTCTAGATTCCATATATATGCATTTGAATATGATTATTTATCTTTCTCTTTCTGACTTAACTTCACTCTGTATAACAGGTTCCAGGGTTCATCCACCTCATCAGAACTGACTCAAATGCATTCCTTTTTATGGCTGGGTAATATTCCATTGTGTATATGTACCACAACTTCTTTATCCATTCATCGGTTGATGGACATCTAGGTTGCTTCCATGTTCTAGCTATTGTAAATAGTGCTGCAATGAACAATGGGATACATGTGTCTTTTTCGATTTTGGTTTCCTCAGGGTATATGCCTAGGAATGGGATTGCTGGGTCATATGGTGGTTTTATTCCTAGTTTTTTTAAGGAATTTCTATATCGTCTTCCATAGTGGCTGTATCAATTTACATTCCCACCAACAGTCCAAGAGCATTCCCTTTTCTCCACACCCTCTCCAGCATTTACTGTTTGTAGACTTTTCAATGATGGCCATTCTGACCGGTATAGTTTTGATTTCTCTAATAATGAGCAATGTTGAGCATCTTTTCATGTGTTTGTTAGCCATTTGTATGTCCTCTTTGGAGAAATGTCTAAGTCTTTTTCCCACTATTTGATTGGGTTCTTTGTTTTTCTGGCATCGAGTTATAGTAGCTGCTTGTATATTTTGGAAGTTAATCCTTTGTCAGTTGTTTCATTTGCTATTATTTTCTCACATTCTGAAGGTTGTCTTTTCACCTTGCTTATAGTTTCCTTTGCTGTGCAAATGCTTTTAAATTTAATCAGGTCCCACTTGTTTAGTTTTGCTTTTATTTCCATTACTCTAGGAGGTGGGTCATAGAGGATATTGCTTTAATTTATGCCATCAAGTGTTCTGCCTATGTTTTCCTCTTGTTTTATAGTTTCTGGTCTTACATTAGATCTTTAATCCATTTTGAATTTATCTTTGTGTATGGTATTAGGAAGTTTTCTAATTTCATTCTTTTACATGTAGCTGTCCAGTTTTCCCAGCACCATTTACTGAAGAGGCTGTCTTTGCCCCATTGTATATTTTTGCCTCCTTTGTCAAAAATAAGGTACCCATAGGTGCATGGGTTTATTTCTGGGCTTTCTATCCTTGTTCCATTGGTCTATATTTCTGTTTTGGTTGCCAGTACCATACTGTCTTGATGACTGTAGCTTTGTAGTATAACCTGAAGTCAGGAAGGTTGATTCCTCCAGCTCCATTCTTCTTTCTCAGGACTGCTTTGGCTGTGTGGGGTCTTTTGTGTTTCCATATAAAATGTGAAATTTTTTGTTCTAGTTCTGTGAAAAATGCCATAGGTAATTTGATAGGGATTGCATTGAATCTCTAGATTGCATTTGGTAGTATCGTCATTTTTACAATATTGATTCTTCCTACCCAGGCACATGGAATATCTCTCCATCTGTTTATGTTGTTTTTGATTTCTTTCATTAATGTCATATAATTTTCTCTGTACAGTTCTTTTGTCTCCTTAGGTAAGTTTATTCCTAGATATTTAACTCTTTTGGTTGCAATGGTGAATGGGATTGATTCCTTAATTTCTCTTTCTGATTTTTTCATTGTTAGTATATAGAAATGCAAGTGATTTCTGTGTATTGCATTTGTATCCTGCAACTTTGCTAAATTCACTGATTGGCTCTAGTAATTTTCTAGTACTATCTTTAGGGTTTTCTATGTACAGTATCATGTCATCTGCAAACAGTGAGAGCTTTATTTTTTCTTTTCCGATCAGGATTCCTTTTATTTCATTTTCTTCTCTGATTGCTGTAGGACTTCCAGAACTATGTTGAATAATAATGGTGAAAGTGGACACCCTTGTCTTGTTACTGATATTAGGGGTAATGCTTCAGTTTTTCACCATTGAGAATGTATGCCATAGACTTATAATATATGGCCTTTACTATGTTGAGGTAGGTTCCTTCTATGACCATTTTTTGAAGAGTAAATGGATGTTGAATTTTGTCAAAAGCTTTTTCTGCATCTATTGAGCTGATAATATGGTTTCTATCTTTCAATTTGTTAATATAGTGTATCACATTGATTAATTTGCATATATATAAGAATCCTTGCATTTCTGGAATAAACCCAACTTGATCATGGTGTATGAGCTTTTTGATGTGTTGTTGAATTCTGTTTGCTAAAATATTGTTGAGAATTTTTGCATCTATGTTCATCAGTGATATTGGCCTGTAGTTTTCTTTTTTTGTGTTGTCTTCATCTGGTTTTGGTATCAGGGTGATGGTGGCCTTGTAGAATGTGTTTGGTAGGGTTCCTTCCTCTGCAGTTTTTGAAGGAGTTTTAGGTAGGCTTTAGCTCTTCTCTAAATGTTTGACAGAATTCTCCTGTGAAGCCATCTGGTCCTGGATTTTTGGGGGGGAAATTTTTGATCATGTCTTCAATTGTGCTTGTAATTGGGTTACTCATAATTTCTATTTCTTCCTGGTTCAGTCTTGGAAGATTGAACTTTTCTAAGAATCTGTTCATTTCTTCCAGGTTATCCATTTTATTGCCATATAGTTGTTCATAATAATCTCTTATATTCCTTTGTATTTCTGCATTGTCTGTTGTAACCTCTCCTTTTTCATTTCTAATTTTGTTGATTTGATTCTTGTTTTTTATTGATTGAGTCTGGTTAAAGGCTTCTCAATTTTATTTTTCTTCTCAAAGATAAACCAGCTTTTAGTTTCATTAATCTTTACTATTATTTCTTTGATTTCTTTTTCACTTATTTCTGCTTGGATATTTATGATTTCTTTTCCTTCTACTAATTTTGGGGATTTTTTGTTCTTCTCTTTCTAGTTGTTTTAGGTGTAAAGTTAGATCGCCTATTCGATGTTTTTCTTGTTTCTTGAGGTAGGATTGTATTGCTCTAAACTTCCCTGTTAGAACTGCTTTTGCTGCATCCCATAGGTTTTGAGTTTTGTTTTCATTGCCATTTGTTTCTAGAAATTTTTTTATTTCCCTTTTGATTTCTTCAGTAACCTGTTGGTTATTTAGAGATGTGTTGTTTAATCTCCATATGTTTATGTTTCTTACAGTTTTTTTCTTGTAATTGATTTCTAGTTTCATAGCATTGTGGTCAGAGAAGATGCGTGATACAATTTCAGTTTTCTTAAATTTACTGAGGTTTGATTTGTGACCCAAGATGTGGTCTATCCTGGAGAATGTTACATGTGCACTTGAGAAGAAGATGTATTTTTCTGCACTTGGATGGAATGTCCTGAAGATATCAATGAGATCCATCTCATCTCACCTAATGTATCATTTAAGACTTGTGTTTCCTTATTAATTTCTGTTTTGATGATCTGTCCATTGGTGTGAGTGGGGTGTTAAAATCTCCTACTACTATTGTGTTCCTGTCAATTTCTCCTTTTATATCTGTTAGTGTTTGTCTTATGTATTGAGGTGCTCCTATGTTGAGTGCATAGTATAATTGTTATGTCTTCCTCTTGGATTGATCCCTTGATCATTATGCAGTATCCTTCCTTATCTCTTATAATCTTCATTTTAAGGTTTATTTTGTCTGATATGAGGATTGCTACTTTCTTTTGCTTGCCATTTGCATGGAATATATTTTTCCATTCTCACTTTCAGTCTATATGTGTCTTTAGGTCTGAAGTGGGTTTCTTGTAGACAGCATATATATGGGTCTTATTTTTGTATCCATTCAGCCAGTGTGTGTCTTTTGGTTGGAGCATTTAATTCATTTACATTTAAAGTAATTATTGATATATACGTTCCTATTGCCATTTTCTTAATTGTTTGGGGTTCATTTTGTAGATCTTTTTTCTTCTCTTGTATTTCTTGACTATATAAGTCCCTTTTAACATTTGTTGTAAAGCTGGTTTCATGGTACTGAATTTTCTTAACTTTTGCTTGTCTGAAAAGCTTTTTATTTCTCCATCAATTTTGAATGAGACCCTTGCTGGGTGCTATAATCTTGGTTGTAGATTTTTCCCTTTCAATACTTTAAATATATCCTGCCATTGCCTCCTGGCCTGCAGAGTTTCTGCTGAACGATCAGCTGTTAAGCATATGGGGTTTCCCTTGTATGTTATTTGTTGCTTCTCCCTCGCTGCTTTTAATATTCTTTCTTTGTGTTTACTCTTTGTTAGTTTGATTAGTATGTGTCTTGGTGTGTTTCTCCTTGGGTTTATTCTGTATGGGACTCTATGCCTCTTGGGCTTGATTGACTATTTCCTTTACCATGTTGGGGAAATTTTCAACTATAATTCTTCAAAATTTTTCTCATACCCTTTCTTTTTCTCTTCTCCTTTTGGGACCCCTATTATTCAAATGTTGGTGCGTTTGATATTGTCCCAGAGGTCTCTGAGACTATCCTCAGTTCTTTTCATTCTTTTTACTTTATTCTGCTCTTCAGAAGTTGTTTCCACCATTTTATTTTCCTGCTCACTGATTTGTTCTTCTACTTCAGATATTCTGCTGTTGATTCCTTCCAGAGTATTTTTAATTTCAGTAATTGTGTTGTTTGTCTCTGTATGTTTATTCTTTAATTCTTCTAGGACTTTGTTAATTCATTCTTGCATTTTCTCCATTTTGTTTTCAAGGTTTTTGATCATCTTTACTATCATTATTCTGAATTCTTTTTCAGGTAGTTTGTCTATCTCCTCTTCATTTATTTGGACTTCTGTGTTTCTAGCTTATTCCTTCATTTGTGTAGTATTTCTCTGCCTTTTCATTATTTTTTTTTAACTTATTGTGTTTGAGGTCTCCTTTTCCAAGGCTTCAAGGTTGAATTCTTTCTTCCTTTTGGTTTCTGCCCTCCTAAGGTTGATCCAGTGGTTTGTGTAAGTTTCATATAGGGTGAGATTCGTGCTGAGTTTTTGTTTGTTTTTCCTCTGATGGGCAAGGCTGAGTGAGGTGTGGTAATCCTGTCTGCTGATGACTGGGTTTGTGTTTTGTTTTGTTTGTTGTTTAGATGAGGCATCCTGCACAGGGTGCTACTGGTGGTTGGGTGATGCCAGGTCTTGTATTCAAGTGGTTTCCTTTGTGTGAGTTCTCAGAGGGGCTTCCCTGGTGGCTCAGAGGTTAAAGCATCTGCCTGCAATGTGGGTGACCTGGGCTCGATCCCTGGGTTGGGAAGATCCCCTGGAGAAGGAAATGGCAACCCACTCCAGTATTCTTGTCTGGTGAATCCCATGGACGGAGGAGCCTGGTGGGCTACAGTCCATGGGGTCACAAAGAGTCGGACACGACTGAGTGACTTCACATCACTTCACTTCACTTCACTTCACTTCAGAGTTAGTTCTCTGGTAGTCTAGGGTCTTGGGGTCAGTGCTCCCACTCCAAAGGCTCAGTGCTTGATCTCTGGTCAGGAACGACCACAAGTGGTTTGTTATGGCATTAAGTGATATTAAAACAAATATCCAAAAACAAGAAACCAAAGATGAACCCCAGACAAATGGCAGTTACAGAATCAGGCAAATAATAATAATTAAAATAATGGAATATACACATGTACACCCATGAGCAAAGTGAAAACAGTCCAGCAAAATAAAGTACACTAGATTGACCTGGCAAACAAAGTAAATCAAAAATTATATTTACCAGTTAAGAACAAAACTAACTAAAGCATAATCTGGAAAACAAAACTAAAGCAAGGTGCCAAGTGGAGAATAAAGCAATGGAAAAAAAAAAAACTAACAAATATGTTGAGAGGAAAGAAAAGAAACAATAGATATGCAAATTTAAATAGAGGTAGATGAAGATTGGCTGCAGTCCATGCATGGGATCGCTAAGAGTTGGACATGACTGAGGACTTCACTTTCACTTTTCACTTTCATGCATTGGAGAAGGAAATGGCAACCCACTCCAGTATTCTTGCCTGGAGAATCCCAGGGACAGGGGAGCCTGGTGGGCTGCTGTCTCCGGCGTCGCACAGAGTCGGACATGACTGAGCGACGTAGCAGCAGTAGCAGCAGCAGATGAAGATGTATATATATTAAAGATTAACTGCAAGGAGAAAAGAACAATAGGAAAGGCAAACAAAGGAATAAATAGACAAATAGAACAAATGTATAAAAAATATAATAGGTTTTTTAACAAATTAAAGTTATAAAAAAGAGACAAAAAACGGAAGAAAGAAAAAAGGAAAACAACACAGAACTGCAAAAGCCCAATGCAGAGGCAGAGGTTTACAGCAACAACAAAAAGTGTGACTGAATATACATAATTCATATACATCCATAAGCAAAATAAAACAGTCCAGCAAAAGTAGAGCACAATAGATCAACCAGTGAACAAAGGCAACCAAAATTATATCTACCAGAACAAAACTAACTAAAGCACAAACTGGAAAACAAAACTAACGCAAGGTGCCAATTGGGGAATAAAGCAATGAAAATAAAGCTAACAAAATGTTGAGAGGAAAAGAAAAAAAGAATAGATATGCAAATTTAAATAGAGGTAGAGGAAGATTTATATACATTAAAGATTAACTGCAAGGGGAAAAGAACCATAGGAAAGGCAAACAAAGGAATAAATGTAGAAAAAATACAATAGGTTTAACAAAATTATAAATTAAAATTCTAAAAAAGAGAAAAGGAAAAAAAGAAATGGAAGAAGGAAGAAAAAAGAAAAAAAAAAAACAGGAAAACTCCGCAGAACTGCAAAAGCCCAACACAGAGGCAGAGGTTTATAACAATAAGAACAAGTGTGACCGAATATACACGTATACATATATACCCATAAGCAAAATCGAAACAGTCCAACAAAAACAAAGTACAATAGATTGACCTGGCAAACAAAGGAAACCAAAAATTATATCTATCAGAACAAAACTAACTAAAACACAAACTGGAAAACAAAACTGGAGCACAGTGCAAATTGGGGAATAAAACAAGACAAAACTAACAAATATGTTGAGAGGAAAGGAAAGAAAGAAAAGAAAGAGAATAGATATGCAAAGTTAAATAGAGGTAGATAAAGAAGACTTATATACCTTAAAGATTAACTGCAAGGGGAAAAGCATAGTAGGAAAAGCAAACAAAGGAATAAATGTAGAAAAATAATCATAAGTTTAAAAAATTAAAATTATAAAAAGAGAAATAAAAAGGAAAACTCCACAGAACTGCAAACCCATGGTAGAGGCAGAGGTTTATAACAGCAGTAAAAAATATGATTGAAAAAAAAAAAGAAAGCTCAAAAGCTTAATTAGATTTCATAGTGCCAATAAAGCCGACAACTACAACAGGGCGGGGGGAGGGGGAAGGGAAAAGTATAATCCAAAAGAATCTACAGAGCAAGTCAAGACATAAGAATAATAAATGTTTTTCTTGAGTCACTGCTGTCAGAGTCCTTTCCCTTGCTGGGAGTCACAGTCCACTTCACCTCCCTAGGATGCCCTCCATGCAACACTGTGCTGATCTCTGGCCCTGCTGTGGGGGCAGCTCAGATTCTAATCTGGTCCTACTCCTATGGTGTTCTTGCCTCCAATGTCCACAGCTATCAAAAATAGTGTGTTTTCTTTTGTGGGAGCTCTCAATGACCTTTTATATATTCCATAGACACAGAGTGCCTAGTTGATCATATGGAAGATTTTGGATCTTCTTGCTTAGTCACACTGCCCCTGGGTTTCAATTGTGGTTTTATTTCCACCTCTGCATATGGGTCATCCACTGGGGTGTGCTCCTGAGGCTGCCCTGGAGGACTTGGGTTTGCCTCTGTAAGGGCCAGGTGTGGAGGTGGTGCAGCTGCTTGGGTCACAGGGGTTCTGGCAGCACCAGGTACTCAGGGAGTTGGCAACTAGGGCAGCAGGAAATATAGTGCTCTAGAAGCAAACAGCCGGAGAAGGCAATGGCACCCCACTCCAGTACTCTTGCCTGGAAAATCCCATGGACGGAGGAGCCTGGTAGGCTGCAGTCCATGGGGTCGCTACGAGTCGGACACAACTGAGCGACTTCACTTTCACTTTTCACTTTCATGCATTGGAGAAGGAAATGGCAACCCACTCCACTGTTCTTGCCTGGAGAATCCCAGGGACGGGGGAGCCTGGTGGACTGCCGGCTATGGGGTTGCACAGAGTCGGAGATGACTGAAGCGACTTAGCAGCAGCAGCAGCAGCAGCAGAAAGAAACAGCAACCAGTATTGGCCAATATGCTCCAGTATTCTTGCTTGGAGAACCCCCGCTCCCTGACAAAGTTCCCTCGAAGGCCACAGTCTACAGGGTCGCAAAGAGTCTGACACTACTGAAGCGACCCTGCATACATAGACGTAAGACTTTTTTGCTTGTGGCAGCTCTGCCCCAGTGAGAGCTGAGTGTGAAGGTAGTGCAGCTGCTTGGCTTACAGGGACCCTGGCTGCACCAGGTGTGCAGGGACAGGGACTGCTTCCACCACAGGAGTTTGGGCCCTATCAGAGTCTTTTTCTAGCCTCTTGTAGCTGGCGATCAGCAGGCCTCTTTAGCCAGTCTTTCGCCATAGCTCTACCCGTTCAGGCAATGAGAGGGCTCCCTTGCCTGGGGTCCTTCTCTGTTGTTCAGTGTGTCAGGCACATAGAGAGGCCCCCCTGGCTGGAGTCCTACTCTGTAGATCGGTGCGGCACTTAAAGGGGCACCCTGGGTGGGGTCCTTCTCTGTAGTTCAGTGTGTCAGGAGTTTGATGGGCCAGCCTCTCTATTGTTCAGCTGCTGATGCTGGTGTGTGGGGAGAGACAGGCTATGGTGATGGCTCCACCCCCTACACCTGACTCAGCAGTATCATCTTGCTTCTAGGGCTACCCGGCTTTCTCTACGGGCATTTCCCACCACAATCTCCTCCCTCACCTCCCCTCAATCCATTTCTCTGCAGTCAGCAGCAGCCCTCGCCTTGGGATTGCTCCACACTCCCCAGCTCCAGCTCCCAGCTGCTGTGCCTTCCAGGGGACCCTCGTCCCTGTCCGGGGTATGTATGGCTGCACCAAGGACCCTCTGATTCTCATTCCATTTAGGCTGCCACAGATCAGCTGTTTCGCTCTCAGCCTTAAATGTTTCTCCTCTGACTCAGACAATTGCTCCATGTGAGGATCGGACCCCTGCTTCAGTTCCCCCACCCACTGAGGGTGGGTCCAGTCCTACTAACACTCCTGTTTTCCCCCTAGTTCCTTTGTCCTACTGAGTTTTGCGTGGTTCTGTATATTCTTTTCCTCTGGTCAGGTACTCCTGTCCGCTCTCAGCTGGTGTTCTGCATATACTTCTGTGTCTGAAGGTGTATTCTTGATGTATCCATGGAGAGAGGTGTACTCCACGTTCACCTACTCCTCCGCCATCTTATTCTCCCAAGACTTGTTTTTTAATAGAAGGCTTCAAACCTACCCAAAAGTAGAATAATGAAGCCCCAAGTACCCACCTAGTATGTAGGCTTTTAATAAACAATGCCAAGTTTTTCTCTATGAAAGTTTACTGATATATGCTCCCCTCTAGATGAGATTTATATTCATTTTTGTACAGTTGAATTTTATAGCTGCTGCATCCAGTGTTATATGTCTCAATATATCTTTTAAAATAAGAACAGCTTGGTGGTTGGAGAAGGAAATGGCAACCCACTCCAGTATTCTTGCCTAGGGAATCCTGTGGACGGAGGAGCCTGGTGGACTGCTGTCTGTGGGGTCGCAGAGAGTCGGACACGCCTGAAGCAACTTAGCAGCAGCAGCGACTTGGTGGTAGGGATGGAAAGTGATGGGAAAAATAAGGCATAGTAACTTTTGTTGCCTAGGACAATAGTTTTAATCTAGCACAGAAATGCTGGTCAACTCAGCATAGCTTCCTGGTTCAGTATGCTTGGAGGGATACTGACAGCACATCCAGGATCTGTGTAGAAAAGTGTTAGGACTGACGAACAATGTCAACTACAGGGAAAGTGGGGAGAATTGTTGGCATTTGCATTATGTGGTTTTTTGATTCTGCTTTTGCTTATAAGCACAGCAGCATGCTTTTGTAGGATTCTTTTGCTTAGTAGCCATAAAAACCCATTTGATTTATTAAAAGGTGATGAGATGTTTCTCTTTACCTATAGACTCCCCAGTGTATGCCCAACTCCTCCTAGGCTTCTCTGTTCATGGGGATTCCCTAACGCTTGCTATTAAATTGACAAATTTCCTTAAAAATACTATGCTCTTTTGAAAACAATTCCATGATGTTGGGATATATGTAAAAAGGATGTGCTGCACCATCATTAGGGGATCAATTGCAGGGGCTGTGTTAGAAGTAGGAAAGGATGGCACGTGTCCAGGCATGCAGTGTACCTAGCTCCAAGCAGGAGCATGGATGTGTTGAAGTCTGTGGTGTGGTTTGTGGTCATGGAACAGAGACGAAGCTAACTGACCCCCACTGACTCGAACTCCAAACCTTAAATTTTAAACTCCATGTTCATCTTTACTGAGCTAACCAATCAACAACTAACCAAACAAAAATAAATTTAAAAAACAACATAAAATATGTCAGGTATTTGAGAACTGCCTTTTCATGAACCAATGGATTTAAGTCTGGAAGGCATCCTGGAGATCATTTAGACCAGGCATTGGAAAACTACATCCCATGGGCCAAATACAGCCCACTGCCTGTTTTTGTAATTAACAGTTGTACTGTAATTACAGCCAGGTCCATCTGTTTACATATTGTCTGTGCCTGCTTTTGCACTACAAGAGCAGAGCTAAATAGTTATGACAGACTATACCGACCACAAATCGTCAAGTATTTACTATCTGGCCCTTCATAGAAAAAGTTTGCCAACCTCTGATCTAAACCAACATTTTCATTTTAGAGATGTGGAGATTGGGAATGAAATAGGTTGAGTAACTTGAGAGAACAGCTGGGAGAATTTCCCAAATTCCCAATGTCAGGATCCAGAGCTGTCATGATTTTGGTAAGAGAGAGCAGTTTTGCATCTTCTGGAAGCCCCATTTTACCTTCTTAGGGTATCACTCCCTCCTCCACTGCCTTTCAGGTTTACGATAATGAAGACAATGAAAACCCTCCTCAAACAACACCTCACACATCCCTTCATCATTGCATTTATCATCCTGAATTGTCATCGTTTGCTTCTCCCACGAGACTGAGTCCACTGGGGGCAGGGATCATGCTGCATTTGTCTCTGTAGCCAGATCTCACAACAGATATCTAATAACCGTGTGCTCAGGGCTTTTCATGTTGCCACTTCATCTTATTCTGTGGCTGTTTTAAGATAACCTTCAACTATTGGAAGATAAAATGCAAACATTATGATCTATCATTTTCCCTTTCTGACAAAGGATCCCCCCCATCACTGAGAAATCAATTGGAGGTGTTCAGAGCCAAATACTGTTGATAGAAGGTAAATATCTCAAATATTTTTCAAATAAAGGCCCTAAACCTCAGAGCTAACCTTGACCTATATTCCTGACAAATGGAAAAGGGCCTGATGTAGACCAAGAGCAATAAGGATGGAAGAGATGAAAGACTATTAGACTCAATGGGACATTATGGTTGACTGTGCATGGATGTTGAGCATCTAGAACTCTAGATTCTGTCAAATTCAGAATGAAGAGGAAGAGCACACTGGATGAGAGAGGTATGGGTGGGAAGGGGATACAGGGCATAAGTGGAGGTGGGTGTGGTGCAGTCAAGTGTGGAGACTGAATAGACAGTAGATTATATGAATCTGGAGCTTTTGTGCTAAATCTAGGATGAACTCATTCAAAGAGTAGATGGAGATTAGGAGAGGAGAGGATTAAGAGCAGAAACCCAGAGATCACCAAGTAAGGACTGAACAAAGTAAGAGAAATGCCCACTGAGAAGGATCCCCTGGAGAGGTAGAAGGAAGACAAAGGATGATGTTCCAGAAGCCAAGATGGAGAGGATAAATGCCAACTGAAAATATTTTGAGGGGAAAAAAAATATGATGCTTTGGATTTGGAGGTCTCCGATAACCCTTTGTCTATCCAACCAATCCATTCACACGTAGGGGACTGGAAATATTTTGGAAGTAAAGGAAAACTTTTCTTATGCCAGTCACTACAAGTGTAAAGCTGGTAGGAAAGATGATTTGCTTTTACACAAATTTGCTCCACAAATACCTTTTCCAGAGTCTGTTTATCAACTGAGGATTTATACCAATTAGCTCAGGCTTTTAATGAGTTCCAATAAAAACCTGCTTGTGCTATTCAGATGATATTCCTCTTAGACAATAAAATGTATGATTTATTATCATCTGATACTTTATGCTGGTTTGAGTACTTTAGGCCTAAAATAAATAAAAGCTTCTCAATGCATAAAATCATGTCCAAATGTCTTGAGCTAGAATATCTAAAGTATTTTTTAAATGTTAAAAAACAATGCTTTCTTAGTGTGTGTGTTTGTATTAGTTGCTCAGTTGTGTCCCACTCTTTGCGACCTCATGAACTGCAGCACGCCAGGCCTCCCTGTCCATCACCAGCTCCCAGAGTTTACCCAAACTCATGTCCATCGAGTCGGTGATGCCATCCAGCCATCTCATCCTCGGTCGTCCCCTTCTCCTCCTGCCCCCAATCCCTCCCAGCATCAGTCTTTTCCAGTGAGTCAACTCTTCGCATGAGGTGGGCAAAGTACTGGAGCTTCAGCTTTAGCATCATTCCTTCCAAAGAACACCCAGGACTGATCTCCTTCAGAATGGACTGGTTGGATCTCCTTACAGTCCAAGGAACTCTTCATTGAGTCTTCTCCAACACCACAGTTTTCTCAGTCGTGTCCAACTCTTTGCAGCCCCATGGACTCGACCCCGCCAGGCTCCTCTGTCCATGGAATTCTCCAGGCAAGATTACCGAAGTGGGTTGCCATTCCCTTCTCCACTTAGTGTATGGTAATAGTCAATAAGTATTTGTTGAATCAATGTATAAATAAATAGTGTATTTTCTTATGATTCTTCACCTACATATTGTGGTAATTTTAAAACAAATCCACAAATTCTTTGACATTCCTCTCACTAAAAGTGGGACCTGATACCCCTCTACCCTGAAGAGAGACCAGCTTTAGTGACTGGATTCTAATAGAACGCAGTGGAGCTTACCCTGAGAGTCTTCCAAGACTGGGTTAGAATAAACAATTCTCTTGCGCCTGGCTGGCTCGTTCTCTTGGATGCTGTGCCTTTGGACCCCTGAAGCTGACAGATGTGTAAGAAATGTAGCTACCCTGAAGCACCATGCTGGGAAGGGCACACAGGCATGGAGAGAGATGCCTGAGGAGCCTCAGCTGTGCCAAACCCCAGGTGACTGAGTTCTCCCAGGATGCCACGCCACACCTCTGAGTGGCTAAGCCATCCAGCTATTCCAGACCTCAGGCTTCAAGCCGCCCTCTACAACACGCATGGCCGAAGTGAGTTCTCCCTGCTAAGTTCCATCCACACTGTAGACTTGTAAGCAGGATATTCTTTTAAGTCTCTAGGCTTGAGGGTAGCAACTATACTAATAAGTGCTGTGTATCCGACTCTTTGCAACCCTATTAACTATAGCCCACCAGGCTCCTTCTGTCTTTGGGATTATTCAGGCAAGAATACTGGAGTGGGTTGCCATTTCCTCCTCCAGGGAATCTTCCTGAACCTAGGGGTCAGATCTGTGTCCCTTGTGTCTCCTGCACTGCAGCAGAGTCAGTACTGCTGACCCATCGATGAAGCCACTGTAGTAATGGGAACATTCCCTAATTAGAACATTGGCTGTACCTTGCCATGCGATTATCATTGCTTGATCACCATGGAGAACATTATGAGCCTTCAGCACATTCCTTTCCAGGCTAATTCTCTCTGTGGAGAAGACCTACTACTCCAGCAGCCACTGGCTAGAAAGGCCTTCACTTCCTTTGCTGCTGCTAAGTCGCTTCAGTTGTGTCCGACTCTGTGCGACCCCATAGATGGCAGCCCACCAGGCTCCCCCGTCCCTGGGATTCTCCAGGCAAGAACACTGGAGTGGGTTGCCATTTCCTTCTCCAATGCGTGAAAGTGAAAAGTGAAAGTCAAGTCTAGGAAATCTTTCGCCTTCCAAAATTGAAACAAATCACCTCTTTCTCAAAGCAAACTGCCTTAAGGTGGGGTTTGTAAACACGGGACAGTAAGTGGTAGGTTTTTCTTGTCTCCACCCTAGAAACCAGGACTTACTAGGATATGCTTCAGTATAGTCCAAGTGAAGAGAGAGTGTCCTCAGGAACAAAGGAACTGTAAAGAAAGCCACAGTCTCATTAACCTGTGTGAGGCAATGAGGTATTAAGTGAAAAGCAGTGGGTGGTCGAGTTCTTTAAAAGGTGTTCAGTATTGCCATTTCAGTGTTTTCTAGGGAAGAAGGTTTTATCATATGTCTCCTAGGCCAAAATACACCTACACTGGAGAAAGAACCATCTATTGTAATTCTGTTTCATTAGTGTGCTTCCCCAAATGGAAAATTTGTATAGATAAGATGATATATTTGACAAATAGAGCACCCAATATAAATGAAAACATGGTATTACATTTTTATAAATTGATCTATGAATTTGGTTACTATGCACTTGTTCCCCTGAACTTGATCATTTCAGAGAAAGCTTTTAAGATCAATTTGCTAGACCACTGAAGACCACTGGCGTCTCCACCAATGTAATGATGCCTCACAGGAGTCTACAGGAAGCTAGCTACTGTCTTTGATGTAAGTTTAGCTGTAGCAGGAAATAGTGTGTGAAGAGAAGAGGCTCCCAAACGTTGAGTCCTCACCTGGCTGACTGCCAGAATAAATAGTGCTTTCTAGACCCAGTGTCAAGGAGTCTGGTTTCTTTCACAGTGGGACCCATCTTCTGGCTTTAGCTTCATGGTTATAATTTCTGAGACCTCAGAAACTTTTAATGCTATTCAAATGCAAACATCCCACTCTGAGTTTGGATTTATATGCCTAGTTTGGATAGCCTCATCTAAAAGTCACTTTGAAAACTAAATATGACAGCTGCTTACTATGTATGTTGCTTTCAGTTCAAAAGAAAGTGAAGTGTGAAGTTGCTCAGTTGTGTCTGACTCTTTGCGACCCCATGGACTATAGCCCACCAGGATTCTCTGTCCATGGGATTCTCTAGGCAAGCATACTGGAGTGGGTTGCCATTTTCTACTCCAGGGCATCTTCCTGATCCAGGGATTGAACCTGGGTCTCTCACATTACAGGCAGATTTTTTTTACCATCTGAGCCACCAGGGAAGCCCCTCAGTTCAAAAGAGGGAGATGTAATTAATTAAACTGCATTCTGATTCTAATACCAGACATTCTCTAATCTCCATCAGCACCACTTTCCCTGGAGGTGGAGGACCGCAGTGCCAGAACCCCCTCCACCCTCCCCCACCCCCCACAGTCCCAATTTCAAGGCCTGGGTCAGGAGGGTAGCTGTGGAGAAGGCTGCCCTGTAGATACATGTTTTTATGACCTCAGAATGATGTGTGTCTCACTGTAATGGAAAACCTATCTAGCAAAGTCAGTTGTAAAGTAAAACTCTGTAAATAAATCTCCACACCCCCTTCCAATGATTTCCTTCATAAAAATCAAGGGAACAGCATCAAGGAGAAAAAGAAAAAAAACACAACCCTCACAGCTTTGTGTGTTTATATTAATACTTCACTTTGTTCCCAATACAACTCGAAGTGATTTGTGAGGCTATGTAAAACTGTAACAGGAGAGTGCACATTTACAAGTGAGAAAAGATTGAAAACAAGGGTGGGGACATAAAACAGAGCCAGCAACAAAGCTTTTAAAAATGTCTGAAATAATGGGCTCTGCGCTGGGTGGGTCACAGTTTGGCTCGAAACTATCAGCCTATCAGCCAATGGCATCGCCCCAACAACTCAATTTCCTGGTGAGCATTTTGGGGGAGTGGAGAGGTCAGGGTGAGGGGTGGCAGGGGGGATACAGGCGAGTCTGGCCAACTCCCTTCTAATTTGGCTGCATGTAGGAGTAGATTTGAACACATCCGGAATAGAAAACATCCTAGACTGTGTGTCCTTAAAGCACTCCTCCTCGACTGTTGTTCGGAGGCAAGATGCTTGTAAATATTGGAAGACACTGAATTCAGAGAAGAGGCAAGCTCGGCTTGCCAAGAACAGAACCTTAACGTTGTGTGAAGCTCTTGTGTCTCTCTTCTTCTCCATAATCTGACAGCTCTAGAGACTGATCTGTTCTTGTCATCTTCATTTCTTCACTTCCCCCTCACTCCTAAGTCCACTCTCATCAGGATTTTACACCACCACGTGACTGAAGCTGATCTTGGAGAGGTCTGCAAGGTATCCTTCAGTTCATCTTTCACTTGGGTCTCAGGAGCATTTGGAAGTTGACATCTCTCTCCTTAAAAATATTCTGTATACGTAGCTTTCCTAATGTTGCAGGAAGTGGAACCCTTTCAAGGTCCAAGAGTGGGCTCTTGTCTAACACTTGGAAATGAACTGTCCGAGGAGACACATGTGCTGACAAAGCAAAAGACCTTATTGGAAAGGGGCATCTGGGCAGCGAACAACAAGGTAAGGGAAGCCGGGAGTCCTGCTCAGCCACCTAGCTCAGGACTTATGGTGAAGTAGTTTGTAGGTTGCCTCTGGCCAGTCATCTTGCTTGGCCCAGTATTGGTCTGACTCAGGGTCCTTCCTGAAGGCATCCACATATCTCAGCCAAGATGGGTTCTAGTGTGAAGGATTCTGGGAATTTGGAAGGATATATTATGGGCTGGCATCCTCCTCCACCACCATGTTCCTTATTGGGACCTCCTATCAGGAGACAGTTCATGCAAGTGGTTACCATCGTGCCTGGCCAAGGCAGGAGGTTTCGGTCATCTGTTCCCTAACACTAACACCACACTTCATGGTCATCTCCCTCTTCTTTGGTACCTCTTTCTACCTGTCCTCTATCTGCTTCTGATGGGCCACTTGGCCCGTCAATGTTGGTTTTCCTTGGGATTCTGTTCTAGTGGTAAGAAGAAGTCCAGATCAGAAAGAGTTTACAAAACTGTTGTTATCATATAGGACAAGGAAAAATATATATATATTTCTAATCTTTTGTACCCCATAGTGTAGAGTTTTATGAAGTTCTTGTTAACTGGATATCAGCACTGCCTGCATGCTCACTCAGTTGTGTCCAACTCTTTGCGATCCCATAGACTGTAGCCCACCAGACTCCTCTCTTCATGAGATTTCCCAGGAAAGAATACTGGAGTGGGTTGCCATGCCCTCCTCCAGAAGGATCCTCCCAACTTAGGTATCAAATGTGCGTTTAAGTCTCCTGCATTGACAGGTGGACTCTCATCCATCGAGCCCCCTGGAAAGCCTCTAGAACTAGACTAACACAGGAACCACTAGCCACGTGTGGCTGTTGAGCACTTCAGTGTGGCATGTTTGAATTGAGATGAATCATAAACGTAAAATAGATTTCAAAGACTTGACATAAAAACTATGTAAAATAGCTTGTTAATTTATTACTTATATAGATTATATCTCTTTATTTTGGATATATTGGACTAGATAAAACATTGCTAAAATTAGTTTCACCTATTTAATTTTACTTTTAACGTGGATCCTAGAACGTTTAATTATACATGAGGCTCACATTACAAGGCTGTTGGACAGTGCTACCGTGTAGAATTTTAACAAGTTCTGCATCTGTTAGCAAGTTTCATTCAGCATTCCTGATTGTGTGCATGAATATATCCATGTATGTGTGTGTCTAAATTCTCCTTTGAATCAGAATCTTCCAGGTTCCCTCATTAATTAATGTATTGAATAGAAATCTTTGACACATCATATTGTATTTGCATGAGAATCACAGTTTTAACAGCTTATACTTTAGCAGCCAATTCGATGGAGTTGCTCCAACAGGCCCATTCAGATCTGTTCTTCTAGCCCTTCCGTGGTTTTGTGAGGAGTTAATTCCCTCTATTAAACTCCATGTACACTGGCTAAGGTGGTTTCCATTACCTGACTGATACAATAGCTAAAGGTTATTAAGTGCTTCTGTTGCCCTTTGTTCGTTAGTTGCTGCCATGTCCGACTCTTTTGTGACCCCATGGGTTGTAGCCCCACCAGGGTTCGCTGTCCATGGGATTTTCCAAGTAAGAATACTGGAATGGGTTGCCATTTCCTCCTCCAGGGCATCTTCCCAACCTAGGAATCAAACCCGAGTCTCCCACATTGCAGGTAGTTTTTTACCAGTGAGTCACCAGGGAAGAGTATTCTCTAGATAGTCTTTCAAACGATTTACACAGATTCTCGTTTAACCTTCATAACAATTCTCTGAGGCAGGCTACATACTCTCCTTTTCACAGATGAGGCACTAAGAGTTGAAGAAACCTACCCAGGATGACCAGTTGGGAAATGGTGGCTGGATTCACATCCAAGCAGAGTGATCCCAAAGTCCGCTCCATCGCCACCGTGCTCCAGCAATGATTTTCTTGCCACTAAGTGAAACAGATGAGCACGCCTGTCACTCTGTGGACCTGGAGACTGTGGTGTGGCAGAGAGGCTAGAGGTTTCAGTCATGCCTTCACTTTTGCCTTCTCCACATCTAGGCCCTTGATTCAGCTGGCTGGTTCTCAGGGTCCTGGGCATAAATGAGGAGGTTGAGTGACATGCCGTTTCCCACTGAAGCTGAGAAGCAGCTCCACCAAGAACAAGAGTTTTTACTAGCGGAGCTGCACCGAAGTGTGTGCCTTGGAGGCTCACAGTTTGCCAAGCAGGCTGTCCATCATCTTTAGCAAAGGCAGAGAACAATAAAATAACTGCTTTTAAGGGCCTGCTGGGTGTCAGACATTGCCTTAGGCAATTTATATACATTCTTTTTAATCCTTTCACTAACAGTGAAGTCGTATTATCCTATTTTAAAGATGAAGAATCTGGTCTCAGCTTAATTATGGATATCCTAGGATTCCCCTGATAATCACTGAACTCTTCACTAATACCTAACAGAAACTCTAGACATTATATCAAAATGCCTTCAAAATGCTTGTATTGATAATAAATATGTATTATTTGTCCACAAGTAACTGAACAGTGAAACTTGCTAAATAAGGAGAGTAGCAAAAATATTATATGCTGTCTTTCCATTATTAATGTTAGTTTGAAAGCTTGAAATGAGCAGACAACTCAATATTTTCCAGCATGCATCACGTTAGCTTTTAATTCATTAGCTGTCTTTTCCTACTGTCTGCTTTCTTGCTATGGTCTACATTTTATACTGGTGCTGCAGAGATATGTGAAAGGATTATGCTGCCCCACTTTAGTCCTAGGAAATATAACTGTTCTGAATTATTAATAGTATTGGCTTTCAAATGCTTTATTGATCATTTCACCTCTTTGTTTCAGAGAAGGATATTTGTTAGATGCGATTTTTTTTCCCCCACCACCCCAGAAGTTTACTATGTTTTGCAGGAAACACTAACTGGCTTGAGTTGCAGAACAGATGGTTCTATGTTGATTTCCACCTCTACCTGTGATGGAGTCTCCCTCCATGCCATGCTCCTGTATTCTTGCTCAGTGATAGGTTAATAGGGAAGTTTCAAACAGTGCTCTTCAGAGCCCTTAGGATTTCCCAGCGGTGCCTGAGGTGCAGTTGGTGGAAAAAAAAGGCCTGGGGTGAGGGGTGGGGTTCTGCACCCCCCACCCCAACTGTTCCCTTTTTCAGAGAAGCACTTCACTCCTGCTATAAGCATTAAGCTTTGGGGCAAGATTATGTTGGGAGGATTTTTTTTTGAAGAAGAAGCATAAAATTTTAAAAATTAATACGGCACATAAATAGTGGGTGTCTGTACATACTTGGGATATGAACAAAAATGTCTAAGGATAATCACAGTATGCATGAGCATATACAACCAACCGTGGGCTGAATCTGACTAATGTGGTGGCATGTCACGTGACTGGGTTTGCAGGATGGACTTGACCCTCCTGTGGTGTTCAAATAGTAACTGACTTCACTTAGAGTTCACTGAACGTCACTGAACTCTGAGTGAAGTTCAGTGACTATGTTTATTTATATAGTGAGTAAACTCACAGTCACAAGAAATACAATAAAATTTAGGGACTGGCAAAAATACATGGACAGACTGCACGAGTAAACTTTGTTCACAGGCTTATATTCAGGTTATTAGGTCAGTTCCCAGGTGGCTCAGATGGTAAAGTGTCTGCCCGCAATGTGGGAGACCCAGATTTGATCCCTGGGTTGGGAACATCCCCTGGAGAAGGAAATGGCAACCCACTCCAGTACTCTTGCCTGGAAAATTCTATGGACGGAGGAACCTGGTAGGTTAGAGTCCATAGGGTCGCAAAGAGTCGGACACGACTGAGCAACTTCACTTTCACAGGCCTCTAACTTCCTTCAAGAGACTGAATATTGTCATTATTTGAGTTATATCATAGGGGACGGCCACAGGCAAAATATTTATTCACTTTCTGTAATAAAAGCAACTATGTCTTTACCTTTCAAAGAGTTTTTAAAAAAATACACGAGGGTTTTGTTTTGTGTGAGATAAAAATCAAAGCGTTAACAGGTCATGCTCAGGGTTCCTTTCTGTGTGTGGAGTGCACAGACCCTAGGAATGCCCTTCCTCTCATGCATGGAAGGTGCAGACCTGGGGAGGGCAGAAAGGTGACAGAGACTCAATGCATTCAGTAAATACATATTGAGGGCCCACTCTCATTGGGCATCCTGCTAGAGGGTGGGGATCCTCTCTTCCTAGAATTTGTATTCTAATGTGGAGGAGGCAGGTAGTGAATACATAAACAATCATATAAACATAGCAATTATAGAATGTGCCAATTCCCATGATGCTCACAACAGCATGGGAGTGGGGCCCTTTTCAGCTACAGACCATCAAAGAAAGGTCTCTGGGAGGGCAGACGCCTAAGTGCATTTTAGAAGGCCACAGCTGGCCTCTTTGCTGGCTGCCAAGGCCATAAATATGTGGCACTTACTGTACTTGATGGCTAAGTGTGTGCCATCTGTACCCACGAATTAGAGACAAGGCTGTGGAAACCTGGAGGGGACTGAGAGTTGGTGACTCTCTGAACAGGAATAGAAAAACACAGCATTTTTAATTTATTAAATGAATAGATTTTTCCTTGGTCATTTAATATTTATTAGCATTGTGTTTTATTAATTTCTTTTTAATACAAAGATGGCCTGCAGAACACTTAAATGTAATATGTACAAGATCATTGTCCTTTGCTGTTTCATAAAAAATTGTTTTCACAACTGTGTATGGTTGTCATCAACTACGTAAGAAAGTGTATCCATAATAAAATTCCTTCTATTATTTCCTCATAATTGTTAAAGACAACATGATTTTGGGAAGAGAATTAAACTTCACAAAAATCAGTTTCATTTTCAAAATCTCTACATAAGGCACCTGTATTAGAGTGAAGAGAGAACATGGTTTTCAAGTAACATGACTTTTATCAATAGAATTTTCCAGTTTACATCCTTTGTTTTCTTTCTTTTTGTTTTGTTTTTTAAAGCCTGCCAGTGGATCATGTTGCTTAAATAAAAATATCTGAAAGATATATGCACACAAAGCCAACTCAGATTTACAGCAGAAATAATAGACTTCAATTTCTTTCGAGCAAGTATAACTCACCCAGCCATCCAACCGTCCATTCAGTATTTATGGAGTCTACAAAATGATAGGTAAAATATGCTGGAATTAGAGCATGTATTAGTATATTATGATCTTGCTGGCCTCTTGGCTGGGTGCGCTGTTCATAATTCAGTTTTTCCCTCTAGCAATTCTCTGAAAGGCATGTAAATAGCCAAAATATAGCTAAAAAAAAAAAAGTGACAGTGTGAGTTGCTCGATTGTGTCCAGCTCTTTACGACCCCATGGGCTGTTGCCCACCAGGCTCCTCTGTCCATGGAATCCTCCAGGCAAGAATGCTGGAGTGGGCTGCCATTCCCTTCTCCAGGGGATCTTCCCGACCGAGGGATCGAATCTGCATCTCCTGCATTGCAGGCAGATTCACTACCATCTGAGCCACCAAAATGTGGCTAGAGCAACTAACATAAAGAGCAATTTGAAATTATCCTGTCAATGTGTTAAACACTGACAGAATGAATTTAAAAACACATGGGGTGGTTAACCTAGGCATTCCAAAGAAAAGGAAAAAACTATTATATCACCAAGGAAGTTCAGTAAGGTATCTGATTACAACATGAGAGATCACTAGTTTCTGTATGTACCAGTTTAAAAATATGATAATTAAAAAGCATCTTGTTCACAACAGCAAGAAAACAGTACATATCTAAGTATAAACTTACCAAGAAATATACAGGATATGAATTGAAGCAAACAAAATTTTAATGAGGAACATAAACACTTGAACAAAAGTAGACAAAACAGTTATTTTTTTATACAGGAATCTTGAAGTTTAATAATTTTTCAAAGTAATGCAAAAGCATCAGTCAAGAGAACGTATTTTATAAAAGACATAATTTGGTTTAATTTACTATAATTGGTTTCCAAGTGTGTTTTTAAAAGCAGTCTACAAAGATTTCTTTTTTGTCTTGCTTTATGAGAAATAAGGGCTTCCCTGGTAGTTCAGTTGGCAAAGAATTTGACTGCAATGCAGGAGACTCCAGTTTGATTCCTGGATTGGGAAGATCCCCTGGAGAAGGGAAAGTCTACCCACTCCAGTATTCTGGCCTAGAGAATTCCATGGGTCCATGGGGTCGCAAAGAGTCATTATAGATAACACTGTATCATGAAGATTTTGGGGGATTCCCTGGTGGCTCAGAGAGTAAAGAGTCTGCCTGCAATATGGGAGATTTGAACATTGATCAGCAGATTGCATCTTTGAAAGGGGAGGTCAAATCACCCAGTTCTTTGTGAAAATAAATAAAAATTATTCAATTATTGACTTTGCTTGCTTTATTCATTTTTAATACTTCACCTTTATTCATAAATATTCATGAAAAGTAAAGTCAATATTGAATAATTTTAATACATATAACTTTTAAAAATTATTTTTCATTTTATATTAGACTATAGTTGATTAACAGTGTTAGTTTCAGGTATACAGCAAAGTGATTCAGTTATACATACAAATGTATCTATTCTTTTTCAAATTCTTTCCCCATTTAGGTTATTACAGAATACTGAGCAGAGTTCCCCGTACTACACAGTAAATCCTTGTTGGTTATCTGTTTTAAATGTAGCAGTGTTTATATGTCAATCGCAAACTCCTTATTTATCCCTCCCTCCAACATTCCCCCTTTGGTAATCATAAATCATTCTGTAAGTCTGTGAGTCTGTTTCTGTTTTGTAAATAAGTTCATTTGTATCTTTTTTTTTTTTTTAGATTCCACATGTAAGCAACATCATATGATATCTGTCTTTCACTTAGAATAACAATCTCTGGGTCCATCCATGTCTGGTGGCTCAACTAGTAAAGAATCCACTTGTAATATGGGAGACCTACAGAAGGGAATGGCTACCCACTCCAGTACTCTGGCCTGGAGAATTCCATGGACTCTATAGTCCATGGGGTCACAAAGAGTTGGACACAACTGAGGGACTTCACTTTCCCCTACCTATGAGTGAGTTCCACTCTGAGAGTGCATTTCTAAGTCCAATTTGTTCAGAAGTCCAACAAAGACAGCCTAGGTACCCAACTAACACAATCGGCTATATAGTACTGTACTGTAATGGGTTTATAATAATTTTCACACAAATAATACATATAAAATAAATACACAGTTTTTAAAAATCTTAACAGTACAGCACCTTGAAAAGTACAGTAATATGGTACAAGAGCTGGCATCCAGGGGCTGGCATCAAGTGAACAGGCAAGAAGAGTTACTGACTGGAGGAGAGAGAGGAGGTGGGAGATGGTAGAGCTGAAGGGTCGTCAGCAATAGAAGACGGAGGGCAAGCTGCAGTGTCACTCACGCCTGACGCTGATGGCACAGGTTCTGGCTCCAATTCTATATGTCCTCTTGAAGAAAGAGCCAGTGATGTCTGGGTGGTAGCTCTCCTCTTCCTGCCATGGATGATATGACAGCACTGGACTGCATCCTCAGTCTCTCTGCTTCTTCAGTGACTTCTTCCTTGTGCCTCTCTTTGTCCCTTCTCTGGGCTTCCAAGTCCATCAGGTCTTCATTAGGAAGCTCCTCGTGTGGCACAGCAAAAGTACTGTAAAGTACACAAAAGCAAAGCCACTTGTGGAGGACGCACACGCATGACATTGTACACCGCTCATCTGTCAGCGGACATTTACGGCTGCTTGACATTTAGGGTGGCTTGGCTATTGTGGACAACACTGTGCAATGAACACAGGTGCATGTATCCTTTCAAACCATTATTTTCTCTGGATATATGCCCAAGAGTGGGACTGATGTGTCATATGGCTTCCCTGGTGGCTCAGACGGTAAAGAATCTGCCTACAATGTGGAAGACGTGGGTTTGATCCCTGGGTTGGGAAGATCCTCTGGAGGAGGGCATGGCAACCCACTCCAGTACTCTTGCCTGGAGAATCCCATGGACAGAGGAGCCTGGTGGGCTACAGTTCATGGGGTCCCAAAGAGTCAGACAAGACTGAGTGACTAAGCACAGCATGGTAGCTCTATTTTTACTTTTTTAAGGAACCTCCATACTGTTCTCCATAGAGGCTGTACCAATTTACATTCCCATCAACAGTGCAGGAGGGTTCCCTTTTCTTTAGACCCTCTCCAGCATTTATTGTTTGTAGACATTTTGATGATGGCCATTCTGACTGGTATAAGATAATCTCATTGTAATTTTGATTTGCCTCTCTCTAATAACTAGAAATGTTGAACATCTTTTCATATGCCTCTTGGCCATCTGTATGTCTTCTCTGGAGAAAATTTAGGTCTTCTGAGCATTTTTTTGGATCGGGTTGTTTTTTGCTTCCAAAGAACCAGCTTTTAGCTCCATTGATTTTTTTCTGTTGTTTTGTCTCTATTTCACTTATTTCTGCTCTGATTTTTATGTTTTCTTTCCTTCTATTAACTTTGGGTTTTGTTTGTTCTTATTCCTCTAATTGCTTTAGATATAAGGTTGGGTTGAGGAAAGAACCCCATTTTAAATATCTATATATGCATCCCAGTATCTAGAATATACCTTTCATGCAGTGTTATTTATTGAAATGAATTAATGGGTACTGTTGGATTATGTGGTTCCTTTTCACATTAAAGGGAATTGGAAAACAATGACATCCCAATCTCATCCTCATTAATTATATAAAAATTTGTGACTGGTTATTTTTCGGCTAGAAAAACACCTCTGCCATTTACAGATCTGAGCCACCCCTATCAAGGGTAAGAGCAGCACATAAAGAGCACATCTTTCCAAGGGATAGATGGCTGGAACACTCCTAGGTGAGTAGGCAGGTCAGGCAACATGGATGGCATATGTGGAGCCATGGCATAGAGGGCCCCTCCACTTCTCTCTCTCATACACACACACACACTGGTTCCAGTTCCTCTCTTATTCTCTCTTGAGTCCATTCAAATACGGCTTTCACTCCACGAAAACTGTTCTATCAAGGTCATCAGTGACCTGCATGTTGCTAAACACAATAGTCAACTCTCAGTTCTCACCTTACTTAACCTGCCAGAATCATTGCCCAGACTGACATTCCCTCTTCCCTGAGGGCTTCACTTGACTCCCAGGACCCGCTTGCTCTCCCAGTCTTCCTCCTGCCTCACTGGATGCTTTCTTTTCCTTTGCTGGTTCTTCTTGAGCTCTTAACTTTGGGATGCCCTATGGCATAGCTTGTGGGCCTCTTTCTTTTTCTGTCTACATTCCTTTTCTTGGTGATCTCATCCATTCTTATGGCTTTCAGTGCTGTCTATCTGCAGACAAATTCAAATTTTATCTCTGCGGCCAAATTCAGAGTCCAGCTGCCTACTCGGCATTTTATTCAGATGTTTAATAGACATCTCAGATTTAACATTCCAAAACTGAACTTCTCACCTTTCCCCCAAATCTGCCCTTCTCACAGTCTCTCCATTTCAGTCCATGACAATCCTATTCTAGTAGCTTTTAAGTGTCATCCTTCAGTCTTTCTCTTGTACCCACATTCAGTGTGTCAGCGAATCTATTGACTATACCTTCACAGTCAGTATGTCCTGAATCTGACCCCTTGTCAACACTAACATGGCTCCTACTCCTACTTAACTCTTCTGTGTCTCTTTCCTTATCAATAACTTAATAGGGAAAATGGACTACAGCTTATAGAGTTAATGTGTGGGTTAAAGGAAACAGTAAAGAATTCAACACAGTGCTGAGCAAACAGTCAGTGCCTCATTACTGTTAGCTTTTTATTATTACTGGCCTTTCTGTTCTAGAGGATTTCAAGGAAATTTGGGAAAATTGAAGCCATCAGCCCTTTTCATAATAACTAAACTTTATTTTTCAACACGTGCAATTTTGATTTTTAAGATTTCAATTAAATAAGTTGAAGAAAATGTGTTACTGTGCTGATGGCTTATCTTCTGAAAAAGAAGTACACATTCACCTTACCCAGAAAAAATGTCACAGTAAGAACCAAAAAGAGGGTTCCAACAAACTGCTATTTGTAAAATAAATAAGATACAAGGATTTAATCTACAGGACAGGGAGCAGAGCCAATATTTTATAACTTTAATGGAGTTTAGTCTATAAAAATATTGAATCACTGTGTTGTACACCTGAAACTACTATTGTAAATCAACTGTACTCTAATAGTAATTGAAGAGTTAAGTAGCGAAAGGGCAAGCTTCGCTGGTGGCTCAGTGGTAAAGAATCCACCTGCCAGTGCGGGAGACACAGGTTCAACCCCTGGTCCAGGAGGATCCCACACGCTGCGGAGCAACTAGGCTTGTGTGCTCCAGCTATTGAGCCTGTGCTCTAGAGCCAACGCTGCTGAAGCCCAGGCATCCTAGAGCCCATCTCTGCAACGAGAGGAGCCGCCGCAGTGAGAAGCAAGCGCACCGCAGCTAGAGAGCAGCCCCCTTTCCCTGCAACTGGAAAAAAGCCAGCAGCAATGAAAACCCGGTACAGCCAAAAAGATAAAAATAAACAAACAGCATAGGGCAATTTGAATCACTGGAATCCGTCTCCAGCCCGTTAAGAGTAATTTTCAGCTAATCAGACAACTGTAGCTTAGAAAATATTTTTAATTCAAGGTTATTGAGATTGTTACATACGATACTGCATAGCTATACACACCACTAGTTTCACAACCTCAAAGACCTTTGGGGATATGAAAGTGAAAGTGAAAGTGAAGTTGCTCAGTCGTGTCCAACTCTTTGCGACCCCGTGGACTGTAGCCTACCAGGCTCCTCAGTCCATGGAATTTTCCAGGCAAGATTACTGGAGTGGGTTGCCATTTCCTTCTCCAGCGGATCTTCCCAACCCAGGGATCGAACCCGGGTCTCCCGCATGGCAGGCAGACGCTTTACCGTCTGGGCCAGGAAACTTAATGTTTCTATAACAACTGGGATAACAGCTATCATCTGTACAAAAATGCTTATTATTAACCTGTAGTCCCACTTAATTTTCATCCCAACTAATTATTAATAGGTAGAAAGATTCTTGAATATCGTTAAAATATCTAATGTGTCAGCAATATTACAGTAATCTTATTTTATACGAAGCATCTCAGGTAAGTACCCAAATGTATAAATTGAACAAACAATATCACTACTAAATTAAGAAAAAATATTGTACTATATAAGCAAAGAAAATTTCAGAACATTTGTCTCTTTAATGCAGTTACTTTGCTAATATGTGATATGAAATGGTTTTTGGATAAGATGTTCATCTAATTTTGTTCAAATATTTACATAAAAATCACATTTATTTTTTATTCCCTCCCTCATCCTGCATATATATATATATATATTCAACATGGTTTAAGAAAGATGTTCATCTAATTTGTTCAAATATTTACAGAAAAATCACATTCATTTTTTATTCTCTCTCTCATCCTGCATATATAATCTGCCGTGTCCTGGGTAATAAGAAAAACCCATGGTGAATTGTTTTATTCTTTATAAAAAATATTTTTATGTTGTTGCATATAACAGCTAAGTAATAATGACCTTGGATATTTTAAAAGGAGGGAAATTACTCCACAATGAAATCATCAGGAGTTGACTATGTTTAATTGGTCATTAGTTCTTCTTTACCCATATTTGATTATATGTTCAACTATGATTTTGATATAAAATTTATATTGTGTATATAATTATACATATATATATGTATATGTGAGAGACCCAGGTTCCATCCCTGGGTTGGGAAGATCCCATGGAGGAGGGATGGCTACCCGTATTCTTACTAGGAGAATTCTAAGGACAAAGGAGCCAAAGGGGTTACAGTCCATGGGGTCACAAAGAGTCAGACATGACTGAACAACTTTGAGAGAGAGATGTCATGTATATCTTTTATATTACATGCAGAAGTTGCTTATTATCACAGTCATTGTGAGATCATTTCAGCTAGTCCATATACACTAAAATGCTAATTTTTATTTATTTATTTTTTGTAGGAAGTCCTGGCTGAGCAAGGTTGGAAGTCCTAGTTCTCGCATTGACCGCACGAACTTTTCCAATGAAAAAACCATCTCTAAACTTGAATACTCTGGTTTTAATATTCGATACTAATAGAAAAGTTAAAATTGTAATGCTTATACTGTACAACAGAATAGACTGTATTCTTAAGTCTGCATACTAGAGTGACAGTAGCAGAATAGGATAAAAAAAGAAACTTTCTGTTCCGAAAGCTGCAACATTACGTTACTAAAAATGGTTGACAATGAAACAGTTTTAGTCAACAATGTTTTTAACCAGCCAAATTTAGCATTCTAAAATTTTAAATGTCATTACAAATTATTTAATATGAATATTTTATTTAAACTTGTCTCATGGAATCTTTAATTCTAAGGAATATTATGACACACATGTTATTTGGCTGGACATAAAATAACCACTTAAAAATTATTTTGGGGTATTATCTGAATTGAGTTCTAAAACCTCTGAATAATAATTTGTTAAAGTTGAGTACTTTGTTTAACAACAGCAAAATAACCAATAGTTTCATATAAATGTATATGATGATCAGCATAGCCTTAAAATCAATAAAGAGTTAACTTTAAAAACTGGTTGAATGAGAACATGATTCAGTATTTCTATCGGAGCTGCTTAATGTTTTCTAGGAACCATATTCTTCTGTATGGTGAACAGAGGAGTGAAGAAATGACAGTGGTAGTATATAGCAAGCAGCAAGGTTTATTATATTTGCAACTACCCATAATGGATGGCCTATGAACCAGAAAAGGGACTGAGAGTCTAAATAAGTCACACTGTTCCCCAAATCTGGGGACTTCCCAGGTGGCACTAGTGGTAAAGAACCCGCCTGCCAATGCAGGAGACTTTAAGAAATGTGGGTTTGATCCCTCAGTTGGGAAGATCCCATGGAGGAGGGAGGGCATGCAACCCACTCCCGTATTCTTACCTAGAGAGTCCCATGGACAGAGGAGCCTGGTGGGCCACAGTCCACAGGGTCACACAGAGTCAGACACCACTAAAGCGATTTAGCACAGCACATCCCCGAAATTTGGCCTGTCATCTGGGGATTCTCACATACAGATAATAATTAAGCCACATAATATTTTAAGGGTAAGTTTTATTTCTACACCACAGAATTATACTCTGGAGAAATGGAGAGCTTTAACTCAAATACTGGGGAATTTCAAATGTTGTAGGTACAATATATACTTACATAGGGGCTTCCCTAGTGGCTCAGATGGTGAAGAATCTGCCTGCAGTGCGGGAGACCTGGTTCAATCCCTGGGTAAGGAAGATCCCCTGGAGAAGAGCATGGCTACCCACTCCAGTATTCTTGCTTGGAGAATCCCATAGACAGAGCAGCCTGACAGGCTACAGCCCATGGGGTCACAGAGTCTGACGTGACTGAGCAATTAACACACATATTCACTTATTCCTTCAGTGATTTCCAAATTTTTGTAACAATGGAATCCATTAAACCAATTTACATGGAATTTAATACATAAAGCAAGTGGAAAAGGGCAACCATTATGACTGAAAATGGGGTTCTGTGGAGCCCTCAAGGCTTGGTCTCACTTTGCCTCCTGGATCTTGTCCCCTGCAATTGTCCAATAATTTCAAATGCCTTGGGAATACAGACTAGAAGCCGTCGTTCTATCTATGACGCAAAACTCCATTGCTACACTCCATGGCACAGAGAAAGAATTCAGGCCACTCCTCTATCCGCTGCAAGGTTATAATTAAGGAGATGAAGCATGGGCTGCCTTTGTTCACTCACAATGATTAATTTGATGATAATACCGATATCAAATGTACATAAGAGAACATGGCATTAGAGAATGACAAATTTTTTTTTTTTTTACTTTATTTTGCTTTATAATACTGTATTGGTTTTGCCATACATTGACATGAATCAGCCACGGGTGTACATGAGTTCCCAATTCTGAACACCCCTCCCACCTCCCACCCCATATCATCTCTCTGGATCATCCCCGTGCACCAGCCCCAAGCATCCTGTATCCTGTATCAAACAGACTGGCGATTCGTTTCTTACCTGATAGTATACATGTTTCAATGCCATTCTCCCAAATCATCCCACCCTCTCCCTCTCCACAGAGTCTAAAAGTCCATTCTATACATCTGTGTCTCTTTTAAACTTTCCAAATACACTTAAAGGAATAAAGAGCTTTCATATTGTTTTAATATCCTCATCAGGTAGAGAAGACTCTGTTGTGTTATTCGCTTGGGTTTTGCTCTCCTATTTCCCTACTCCTAGTTCAAGTTGAGTTCCTTTGTCTCAAGAAGGGTTTTGGTGCCAGATCCCCTGAAGACAACTTTTCTTCCAAGGTTTCATTTTAAAGGGGGCATTATGTTGTAAGTTGAGGAAAAAGACAAACACTACCCCTTTAGTGGATACAAGAGAAACAGAAGTGGCAAAAGCAAAGGGGGCAAGGAGATGGTCCAAGACTTTAAAGGCAATGGATTTCCCAAGAGATGGAGACCTTCCTCTTTCTCCCCAATAGCACCTCTGGGGGATGGCCAAAACAGAGAAGGGAATAGCTATGGTCCACCCAGAGAAGCTGGATGCAAGGCACAGGGGCTCCCAGCCCTAGCAAGATTGCTACCCCACAGGTGCTGCAAGACATCCTGGCTACAAGTGAACACGGTGGCCTGGACAGCAGTCATGGAACTGGTATGGACAAGAGACCAGAGAAGTCTTTCCTCAACGTTCTGTTTACTTTAGACTATTACATGAGCCTTTTGAGGATGAAAGATTCAACTTCCCACCTCCCAGCCAGGATGGGGCTTGAAGCAGGCTCAATTTGACTTAGAGAAAGTAAAACAGACATTTCTTACAGTCAAGTTGAAAATAAAATCTGTATCTCTTTACACATAGAAAGGCTAAATGCTTTTAGAAAAATGCAATCTCAGAAGTGACACCAATATGTCACTCTTTATTACCCTGATTTCCTTTGGTAGTTCCCTTCCCTGCTCTCTTCATAAGAAAATCACACTCTGCTAGCACAATCTTCTGACTGCACAAAGTGAATCACATTAGTCAAGGCTGCTTAATGATTAATACAGACCTAAGTTCTATTACTGGATGAAAAATGTTGTAGATAATGATTAAAAATGGGTGGCTATGAGTGGATAGAAAGAGAAAAAAGGTAAGGCAATTTAAAAAATGTGTTATCGAGACCAGACAGCACAGTGAAGTTAATATGGCAAATTTCTAACTGAACTTACACAGGGGGTTTTAAATATACATATCATATTTTATCTTAATATATGATGTTACATAATTTATCATATTAAACATATATTTTGTTTAATAACAAACCTTGATAGCTTTAATTTTTCCAAAATTAGGCATTTAAAAAAAAGAATAAAACAACTAAGCAAAAGATGGGTTTCTATTCCAATGACTGTCAGCCGGGAGTCTCTACACTCCACACACCCACACCCTCCTCAAGAAGCTACACACTGGAATTAGGGGAATATGATTTGTTAAAGCAGGTAACTATGTTTCATATTTATATAAAAATGCCTTTTTAAAAAGCTAACCTGAGAAGTAAAGCTCTTGACTGGAAACTGAAAAGTGAAAGTCGTTCAGTCCTGTCCGACTCTTTGCAACCCCATGAACTATACAGGCCATTGACTTCTCCAGGCCAGAATACTAGAGTGGGTAGCCTTTCCCTTCTCCAGGGGATCTTCCCAACCCAGGGATCAAACCCAGGTCTCCCGCATTGCAGGCAGATTCTTTGCCAGCTGAGCTACCAGGGAAGATGCAAAAGATGGATCCTTTAGCAGGTTGGGTGCACAGAAGAAATAAGGGTGTGGTAGAAATGGGAGATTCTTCTATTAGGAAAGCTGTGGGCTTCTAAGTTTGAGAAAAAGCAATTCAAGTTTCATCAAAGACTGGGAATCTCTGGGCAAAGGGGAGTTCCTTGCAGCCTGAAGAAGGCTTGTGCTTCAGAAGTAGGCACAAAGAGCAGAGAAGCACTGAAGGGGGAAACTAAGCCATGGGGGTGGATATGGCAACAACCCTCAGTAGTTGGACTTCGCTGGAAGGTGGTCACCATTTTTACAATGAAACATTTTCAACTCTATCAAAGGGATCTTTCAGAAGCACATGTCTCTAAACTCATAAAGATAACAAACAATCTACTTTTAAAAATTAGCTTATATTTGGAAATATTTTTCATATAGTAGCTCTCCTTGGCCTCCATTAACACAGGTATCACAGCATATTCACTACTTGTTAAAAGGACAAGATTTTCATGTCTGGAACTCATTTTGGGAACTGAAAATAGGCACCATGGTATGGTAGAGGATATTCTGGTCTAGAAATCAGGAGACCTGCATTCTGGGCTCAGCCCACCCCGGGATTAACTGTGTGCCTAGGTGCCCTCAATCACAAAGTCAAGAAGTTAGACTAAACTGGGACTTCTCCCAGGATTCCCATTAAGACAGAGACCTCCCAGGACATGGAAGGAAAGCTACTGAAGGGCAATGAAGAAGCTGGGCAGCTGAGAGCCCCAAGAAGAGCAGCCCTACTCTCCTTTCTTTCCTATATTAGGATTCTTCAGACAACATAGTTTGAGATGAATTCCGCCTCAAACAAAGAAACAACAAAGACCAAATCTAGTATCTTGGGTCTTTTCCAAATGTTTAAAAGTGCTAAACTCAAATGCATTGCCCATTCTCTTGATCACTCTTGTCAGTCAGTGTGGTAGGTGTACTTGACCTGCAGACATTTTTACTATTGTGACGAGTGAGTACATAAATTTTTAATTTTCATAGTGGCCTCTATAAAGGTCCACGGTAGTTAAAATATTCGTGAAATTAATGTTCTGTTGTCTTTTCTATTTTGATGTTACCAGAAAAAATAATATGTAAGAGGAAATACAAAAATATAATTAGTGGCTTAATGTGCTTTATAAGGATATCTTGGAGATGTCAACCTAACATTTAGAATTACATGTAAAAGGTAATTTTCCTTTTCTCAACAGGTTCAAGTGGTCTTGAATAAAACCAAAGTCTGATAAAAATGTAAAAATTTAGCATTAAAAAATCTAGTTGCTCTGTGATCTCACTAGCAGATTTTTCTATAAGGTGGGTTCTTGCCCCTCCTAGAGAGAAAGACTTATGACTTCTCCTCTGCTGAAAGGAGGGTAAACGTTCTTGGTTGAATGTCCAAGATACTTATTTCATCCTCAAACTACATTTTTCTTTCATTAGTTTTATTTTCCATGTTGCCACAATGAACTATGCAAGAATCAGTGAATACAATTTTCTAATTGTGACATCGTTTTGCTTTTCCTTCTAGTTTTTTTTTTTTTAATACTAGAAGACACATAGAGAAGGAAAAGATGCAGGAAATTCACCATATTGGAAATGGAGTGTCTGTTTCAAAACAATTCTAAAGAGCAAGGATCAGAGAGTCAGGTCATTCAATTATATGCATTAAGGCAAAATTTCCACTGAATTCAGTGCGTATGAATCTGGATTAAGAAGAACATGCCTGCAATATTTAGCCAGGAAATTGGTATAAAATGGTAGATGGTGTGTACAATTATTTCCAAGATGCAACATCTACACCAATCAGAAAAAGATGACCAGAAATCCTTCTGCTCAGGTATTATTTTCCAGGGTAGCAAAAAAAGAGAATCCACCCATCTCTCCCGTCTCTCGTCCCAACTGCTATTCCTTCTCCATTATTTAGGATAACAAAACTAAATCATAGCACACATGGGAGAGAAGCAACAGGTAGTAGCTAACTGGGTAGTCCCTTTACTGAAAGTATGGAAGCCAAGGAAAGGTAACCTTACAAGGGCTCCTTTTATAATTACTCAGACTTTATACATGATTTTATATATCCTGTATCTTTGATGTATCTCATCATTTTTTTAAATTTAAGGTTTCTGAAAATCTCTTAGCAAAACAGTAATAAAATACTGGATTAGAGCAGATCAACCATTCTCAGGTTTTAGACCCAAGAGGAATTCACTCCATCTGTTGCCAAATGCCAGTGTATAACCAAACTCTTTTCATTCAAAGATGAATAAATGGGAAAAAAGTCAGCCTTGAAATTCAAAAAAGCACTATAGCCAAGGTAAAATGGAATAACAGCCGTTAGAGTCAGAGGAAGTACCTATCTCAGTGTTATTATAGGAAAAAATAAAATTTAAGGAAATATCTGCATATATCCTCAATAGGGTATAATGAATGTTTATCTTTACAAGAGGAGCAGGGAGCCATTGAGGAGAAAATGTTCAAATTAAAAGATATGGATTAAGGAAAATTAGTTGAATATAAGGGCTTCCCTGATAACTCAGTTGGTAAAGATTCCACCTGCAATGCAGGAGACCCCGGTTCAATTCCTGGGTCAGGAAGATCCACTGGAGAAGGGATAGGCTACCTACTCCAGTATTCTTGGGCTTCCCTTGTGGCTCAGCTGGTAAAGAATCCACCTGCAATGTGGGAGACCTGGGTTCAACCCCTGGGTTGGGAAGATCCCCTGGAGAAGGGAAGAGCTACCTACCCACTCCAATATTATGGCCTGGAGAATTCCAGGGACTGTATAGTCCATGGGGTCACAAAGAGTTGAACACGACTGATCGAATATAAAAATTATATTCTGAGACACATATACTCACACACTAAGCCATGGACAGACTATAGGCAACCCAAAAAGGAACAGAAGAATTGTAATACATACTGGAATTAGTAACTGGCAAAGTTCGATAGTGATATAGACCTGTGACTGTCAAACCTGCCTGATTGTCAGAATTACTTAGGACTTCTGTGGGTTTTGTCCCTGAATCTGCATGTTTAAAAATGTCCCCTGGTGATTTTGATAAGCTGGCAGTTTTAGGAACCGCTGGTCTAGAGAATAAATCTAGAAAGTTCATCAGGAAAAAGAGATGAAAATGTAAAAAAGCAAATTATTAATATAGAAAAAAGAAAGCGGGTCAATAAGCCCATCAAAAAATCAATGATAGAAATTCATAGGGGAAAAGCCAGAATAATTGAAACAAAAGGAAAAATCAGTTATGATACAAGAAAACTTTCTTGGGTTATTGTATATAATTATAAACTATACAATATAAAGTTAAACTGTTAGGAACAACAGTAAATTTTAAGCAAAATTTACTGAAAAGAGGCCCCATACATAAAGCCTGGGTAAAAAGATAAGAAAAAACCCTCTAGCATTCACTTCAGAAAGGACCTATTTGCTGCCCAGAGATGGCTGGATGGCATCACTGACTCGATGGACGTGAATCTGAGTGAACTCCAGGACTTGGTGATGGAAGGGAGGCCTGGCGTGCTGCAATTCATGGGGTTGCAAAGAGTCGGACACGACTGAGCGACTGAACTGAACTGAACTATTCTGTGTCTCTATTCACTCTCCCACCATCCTAGACAACCTGTCCATACTTACTCCTTACTCAGCCTCAGCTTTGATTTCTATTTCCAGCAGAAGACAACTTCCACAAGCTTCTACCACTTGACTTACCTACTTACCTATGCATTTACTTACCTACCCACATTTGTGCCCAAGTACTTCCACTTTCCTTCCTGTTACCACAGGTGAGCTGTCTGGACACCTGGATGCCATAACCTCAAGGATGCTGTCCCTGCCCTTCTCACTTCGCATCATCAGCTTTTGTTTCCCACTGAATGCCTCTTTCCCAGCAGCTGACACATAGCACTGTCCTTTCTCCCTCTCTTGACTCTTCCGATCACAATCACATACCTCTTTCATTTACAGACAAACCCCCGGAAAATCATTGTCTATACCCGCTGTGATCCAATCCTGCCATTCTTGAATCTGTTTCCACCATGTTCCCCTGCCTGTCAACCAACGTTCCTCAGATTTCATTTCAGAGTTCCTAACTCCCCGGTCAGATCTCGGTCTTCCTCTTTAACTGTCAGCACTTGTTTTCACTTGGCTTCCTGGACATCACACACTGACTTGACTTTCCTTTTACCTCAGCATTCACACCTTTTCCGTCTTCTTTTGTGTGATTCCTCCTCATTTCTTCAATCTCTTAACTTTGGAGAATCTGAGAACTCAGGCCCTGGACAGCTTCTCCTCGGAATCTGTACTTATCGTTTTGGCAATATCACCCTTCTCATAAATTCAAGTATTATGTACATGTTGACAACTACAAAACTGACATGTCACATCCAGGCTTATTCTCTCAACTTAGGGTTCATCTAACCAAGAGCTTGCTCGACATTTCTGACTGGACTTCTATTAGGCATTTCAAATTTTGGTATCCCAAACTGAGTTCCAAATTTACTTCTCCCATAGACTTATTCCACTTTAGCCAATGGCTCCTCCTACAAACACTACACCTTTGTAGATGGTGGCAACACTTCATTTTGAGATGCTTAAAGGTAAACACTCAGGGCAAAAAAAAAAAAAAATCATCGACTTCTTCCTGTTGTTGTCTTCAAATGTCCATCATCTACTTAAAAATAATCCAGCGGGAGGAAGGACGGGCCAGGAAGTGGATTGAGATATAGGTAAAACAAGATTAAACATGAGTTGACAACCACTAAAATGGGTCATTGTTGTTGTTCAGTCACTAAGTCATGTCCGACTCTTTGCAATGTCGTGGACTGCAGCACATCTGCCCTCCCTGTCCTTCACCATCTCCCGGAGTTTGCTCAAACTCATGTCCATTGAGTCAGTGATGCCATCCAACTATCTCATCCTCTGTCACTCCCTTCTCTGGCTTTCAATCTTTCCTAGCATCAGGGTCTTTTCCAATGAGTTGGCTCTTTACATCAGGTAGCCAAAATATTGGAGCCTCAGCTTCAGCATCAGTCCTTTCAATGAATATTCAGCACTGATTTCCTTTACGATTGACTGGTTTGATCTTCCTACTGTCCAAGGGTCTCTCAAGAGTCTTCAGAAGCACAATTCAAAAGCATCAATTCTTCATTGCTCAGCCTTCTTTACGGTCCAGCTCTCACATCTGTCCATGACTACTGGAAAAACCATAGCCTTAACTATATGGACCTTTGTCGGCAAGGTGATGTCTCTGCTTTTTAACACGCTGTCTAGGTTTGTCATAGCTTTTCTTCCAAGGAGCAAGCATCTTTTCATTTCATGCCTGCAGTCACCATCTGCAGTGATTTTGAAGCCCAGAAAAAGAAAATCTGTCACTGTTTCCATTTTTTTCCCTATCCATTTGCCATGAAGTGATGGAACAAGATGCTATGGTCTTCATTTTTTGAATGTTGAGATTTAAACCAGCTTTTCCCTCTCTCCTCTTTCACCTTCATCAAAAGGCTCTTTAGTTCCTCTTTAGTGGGTCATAGGAGATCCTCAGACCATTCCCTCTCCTTTTGTTTACATTTTCCATAGTAAAAAGTTTAACAATTTATGCTCAAATCCAAGTATCTCTCACTAACTCTAAGGCAATACCCTTGATCTCAGTCACCATATGCTGCTGCTGCTGCTAAGTCGCTTCAGTCGTGTCCGACTCTGCGCGACCCCGTAGACGGCAGCCCACCATATAATAGCCTCTTAACTGAACTTCCTGCTTCCACCTTTTCCCTTCTTCTGTCCAAACTCAACACAACACTGAGAGATACCATTAAAATGGAAATCAGATCATGTCACTTCTCAGCTCGAAACTCTCTGACAGTAATCTACTTTACTCTCAGTAAAAACCAAAATCATTCCTGGGCCTAAACAATCTGGCCTTGCCTTGTTCGGCTGACCTTACCTCGTGCTACTCTCTCCCATGTTTCCTTGCTCTAGCCATACGGAATTCTGTGCTGTTCCTTGAATGCCCAGGCACCCTCTGCCCCCAGGTCTTTCTACTTACTGTCTCCTCTGAACTGAATGTTCTTTTCCCAGACGTCACTTCCTACTGCTCTCTGGGTAAATGTCACTTTATCAGTGAATCCTTCCCTTCCCTTCCCTAAACTGTCAAATACTCACTCCCCGAACTCCTTATCGAATGCTCTTCTTTACTATCTTCATAGTGCTTTTTACCATCTAACTAATATTCCATATTTTATTAATACTTATTTTCTTTCACCACAGTGTAAGTTACATTAAGGCAGGAATTTGTGTAAGTTTGTACCCAACTTTATCTCCTTATCTGCAGCATCTACAATAATGCATGGCCATAGTAAGCACTTAATAGTACTTGTTGAATTAAATATAGGAAGAGAAATATTCCTCCCAGGGCTTAAACTAAGATGACGGTTTTAAGACTGCATATTCATGATGTGTGTGTGTGTGTGTGTGCTCGGTCATGTCCGACTCTTTGCGACCCCACGGATTTAGTCTGCCTAGCTCCTCTGTCCATGGGACTTGCCAAACAAGAATACTGGGGTGGGTTGCCATTTCCTACTCCAGGGGATCTTCCTGATCCCAGGGACTGAACTCAAATCTCCTACATCTCCTGTACTAACAGGCAGATTCTTTACCGCTCATGCCACTATATATTCATGACAATATATAAAAAATAGGTTAAATTCCTTTATTAAAAGTCCTCACATAAGCCAAACATATGCCAATTATAATAGACACATAGAATAAAGTGACAAAACCTATGGACTTAATCTTCCCTTGTAAACAACCAGAACACTGGACAAACTGTTGTCAGACAGTGGACAAGAGGCAGCGTATGACTGTGATCCCTGAGAAAAAGAGGAGCAAATGAAGTCAGTCCTAAAACTGCCACAATTTCTGCCTAACGGTGATTTCCAGACTGCAGGAGCAGAAAGAGGGAATTCAAACAGCACCTGGATGCCTTGCTAAAGAGCAGAGAGAGAGTATGGGGCTCAGGGAGGCTAGGTTACATGCAGCTAGTGGCTGCCACATTGGACAGCACAGCCCTAGATTGATGGGGGAAATGGAAACGAATCCACTGAAACTGGACAGTGGTTGACTCCAGCTTGTAAGATTTTGATTTATATATATGTCCATCAAATTTTTCTAGAATAAGTATGTATTCCTTTTATAATAGGAAAACATCCATTTAAAAATGTATGCATTACATTCCTAATACCTAATTTGGACTGATAAGCAGTGCTTTCACCAGAAAGTTTTTAGAATTAAACTCTAATGCTTTAAAAACTGAATTAGCACTTAATCTCTAAAAGTAGTGTTTAATCTCTGATAGAAATTTCTATGCCAACAGAGTGTAGCAACGGAAATCTCTTTTTATTAAAGGAGTTCAGTTTTAAGGTTTCACGTTAAAGTGAAATCAGCGGCTTCTTTACTATTTTGTTTGTACTGTGATGGATCTCAATAGGAATATTTGTAAGAAATATAAGGAAAGATATTCTGTCTCAGAGACATCATGGATTTCTTTGACAATATAAAAATCAATTAAATGTTGAAACTTCCAGTCATTTGTCTAATTGTATATTATAACTAAAAGGGGAAGAATTTGCACTTAGGTTGTGTAAACTTTAATAAATACTTTCATAATCATAGAAAATAAAATTAGTTTAATGGACATAAATTGAGCTGAATAAAATTAATATCTGATTTAATATTAAATGTTTTTAGAAAGTTGAGGGAATATACTATAAATTCTTCCAATCTATGACCTCCTTACATTCCCTTCTTCAAACCAACCTACTTCAGTTTAGCAACAATAAGACCTCTTAATGGGCCCCATTCATGCCTACAATATGCTGTCTGAATAATACATTTGAGACATCAGCATTCTGGTGTTTAGGCTGTAGCTTAACTCTGATTTTAAAAGAATGTTAATGTCCCATTCATTTTATTGTTTCACCCATTGTTTGAAAAGAGAGTGGGAAAAAACCCATTAGCTCTTCTGAAATGTCAGCAAACGTGGGTAACTAAATGATTAGAACTGTCAATCCATGGCATATCACGTCTTTAATTCAGCAATCTGTGTATATGTGGGCATCATTGCCAGCCTGAGTTCAAACTCTTAACAGAAACAAGTCTAAGTTCTACACAGCACATCCTTCACTACTAAAAGTTTTGCTACATTAAAAAAATCTAGCCATGATAAAGACAAAGCTTGGATGTATTCAATGGTATTTGTGTGACTAAATTTGAAAATAGCACTTTGACATGTGACAAAAGACCATTTTAATGCAAATTATTTTTTTCCCCAAATCATAACATGAACTGTTTTTGAAATGCTGGTTGTCCGAGTAGCTCACAATTTCAATAGGAAACAAGATATTCACAAACACACATCTAGAGTGAAATTCTGATGTAATTAGTAATGTTATAGTAGTATAGTCTATGTGGTGTAAACCCTAGAATTAAGGCCTGATGTTATGTGTTTCCTTGACATCTAATGAAATCAGGAGGGTCTCAGACAGCCTATAACTCTTAAGTTCTCTTTGCTAGTCTTCTCCCAAGGAAAAGGTCATGGAGCCAAACAACCCTCCTAACAAGGGACCAGATGCACTTCTTGCTTATCCCTGAGTAACCAGTTTCAGTTCCCTGCCAGCCTTCAAAATTATTCAAACCAACCAGCCACATCCTCCAGTGGAAACCAGGGGTGATCTCATTCTTTTGACACTGAAGGCCTGCCTCCCACAGCCTCTGGTTGTCCACTCTGTTCCCATGTGGTCCTGCATGGCGTGATGTCCCGCATATGTGGCTAATAAACTGCTGCCAGTCTTGTGTGTCCCGGCCCGTGTCCAGGGTCGTGTGTTCAGCCGTACCCATAACCCCAGGACAGCACTCCCTCCTTTGTCAACAACATGAATGGGAGGGGATTAGATCAGGCTATGTCCCTCAGTGCTGTAAAAAGACCCAGTTTGAGAAAAAGACCCTTACAATGCTGTCTAAAAGGGTCCTGCAAAGTAGGCTGTACTGGATGGAGAATGGTGTTGACAATTTGGTTTTGCAAGTGGCTTTGGTCTCATTTCTGCAAGTCTCTGCTGAAGGAGCATGCAGCCAAGAAACCACCGCTAAAAAGCAAACAAAATACTGATTTTATTAACTGGACAAGGACCTAAAAGTGGATTACAAGTAAAAGCTGGATCACAGAAAATCATTTAGAGCAGGAAGCCAAAGTCAGTCCTCTTACTTCCAATGCCCCCTCCCTTGAATTCTATGTCCTCTCCAAATAGCTGCATGGTCATGGATGACTGCTGCATCAGGTCCATCCAGCTGCAGGTAGAAGAGGGAGGGTTGCGGTGGCCAGGCCAGCGGAGACAGACCGTGTCTAGTTTGTCTAATTCCTGGAGACAGGAAGTACAAGAGAGGGCAGGGGCAGGCACCACCCCTGAGCACGGACCTTTAATCCAGTGAACCTGCCCTCTAGTAAAACTGTCCCAGTCAAGGTCCTGTTCTGACAGTCTGCTGAGCAAATTTGTTCTCCAGGGCAATGAAAGCAGGAGGAGCGTGGGGTGCCAGAAATGCAGCAACAGTTTCCTTCTAACCCACAGACAAAGGTGAAAATAAATTCCTTCTCCCCAAAGGAAGAGAAGTATAACCACATAAGTATAACTACATCCACAAAACAGAGCAAAGCAGAAGTGAAGATGGTTTATGGTAAAAGAATACACTATTCGGACCAGAGGATCAAAACTGTGGGGCTGTGAGGCAATGGAGCCAGTGCTAAGACGAAGATTCACACCTCCTGAGAGTGTGAAGCCCAGGGCTAAGAGACAGCTGAAATAACACCCAAGGAAAAATATATAGTCTGATTAAAACAAAAACCCTTTCTTGCTCAATCAAACACAAACGTCTCTCTGGAAAATAAACAAAAACACTAATTCAAAAAGATACGTGTACCCCAATGTTCAAGCAGCAATATTTACAATAGCCAAAATATGTAAGCAATCTAAAGTGTCCATCAATAGATGGATAACGTAGATGCTACACACACACACACACACACACACCCCTCAACCATAAAAGAACGAAATATTGCCATTTGCAGTAACATGGATGAACCCGGAAGGTATTATGCTTAGTGAAATAAGTCAGACAGAGAAAGACAAATACTGTATGTATCACTTAAACGTGTAATCTGAAAAATAAACTAGTGAGTATAACAACAAAAAAATCCAACTCATAGCTATAGAGAACAAACTAGCGATTAACAGTGCAGACAAGGAAGTGGGGAGGGGAAAGATAGCGGCAGGAGGTTAAGAGGTACAAACTACTATGTATAAAATAAGTAAGCTACAAGGATATATTATACAACACAGAGAATATAACCAATGTTTTATAATAGCTATAAATCAAATACAACCTTTAAAAATTGTGAATCACTATGTTGTACCTAAAACTTATATAATGTTTTTTATCAACTATACCTCCAAAACTATGAAGGTCTTGGATACTCCAAGAGTCCAGCCTCTGGTACCATAACTAGGAAAATTACAGAAGCAGGGAGAAACCAGTGAGTGGAAGAGAAAGAGCAGGGACTACATAAAACTTAACTTTTGGGCTGCTTATTCAGCAGCATCTACTTAGAATCTGCTGGATGCCAAGCACTGTGCCTGGGGGTAGGTGCACGGAGGGGAAGATGAGACAGTTTCAACTCTGGAAGTGCTT
Organism: Budorcas taxicolor; assembly: GCF_023091745.1. Lineage (NCBI taxonomy): Eukaryota > Metazoa > Chordata > Mammalia > Artiodactyla > Bovidae > Budorcas > Budorcas taxicolor. Next base: position 96,473,304 of record NC_068920.1, read on the forward strand.
ATATCCTGATGGTAATGCTAATAGATAACTAATGTCTGAGCTCCAACCACATGGCAGATAGTATATTACAGATGGTGTAATTTTAGTGTCACAAAAAGACTATGAGGAAAGCAGGCAGGGCCATTATTATTACCACTTTACTATGAGGAAATTAAGGTTCCGAAAGATAAAACTTACTCAAAGTCATGTTGCTAAGAGATGGTTCAATTCCAGGACACAGTATGTAACCACTGTGCTATATTCCTTCAAATACTGAATGAGAGGAAAGAGAATATTAAAAATAGGAAGTAGAATTTAAGTCTCACTTATATTCAATTCAGAAAAAAAAGTGTAATAGATCTAAGTAAAAAAGTATAAAAAATTCTTAGAGAAGGTTAAAATAAAAAGTTTAAAGAGAGTCACCATAAGAAAAAAAATCACAAGTCTCACATTACTATATATGAATAGAAAATGATAGAAAGAAAATAAAGTTTGGGATATAACCCCATGAAGTATATCCAAGATAAAATTACATACCTTCTATATATTTTATTTTATGTAACCTCAACTATTCACTAGGGAAATAACATACTTAGAATCATTCTCTTTTCCCATAAGGGAGACCTTCTGTTCTCATCCAATTTAATTAACTCATATTCCAGTTAAAATAAATGTCTAAAGGTAATTATTTGGTCCTGTTTTCTGTACTATTCTGGCCTGTCTGTAGAGAGAGAAATATGAGTTTGGAGCAGATTACCTTGTGTATGAGGTTCTCAGCCCAATATTCTCACACAGATAAAATATGGCTTAAATAGAGGATTAATAGCAGGCTCAACAAACAAACAGAGCCTAAAATATAAACAAAAAGCATAAGTTAAGGCAAGGCTGCTGCCAAAGAACATGCTAAGACAAACTACTTAACACACAGGGAGCTGCCTCATCTTTTGAAACTAACCCCAAGAGGGTGAGGTTAGGACACCACTATGGTCCAACTGATGCACTTAATAAAGGGAAGTTACAAAGTTCTTTCATGTATAAATGTTCCTTTAACCTTGTGGCAGCATGTAGGGTAGGTGTTAGTATCTGAGTGCACAAAGACACAGAGGCTCAGAAAGGTCACTCTTGACCAATCTTGGTTTCCAACAAGGAAGCCCAGGCCCTTGTTCATTGTGGTATCAATGGCCTTCAACAATGGCTCAAAAGTCTTCCCTGCAGTCCTCATGGGCTTGAGTAGCCATTATCCAAGTATTAAGTAAAGACTGTGATATTTCCCATATCGATCCTCTACCTGGCAAAACATTTTTTGCAATGCTGCCTACTTTCTCTTAAAATACAGTAAAATTTCTTTTCCAGAATCTTACAACCCATTATTAAAGCCTCAGAGGTTGGCAGAGGAAGGAAGGAAGGGAAGGGAAGGAGGGAAAGAAAGAAGAAAGAAAAGAAGAAGCAAAGAGAAAGCTTAAATCAGATAAATAGGTAAACAGTTTGCTCCCAGGCTTACTATAAGAGGATAAAAACATGGTTAAGTTTCCAAACTCCTGCAAATCTTATAAATACTGAAATAATTAAATACAGCTTGAAGCACGTAATACCATTAGAGTTACATAAGGGGAAAAGGATATGTTAGAAAGAGTGATGACTTGTGGAATGGTCATTTGCCATACCAACTCCACCTCCCCTCGTACCACTCTGAAAGGAATGATACAGGTCTAGAAGAAGGGAATGGCAATCCACTCCAGTATTCTTGCCTGGAGAATATTCTTGAAAGAGCAGCCTGGCAGGCTACAGTCCATGAGCTCACAAAGAGTCGGACATGACTTTGCCTGTATATACTGACCTGAAGGAGGTATTTGAAGTAAACTAAACTAACCCTTATTAATTAAAGTGTTTTTAAAGTGAGTTTCCTATTTACAACGTCAACTGTGATTTATTTTTAGGTATATCCTACCTTCATTTTTTTTTTTTTTAAATAGAAGCTTTAAGTTAGCCCCTAACCCTTCTCTTTTGGTACAGAAGGAAAGTAGTTTTTAATCTGTCACAGGTCTATATGATAGACCATCCATCCATATAAAAATTATTACTATTGTTTAGCAGTTCATTGGCATAGTCTGAAATTGTGGCGCCACAGTCATGAGTTTACATGGAGTGGTGGTGATTTGTGATTGTGTGCTTATTCTTGGATTGTTATGGTTTGCTTTACCAACCATGGAACCGAAACATCAGCTCTAACTGTTGCACACTTGCCAGAATGCACTGTGTATGGTGACATTTTACATGTTGATAGTGGAAACGTCCACTTTTCACTCCCCTTCCGCCACCAGTAAATGGTTATCGTGGTCTCCTCCCCAAGTGCAGCTTCCTGTCTGGGAGGCTTCCACTTCTAAAACACTAGCCAATTTTACTCTTTCCAGTTATTTTTACCTACTCTCATAATACCATAATGACACTAGGAAAACCTTTTTTAGAGTCTTAATGTTCAATTTTTACTGCTATGGTTTAAAGGAAGAAGTAGAGAAACTAGATGTCGAGGCAAGGTAGTATAAAAAAGAGCGACTGATCTGAAACCAAATCCCAGCTGTATCATCGTCTAGCTGGGTAATCTTCCACAAGGGGTAAAGATGGGGAGGAGTGGTGGGAAATCATACTTACTGAGCACCCACTTTGTCCGAGATGCCTTATGCATATCTTATTTAACATAGCAATCCTACAAGATAAAAGCTTTTATCCCTAATCTTTCAGGATCTTTTCTTATTCGTTTATTTTTTAAAGATTAATAAGAGGCATATTCAAAATCTAAATCTCAAAAGAATTTAAATAACTTGCCCAGAACCATAGGGCTTTAATCACAGAGCTAGTATTTAAACTCAGGTCAACTAACTCTGAAGTTCAAGAAATATTTGTTCTTTACTCCAGGGAAAATACAGAGAATAGCAATTTGTATCATCCAAAGGATCAAAGATAGATTTTTTAAGGGCAGAAGTTGAAGAATATAAATTGCTTAGCTTAATAAGTAGTTTTAAACATTGTAAATCAACTATACTTCAGTTTAAAAAAAAACTTTTAAATTTAAAGGTGATTTTTATTACCATTTTTAAAATGTCAAGATTCTCTAAGGAATTTGTTGGACAATTATAATCTGTATCCATAAAACACTTGAAAATGAAAGGTAACATACAGTTTGTATTATATAATGAAGAATTTTTCTGGGACAAGCTTGCTCATAGGATGTATTGTTTGCAAGGTACTTTTCTAGGTGCTGAGAATCTCAAATGAATAGACTAAAATCTCATGGTCCTATGAGAACAGGCCAGAATATACAAGGAGCTCAATATATATTGGACAGCTCAATAATTAGGTAAGATGTGGTAATAACATGCAAGGAAAATGACTATCTCTGGAAGTCTTCAAGTAGACAAAGGGAAACAGCCTAAAAAAGCAGCTAGATAAAAACAGAAAACCATCAAAATGACAGCTTAGACTAGTGATTTCTAACTTTTTGATAATGGTAACACCCAACCATGTTTCATTTTGCATTGTTCCTTCTTTAAGAAGTTCTATGTTGATGTGTGGTGTGTGTGTGTGTGTGTGTGTGTGTGTGTGTGTATGCGCACGCATGCATGTTCAGTCATGTCTAACTCTTTGTGATCCTATGGACTATAGCCTGCTGGGCTTCTCTGTCCATGGAGTTTTCCAGGCAAGAACACTGGAGTGGGGTGCCATTTCCTATTCCAAGAGATCATCTGGACCCAAGGATCAAACCTGCGTCTCTTGCAACTCCCGCATTGGCGAGCAGATTCTTTATACTGAGTCACCTGTGAAGTTGCCTATATGTCCACAGCTATTCACAAATCTTAGCTACATGATCACTCTACTTTGAACAGTACCAAAATGGCCCTCTACTATTTTAGCCACCCAAGACTAGCCTTTCATTCATCCTTGGTTACACAGTTTCTATATGAATGACCACAGTTGGATTAAAAATGAATCTTGAATTATGAAATTATAGAACCCTTCAAATTTGTAAAATATAGTCTTCTTCCTTCAGTCAGGTGAATTACCTAACTATTGATTTCTAACAATGATTTTGAGTAACCCAGGCTGTAATTATTTTAGTTATTTCAAGAAACTTCATAAAATTAAAGTTTTAACTTATACATCTATATGAATAAATCCATACTCATGAATACATCCAGGGTCACTTACATTGGAGTGATCTATATGATTTATACTAGACATCTTTACTTTTTAAGAGACACAACACTTCTTACTTGTTATATAATCAATTGACTTTGAACTTGGACCAGAGGGAAATTAATAGTCCCTTTCATATCTGGAGAAGGGAAAGGCTACCACTCCAATATTCTAGCCTGGAGAATTCCATGGACTGTATAGTCCACGGGGTCACAAAGAGTCAGACACAACTGAGTGACTTTTACTTCACTTCACTTCATATCTGTAATTCATCCGAACTTATCCATCCTCAAAGATAAACAAAACTAACATTTCTCATTCCCACTGCCCTCAAATTAATGTGTATTTTGGCTTAATGAAAGTCTTATAGTCGAAGGTAATGAAATAAAGACAATGTAATGCATGTACTTCATGAATTTTCTATCCTGTTAATTATAAAAATAGGAAGAATACTAACAGCCAGTTTTCAATGTGTGCTCCCTGGTGGCTCAGACAGTAAAGAATTGGGCTGTAATGCAGGAAACCTGGGTCAGGAAGATCCCCTGAAGAAGGGAACGGCAACCCACTCCGGTATACTTGCCTGGAGAAGCCCAAGGACAGAGGAACCTGGTGGGTTACAGTCTATGGGGTTGCAAGTAGACACGACTGAGCAACTAACACTTTCGTATTTTTTTCACTTTACTTATGAGGATAAGTTATCTGCATGTATTTTGTAATTTAATCCTTACAAAAATGTAAATGAGGCAAAAAAACCTCCCTTTAAAACCATAAATAAAATTAGAGATAGCTTTGTTTATTTGCCGTCTTCTTGAGATCTTCACCTGTATCCCATCACTGAAGAAAGAACTGAGAAGCAGGAGCCTCCTGAGCCTCAGCTTTCCCACCAGGTTATACAACTGCACCTTCATTATTTTTGGCATTTTCCTATGGTTCAAAAAAAAGTGTTGACAATTTTCTGCATCTATAACATTTTGGATGAGCAATTTCCATCCTATTGTGTTTCCTCACATATGGTGTTCTAGCTCAAATAGCACTGGTATTTTTATCTTGCACAATTTAAGTATACCACTTTGAATTCTTCACTGACAAGTATCCAAATTACCTAACACAAATGAGAAAACTCCATGTGTGTTCATTGATTTTCAGACAAAAAATTTCCAACAGAATCACTGTATTTTACAGCTAGAATGGATCATAAGGACAATGTAATCTGACTATCTCTCTGTAGAAGTAATAATCTACAGCAGAGAGGTTTAAGTGTCTCTGCTAGGTCAGGTTAACCAGTTGATGGTAGAAAAAACTAACAGTACTTCAGTACACTTTTCTAAATAAAACTGTCAATAGTTATTATAAAAATTCATATTATTTTTCAGTGTCCTGCAGAGGATGTTTCAATAATAAATGATGAGCACATGTTTATAATATTGTATTATCAGTACTGAAATTGAAAATTTGTGACTATGAGTTATATAATATCATGTGGTTCAGAATTTTTTCCTGTATCCATAAATAGATTATGACTTCTTTGCTGGTTGGCAGAATATCTTTTTTCTTTATATGTATATATATACATACACATATATAATTAAAGATAGTTGACTTACAATGTTTCAGGTTTACAGCAAGGTGATTCAGTTATATACATACACATATATTACTTTTCACATTATTTTCCATTATAGGTTATTACAAGATACTGACTATAGTTCCCTGTGTGATATAGTAAACCTCTGTTGCTTGTTGCATATGTTTTTTTTTAATTAGAAATCTAGCATTCTATTCATACTAAGTTAAACAAGTAGAATCAAACTGTCATAAATTTTTTAGCCAGGCAAAAATTCATGTTTTCTAAAATATATATAGTAGGTTACATATATATATATACACACACACACACACAAAGGCCTATGCTTGACAAAGGCTTGAGAAAGAACATTAAAAAAAAAAGCAAGAAGAGATGGAGAAACTGGAAAACATAGACTAAATGAAATGTAAGCACTGAATAGAAATAGAAAAAGTGAAACACACTAGATAAAAGGCACAATTTCTTTTTAAACAATCTTTTTTATATCCCTTAATAAACCTACACATACACAAACTACTTAACAGCTGAAAAGAGACTGACAGAAATACATTAATATTTTAGACTAATACTATATGACTCAAAATAGAATCAAACAACTGTCATCCTGTATGAATGCAGGTGAATATGTTGTTTGGAGAGACAGAAAGTTGAGAAAACTTTTTTTTTTCCTATCAAGCAATTGAGATTGTCCCTGACAGTGACGGGATTTAGGCACTTCAAGAGATTGGTGAAGACTAGAATAGAAAGTAGATGGAATGATGAGAGTTGACTGAGTCTTAAGACATTTGGTGGCATATGCAGATCAAATTGCTCAATGAAAATAATAGCTAATAATAACTGAGGACTTAGTACATGTTTGGCTCTCCTCTCCGTGCTCCTGAGTTAAATCATCTAGAGTTCGAAAGTCAGTTCAGTCACTCATTCGTGTCCAACTCTTTGCAATTCCATGGACTGCAACTTGCCAGGCTTCCCTGTCCATCACCAACTCCTGGAGCCTACTCAAACTCATGTCCATCGAGTCGGTGATGCCATCCAACCATCTCATCCTCTGTTGTCCCCTTCTTCTGCTGCCTTCAATCTTTCCCAGCATCAGGGTCTTTTCTAATGAGTCAGTTCTTTGCATCAGGTGGCCAAAATATTGGAGTTTCAGTTTCAACATCAGTCCTTCCAATGAATAGTCAGGAATGATTTCCTTTAGGATTGACTGACTGATCTCCTTGCAGTCCAAGAGACTCTCAAGAATCTTCTCCAACACCACAGTTGTAAAGCATGAATTCCTCCTCGCTCAGCTTTATTTATAGTCCAACTCTCACATCCATCCATGACTACTGGAAAAATCATAGCTTTGACTAGATGGACCTTTGTTGGCAAAGTAATGTCTCTGCTTTTTAATATGCTGTCTAGGTTGGTCATAGCTTTTCTTCCAAGGAGCAAGAGTCTTTTAATTTCAGGGCTGCAATTACCATCTGCAGTGCTTTTGGAGCCCAAAAAAATAGTCTCTCACTGTTTCCATTGTTTCCCCATCTATTTGCCATGAAGTGATGGGACCATATGCCATTGATCTTAGTTTTCTGAATGTTGAGTTTTAAGCCAACTTTTTCACTCTCCTCTCACTTTCATCAAGAGGCTCTTTAGTTCTTCTTCGCTTTCTGCTGTAAGGATGCTGTCATCTGCATATCTGAGGTTATTGATATTTCTCCTGGCAATCCTGATTCCAGCTTGTGCTCCATCCAGCCCAGCATTTAGCATGATGTACTCTGCATATAAGTTAAATAAGCAGGGTGACAATATACAGCCTTGATATACTCTTTTCCCAATATGGAACCAATCTTTTGTTCCATGCCTAGTTCTAACTGTTGCTTCTTGACCTGCATACAGATTTCTCAGGAGGCAGGTCAAGTGGTTTGGTATTGCCATCTCTTGAAGAATTTTCTACAGTTGGTTGGAAATTTTGCAAAAAACTTCACAAAACCTTAGGTTATTCTTTCCCTATTCTGTGAAGAAACTGAGAAGTCAGAACATTCACTCAACTGAACCAGCTACTCGATAGTGGAATCAGAGTTCAAACACTGATGTCCGCCAAGGCTATGCTCCCAACCACAGTTTAATAGTTAGGATGCAACCTAACTTAATAGATGAGTATGAGGCACTTAATTCAGTCAGAGCAAATGCTGGGCTCCCAAGCAGGAGTTCACTTAATGTTAATTCCCTGCTTTTGATTTCAACCCATTCTTCTCACACACATTTACTCATCTCCTTAACTCCCTGAGTACACATACACATAACCATATACTCACACACACTCTTGTCTTTTTGTCAACAAGGTCCACACTCAGGTGTCTAGGTAATGAAAGTGAAAGAACGTGAAAGTTGCTCAGTCCTGTCCGACTCTTTGCAACCCCATGTACTATACAGTCCATTGAATTCTCCAGGCCAGAATACTGGAGTGGGTAGCCTTTCCCTTCTCCAGGAATCTCCCCGACCCAGGAATTGAACTGGAGTCTCCTGTACTGCAGGTGGATTCTTTACCAACTGAGCTATCAGGGAAGCCCACTATGCATCAAACTTCTATTCATTTACTCTTCTTCCTCTTAAGCTCATTTCTGTGCAATGATTCCTGCGATCCTACCTTAACAAACCTCTGCTGCCCCATATCTTTCAAGGTAAATGTAAACACATACTAAGACTGAGGCTGGGTTACAAAATATATACATGTGCATAGTCCAATATACAGCAGAATTCAATTCAAAAAGGAATCTTCTCTACCCATTATCTAGGGAGATGCCCGAGCAATACCAAAGACATTTGGCTCTGGTAGTGGAAATTGGGAAGCAATGGTGAAATGAGGTAAGACATTCCAGGGCCCGAAAGTGGACGCAAGTCATCAGCTGCTTCTCTGAGGAACTTGTTCTTTTTGGATAAGGGCTATACGTACAGGCCTCGATCTGCTGCCACAGCCTCCAGCCTCCTCTACCTGATTCTGAACCCCGCTCAGGCTGGAGCAGATGCCCACAATGCGGGGAGTCTCATTTGTAGGAGATAAGTGTTTCCTTGCTTTATTTTACTGTTTGCCGCCAGCCAGGGTAAGGAGGATGTGTCAGAAATCATGGAGAACATAACAGCCAAGCTTTCTCATGCAAAGACTAAGCAACTCAGGAGCAGCAAATCATGACTTGCACTCAAGTATTTAATGGATCATGGGGAAACAAGCTTCTCTCCTGCCTGCCTGCCCTTTTGGAACCAGCTCTGGCAGACGTGGGCAAAACCGGGGTGGCATCTTGCGGGGCTCTAGAGGGTGGACGATGCAGGGATGCGAATAACTCAGCCCCTCACCCCGCACCAGGGCCAAGGGCCGAGCGGGAGGCTCCGGAATCGCCCCTTGATGATCCCAAAAGACAGACTGGGCCCTGATAAATACCCCGCCCGGCCGGATATAGGGAGCGGAGCTTACAGCGGTCCGGGAAGTACACAGTCAGATCCAGCCAGCCACTCCCTCCCCATCGCCAGCCTCACCCTCTTGCTGCAGAGCCGATAGGGTTACTACGCCTGCGCAGTACTAGTCCCGCCACTCCCACGCTTTCCGAGGCCTCCTGCTCAGCTTGCTGTCGCTTAGCAACGTACAAGTCACAGTCGCGGCTTCTCCAGTCGCGGGTTCTACGCGCGTCCCTTTCCTGGCAGGGTTTAGTCCATGGTTTTCCTGTGAGGCTCCTCATTGCCTCGAGTCAGACCGTAGGAGCCCATGGAGGGAAAGGAGGATAAGCAGCAGTAAGTGCTGAGCATTGGTTTTCTATTTCTCCTTCCGAAAATGTTTTCTTCCCTGGGGGGAGGGTTAAGTGAGATCCGAAGGGTGTCTTCAGGCCATCAGGGCCTTTCCTCTGCCAATCCCCTTTCCTACTCTAACTTCTAGTATTGAGTGCAATAATACTTTTTAAAACGCATTGTTTACTGAGCGCCTACAATGTATCAGGCAATTTACATGCATTTCTTGGCCTAAAATTCCTGACAATATACCATCTTGAATCATCCATTCCTTCTGACATCTAATTTATTAGCAAATTCTGTAGGCTTTACCTTGAAAATAAATGCAGACTCCTCCACGATCCAGTATCTCTACCGTCATTCCCACTCAAGGCAGCGTTCTGCGTGGTCTTTTTACAGCATAAATTTAGATTCCTGTTCATCCTTGGCCACTGCAGAGGAAAAGCTTCTACAGAGGCCACTGTGTGTCCTTTGCTTTCCTTGGCCTTGTCTGGACTTGCCTCCCTCTGACAGGGTTCTGCTCCAGCACTGAGGCCTCCCTGCTACATCTGCAGTAACTTTCTGAGTGTGGTCCCCAGAACAGCGTCAGCATCACCTGAGCACTTATTCAAAATGCACATTCTGGGAGGTGGTGAGAGGTTCCCTTTCTCTCCATAGATGCACCATATCAGAAACTCTAGAAGGGCATGATAATTAGGTGTTAACAAAACCTCCAGGTGATTGTGATGTACCCTTAATTTTGAGAACTATTCAATCAAGCAGCTTGTTACAGCTTGTTCTGTCGTGAAGCCAGGTTATTTGCTTCCAAAGCCTGATACTTTTGTCTCTAAAATGGTGGTTCTCAAATTTCAATGTATATAAGAATAATAGAATTTCCTGGGAACCTGCCCCAAAGATTGATTTGGTAGGTTAGGGAGGGGGCCCTTGAATTTGCATTTCTGACAAATTAACAACTGATACCAGGGCTGCTACTCCAGGAACCACGCTTGAAAAACCACCGTCCTAAGGTCAGGTACTTCTGCTGCAAAGCTTTGACAGCTACAGTTCCCTTGCTAGAATGCACTCCCTCAATATCCACTTAGTTCTCTCCCCTCTTTCCTTTTTTCATTGCCACCTTCATAATGCAGCCTCCACCTTATCTAAAAATGCCACCTACCTCCCATAGACACGGGCTTCTTTCCCCCATTCCCTGATTTATTTTTGTCCTCAGTACTTAAAAGACTATATATTTTACTTTTTATTTCTCAATTGCCTTCACCTGCTAAAATGTAAGCTCTGTTTACTTTGTTGCTTCTCTATCCTCAGTGCCTCAAACAGCAGCGAGCATATAACGCAAATATTTATTGAAAGAATGAATGATTTAACGTTATTCTCACATGTCTTATGATAGGTATTATTGTCCTTACCATGCAAAGAATTGGAAACCAAAGCTCAGACAGTAAATGGCAGAGCTGGGATTCCAACCCAGGTCTGACTTACTTCAGAGCCCACTAGTATTTTTAACTGGAGAAGGCAATGGCAACCCACTCCAGTACTCTTGCCTGGAAAATCCCATGGACGGAGGAGCCTGGTAGGCTGCAGTCCCTGGAGTCGCTGTGAGTCAGACACGACTGAGCAGCTTCACTTTCACTTTTCACTTTCATGCACTGGAGAAGGAAATGGCAACCCACTCCACTTCTCGCCTGGAGAATCCCAGGGACAGGGGAGCCTGGTGGGCTGCCATCTATGGGGTCGCACAGAGTCGGACACGACTGAAGCGACTTAGCAGCAGCAGCAGCAGTATTTTTAACTGTGCTTTCTTTCTAGTAAGAGATAACTAAGAACTCCATATTTCACATTTATGAGTCAATCTAGAGCCACTCAGACCACAAATACTTAATCAAATGACTGCATCAGTATGTGAGCAAACAGCCACAGTCCTTTCCTTAGGGACCTGATTCTAGTACAAATGTACTTCTGGGTTACAACTATGAGAAGCAGATGGAAAAAACTAATGCCAGAAGTCTACGATGATAATGGCCTTTAAATAAATTCATTTCTGAAAAGATAACAGGAAAAGCCTTTGAAGTGATTTACACTTAACCAGTAATCATTTTTTCCAAACCCTTCACAGACAGCAACTTCTGTTGGGACACAGGGAACTGGAATCCAAGGGTCCTGAATATTGTGTGTGTTCTGGGTGAGGGTTGGGTGTGTATAGCTAACACAAAGCCAGAGTGACAGACAAGTCCAGCAGATTCACCAGAAATGTGTAGACAGTATAGTGGCAAGACACTTGTCTGGATACTGGGTACATAATGATGAATGAAACCCAGTCACCACCTTCATGGAACTTAATGGCTTGTAAAGGATATTTGTAGTGCTTACTAGAACAAGTAAACAAAAATAGGTACATAAATGATAAATCGTAGTTTGTGTTATGAAAGAAATGAACAAAGTACTAAAACAGAGAATACATGGTGTGGGAAGGGGAAGTCTAGGAAAAGCTTCTGGATTCTTTACCCACTGAGCCACTAGGGAAGCCCAAAAGCTTCTGAGGAGATGAGGTTTCAGCTGGAGACCTAAATGGTAATGAGTCAGGAGCTGTGCAGGGAGCTGTGGGGTCCAGCAGATGCCCTGAGGGGAGAGGAGACTAGTGTGTTCCAGGAACTGAAGGTAGGCAGTCTGACTGAAGAGATTAGCGGGAGTAGGGTCACACAGGGTCTCAGAGTTATGATAAGGACGAAGTGTTTTATCGTAAATGCAATGGAAAGCCACTGCTGCTGCTGCTGCTAAGTCGCTTCAGTTGTGCCACTGGAGGGTTTTAACTGGAAAACCTGACAAGATAGAAGAGATGGACTTGGCTTTGGTTTGAAGTAAGGTAGGGTCATGGACACCCACTCCAGTACTCTTGCCTGGAAAATCCCATGGGCGGAGGAGCCTGGTAGGCTGCAGTCCATGCGGTCGCGAAGAGTCAGACACGACTGAGCAACTTCACTTTCACTTCTCACTTTCAAGCACTGGAGAAGGAAATGGCAACCCACTCCAGTGTTCTTGCCTGGAGAATCCCAGGGACGGGGAAGTCTGAGGGGCTGCCTTCTATGGGGTCGCACAGAGTCGGACATGACTGAAGCGACTTAGCAGCAGTAGCAGCAGGGCCATGGACAAAGCTAAACAGAATATTCACTTTCTCTATAAATTTCTAATATTCATTCACCTTCCATGGGTCAGGGCTTTGACTTTTTTCTACATAAAAAGTCTAAACTCAATATTTTGTTCTTACCTTTATTTTTCAAGTATCTGAAATTTTTTAAAAAGCACCTTTTATAAAGTCTATTACTCATTTGAAAGGAGAAACAACTTTATAAACTATTCCTTTAAAATATTTTTATTGATAACATTAGAAAAAAACTCAATAATTTTTATTTTTATTCCAGGGTAGTCATTAGAAGCAAAAAATGATGAGATTGAATTAGCTGTTCTGATGTCTGCATAGTGGTCTCTTCCTGAAAAGATAAATAATAGTGCTCATTTGGGAGCTTTTGTAAGTCTGCTAGGTGGGCCTTTAAAATTAACTAGATGGCTTCGTCACCTTGTCCAGATAACTAAATTTACTACATAACTAACTTAAAGAAGATGAATTAAAATTAGCATGTGACATAGGAACCTGAATAAATACTGTAAACATGATTTGTAAGAATGATCAAATCACTACTCTTTCTTTACTCCAAGCAAATGTCTGTACACTGCATCGGTATAATAGTAATAAAGAATCACGATTAAAACAAATATCTTTATCTTTTATATGATTTCAAATGAGAGGATACCTTCTCAAATTTTAATTGCACCATCCCCTAATATTTATTAATAAAGCCTAAATTGTCTTGACACCCGAAATATATTTAAATCTTATTTTATATGATTATCAATCAGCACTGAAATGTTCATTGGAATAAAGGATATACTATTTAATTATGTTTTTCAGACAGCATAAAATAGAAGATGTTGGTATACTGTATGTAACTGAAAAAGAAGAATTCAAACATGAAAAAAAACCTGGAAAAAGTATTCAACATTCAAAACCATGTGTTGGGAGAGGACGTGTATATTATGCTAAATTCATTAACACAAATGTAAGAACATGCAATGAACCAGTTCCCTACATAGATGTCAAAAAAGAGCCAGAAAATCAGGTTGGATCGATGTTCATTACGTACAAACATAGATTTAGATTCAGAAATGTTTTGCAGGATCATTTTGTCACAGACTACTTAGAGGGTGTGACATATCTCAGACTAATCCTTTTTATAATCCAATAGTTAAAAGCAGTAATCTGGAACAATACTCACAGATAATGTTTGCATGCAAACAATGTGTGTGTTTGTATAGAAGGAATCCAAATAATTGTTTTTCTCAACTGGATCAGATTATAGTCACTCAGCAGTGCTTAGGGAGAGGAGCGGCTATTGAAGAAATCTCTTCTAAAATATTGTATTTGTGACAGATATTATAAAAATTTCCATGATACTCAATAATTCAAATACTTCCTATAAAAAATAGCTACCGATTATTGAAAGTGTGCAACGTGCTAGGAATGAGCTAAGAGTTTCATGTAAACTATATCCTTTAATCTGGACAACTATTTCTAGGAGAAACTATTGGAAATAATTTAGTGATGACATGCTCTAATACAGTAAATTAACATAACCTGAGATGACATAGTAAGCAAATGTCACAGTCGCATTTCCGACCCAGGACTCTCAGTTTAGCTGAATCACACTTTCATTCACTATTATATTAAATATAGTCCATTATCTTTTTTTAGAATCAGGTTTGTTGAGGTTTATTGTATTAGTTTCCTATGTTGCTGTTAATGATTACCACAAACTTAAAACCATAGCTTAAAGCAACACAAAGTTATTCTCAACAGTTCTGAAGCTCAAAAGTCCACAGTCAATCTCATTGGCCACTGGCAGAGCTGGTTCCTTCACCAGGCTCTAAGGAAGAATCCACTTCCTTGTCTTTCCCACCTTCTAGAGGTTGCTGCATTCCTTGGCTCACAGACCCCTCTTAAAGCCAACAGCATAGCATCTTCAAATCTGTGACTGACTTCCCTGCCTCATTCTTCTATAGACCCTTGTGATTATACTGGGATCCTTAGAAAAAAATAATCTGGATAATTTCCCCTTTCCAAGATCATCTGTCATAGCCGCCAAGTCCCTTTGCCATGTAAGGTTAGGTGTGCCTAGTCATGTCCAACTCTTTGTGACCCCATGGACTGTAGCCCACCAGGCTCCTCTGTCCATGGAATTTTCCAGGCAAGCACACTGCAGTGGGTTGCCATTTCCTACTCCAGAGAAGGTTAGGTATAATTCCGATTTAACTTAACATTTAAATAGAGATTGCTTTTTGTGAGCTCTGTTTACACAGATAACATCAACTATTCATGTCATGAAACAGCACACCACAGCCCTGTGTGTAAATGTGAAATAAATAGATAAATAAATAAAGTTTACCTTGGTTTTTAAAAATTAACTGGTTTATAGTAATAAAGGCTTTAAAATGAGTAAAGAAAATAAAGTTACTTAAATATTTAAATTGACATATATGTTATGTATTTTTTTAAGAAAATGTCTTTAGCATATCAGATTGGTTGATTTTACTTATTTGCAAGATTTTTAAACTAAATAATCAATTATATAGTTCTACATAGGGACATCAAATTGGTGATATTAGAAAAAGTAAAAACAAGTTTCAGCTCTGTTAGTTCCAATGAAAACTAATTTGGTTGTCTTATATTTTAAAATATTGGTAAATATTGATATTTCAAAGACAATTATACTAGGTCAGTGTTTTACAAATTATATTTTTTGGAGCACTAACCTTTGGCTATGTGCTCAACAAAATAAAGCTTCAAAGTCAAATATGCTGTGGAAAAGTTGTATTTTTATATACCCTTCTGAGAGCTTCACAATTCACATCAGTAGATAAAGGTTCTGAGAAATCCTTTGGTAAACTTGTTTAACTTGCTTATCTTAGTATTTGTAAAATCTATTTAACTATGGAAACCTCTTTTATATAATACTTATTAACATGCTGCAGAACTAGTATTCCACAGAACACAATTCAAGGATAACTGTTGCCTTTTCCTGAAAATGGTGCCGAAGGCAAAGAAGGAAGCCCCTGCCCCTCTCAAAGCTGAAACCAAAGCAAAGGCCAAAAAAGCAGTGTTGAAAGGCGTCCACAGCCACAAACAAAAGATCTGGAGGTCACCCACCTTCCAATGGCCCAAACACTGCGGCTCAGGAGGCAGCCCAAATATCCTTGGACGAGCGCCCCTAGGAGAAACAAAGCTGACCAGTATGCCATCATGAGATTCCCCTTCACCACAAGTCAGCCGTGAAGAAAATAGAGACAGCAACACACTGGTATTCACTGTGGCTGTCAAGGCCACCCAGCACCAAACTAAACAGGCTGTGAAGAAGCTCTATGACATTGACATGGCTAAGGACAACATCCTAAGCAGGCCTGATGGAGAGAAGAAGGTGCATGTTTGACTGGCTCCTGACTATGCTGCTTTGGATGTTGCCAACAAAATTGGGATCATTTAAACTGAGTCCAGGTGGCTAATTCCAAATATAAAAGTTTTCACTATTAAAAAAAAAAAGAGTAACTGTTATTGAGCAAAGTATGAATTGCTTAAAAAGGTATTTTTCAGCATTCTTTCTGATCCACAACAAAATACAGAGGAATGTGGATACAATGTAACTCTAGTGTTTGCCATAACACAAATTTTTCAAAGCCACGGAGGTATACTAAAAAACATATGATTATCTATGTGTAAATTGTTGTCAAAAGTCTGTATTTCCCTAGGAATCCCTACAGTATAATGTTATGTTCCACAGACAGCACCCCCATCACCACACCCCCATCATGACCAGCAGTCATCTTGGCCAGGCTGCTCTAGAGCTTGGCTTACCACCTCTAACATTCTCTTAACTATTTTCTCCAGGATATCCCACTTGCTTTCGCTATATCCCCCCAGGATTCTCCCTTAGTTTCTCAAAGAATGGAAGTAATTTTAGTGATGCATTTCTGAAGATATTGGGATGACAGAAGTATAATATAGAGATGGCCTCACAGTGGTTTCCAAGTGTAGCCAAGAGGCCTGCAGTACAACGGCTCTTGGGCATTCCAGGAGCCTACATCATAGTAGGTCTTGCCGTTAGGAATCTCCAGGTACCTTCCTACCATGGAGCCCCAGTGCTGGCCATCCTGGGGCAGGGACCCTGGGCTGGAAGTGAGGACTTCATCCTCTCTCTGGGTCCAAAGTTTGGGGAACAACTTTTTCTTTAGGCAAAACTCCCTCTACAATCTGCAGGATTGTGGTCTGACCCCCAAAACCTAGACAGAGCAATTACAGAGCGGGCCTTTTCCAGTCTCCTTTATCATAAATAACTCCACATCAGCCCCTCGCAATCCAGTGTAAGTGACTGTACACAGAGTGGTAAAGTTTTATCCTTAGTCCTCCCCTTCAGCGTGAGGTAAAGGAAAAAAAGTAAGCCTCCACCTTTACCTTTCATCTTTATAATCTGAGCAAATGCTTGGACCAAAAGGGCATACACAAGTATCTGGGTGCATACTCGCTTTCAGTCTTCTAGGAAGGAACCAGACTTTGGGGGCATAGGGCAAACTATCCAGAAATAGAAAAGATAAAAAAAGTTTTTAACTGTAGGATTTCATTCTCCTGAAGTGAGGATTCATCCAATTGATGACAGTAATCAGAACACTCACCAACTCCAAGGGTCTTAAAATCATCAATCACAACAAGAAAAATTGCTCATTATTTTCCTTATATGCATCTGTAAAACCAGAGAGACCATTTTGGTAAAATTCTAAATTCAAGTTTTCTTGAAAGGTGAACAATCTCTGCTTTAAGGCTAGCTTTTGCACTATACTCTGGTTTAAGGGAAAAAACTGAAGTCTACCAGAAGTCACTCGTTCCAGAGTCACTTCTCCAGTAACTTGGATGTTAGCAAAATAAATTTCTGACCTACAGAAGATTATATAAAGAAAATACTTTAAAACCTTATCATATGGCTTCCCTGTTTGTCCAGTGGTTGGGAATCTGCTTGCCAGGGTGGGAGACACAGGTTTGATCCCTGGTCTGGGAAGATCCCACATACCGTGGAGCAACTAAGCCTGGGTGCCACAACAAGAGAAGCCACCACCACCTATTGAAACTAGAGAGTAGCTCTCTACTCATTCACAACTAGAGAAAGCCCAAACACAACAATGAAGAACCAGCATAGCAATGAAGAATCAGTACAGCCAAAAATAATAATAATAATAATCTTTAAAAAACCTTATCATAGAAGATCTTTCTCAAGATATTTACTTATAGCCTCTTTTTATTTTTGAAATAATTTAAATAACTTGGTGTTTGTCTGGCTTTGCCTTCCACAGCAGATTTGCGATAGCAGTGCAGCACAGAAATGAGAGGCTCACACCAATAGATGGGGGCAGAATCGGGTGCAGCTCTGCTACCTGGTAGAGATACACCTTGGGGAAGTTACTTCATCTGCCACCAGTTTTCTCATCTGTACAGTGTGTGTACATATCTGGTAGAACTGGTACACACCTCAACACCTTGTGTCAAGAATAAGGGAGAGAAGGCCTAGACCCTGGGACATAAGCACCACAGTAATCACAGAGTAGAGAAGAGCAAGAAGCAGGCACTCTGACAACAGTAAGACGAAACTATTTTGAGCCAGAGTTAGAAGATGCCATCTGTGTAGTGATCTGTTCTAGAATTCCTCGGATCTACATCAAGTAGTCTTTGTCGCAATTCACTTTTAAGTTCATTCTGAAAAATGAGGCATTAGCCGGTTTTTCCTACTCCAAAATTCTTTGATTTGTGCAAACATTCATTTTTACCTCTGGTTACAGGTTGTTACTGGCCCTCATTACCAGTTGCAAAGGGAGGTCGAACTCTTTTAAACTGTGCAGGGCTTAGTTCATGCACATGATCTTTGGTCCATGTCCATCTTATCTTTTTTTTTTTTTAATCGTTTGGGGGCTTCCCTGGTGGCTCAGTGATAAAGAATCTGACAGCCAATGCAGGAGACACAAGTTCAATCCTTGATCTGGAAAGATTCCTTATGCCACTGAGCAACTAAGCCTGTGCACCACAACTACTGAGCCTGTGCTCTAGAGCCCAGGAACTGCAACAGCTGAACCCATGTTCTGCAGCTGCTGAACCTCGTGAGTAGGGAACCCTCTCTAGAGCCCGTGCTCCGCAACAAGAGAAGCCTCCACAATGAGGAGCCAGTGCACGGCAACTAGAGAGTAGCCCCTGCTTGCTGAGACTAAAGAAAAGCCAGCAGCAATGAAGACCCAGCACAGTCGAAAATAAATAAATAGATAATTGACTCTTTTGGCCATGCCAAACAGCATGTGGGATCTTAGTTCCCCAACCAGGGAGCAAACCCTTGCCCCGGACATTGGCAGTGTGAAATTTTAACCCCTGGACCACCAGGGAAGTCCCCATCCCATCTTTTCAGTTTGAAGATAATTTCTCTTAAGGAAGAACCTTGGATTGAATGGCTCTGACTTCAGCTCTAAACAAGGCACACTTCGAATTCTAAGCCTTTCCGAGATTTCTTGCTATAATAGATTTCTTTCCCCAGAATACCCTACTTTTCCTTCCTTTGGTATTTTCATAACTTTCTGCTATCTAAGCTTCTTGACAATCTCCTGACAAGATGACTCCATTAGAGTATGTTTTCTTTGAATCTACTACTGTGCACCTTTTTATACATACAGGTCTCTTTGGAAATTAGCTCAGTTGAAAGCTAACTCCCTAATATAGCCATATAGGTTTCTTTAGATGTCTCCTCCTTTTTTAAATCAGTGCAGCTTCAATTGTATTTTCAGAATTTAACTTACTAGAATTTCATATTTATCGCCCTTGAATCATATTTTAAAGTCTCTGACTGTGCAATAACAGTTGATATTTTAAAAGGATGATCTCTTTCTTTAAAGCCCTGGGTAGCTGTTTGAATATACCCAAGGTTACTCTCCAGGCAGTGTTCTTGCCTGGAGAATCCCAGGGGCAGGGGAGCCTGGTGGGCTGCCATCTCTGGGGTCGCACAGAGTCGGACATGACTGAAGCAACTTAGCAGCAGCAGCAGCAGCAGCAAGGTTACTCTCATTCTCTAATATCCAAGAACTCTGAGGTATCACAGTTCCCTTTTCCCAAGGTCCTCTTCTACCTGATCAACCAGATGAAAAATTTTTTAGGCAGTTCTAAGACAAGTAACAATTCACCTCACTGCTTTCTCAGCTTCTAGAAGATCAAATTGTCAAATGGGCTAATGTAGACTCTTCATTTGCTTCACACTTAGGTCATGTTTTATTATGAAAAATTCAGTAACACTGGAGATATTTCTGCTTAGAACAAAATTTTTCAAACTGAGTCATTAGTGAGTTATAAATCCATGTGGACAGCAACCAGCTTTATGAAATGAAAATAAAAAAGTAATATAATAGAAAAATAGCCAAGTGCACTGCATGTCATAAAAATAAGTATTGTTTTGTGAAACCTCTAGTTATATGTGAATGTATGCAGTGGATACTCTTGCATGACATAAAATGTATTTTGTGGTAGGGGTCATGGACTAAAAACTTTAAAAAACCATCATCTTAGATGATAATACATTATTTGTATTGCTGAAAGGAAAAGAACAGAATGTAAATTTTAGGTTAAATCATGTTTACTATATGTTAATACATAGGCATACATGTGTACATATATATATAACTATAGTATAAAACATAGAAACATAACTATTTTGTTGATTTTTACCACTCCATCTGTGGATAGAAGGTAGTTTAAAAACTTAGCAGCTGTATTTTAGCTAAAAGTACGTGATAATGCATTTTTAGATGCCTTTTAAGAAATATAGCCTTTGTGAAAATATTCAATACGTTTATTCCTAGATTTCAGAACTGTATTTTAGTACTAGAAAAATCCAGTAACTTGTTGATTCAAATTACTAAACATTCACAGACATCAAACAGCACATGAAAATATCTTATAATATCCAATTTTATGTTTCCATTTTCCTTCTCATGAAGGGTGACTGGTGGCCACATAGTAAAGGACTGAAAAATCCATTCCAACCACCTTATGACACTAAGAGCACCCAGAGGAGTGACTTTAAGAAGCCAACATGCCCATTGGTTTCTCCAGTCAAATACAGCAAGTTGCAAAAGCCTTCTTACGGAATAGGTAAGGTTAGCATGTCGCCATGTCTCAAGTTACTGCTATCAAATTAAGATGTATTAGATGTGCTTTTACCTCCTGGGAAAAACTAGTCCTCTACAGGAGTTGAAAATATATATGCGGCAAGTGCAGCCCTTGACAAGTTCATTTCTCATCCCTTCCTGGTGGACAATTTAGCTCTAAACATGTTTAATGTAACATAATAAAAATTGTAATAATCATTGATAACACTAGCCTCCAAGTCAGAAATATAGTGGCATTCTGCACATTATTGCCAGCAAACTTTTAAAACTGTAACTGTTAAAATAGGAGGCAACTCTAACAAGCAGTATTTCTCAAAAAACACACTGAGGGACACTAGTTTTTATGATGTTTATAGATACTGCTCAAAAAAAAAAAAACAGGGAAAAACTGAATTTATAAAGTGAAACAGTTTTTTTCTTACTACAGAAGTCTTAAAACCCTTATTCTAAGCATAAGCATAATGAGTTTCCAAGAAGAGGAATGAAGTATGCTATGTTTGAATGTAAAAGACAACTCCATCCTTTGCAGAAGATCATCTACATGACTGGTATCTCACAAAACATAATTTAGGAAATACTGTTCTATACACTATTCATAGAGTTTGAGATCTAAAATTTGTTTTACCTGATGGCATCATCATCATATCTAAGTCTTTCACACTTATTCAATTTGTTTCTATTTCTTAACCCAGTCCTACCCATCTCTGCCACAGGAGTAGGATTTTTTGGCAAGCCTTTTTTTTTGCCCACATTTACTAACTTACTTTTACCATAATGAGAAATTATTTCTATTTTTCTAAGCCAACTAAAAAAGTCTAGGTCAATTGACTCTACTGGTGAAATGAAGTAAAACATGGCTCCCTCCTCCCCCAAATGACTACCAAAAAAAAAAAAAAAAAAAAATTCACTCGAGTTCTTTCACTTAGGTGAATTGTATTTGATCAATGACACTAATATCAATACATGTTTAGAGATAACAGTGCTTCACATTTTTAAGGCTGAGTGGTGGTTTACCATGGTCTGGGAAGAGCCTATGAAGAAAGAACCATTTTTGTTAGCTCTTGTCCTGAATGTGAATCTTCATCAGTATTAATTAACTAGAATACTTCCAATAAAACACTGCAGTTTATGTATGTTTAAGGGTTTATTTGGGAATACAATTTTTAATAATTCTCTTTTTTTGACCCCATGACTGCATTAGTAGCCTGCCAGGCTCCTCTGTCCGTGGGATTTTCCAAGCAAGAATACTGGAGTGGGTTGCCATTTCCTTCTCCATTTAGCAAGTCTTCAAGCAGACATCAAGCTTGCCAGGAGAAGAATCAATAACCTCAGATATGCAGATGACACCACCCTTATGGCAGAAAGTGAAGAAGAACTAAAGAGCCTCTTGATGAAAGTGAAAGAGGAGAGTGAAAAAGTTGGTTTAAAACTCAACAGTCAAAAAAGATCATGGTATCTGGCCCATCACTTCATGGCAAATAGATGGGAAAATAATGGAAACAGTGACAGACTTTATTTTCTTGGGCTCCAAAATCACTGCAGATAGTTACTGCAGCCACAAAATTAAAAGATGCTTGCTCCTTGGAAGAAAAGCTAGGACAAATCTAAACAGCGTGTTAAAAAGCAGAGACATTACTTTGCTGATAAAGGTATGTATAGTCAAAACTATGGTTTTTCTAGTGTCATGGATGGATGTGGAATTTAGACCATAAAGAAGGCTAAGTGCCAAAGAATTCATGCTTTTGTACTATGGTGTTGGAGAAATCTCCTGAGAATCCCTTGGACAGCAAGGAGATCAAACCAGTCAATCCTAAAGGACATCAACCCTCAATATTCATTGGAAGGACTGATGCTGAAGCTGAAGCTCCAATACCCTGGCCTGCTGTGAAGAGCCAACTCACTGGAAAAGACCCTGATACTGGGAAAGACTGAAGGCAGGAGATGGGGACGATAAAGGATGAAATGGTTGGATGGTATCACCAACTCAATGGACATGAGTTTGAGCAAACTCGGGGAGATGGAGAAGGTCAAGGGAGTCTGGTGTGCTGCAGTCCATAGGGTGGCAAAGAATCAGAAATGACTGAGCGACTTAACAACAACTAGAAGTGCAGGATCAAGTCCAAACAAAAATGTATTTATTGAGTACCCTCTCTGTTCTCACCCTATACAAAAGTTCACAAGATAAATATCAAACTTTCTGAACACAACAGTAAGCAGTGAAGGATTGCTTTGAGGTCAACAGTCCCTCAGTTGTAGCCTTCTGGCCTCAGTGACTGGCCAGTCTAGTTAAGGATACAAAAGGCAGCTAGACTGAAGGTCGGATATTAGAAAATAGTCATATTTAATATCATTTCCACCTCAAGAAGGGCAATACATCGGGAGGACAAGCCATGAGATAATCTATAACAATGGTGTCTCTTTTAGGAATGTAATAAAGTTTCCACTTCTAATTCAAGATGGTAGACTGAGCAGAAACATCTAAATCCCCTGCCTCCCACAACCCTACTACATGATACCAAAGCAGTCAACCCACAAAAGACCCATAAAATGAGAGGAAGGGAAGGAAGAGCTTTCTGACATATGAGAAGGAATGGAAGACTGCTGATGGATAAAAGACAGCGAAGAAGCAATAATGTAGAATATATAGAAGGAGACGCAACAAAGGAGAGCCAATCTGCCTGAAAAAAAACAGAAGTGTCTGAAGGCTCAGTCAGGAGACAAAGCAAAATGGAAAGTGTGGAGGGAGAATTAGAGGGTTACTGAAATAACTTCTCCAAGTCATGAGCACTCTAACCTCTCCCCACATTGGCTGCTAGAGTCCAGTGTCTCAGCCAGATGTCAACTACCACACTAGTTAGTTCAGTATTTCAAACTGGTCTCCTCTCCTATTCTTAACTTATGAAGGCACAACCAAAGATTAGAATTATGCCAAATTATATATATTTTTTAGTTTGGAGCATAAAGTCAAGAAAATATCACAGAGCATAAAAAAAACAAAGACAAAAACCTTAGAAAATATGAGAGAATAAAAACAAAATAGAGAATCATTCTTGGAGTTCCAACTCTTCTGGAGCTCCAGAAAAGAGTAAATGTAAAAGAGAGAGAATTATCCACACATAACATTTATTGAAAGTGAAAGTGTTGGCCTCTCAATCGTGTCCCCAGGTCTCCTGCATTGCAGGCAGATTCTTTATAATCTGAGCCACCAGGGAAGCCCTAAACATTTATTAAGCATATACTATCTGCCAGGTACTTTATGAAACTTCTAAATGTTAACTCTTTCAATTCTCACAGCAACATTATGGAATATAATATTAATAGTATAGGTGACACTAGTGGTAAAGAATCCGTGTGCCAATGCAGTTCAATCCCTGGGTTGGGAAGATCCTTTGGAGTAGGAAATGGCTACTCACTCCAGTACTCTTGCCTGGAAAATTCCATGGGCAGAGGAGCCTGTAGGCTACAGTCCATGAGGGTCATAGAGATTTGGGCACGACTGAGTGACTGAGCACAATACTATTAATACTCTCATTTTTCAGATAAGAAACCAGAGTTTAAGAGTTTTAAAAAATAATTCCCCCAAGACTACACAGCAAATAACTGGTGTCTGAACTCACTCTGACTCTAGTACCTGTAAAAATAACCAGTACTTGGACTTCCCTGGCAGTCCAGTGGTTAAGATTCTGCACTTCCACTGCAAGAGACACAGGTTAGATCCCTCGTTGGGGAACTATAAGATCCCATATGCCATGCAGCAAATATTAAAATTAAAAATAACCAGTATTCTACACAGCCTCTAAAATAATAATAATTTCCCAATTAAAAGAAAGCCACTGAAAGAGTCCACTGAGTACTTAAAAATATGAAGGGGAAAAAAAAGAGACACACCTACATATCACTATGAAACTGTAAACAACAATTATAAAAAGATTCTAAAAGTTTCCATTAAAAGAAAACCAAGTCACCACCTAAAGAATAAGTATATGGAATTAAGCAACACTGCTGGAAGAGCACAATGGAGTTAATGTCTTCAAAGATCTCAGGGGAAACCATTTTTAACCTAGCAAAGAGGATTCTATTTGACATTTACACTAGAACCTTTTTTAACCCCTAGTGACACCGGGCATGGGATCAAATGAGAAAGAAATGTAGTACTAGCACAGTATTTGGTCATTAAATGAACAAAATTCATATGATTGTTAATATATTGTAAATACTATATAGTAGTTTTCAACTTTTAGCATCACTCTATAGACACAACATAGAACTTTTTAAAGCTTCCCTGGTGGCTCAGACTGGAAAGAATCTGCCTGCAGTGCAGGAGACCCAGCTTCAATGCCTGGGTTGGGAAGATCTCCTGGAGAAGGGCATGGCAACCCACTCCAGTATTCTTGCCTGGAGAATTCCATGGGCAGAGGAGCCTAGCAGGCCACAGTCCATGGGGTCAAAAAGGGTAGGACCAACTAAGCGACTAACACAAACACACAGATCAGGCACTACCTACTTGGTCTCCTGAAAGTCATGTTTGTTTCAGAACCAAGTACACAGGCGAAAATTGGTTCTGAAAAGAGTATTCTCTGCCTCCTTGGTCTGAGTTATATACTCCTTCTCTAAATCCCCATACCATGATATCAGGACCAGCAGGAGATAAAGTAGGTAGATCATGTAGACCACAGCAAAGAATCTGACATTTATTCTACAAACAATGAGAAATAACTGGAGGCTCTAAACGGGGAGAGTGATATCATTTACGTTTTTACAAGATCCTTCCAAGGATCTGAGTTGGGTTTTTTTTTTAAGTAGTTTTTTCTATAAAACATTCAAAGTTGAATGCTTTAGTAAAGACTTGCTAAAAGGTCATTCACTAACTTAAAAATGCTAACTAAGAGTGGGTAAAATAACTGTAAAAGAAGAGAGAGCACAAATTTTTAAAATTTTGAAGGACGCTGTAACTCATTTTCCTTCAAAAGCTTCCTTAAGTTTCCATTCTGTGTTAAAGAAACAAACTGAAAAGGATGCATCAGGGTGTGGTTTGCGCAAAAAGTACAAAGTGAAATTCCAAACAGACACTTCCTCAAAGAAAATGCCTTTGCACTTCAATAAAATTTTGGTAAATGGACTGCTTAAAATATCTAGACATGTTTCATCATTGACTGTGATTCTTTGCCAGTTACTGACTTTTTTTGTGAGCAAACCAGTCAGTCCCAATACTTTCTCTGAAAGTAGCTGTTTCTTCTCTGGTTCAAGAAGGGACATGGTGGAAGACAACACAGAGACAGGCTTTGTTCTAGGATGAACAAGCAGGACCTGGCCATTTCATAAAGGAACAACCATAATCACTGTCTATAGGTCTGTTAGTTTTCTCAAAGAGGAATCCTCCAAGCTCTGCCTGGAGTAGGGGAGAGAAAATCTGGGAATCCCTCAGGCAATCTTCAGGTTACAGATTCACCTTGCACCACTTTGCATGCTGCTGGCCTCAGAAGCATCTGATGCCAAACGCATGAACTAGATTGATTTTCACCCCACCTCCTCCTCCACAAGCACTTAGCTTCCAGTTTTCTGGGATCTACTCAAGTCAATTGCCACTTATCCATCTGCTTCCCAACTTCCAAATTTGTTAGTATCTTTGCTCATATTTAGTTCTCTTTTGTTTCCTTAAGGCTTTAAGACATTTTAATTTCTTTACTATCACTGTACTATCTTTTTCCTCTTTCTGTCTCTTCCTCTCTCTCTCTTGTTCTTTTATTGGTATTTCTCATTGCCAAGATCATTACTATATTCCAGGTCCTACCACTATGCCCAGACTCAACAATTATTTATTAAGTTAAATGATAATTCATATTATTCAGTAGATTATATAAAGTCATAATATAACTTAAACTAATAACACATAACATAAACCTGCAATTTATTCAGTTTAGATGGTGTTTGGATACTAGATGAGAATGATTTTAGTTTATATAACATTTTAAAATGTATATACAAACCAGTCTGTATATGTCGATTTTTAATGTATATATACATGTGTACATATTTATATATATGCATACAGACAGAAAACGTGTATATAAACATGCGTTACTAACAAAAGTCATCTCATAGTTATTCTTTTCCATCAGCCCACTTAATTACGCCTGGCTTTTGGCATTTTAGTAATGTCATCTTGTGCTGATAATGAAAGTGCCCTTTATGTCTTGTACCACCACACAATTTCCTGGCTACCATCCATGGTCAGTTTAACAAATGGCTATACTCCATCATATCTGAGTCGCTGTAGAAGTAAGTGTTCACTTTTGGTTTTATATAATAAAACTTTATAAATTGGAAAAGCTGATCTAGTTTATAAGGGAGGTATTTCTAATTTAAATGAAATTTTGACTGGTTATAAATTACTTAATATTTTAACATTCTTGCAAATTCAGATACAGTGCTAAAAATATTTTTCTAAAATAGGTTTTAGTTTGTGTTGCTTCTTCTGTATCAGGGTATGACAATGATTTCTTGCTATAATTGTATTTAAGTTTCTTATTTTTCACTGTATTTTGAAAATCTGTACTGTTGTTTTTACATTAATAATCTTTTATTTAAGATGAAAATAAATCCTACTTTGAAGAATGGGGTTTCTAATAGAAAAATTATACTGAGGAATGCTTTCTTAAGTAGATACAAACAAAAAGTTAAGAACATTTTTCAAAGTAAAAACTGCTAAGTTCCCATTAATATGAGGAGCAAGTTGTGTGCTTGAACAAATCCTGCCTTTGTTGATAAAATATAGATGGCCAGACACCAACTTGTTTGGAAAATTCCTATTTTAATTAGAAGTTTCCAAGAAACAGAGAGTGGATTTCAAATATTTTTCATAGACTTTGCCTTACTTTTGGAAGCCTCATCTAACAAGGCTTCTTTTAAGTAATTATTTTGGGTCCAATTTGAATTCTTAAGTAACCACTAAGAACTTGAATATCTTCTTTGATGTTTTCCCACTTAGATGATCTTCACTACTGTGGGCTTCCTTTAAAATCTCATATATTTGCATAAATGAATATGGTAGTTATGTCTACTTTTAATAATGTCTGGGTAAGGAACTTCTTTCTGTAATACTCTAGATTGCCTTCCTTGCCTCTTTATTAGTCTCCATGAAGATATTTTTTTAAGTTACTACTTTTAAGATTCTGGGAGGTCCTATTTAAAAGATGATTTAATTAACTTCCTTCTGAAGTCTTTCTGGCTGTTATCTGCCTAACAAGTCACTCCAACATTTAGTTGCTTAAAACAACAATTATTTTATTTGCTCATGATTCTGCAATCTGGGCTGTGCTCAGCTGGGCAGTTCTTTGGCTGGTCTTATCGTTGGGCACTTGAGTGGCTTAATTTAGTTGACAGGTCGTCTGAGGACGGAACCCAGCTAGGATGCTGGAATAATTGGGCCTCTCCTTCTGCATTTGGTCTCTGAATGTGGTTTCTCTAGCAGGGTAGATGGACTTCTTACATGGCAGTTCAGGGCTCTCAAGAACACAGTGTTTTCTTAAACATTATCCTGGAACTGGCATGATATTGCTTCTGCCTCCAATTGACTGAAGTTAATCACAATGCCAGTTCACATTCACAGAGGGACTGTGCAAGGATGTGAATACTGGAAGGCCTGATTCTTTGGGGCCATCAGTGTAACACACTAGTTCAATGTCTTTAAATAGTTCTTTCCATTAGAATTTAGGAATGGCCAACTCGTGACCTCTCTTTGTCTGAAACTGTGTAAACTAAATTGCCCTCACTCTTTAATGAATGAAAGTATAGCTGGATATAGAATTCTAGATCCACAGTTACTTAGCTTTTATACCAGGAAGGTATTATTCCACTGTCATCTGGATTCTATTGTTACGTCAAGTGTGCAAGTAAGCCAGTTGTTAATCCTTTGAAGGGCTCATGTTTCAGTAGATCTTTTTTATGTTTTAAGGAAGTCTTTGTATACAGAAAGAGCTTATAGTTACTTATGATTTAAATTAATATTCTAGTTTTAACATTATAAATTTAAAGATATTTCTTTCCTTAAGCCTTTAATTTTTAAATATAATAGTAGATAGTAACTTTCACTTATTCTTTGATATTTAAACTCAAGTTGAACATAAACCTTAGGCACATAAGGTTTAAACATAAACCCTTCTTGATTTATTTCTATTCTTGAGTTCTTCCTCTAGAAATTTTTTGAAGTGATCTGTTTTACAGGAAAATATTCTGAGGCCTTCTTTGCCTCCGAATATTTTTTATTCTGGCTTCATAATTAAATGACAGTTTGGCTGGATATAGAAAATCCAGGCTTAAAGACTTTTCCCTTTAATATTTAAAAAATATTAATGTTATCATGTGTCCAATGTTGTTGTTATCAAGTTTGATATAAATCTGCTTATTTACTCTTTTGCAGGTAATCTACCTCTCCTCTTTGAAAACATTTAAAATTTTTTCTTTGTCTCACATGACTTTAAATTTCTCTATAAAATGTCTAAGATAAGTTTTCTTTATCTACCATGCAGGATTTGGAGGAGTGTGAGCCAAATGAGAGATCCAGGGTGCAAAATGTAGGGACGCACTCGCTCCCAGCATTGCGCAAGTGCCTCCTTAAATTTGCATCCCATGGGCCTCACCGGCTCCATCTTACTTCTGACCCTGCTACCTGTTTGGTAATCTGTGACCCCTTTCACTCTGAGGCCTCTGGATTTTAATTCTAATATATTTATCATCCTTAAACACTTCATTTTCTGTCTTCTAGATTTCCTGAATTCTAGTATTAGTATTTCTATCATCCATGTCTCTTAGCTTTTTAATTTTATTCTTTTAACCTTTCCAGATGTCTTCTAGGAGAGCATCTCAGTCTGACTTTCTAGTTCATAAATGTTATTTATCTCATCATTTCCATTTCAACTATTAATTTTTCATTTCTAATATTTTACATGATTCTTTTTTATGTTCTCATTCTTGCTTTATTATTAATACCTTCTATATCTTTGAGGATATTTGTTATGCTTATTCTATTCTTGGTGCATAGGTTCTAATAATTCTCCTTCACATACATGTTTTAAATTTTGTTGTCTTTCTTTTACAGTGTCTCTCTAGTTTAACTTTAGGTCATATTCCACAAGGGGAATTATCAACTTCTATGAGGGCAAGACTAAAGACCAGGGCTTGGATTGTGTGCCTCCCAGTGAATTTAAGGCAAGAAGATGAAGGTCAAGCTGGGCCAGCTGTGAGTCAGGCCCCACAAAACCAGGTTTTGACCATCTCTATTTTTTGTCCCTACTGAGACCAATCCTCTAGTCAGGTCTCCACTCCTTTCTCCTTTAAACTCCTGAAAAGAGGCGTCACTGAGAGAAAGCTCTTGATGTTTTTAATTCACCAGCACTGACAGTTGCTAGGGGAATGCTGGAGGAGGAAATGCCCAAGGGGGCCGCATGCATCCATTTTCATCAGCTTCTTACCCTGGAGGGATTTCTGTACTGTTTCACTGATGTCACTAAGTCGACAACAGATGGCTAGACTGTTGCTGCCAGTTTCTGCTGCCTTCAGGCAAACAATGATCTTCCTAAGGCAAGGCAGGGGTAAGTCAAGAGCAGATCTGAAAAGCTCTCAACCTATTCTCCACTGGCTATTTCGGATCTCCTATCCTCCAGCCCAAGCTGCCACCAACACTTCATACTGGTTTACTAAACTCTATAGTTTTCTCACAGTCTTTTTGATAGTTCATTGAATTCATGCCTGATGGTTTCCCTTTTGTCAGGATATGAAAGAGCTCTCCTGCAGCCTTAACTTGGAAATCCCTTTCTAATTTGGTCCATCATCCTGGAGACTTTATAGACACTGTCTTTAATCCTCACAGCTCTGAAAGGGAAGTATTATTATCCTCATTTTAGAGACAGAAGTGATTTGTCCAAAGTGACACGGGTGGGATATGTGGGAGAGCTGGAATTTGAAAACACGTCTATCTTTTCCCAAAGCCCATGCTTTGGATACTCCATTGACTCCACCTAATTAATGCCTCAAATTAGAAGAGCTTCATTTTATTCACAAAGTTATCAGACTATGTTCCTGGAAACATTAACATTCTGTGAGCTGTACCGTGACATTTACCCCAAAACTGACAGTCTTTTCCAAATTGGTAGAAAAATATGTTATGGCTGGAATTTTCTCAATTTAGTGGTTGTCCACAAATTTTTGGCACCTGCTATCTTTTGTGTGATAGCAAATCCTAAAGGAAAGGTAATGATTAGGTAGAAAATGAGTTTTGAGTATCTGATCTCAGTTAGAAATCAAGGAAATGTTATCAATTAGCATTTTTTCCTGGTAGCTGGAAAAGAATGCCATCTCATATCATGTAATATATAAATGTTTGAATGCTTCATTCCTGCTAGTAAAATTAGTTTATATTAATGTCTGACTATTGAACTGAATTTGTGAATACTTAATAAATGTAAATTTACTAACATTTTTCCTTTTTATACCCACTCCCTAATTTTAAAGGCATTTTTTAAATTAAATTTTATTTTTTAATAGTGAATACATGCATATGGTACAAAATTCAAATGGTACAATAGGACGAAGAGTGAAAGTGAATCCACCTTTCTCCACCTCCATCCTCCAGTCCGCTAACTCCATCCTCCTGCAGCAACCACTGTTATCAGTTTCTTGTTATCACTCGATAGATATGGTAGTGATATGTATGTAATTACCTTATGTATGTCTTTTCTATAAAAAGGAGAAATGTTTATTTATTTTTTAAAATTAATTTATTTATTTTAATTGGAGGCTAATTACAATATTGTAGTGGGTTTTCCCATACATTGACATGAATCAGCCATGGGTGTACATCTGCTTCCCATCCTGAACACCCCTCCCTCCTCCCTCCTCATCCCATCCCTCAGGGTCATCCCAGTGCACCAGCCCTGAGCACCCTGTCTCATGAATCAAACCTGGATTGGCGATCTGTTTCACATATGATAATATACATGTTTCAATGCTATTCTATAAAAAGGAGAAAGTTTTAATTTTTTCCTTGACAGAATTTTATGTCACTAAACTGGGTGTTACTCTGACTGCTTATATAACATTGTGTGCTAAAAGCAGAAATAAAGTGAGTTTTAAAAATTAAAAAGTTTTAACATTGAGAGTCCAACATAATAAACCCCTGCATAGATAGCTATTACCCACATTAAAAGATTACTTTAAAGTGATTTTTAGAGAGCTTAATACTCTTGCAAAGTTTCAGAGCCTCTGTTAATAGGAAATGAAAAGAATTATGTGTTTAATTCTAGGTGCAGCAGCCCTGGAATCTTCCAGTTGATCTGTCAGTGCTATCTGAGAGCAATTTGTGCATAAATTTCTCAAAACCTTTCTAGTAGTAAAAAAAAAAAAAAAAAAAAAAACCTGACAAATAAATTGTACTTATGCTTTTCCTAGCACTTTGGTTGGTATATGTGCAAGAAGCAGATCTAACAGTAGGTTTTTAAAAGCCATCAAAGCTATGGTTTTTCCAGTAGTCATGTATCGATGTCAGAGTCGGACTATAAAAAAAGCTGAGCACCAAAGAATTGATGCTTTTAAACTGTGGTGTTGGAGAAGACTCTTGAGTGTCCCTTGGACTGCAAGGAGATCAAACCAGTTAATCCTAAAGGAAGTCAGTCCTGAATATTCATTGGAAGGATTGATGCTGAAGCTGAAACTCCAACAATACTTTGGCCACCTGATGTGAAGAGCTTACTCACTGGAAAAGGCCCTTATGGTGGGAAAGATTGAAGGCAAGAGGAGAAGGGACAACAAAGGATGAGATGGTTGGATGGCATCACCAACTCGAGACATGAGTTTGAGCAAGCTCTGGGAGTTAGTAATGGACAGGGAAGCCTTGTGTGCTGCAGTCCATGGGGTTGCAGAGTTGGACACAACTGAGGGACTAAACTAAACTGAATTGCATTAATATTAGCTTTTTAAATTACTAGCAATTCCACATGTGGGGCTAATTTGGTTGTTTTGATTTGGTTCTTCTCATAGAGAAAGAATGATAAATCTATCATAGTATTATTTAGACATGTTTAGGTAACCTTGCATACTTAAAACAATTTAGTTTCATTCACATTCTTTATAAAGCAAAATATTATAAATACTTATGTTTCCATATACAAATCTAACTTGTATCCTGACCTTCAGAAAATCTTTTTCCCCCTCAGTTCCACTTGTCTCTCCCGATGCATCAGCAGAACTTCAAAGGAACTTTAGAGAGCGCATCTCTTTTATACATCAATATGATGCCAGGAAAACACCCAATGAGCCCATTCGGGGAAAGGTGAGACAGTATTTAGAATCAATTATTTAATACTTTATGATGGTGGATAGATTTATGCTAGAACTCCAAGCTTTTTCAAGTCACAATCATCTTTCTCAAAGTTGATTTAAACAAACTAACATGGTTATTAGGAGGATAAAAATCTTAAACACATGTCATAATCAAAACTAAAGAATGATATCATCATTTTGGATCACAGTATTTGGAATTTGGTTCAAATTAGTAAAATCATTCACTTAGCATAAAGCAAGTTCCAAATAGGAAAAGGAGTATGTCAAGGCTGTATACTGTCACCCTGCTTATTTAACTAATATGCAGAGTACTTCATGAGAAACGCTGGGCTGGAAGAAGCACAAACTGGAATCAAGATTGCGGGGAGAAATATCAATAGTCTCAGATATGCAGATGACACCACCCTTATGGCAGAAAGTGAAGAGGAACTAAAAAGTCTCTTGATGAAAGTGAAAGAGGAGAGTGAAAAAGTTGGCTTAAAGCTCAACATTCAGAAAACAAATATCATGGCATCTGGTCCCATCACTTCATGGGAAATAGATGGGGAAACAGTGGAAACAGTGAGAGACTTTGTTTTTGGGGGCTCCAAAATCACTGCAGATGGTGACTGCAGTCATGAAATTAAAAGATGCTTACTCCTTGGAAGGAAAGTTATGACCAACCTAGATAGCATATTCAAAAGCAGAAATATTACTTTGCCAACAAAGGTCCATCTAGTCAAGGCTATGGTTTTTCCAGTGGTCATGTATGGATGTGAGAGTTGGACTGTGAAGAAAGCTGAGCACCGAAGAATTAATGCTTTTGGACTGTGGTGTTGGAGAAGACTCTTGAGAGTCCCTTGGACTGCAAAGAGATCCAACCAGTCCATTCTAAAGGAGATGAGTCCTGGATGTTCATTGGAAGGACTGATGCTGAGGCTGAAACTCCAATCCTTTGGCCACCTGATGCGAAGAACTAACTCATCGGAAAAGACCCTGATGCTGGGAGGGATTGGGGGCAGGAGGAGAAGGGGACAACAGGATGAAATGGTTGGATGGCATCACCGACTCGATGTACATGAGTTTGGGTGAACTCTGGGAGTTGGTGATGGACAGGGAGGCCTGGTGTGCTGCGATTCATGGGGTTGCAAAGAGTCGGACACGACTGAACAACTGAACTGAACTGAAAGCAAAGCAATTTGATAAATTTCTGTATATATGTAGCAGGGTGATGCATATCAGGTTTATAAATTTAAACAATAATGTAACAGCCAATTGCTGGATTATTTTTTTTTTTTTTTACCAACTACAGATGTTTGTTTTCCTATTTCACGATGGCTAACAATAACATTTCACAACTATTAGTTGTTGGAACTAATACCTGTTTGCGATGCAATCATAAATCCTTAGGTCTTTAAACTGCAGTTTCTACTGTTTCCATAGCAAACCAAAGAGCAAGAAAGGAAACTTGATATGAATAGTCTCATACAATCCAAATGACAGAAAAATTGAGAATGAGAGATAATGAGATGCTCCTCTGACTTTGCTTTTCCTTTCCTGTTCATTTTCTGGTGCACCTTTGTTCATACTTTGTTTGAATGGTTCACCAATAATAATTATGCTGCTGCAGTCTACAGTTTCAGACTAAGGTGACAGC
This sequence comes from Budorcas taxicolor, assembly GCF_023091745.1. Taxonomy (NCBI): domain Eukaryota; kingdom Metazoa; phylum Chordata; class Mammalia; order Artiodactyla; family Bovidae; genus Budorcas; species Budorcas taxicolor. The sequence continues at coordinate 96,508,079 of NC_068920.1, forward strand.
TAATGAACAGGCAGAGAAGTAAGAGCCTGTTTCAACCAGGACTTGAGCTAATACATGAACTCAGGTCACAGCTGCATCTTCCAGCAACTTGTGTGCCCTGGTTAACATCAACTTTGTTTTCCTTTCCAGAGACATGGAGTTTTTGTGCAGACAGAGATAAAACCAGGGAGTAGGCCAACAGTTCCTGAGAGAACAGAGGTATTACTGAATGCTTCAGGGTCACGCTCATCAGAATAGTCCAAAAAAACAGAGAAAGGAAACTCAGCGGAAAGCAAAATGATCTCACCCGGTCTCTGCCGACAAAATTCCCAGGAGTTGTTAGAGACTAAAACTCACTTATCAGAAACAGACATCAGAGTGGCAGCCAATGCCTCCCCCAGAAGGCCTGAGAAAAGGGAGAAGATTGCAAAAGTCTTTCAAATAGCCGTGGTAAATGCTCTTCTCACCAGGCATGATCCTTTAAGTCCACCAATAAAAAGTCAAGACAAATCAGGATAAATTACCTTCTTTAGAAAAAAAACAAACAAACCTTGGAACATAGAGAAATTTCAGAATCATCATACAGGCCCTCAAGTTTGTTTTTTCTTTGATCAATAACCTCAAAAATTATAATTTATATAAAATGGGAAGATGAAAAAGGGATAATAAAATACACCAAAAATTCAAGTGTGGTCTTCAATGAGTGATGGACATAAGACATATTTCTATGTCATATTTATAAATATAACAACTTTGTTTTATACAACAATGGATGTAATTAACAAATATAAGAGGCCCTGTTAGATAGTCGTTAATCATGGCTTTAGAATCAAACTGGGGTTGAAATTTTGGCTCCAGCACATATAAGCGATGTGACCTTGGATAAATTACTTAAACTCTCTAGAATTTAGTTTCCTCATCCATAAAATTAGGATAATAGCAACTTCATAAGGATATTAAGCATGAGATCATGCACACTGATCAGTGACCAATGTAACCATCATCACTATTACTATAAATAAAATTTAAATTTAAGGATAACATTCTCCCATATACTTGAATTTTCCTCCTTATTCTAAAATTTTGAACCCTTTTATGCACAGTTAAGAGTAAGAAAACTAAAAACATTCCGCCCAGTACAAGATACACAAACATACCCACTTAATTCAAAGACATGAGTACCTAGAATATCAAAATATTTCCTAAACTGATTTCTATTTTACTTAAATTATTTCTAGCACTAACTCACTCTTTGCCTTTTTGGCTCAGTTTGGTATGGTTAATTCTTCCAGTTATTCTCTTTGATACATTTTGTGCCAAAAAATGTGTCTATTATAAGCTTGTTGTATTGTGTTGCACACAAGTGGAAGTAGGTAAAGTATTCCTCTGATGCCTAAAAGAGTATTTATGTACACAACAACTTTCCAGGGGAACTTATCAGTTGCACTCTATTATCCATAGTACTAGTAAGACTCTAGGTATATTTCTATTCCTTCACTAAAGACATTTTAATAGACTGCAAACAACCTAATGCCATTATTAAATATTTGTGTATTGGGGACTTCTGCTTCTTACAACATGGCAGATTAAACCAAATAGTGAATCCTTTTCATTACAAATACATTGAAATGCTGAATAAAATGGAACAATAAAATTCATAGCCCAGCTCACAAAACAGAGAAACCCTCAATTCCAAAACAGAGAACTTGCTTATTTTATGTATCAATTCCTATTGTGAAGATCTCTCCTTGTCAACACATGTAGACTACCTTATTATTTTTTTATTGAGGTATAGCTGATTTATAATAAAGCTGTGCTAGTTTCTGGTGTACAGCAAAGTGATTCAGTTATACATACATGTACATATTCCTTTTTCATCTTGGTTTATTACAGGATATTGAATATACTTCCCTGTACCAGACGACCCTGTCTATTTTATATATAATAATTCATATCTGACAATCCCAAACTCCTAATTTACCCCTACACAACCCTCTTTTCCCTTTGGTAACCATAAGTTTGGTTTTTTCTGTCAATCTGTTTCTGTTTTGTAAATAAGTTCATTTGTAGACTACCTCATTATTTTAACAAGCTTTGGTGTGTTGGGGAAAGGAATGGAGGTTGTTAGAAGATTTGGAGAGAGGTCTTAAAGGCTATGGACTTGAAAAAAAATTTGTTAAAGTATACACAAATAGGAAAAAGAGTACGTCAAGGCTGTATATTGTCACCCTGCTTATTTAACTTCTATGCAGAGTACATCATGAGAAACGCTGGACTGGAAGAAACACAAGCTGGAATCAACATTGCCGGGAGAAATATCAATAACCTCAGATATGCAGATGACACCACCCTTATGGCAGAAAGTGAAGAGGAGCTAAAAACCCTCTTGAGGAAGGTGAAAGAGGAGAGTGAAAAAGTTGGCTTAAAGCTCAACATTCAGAAAACGAAGATCACGGCATCCGGTCCCATCGCTTCATGGGAAATAGATGGGGAAACAGTGGAAACAGTGTCAGACTTCATTTTTGGGGGCTCCAAAATCACTGCAGATGGTGACTGCAGCCATGAAATTAAAAGACGCTTACTCCTTGGAAGAAAAGTTATGACCAACCTAGATAGTATATTCAAAAGCAGAGACATTACTTTGCGAACTAAGGTCTGTCTAGTCAAGGCTATGGTTTTTCCAGTGGTCATGTATGGATGTGAGAGTTGGACTGTGAAGAAGGTTGAGCGCCGAAGAATTGATGCTTTTGAACTGTGGTGTTGGAGAAGACTCTTGAGAGTCCCTTGGACTGCAAGGAGATCCACCCAGTCCATTCTGAAGGAGACCAACCCTGGGATTTCTTTGGAAGGAATGATGCTAAAGCTGAAACTCCAGTACTTTGGCCACCTCATGTGAAGAGTTGACTCATTGGAAAAGACTCTGATGCTGGGAGGGATTGGGGGCAGGAGAAGGGGACGACCGAGGATGAGATGGCTGGATGGCATCACGGACTCGATGGACGTGAGTCTGAGTGAACTCCGGGAGATGGTGATGAACAGGGAGGCCTGGCGTGCTGCATTTCATGGGGTCGCAAAGAGTCGGACACGACTGAGCGACTGAACTCAACTGAATACACTATTAAAAAAAAAAGGCTTTGGACTTGAATTTTAATTCACATTGGAACAGAATTGGAACCTTATAGCCTCCAAAGTAGAGAGTTGGAACTGAAATTTGCATAAAGCTAGAACTCCGGAACAGCTGGTGTCTCGTTACAAAGCAGACTAAAAGAATTCCAATATTTAACTATTTTTATGAGATTTAGCCCAAATCAGTGGCTCAGACAGTAAAGAACCTGCCTGCCATGCAGGAGCGGGAGAACTGGGTTCAATCCCTGGGTCGGGAAAATCCCCTGGAGAAGGGAATGGCAACCCACTCCAGTATTCTTTCCTAAAAAATCCCATGATGGAGGAGCCTGACGGGCCCCAACCATGGGGCTGCAAAAGAGTTGGATATGACTGAGTGACTCACACACACATGAGATTTAGTATGCAGTGATAAAGGTATATCATCAGTCTGCCATCTTGAGTCAATCTTTAATTTTCTTCAAGTAAATCATTTGTAAACTTAGTACTTTAATTATGAGTAGACCACAGATACTCTGAGATAGACCTCGCAGTTGACTGATAATCACTGAGCATTGCTACAGTCCTTCTGCCTTAGACAACATGCTTTAGTGAAGGATAGAGGGTCTGGATCCAGTTAGTGGACTACTGCCATAGGCTAGGTCTGACATTTTCAATATTTTCAAGTATGAGGACATCTTTTCTGCATTATATAAAGGTTTTATGTTTCCGTACAAAATAGTAATTGGACTTTCAGTATCCATTGTTTGCATAAACAAGAACAAAATGCAATGATGACTTTCAGGTTCGATTCTGTTTCTAACTGCTATGAGTCTCTCCACAATGAATTCTACAGTCTATTAAACTTATAACTGCCTGTCAGTGTAAGTGCTGCTCTTAAATTTTGCCAGAATATTTGAATGTTTCCATGTAGTTCCCTTATTAGGTATTTTCATAGAATGATAGCTTTTACCAGGAAACAGGAAAAAGTTGTTTCATTAATGGGGGTCACAGAGAGTTGGACACAACTCAGCAACTAAACAACAATAACAAATCAAACAAACCATAATTCTTCACATAATATTTTAAAACCTTCTTAATGAATGTGTTAATGGTTTCAATCCCTGACACTGTTATTAATAATACCATAAATTTACATTATGTGATTTAAGCTTTAATATATTTTTTAGTCTAATATCTCATTTGATCCTTATAAAACTTCTATGAAGCAGGCAAATAATACTATGTCAAATTTACAGCTAATCATAGGTTCAGAGAATTTAAGTAATTTCCCCAAGTCTGCAATTACCAAGCAACAGAGCGAGGACCTGAATCTAATTCCAATACTCTTGTCCATTAATTCCAAAATGTCAACCACAGGGCAATGCTGGCTCATCACAAATGAGTAAACAAAGACAGTATAAGAAGCATCAAAGCAAATAATTTCAACACTTTTACTGAAAGATTTTCATTCTATTGCTTTGGAGATTTAAAATTCTCTTTACCAGACTTTTTATCACTATGATGGACTAAGTTGACATGGAAAACACCAATCATGCCTAACACAGATAAAAGCTCAATAAAATATATTTCAAAAGTTGAAATATACAACTAAGCACTAAAACAAGAAATTAAAATTCTCAAATACCAGAAATAAAGAGAATGCTAAAAAGTGGTGAGTAAAGAGTGAGGCTAGAGAGGCAACTGAAGAAGTGGAATCAGAAGTTGAACTTAAGGGCTGGGATTTTAATATCGGAGCTGAAAAGGGAGCTGAGATTCCAAGCAGTGGAGTTGGGGTTAACATACAGCCAGGATTCCAGAAGAGATTTGCTGCTTTGAAAAGGATTCTAGAATATCTCCTCTCATTAGCTTGAGAATTAGGGGAGAGAGAAGAATGATTACCACTCACATGACGTATCTCCCAAACTGAACTGTGCACAGGCGTGTAGGCCAAATGTGCATTCATGAATAGTGCTGGAAACTGAAACAGATAGCAATAGAAAAGCTGGCTCAAATCACGAAAACCTGAAGGCTGCCGGCAGAGACAAATACAAAACTGCTCCATAATAACCCTTTACAATCCTAGATACATGAGACAGTATAGAAAGAAATGCCCAAGAGGAGATGAAAACACATACACACACACACAGCTTTGTTGGTGGCTCAGATGGTAGAGAATCTGTCTGCAAAGCAGGAGACCTGGGCTCAATCCCTGCATCAGGAAGATCCCCTGGAGAAGGGAATGGCCACCCACTCCAGTATTCTTGCCTGGAGAATTCCATGGACAGAGGAACCTGGCAGGCTACAGTCCATGGGGTTGCAAAGAGTTGGACAAGATTGAGTGACTAACACATGACTATCAGTCACATATCAGTTACTAGTGTGTGTGTGTGTGTGTGTGTGTGTGTGTGTGTGTCTATCTATTTTATGGGAAGAAGTTAGGAGAATTCATTCCCCCAAGAATTACAGACAGTAGGGCAGAGAGACTATGAAGTAAGTACAGTACACTTAAATGATTTGAGACATAAAAGAATAAAAACAATACAGTAAAAAATAACAGGCAAATTTCAGGGGAAAAGTTACAGAAATTCTAAAGATAAAAAAAATATCATTTTTTGCAGTGATATGGATGGGCCTAGAGAGTATTGTACTAAGTGAAGTAAGTCAAAGAACAATAAATACTACTGTATGATATTACTTATATGTGAAATCTAAAAAATAATACAAATGAATGTATATGCAAAACAGAAACAGACTCACAGATATAGAACACAACTAGTTGTAAAAAAAAAAAAAAAAAAAAAAGAACTAGCTGTAACCAAACGAGAGAGGTAATGGGGAGGGGCAAATTAGGGGTATGGGACTTAGAGATACAAACTCCTATGTATCAAATAGGAAAGTAATAAGGATATACTGTGTAGCACAAGGAATTATAGCCATTATCTTGTAATAACTTTTAATGGAGTATACTCTGTTAAAATACTGAATCACCACGCTGTACACCAGAATTTAATATAATATGGTAAATCAACTATACTTCAATAAAATATATATCATTAAAAAAAAACTTAACTCAGTAGACAAAACATAGCTCAAAAGAAAAGCAGTAAATTGGAAGATAAAGCTGAGTAAATCTCACAGAATATAATACAAAAAGATTAAAACATATTAGAAGGAGGCAAAGAGAACAGAATGTTAGAATGTAATGTTATGGAGAGTTCCAGAAGGACATAATAGAGGGAATACGTGAGAAATCTGCATCCAGAAAAATGGTTATGAGGGAGACTACTACTTGTTTCCAGTAACCCAATCTCTCCCTCTGCCTTATTCATAGAATCACCCATTTTCAGCTGGGAATTTGGTTGCCTAAAGACAGTATTTTCCAGCTTCCCTTGTATCTGGACTGACCATATGACTGTGTTCTGTGATATAACTAAAACAGCAGAACAGCTTCCAGAAATATACTTAAAGGGAGAAGGTAGGCCCTTCTTTATACTTTTTCCTTCCTAGTAACTGGAATGCAGATGCTAAGGTTTGAGCAGAGAATCTACTTGCGGAGCATGGTGGAACAATAAAATAGAAGGGTCCCTGAGCCCATGGCATCATCAAACACCACCTGAAAGGCCTAATTTATGTGAGAAAGAAACTTCTATCTTATATACATTACTCTGATTCAGAGTTTTTCTGGGTATTTTGGTTTGCTTTTGTCACTTGCAGCAGAATCTCATCCTAATTTACACAATGATTAAGAATTTTCTAGGACTGAAGAAAGATGTGAGTCTTCAATTTGTAGGAGCAAATAATTTTGAGCTAGAAAAATGCAATTAAACTCACACATGAACACATAATAATGAAACCACAGAACATCAAGTATAAAGAAAGAAAGCTTTGAAGCAAATAGAGAAAAGAGATTCTTGCCTATAAAGGGAAGGCAATCGCAATGGCAACAGACTTTGCATTCACAACAACAGATGTTAAGAAGATGGTGGAGTAATATCTTGAAATGCTAAAGGCAATAATGGTCAACACAGTATTTCATGCTTAATTAAACTGTAATTCAAGAATGAAGACAAAACATGGACATTTTCTAACATATACAGATGAATAATAACAACAAGTGCTATGTAATACAATTTTACAGGGTACTATTCTAAGTGCTTTGTATGTTTTCACTCAGTAATCTCCACAACAGTTTAAGATATTATTAATATTTACCATATTAGAAATGATGACACTAATACACAGGGAGGTTAAGTAACTTGCCCAAGGTCACACAGCTAGTCAGTGGCCAAATGGGGATTCAAGCACAGGCATTCCTTTTTTTTAATTGGAGGCTAATTACTTTACAATATTGTAGTGGTTTTTGCCATACATTGACATGAATCAGCCATAGGTGTACACGTGTTCCCCATCCTGAACCCCTCCTCCCACCGCCCTCTCCATCATATCCCTCAGGGTCATCTGAGTGTACCAGCCCTGAGCACCCTGTCTCATGCATTGAACCTGGACTGGAGATCTATTTCACATAGGATAATATACACGTTTCAATGCTATTCTCTCAAATTATCCTACCCTTGTCTTCTCCCACAGAGTTCAAAAGACTGTTCTTTACATCTGTCTCTTTTGCTGTCTCACATTTGGGGCATCGTTACCATCTTTCCAAATTTCATATATATGTGTTAGTATACTGTATTGGTGTTTTTCTTTCTGACTTACTTCACTCTGTATAATAGGCTCCAGTTTCATTCACCTCATTAGAACTGATTCAAATGCATTCTTTTTTAATAGCTGAGTAATATTCCATTGTGTATATGTACCACAGCTTTCTTATCCATTTGTCAGCTGATGGACATCTAGGTTGCTTCCATGTCCTGGCTGTTGTAAACAGTGCTGCAGTGAACATTGGGGTACACGTGTCTCGTTCAATTCTGGTTTCATCAGTGTGTATGCCCAGCAGTGGGATTGCTGGGTCGTATGGCAGTTCTATTTCCAGTTTTTAAAGTAATCTCCACACTGTTTCTCCATAGTGGCTGTACTAGTTTGCATTCCCACCAACAATGTAAGAGGGTTCCCTTTTCTCCACACCCTCTTTGGCATTTATTGTTTGTAGACTTTTTGACAGCAGCCATTCTGACTGCCATGAGATGGTACCTCATTGTGGTTTTCATTTGTATTTCTCTGATAATGAGTGGTGTTGAGCATCTTTTCATGTGTTTGTTAGCCATCTGTATGTCTTCTTTGGAGAAATGTCTGTTTAGTTCTTTGGCCCATTTTTTGATTGGGTCGTTTATTTTTCTGGAATTGAGCTGCAGAAGTTGCTTGTATATTTTTGAGATTAATTCTTTGTCAGTTGCTTCGTTTGCTACTATTTTCTCCCATTCTGAAGGCTGTCTTTTCACCTTGCTTACAGTTTCCTTTGTTGTAGAAAAGCTTTTAAGTTTAATTAGGTCCCATTTGTTTATTTTTGCTTTTATTTCCATTACTCTGGGAAGTGGGTAATAGAGGATCTTGCTGTGATTTATGTCAGAGTGTTTTGCCTATGTTTTCCTCTAAGAGTTTTATAGTTTCTGGTCTTATGTTTAGATCTTTAATCCATTTTGAGTTTATTTTTGTGTATGGTGTTAGAAAGTGTTCTAGTTTCATTCTTTTACAAGTGGTTGACCAGTTTTCCCAGCACCACTTGTTAAAGAGATTGTCTTTTCTCCATTGTATATTCTTGCCTCTTTTGTCAAAGATAAGGTGTCTACAGGTGTGTGGATTTATCTCTGGGCTTTCTATTTTGTTCCATTGATCTATATTTCTGTCTTTGTGCCAGGACCAAACTGTCTTGATGACTATAGCTTTGTAGTATAGTTTGAAGTCAGACAGGTTGATTCCTCCAGTTCCATTCTTCTTTCTCAAGATTGTTTTGGCTATTCAAGGCTTTTTGCATTTCCATACAAATTGTGAAATTATTTGTTCTAGTTCTCTGAAAAATACTGTTGGTAGCTTGATAGGGATTACATTGAATCTATAGATTGCTTTGGGTAGTATACTCATTTTCACTATATTGATTCTTCCCATCCATGAACATGGTATATTTCTCAATCTATTTATGTCCTCTTTGATTTCTTTCATCAGTGTTTTATAGTTTTCTATATATAGGTCTTTTGCTTCTTTAGGTAGATTTATTCCTAAGTATTTTATTCTTTTCGTTGCAATGGTGAATGGATTTGTTTTCTTAGTTTCTCTTTCTGTTTTCTCATTGGATTTCTGTGTGTTAATTTTATATCCTGCAACTTTACTATAGTCATTGATTAGTTCTAGTAATTTTCTGGTGGAGTCTTTCTAAGTAGAGGATCATGTCATCTGCAAACAGTGAGAGTTTTACTTCTTTTCCAATCTGGATTCCTTTTTTCTTTTTCTTCTCTTATTGCTGTGGCTAAAACTTCCAAAATTATGTTGAATAGTAGTGGTGAGAGTGGGCACCCTTGTCTTGTTCCTGATTTTAGGGGAAATGCTTTCAATTTTTCACCACTGAGAATAATGTTTGCTGTGGGTTTATCATATATGGCTTTTATTATGTTGAGGTATGTTCCTTCTATACCTGCTTTCTGGAGGGTTTTTTTTTAATCATAAATGGATGTTGAATTTTGTCAAAGGCTTTCTCTGCATCTACTGAGATAATCATATGGTTTTTGTCTTTCAATATGTTAATATGGTGTATCACATTGACTGATTTGTGGATATTAAAGGATCCTTGCATCCCTGGGATAACGCCCACATGGTCATGATGTTTTTATGATCTTTTTAATATGTTGTTGGATTCTGTCTGCTAGAATTTTGTTAAGGATTTTTGCATCTATGTTCATCAGTGATATTGGCCTGTAGTTTTCTTTTTTTGTGGCATCTTTGTCAGGTTTTGGTATTAGGGTGATGGTGGCTTCATAGAATGAGTTTGGAAGTTTACCTTCCTCTGCAATTTTCTGGAAGAGTTTGAAAGCAGGATAGGTGTTAACTCTTCTCTAAATTTTTGGTAGGATTCAGCTGCAAGCACAGGCATTGTTCCCCAGAGTCCATGGTTTTAATCACTTACAGTAATGGCCTGTATTACCCACTGACCTTCTCTGAAATTATTACTAAAAGAATGATCTTGAACCTGAAAATAAAAAGTAGGATGTAAGTAGAAAAATAAGACAAACCAGTAAATCATATTGAGTAACTCATGTATTAACTACAAAAATGTTCTTTTGTAAAATAATTCTGATACTAGATTTTAGGGATCTTTTTTCCCTTGTAGAGTCTTTACTTGGCAAAAGAAAATATTTGACAACTCTATGTTAGTTCCCCCAGAAAAAACTTTGGGAATTTTCCTAGTCTATGAAACCATAAAGTCTGGAAACTATTGGTTTAATCTATTGTGCAACAAAGGTTTGTTTTTTGAAAAAGAAAATTAGCCAAGTTAATTACTAATGTGTTATATAAAAAATATACTTATTAGTAAGAGGATATTTCACTGGGTATTTGAATTCATGGTATAAAGAGGACACAGGCTACATGTAACCATTAGGGAGAATCACCCAGGAAAGGGCATGCTATAAATCAAAATGTAAAAAAGGAAGGGAAAAAAGCGCTTTTGACCAGAGAAATTTATTGCTAACTTATTAAGATTTATGGAGAGAATGCCATTGGCTGAAGATGATCTATAGTATTTCATCCAGGAAGGCAGAGTCCAGTGCTGTTACATGTACCACAAAGTCAAAGATGGATAACCAGACTTCACACCTCTGAAAGAGTGAATTTTGTGAGGAAGAGAGAAAATAGTTTGCTTTCTCAGTTCAGTTCATTCGCTCAGTCATGTCCGACTCTTTGTGACCCCATGGACTGCAGGACGCCAGGCTTCCCTGTCCATTACCACCTCCTGGAGCTTGCTCAAACTCATGTCCATTCAGTCAGTGATGCCATCCAACCATCTCATCCTCTCTTATCCCCTTCCTGTTACTTTTTGCTTGCTTGTGATGATTAACTTTTTTGGGAAACTTTTTTAAAAAAGATTTATGTACTCAGTTTTTTGGCTGCACGGGTTCTTTGTCGCTGCACACAGGCTCCTCTCCAGTTGTGAGGCATAGGCTTCCCATCGTGATGGCTTCTCCTGCAGTGGAGCACAGGCTCTAAGGTGCACGGTTCGGTACTTGCAGCTTGAGGGCTCAGTAGTTGCACCTCGTGGGCTCCAGAGCTCTGGCTCAGTAGTTGCGGCACATGTGCTTAGCTGCTTTGCGGCATGTGGGATCTTCCTGGACCAGGGATGAACTGGTGTCCCTTGCATTGCCAGGCAGATTCCTAACCACTGGACCACCAGAGAAGCCCGATTAACTTCTTTATTATAAAACTTTCTTCAAATGATTCTGTAAACTATCTTTTTAAATTCTGTAGATAAAGAATGCCTAACATTTTACTCTTAGGTAATCACATTTCCTCACTCTTTAGTCAACTTTGCACTAGAAGGAAACATCCCAAAAATGATGCCCAGAGTTCTCAGCTCTTTGTTTCACAATCACAAGCAAATGAGTTGAAGAAGCCTATGACCTAATAGAGTTTTTAAGGCTAGAATCTTAATTGTGGCTCTAACGGATGCTGAGTTTCCAGATTAAGCTCTACTGAAAAAAACAATTTCCTTATTTAGGTTGTTTCTGTTTCTTTATGCTTATTTCTGCTTTGGTATTTAGAGGCTTCAGTATGTCATTGTGGTGGGAGCTGAGTAAAGTGAGAAGGAAATTTTTAAAAGTCAAGCTGTAAAGTAAAAAGTCCTTTGAAAGTCCTTCACATCATTTAGGATGTCTAGTACATGAAATTTGTGGTATAGTAATTTTTATATACAATAAACACTGGACTGGAAGAAACACAAGCTGGAATCAAGATTGCCGGGAGAAATATCAATAACCTCAGATATGCAGATGACACCACACTTATGCCAGAAATTGAAGAGGAGCTAAAAAGCCTCTTGATGAAAGTGAAAGAGGAGAGTGAAAAAGTTGGCTTAAAGCTCAACATTCAGAAAACAAAGATCATGGCATCTGGTCCCATCACTTCATGGGAAATAGATGGGGAAACAGTAGAAACAGTGTCAGACTTTATATTTTGGGGGGCTCCAAAATCACTGCAGATGGTGACTGCAGTCATGAAATTAAAAGACGCTTACTTCTTGGAAGAAAAGTTATGACCAACCTAGATAGCATATTCAAAAGCAGAGACATTACTTTGCCGACTAAGGTCCGTCTAGTCAAGGCTATGGTTTTTCCTGTGGTCATGTATGGATGTGAGAGTTGGACTGTGAAGAAGGCTGAGCGCCGAAGAATTGATGCTTTTGAGCTGTGGTGTTGGAGAAGACTCTTGAGAGTCCCTTGGACTGCAAGGAGATCCAACCAGTCCATTCTGAAGATCAACCCTTGGGATTTCTTTGGAAGGAATGATGCTAAAGCTGAAACTCCAGTACTTTGGCCACCTCATGCGAGGAGTTGACTCATTGGAAAAGACTCTGATGCTGGGAGGGATTGTGGGCAGGAGGAGAAGGGGACGACCGAGGATGAGATGGCTGGATGGCATCACGGACTCGATGGACGTGAGTCTGAGTGAACTCCGGGAGATGGTGATGGACAGGGAGGCCTGGCATGCTATGATTCACGGGGCTGCAAAGAGTCAGACACGACTGAGCGACTGAACTGAACTGAACTGAAAGTATCATTGAGCTACAAGGACAAAAGAAAAATCTCAATCAGATGTCTGCTTGCCTTAAGGGTTTCCTCCGTTCTGTTTTTTAAATTAGGATTCTATAACCCTACATGCTTGTGTAATAAAGTATTAACCCTGACTAAAGAGAGGAAGCGCTTCCCTGGTGGCTCAGACGGTTAAGCGTCTGTCTACAATGTGGGAGACCCGGGTTTGATCCCTGGGTCAGGAAGATCCCCTGGAGAAGGAAATGGCACCCCACTCCAGTACTATTGCCTGGAAAACCCCATAGACAGAGGAGCTTGGTAGGCCACAGTCCATGGGGTCGCAAAGAGTCAGACATGACTGAGCGACTTCACTTCACTTTGTCTTCACTTCAAAGAGAGGAATGACCTTTACTCTTGGCTCCTATGAGGTCACTTCTAAGACTCTGGAATATCCTGACTGATAAGTGTGTCTTTGTTGACCTGGGGACCTTGGGCCATGCCAGATAGTCAATGCAACAATATGGTCATTTGGGGGTGGGTCCTGAGCCATGCAGTTTTAGTTTGACCACTACAGGCTCTGGAGACAAAGGTCAGCCATGCAGGCAGTCAACCATGGCTGTATGACCAAGCTCAATAAAAATTCTAGACACCAAACTCAGGTTTGGACACAAAAGCCCAGGTGATAATATTTCATGTATCTGTAACATAGGACCGAGAGAAGTTAGTTCTGTCCACAAGTCCATGGGGAGGCAACTGGAAGCTCACGCTTGGATCTCTCCTGGACCTGCCCTATGCGCCTTTTAACTTTGCTGATATTAATGTGTATCCTTTCACTGTAATAAACTGTAACTGTGAGTATAAGAGCTTTAGTGAATTCTGTGACTCCTAGCAAATTATTAAACCTAAGGGTGGATCACAACAAACTGTAGGAAATTCCTCAAGAGATGGAAATATCAGACCACCTTACCTGCCTTCTGAGAAACTTGTATGCAGGTCAACAAGCAACAGTTAGAACCGGACATGGGAACAATAGACTGGTTCAAAACTGGGAAAGGAGTACATCAAGGCTGTATATTGTCACCCAGCTTATTTAACTTATATGCAGAGTGCATCATGCGAATGGAGAAGGAAATGGCAACCCACTCCAGTGTTCTTGCCTGGAGAATTCCAGGGACGGGGGAGCCTGGTGGGCTGCCATCTATAGGGTCGCACAGAGTTGGACATGACTGAAGTGACTTAGCAGCACCAGCAGCATCATGCAAAATGCCAGGCTGGATGAAGCAGAAGCTGGAATCAAGATTACTAGAAGAAATAACAACCTCAGATATGCAGATGATACCACCCTAATGGCAGAAAGTGAAGAGGAACTAAAGAGCCTCTTGATGAAGATGAAAGAGGAGAATAAAAAGGCTGACTTATGACTCAACATCTCAACACTGAAAAAATTAAGATCATGGCATCCAGTCCTATCACTTAATGGCAAATAGATGGGGAAAAGATGGAAACAGTGACAGACTTTATTTTCAGGCTCCAAAATCACTGCAGATGGTGATTGCAGCCATGAAATTAAAAGACGTTTGCTCCTTAGAAGAAAAGCTATGACAAACCTAGACACTGTATTAAAAACCAAAGATATCACCCTGCCGACAAAGGTCTATATAGTCAAGGCTATGGTTCTTTCAGTACTCATGTATGAATGTGAGAGTTGGATGATAAAGAAGGCTAAGTGTTGAAGAATTGATGCTTTTGAACAGTAATTCTGGAGAAAACTCTTGAGAGTCCCTTGGACAGCAAGGAGATCAAACCAGTCAATCCTAAAGGAAATCAACCCTGGATATTCATTTGAAGGACTGATGCTGAAACTGAAGCTCCAATACTTTGGCCCCCTGATGTGAAAAACCAACTCATTGGAAAAGACTTTGATGCTGGGAAAAATTGAGGGCAGGAGGAGAAGGGGAGGACAGAAGATGAGATGGTTGGAAGGCATAACTGACTTAATGGACATGAGTGTGAACAAACTCTGGGAGTTGGTGATAGACAGGGAAACCTGGTGTGCTGCAGTCCATGGGGTCACAAAGAGTCAGGCATAAATGAACAATGAAAGGTGATCTTGGGGACCCTAGAACTTGCAGTTAGTGTCAGAAGTGAGCACACTCTTAGAGGCCCTCAAACAAAGCAATGCTGTTGTGAGGATTAATTAAGATAATTAAGTCTACAGTGAAGTTGCCTGGTAATATAGCACCTCTCACTACATTAAATAGAGCTGGAATGTTTGACAGAAGAATGTAATAATTTATTTAGCTCTAAAAGTATAACCAAGCATTTTCAAGATGAAATTCTGAAATTTTAAAGGACAAAGTCTTGATTTTACTACAACTAACCTCAGTTGTGGTAAAGAAATGGCAAAAAAGAAGAAGACCTGTGCATCAGTCAATAAAACTCTCATTTCTTTAATTAATCCTATCAAAGGTCCTTTTGGCCTTGAAGTGGTCATCACTATTTCTGGCTATGGTACAGCGTGCTACTTATTAACTTCATTTAACTCTGCCCACAGCTTCCTAAATTATCCCTTTGTTCTCCACATTCACCCTATTTCAGTGGTCATTATTTTCTAGCTGGACTAAATTGATACAGTGATTGGCACTGTCACATATGATCACAGAATCTTCTCAACACCAGGTTATCACTATAAATTGATTAAAGTTGACACTTAAAATACATTTGTCATTCTTAGATTTTGGACGTAATGGTATTCTTCCTGGTCTGAACCTGTACCAAGAAACATGCCTTATTGCTGGACACCTGATGGCTCTCTCGTTTCTGGTTCCTGGAGAAACAATGTCTAGTTATACCACGTCTTAGTTACACCACTCTGTGGTCCTAGTAATGGGAACCTTAACCCAATTTATCTGTCTGTCAATAAAGCCTCCAAGATGCCCTGTGACCCAATAAACTTCTGCTTCATACCTCTTTTTTGAGTCACCTGTCTCTGTGTCTCAAATTTCCACAGAGAGCAGCAAATTAACCCAAATAAGGCAGTGGTATAAATAATAGTCCTGATTTCTGGTAGAAAAGACTTCAGAAAAATTCATTTCTCCATGAAAGAAATGAGACACTGACAAAAGTGGTTGAAATCAAGTACTTTAAAACTTTGAAAATTAACCAAAAACTTACTATAACCAGAAGAACATTAATTCAATAAAAATGACAATCTCTGTGAGAACAGTAAGCTCTATGGTATTTTAACTCATTCTATTTCTATCCCACTCTCAAAGAGAATAAAACACTTAGGAATAAGTGTTTCAAAGACTGCAAGTCTTTTAAATTGAAAATTATGAATATTGTTGAAAGAAACTAGAGGATCTAAATACGTGGAAAGACAGTGCATGTTCAAAGACTGAACAACTGATATTGTTAAAATGCAAAATACCCTGACTGGTTTACAGAGAAAATACAACACTTTTCAAAATCCCAGGTGCCTGTTTTGTTTTGTTTTTAAAGAAATCAAAACTGATTCCAAAATTCATATGGAAATGCAAGGGGGCTAGAATAGGAAGACAATTTTAAAAAAGAAGAGCAAAGTTGGAGTACTCACACTTCCTAGTTTCAAAACGTAACACAAAGCTACAGTAAATCAAAATGGTGTGGATTAGGACAAGGATAGACATGCAGACTGATGGAATAGAACTGAGATTCCAGAAATAAACTTATACATCTATAGTCAATTGATTTTCAAGAAAGGTGCCAAAACAATTTAAAGAATAGTCTTTTCAACAAATCGTGCTAGATAACTGGATCAGTTCAGTTCAGCCACTCAGTCGTGTCCACCTCTTTGCGACCCCTTGGACTGCAGTACACCAGGCCTCCCTGTCCATCACCAACTCCCGGAGTTTACTCAAATTCATTCCCATTGAGTCGGTGATGCCATCCAATAATCTCATCCTCTGTCCTCCCACCCACAATCTTTCCCAGCATCAGGGTCTTTTCTAATGAAGTCAGCTCTTCACATCAGGTGGCAAAAGTATTGGAGTTTCAGCTTCAGCATCAGTCCTTCCAATGAATATTCAGGACTGATTTCCTTTAGGATAGAGTGGTTGGATCTCCTTGCAGTCCAAGGGACTCTCAAGAGTCTTCTCCAACACCATAGTTCAAAGGCATCAATTCTTTGCTGCTCAGCTTTCTTTATAGTCCAACTCTCACATCCATACATGACTACTGGAAAAACCATAGCTTTGACTAGATGGACCTTTGTTGGCAAAGTAATGTCTCTGCTTTTTAATATGCTATCTAGGTTGGTCATAACTTTTCTTCCAAGGAGCAAGTGACTTTTAATTTCATGGCTGCAGTCAACGTCTGCAGTGATTTTGGAGCCCCCCAAAATAAAGCCTGTCACTATTTCCACTGTTTTCCCATCTATTTGCCATGAAGTGATGGGACCAGATGCCATGATCTTCATTTTCTGAATGCTGAGTTTTAAGCAAACTTTGTCACTCTCCTCTTTCAACAAGAGGCTCTTTAGTTCTTCGCTTTCTGCCATAAGTGTGGTGTCAAATGCATATCTGAGGTTATTGATATAACTGAATAACCACATACAAAAGAATAAAAGTGAACCCCCTTTTTTTTACATGTAACAAAAATCAACCCAAAATGTATCACTGACCTAAACGTAACAGTGAAAACTATAAAACTCTTAAAAATAAAACATAGGTATAAATCTTTATCATCTTGGATTAGTCAACAGTTTCTTACAGATGACACCAAAACACAAGGAACAAAAGAAAAAAAAAGACAAGTCAGATTTAATAAAACTTAAAAACTTTTGTGCTTCAGAGAACACCATCAAGAAAGTAAAAAGTCAACTCACTGTAGAAAATGGTTGCAAATCATTTGAGAGACTTTTAATATATAAAAAACTTGCAAACTCAACAATTAAAAACAGCCCATTTAAAAAAATGAGCAAAGGATCTAAATATGCATTTCTCCAAGAAAGCTATATACATGACCAGTATACACTTGAAAGGATTCTTAACATCTTGAATAATTAGGGAAATGCAAATCAAAAGCATAATGAAAAAAATCACTTCACACCCCTTCAGTTCAGTTCAGTTGCTCAGTTATGTCTGATTCTTTACGATCCCATGGACTGCAGCACATCAGGCCTCCCTGTCCATCACCAATTCCCAGAGTTTACTCAAACTCATGTCCACTGAGTCAGTGATCCCATCCAACCATCTCATTCTCTGTTGTCCCCTTCTCCTCCAGCCTTCAATCTTTCTCAACATCAGGGTCTTTTCAAATGAGTCAGTTCTTCACATCAGATGGCCAAAGTATTGGAGCTTCAGCTTCAGCATCAGTCCTTCAAATGAACACTCAGGACTGATCTCCTTTAGGATGGACTGGTTGGAGCTCCTTGCAGTCCAAGGGACTCTCAAGAGTCTTCTCCAACACCACAGTTCAAAAGCATCAATTCTTTGGCACTCAGCTTTCTTTACAGTCCAACTCTCACTTCCATACATCCTTGACTAGACGGACCTTTTTTGACAAAGTAATGTCTCTGCTTTTTAATATGCTGTCTAGGTTGGTCATAACTTTTCTTCTAAGGAGTAAGCGTCTTTTAATTTCATGGCTGCAGTCACCATCTGCAGTGATTCTCGAGCCCCCAAAAATAAAGTCTGCCATTGTTTCCACTGTTTCCCCATCTATTTCCCATGAAGTGATGGGACCAGATGCCATGATCTTAGTTTTCTGAATGTTGAATTTTAAGCCAGCTTTTTCACTCTCCTCTTTCACTTTCATCAAGAGGCTCTTTAGTTCTTTTTCACTTTCTGGCATAAGGGTGGTGTCATCTGCATATCTGAGGTTATTGATATTTCTCCACTCTCATAGGTCCTGTGGCCACTGCTGAGTTTTTCAAATTTGCCTGCATATTGAGTGCAGCACTCTCACAGCATCATCTTTTAGGATTTGAAATAGCTCAACTGGAATTCCATCACCTCCACTAAAAATTGATTGGAAAGTGCTTTAAAATTTGCAAAGCGACAGACAGATGTGAGGTTCATTATCACATCTTTGAAGTCATGATTTTATGAAAATTTTAATGGGCAAATAAAAATTGTTTAAATAACTAGGAACAATTCCATGGTTACAGTGGAGCATTGTTTTAAAGAGAGAAAAAGAATACTTCTGAATGCATATTTTCATATATATGTGTGTGTGTATGAGATACATTCCTTCCTAGGCCACAGAGTGACATCAGTGTCATGCTGACATTTCTCATCACACCAATCATGCCGAAGTTGCTAGACTCAAAAGAATTCAGTAATGGCAAGGAGGGGTGTCCCACTGATAGATGGTCAAGTGGGAAGTTCCTTTCTTCATTTTGCTCCTAACATCACTACCAGTAAATTCAACAGTACAAAAACACCTGGTAATTCTATGCTACTTCAGTCTTATGTTATATTTCAGTGCTGCCAGCTATAAAAAGACATCAAAATTACATTTTTCAGAGAGAAGAAGGGAAAGGACATAAAATCTCCTATTATCTCTCCAAACCGTTGTAGGAATCATGAGATGTTAATTATAAAAATTACTTTGCATATTGATTTAAAAGCACATATTTTGTTTTGAAATATTAGTTGTTATTTTAGAGCTTTGTCTAAAAAAAACAAAACCATAAAGAGAAGAGTAGCATGAGGTGATGCTTCACTCAGACCAGTTGCTGCACAGCTGACATGGTAATTTTTTGGTTTTGCCATCCAGGATTCCACCCCTCAGGATCTGAAGTGGGCTGGAACCCAAATAACTTGTTGAAAATATGAATCTGTGAGGAGCTCTGCCTGGTGATTCCTTCCAGTCTGCTTACACTGAGGAGAGGTGAAGAAGCCTCACTGGCCTTTAGAAGAGGAAAGCGCTGGCTTAAAGGTGCCTTCTCTTGTGATGGGGGTGGACAGGAAGCCTGGGTGGAGGGCGGGCTGGGACCCAGCAAGACCAGACAGGGTTCCTGACGTTCTTGGGAACTTCCTGGAAGCATGAAGAGGTGAGGCCCCACCCCTGGAGGAACAGGCCACTGGTCAGCTCCGGCTGTGCCCTGGGCCCCTGCCAAGGGGACTGTTTTTATTGTTACCAAATGTCACTCCACCCAAGGCAGGATTTTCAAAGATTCCTTAGATGAATGGAAACTTCTGGTTGCTCCTTGTTTTCTGAAGAGTGTTATGACAGGCATTTGATCTGCTCCTCCTTTGTAATTCAGGAAAAATTCCTCAGGGCCTGGAGGGCGACCTTTAACAGGAAGCAGGGGACATTGTTATTCCTTTCCCCACAGTTTCAGGATCTCAGATGAGCTAAGATTCATTTTCTCACAGATGTTTTAGGCTGTTCAAACCCACCATTGTCCTCACTATTTTCTTGATTTTGAGCCCCCCAAATAAGGAAGATGGGGCAAGTTGAGATTAAGAAAAGGCCTGAGCTAGGCCAGAGCCTCCAAGGCATGAGAGGGACCACCCAGCTGGGACCGCTGCTGGAGGCTGCCAGCCTTCCCCAGGGTGCTGGCTTGTGTTAGGTTTTTCAGGGAAAGGCAGGCCCATCTTATTTAGGAGCCCCGAACCTCCACAGCCATCTGTGCCCAGAAAGGCGGCAGGAACATCTGGGCTCGGCATCTACTCTGGTGCTGGGTTCAGAGGGAGCAGAGGGCACATTGAAGCGTCCAGTCTCCAGTTCCTACTGGCTTGACGCCACCCCACTCCGACTCCAGAGCAAATGCAACAGTCTGGAGACTTCAAGCAGTCTTCAAGCAGCAGGAGTCACACCTGCTGTCACAGCTGTCTGGGTCTCGCCTCTAGTAAATATCAGACATGCCGGCGGTGGGCGAGGGCCTAGGCAGCCACGACAGCATCTCCCAGGAGGACAATATCAATGCCAGAAACATAGTGGCTTTGCCAGGAAGCGAATCCCACAGTGTGGGTGGGTGCAGGAGTGGGCCTGAGGCTTCTGCCTGGGAAGCAGTTGTGCTGGCTGCCTGGAAACAGCCAACTCCAGGCAAGCAGGAAAGCAGGTTTCTGAGTTACCGCTCAGTCACTTGCCAGCTGTGTGACCTTGCAAATGTCACCTAACCTCTCCCACCTTTAGCTGTTAAACAATGATGATGTGAACAGATACATCAGACGGTCCTGGTAAGGAATAAGTGAGATTATGCATGTGGAATGCTTCATAAACAGTAACTGCTAACATGCACTGAAGGTACTATGTGCCTGATACTAGTCCATGAACTTCACAGGTCTTACTGTATCCTCCCCAACCCATTGAAGTAGGTTACTATTATTACACCCATTAAAATGGGATAACATAAGGAAAATGGGACACAAGGATATTATGTAGCTTGCCTCTGATCACATGGCTAACATGCAATGGAGCTGGTATTCAAACCTGGGTAGTCTGATTCCAAGTCTGCCCTCTGATTCTAGCAATAATGTTATAATGTGGGAAATTTTGACGTGCATATTCAGCTTTAAGGCTTCCTTCCTCCTTAACCTAATATTCCACCAGCTGCTGAGATCTGTAGAGTCCATCAGTGTCTCACATTTGTCCTTTTGTTTTTTATTCTCTCAAATTTATTGAGCTAGTTTCAAAACATAGCTTGCAACTTTTTGACACTCTCCCTATTGAGAGGTTACTGTGGCCCCTTGCCTTGAATTTGAGTGGTCACGTGACTGCTTAGACCAACAGACCAAGATAGAAGTCATGACATCAAACTTCCAAGCCTAGGTCATTAAAGCCCTCTGTCCACTGACACAGTGAGCCACCATGTGAGAAGTCACTTCTCCGAGGCTGCCACGTGGAGAAGGGCACATGCAGGCATTGTACCAGCTGGGCTGAGGCCAGCCTTCTAGTCTCCTCCACTAAGGTGCCAGAAACAGCAGGAGAAAGCTCATCTCGGAAGTGGCTCCTGCCCTCCAGCTCTTCCTGTCCCAGTCATCTGAGTCATCCCCAGTCTCCAGCAGAGGCCGCAGATCAGGAGCAGATGAGCCACGTATAACTATATATTAAAGTGATCGTTATCCTGTGTTACCGTGTTTGGATTCATTCACTGTACTGCCATAGATAACTGGAACACTCACCATGTCCCAACTCAGACTCGTCCCTGCCTATGCTCCCCCTCCCTCATTTCTGCCTTTAGATGAACGGCAAAATCGGTTACCCAGTAGGTCAGAAACTTTCATGTTCCACCTCCAGTTAGTCACCAAATTCTATCTCATCTGTTTCCTGTCTTCTGTTTCCATTGCCTCTTCCTTTCCTCGCTCAGAATCTACTGCTCACTCATCTAAAGACAGTGGTCTCCTAACTGATCTGCCTGTCTTTAGCTTCTCACACCCTGCACATACTCTGCACTACGGCCACACTTGGTCTTTGCAGATTCTGATCAGTCTCAGCCTTGCTAAAAACCCTCTAAAAGCTCCCCATTGCTGCCAGAAAAACTTACAGGATCTTCACAGCCAGGTAGCCTTTCCCCATCCACCCATCCCCCAGCCCAGTGCCCTGCACTCAGACCTGGAGCTACTCGCTGTTTCCAGAATATGCCAGGAATGTTCAAGCTTCTGTGCCTTTATTCACACTGTTCCCTCGGCCTGAACTGCCCACACCCTCTCACCTCCCCCACGTCTGTAACATGTTTCTGATTCCTCCTAGACCTAGCTCAGCTATCGCCCTCTCTGAAGGCTCACCCTTCTCCAACTCCCAACAGAACGAACTGCTCCTTCCTGTACATCCCATTGTTTTCCAGTTTGGGTGTCACTTTGTAGCTCATGCTTGGTGTTTGTCTCTACACTGTGCATCTGCAGGGCCTACTATGTAGCCTGCCTGGCATATAATAGGTGCTCTATCAGTGCTTCTAGGATTTCCGCTGCTGCTGCCCTAATTCAAAGAATCATCTCCACTCTGCCTTCTTGAATACAGCACCCCAACAGGCCACCTTCTCCTCAGAAATTTAGGCAGCTCTTCACCACATGAAGACAGAACTCCTTAATATGGCATCTGTGACCTACACATATGTCTATGGACTAAGGAGACTTAGCAAAATAATCAAACAGTTGAAGCTGCCCAATAAGTTGGGTGTGTGCTGGCAACCTCTGGGCCGCTGACCAACCCTCCCTCCCCTTGTCTGTACCCAGACATTCATCAGCACGGTGCCATCCTCGATTTTTAAATTTCCATTCCTATTTTATCTTCCTAATAGTCTATTTCTCTCGGGCAATGCTTATCCTTCCATTCCTGTCACTGAGTTTCCACATCAAGTCTCAGGAATACCCATGAGGTCCTACTTCATTCTGGGTGCAAGACAGCAAGTTCACTTTCTTTACTGCTCAATGCCTAGGCAATGGCGGCAATGGCATACAGACACCTGGCATCAGAAGTATAGTTTTTTTGCTTCCTCTCCAACTATCTTAACTTGTATTTTATGACACAACATGCCTTCTGCAATGTTCTTTTCTTTTTCTTATCCTCTATACCCTCCATAGTAACTGGTTTTACAGTCTTGTCTAAACTAAGCATTTCTTGCTCTACACTATAATTCTTACAGATACAATCCTAAAATGTTGAAAATGAATGTCTTTTCTTTTTTCTCATTCTATTATGAGATATTTCCAGCAATTATACACCCATCTACTGGGAGCCCTATTTAATAGAAGGCATTTTGAGTAATTAGATTTGAGTTATCCACTTGAGAAATGCTATTTAATAACTTGCTGGTATGTTCTCATTTGGTCATGATTTCAAGTAAAAAGGAAAACTATCCCAGGGCAAAAGGAGCATAAGGATTTTAATATTTTAAGTAAAGGCAAAATAATGCTTAGAGAACCAATATATTTGCCCTATGTTTCTCAGAGACTGACTAATTCCTTTCAAAATAACAACATTGTTTATTTCCATTTAAAGAACTTAAATATCAACCAGAAGCAGAAGATATTAAGAAGAGGTGGCAAGAATACACAGAAGAACTATACAAAAAAGATCTTCGTGACCCGGATAACCACAATGGTGTGATCACTTACCTAGCATCAGACATCTTAGAGTGCAAGGTCAACTGGGCCTTAGGAAGCATTATTACAAACAAAGCTAGCGGAGGTGACGGAATTCGAGTTGAGCTATTTCCAATCTTAAAAGATGACACTGTGAAAGTGCTGCACTGAATATGCCAGCAAATTTAGAAAACTCAGCAGTGACCACAGGACTGGAAAAGGTTAGTTTTCATTCCAATCCCAAAGAAAGGCAATGCCAAAGAATGTTCAAACTACCGCACAACTGCACTCATCTCACATGCTAGCAAAGTAATGCTCAAAATTCTCCAAGCCAGGTTTCAACAGTACATGAACCAAGAACTTACAGATTTTCAAGCTAGATTTAGAAAAGGCAGGGGAACCAGAGATCAACTGCCAACATCCACTGGATCATAGAAAAAGCAAGAGAATTCCAGAAAAACATCTACTTCTGCTTTATTGACTTTGTCAAAGCCTTTGACTGTGTGGATCATAACAAACTGTGGAAAATTCTTGAAGAGATGGGAATACCAGACCACCTGACCTGCCTCCTGAGAAATCTGTATGCAGGTCAAGAAGCAACAGTTAGAACTGGACATGGAACAACAGACTGGTTCCAAGTCGGGAAAGGAATACATCAAGGCTGTATATTGTCACCCTGCTTATTTAACTTCTATGCAGAGTACATCATGAGACATGCTGGACTGGATGAAGCACAAGCTGGAATATCAAGATTGCTGGGAGAAACATCAATAACCACAGATACGCAGATGACACCACCCTTATGGCAGAAAGTGAAGAAGAACTGAAGAGCCTCTTAATGAAAGTGAAAGAGGAGAGTGAAAGCGTTGGCTTAAAACTCAATATTCAGAAAACTAAGATCATGACATCCAGTCCCATCACTTCATGGGAAATAGATGGGGAAACAATAGAAACAGTGAGAGACTATTTTTTTGGGTCTCCAAAATCACTGCAGATGGTGACCACAGCCATGAAATTAAAAGACTCTTGCTCCTTGGAAGAAAAGTTATGACCAACCTAGACAGCATATTAAAAAGCAGAGACATTATTTTGCCAACAAAGGTCCATCCAATCAAGGCTATGGTTTTCCCAGTAATCACATATGGATGTGAGAGTTGGACTATAAAGAAAGCTGAGCACCAAAGAATTGATGTTTTTGAACTATGGTGTTGGAGAATACTCTTGAGAGTCCTTTGGACTGCAAGGAGAACAAATCAGTCAATCCTAAAGGAAATCAGTCCTGAATATTCATTGGAAGGACTGATACTGAAGTTCCGATACTTTGGCCACCTGATGTGAAGAACTGACTCATTAGAAAAGACCCTGATGCTGGGAAAGATTGAAGGCAGGAGGAGAAAGGGACAACAGAGGATGAGATGGCTGGATGGCATCACTGACTCAATGGACATGAGTTTGAGCAAGCTCTGGGAGTTAGAGATGGACAGGAAAGCCTGGTGTGCTGCAGTTCATGGGCAAGCAATGAGTCAGACATGACTGAGCAACTGGACTGAACTGAAACATCAACCAGTTCCCATTTTGGTCCCTTTAGAAGGATGTCATACGTTATCTTCAACTGTGTGTCAGAAAGAGAAAATTGGAATGGGCCTGGCCTTGAAAGAGTGGTCACTTTTCAAATACAGAGCACTTGACAGATTTCTCATTCTCTTTCTCTTCTTTTAATGTGGCAAATAAAGACAGAATATGCCAGTGCTAAATATTGGCTCCAGAGGTGAAATGCATACACCAGGACACCTTTCTGGGTCCTGTTTGCCTCCCTCACTCCACTCCCATGCACAGAAGGTTCGGTGCAGCTTTCTACTCTGCATTTTCTTCCCTGAGCTGTGAAAAACATTTCTTAATCTTACTTGGAAAACATTTTTTAAGGTTTATCTAGTGAAGTATTAAGTAAATCCTGGCTATTACTTTATGACATTCATTTAGTGAGACTTAAAGGCTTCCCCTTATCAGCCTTTAAAAAAAATTATCCAAAACAAGACCCTCAAACCCAGAAGGAACAGATGAGATTTTTCTACAAAAAATGTTAAATGCTAATATGGCCAAAAATATAGCTCTACTAAAGATAAAAGATAAATGGCAGAGAGAAAATATTTGTAGCGTATAACAAAATATTAATCTATTCCTTAATATATAAAGATATTAAAAGTTCTATATAAAGAACTCAAACAAATCAGTAAAATAAAATTAAAAAAATGAGTATTTTGTATTCAAATAAATACAAAAAAGCCAAAGGGCATGAACAGGAAATTCAAAGGACAAATATTTTTAAATGTGTAAATAATGTCAAATAATTGTAAAATAAGAACAAGACACAAGTTTTCACCTGAGTTCAGCCAAAATTTAAGACTGTTTATATAAAATGTTGGTGAAGATAAGGGGGGTGGGTAGATATTTTACTATAAGGTTGTGGGAAGGGAACAGGTACAACTCTTTTGAAGGGCTATTTGACAGAATAAAAAGTATAGATGCACATACATTTTTACCCTGCAATTTTATTTCTTGGAAGCCATCCTACAGAAATAACTATACTATAAACAAGAACATACTTACAAGGATGCTTATTGACTATGTTATTTTAACTGTATATCATTGAAGAAAACTTCAATGCTCTTCAATAGAGAAATCTTTAAATATATTATGGTACACTGACATGACTGAATTTTCTAATGCACCGAAAGCATGGGTTAGATCCTTTAAGATATACTGTGAACTAAACAAGTCACCAAACTATTCAATATTTATGGAGACAGTATGATCCTATTTTTTACCTAAAATTTTTCAAATTATGTAGGTAGGTAGCAGGGTGTGTGTGTGTGTGTGTGTGTGTGTGTGTGTGTGTAGATAACATTCTGGAGGGATACATATTGTGATTATTCCAGGAAAGCTAGGATAAAGAGGCAACTCCCTTTCAGTTTTATAATCTCAAATATTGTTCAAAATTTTTACAGTGATATGAGTCACTTTCTAATTTTTTTTTTTTTACAAAAATAATTGAAGAGAAATAATATCCACAGAAATCTTACCTACGTTCCTGTCATGGGTATCTACCTACTAAGTTTGAGGATCCCTAAGACCATGAACCGTGTTCAAGCTGGTTTTAGAAAAGGCAGAGGAACCAGAGATCAAATTGCCAACATCCGCTGGATCGTGGAAAAAGCAAGAGAGTTCCAGAAAAACATCTATTTCTGCTTTATTGACTATGCCAAAGCCTTTGACTGTGTGGATCACAATAAACTGTGAAAAATTCTGAAAGAGATGGGAATACCAGACCACCTAAGCTGCCTCTTGAGAAATCTGTATGCAGGTCAAGAAGCAACAGTTAGAACTGGACGTGGAACAACAGACTGGTTCCAAATAGGAAAAGGAGTACGTCAAAGGCTGTATATTGTCACCCTGCTTATTTAACTTCTATGCAGAGTACATCATGAGAAACGCTGGGCTGGAAGAAACACAAGCTGGAATCAAGCTTGCCGGGAGAAATATCAATAACCTCAGATATGCAGATAACACCACCCTTATGGCAGAAAGTGAAGAAGAACTAAAGAGCCTCTTGATGAAAGTGAAAGAGGAGAGTGAAAAAGTTGGCTTAAAACTCAACATTCAGAAAACGAAGATCATGGCATCTGGTCCCATCACTTCATGGGAAACAGATGGGGAAACAGTGGAAACAGTGTCAGATTTTATTTTGGGGGGCTCCAAAATCACTGCAGATGGTGACTGCAGCCATGAAATTAAAAGACGCTTACTTCTTGGAAGAAAAGTTATGACCAACCTAGATAGTATACTCAAAAGCAGAGACATTACTTTGCCGACTAAGGTCCGTCTAGTCAAGGCTATGGTTTTTCCTGTGGTCATGTATGGATGTGAGAGTTGGACTGTGAAGAAGGCTGAGCGCCGAAGAATTGATGCTTTTGAACTGCGGTGTTGGAGAAGACTCTTGAGAGTCCCCTGGACTGCAAGGAGATCCAATCAGTCCATTCTGAAGGAGATCAACCCTGGGATTTCTTTGGAAGGAATGATGCTAAAGCTGAAACTCCAGTACTTTGGCCACCTCATGCGAAGAGTTGACTCATTGGAAAAGACTCTGATGCTGGGAGGGATTGAGGGCAGGAGGAGAAGGGGACGACCGAGGATGAGATGGCTGGATGGCATCACAAACTCGATGGATGTGAGTCTGAGTGAACTCTGGGAGATGGTGATGAACAGGGTGGCCTGGCGTGCTGCAATTCATGGGGTTGCAAGGAGTCGGACACGACTGAGCGACTGAACTGAACTGAAAGATCATATTTGGGGCTTCCCTCATAGCTCAGTTGGTAAAGAATCTTCCTGCAGTACAGGAAACCAGGATTCAATTCCTGGGTCGGGAAGATCCTCTGGTGAAGGAACTGGCAACCCACTCCAGTATCCTCATCTGGAGAATCCCATGGACAGAGGAGCCTGGCAGGCTACAGTCCTTGGGATCGCAAGGGTCAAACATGACTTAGCAACTAAACCACCACCACAACCAAGACCATATTTACCCTAAAAGTTCAAGTTTACTTTATGGTCCCTACTCTTGGCACTAGAGTACAGGAATGACTTTACATTTGAGACCATGAGTTTTATTTCTGAACCCCTTCCCAATTATTCTGACTTACTCACTTCCAAATACCTTATTTCCATGGAGGTTTAAATCTGACCTTTGGTGACAGTTACCCAGAATAAACCAGTGAACATACTTTGGGGCAATGGGCTGGCAGTGCCCAGCATCACGAGCCAAACACAGTGAGCTAAAGAAAGCCAGACAGATTCCAAGCTCTACAACCTGCTGTGAGTATGTGACTACACACCTCACCAGCCAGGGCTGCCCCTTCTTGGCCATTAGCACTGAGGCCCAGGAAGCAGAATATTAAACACACTCCAGGGCTTTTGTTACTGTAAGCACAAGAAACGAGGCTTGCTTTTCCTTGAGGGCACAGGCTCTCCCTTTCAGGGCCACCGTCACGCTCACACAAGCATCTTTGTGCTGCAATTGTCTGAAAGACCAAGCACTCTTCTGATATAAGGAGTCTTCACTACTCAGCTCACCAACTTTCCAGACTTTCTGTTCTTCTGACTTCCCAACCAGGTCTCTATTGAGTGGCCAGCGGATGATATTCTTTAGTCCTTATGGATCGTTTATTTCATAACAACACCTGTATGGCTACTGCCCCGTGGCTGGTGAATGTATAACAACTGGCTTCTGGAGAAACTATGCCCTGGTTTATAATACTGGGTTGGCCAAAAAGTTTGTTCAAGTTTTCCATAACATGTTACGAACCCCAACGAACTTTTTGACCAACCCAATATTTACTGATTTCCAGAGTGTGGTATAACTCCCATAGCCAACCTCAAGCTATCAACAAACATGACTGCTTATCAGTTGGGAAGAAGTGTACACAGCAGGATACCATTATACATTATTTCTATCTCAAGAACAGAGGTAATAGTGGATATAATAAAATATTAGAAAGCACTGAGTTGTAACAATGACATTTTAAAATAAGATCTATTTAATGTTTATATATTTCTAATAATGGCTGTGTTTAACAACTTGCTCACAAAATTCCTGAAAACTGAAACAAGTCTAGCAAGCCAATACAAGACAGCTCCAGCACACTCCTAAGACCACTGCATTGCAAGGTTTTATGGGTATTCTTTCTCCTGGAAAACTCACAGTCATTACTTCCTCAATGGAAGTGCATATCTCCCAATATTTCTGGACAATCTATATGTCTGTTTATATCTGTACACTAATGTGTGCCATCTTGGGCTTGGTGTTGGGGCTGAATAGCGTAGTAGATGAAGAAAGGCATGGACCTTGGAGTCAAATAGATCAGTGACTGCTCTGCGTCAATGTGCAATTAACCTTTAAGTCTTAATTTAAGAACATGTACTGCCCATGGGATCGTTGGAAGAAGAGGTAAAGAAGGGAGAGAGTATACCTAAACACAGAGCGGGTGTATGGTTTAAGGACTGACATTTGTACAACTGGCACGTAACAGGAGATAAACACATGTCAGTCCTTTCTCTCTTTAACAACATCTCGATGAAGCCCCATGTAATTGACCAGAGCTTTTTAGAGACCTGCAGAGTCGGGCAGCATCAGGACACACACAGGCTGAATTTGGCTCTCTCTTTCTTTTTACCTGATTTGAAAATCAGGCTGGGAGACACTCTGACTTTATCATTCTGGTGCCTGGCAACGGTCTGTAGTTTAATCCTGTCAATTAGGGTTGTCATTGTGTGGCAGAAAGTTCTAGAGATAAAACTCTCCTGGCTTTGTGGTGATAATATTCCTCTGGGTCACCAAGACTGGATAACCAGTGTGACATGCTCTGGGGCTATACAAGTTTATCCAGCATGCTGGGTGGGCCTTGCACCTAAGCAGGCCTGGAAGCAGTTTAAAAAGTTTTTGAAGAGGAAAACTATATACTGAAATTTTAATTCTTCCTTAATTAATTGGAAGCTTTATACATGCTAATAAAATTTTTCTAGAACATTAGAAATTCACTCTAAGTTGGGAAAACATGCAGGTGAAATTACTAAAAAATACTGTCTAGAAAGAAGAAATACAGCAGAGCCTAGCTTTTTCCCAAAACAGAACATATTACAATTAACAGTAAAGTTTGAATAACAACAATGTATAGTAACACATATAAAAACAGACCAAAGGATATGCAACAACTCACAAAACAATACACAAGAAAGAGGTATTCACTGAAGGTGGAAAGCTGGAATGCCCTCCTCTCATTCTATCTCCTCAAATCAAATCCCCTTTTCAAGTCTCATCCTGACTGCCGAGGGTTTCTAGTAAATCTTTTTTGGGCCCACAGCTTCTGTGTTCTGGGACTTCCCTGATGGCTCAGGGGGTAAAGAATCTGCCTGCAACACAGAAGACACAAGAGACTCAGGTTTGATCCCTGGGTTGGTATAATCCTCTGGAGAAGGAAACGCAACCCACTTCAGTATTCTTGCTTGAAAAATCCCATGGACATAGAGCTTGGCAGGCTACAGTGCAATGGGTCGCAAAGAAAAGAGTCGACTAAGCACACAAGCACTCGCACACTCCCGTATTCCTGCAACTACGTAATTTGTTCCTTCTACTGCCCGGTTTATACTTTCCTCCATTCTATACTGTTATCCTTTATAGAGATTCAAATTGTTATATTATAACATCGTTTTTTGAGGGCAGAGAACCTGTACTGTACTTTTATATAAGCTTCAATGTAATAGGCCATTAATTTTATGAATGAATGAACACATTAAGTCACAAACGAACACCTCTGGACTTGGGTAACGCACAACTTCTGGGGTCCTCAGTTTCCTCCTATGGCCTTACACAAGGAGACTGCATTGTCTGAGCTTAAAAACCAGGCTTCTACTATAAACATGGTTTCTGGCCTCAGGTCACTGTGACCGACATCCCTGGAAAGTAGCCTGGCTGCTCCTACAACTCCTCATCCACCCAGATAATAAAGTAGCCAGAAGAAGACCCCTGCTATTCATCTGAGACCTTATCCTTTGACTTCTATTTTTTTCTCTAGTTCCAGTGTCCTCCAGAAAAATGTTTTTCAAGGTGTGGTTGTTGGGTCACCTCATTGATCACCATGGCCCTATCTAAATATGCTGGTTTCTTGGTCCCATTTGCAGGCTACTGGATCAGATTCTTGGGGGTGAGGTAAGGCTGGCAATCTCTCCGGCAGCTTGTTGAGACTCTAAAGGTTGAGACTCTCTGAGAAGAGAAGAGAGGGAAGGAAATAAATGTGTGGCCTCCACATGCCAGATGCTCCCTTTGATTCTCACAACCACAGTAAAGGAAGACCTTCCCGTTTCTTTCAGTGATGAGTCTCAGACGCTAATGTATTGATATGACAAATTGCCAAAGGTCCCTCAGTGAGTGAGTACTGAGGCCGGATTCCAGAGTACAGCCGACTCCATGTCCTCAGTTCCTTCCATGACAACACACGATTGACCCCCACCCAAAACACCTTCCATCTGTTCACAGGCAAGACCCCAGGCTCCAGGTGTTTCCTATACTCACCACAAATGACTTCTGAGATGCTACTCCACAGCTCATTTGCCATAAGAGATACAAGCTCAAGAAGCTCCTCAGTTTAGTCCCAATGATCAGCACAGTTTACACACTCTGACCAGGGCTTAGAAAGGACAATTCAGCTCAGTTCAGCAGAGCACTGTTAGGCCTCTGCCAACCACTGGACTCCAAAAGAAGCATTCACCCTACTTCTAGCAGGCCTCATGGGTGAGGGGAAGGAAGATCCTGGTGGGGCTTGGAAGAGCACAATAGGGTTAGAACCTGCTTCAACAGTGGTGGAGTGCTGTGGGCAGCCTCTGAAATGGCCCCCAAACGTGGAATCCCCCTTCCCTGCATGTGGTCTGAGCTTCCTGACTCACTTCTAATGAACGGAACACAGCAGAAGTGACGGTATGTCACTTCTGAGATTAGATTATTAGAAGACAGCTGCTTATATCTGGGGTATGAGAACATAGGACTTGGTGAAGTAAAAGGAAAAACATAAATGATGTCCAGGTATTTGGACTGAATACCTGAATGGATGTGGTGTCATTTACTAACATACTGAAGACTAGATTAAAAATCAGTTTAAACTCAGCCATATAAAAGGATGAAATAATGCCAATCTTCAGCAATATGGATACAACTAGAGATTATCATGCTAAGTGAAGTAAGTTAGAAAAAAGACAGATTCCATATGCTATCACTTATATATGGATTTTAAAATATGATACAAATGAACCTATTTATGAAACAGAAACAGAATCATGGACTTAAGAGAACAGACTGGTGGTTGCCAAGGAGGGGATTTGGGGAGGATGGAGTGGGAGGATGGGGTTAGCAGATGTAAGCTTTTATGTCTCAAATGGATAAACAACACGGTCCTACTGTAGAACACAGAGAACTATATTCAGTATCCTAGCATAAAACATAATGGGGAAGAATATTAAAAAGAATGATATATGCATATCTGAATCACTGTACAGCAGTAATTAATACAACATTGTAAATCAACCATACTTCAATAAAAAATAAAAATAAATCAGTTTAATAAGAAAAAGGCTCTTAATCATGATTTTGGACTTGGATGTGAAATTTGAGATGTTTGTGTGACATTCAAAGAAAATAAAAATGTCTGCTAAGCAGGTCAGATTTAGGTCTGGAGCTTGGAAAAGAAGTTTGGGTTTGAGTACACATTTGGGGGCTTTTAGAAGAAAAATAAAAGCTCCTGGGGATTCCTCACCCACAAGGAATACTACAGGAGACCACAGGCTTATCACCCCTTCTCCCAACTGCAACTCATGTGAGCTGGGTGTGGGTTGTCCATACCTGCCTTGACACACACACAAACACACACACATGATTATGCCCATGCTTTGGGGTGTAATGTCCTATACAGACATGTGCTGCCATGGGAACGCAGGCACAGAATACGTAGCTAGTTCCCCTCTTTCCTTTATGGATATTTTCAAAACAGTGTTTCTTTGGTAATATCTTTTTTAGTCTCCTTGTTTCCCTGACTACAGACTGAGAATGATGAAAAGCCTCTGGTTGCTGTTTAGTAGATCTTTCTCCACTGAGTATGGTGGCTGAATGACTGTATTCCTAGCCCTGATTCAAAGTCTATTGTATTAATTATACCATTCATCTATTTGCAACCCAACCTCAGAGTAAGTCTGCATAAACCACCACCCCGCCTGAGAACTGAGTAGCTTCCATCTCAAGCTGCTGGTGGTGCGTGGCTTAGTTGCTAAGTCGTGTCAGACTCCTGCGATCCCACAGACTGTAGCCTGCCAAGCTCCTCTGTCCATGGGATTCTCCAGCAGAGAATACTAGAGTGGGTTGCTGTTTCTTTCTTCACCATCTCAAGCTGGTCTCCTGCTTTCAAGGGCTGGTGCTGCCCTGCCCCGCTCTGCCCAAACCTTCCTCTGCCACCTCTGGTCCAGGCTGGGTGATATTTCTGACCTCTATGCCTTTGTTCATGTGAGGTTCTAATGTGGGTTTCTAATCCAGTTCCTAATTTACTATGTGATTTGGAACAAGTTGTTAAAAACTCTCTCAGCCTGTTTCTTCCTTCACCATAAACAGGCTCCATTGATCATCAGAGCTACCATTTACTGCCCAAAATATTTTATGTGTGTTTTCTCAAATCCTCCTAATACCTATTCAAAGAGGTATTATTGTTCCTATTAT
This sequence comes from Budorcas taxicolor, assembly GCF_023091745.1. Classification (NCBI taxonomy): domain Eukaryota; kingdom Metazoa; phylum Chordata; class Mammalia; order Artiodactyla; family Bovidae; genus Budorcas; species Budorcas taxicolor. The sequence goes on from NC_068920.1 coordinate 96,542,167, forward strand.
ACAGATGGAGAAACTGAAGCTGAAAGAGACTAAGTAAGTTGCCCAAGGACACACAGGTATTGAGGAGCAAAGAAGGCATTAGAAGCTGTGAAAGAAAACTTGCTTTCCTCTAGTTTAATCACTTCTGTGACCAGATGTGTGGGTTTTACCCCAAAAGAGCTGGGCATCCTGCAATTTGACCAGTTCTGACCCCGTCCACCTGAAGTTAGCATTCAGTCCCACAAACTCCCCCCTCATTCAGACACCAACTACATGTCCCCGTTACCACCTGCACTTCTGACTGACTGGCTATAAATTGGGGTTCTCATGACTCCCTCCTCAGGTTTGATAATTTGCTAAATGATTCACAGAACTCAGAGAAATACTTACTTACATTTACCAGTTTATAATATTATAAAATAGATCAACAGCCAGATCAAGAGATACATAGGACAAGGACTGGAAGGGTCCCAAGCATCAGAGTGTCTGTCCCCATGAAGTTGGGCTGTACCACCCTCCTAGCACATGGATGTGCTCACCAATCAGGAAGCTCTCTGAACCCCATAATTTAGGGACTTTTATGGAGGCTTCATCCTATAGCCATGATTGGTGATTAACACAACCTTTAGCCCTTCTCCCTTGCCTGGAGATTGAAAGGAATGAGGCTGAAAGTTGGTTCCCCTGGCAACCAGCCCCTCATCCTTAGAGGCTTTCAAAAAACCCACACCACATTAAAAATTAAAATAAGTTCAGGTACGGTTGAAAGGGACTTCTTATAAATAAAAGACATTCCTTTCACTTTGCTCTTATCACTTAGCCAATTCCAAGGGCTTCAGGAGCTCTGTGCTCTTTATATATTTGGTCCACAAATTCTTCAATACTCCTTTCAAAAATTGGAGCTTAACTCCTCTCCCCTTGAGTGTGGGTTGGATTTAGTGATTCTCCTCTAGTGAACAAACAGAGCAAAAATGGCAGCGTGTGACTGCCCAGACTAGGCCATAAGGCGTGAACTTCTTCCTTGTTCTCTCTCAGATCCCTGGCTCTGGGGAAAGCCGGCTGCCATGTTGTAAGAACACTCAGACAGCCCAGTAGAAAGGTCCATGTGGCAAGGAACTGAGACCATCTGCCAACAGCCACGTGAGTGAGCTGTCTTGGAAGAGGCTCCTCCAATCTCATTCAAGTCTTCAGATGACTGCAACCCAGCCAAATCTTGAGATGTGAGAGTCCCAAAGCTAGAGCCACCCAGCTAAGCTGCTCCAGAATTTCTGACCAAAGAGATAATGTGCTGTTTTAAGCTACTCAACTTGGAGCAGTTTATCACACATCAATAGATAAGAGACATACCTGGCCACAAAACATGCCAAGCAGTATCTCACATGCACACACCCTCCTTTTCCCTACCCACCTTTCTACTTTCCTTGTCTTTTTTCCTATGTACCTTGAAGTGAATCATTCGAAAGCTCGAAGACCACAAGATGTAAGAAGCAAGGACCGCCCAGTCACCTGGAGGAAAGCCATCCCTACCATGCAAAACCACAGGCCTGAGGCTTGTACATTATAGTAGCTAGTGTTATTTATTCTGCTGATACACCCTCCTTTCTACTTCTCCTAGAATGTATTGTTCTTTACCACATGATATAATTCTGTGCATAAATGTCTTTCTTCTATTCTGCTCCACAAGTTGCTTTCTTTTCAAAATTAGTATTAAATTAACGATGGCAGTATGTGCTTTGCCAATGTATCTCAATTAATTCTCACAATAACTCAATAAAGTAGATTTTGTTAGTATTCTGATATTCTGATTTTGTTAGTACTCAGGCTAAGAGAGGTTAAAGGACTTGCTCAAGATCACATAGCCCAGAAGAGGCAAAGCTGACATGTGTTCAGCTCAGTTCAGTCACTCAGTCGTGTCTGACTCTTTGTGACCCCATGGACTGCACCACGCCAGGCCTCCCTATCCATCACCAATTCCTAGAGCTTACTCAAACTCATGTCCATTGAGTTGGTGATGCCATCCAATCATCTCATCCTCTGTCCTCCCCTTCTCCTCCTGCCTTCAATCTTTCCCAGGATCAGGGTCTTTTCTAATGAGTCAGCTTTCGCATCAGGTGGCCAAAGCATTGGAGCATCAGCTTCAGCATCAGTCCTTCCATTGAATATTCAGGACTGATTTCCTTTAGGATGGACTGTTTGGATCTCCTTGCAGTCCAAGGGACTCTCAAGAGTCTTTTCCAACACCACAGTTCAAAAGCATCAATTCTTCGGTGCTCAGCTTTCTTTATAGTCCAACTCTCACATCCATACATGACTACTGGAAAAACCATAGCTTTGACTAGATGGACCTTTGTTGACAAAGTAATGTCTCTGCTTTTTAATATGCTGTCTAGGTTGGTCATAACTTTTCTTCCAAGGAGCAAGAGTCTTTTAATTTCATGGCTACAGTCACCATCTGCAGTGATTTGGGAGCCCCCCCAAAAAAAGTCTCTCACTGTTTCCATTGTTTCCCCATCTATTTCCCATGAAGTGATGGGACTGGATCCCATGATCTTCGTTTTCTGAATATTGAGTTTTAAGCCAACGTTTTCACTCTCCTCTTTCACTTTCATCAAGGGGCTCTTTAGTTCTTCTTTACTTTCTGCCATAAGAGTGGTGTCATCTGCATATCTGAGGTTATTGATATTTCTCCCAGCAATCTTGATTTCAGCTTGTGGTTTATCCAGCCCAGCGTTTCTCATGATGTACTCTGCATAGAAGTTAAATAAGCAGGGTGACAATATACAGCCTTGACATATTCCTTTCCCGACTTGGAACCAGTCTGTTGTTCCATGTCCAGTTCTAACTGTTGCTTCTTGACCTGCATACAGATTTCTCAGGAGGCAGGTCAGGTGGTCTGGTATTCCCATCTCTTTAAGAATTTTCCACAGTTTGTTGCGATCCACACAGTCAAAGGCTTTGACAAAGTCAATAAAGCAGAAGTAGATGTTTTTCTGGAACTCTCTTGCTTTTTTGATGATTCGGCAATTTGATCTCTGGTTCCTCTGTCTTTTCTAAATCCAGCACGTATTCAGATCCCCAAGTTCTAAATCTTGGCCACTCTGATCCCCTTCCTCCCAGGGACCCCTGTATCCCACATTGTGCCCAATGAAGTCTCGTGCATACAGCTGTTGCTTAATTGATGCCTGCAGCTACATGAATCAAGAAACAAATGGAAATAAGAGGGGGGAAATGTCATGAAAGTTCACAAATAATGAAAAATTCTGTTGTCCTGAAATATTTTGTTCCTCATACAAATGTCTCTTTTTACTTGTATGCCTCTGAACTTTAGGGTGTTAGTGGCTGGGACACATAAATAGAGTCATTCAGTGGATAAAAAGCCTGCTTACGAGAAGGCTAAGAAATTCTTCAAAATGTCTACATTTTCAGATAAAGAGCCACAAGAGCTTCAGGACATCAAACACATTGAGGACTTTTCTCAAGAGCCGACTCAATAAGGAAAGTAGCTGAAATCCGCAGGCACCTCTGAAGGAGAGGACAGTAACTACTGTAACAACAGGCCCCCATTTCACCAGAAACCTGAATCCATTCAAGGACCTCAGCAGCAGGACAAAGGCTGGACTGTTCTCTCCAGAACAACGGGATAGTGCCGTGAAGAGTGGGCGCCCTGTGTACCGAGGGAAAAGGCTGTAAATGAGTCCCTGGCATCACCACAACAGGTCAGCCTCAACAAAGGCAGGACAGAGCTGTTGGCCAAAAAACCCGTCACAGTAAGCTCCCTCCAGGAGAGAAAATTCAATCAGATTTAAACTAAAAACAGCTCAGTCTCCAAAATATGTAGCCAGTATACCATGAGGAAAAGAAGATCCTGCCTTCCTAGGGAGGGGAGGTAAGTAAGAAATAGTCTCAAACTCTCTTCATGAGAGCAAAGCCCAGGCCTTCTTCTGATTTGTTTGGAATTGGCATTCACTTCAAGTCAGCACCCTGTTCACCACCTTGAGTTCACACATTTGTCTATTCCAATTCTCCCTAAGTAAAGCTTAAACTTTCCTTACTGTAAATTTTTTTTTCCTTGAAATGAAAAATGTTGAAAGTGGTGGGCTCTGGGAAGAGAAAGGGAGATTGGAGCAGAAAGACCAAGATATCTGTTTTCTATTCTTACCTTCTCATATTCATTTCTCAACTATCATTAATTACTAACTTTATTAATGTGAAGCATTCATAACCTTTTGGGTCTTCGTTTTTTCTATTTGTTTCGAAAGAAGTCAAATATGCTTTTTTTTCTAGTAAGTTTCATAACTACACATCTCTGCCCTAACACTTTTTTGTTTCCCAAAACAGAAGCCTTGCTTCTCAGAGAAAAGTCCACTGAGTGTGTTTCTTGCAACAGAATATTACAGAATACCTTTACTGAACAACAACAAAGTGGGTTATTGGGTTTTTTCCTGTGATTTTAATATTGCTTAAGGTGGCACAACCATATATTACTCTTTTGTATGCATCCATGGTTTCTAACTTAGGGTGAGTTTTCCGCAGAGGAAATCTGGCAACCTAGCAACATTTTTGGATGTCATAACTAGGGAGGTGGGTCCTACCAGCAGCTGGTGGATAGAGGCCAGGGAGGTTGCTAACATCCCAAAGTGGATAGGAAAGTCCCCTCTACATAGAATTATCTGGTCCAAAATGCCAATAGTGACCAGGATGAGAAACGCTGATATAGATATGATAACTCCATTGTATAATATGGAAATACACCCTAAAGTCATGCTCAAGAATAACTCATTAGATTAGGAGTGAGGAGAATGGTGTTCTCCTATTTGGATGACATACCAAGTGTGAGGTTGAGACTGGCCAGATTTAGGGGTAGCTGTTTGTGTCTGATCAAGACATTTGATACATGGACACACAGGCACTTGATAAATGCTTCAAAACACAACGGAATCTATCCTTTATTCTTTATTCATTTATTTAACAGATATTCATTGGATTTCTGCTATGCTATCAAGTATACACAGCTTATAAGGGGACTCACACTCCAACCAGGAGCACATCTGTTCTTAATAAAAAATAGAAGTACTCGGGCCATGTGGAAATATTACAATCAATATTTTGGCCAGGTTATGTTTTTGGATAACTTACATGAAATGAGAATGAAACTGACATACTTAAATATCTTATATATTAAACCTACATACAATTCACTTCCAGCATGACTGATTTTGTCCTGAAGTCATTATAAATAAATAAACTCCTATCCCTTTAGAAAAGCCAGATCCTCAAAGGGAACCCATGGGGCTAAAAGAGACTGAACAAGCCAAGTAAGAATTTAAGCCTGGGACATGGATGGCAGTGACTGGTCCCCACCCTACCAGTTGTCAAGGGACGGGAGGTGCTCCTGGACTTCCCTCCACAGTTAGAACAGCCGGAAGGACATGACTCTGTGGCCCCAGGGGCTGGACTTGGCTCCGCACTCTGAATGCAGTCATCAGGAAAGTTCCCAAACTACTCCTCCCTAAGCAGTCATGAATCCACACTTAATTCTCGCCCATCGAAGTAAAGCCTCATAAAAATATTCTCCCTTAAAGAAACCCCAGCAGGGTGAATTCTCTCAGAAGTTATAACAGTTGTAGCGTTATTGATCCATGAACATTTTAATTCTTTGAATTAGTGCCTATAAACACGAAAGAAGACCCTGTACTTTTTCACAAATCCCTGAAGAATCTCTCATTCCCAAAAAGGCAAGTTACACTTTTTTTGTTAATTTTGCAAGAGCCCCATTTCCAAAGTAACCACTTAATACAGTTTTTTGTTTATTTAATATTCAGAATATTTTTATAATAAAAAAGAAATGCAGCTAAGAGTCTTAGAAAAAGATCAGAGAAATCTATTTGCAACAAATATACTGCAAATGCAGTTTTATCCTATTTTTGGTTGCCTTCAAGGAAAACTAACTTAGAAGAGCCATACTGACACCAGTTCAACTGGGCCAAAACAACAGCTGACTCAGTTTGCTGAACCCACCGAGCTGGGGTCGGAGCAGGTCCAGCCTGACCTCCCTGCTGGGCAGTAGTCTGAGCAGGAATCTGTCTGATTCAGACCAACCCACCTGTGACTGCTCCAGGGTGACTCTGCCTCCCACCTCCAATGAATCTTAGCTTAGAGCCCAACTCCAGTTCTGTACGTGACCAAAGCTCTGGTCAAGGCCCAAAGCCTACTGTCACTCTCAAAGTTCAGGATGTCCTGATCTGGCCTGGAAATAGCCCAGATGATTCAGGGCCAGAGCAGCGGATGATGGATTCATCCTAGATCAACGTCATAGCTACTTAACTTCAAGGGTTTAAACTGGGACCAGAAAAAGTATGGAGAACATAGCAAACCATCTGCTTGGCTGCATTCAGCCCTGGGTCAGTCACAATAGGTGTTCAGAACCCCTAGTCCTGTGTCATCAATCAAAGAACGACAACTTCCACTAAGAACTAAAAACCTGGGGAGGCTGTCTGGCTTTAAATCATGCCTTGTGTCACTTTGGAACTATGTTACGAGTTAAACCTCAGCACGCTCCTTGACTTTAACTCATTCCAGTTTCTCAAATGAGAACAAAGAAAACATCGGAATGTATCCGTCAGCAGTATGACAGGCTTCATACTGGGCTAAGCACTGGATTTTCACCCCTAACTCAGAATTTCCTTTCACATACAGATTTAGGGCAAACCCTTTGTTTCCTTCAGCTTCCCTGATGGCTCAGATGGTAAAAGCAGCTGTCTACAGTGCGGGAGACCTGGGTTCAATCCCTGGGTCAGGAAGATTTCCTGGAGAAGGAAATGGCAACCCACTCCAGTACTCTTGCCTGGGAAATTCCACGGATAGCCTGGTGGGCTACAGTCCATGGGGTCCCAAAGAGTTGGACATGGCTGAGCAACTTCATTTTCACTTTGTTTCCTTAAATGGTGGCACACATATCTGTTTTTGTTTACTATGTGCTCAGTGGTGTTCTAAGTGCTTTATAAGCATGGACATATTTATATGTATGCTTTTATATATGTATATATACATTTATCATAAAATGTATATATTATGGTTTGCATACATTCCAAAGGATGCACTTTAAGTTTTATTCATGACTGAATTTATTTTCTAAATAATTTTAATTGCTGAAGTAATATGTGCCCATATTTAAAAAGTGAAGTTTTATTAAGAGAAAGTGAAAATCTTGTTATTCCCTTCAGATCCATCCTTCTGAGGTAACACCAATGGTTACAGAGTGGGATAAGCCTTCTGAAGGAAGTATTGAGAACAAAATTTTAAAGGAAAACTCAAGTCTCAAAGCAAATAATTAGCATGAAGTAAAGAATAACATTTTTTTTAAGAAAAAAATAAAGAAATGAAGTGGAAAACGAGATCAAGGAAAAGCCCTTAGCATGAAAAGAGGCTAAATAGTATGGCCGAGTAGAATTTTTAAATTAATGCTGTTGAGGGAGGAATAGTGAGGAACAGACCCTAAGTCAGCAGACCTGGGAGGTGGCTGGTGGGGAAAGTGACCTGCAGGCCTCCTATAATTGACCTGGTCAAACAGTACGGAGGGAGAGCCTAGTAGTTTCCATCGGCAGACATTTCCTTTCGAGAGTTTAGTCACACGTCTTTTTAGAAACAGTCCAGTTATCTCAAGCCCATATACCCCAAGGAGCCCTGGGACTGCATTTGAACAGTCTACCAATGCAAAAAGGAAACCATGTCCCTTGCCCTACAGAGAGGAATGGAGTGGCCTGAGAGGCAAATGTGGAAACAGTTTGTCCATGGAGACCCAGCATCACTCAAGAACATCCCTTCCCCTGTGATGTGTGCAGGAGGCCTCTGGCCTAAACTTCAAGAAGGCTCTGCAGCTGAGGGGAGCTCACAGGTGCCCTGGAGAATGGGATCTGAGGTGGTCAGAGCCAAAGGATCCTCCATGGAACCAAAACACAGCAAAACACAGTGGAAATGATTTTGAGTTGATGGATTCACTGGAAAATAGAGAAGGGAGTAATTAGGATACAAAAACACTGTAAATCCTGCAGGGTCACGACTGCAAACCTCAGAAAATTGAAGTCTTCAGGCTCCAGGGACCATCCTTCCAGCTGCAAAAATGCTACAGACTGAGCATCTTTGTCTTTCAAGGAGACCAAACAAAGATCAAATAATAGAGGGGGTGGGCACTGGGAATACAGGACCCCCTAGCTCGTTGACCTCAACACTGCATGAGATCTGGAAGCTTTGTTGGATCGCATAAAAATCAGTCTCTTGGGCATTTAAAAATACATGTGTCAATAGTTATTTCATATCTGCATAAAGAACTCAACCTCTCTCCAAAGCTAATTAATAAGTCTTAATGAGGGCAGGTGTCTTGACTTAAACTTCAAAGTGTTAGAAATACTCATGGGACATGGTGAAGATGGTATCTGTCTAAGGCAATAATTCAGCACCCTGATTGCACATTAGAATCACCTGGAAAGTTTTAAAACATTGATTCCTGGAATCTAGCCTCAGAAATTCTGATTTAATTGTTTTATGGTAAGGCCAAAGTATTATTTTTAGAATTTTGTCAGGTGATTTGAATGCAGGGAGCCATGAAACACAGATACTGGGATCCCAAGCTCTTCTAAAACAATACTACCTTTCCTATGAGGTACACAAAGAAGCCTGGCAGCAGGCTTCTTTTGTTTTCTTTTGTTTTCCTATGAGAAGAAAACAAAACAGGTAACTCTTTACCAGGAGCGTGGGCCCCGAATCTCCCTGCAGTACTGGTAGTGAGCTGGGCTGGAGCTAGTGATGAGTGCTTTGGCATAAATCTGAACAACCAAAACTCAAAGCCAAATAAGAGCTAACTCTCTCTCCATCCCCACATCTGAACCCAAGTCTCAGCTGTTACCACTGCAACAAGAAGGACAGCCACATTCACCAGCAGGAAGCAGAATAAACAATATATTTGCAACTCACATTTTCAACGAAGAGAGCATTCATAGCTTGAAATACCTATCAGTAAGAAAATAGCCACAACCCAATGGAAAAGCGAGCAAAGGCTATAAACAGTTACTTAAAGAGTAGCCTTGAAAAACTAATAAACATATGAAAAGATCTTCAACTTTTACAGTGATCAGGGAATGCCAACGATAATCACAAATGAGATCAATACCATTTCACACTTAGCAAAATTACTAAAATCCAAATCTTTGGTAATACCAAAAGTTGGCAGGGATGTTGAGGAACGAAAACACTGCTCTATTACTTGTTGGGGTATAAACCTGCACAATAACTCAGTTTTTAATATCTGCTAAATAGTAATGTAGAAGAGGCTCATACCCTTCAAGAAGTCAGTTTCCCTTTCAGGTATATGCTGCTCAGATACTGAAGGAAATATAACACAGGGGTGTCCACTGCAGCATTCGTTGTAATGTGAATAGGTTGGAAGGTTACTATTCTCCAAGAGTGGAAGAGATCATATGGTGTGGTTTCATCACCATACATGAAATAGTTTGCCCAGGTACAATGAATAAATAACATTTACCTATTTCAACATAGATTACTCTAAAAAGTAACACTGAATGAAAAGTACAAGTTACAAAAAATCATTTTCAGTAGGATACCCTTTATGTAAAATATTAAAACACAATATATATACTCATGAACAAATATGTAGAAAGAAAATAAAAATGTGAGCAGGAAAAACTGCATGAACAATAAGAAAGTTACTACCTTTGAGGAGTGGTAATTATCTTCTCACATGAGACTGGGAACGCATTTCAACTGCAACTAGATGTTTTCCTTCCTTCCTTCCCTTCTTCCTTCCCTTCCTGGCTCCCTCCCTTCTTTCTACCTGCCTTCCTGCCTCCCCGCCTGCCTTTTCTTAATTGTTTTTAAATTGGAAGCAAATGTGGCCAAATGTTAATTTAAAAACCTAAGCATAGGTAAATGAGTGCTGTTCTAGTTTTATCTGCATCTTATCATATATGGAAAATATTTAATAATTAAGAAAATTTTCTATTATTTTTCTTATAATAATTAGCTTTTAAAAAACTTTCTAAGGGGCAAATAAAGAAGCCATAAGCCTCTCCTTCAACGGGAGCTTCAGTGTATTTCCTTGCATCCTTTAATGCTGAGATGGCGTAACAGCTGTGGTGAAGAAGCCTGCTGCCAGCTCCCAGGATCCATTGGCTGATGGGTGGAGACTTCAGGGCTCCCAGGTTGCCCATCCCACAGCCACCACACTATGCTCTTGCTACATCATCAATGTCCATTCTCCACTTTGGAACGTAAGAGAGATTTAATCTGACTTTTAGAGAAACACATAAACTCTGGAGTGAAGGACTCTCCTTACTTACCTCACTGGTGTTTTATGTGGGAAAATTACTGGAGTTGTATTGAACCTACATCTGATGTGTTTCACATGCTCTGGTGCCTACAAAGATCAGGTTATGAGTCCCTGACGAGCAAGTCGAGGGGATCTGGGAGCACCTGGAATGCCGGTGATGCACAGAGGAAACCAAGACCATAGCGGCAGGGGACTTCACAGAGCCTGCAGCTGTGCCGCGGCTGCAGCCAGGGCCCCAGCTTCATGACTCCCTGCCCAGCGCTCAGAGACCCCAGGCTGCCAAGGGTGTCCTTTTCAGGGACAGAAGAAACAGCCTCAGAGGAGAAAGCTAGAAAAAGGTGAAATTTCTTGCCTATATCTTTTTCTCTCCATGGTGTTATTTTATTCCTACACTTAAAATTTACAGAAACCATGCACTAAATAAACATTTTAGGTAAACAGTTTGTTTGAAAACCCTCACACTGAAGGATACATAAGAAAAAGGCTTGTTATCTACTTTTATTACTGCTTTCAACCATGTCCTGTCCAATCATTTTCTTAGTGTCATTGTAGGCAGATCTGATATCTCTCAGATCACTTTTAGATATTAAAACCTGTCCAAACTAATCTCATAAGGGATTCAAAGCTCTACTCTCCTTCCCCAGGATAGGCTTGGAGTGTGTACTTGTGTGTGTGTGTCTGTCTGTGTGTGTTGGGTGTGGGGGATAAGACTTGGCTCTGACACCGCCAGCCTCTTGCTTCTCAGGCCCTATCTTACTTGTTAGGGGCTTTTAGATGGACAGGAGAAGCTTAAGAAATGTGTTACAGTGACTAGCAGTCCTCTGTTGGAGCTGGGGACTGCTGGTATCACACTGCTTTGTTGTGATTCTCTCTGAAACTAGAGGCCTCTGGTGATTAAAGGGCCACCAAGAGTCCATATCGGAGGAGGCAATGGCACCCCACTCCAGTGTTCTTGCCTGGAAAATCCCATGGGCAGAGGAGCCTGGTAGGCTGCAGTCCATGGGGTTGCTAAGAGTTGGACACGACTGAGTGACTTCACTTTCACTTTTCACTTTCATGCATTGGAGAAGGAAATGGCAACCCACTCCAGTGTTCTTGCCTGGAGAATCCCAGGGACGGGGGAGCCTGGTGGGCTGCCGTCTATGGGGTCTCACAGAGTCAGACACGACTGAAGCGACTTAGCAGCAGCAAGAGTCCATATGGTGATTGCAGCCATGAAATTAAAAGACGCTTACTCCTTGGAAGGAAAGTTATGACCAACCGAGATAGCATATTCAAAAGCAGAGACATTACTTTGTCAACAAAGGTCTGCCTAGCCAAGGCTATGGTTTTTCCAGTGGTCATGTATGGATATGAGAGTTGGACTATAAAGAAAGCTGGGTGCAGAAGAATTGATGCTTTTGAACTGTGGTGTTGGAGAAGACTCTTGAGAATCCCTTGGACTGCAAGGAGATCCAATCAGTCCATCCTAAAGGAAATCAGTTCTGAGTGTTCACTGGAAGGACTGATGTTGAAGCTGAAACTCCAATCCTTGGGCCACCTCATGCGAAGAGATGACTCATTAGAAAAGACCCTGATGCTGGGAAAGATTGAGGGCAGGAGGAGAAGGGGACAACAGAGGATGAGATGGTTGGATGGCATCACCGACTCAACAGACATGAGTTCGGGTAAACTCCGGGAGTTGGTGACGGACAGGGAGGCCTGGCGTGCCACTGTTCATGGGGTCGCAAAGAGTTGGACACGACTGAGCTACTGAACTGAACTGAAGAGTCCACATGGTGCCGATACACTACTGTGTATAAAACAGATAACTAACGAGAACCTACTGTATAGCACAGGGAACTCTCTTCAGTGCTCTGTAGTGACCTAAATGGGGGGAAATCTAAAGAAGGTGGGATGTATGCATATGTGTAAGTGATTCATTTCGCTGTGCAGCAGAAACTAACACACACTGTTAAGCAACTACTGTTGCTGCTCAGTCGCCAGTCACGCAGTCGCTTCTGACTCTCTGCAACCCGATGGACTGCAGCACTCCAGGATTCCCTGTCATTCACCATTTCCCAGAGCTTGCTCAAACTCATGTCCATTGAGTCGGTGATGCCATTCAAACATCTTGTCCTCTGTTATCCGCTTTTCCTGCCTTCAATCTTTCCCAGCATCAGAGTCTTTTCTAATGAGTCAGCTTTCGCATCAGTTGGCCAAAGTACTGGAGCGTCAGCTTCAGCATCAGTCCTTCCAATGAATATTCAGGACTGATTTTCTGTACAGTTGACTGGTTTGATCTCCCTGCAGTCCAAGTGACTCTCAATAGTCTATATATAACCCCCAATAAAATTTAAAACAAAAGAGTCCACATGGTGTCTAAGTCAATGAGAAAGGTGTTCCATTGGAACCTAAGGCATCCACAGGAACTGTCCAGGATCTTCAGTCAAGCCCTTCAAAGCCAAGGGTAGCACAGAGAGCAGATTGCTGGAGAACACCAGCTACATAGGCGTGGATTTTCCAGGCCCCACTGCCACCCAAGCCCACGTTGGCATCAAGATGCCTTCGCTGATTCTGTGGAGCTGCCAGAAAGAGACTGAGTCCCTCTCCAACTCAAACAAGGCCGTGCTTTTACCCAGAAAGGAAACTGCTCTAACCTATTAAACTGCAGGCTGGGTATTGAATCCTCCTGAATAATGTATCAGCGCTTGTATCAGTGTCCTTTCAGTGAGGAGCTAGGAAAAGAGGGAGAGAACAATGGGCCGCACCCATCCAGGTGGTAATATATAAAAGTGAGAGAGGAGGCATTCAAAGCACTCATTCAAACAGCCGATTCATTGTTTGCTTGTCAGGAGGAAGGAAAAGAAGAGTGGAGGTGGGGAGGAAGACATGCCTGTTCTAATATATATATATATATATTTTTGTTTTTTTTAAGAAAGGAGGTCACCAGGAAGTTATCTCTGGAGAAAGCGTTAATTCCTCATCTGACCACATCTGCCCTCTACAACCTTTACCTGTCCTTCCACCTCCAACTTACTTTAATGAAGGCTTTAGGTAGCGATTCCTTCTGAGGCTGACCTGTGTTTTAGGCTCCTCCACACCAGAGGGGCTGTGAGCATTCAACTCCTGAAAGGAAGCTGTCCTTAAACACAGGACCGTCCACACCAAATGGCTCTCTGGACCTTGTCAGGGACCTTCCATTTTGGATGGAACTCACCACATTTCAATCTCTTTCAATTTAGAGATCTTAAGCATTTAAGCATTCTTGCCTGGAAAACTTCATGGACAGAGGAGGCTGGCTGGTCCATGTGATTGCAAAGAGTCAGACATGACTGAGCATACGCATCCACACACGTGTGCGCACACACACACACACACACACACACACACACAAGCATTTAAGGCTCTGTTTCTTATGCGCTCTTATTTAAAATGCTGTTTTTAGTGTCAAAACTTTCAAACCTTAGAAGGGTCACTACGTGTATCTCTGGGTAGAAATAAATTTGATCTATACAGATCCTGAAAAAATCAATGGAATACTCTGGTTAAACACTACAATCTGTATATTAATGCTATTTCAATATTTTTCATGTTGCTGGGATGTTCCATAATCAATACATATTCTGTGCTTGAAAGATGTTTCCATTTTACACTGGTCAGAAATTACAGAACTGACATATAGTCAATATAAATTGCACTTATAAATGTAGAGGCCTAAATTCTACCAAACATTAAAAATAACATTCTGAGGGTAATGAAGGATGTTCAGGGAGAGATTTTATTTCTTCACATGGTCAACAAGAAAGTCTATCTTTTTACCAATTAAACAGGCATTTTATTTTTTCCCTCTTACCTTAAATTTTCAAGACATTACTTTCCCTTTCAAATGTCTAATCATTATTTATATTTTATGTCATTCATGTTAGTTAAAATTCTACTACCCTTATAATATTATTTTAAAACCCAAAATATAATGCTTTCTAGCTTTCTGTTCAAATTGTGAGGAGCAACTCGGTATGCAATTCAGAGATGGAAGGATAAGTCACAGCTCAGACGAGAAGAGCACAGGGATCTGAAATAATTATAATGTGGGCAGGTCAAGGGTAAATGCACTTGAGGGTGACTGTATGTGTGAAGGTAGCAGGCTGCAGTGTCTAATGATAAAGTGACAGTTGAAAATAACATAAGCCTCTCTAGCTAAATGTACATCTTCCAAATTTCTCTGGAACAGTTCAGTGTGTCTGTCATTAGCAGTTATCACAGTAATGGTTTTAAAGAACTGCCACATCCTTTTGTAGAAGTGAGTGGCGGGTTCATTCTACCAATCTAGATATGAATGAAGGCTCCAGTTTCCCATTAGAGAAAATTATATGGGTTGGAAAAGGTATGTGTGAGAGAGAGACAGACAAGAAGTCCAGGAACCCAGTCATAAACCCACCCTTCGGCACCCAGGCTGCAAATGGCAGATCACGTATCATGTGTTTTACCTCACCTGACCCCTGAGGATGATTTAGCAGAGGCACTTTCTCTAGAGACACTGAGAATTAACCCAGAAGTGCTGACCAATAGGGAACTTTCCTTCAGCGGGAGTTTTAAAGCAAAAAAACTCCCTGAAGATCTAACTTCAGCCGGAGCTCTTATTGCTCTGGCCACTTGAGATGATTCAAGGAACCTTCTTTTCCCCCCAGGGCAGTTTGTGCGCCTTGACCACTCTTTTTCTACTCAAGGTGTCTGTTAATTTTCTCATCTTTTTGTATTTTGAATAGTTTATTCTGGGCTTTTAGTTTTATATGCTCCATCTCAGAGTCTTTTTTATCATGTCAAGGGAAAATGCTCACATTTTCCCATCATCAATTGAGCTGGCTGCTTGACTATAAGGCACATTCAGTGTTCTGACTAGGAACACAAGCAGGACACTAATGTTTTTATAGTCTACTCAGCTGCCTTTCTCTGTGGTGACTGTGTATTGTGCCCATGTAGCTAAGCTTGGACTACATTTCCTAGAAATTATCCTCCTTACACAGTTGGCTTGGGTCAGAAGAGAAACTCTGTTTGGGATTCAGAAAGTGGGAATGAAGCAGCCATATTCTCTTATGCTCAATTGGGTTGATGTTGGTGTGGGGTGTGACTGCCCTTCACGGGTGTCATCGCAGATTTGCGGGTCCCACTGCTTGGTGTGGGGCAGTGGCCTGGCCCACAGCTCCTCCAGATCCCACTAAGTCTCCTGGGTTAACTTCGCTGACTCCAGGACCAAGTCCATGCTTCTCTGCGGGAGAGGGTACCAGCTTATCCTGAAGGGCCCCTGTATCTAGCGTTGGAGGCTTGGATGTAGTTGAGCTTCCATTCCAGTACTCAGAACATTTTAATGTTTTTTTCCCAGCAACTTTACTTTAGATTCTCTGACATGAACAATTCTGAGATGGGTAGTGGAGTACTGAGAGGCCCAAGTATAATCTTGACTGTTGGAAGTGTCCTGCTGCCAGTCTTTTATTGAGGCTGGGCAGTTCAAGGCACCACAAGGCCCTCTGATCTGCCCAATAAGCCCTCCGCACATTACAGGATGGGTTAAGAAGAGGGCTTCTTAGGGAAAACAGTAATCTCCTTGGATAGCCAAGCAGTGAGAATTTATTTGACTCTTCTACGTGGGTGGTTCTGTTGATTTTAAAGGATATGTTTTAAATTAAGAGAGTTGCCCCAAAGCCACAAAAATACATTTTGGTTATATGTGTGTGTTTATGCAGAGAGTTGGTGGGATCTGGAAAACCCTTTAGGAAATTCTCAGCATTGTTCCCATGGCTGAACTTTCTTGAATATAATGACTTTTTTTTTTTTTTAAATAAACAAGAGAGTTTCTTTTGGATCCACTTAGGTGCATGGGTCATGACTCGTACTGGATCTTAAATAATCCCAAACCTAGATGAATAAGAGCAGTTCCCAAACACAGCTGCTTGACAAAGAAGATTGCCAATGTTCTTTTTATGAAGGGAAGGAAAGGATATTTTCAGAAATCTATTTTCTTTCCTCCTGGAATTTGTTTTTCACTCACTCCCAGAATGAAGATTTATTTTTTTAACTCCAAATATCCATCCTTGAAATAATTTGCAGGTAGTTTTACTGCCTTAATCATCTTTATACCTTAGCTAAGTGATGCTTGGTTCATTTTGTATAAGTTCAAGAAAAAAGACTAAAATCATATTATGCTTAGTGAAATAAGTCAGGCAGAGAAAGACAAACACTGTATGGTATCATTTAACATGTAAAATCTAAAAAATAATACAAATGGATGTATATGAAAAATAGAAACAAAGATTCAGAAAACAGGTAATAACACCTGTTATTACCAAAGGGGAGAGGGAAGTGGGGAGGGAGAAATTAGGGACACAGGATTAACAAATACAATCCACTCTGGACAAAACAAATAACCAACAAGGATATACTGTAGAGCACAGGGAACTACAGACAGTACCTTGTAACAACCTATAATGGAGTATATATACATATATATTTTATAAAAAAAATCACTGAATTTTTGCAAAATAAGCCTGAATTTTTGAAAAAGCTGAATCACCAGGCTGTATAACTGAAATTAATATAATACTGTAAATCAATTAAAAAAATGAATAAAATAAAATGGCTTATGAAAAAAGACTAAAATCAGTCCAGCTAGGCCTATACATGTTCAACTACATGATTCTGGCAGGAAAAAGTTCATAGACATGGAAGTCAAACATTACCCAAATAAATGGGACTACATCTTTTGATGCTAGCTTTCATATTCAAATTTAACAGTGTGGGTCATTAGAAACTTGAGTGTCCCCAGGCCATACCAGGCTGAGGATACAGAGGATTTCATGCATTTAGGGATATTCACACACAATATCTTTACCCAATTGAGTTCAATTTAAAAAAAAATTAAGAGCTAGACACAGGCATCAGAAAAAATAAAATCAAATTACTGGCTTCATCACTGATTAAGTCTAAGTTAGAGGATAGAGCTGGGTTGTGCAACAGTAGGTTTATTCCATGCTGTCCCAGTCAAGGCACAGCTGGACAACCTCAGTCCTCAAGCACAGGGTCAAAGGCTGTCCACTAAGCTTCCTGCATAATCAGGAATACATGAGTCAGGAGATCCCAAGAGAATGCAGGAATGAGCTGAGCACGCCTAGTTCTTCCACCAAAACCCTCCATCAGAGAAGTCTCTACTCCTCTCGTGGGGATAGTGGAGTAAAGGGTAGGGAGAGAGACCAAGAGACTGTTCTAGGGAAGTTCCTCCACTGGGACACTGCCACCCTTCCTGAGCTCTGCTTCGGCCTTCCACCAGGCTCCAACAGAACTTCTGCAGCTGTCAAGGAACCCCATGATCTTCTGCAAAGCAGGAGAGAATTTATCTACTCTTTGTAGACTTTAGTGGCAGCATCTTGCTAACACAATCCCACTTCTGCTCAGGTAGGCAATATAACAAGCTAACTATAGTCTTCCCCAGCCCCTTTGCATCGAGGGATGGCTATGTGACACAATTTGGACCAATGACACATTAACAGAAGTCTCCTGAGTTTTTCTGTGAAATATTCCAAACTTAAAAGATATATATATATATATACACATAGAGAGAGAGAGAGAGAGAGAAAGCTATTAGCATGCTCTCCTCCCACTCCCTTCTTCCTCAGATTGGAAATGATGGATTTATAGCCATCTTGCAGTTACAAAGAGTCAAGGATGAAGATGAAAACTGGCACATTAAGGATGGTGTGACAGATACTAGGTGCCTGGTGGTACTTTGATCAGCTGTGCTAAACAAGTTTGCCTACATTTGTGTTTCCTATTTTGTGGGAAAACAAAAATCAAGACAGAAAGACATTTGTATCAGACATTCTGAGATGGTTTTTTCTCTTCTGTTACTTGCAGATAACTGTAATCTGAACTAATAGCAGCTGCATTTCCCCAGGCAGCTTCAGGAGAGAATTTCATGAAGGCAGTAAAGGAGGAAGGAGGCACCTCACCCTCCCTTCCCGGTACCACTCAGCCAGCAGAGCACCCAAAGTAACACCGGAGACCACAGGGATGAAATCTGTGGCCATCTGACCCCCACCCCATCCTCACTCAATTAAACTGTGGGGCAGAGCCCTTTTCTTCACTCTTGTCACCCACATATTTAAATTCCACTTTCATTGCCTATATCAAGCCACCACCTCACTGACAATAATCACAGAGTCCATTGTCCTGGCTTTCTTGTTTAACCTAAAGATCGGCTAACTTGCTAAGTCATCTACCATTTAGAAAAAACAGGGTAAGTTGGAACTGTGCTTCTAATACAGAGTCCATTTAGAATAAGTTATTTTGTCACCAATGTCTCCAGCTTTGGACAATCAATTGCTTTCTCAAAAAACCCCCAAACTTGTTACCTTCAAAACCAGATCCATATTGAGTAGAGACAGGCTGAGTTAAAGAGTTTCCTGATACTATAATTAGAGTAATAAAGAAATCATATTCTCACCCCTTAAGTGGTGTATCCTCAATTCACAGGGAGCACCATCTAACACAACTCAGCAGTATGCTATGCTAGTCAAAGAGGTTGGAGGATTTAGGGAGGGAGAGAAACCACCACCACCTCATACTCTAAGAGGCTGCTTCCTGACACATACAAACTTGAAAAAGATTATAAGCCCAAAAGGTGTCTGGATGCTTGTTTTATAATAAGTAGAACTATAAAATAATTTTTTTTTCTATCAGGAAATGTTAACAGATCTAGGGAGCTTTGCAACAAATAAATTCTTACCGGGTTATTAGTTTTTCACTTCCTTCTATAAGAGTATAACATTTTTCAAATTAATCTGTATATGTGTTGTGATGTTTCCTGTTCTTTTGTGGTTTCTATACAGTTAGCTCTGTGTGCCAATAGGTTTTAGTTTTGTCTGGCTGCATCAGTTAGAATGCATTGAGTTTCAAGTAACAGAAAACCTAATAGTGATTCAAACCACAAGGACATTTATTGTTATCAAGAAGTCTTAAGGAGTCTGTCCTGGAGTTTATTCAGTGAGTCAGTGATGCTGTAAGACAACATCGTGTATCAAGGATCTTTCTATCATCCCACATCACCCTCCTCAAACAGTTGGTGATGTTTCAAAATGGCTGCCACAGCTTCCGGAATCAGTCCTCAAAAGCAAAAAGACAAAGCAAAAAGGATTCTATTTATGGGTTTCAATTCTTTATCAAGGAGGAAACTTTTCACAAGAGCAGCCTAGCAGGCTTCCTCTTGGATTTCACTGGCCAGGAATGGGTCACCTGGCACACACTGGCTGCAAAGGGGGCTGGAAAATCCAACATGGCATTTTCAACCTTGTGCAGAGGAGATGGGCAAAGAGGAAAGGCATTGGAAACAGCTGCTGGGGAGGCCACAAACATGTGCCACAGAATATAAACCTTTAAAGATCACCAATTCATATTTTTATTTGCTCTCTGTGTCCTTTCATAACAAAACAAAAAAGTGAAAACTATAATGGCAGTAAATATATTCAAATAGTACTTTGAAAAATACAAGAAAAATCACTCATAATTCTATCCTTGTTACAAAGAGTTCCTTTTTGTGTATTATTTTCTATTCACTGCCCATAGTCTAGTCATAAACATTTTTATCTTTTTACAAACTAATTTTATACCTTTTCATTTACTATCACATAATTATTTTCCTATTTTCTATATATTTTTCATAATTATAACTTTTAATGCAAAAATAAATTTTTATAAGATCTAATATACATCACAATTTACTTAACCAATGTCCCTATTATTGAATTCAGTTGACTTCTCATTTTGTGGCTAATATAGATTATAGTGCAATAGCATCTTTCTGTGCATAAGTTTTCTGTGCAAGGAGGTTTAGTGTAGAAAAAACTACAAAGTCATAGGGAAATAAGGTATAGCATGGTGATTATAGTTTAAAATAGTAGCAAATTTGAAAGTTGCTAAGAGAGTGAATCTTAAACACTCCATCACATGAAGAAAAAATTTTAACTATCTATGGTAACAGATGTTAAGTAGACTTAATGTGGTGATTACTCTGTAATAGACACAAATATGGAATTATTATGTTGTATATGAGAAATTAATGTTATATATCAATTGTGCCTCAAAAACTATGAGTATTTTTATAACTTTTAAAATGTCATAATCTCAATCTGAATGGCTGTTCAAATTTAAAATACTCCTAATTATATATGAAAGAAAGAAAGTGAAAGTGAAGTTGCTCAGTCGTGTCCGACTCTTTGTGATCCCATGGACTGTAGCCTACCAGGCTCCTCCATCCATGGAATTTTCCAGGCAAGAGTACTGGAGTGGGTTGCCATTTCCTTCTCCAGGGGATTGTCCCGACCCAGGGATTGAACCTGGGTCTCCCACATTGTAGACAGACGCTTAACTGTCTGAGCCAGCAGGGAAGTATATATACGCAAATTTCATCACAACCTGACTAACATGGTGCCGTCATTATTTAGATGCTTGTTTGTTTGATCACTGATTCACCAACTATAAAATGTTAACACTATATTTTATTTCCATTATTTTCATTTTTCCTGACAGGGAGACCAGAGAACTAAGCTAGCAAGATCTTATTTGACCACCTTTGGAGCAAGACAGTTTCTTACCCAGAGTTAAGTTAAATCAAAATGCTAAAAATCTTTTGAATCTTTCTGAAAAGTATGTGAGAGAAATTTTGTCTGATTTTTATTTTCTGCCTTGTTTTTTTCTAATCACACTATATATATATATATATATATAGAATATGTATTACTTTATACATATTTAGGCAGTTACAATATATTATTTCACTTTCAATGAGTTAAACTTTGACAGCACTGTCATAGATGTGTAAACAAAGAAAAAAGTCCAAACAGGTCATCAGAAGATGGAGAACCTAAGAATACACGGATGGGATATACAGCCAAGGCTTGGGGAGTCCACACAGACCAGTGTCCAGATCAGCAGTCAGGAAGCTAGAAACGAGGGCTTAGGGACAACTGCTTCTGAGAGCGTGTCTGGCAGAAGAGGCAAGTCTCTCTCTCATATAGCAGGTCCAAGAATGCTTCTCTGAAGAGGTGACATTTGAAAGGGACCTGGATGAAAGGAGAAAATAGGTATGCAAATACCTGAGCAAACAGTCTTCCAGACTGAGAAATAGAGAGTGGAAAGCACTCCCAAGATCTGAGTGAACTGGATATGTTCAAGTAAGTGCGGGAGAAAGTGGTAAGAGATGTGACTGGAGAGAAACCTAGAAGCCAGATCCCGTAGCTTTCACAGGCCAAGATAGGAATTTGGGATTGTGCTCTCAGTATGAGAAAAGTAGTCAGGTTTGCAAAGACTTACATTTTAAAGGAAACATGCATGGGTGCTGTTTGGAGACTAGACTCGGGGTAGGGGATGCTGGAGGCAAAAATGAAAGCTGAGACTTACTGCAATAGTCTAGGTGAGAGGAGCTAGGGGTTTGGACTGAGGTGGAGGTGATGGAGCTAGTGAACAGCTGTCAGATTCTGGATTTTTCAGGATAGAGCTGCCAGAATTTGCTGATGGACTAAATGTGGCAAGCAAGAGAAAAGGAGGAATCCAGTGTGACTTCTGGGTTCTTGGCCAGGTGAATCTATAGCCCTTTGTACTGCATTCTGGAACAGTGAGGGAGGGGCAGGTATGGATGAGAAAATCAGAAGCTCAGTTCTCTTAAGTGTGAGATTAGGAATTCAATTGAGGATGTTGAGCTGGCAGTCGAATATATTTCTTTGGTGTCCTGGGCAGAAACTGGGACTGGAGGTTTAATTTCAAAATCATCAGGTATAGGTAGTATTTAAAGCCAAGAGCCCAGATGGGATGACCTAGGGAGTGAGTACAGGTGGAGAAGAGAAGCGGCTCTCTGTCACATGGGGCCTGGGACAACCAGGAGGATCCAGCCAAGGTCACTAAGGAGTGGCCAGAGAGGTGGAAGAGAACTGGCGGGTTCAGGGTCCTGGAAGCCAGAGGAAGACACTATTTCAAGGACTGTTGCAATTAACCATGTCAAATGCTACCAAAAAGTCTAGTGAGATGAAGACTAAAGTTGATCTGCAGCGAGTGATGTTCCAGTGCTAAGTAAACTCCCACATGCCCCAAGGTGGATCAAAAGCATGATAAGCAATCCCAGCAACCACCTCTCCCCAGATGCTTCCAAAGTAACACTGGGAGGATTTGGATCTGTCTTTATGGAAGTTCCCACAAGTTGTTGTACTTCCTTGTTGGAGATGAATGCTCTGGTATTCCTGAGGTTATTCTGAGAGGATTAAAGGGGCAGTAAATGCAAAGCATGAGGCACAAGGTCTGGCACATTGTAATCACCCAACACTATCAGTGTGAGCTCTTACTGTAACCCTGGTGAGTCTCATCTAACGTTCAGCTCTCATCTCAGGCCACTGCTTAGCAGTCTTCCAAAGATAAGCACTAAGTTTTCTGGAGATGACTGAAAGTTATCACAATGCCTTATAGCTGAAAGGGCTACAGAGATTAATCACTCCATTCTCTTCACTTGACAGATGAGAAAACAGAGATCCACAAAGATTAGGTAACTTTCTCAAGGTCACCTACCAAATCTGTGGCAAGACTTAAACCAGAGCACAGGTCTCGGAATGCCAAATTCTTAAGAATTAGAGTAAAGCTTACAGTTAGAGAACCGAACATTCCATTCCAGGGGATCTCTCTCAGATAGCTAAACTTGTTGTTTTTAACCATGGAAATTTACTAACAATCATTATTATCATCATTTATCACTCTTGTTTAAAATCTTCTACTGCTTTTGATTAAAACCGTTCTGCAGAGTGGAGTTATTTTAGCCTAAAAGATCCGAAATCCTTAAAGGAGCTTTTCTTGTTACCTCATTTCTTTACCAGATGCTTTAAGCTTTGAGTGATCCCTTTGACTTATAAAGCAAGTGACAACTTCATTATGATAGTGTTAGAATATTGTCAAAGTGATCACTTGATATTTTCTGAAAAGACAAATCTAAGGAGTTAAGAACAGCAACAAGCACATGATTCCATATCTAAGAGTATTCACCATTATGAGTACATTTATTTATATTATATATGTATATATAGATTTGTAAGTATTATCATGGAAATTTCAGTGCACAACACAGATCTGAAACTCATGGAGAAATTAATCTTAAATGAGTCTGTGTTATCTTTCAGTTTTTCAGAGTACACATGAGGCTCATATATATTTAGTTATTGAAAGTGTCTCCATAGCATTTTTCTGTAGACAGATTCTGAACATCACTTCATTAAACACCTAAATACTCCTATGAGAGATGAGGAATCAGATATTACTATTCCTATTCTAGAAACGAGAAAGCTAACATCCTCACATGTTAATACACCCAGAGGACCTATAGGAACAAGAACAAAGTTCTGTTCTCCCTTAGTCCTCTCATCAGGCAATCTTTGAGTCTCTCATCCTGGAATCTGAATTTAGCCCTCAGGATTTTCAGCTGTTCCAGGAATAGGCCTTGCCAGAAAATAAAGCCCACTGATTCCTGATGCTTACAAATCCACCCTCAACTTTTCCCATCACCGGTGACCTCAAGCTCAGCTTCTGCCTGCCTTTGAGGTCAGGGGGTCTCTGTTGCTACAACAACCATGAATCTATCACTGTTACAAGGAAACTGCCAGTCACTTACATTGGCCCAATCTTGTTAGAGCAGCCGAGCTGTGTTATCTCTAGAGCGGAGTAGCAAATAACAGGCCAGCAAAGGATTCCTTCTCTGCCTCGTAGATTTTGCTGCCTGTGAGTGATGGGAGATATGGCTGGATGTTGGGCATGTGAAAAGTCCTGGAGGAAGAAATGACACCTGGATAATTACAGGGTGATTGAAAGGATTAATATTAAAAAAGGTAACACGTGTGAAGTGCTTGCTCAAGGGTCTTGCTCAAAGAATGTTCAACAGATGTTGTTAGCAGTTGTTAGTATTTGTAGGTTAGCTGGTAGAATTTGCAAAGAGCTGATAATCATAATCACGGTTGCCATTTATTGAGTTGGACTTAAATTTCACAGCAAGATTACAAGGTGATTGCCATTTTCCCTATTCCACAGAGCAGAAAGTGGCAGACTTGGGATCTGACAAAGATTTCTCTGATTTTACCAAGCTTGTTCATCCATTCATTAACTCACAAGTACTAACTAAGCTACTATGTACTAGGCACCAAGTTAGGCAAAGAGGAGAATAAGACAGACCCATTCCCTGCCCTCACAGGACACAGAGCACAGAGAGGAATATAGTCAGGTGAAACCCAGAGTCATTATATCCCCATTCTTGCTCTGTCACCTTGAATGCAAGCCTCTGCCCTTCTCTTCATCTTCCTAAAAGAAATCCATTCTATCAGGCAAGGAAGAAAAGGATATCTGAGTGGAGAACACATAGAGGAAGAAGTTTACATTGCATAACACACAGAATTTCTCTCCGTAAGTCCCCCACAAACTCTTTGTTTTTTCCACTGGATCAACCCTTAAGCTACTCACCCAACCCTACTTTACCCCCAGCCTCCCAGCCCTGGGACAGGCCCTGGTTCCTCCTTCCTTATGCAGACTAGTTAAGTCTTACATCCCCAGTACCAAAGGTCCTTTTATTAGCAAGATACCCTTCCTTATAAGATGAGCAGAGGATTCAGTTCAGTTCAGTTCAGTCGCTCAGTCGTCTCCAACTCTTTGCAACCCCATGGACTGCAGCATGCTAGGCTTCCCTGTCCATCATCAATTCCTGGAGCTTACTCAAATTCACATCCATCGAGTTGGTGATGCCATCCAACCATCTCATCCTCTGTCCTCCCCTTCTTCTCCCGCCTTCAATCTTTACCACCATCAGTGTCTTTTCCAATGAGTCAGTTCTTCACATTAGATGGCCAAAGTACTGGAGTTTCAGCTTCAGCATCAGTCCTTCCAATGAATATTCTGGACTGATTTCCTTTAGGATGGTCCAGTTGAATCTCCTCACTATCCAAGGGACTCTCAAGAGTCTTCTCCAACACCACAGTTCAAAAGCATCAATTCTTCGGTGCTCAGTTTTCTTTATAGTCCAACTCTCACATCCATACATGACCACTGGAAAAACCATAGCTTTGACTAGATGGACCTTAGTCAGCAAGTAATGTCTCTGCTTTTAAAAGTGCTATCTAGGTTAGTCCTAGCTTTTCTTCCAAGGAGCAAGTGTCTTTTAATTTCACGGCTGCAGTTACCATCTGCAGGGATTTTTGAGACCCAAAAATAAAGTCTGACACTGTTTCCATTGTTTCCCCATCTATTTGCCGTGAAGTGATGGGACTGGATGCCATGATCTTCGTTTTCTGAATGTTGAGTTTTAAGCCAGCTTTTTCACTCTCCACTTTCACTTTCATCAAGAGGCTCTTTAGTTCTTCGCTTTCTGCCATAAGGGTGGTGTTACCTGCATATCTGAGGTTATTGATATTTCTCCCGGCAATCTTGATTCCAGCTTGTGCTTCATCCAGTCCAGCATTTCTCATGATGTACTCTGCATATAAGTTAAATAAGTGGCCTGATAACATACAGCCTTGACGTATTCCTTTCCTGACTTGGAACCAGTCTATTGTTCCATGTCCAGTTCTAACTGTTGCTTCCTGACCTGCATACAGATTTCTCAGGAGGCAGGTCAGGTGGTCTGGTATTCCCATCTCTTTCAGAATTTTCCACAGTTTGTCATGATCCATACAGTCAAAGGCTTTGGCATAATCAATAAAGCAGAAGTAGATATTTTTCTGGAACTCTCTTGTTCTTCGATGATCCAACAGATGTTGGCAATTTGATTTCTGGTTCCTCTGCCTTTCCTAAATCCAGCGTGAACATCTGGAAGTTCACGGTTCATGTACTGTTGAAGCCTGGCTTGGAGAATTCTGAGCATTACTTTACTAGCGTGTGAGATGAGTGCAATTGTGCGGTAGTTTGAGCATTCTTTGGCATTGCCTTTCTTTGAGATTGGAATGAAAACTGACCTTTTCCAGTCCTGCGGCCACTGCTGAGTTTTCCAAATTTGCTGGCATATTGAATACACCACTTTCACAGCATCATCTTTTAGGATTTGAAATAGTTCAACTGGAATTCCACCACCTCCACTAGCTTTGTTGGCAGTGATGCTTTCTAAGGCCCACCTGACTTTGCATTCCAGGATGTCTGGCTCTAGGTGAGTGATCACATCATCGTGGTTATCTGGGTCATGAAGAGCAGAAGATTATAAATACATTATTTTTTCTTGATCCGACAGAGAACAGTAAACAAGCAGGTCTACTGTAGAATGATCTTTTGTGTTAGAATATCACAGAGTGTCTTGGAAGTTGGACTTACTTAGAGAGGCACAGCAGGTGTCCTGGCAAAAGTGACATCTAACGTGTGGTGGACATTATGGTTGCCTTCTCAACATCTATTGTTTAACCCTTGGTAACTGCTCTAATTTGGCTGGAGTGGAGTAATATTTGTATCCACAAGCTTTGGGGGAATAATGCCAAAGCCCCAACTCAAATCTAACTTCATCCCCATCCACCTGACCTCACCACAGTTATTGGTTCAGGGGTGAACAAGGACATAAGCTAAGCCAGTAAGACTGATAAAGATGTTGTGGAAAAGAGGAGGGGAGAAATGGGGAAAGGTCTAGAAAAGAAACACTGTCTCCTCTTTAATGGATGTAAGTAAAGAAATGCATGTGTTTAATCAATACTGTTGGGCCCTGATCACCACAAGGACCACCAGCCGCAGCAGGAAGGTTATGTGGCCCTGCAGACTGAAGAACTAAAAAGAAAGTAAACCCTTTACTACCTGGTAGAGCTGCGGAACTAACCTCAGAGATGTGAATCTCTCTTACCTAGGGCAGTTTGGCTTGAGTTTTCTGATACCTACAATCACACCCAGCCTAACTGACAGAGGTGAGATTAGACCAACAAGTAGGTAGGCAAGTCTCAGATCTACAACATGAAGTTCATTTAAACAAAGATTTAGCAGACCTGTGAGGAAGAGACTTTTTCCCTTAAAACTTTATGAGTAATCACAAACAAAGAAAAAGATAGGTACATTCATACATAAATTTTAAACTTCTAGACAATAAAAAAATATTAAAAACATAAAAAATACATAATATCTATATCATATGTATATGATATACATATCTATCTCATATGTATATCCATATCTATATCATATGATATGCATATCATATGTAACAAGTGACTGGGTCATAAATAAGATATAAAAGGAGTTTATTTAAATTTATTAGCTATATATCTTCACTCTGATAGATAAATGGGCAAAGAACATAAACCAGCAATTCCCCCAAGGAGAAAAACAGTAAATAAACACGAGAGAAAATGTTCAGCCCTGGTAATAATCAAAGAAATGCAAATTAAAGCAACCTTGAAATATCATTTGACACCTACTAAATTATTATTTTTTAAAATGATGGGCTGGCAAGGTGACAGTGATATTGGCACACTCATTCATTTCAGGTGGCAATGCAAACTAGTACTGCCTTTGAGAAAGCACTATGGCAACACGGAGAAACATTCATGCCTTTTGACCCAGTTAATTCCAGTTTTTCTAATTAGTACTAAGGAGAATAATTTGACAGAAGCAAAGAAACACCCTCAGCACTGTTCTTCAGAGCCTTGGTGATTCAATTAAATTCAATTAGCATATATTTTATACCTTCCACCTGCCAAGCAGAGGCAACAGGGAATCAGAAATTAATAAGATACCGTATCTGACCTCAGGGGGCTCAGAGTCTGGCAGAGGAGGCATGTAGGTAAATAACTGCATTACAAAATGGTTCAGTAAGTCCAGCAAAAGACCCACAGGTGCTGTTAGGTAAGCTAGACTTTATGATGGGGATGAGTGAGGTAGGTGAGCAGAGAGCAGGCAGGGTTAAGCAAAGGCTTACAAAGGGGACAAGGTGAAACTCCAGTCAAAACAGCAAAGAGAGTTAAAACAGGGACAATGAGTACTATGGGAACAGAGATTCCAGAAAGAAGTTTGTGGAAAACCAAGATTTGTGCACAGAGTGGAAAAAGAATTTTATTGCCCTTGTTTAACATCTATAATAGCCACAAAAAAAAAAAAGGAACATTCTTAAATCACCAACATTGGAAATATCTCTTAATGAATTATGATACACAATGGACCACTATCCCACATGAAAAATATATAAGACACTTCAAAACATTTACGATATGCAGGCAGGATACCTAGGGGAGAGCGGCTGGCCTCGACAGCCCTAAGCATTGCTCCAAAATTCCCCTTTCTCCCTTTTTTCCTCAATTTTTAAAACTGAAATATAACCCACATACTATAAAATTCATTCAAAGTATACAAGCCAGTGCTTTTAATATATTCACAAAGTTGTGCAAAATTCACCACTAATTCCAGAACATTTTCATCACCTGAAAATAGAACCCATCAGCAGTCACTGCTCATTCCTTCCAGCCTCTGGCAACCACTGACCTACCTCCTGTGTCTGTAGACTTGCCTGTTCCTCCTCACTTTGCCCTTGGAGTAGCCTCCCAAACCCCTGCTGTTCTCCCCAGGCCCCGGTGACCAGGGGCAACATCTATTTGATGTGCTGGCCCTCCCCAGGGTACAGCTGACTGAACATAAGTAAACACCATCCATTAAAGCCTCAGACAGACTACAAGGGAATTCAACATGGATTCAAGTGAAACTAAAGACTCTGCCACAGGAAGAGTTAGCTTGCTCTGTGGGGCTCTCAAGGTCATAAGCTAACCTGAGCCCCTTCTGCCTCAGATGATCATCAGCTGAGCTTCACCCCCACCCCGCCCCGCACCTCCGCCCCCAGCTTCCTTCTTTATATATCAAGAGCCAAGAGAGCAGGACCAGGGAAAACCAGCATGAGGAGAAAATGAGGGCAGGGCAGGAAGCACACCATCTTGAGCTAACACACACAAAGGAAACACAGGGTGCATTTTCATTTTTCTGCTATGGCACTTGCAGGAGGCCGCATGCTTCATGGGGTGGCTTGGCCTCTGGCTGCCTTCACCTAAGTGATTAACTCTTTTCCTCTCCAGCCTTATCTCCTTATTCTGTTCCTTTCTTGGTGACATTGGGTGTAGAAGCTCTAGTGCTCTGTGGAAAGGATCACAGATGAGTTTCCTTGCAATTTGGGTTTGTCGTGTTTTCCTGACCAGTTAAGGAGGACACTGTATATTTGATGGTGAAGTCTGACTTCTTTGTCACCAGGGGTCTCAAACATTAGAAGTGGTCCCAGGGGTTAGAAGGCCTTACTCTTCACAAACAAACAGAATAGTTTATCACCTCATTCCTCCCAGTTTCCTGGTAACTGTGAAACATGGTGTTGCAAGTGTAGTCACAGAGGCAACCTAGTGATGTGGTAGGTGGGGCACTGACCCAGGAATCAGGATCTGGCTTTAACCTCTGCTCTCAGTTCCCTCATTGATAAAGTGAGGGTTGGCATAGAAGGAGCCCACAGGACTTGCTACTAATTGAAATTCCACAGTTTCTCTAAATAAGTAAGGCTGAGAACCAGGCCTTCCTGTTTAGGAGACATCTGGTCTCAGGCTCCTTGTGAGAGAAAAAAGGGGATGGGAAGGAGAGGAGGGGACCTACAAAAAACAAGGGAAGGGAGGGGAACTTCAGGAGGTGATGGAAGGAAAGGGGGTGAGAGGGGATGGGGAAAGACCTAAAGAAAGGGAGGGGAGGCACAGGAAATGGGGGACAAGAGTAGAGAGGGAAGATGGAGATGGACAGGAGGGGAGAGGAAAGGGATGCAGCAGAGGGAAGAGAACCATGGAGGGGACAGGAGCAGAGAAGAAGGGCCAATGAATAAAACTTCTTTGGAAAAAAAGATGAGAAGAAGGGAACATTGCTGATGTCCTACTAGATATTATTTCTCAAAACCACCTCCAAGGTAGGTGCTGATACTGCCCTCTCACCAGTGAGGCCCTGAAATTTCAGACTCTTCAGCACCTTCTCCTGTGTGTTGACTGAGCAATTTCCCTCTCCACCAAGAGATTTCAGTGCAGTTGGACAGGCTCTGCAACAAGCTGAGCTAAGTAATGTGTCCAAAGTCTTACACTGAGTTAATCACGATGCTGAAATTTAGACTCAGTTCTATCCAGTCCTAAGACCTTGTTCTTTCCACTTCTGCTAGGAAGCAAAACAGAAAGAGAAGTGAGGACAGGTTTCAGAGTGGATTCCTCTTCAGGTACATAATAAGAAATGGGCTAAGAAACCCTCTCAATAAAATCCATCCTCAAAAAAAAAAAAAAGAGGAAGGAAAGAGTGGGCTGAGTTAAATCTATTCAATACAAGGGAACAGATTTAAGATAAAGTCTCAGAGGCATTCCTGGGACAATAGACTTTTTCCATAATTGACACAGCTCCCTCTGCACTGGGCTGGCAATAAGTCTTACTGCCTTATTCTTTAATAGTGATCTTGATGTAACAATAATGTTTTTCATTTTAAAGCACACTCACCATTTTTAAAGCATGTACACATTTATTATTCCTTTTGACACTTAACAATAATAATAATTATAATAGGCAGGTCAAACCAAAGTTTTGGAATAAGACCTCACTTTGATTGCCACCCTGGCCACTTATGAATTGTGTGACCGTGGGCTGATTAGTTAACCATTCTTAGCCTCAATCTTCTCTCCTATCAGATGGGATAATAAAAGTACCTACCTCACAGGGCTGTGGTGAACATCCAAAGAGATAATACACGTCAAGTGTTGCCCAGCACATTGTCAGTGCTTAAGAAACACTAGCCAAGTATTATTTTTACATGTGCTTGTCAGAAAAATTATCTGGCATTCAAAAATAGAGACTATTGGGCCTTCTTTCAGGGCAGTAATGGAATTGATTTTTTGCTGTGCAGGGACTAACATGAAGGTGAAGATACAAATGTTGTGTTGTTGTTTAGTCACTAAGTCATGTCCAGCTCTTTGCAACCCCATGGACTAGAGCCCACCAGGCTCCTCTGTCCATGAGATCCATACTAGAGTGAGTTGCTATTTCCTCCTCCAGAGGATCTTTCCAAACCAGGGATCGAAACTGCATCTCCTGCATTGTGGGCAGATTCTTCACCACTGAAGAATCTTCACCTAGGAAGCCTAAAGATGCAAATAATTTCTGTTTAATAGGGCAGATAAGCACAAAGATTACAGTTTATTGTCATGTTGGGCATTAACCTGTTTTGTATCTAACTTGGCAATCTATTTTTAATTAAATTATATACACATACATAGCTCTAATGCTCTTTGAGCCAGTTTCAACATCTTAATGTTCCCTCAATAAATAAAATCTTCGACATATATTCATATGATATTTGTCTGAGAGATACGGTTTTACCCTTTTATATTGTAACATACTAACTAATTCAGACAGGCCTGCCCCATTTACTGGGGAACTCTGAAACTCAAAAGCGATTTCAACTTGCCCAGAGTTAGGAGCAGAATTTGGTTTTCTCAAATTCCAGTCCTGTAGTTCTTGTTCTATCTTTTGCCTTTGCACAAATGATATATGAAAATAGGACAATAACAATGAAGAATATAAGGCCTCCTCTCTCTCAGGCTGTAGCAGCTCCCAGGCTATCTTCACAGCTATCACTCAAAGAGGAATGTGAGAAACACCATGTGAAGCTGCTTTCAAATGTTCCACTTTTCTAAATGATTTTCAAACTTGTAGAGGAAAAGAACACTCTTTAACAAGACAGCAATGATCGAGCAAAGGGATAAAGTGGGAAATCTGATATTTCACTAAACTGGTGAGTGGAAAATCAAAACTATTCTATGCAAAATAAAGTTAATCTATATTGATTAGGTGGAGGGAGACTGAGTTGAATCTATCTTGGAATTTAAGCAGACTCAGCATCTCTGAATATTTTATATTCTCTTTTCTCAGCATGAAAGGAAAGTAAGCTCTCAGAATTAGAGGGTAATTGAGAGCGATCCCTGTGCCAGTGGACTGAACTTGCTGTAATGCCCTCAACCCGGAAAGTAACCAAACCTAGCATGTTGCTCAGAGACCAAAGGCCCAGGCCTTTCTGGAAGGCAGAAGCACAAGCAGAGGAGAGCGGTAGGAAAGTAAGCGTGGAGCCAGGGTTAATTTAGATGAAGCAGTGCCTGAATGAAGTGAGAGGAACTACCTGTACCTGTACTACAACTGTGGGTTTATTAAAACTACATAAATGAAGAGGGGTTTTGGTATTTTAAAAATTTCACTGACACTGCATTTTGGTACAGATGGTCCCTCATTTGTGCAATTCTTTTGTCTTCAAATTTCCCTATCTCTAACTGTTCCTTCTCAGTCTCCTGATTGTTCGCCCCTAATTCCTCAGTGTCTATTCACACAAGAGTCATTCATTCCTTAGCCCTATCTTTTCACCCCTACCTGATTTAAAAGTCATTCACAGACTAAGGCTTCCCAACAGCCTCAACCTCTTGCCTGAACTTAGAACTAATATATCCAGTTGCATATGTGAAATCTCCATCAGATGCCAATGATCAATTTAAAATGAGTATGTTCAAGACAAAGTTCTGATTTTCACACCACACCCCTGTCCCCTGAAAGAACAAATTTCAGGTTAGGGCCTTTGCATAGATTCTTCCCTGGGCCTGGAACAGACTTCTCACAATCATTTCATGGAACACTCATTCAGATCTTGTCCAAACATCACTTCCTTCAGGGAGATGCCTCTGAGCCTCCATCTGAAGCAGCTCTCCCTTCCCCAGCACAAATCATTCCAGCAGTCTTGGAGATGACCTGGAAACTGCTCCATAACCTCAGATTTATCACTATATGGACATCTGTTACTTAAGTGTTGACTTGTGACCCCTGCCCCGAAGTTCTGCCCCCACCTCAACAGAAAATGAGCCTCTGCGAGGTGGGACTCATATATCCTAGTCACTGCTATTCTACCAATACCTAGGAACTCAATAAATTGTTACCGAATGCGTACACACATGCAAAAAATGCACCTCTAGAGATCTGTTTTTCCGGAAAACTGGAGGGTAATTATCACAAAAAGCATGCATGATGACTGAGAAGGAAGAAGATACCAGTGCAGTCATGACCTTGAATTTCTAAATTGATTCAGAGTTAGTAAATGCCATTGGGGTGATGAGGAGAGCAGAGGATGTGTGTGGGGGTAGGGGGAAGGGAGGAGGGGGAAGCAAACAACACAAGGAAGTGAATTGTTCACTTTCCAGACTTTGAGATTCCAATAATTCCTAAAGGCCCAGAAAACTAAGAGACTGACATAGAGTAATCATTTTATTTTTTTATTTTGCCAAGTAAAATGATTAAGGGGAAACATTATCATCTACTGTCACCATCACTGTCACAAAATAAAGGACATTTAATTTCCAAAGAGTAGAAAAGATGTAAATTTCACATTTTGTTCAAGTTGAATAAACTTGGTTTCATGTAAACTTTCTATAGTGACTATTTCTCTCATTGCTCTGTGGTCCTTTGGAAAGGTCACCACTGACACTGTGGGGAACCACTGATTTAAATGACTGGTTAAGATCAATAAGGAATCACTGGGAAGTTTCCCAAGTCTGTACTTGTCAACATGTCTATGGCTAAGTAAAGCTCTCTGATAAATATTCTCTACTAGGGCATTGTAATGTGCATGCGTCCTCAGAAACTTGGCATTGAAATGTTACTTAGAATTTTTCTCATACCTTAACCAACGATAAGGGCAGGCATGCAAAAAAAAAAGGAAAGTATCTGAAATAAATAAATGAATATATGAGTGTGCTTGCATG
The DNA here is from genome assembly GCF_023091745.1 of Budorcas taxicolor. Taxonomy (NCBI): domain Eukaryota; kingdom Metazoa; phylum Chordata; class Mammalia; order Artiodactyla; family Bovidae; genus Budorcas; species Budorcas taxicolor. The sequence goes on from NC_068920.1 coordinate 96,576,277, forward strand.
GGTGTGTGAGTGTGCATGTATGTATAAAGAAGTTGGTGGTGGATCAATAGTGGTAATATGTAAAAAAGATCAGTAGTACCTACTTGAATTAATGACCAAGACATCTCAGATCATAGTTACATTACATAAAATACAAAATAGAATTTCTTTCATTTTACTGTAACTTGTTTTTAAAATAAATATTTTTCTCAAAAGATTAAAAGGAACACATAATAGAGACAAGCAAAAATAATAATAATCAAGGGTTATTCACATTTACTGCTGAACCAATTCTCCAGGAATAAAAAACTCATGAGAAGGAGAATATATTTTGAAAATGGAAATACGAATAATTTCCTCAGATGATTTACTTTATATGAAAAGAGAAAAAGCTGCTTGCAGAGAATATGCAGGACACAAATGACAGTGAATAGAAACAAACTGGAAGGGGAGGAGGGAAGATCTGGGAGGAGGAGGGAAGATCTGGGGCGAGGAGGCATCGGCCCAGCCTGTGCATGAAAGAAGCAGGGGCGGCTGGGACCAGGGTCACAGCGCACGAGATGCCACTTTAAGAAATGAATTTTTCAGTCTCAGGGGGAGCATTGGGTGACTGCAGCCAAACAAATAAGCAAATAACAATAAGGACTACGTGTTCTGGTTACTTCATTGACCTAGGGCTCCTGGAGGGCAGTAAGCAGGGTCTAGGTATCTGGCTATCTAGATATATAACAACAGAAAATAATAAGAGGAATAACGGGTCCGATTTGGAACTCCAGCTCTGCAGGGGCAGCCACATAATCCACTCAAGTCAAGAAGTAAGAAAACTCAATTAGCAGCTGTCTCGCCGCCCCCTCAGATGAGGGAAAGGAGGAGGATTTTCTCCCACACACTCTCTAAGCCGTAGGGGTGTCTTCTGAGCTGAACAGCAGTCAGGAAATGAGGCTATTCAGTAAGTTGATACTGTGAACCACACGTCCCCCGAAGAGCTTAAGCGGAAAATAATACCAGAGGATAGATTGGAACGCCCAATAACAAACACCAATTCTTTAGTTCTAGTAGAAATTGTATTTTAAATAAACATTGTACTACTACATTTGTGACTTAGAAGCAAATTCAAAATCTTACCTTTTGATGCAACAAGGAGGCAAGCCTTTCACTGCTGTTCGGGACAAACAGTTGGTACCAAGTTTCTTGGAGCAGAGACCTTCCGCCCTGGGCGCTCCCTCTGGAAACAACGTGAAAACAAAATGGCTCCTAGACCCTCTGGTTTCCCTTGGTTACCTCAGTCAGTGCGCTTCGTGGGCTTCAGTCCTGCGTACTGTCCGAGACAATGGGTTGGCCAAGAGGTTCATTTGGATCTTAAGGGAAAAAACGTGAATGACCCTTTTGGCCAACCCAATATATTCCCAAGCAGAAGACAACAGACCCGAAGACCTTGACTTCTTTGAATTTTAGTAAAAAGTTTGCAGAGACTTCTATCATCTGTTCCAAAATTCATTTCAGCCGAACTCAGGTTAGTCTTTCACTCACCTGGAGAGTCTCTGTGACCAGCAAGGGAAGACAGGAGAGAGAAGGAGTCAGGAGACCTGGATTTGGTCTGCCTGGAGCAGCAGTAAGGTTAGTGGTGGTGGTCAGGCCTTGTCACTTACTTTCTCTGTACTTTCTGTTCCTTGGCTGGATAATTAGGGTGTTGAGATCTCTCTCCCTCTTTTTTGTGTCCACTGTGGCATGCATGCCAGATCTTAGTTCCCAGATCAGGGATCAACCCCTGCCTGAATCACTGGGAGTCTTAACCCCTGCACCACCAGGGAAGAACCTTGGTGATCTTTAAGATTCTTTCTAGTTCCAAAATGATATGATTTGATGTTTATAACTGTGTGATTTGCCGCAAAGTTTGAATAGGTCTGTTGCCTAAGAATAAATGGCAATATCATTCAGTTATTTGAAACGACCAGGATAACTAGATTTAAAAAAAAAAAAAAAAAAAGCTTGGTTGATTATTTCAGCAACACTGACGTGACCATGAAGAATTCCTTTTGATTGCTTGTTGTTGTGCTTAGTCACTCAGTCATGTCTGACTCTTGACCACCCCATGGACTACAGCCTGCCAGGCTCCTCTGTCCGTGGGGATTCTCCAGGCAAGAGTACTGGAGTGGGTTGCCATGCCCTCCTCCAGGGGGTCTTCCCAACCCAGGGGGCGAACCCAGGTCTCCTGCATTGCTAGTGGATTCTGTACTGTCTCTGCCACCCAGGAAGCCCATTTGATTGCTTAAGATAGCTTTAAAAAAAAAGAACAGCCATCCATTGATCTCCATCACATAATCTGATCTTGTTCATGGATATCTTGAGACACGTGTCCACAAGGTTATTTTGTAAACTCTCCCCCTATAGCACAGCATTTTTGCTGCATCCTGGATGCTTCTTCTTGCTCTGTTTTCCAACGCCTCTTTGTCTGCCCACTCCCTACATATTACTTTCTTAGCACTCCTTCTCAGAACTTTTCCTCTTATTGTATTTGCCTTCTTTGGATGATTTCACCCTCAACCCACAGTAATGTGTGGTAAATGTTAACAAACAGCTCTTCCAGGAGGGGAAAAAAAAAGAAAAGCCCAGATTTGTAGTGTTTGCTGATTTCTGTAGTGTACAAGCCTTCTCTCTCCACTGTTGATTCAGTTCAGTTCAGTTGCTCAATCATGTCCAGCTCTTTGCAACCCCATGAATCGCAGCACACCAGGCCTCCCAAGCTACCAATCATTGTGGAGCTGGGAACTGATGCACAAAGTCAGCCCTTACCATCTGTATGAGTCCGCTCCAACACACCACTGCACCCACCAGTGCTAACTACCACCTACAGGCTCAAACCTCTCTCTTTTGTGTTGGTACCAAACTCAAATCTACTTGAATGTCATGTCTTTTTAACATCATCAAAGGCAAAATGGACACACAATCTTCCTGTAAAACTTTTCCCGTATTCCAGGTTTCTTACGGTTTGTGCTCCGTCACTCAGGCGTGTCCAACTCTTTGTGACCCCATGGACTGTAGCCCGCCAGGCTCCTCTGTCCATGCAATTCTCCCAGCAAGAATACTGGAGTGGGTTGCCATGCCCTTCTGCAGGGGCTTTTCCCAACCTAGGGATTGAACCCAGGTCTCCTGCACTGCAAGCAGATTCTTTACCATCTGAGCCATCAGGGAAGCTCTTCCTATGGTAACCGTGATTAAGAATAATTTCCCAGTTCACTTCAGTTCAGTTCAGTCGCTCAGTCATGTCCGACTCTTTGCAGCCCCATGAATCGCAGCACACCAGGCCTCCCTGGCCATCACCATCTCCTGGAGTTCACTCAGATTCACATCCATCGAGTCCATGATGCCATCCAGCCATCTCATCCTCAGTCGTCCCCTTCTCCTCCTGCCCCCAATCCCTCCCAGCATCAGAGTCTTTTCCAATGAGTCAACTCTTCGCATGAGGTGGCCAAAGTACTGGACTTTCAGCTTTAGCATCATTCCTTCCAAAGAAATCCCAGGGCTGATCTCCTTCAGAATGGACTGGTTGGATCTCCTTGCAGTCCAAGGGACTCTCAAGAGTCTTCTCCAACACCACAGTTCAAAAGCATCAATTCTTCGGCTCTCAGCCTTCTTCACAGTCCAACTCTCACATCCATACATGACCACAGGAAAAACCATAGCCTTGACCAGACAGACCTTAGTCAGCAAAGGAATGTCTCTGCTTTTGAATATGCTATCTAGGTTGGTCATAACTTTTCTTCCAAGGAGTAAGCGTCTTTTAATTTCATGGCTTCAGTCACCATCTGCAGTGATTCTCGAGCCCCCAAAAATAAAGTCTGACACTGTTTCCACTGTTTCCCCATCTATTTGCCTTGAAGTGATGGGACCGGATGCCATGATCTTCATTTTCTGAATGTTGAGCTTAGGCCAACTTTTTCGCTCTCCTCTTTCACTTTCATCAAGAGGCTTTTTAGCTCCTCTTCACTTTCTGCCATAAGGGTGGTGTCATCTGCATATCTGAGGTGATTGATATTTCTCCCGGCAATCTTGATTCCAACTTCTGTTTCTTCCAGTCCAGCGTTTCTCATGATGTACTCTGCACAGAAGTTAAATAAGCAGGGTGACAATATACAGCCTTGATGTACTCCTTTTCCTATTTGGAACCAGTCTGTTGTTCCATGTCTAGTTCCAACTGTTGCTTCCTGACCTGCATACAGATTTCTCAAGAAGCAGGTTAGGTGGTCTGGTATTCCCATCTCTTTCAGAATTTTCCACTGTTTATTGTGATAGCCTTAAGCTCTTGCATGAATGCATCTTTTGAGCAATAGAATACAACCACAGGCTGGTGGGTAGATATGGAGTTTCCCCTAGTAGAGAATGGATGTTTCTGCTCCATCATTCTGTGAACTGGCTTTTCTTGGGACAAGAAATAGGAACAGGGGAAATGCTTTGAACTGGAAGAGGAAAGAAAGCTATAGGACTTAAGATCAACTGAGTCTGAACCTCAGATACAGAGAAGCCTAGAGTCGTTTCACTAGCACCAGCAGAGTAACTGATGCTGTGACATGGAGGCAGTGAATTGTAACATCAAGTCTCTTATCTAGCAGTAACGTGGAGGCTGGAAGTGCAAAACAAAGAAACAAACAAACAAAACAGGAGGAGGAATGGTGGGGAGGTGGGGGTTGGGGGGTGACTCGTGGAAATGCCAGACTGAGGCAGCAAATGTGGATCTAGTTAGTCCCTAGAGGGCGCATCCCATTTCCTAGGCTGGAATGGGGGTCCACAGGCAGCCATACTCATAAGTCATCTGATCCTGAAGTCATCTGATCTGTGAAGGGCATGAACAGTAGCAGCAGTAATGAAGCAGTAAGATTAGAAGGTTAGAGGGGAAGAACCCAAGAGACTTGCTCTGTGACTCAACTAAGAGGCACTGAAAGACACAGTCAGAAATAACAAACAAGGCCCTCTGACAGGAGCTGGTTTCTAGCAAGTGGTTTCAGGCCAGGCACTATGCTATAGGGGTTTAGCTAGACTAAAGAAAAAAATCACTTTCCACAGGCTAGTGGGGCCAGTGTATTCCTTCAGGATTACATTTATTTTTATCTAAATCAGACCATTTACCCCAATGCCTAAGCCTCAAAACTAGGTATCATTCTGCATCGTATCTAACCCACCATGGATAATCGGTCACACGGTGCTGGCAGTGCCATCACCATTTTCTTGAATCCATCCTTGTGCTCACACTCATTCCTTCATTCAGGCCTTCATCCTTTCTCACATGGATTTCTCTGAGAGCCTCCCAACTAGCTTCCCCAATTTCTATCTTGCTTCTTCCAATCAGACCATCTACCACATTGCTACAGAGAGATCTTCAACAAAAACCTGTTCGAGTCACTCCTTTGCTAAAAATCCTTCAGCATAAAATCCAGACACCTTGGATTGGTATGTGGGATCCTTGATAGTCTTTCTCAGCTCAGCTCATTCTCCCCTCTCCCCTCTTTCACACAGAATCAGCTAGGTAGGAGAGAACTTTGGATCTTTGCCCTACCTCCTTTTTTTTTATTGTAATAATGTGGTTTTAAACTCTCATGCCTTTTATTGTTGGTGAGAGTACACACTGGTGTAGCCACTATGAAGAACAGTATACAGATTCTCAAAAATTTAAACCTAGAACCACCATGTGCTGAGTTGCTTCAGTCGTGTCCAACTCTTCACGACCCAGTGGACAGTAACCCACCAGGCTCCTCTGTCCATGGAGTTCTCTAGGCAAGGATACTGGAATGGGTTGCCATGCCCTCCTCCAAGGGATCTTCCATATGACCCAGCTATCTCACTTCTGGATATTTATCCAAAGAATACAAAGCACTCATTTGAAAAGATATATGCACACCTATGTTCATTGTTGCATTTACAATAGCTAAGATATAGAAGCAACCTGGGTGCCCATCAGTGGATGAATGCATAAAGAGGATATGGTGTATATATATATATATATATATATGCCATAAAAAGATGAAGTCTTGCCATTTGCAACAACATGGATGCACCTTGAGGATATTACGCTAAGTGAAATAAGTCAGACAGAGAAAGACAAATTCTGTAGGATTTCATTCACATGAAATATAAAAAGCAAACAAACAAACAAAAAACACAAAATAAGTGACCAAACAAAACAAAAACAAACCCATAGAAACAGTGAACAGAGTGGTGGTTATCAGAGGGAAAAGGGTGGTGAGCAGGAGGGTAAAATGGGTAAAGGCAATCAACTGTATAGTGACAGATAGAAACTAAATGTTTGGTGGTGAGCAACCTGTAGCGTATATAGTAGAAATATTGTGTTGTACACATGAAACTTATAAACCAATGTTATCTCAATTTTTAAAAATGAAAAACTGCGGGCAAAACTCTCATGCCTTTCTTCTACTATATTGGTTTGGCCAAAAATTTGTTCAGATTTTTCCAGAAGATGTTATGGAAAACGTGATAGAACTTTTTGGCCAACTCAGTACCACTCTCTTCTGGTTTTCCTCCTACGTCTCCGGTTGTTTCTTCTCACTTTCATCCTCCTCTACACATCCCTTAAATTTTGATTTTCCCCAGGGTTCTTTCCTCAGTTCTCTTTTCTCTTGTCCTGGAAAAAGAAACACATTTCTGGGGCATCTGCTTCCATCTAATACTGAATACTGTTGAATCTTTGCCTCCAGATGAAACTTGACCTCTCAACACCTCTACACTGTGTTTCTTAGGTATAGTAAACTCTATGTGTCTCAAACAGAGTTCTCTGACCTTCACATGGGCTTTCCATCCTATATCCTCTCTCTCAGTTTATGTCTGTTTGGAAGTCATATCAGTTATTTACTGTTGCCTGTCAAATCACTCCCAAACAATGGCTTAATTCAATAGTCATCAGTAGTCATTTATTATTGTTCTTAAGTCTATGGGTCAACTGGGCATTTCTGCTGACTGGAACCAGACTCAGCTGATCCTGGCTGGGCTCTATCATGTCTGGAGCCTTGGGTGGGACAACTGGACTAACTGGGCCCTTATGCTCTCTCACCCTCCACCAAGTTAGCCTCAGTTTATTCGCGTGGCAGACGGGCAGAGTTCCAAGAGAGAAAGCAAAACTATTCAAGGCTTCTGGAAGCCTAAGACAGGAATGAACACACCATTACCTTCATTGTATTCTATTGACCAGAAGTCACAAAGCCAGTCCAAGCTCAAGGGATGGAGCACATCCGCTCTTGATGGCAGAAACTGCAAAGTCAAATTGTAAGTAATGTAGAAATGTAGAGTGATGTAGAAGTGCAGTAATTTTTCAGTCTACCACAGAAGTAATCCTAGATACCTCCATAATGATAATGTGCTCCTACTGCTGGTGATGGTGGTGATGATGACGATGGCAGTAAAGTTTCCTGATGCCTAGTGCGTACCTTGCTCTGAGTTAATGTCTAGGAAAAGACAAATCCTGCATTGTGTTAGAGGATATTTATTAAAATCATCTTTGATTTTATTTATAAGAAAATCTCAACTTTATGATACCATATAGAATATGTGTACATTTAGTCAACTTATTTCATAAGGATCAAATCAAAACAAAATACTTGTCATTTAATAGTACCTTTGGTTTACTAGTCCCCTTGTCCTGGACTGGACTAACTATACCTTTAAAGACTTTCTGAATATTTTCTCCCAAATTTTTTATCGGCTAAAGATGGGCAAAGAAAACTGAAAGATGTAATCTTGTCATCTTCAATAAAGTACATGTTCATCTTCTCTAAAACACTGCATTTAGAATATGATACAAAATTTATACATATTCCACAATTGCATGTATTCACAAAGAAAATAATAGAAAATAAGTGCTGAGATTTTTAAAAACTGTTCTCAGTCTTGCAAGTTTAATAATAATAAACAAATACATTTTAATGATAAGTAAACTGTATCCTCTGGTTTTAACTTTAATTTTGTTGTTGTTATTCACTCACTCAGTCGTGTCTGACTCTTTGCAACCCCATGAACTGCAGCACGCCAGGCTTCCCTATCTATCACCAATTCCCAGAGCTTGCTCAAATTCATGTCCATTGACTCGGTGATGCCATGCAACTATCTCATCCTCTGTCATCCCCTTCTTCTCCCACCTTTGATCTTTCCAAGCATTAGGGTCTTTTCTAATGAGTCAGCTCTTTGCATCAGGTGGCCAAAGTTTTGGAGCTTCAGCTTCAGCATCAGTCCTTTCAATGAATATTCAGGATTGATTTCCTTTAGGATTGACCAGTTTGATCTTGCAGTCCAAGGGACTCTCAAGAGTCTTCTCCAACACCTCAGTTCAAAAGCATCAATTTATTAGCATTCATCCTTCTTTATGGTCCAACTCTCATATCCATACATGACTACTGGAAAAACCATAGTTTTGACTATACAGACACTTGCTGCCAAAGTGATGTCTCTACTTTTTAATATGCTGTCTATGTTGGTCATAGCTTTTCTTCCAAGGAGCAAGCATCTTAATTTTATGGCTGCAGTCACTATCTGCAGTGATTTTGGAGCTCAAGAAAATAAAGTCTGTTACTGTTTCCCCATCTATTTGCCATGAAGTGATGGGAGTGGATGCCATGATCTTAATTTTCTGAGTGTTGAGTTTTAATAAAGGCTAAATCAAATATATCTGGGGTTTTTGCATGCATGCTAAGTCACTTCAGTCATGTCTGACTTTTTGCAATCCTATGATCTGTAGCCTGCCAGGCTCCTCTGTCCGTGGGATTCTCCAGGCAAGAATACTGAAGTGCCGTGCACTCCTCCAGAGGATCTTCCTGACCCAGGGATCAAACCTGAGTCTCTTAGATCTCCTGCATTGGCAGGTGGATTCTTTACCACTAGCGCCACCTGGGAAACCCATTTGGGGTTTATATGAACTTTTTTCCAAATAGGTACTTTTTATTAGCTCATTTAGTCCTCATAATAATTCTAAAAGGAAGTTGTTATTTTTATTAATTCCTTAATTTATAGTTGAGGTAATAGAAGTTTAATATGATAAAATATGTAGCTCAAGGTCACACAGCTAGAAAATAATGTGTCTGGATTCATGTAGTCTGACTTCAGCTCCACTCTTAGACAAAACGTTATATTTGTATAGTGTTATTGTTTTTATAGGCAATAGCTATATTGGCAACTCTCTTTCCTTATTCCCCATTGATCTGCCAATTTGACCTCTATCTCATTTATTGACATAACCCCTCCTATCCAGTCCGCTGGTCGTGAGTTTGTTCAGGCTTTCTTAAACTCTTGCCTAGATTATTCCTGTAGCATTCTAATTAGTTTCCATGTTTCTAGTACTGCAACTAAAGTACAAATCTGATAACTTTCCTCTCCTATTTGAAAAGCTTTGAGGAGTAATGTATAAATTAAAACTAGAATGAGACGCCACTATTCTATTAGTCAACTTGGCTTTCCATAACAAGATACCACAGATTGGGTGGCTTAAACAACATATGCTTGTTTCCTCCCAGTTTTGGAGGTTGGAAGTTCAAGATCAAGGTTCCAGCAGTGTTTGTTTCTAATGAGGACTCTCCTCCTGGCTTGTAGTCAGCTGCCTTCTCACTGTGTCTTCACATGGCGTTTCATGTGTGTGTGGGTGTCTGTGTCTGCGTCTGTGTGTGTGCAGAGATAGAGAGGTATCTGGAGTCCTCTTCTCTTCTTTTATGGACACCAGTCCTATTATATATTAGGGCCCCTCTCGTATGACTCAGTTTAATCGTAATTACATTTACCATGGTTCTAACTTCAAATACAGCCACAATGGGGGATTAGGGCTTCAATATATGAATTTGAGGGTTAGGCAAAATTCAGCCCATAACAATTACACACACACACATGCACACACACAATGGCTAAAATGAAAAGGACAATATCAATTGTTGGAAACTGGAGCAGCTGGTACTCTCATAAATGGCTGCTGGGGTTTTAAATTAGTCCAACCACTTTGTAAAGCCAGCAGAATCCAATTAAGCTGGATATCTACTCAGCTTATGACCCAGAGATTCCATTCCTGGGTATTTTATCCAGTGGAAATGAATACATATACTCATCAAAAGACATGGACAAGAATGTTCACAGCAGCACTGTTCATAATAGCCTCAAACTGGAAAGTACTCAAATGTTGACACATAATAGAAATGATACAATTATGGCAAATTTATAAAATGAGGTATTGTTCAACCATGAGACTGAATGAACCACATCTCCATAGAATGGAACAGGTGGTTCTCAGAGACATCATGCTAACTGGTAGAAAACACATGAACGTGTGTTTCGTCGCTCAGTCGTGTCAAACTCTGTGACCCCAGGGACTGTAGCCCACTAGGGTCTTCTGTCCATGGGATTCTCCAGGCAAGAATACTGGAGTGGGTTGCTATTCTCTTCTCCAGGAGATCTTCCCAACCCATAGATCAAACCCAAGTTTCCTTCATTGCAGGCAGATTCTTCACTATCTGAGCCACCAGGGAAGCCCAGAAGACAACATATTTGACAATTTCTTTTAAGTAATGTTCAAAAACAGGCAAAACAAATCTCTCATGTTAGAAGTCAGGCCAGTAGTCCCCCTTCAAGAGGGAAATAGTGACTAGAAGGGAACAAGAGGGGGCTTCAGGGGTTCTGGCTACATTATGACCTAGTTTCTGACTACAAAACTGTTGAGGTCATAAAAATCCATCCATCACTTGTTATATGTGCATGTTCCTGCACATATTGTATACTTCAATAAAAATTTTTTGAAAAAAGAAATATTCTGAAGATTCCATTTCAACTCAGAATAAATTTACAATACTTTGTGTCTATGCTCAGTCATGCCCAACCCTTTGCAACCCCATGGACTGTATGTAGCCCACCAGACTCCTCTGTCCATGGAATTTTCCAAGCAAGAATACTGGAGTGGGTTGCCATTTCCTGTTCTAGGAGATCTTCCCAACCCAGGGATCAAACCCACATCTCTTGTGTCTCCTGCATTGGCAGGCAGATTCTTCACCACTGTGCCATCTGGGAAGCCTGGCCTAAAGGTCCTTTGTGACCTGGTCCCAGGCCAACCTCGCCAGCCCTATCTGTTCTACTCCTGGCCTAAATTCCAGCCTAAATAAGCCATCATCAATACACACAATGCATGATGCTCTCCCTCTTTCACACTCTCCCCTGCCTTCATACTCTCCTCACTTCATTTATTGGTTAACTCCTTTCTCAACTTTCAAAGTCAGCTCAGACCTCATTCTCCACTCAGAAGTTTGTCCTCACTCCACTCAACCCACGCTGTTAGGAGTCCCTGCTCTGTCCTCATTCAACGTTCTATGTACATATACCCTTACTACATGGCGCTGTCTTTTTTGGTTTATGCATCTCTTTTCACTGATGGACTGTGAGTGTGATGAGACCAAGGACTGTGTCCTTTATCTCTGCATTTGCAGCATCTAATGTAGTGTCCAGCACACAGCAAATACCCAGTGAACAGCAAATGACTTCATAAAAAGATTAATGAAATTCCCCTTGCATCTTCATTTTGGCACAGATTTTTTCTTTAGTCATTCTAACAAAAAAAAAAAAAAGAAAGAAAGGAAAACTAATTTGATACAGATTACACCTTGCCCAAAATTTCATTCACAATGACTTCTTTGTTCCCTTTGAACATTAATGTCAGGGAAACCAAACACACATTTCTTAAAACATATAATAGTAATACTGCTTATTCCCTAAAGACTGTACAACTGTACAAAATGATTGCATTCCTCTGGAATATGGGTGAAGTGTTAATGTTCTTGGTTGGCTTGAAACTCAAGAAATTCCTCTGACATCTAGATTGGCCATGTTGCTTGGTGGATCTGCCAAAAATTCCTCAGATAACCCAGTCTGGGATTTATGGACTGAGAGGTTTATGATATTTTAGAGTGTAGAACAGGCTATTGTTTTACATATTAGACAAGTCAAGCAAATGCAGAGAAAGCTGTAATTGGGCTGGGGGCCCAAAAAGTGAACCTAGTTGACAACAGTCATTTTCTGTGCAAGTTTAAAACAGACTTAAACCAAGCAAAATGCTAAGCAGTGATTATATTGATTCATAACAGTGTTCCCTTTTACTTTCAAGCTTGGGTGACAGATTCGGCTTCATAAGGCTCCATAATCAAAAGCCAGAAAAAGCATTAGTGATGACAGGTGGGATGATGGAGAAATTGCCATGATGACGATTTGTGGTGAATAATGGTACACAAAGTCCACAACAAGCACAGGTGGGAACCCAATTGCTTGTCATCCAAAAATGTTACGGCAAAGGTAAAGAGGTAGGAATCTAACTATTTTAAATACATGTACAATCTGGGTAGTGAACCTCGGCCTACCCTTAGGCCGTTTACCCACCTTCTCTTCACAAGGACTTCTCACCCTCTCCACCCCAAGGATCCCACCTAAAGGCTGATGTGTACTGTCCCTTACTCTATGCATCCTCTTGAGCCACCAGCTGATAGGACCAGACATGGTCACTTGGCTCAGGCTGGACCAATAAGATGCTCTGGATTTGGAACTGAGCTGCAGTTAAACCAGGGCTCCAAGCCAGAGGATGTGCAGAACTGTGCGCCCTGCTATTTGGAGTCTGAAGTAGTGGGGAAGCAGAAAAAAGTGGATTGCAGAGAGAAGAGAGAGATACAATAAACTATCATGGCAGGAGAGTGGTTGGCAAGAAGAAAGATCAGTTCCTGACACCTTTCCTATTTCTTTTTCCAAGCCTCTGGGAAGATCTGATACATCCCCTGTGCAAGTCCAGCCTGCTATTTTTGACAAAATACCACGTTTTGTTCATGCTGCTGTGGGTGGATTTCTGAGGTTCCAGGACTAGGACACAAGTGTTGGTATTTGGGTAGGTCTGTCTTTACTCCCCCAGTGCCTTCAGAAAAGGAGCGATGGTGTGAATGAGCCTGTATCCACAGCCACTGCTGGCTGGAGTTTTAGCTCTGAGCTCTGGGGGTTCCAAACTGCTGGTTTGTCGGGTTGTTACTGTGGTTCTTTAAAATAAGGAGCAAGGCATTGTGAATGTTGACATTTGAGCATGAACAATACAAGATGGAGCCTGTGGAAAATTTTAATTAAGATAACTGACACAGGAAATTGCATTTATGTATGGAGACTAAATTTAGAAGCATGGACAGATTGACAGGATCCTTCCTAGATCCATGTAAACAGCCTATGCCAGGTGCCAGGAAGTAACTTCCTTAGAGGGACTGGCTAGGCCAGCACGCCCATTGGCTGTCCCAAAATCTGAAGAAAGAAAAAGGACTTTCTCTAGCAAATTATATTTTCAGAAGTCTTATCTTCCAGAGTAAGAGAGAATGGACAGTTTTTGAAAGAATCATTTTCTAGGCGGTGCCTATTCTTTCTAGGCTTGGTGTCCGTAAACAAGGAAAGGGTGTGGTCAGGATTTGGATTTGCTCTGGGTGGTGTTTATGCAACCCGGCCAGCTGCCAGATAAGACCCAGTGGAAAAGGGGAAATGTGAGTCCGGGTGAGGGGAAATCTCTGTGCTTCCTACTCTTAGGGTTCCCTGCTTCTCACAGCATTCCTCTTCAGCTTCCAGTTCCAAATTGGTCTCAGAGGCAGAGGAGTGACATTAATGGTGGCTGAGTAGGGTAAAGACACTGGAACTGGGCAGACATGTCAGCTTAAAAATAGTCTTAACCTAAAGGTTGAGAGTTATGTTTTATTTGGTGGGAGTTTTTAGGACTTCAAGCCTGGGAGACAATATCGCCAGTAACCCTGAGAGAACGAGGAGGGTGTCAGGTTATATAGAAGTTTGCAACCAAGGCAAGAAATTTGAACATCAGAAGAATTTTTGTGAATTAAAGAAAACCAGATATCTCAAGTTAAGGAATTTAGCACTTAACTAAGATCATGGCATCCAGTCCCATCACTTCATGGCAAATAGATGGGGAGGCAATGGAAACCATGACAGACTTTATTTTCTTGGGCTCCAAAATCACTGCAGATGGTGACTGCAGCCATGAAATTGAAAGACACTTGCTCCTTGGAAGAAAAGCTAGGACTAACCTGGACAACATACTAAAAAGTAGAGACATTACTTTGCCAACAAAGGTCCATCTATCTAGTAAAAGCTATGGTTTTTCCAGTAGTCAATGTTTGGATGTGAGAGTTGGACTACAAAGAAAACTGAGCACTGAAGAATTGATGCCTTTGAACTGTGGTGTTGGAAAAGACTCTTGAGAGTCCCTTGGGCTACAAGGAGATCCAACCGGTCCACCCTAAAGGAAATCAGTTCTGAATATTTATTGGAAGGACTGATGCTGAAGCTGAAGCTCCAATACTTTTGCCACCTGATGAGAAGAGCTGTCTCGTTAGAAAAGACCCTGATGCTGGGAAAGATTGAAGACAGGAGGAGAAGGGGACGACAGAGGATGAGATGGTTGGATGGCATCACCGACTCAATGGACATGGGTTTGAATAAACTCTGGAAGTTGGTGATGGACAGAGAGGCCTGGTGTGCTGAAGTCTTTGGGTTCATGACTGAGCGACTGAACTAAACTGATGTATGGGAAGATGCAAGAGTCTGGGCTCACAGAAAGCATTCCTTTCATATGCATCTCTACTATCTGGGGCCAGTATCCTGCAGTTTTTCCTCAGTGCTCACTATAGGGAGTGGCTGCAACCTGATGGCTGCTGGATAACAGGTATTATTCTCCTTCCCAGTTGCCCTCACATTTGGAGGGCCAAAATGGATGATGACTGTGACAGCCTTGTTTACTGATATGGCAGGAAATACTCCATTTCTCACTCTGGTATTATGACCAATGCTACTGTCAGATCCAGACAAGCAGGTCCTCTGCTCTGGGCCATGAGCTCTAGAGGGCTCCACTGCAGCCCTTCTCAAGGTGTACTCCATCGCATAGAGTGAAGGACAAAATCCAGGTCAAAAAATATGTCCACCAGAGCCCATATCCCCTGTTCTAGACCTTAATAAACACCAGAATTCCCTGCCAGTAGCCATGAGCCTACTTCCAGGACCTGTGCAGGCCTCCTTCCAGGTGTGTCCTCCCTAGGGTGTGTCCTCCCTAGGGTGCATATCACCTAGATTTCAGGGGCAGCTGTTTGTAAAGTATGGACAGGAGTAGGTCATTGACGCTGGAGAATCTGTATGTGAATTTCAGCAGTGAGAAGAGAAGGGCACTGGGCCAAGGACTGAAATCTGGCTCTCTGCACCACCTCTTCTGGATCAAACCAAGAAGTCTGAAAACTAAATCTGAATCTGGTCTTTACAGATTGTTTCAGAGACTTATTTTTCAAATCAAGAGAAGAGAACACTTTTTATTTAATTTTAGACAAATGAGTCCCCAGTTGTACTTTTGCTCCAGTCCCCCAAATGTTAGGAGTGGGCTCTGCCACCACTTCAACACTGTATGATCTTTAATCAGTTACTTGCCTCTGAGCCTCCACTTCCTTCTCTGCGAAATGAAGGCAGTATTAGTAATAGTTATTCTGAGAATTTAAAATGTAAGTTAGTTTAATTATTATTATATTCCCTTTGCAAGTTATTTAATCTCTTTCTGTGCCTCAGTTTTCTCATCTGCCAGGTGGGAGGGTACTATTCCTACCTGTCTTATAGGTGTTTATCAGTTGATGCATGCCAAAGTCTTGGAACAGTGTCTGGTACATAGTAAATGCTATGTAAATGTTAGCTTGTTACTGCCCGTGATGGGATTAAAGGAAACAGCATATGCAGTGTGTAGGTCATAGTGAAACACGCCTCTGGCACAGTTTTTAGTTACTTTGAGACTTGCCTCATACTCCAGACTCATCCTGTGATTTCAAAATCCCTACCAGACTTCTTAGGAAGCATGAAGCCTGTTCCTGCCTCCAACTGGGACTGTTACTTTGGCCAAGTGTAATCTGATGAATACAAACTGAGTCCTGTCCTGGGATAACCCTTCTTTTTCACTGTGAAGGGCTTTGAGATCCACTCAAAAAGGTGCAAAATAAATCTTAAGTCTCTGGGCAGAGACATGGTGGTGGCAGCGAATGAAGAATGGGGGTGGGACGTTGACCCCTCTCCTGGAATCCACTGATTACCATTCCTTGCTGTGGAAGAGTTTCTTCGGCCCTTGTGTTGGCAGGCACTCGGGGCTAGGCTGCCTTTGGGAACTAACTTAAAATATTAGTTTTGTTAATATCTAGAGGGGTAATGTTCCTGAGGAGGAGATGTGATTGTATAGGAAGAAGCTATAAGCCACAGTAAGCTACAAAAGTGTCTCCCACCTGCAAATCCCATTTCCTACTCCTACACAACACTGCTGCTGTGAAGTAGCAGCTCTTTCTTTTGCTCAGGACCCAGGCAGCTCACTCTGTTTGCTTCAGCTTTGTGAGGGATCATTGACCCAACAGGCAGGTCAGACACTGGTGCTCTGCATGGGAATGAAACTTACAAGGGGTACCGAGAGGAGCCCAAACGTTCATTACAGGCAGGTTCTTCCTATATCCTTGAGCTTTGTGTACACTTATCTCAGCAACATGCTATTCTTTATTCATATTAAGAGATGAGCAGAGTACATCATGAGAAACGCTGGGCTGGAAGAAGCACAAACTGGAATCACGATTGCTGGGAGAAATATCAATAACCTCAGATATGCAGATGACACCACCCTTATGGCAGAAAGTGAAAAACTAAAAAGCCTCTTGATGAAAGTGAAAGAGGAGAGTGAAAAAGTTGGCTTAAAGTTCAACATTCAGAAAACGAAGATCATGGCATCTGGTCCCATCACTTCATGGCAAATAGATGGGGAAACAGTGGAAACAGTGTCAGACTTTATTTTTGAGGCTCCCAAATCACTGCAGATAGTGATTGCAGCCATGAAATTAAAAGACACTTACTCTTTGGAAGGAAAGTTATGACCAACCTAGATAGCATATTCAAAAGCAAAGATGTTACTTTGCCAACAAGTGTCCGTCTAGTCAAGGCTATGGTTTTTCCAGTAGTCATGTATGGATGTGAGAGCTGGACTGTGAAGAAAGCTGAGCACCGAAGAATTGATGCCTTTGAACTGTGGTGTTAGAGAAGACTCTTGAGAGTCTCTTGGACTGCAAGGAGATCCAACCAGTCCATTCTAAAGGAGATCAGTCCTGGGTGTTCTTTGGAAGGAATGATGCTGAAGCTGAAACTCCAGTACTTTGGTCACCTCATGCAAAGAGTTAACTCATTGGACAAGACTCTGATGCTGGGAGGGATTGGGGGCAGGAGGAGAAGGGGACGACAGAGGATGAGATAGCTGGATGGCATCACTGACTCGATGGACGTGAGTTTGAGTGAACTCTGGGAGTTGGTGATGGACAGGGAGGCCTGGTATGCTGCAATGCATGGGGTCGCAAAGAGTCGGACATGACTGAGTGACTGAACTGAATTGAATTCAGAACAGCATACAGTATTATACCTATCTCAAGTATCTTCATTTTAGAAAGACTTAGGAATGCCCTAAGCCGAAAAAATAAGGCGATTTCAGACAGCAGTTAGCAGTTAGAGAGGGTTATTATCACGTTAGTGGTCCCAGGGAACCACAGGCCTATTCCAAAGTTCTTCTCATCTCAGGATCCATTTATTCAGCCCTGATGCTTTTTTATTTGAACTTTCAGGTACTATATTAGGGATCAACTCCAGAAGATCACTGGCATCACTGTGGTTAGGGGGTAGTATTACAACTATTCCCCAGGGCCTATGACCTGTGACCAGTGGCCATGGTTTCCAGCAAGATCTTTGCTTTGAACTTCACTTCACATTACGGTCAACAGCTTTGAGTTCTACGGACAGTCATGGAATGGTGCCTAGACCACCTTTGATTGTGTTGGGTGGTTCTGACCACATACATGCACTGCTACATCATAAGAATTGGATTATTTGAATATCTTGGAAAATGTTAGAGTGAGGTAAAACAGAGCCATGGGATTGCCAGTGGAAGTACCTGATTTCATTGGCTTGAGCAGTGTATTTAAGATCCTATATGAAGCTGGATGTAAATATGTAAGTTGATTTGCATGCTATGCTGAATGAGTCCAGCAATAAATTATAAGCATCTTTGTGACATTTCTTAAAGGAAGTAGTTGCTATGTATGAGTAGTAACCACTTTTTCGAGAGTTAAACATCTGAGCTATTTAAATTGCTCCACAAAGTATGAAAAGCAAATTAACTCATCATGGCACAATCACTCAAATCACAAGGATGAGGAGTGCAGTCGATTTCAGGTTTTTGTGTTTTTTTTCTCCTTTTAACGGGTGAGGTGATAGGGGAACATCGAATCTGATTGTCAAAATTCAGTCTCAAAATCTCTGACAATTAGAAGTTTTTAAGAGATGAAGATCCCCAGAAGAGTACTAGCTAGGATGAATGTCCTTCTGGCACAGTCACAACAACATGTATTTGACTGTTGACTGCTGTATACCACAGAGTGTGTGTAAGGCCAGGGTGTGGGGAGACAATTGTACGAGTGTGTTGTGGGTGTGTCTGTGAAGCAGCAGGATTATTTTTCTCAACAGTCTGTTTTCGAAGCCTAATTTGTTGAACAGCTGTTGAGAAGTCTGACCAAAGGATATGATCATTAGCATGTTTCATCCATAAGACCTAATTAAAGTATATTTAACAATAGTACTATAAGCTATATATTATGCCAGCTCTTTTCTGTTGGAAAAACAACAACAACAACAACAGAGATATTGCTAGTTTGTTTCCCATGAAGGAAAAGTTTTGATTCCATCCTGAATGTACCTTTGTTTATTTGTAAAGCCATTTCCTTTTTTTTCTTATCAAAATATTTCAGCTGTAGCTTAAACTGAAAAGGTATTGGAGGCTCTATCCCAACAGAGTCAGATGAATGTGTTTAATTACAGCCCTGAAGCTATGTTAGCAAGTAGAGCACTTAAAAAAAAATTAAAGAGAAAAATATTTTTATTTCAGTATCTCCCGTGGGAAAAAAGGCAGATGGGAAGAATAGCAGTGTTGAGATAAAATTAATATATCCATATTATATAACAACCGAAAAGGCTGCTGTGTAACATTTCCATATCTCCTTCTACAAATAATGTGCGTTTTTCCTTTGAATATGTGTTTAGGCTTGAGTGGACAGTAGTCAAGCCTTAAAGGCATAGGCTAGATAATTGATTTCTGTCCCTTTAAAGAGCTTTTACTGTCTTGGCCCAGTGCCATTATGTGTTGATTTCATAGTTTATCACTCAGAAAGTATGTTTGTTTCCTTATTTCCTATTCCTTGGCTGTATGTATTTATTTCTCTATTTCGTATTTTGTGGCTGTATTGGGGGTGGGGGATGGTTTTCTTACTTTTGCCCTCATGAACCTCCTCAGTTCAGTTCAGTTGTTCAGTCATGTCCCACTCTTTGCCACCCCACGAACTGCCTACATGTGTGAAATCAAATTCTGAAGCAACGTATTCTAACTCCCTCTAGATGACATACGAAAATGTTTTACTGTTGGAGACTTGAATGTATTTCTGATTGCTGACAAATCCAGCTCTAAGATATCCAAAGCTGGAGATTTCCCCCTTTCTGTTTCTTTCTATAGAGGAGTCAATAGTATTGAACAAGAAAGAATTGCATTACTTTTAGGGCAGAAAAGGGCAGGCAGCACTTAGGAGAGGTAAGAGTGAATCACGTGTCCTAAATGGAGCTGGCGGCCATGTGCCTAGTGCATCCAGTTAACTAATCTTTAATTTGTGTACTGGGCACAGAGCCAGCACCTCCAGTGGACCGGGAGAGATGATTAGGGAGAACATTGTGAAAACTGCTGACCATAATTCACTATCCCAAATATAGGCATCTCTGAAGCTAACAATCTTATTCACAGGAAATGCAATGACATGATCCAAATTGTGAGAAAAGGATTCCAACTTGATTGGGCTAGGAAAGAGAAAGTGAAAACAACAAAATTTTGGTCCACAAGTCCTTTCTGTTTGAAAAGATTTCTAAAGATTAATCTTAGGCCTACAGTGCATCTAACAGCAAGGTCTGCAGGCTGCTGTAACGCCACCCCAGAACCAAACCCAGCAGAAAATTAGATGGACAGTCTGCCTTCTGAAGATGCTGTCTTTTTCTTTTTTTATTTTCTCGAGGATGCTCATCTTATCAGAGCTTTCTGAGACCTTCCATAGTGATGGTTTCCAAACTATGCCCAGCTGTTGCAGGGGAGTGGGGGGAAGGGGGAAAGGGGAGATTTCCAGCTGTGGACATTGGATTCGATTCCTTGCATCCTATTTCCAGCTTCAGAGCAATTTCTGCTTCTACCTTATAACCCACCACAGCACGATTTTAGAGACTCTAAAGTCGTTTATTTTTTTGACAGAAAACGACCACAGAGAAAACATTATCCACTTTCAATTATATATATAATATATGTATGTGTATAAATACATAATGAAAAGTGAAAATGTTAGTCACTCAGTCATGTGTAATTCTTTGTGATCCCACAGACTGTAGGTCATCAGGCTCCTCTGTCCATGGGATTCTTCAGGCAAGAATACTGGAGTGAGTTGCCATTCCCTTCTTCAGATGAATACGTAACCTTTATTTTCTTCACACTAGAGATTGAAATCAAATGGCTGTTCAGCCTCTTTTCCCTATGTGGAGAGTTCAAAGAGAAGGATCTGAACATGGTTTCTTCCTAAATTAGGCATTCTTTGGAGCACGTTTCATAGGATGTTACTGAAGTATTCTAATTAGCTGGACAAAATAATTATTTATACATACAGAAAACAAATGGTTAATTTTCTTAGTATAAAAATGAGTCTTAGAAATTGATAAGTAAAATAAACAATTCAGTAGGGAAATAGGCAAAGGATATATACAGATCGCTCAGGGAAAGGAACAAAAACAGGAAATAAGCATGTAAAAATATTTACTCAACTTCGCTCATAGTTTAAAAATTCAAATGGTGATGAGATAGCAGTTTTTACTTCCCATTAGCAAAGATTAAAAAGAGTAGTAATACCAGGATAAGATGTGAGAAAACAGTCACTCTCATGCATTGTTGGTGAAAGTATTGATTGAGGTAATGTTTTTGTGGCAGCAAGTTTGCAATATCAAAGTTGATCCAGAAATTTTACTCCTAGGAAGGTAACCAGAAACACTCACACAAATATACATGAATGATGATTGCAGCATAGTTTCTTATAGCCAGAAGCTGGAAACAAACCACTAAAAAAAAAAAATGAGGTATATGTATATGTACCCACACAGAAAGTATTCTAAGATATGGCAACCAGTAAAAAGAGAAAGTTACAAAAATGACATAGAAATGGTTCCATTTTTGTTATATCCAAAGGAAAGAAATCTAATGGCATATATACTAAAATATAAATACTGGTTATTTCTAGGAGTGGCATTTTGTAGCACCTTTCATTTCTCCTTATGTATTTCTGTAATATTTGATCTCATCTAAAAGGTAAAATAAAAAAGTTTTTAAAATAACAGTATGAACATCACTGAAGTCATTTTTCTGCCAAATATTAAGTTTGAATCTCAACTTGAGGAGACAATCCCATAAATTCAGATTATGTAATATTTTACGAGATATCCAGGCCAGACTCCTCAAATTTATCAGTGTTTTGAAAAATAGAAAGAAGCTGTTTCTAGATTAAGAATAAAGAGAACTAATAACTAAGTGCAATTTGTGATCTTTGATTGGATCCTGCATGCATAAAATATACTATAAAAGACCTTTTAGGACACAATTGCTGTGGTGAATCTAAGTGAAAGAATAGGATTTCTAGAATTAAATTTTGGAAATATTAGTATAGGAGATGCCCCTTTAACCGAAATATATTGGTGGCCTGTAAATGCTAGATGGTCCCATGGATATATTATCTTGCAAGAGAGGAAGATACCTCTTATTGGAGCTAAAACTCTAATTATTACTATTACTGCTGAGGGATACCCATAGATTCAATTCTAGAATATATTAACTGATTTACAGATTTCCAATTAGTGCCTAAATGCCAGCTAGGATTTATTACAAAGTTTTTCAGTGGTAAAGAATCTGCCTGCTAATGCAGGAGCTGCAGGAGACGCAGGTTTGATCCCTGAATCAGGAAGACGTCCTGTAGGAGGAAATGGCAACCCACTCCAGTTTTCTTGCTGGGATAATCCCAGGGACAGAAGAGCCTGGCAGGCTACAGTCCATGGGGTTGGAAAGTTGAACACTACTGAGAACGCACACTTGGGAAACTTCAGAGCTAGAAGGCGTCTTTCAGATGGCATGGCCAACTTTCATGATTTTTAAGGATGGAAAAAAGGGACCCGTTTGGACTATGAGGTGCCCATAGTCAGAGGAAAACTGGTTTTGGAAATCTTGCCTTAATTGAGTACATTTAAATAAAACCCTGTAGAATTATTGAATCCTTGCTGAAACATCAACAAGGGACTAGGGATCATAATGGTCCATCCTGAGATGGGCCCCTTCTGCATAGAAAGAGGCTTAACACTTAGAAAGAAATTGCATGATAATCCTCAAGGAGCCTCCACCTCCCAGCACTTGTGATAATGTCGGCAGACTGCCGAGTCCAAGACGAACCAAGGCATGCCCTTTGCTTGACTTTTTTATTACATAAGAAAGCACGTGGAGTTCAACCCAACACTTTTTTTTCTCCATAAAAAAAAAAAATACAAAAGCAAAAAGAAGTGCTTGCTTACAGAAGATGGATAACAAAATAATCCTAAATCCTTTACTATCCTCCTGATAAATGTTTCCCTCACAATATTCCCAGAGGACATCATTCCATCTGGCAGAATGATAGGAGAGAGATTAAATCACTTTTTCTTTATAAAATGTTTGTACCTCCTTCTTGACTAGACCAAGACTCCAGGTTTACATCCCCTATTTTATATTTCCTTCTGAGAATAATCTCCTGACCTACACGGTGAATTAAAGAAAATCAAAAAGCTCCTTTCCGTAAAATGATTTCCCTGACTGGCTTATCCTCCCCAGGAGTCCTACAGTGGTGCTGGTGGTGGGACTGTGACTTCTTGTAGCCGGGCAGGTACTGGGAGTGAGTCAGGCAAAAGTCTCTAGATGACACAGAGAGCACACAGATGGACCAGGCTAACAATTGTAGAGGGAAGTCCAAGTCAAATAACTGGAAGAACGTATACAAAGTCAAGTCAGGAGTCTACTGAGGTTGTGTTTGCTGCCTCAAGGGTTTGGAACTGAATGGAAGTGGGCTTCTAGGACAAACATTTCAGAGCCAGGCAACGTCTCTTGGAAAACAGTCCCAGGTTTGATCTGGCATACATGGCCCACCAGCTGTGACTGTCAAGGCCTGGTGTCTTGAAACAGGATCAGGTGGACTTGGAAGAATCACTGGTCAGTGAACAATAGTTAAAAGCACCAGGGCCTGCATTAGGGTCTGGAGTGAAAACTGGATCCCCACAGAAAAGGGGATCAGCAGGATGTAAACTCAAGGATAAACCCATTGTTGCTCCAATAATCAAATCAAAGGAGGAGCAGGAATGGAAGCAGAGAGCCTGGATGGGAAGCAGCCAAGGCTGTCAGTGTTGGAGATGTCCACATGGTGCTGGGGTGGGATGGGTTAGAGTGATGCCAGGATCAAAGGGTGGATGGTACGGCCACTCTCCATTCTGTTCCTACTGCTCTGAATGCGATGAGTCTTATGCCATCAAAAGTTCTACCAGAATATTTGTTTCCTCTGTTTCCTGGCAATTAACTGAGAGTATGAAGGAGAAAGGAAATGTTTGTTTATGGGGAAGAGTATGTTAGTGTTGACAAGAAATTTGTCTCAAAAGGAATTCCAGAATTTCAATCCTGCAGGCATTCCTATTGGAATTTGCTGGGACAGCAGGAAATGGGGAATGCGGCCAGAAGGACTGCCCCGTGATCAGCTTCACTGAGTTTTCCAACTAGCTGGTTGGGGATCCATGAGTCAAGCCAAGGTGCTGTCTTTAGAAAAAGTCTGTGAGAATGCACTTGCTTTGGGAAGGGTGGGGAACATCAGCACACACTCAAGAGCTTTAACAGCTCAGCCAAGAGACAGTCATGCATAAGCCTGGAGAGAATGGAATGGAGGAAGCTTGGGTTCCAAGGAAGGCAGAGTTTACAGCATGGCAGCCTGAGAACAGAAGGCACCAACAGGGCAGGGGGCAGAGGGAGACTGCACCCTAGGGGTGCTCCAGAGCTTGCTTGGAGGAGGGGGAGAGTGGAGCTAGCAGACCGGATGCCAAAGTACCCACCTTTACCTCCACTTCTACCACAGTAGGTCAACCTGAGTCTGTTTTGCACATTGAATTCCTGTGATTTTCTTTCATTTGGCTTTAGATCACCTGAAAACACCCTTTGACACCAACAGCACTAACTGTCGTCTATGTTCTCAGCTCTGTGTCAGAGGCTCTCTTAGTTATTCATGTAGAACCCTCTCCTCCAAGAGTTTATACTCTCTCTGGAAATTCCCGTTTTCTCTAATGGCTCTAGGGTAGCCATTAAAAAGGAGAGAACGCTCTAGGGTAGCATGTAAGTGCTAGGTGTGAAGGTCTAGAAGTGAATCACAGGTGCAGGAAAAAAAGAAAGAGATCTCTGGGTTATGGAGGTGAGGGGCCATGTCAAAAACGTACCCCCTCAAAAGTGGCATCTGACCCTTAAAGGAGAAGAGGAGGAAAAGTGGGGAGGGTATTCTAAGCTGTGAAAACAGCACGAGCAAAGGTGTAGGGATAGAACGCTCAGCTTGGAAAATAGTAGATGAAGAAAACATATGGATGACTGTTTTCCATTTTCTAAATTACTTATTCAGACTGTATCCTGAGCAAGAACAATTTCCTGTGGTTTATAAATAGGTCTCAGTTATTTTAGTAGAATGTAATGGTGATGATCATTCATGGAATGTTCCAGAGACTTCAGTTTTCCAAGAGCCAAGAGAAAATGTATAAATGGATAAGACATAGGGAAGTATATGAAACATCATTCATTACCATAGGGTCATCAAACCTAGCACAACGTTCATGCAGAAACCAGGTACTGGTCTCTCAATCTCTCTCCTGGATTTGTTCCTGATTTACTATGCAAAGTGCCGAAGTCTTCAGATGACATGTACCTCTGGATACAAAAGAACAAGAAGAGAAATTGGGAAATTTAAAAAAAAAAACAAAAACCAGGCACAAGAGATAAAAGTCATCTGTTTGAGCTCACAGGGAGGGTGGTGTCAAGGTTACAATTCAGGAGGACATGTCAAATTTCCTTTCATCCAATATCTTGAAAACAGCCTACCCACCTCAATAACAAGAAATCATTAGAATTGTACAGAGTTCCAATTCCTGTGATTCCTAAAATGAGGACTTTTTTTTTTACTAGGCTGGTATGTTTCTTGGGTTGTGGATCCCAATAGCCTATACTTGAGAAATATTCTAATGCATATGTACACGCTATATGGTTTCCGAGAGAAAGAAGATATTTATAGTGGTAATTAATTAGGTTAGGGATGGATCTGTTGCAATTAGCATTATCCTCAGTGTTCCTGTTCTATTTTCCAATCTGCTTCACTAGCATTTGCTTTACTATATACTATTCACTTTGACCTAAGAAAGATTATGAATGCGCCTTCTAAATTTCTAAATTTTCCTTCTAAATTTTTTAAATTTGAATTTTCCTTTGGGCTCCTCTTCTCATATACACTAAGGATAAAAAATGAACTGATGATAAACCTCAATATCCCACCTTCTAGTCATAATGCAGTTGGTAAAAGAGGGAGCCTAGACTTCACAGCTTTGAGTGATGAAAATTAAGTTTTAGTGGCAGTAGCAGCCGGAGAAGGCAATGGCACCCCACTCCAGTACTCTTGCCTGGAAAATCCCATGGACGAAGGAGCCTGGTGGGCTGCAGTCCATGGGGTCGCTGAGAGTTGAACATGATGCAGTGACTTCACTTTCATGCATTGGAGAAGGAAATGGCAACCCACTCCAGTGTTCTTGCCTGGAGAATCCCAGGGATAGGGGAGCCTGGTGGGCTGCCATCTATGGGGTCGCACAGAGTCGGACACGACTGAAGTGACTTAGCAGCAGCAGCAGCAGCAGCAGTAAACTACTTATTACAAAAAATTTCTTAGGACAAAAAGAACACTCAGATCTGTCTTGGGGCTTCCTAGGTGGCTCAGTGATAAAAAATCTGCCTGTCAAGCAGGAGACATAGAGACGTGGGTTCAATCCCTCAGTCGGGAAGATCCCCTGGAGGAGGAAATGGCAACCTGCTCCAATATCCTTGCCTGGGAAATGTCATGGACCAAGGTGCCTGGCAGTCTACAGCCCATGGGGTTGTGAAGACTTAAACACGACTGAGCATGTGTGAGTTGAAGCACACACACATGCACAGTTCTTATATCTAAACTGATCACTCTCGAACATCCCCTAGACTACAAAATAACACTACAAGTGATTCTAGAAGTTTTTGCAAAAATTTGAAACCTTCATCCACACCCCAGCTTTCTAAATAAGAACAAATGTTATTAAGTAACCTTTTTATTCTTAAAATTAGGTCAGCTTATTGGTAAATAAGGAAGGAAATGGCAACTCACTCCAGTATTCTTGCCTGGAGAATCCCATGGACAGAGGAGCCTGGCAGACTATGGTCCATATGGTCACAAAGAGTCAGACACAACTGAAGCGATTTAGCATTCATGCACATTGGGTAATAAAACCACCATCAATAATTGGTCATTCCAATAATCCTTCCCCAAATTCTTAAAATGAAAAGGAAACTCCACCCAATTTACCAAATGTATTAACCGTTGCCTGCAAAAATATCCTTTGACAGGTAGAATGTGTAGCCAGTCAAAGAGCGTTATTTTCACAGTGTTTAAGATTTACAGAATCCTTTCTTAATGCCTAAGGTTTTGCTTAGTTCAGTCCTGCCATGTGTAGGTTTTATACTTTATGAGGATTTTCAGAAGGGAGAGGGTGAAGGTATTCTTTTTTGGAATCTATATCACTATATCACTATGCAACAGTGGATTACATATTAAACCACCAGCTAATTGGAAATTAAGTTCACAGGGATAACCCAGTCCAGCATGATCTACATGTATTTTTTGGTTTCTGACATCCAAACACCTTTACTTTAGAGTATGAAAAAATTAGACTAGGAATTGGGAGATTTCTACCATAGAAATCATATCAAGTTTTTCCATTTTGATCCCTAAAGCAAACAATTAAACAAAGACAAAAACAAAAAACCAAACATACTGGGTTTCTGAGATGTGGAAGTTTAGATAAGGTCTTTTCTGTGCAGTTCTCAGGAAGTAAGATTCAAGTGCCCTTGGTATTTCAGTGTTGTGTATCTACGGAGAGAGGCCACAGACCCAGGTGATCAGGAAACACACCTTCCTTCCTTTCTCCGGGATGCTCTATGTAGGCTTTCCCAAACTAGTCAGTGACCTCCCAGGGCCATTTCCACTGAAAGTGATCTGAACAAAGGGCTTGGGAATGGTGGGAGAGGAGGACACCATGATAAAATCAGCTTCAGAAATGTGAGACACATACCTTATGAAGTATGGAAGTGTATTGACATCTGAGAAAATCTGCAGTTATATTAAGGTCTGTTTTGGATCATCTGAGCATTTCCCAAGCCAGGCTCACGCAGAAGCCCATTCCTCTCTGGGCCCTGGACTAGCATTCTGTGGGCTATGTTTAGATGAGCAAGAGCACTAGCTTTTGCTGGTACATGGGGTCTTCAAAGGCTTTCTCTGCCCCTTGACAACTTGGAGAATTTGAATAATTCACACTCTCAGGGGCTTCCCCAGTGGCGCCAGTGGTAAAGAACCCACCTTCAAGGCAGGAGACACAAGAGACACAGGTTCGAACCCTGGGCCGGGAAGATCTCCTGGAGGAGGGCATGGCAACCCAGTCCAGTATTCTTGCCTGGACAATTCCATGGACAGAGGAGCCTGGTGGGCTACAGTCCATGGGTCACACATGAGGGTCAGAGTCGGACATGACTGAAGGGACTTATCATGAATGCACCCTCTCAGGGTCCTAGTTTTCCCATTTAAATTATGTAGAGAATAAGCCTAGCTCTGCCCACCCACCCTCGGCTCCACCACAGTGCCAAGGAGTGAAGCTGGGACCCGCACGCTGGTGGACACCCAGTGGAGCCGGCACCAGCTGCCTTCAGACACCCTGATGCCTAAGTAGCACAGGATTCCAAGTCTGTGGAAGACATAAATAACCTGCCTGCCCTTCTGCCCTGCTCTCTGACCTTGCGGGTCTCTCAGGATCTGAGATGCTGACCTTCACTGCTCAGTTAAAGGCTCAAGAACCCGACTTTCTCTAAACCCATCCAGCTGTGTAAACCTGGGGTGTTGTTACACCTGAGGGAAGTGAGCAGTGGGTGGTCAAGGCGCCGGAGCAAGAGCCTTCTGTGACTCAGGCAGAGGAGTGAACCTGTAACCAAAGGGGAAGGTGAGTGAACTTGGGGACAAACTGTGCTGACATATATAGAGAAGCCCCTGCTGAAGAAGAAGAGGTGACAGATTGACTGTACCACGGTTAACGAACCAGTGAACTTTGTCCGCCTGACTCACGTTGGGTCTTCGGAGGTGGGGCCGGAGATGGACTTGCCACGACAGGGGCAGCTCAGGAGCAGACGAGATCCAGGCGAAGCCGAGACAGGCTGGGGAGCAACTCTAGATGCTCGAGGCACTTGTTCTGCTTTATGTCTAGCCTTCACTCTGTCCAGCCAGAGTTGCTGCCCTACCGGTTTCCCTCTTGCCCTGCCTGTCTAATAGAACCTCAAAAGACTTGGGGCTGGGCTCCCTGTACTCCCTCTGGCTAAAGCTCCTCCTGGAAATGGGGTCAAGGTCGCAGGACCGACCAAGTGACTGCTGGTTGGCCAGAGGAGCTCTGCTGTAGCCCTGGACACTCTCAGATCTAGGGTAGGAGATTTCTGGGAACCTGGAATGAGTTCCCCTCTCCTGAATGATGGACTAGGTGCCATATGTTGTTAAACTCTTAATCTGGAACTCCTTAAATGGGGTGGGTAGTGAGACGACTCCAGTGTTCTTGCCTGGAGAATCCCAGGGAAGGGGGAGCCTAGTGGGCTGCCGTCTATGGGGTCGCACAGAGTCGGACACAACTGAAGCGACTTAGCAGCAGCAGCAGTGAGACGACCAGAGCTGAAGCCAGCTTTGCTGAGAAGCCCCCTACCTCCCTGCCCTTCTCTTTCCTCCTGGAATGAACCCAAGCAGAGGTCAAGCATGGCCTGGGAGGGTAACCACTGGCTAGTCTACTCTGGTCTCTTTAGATCGCAAACTTTAAGCTCACAGTCCCTCTAATCTCTCTGCCAGTACTAGGGTCTTTCTCCAGGTAAGCCTTTAATCCTGTGTTTCTGTAGTATTGCTGGATCCCTAAAATCTTTCTTTTTAAATTAATTAAAATTTTAATTTAAAAAAGAAAATAAATCTATCTGTCATATTTTGAAGATCTAGTATATATTTAATTAACATTTACCTCCTTTTCTTTGCAATTCATGATAGAATAAATCTGTGTTTCAACAAGTGTTCCAATATCCTTTCTAAAACAACCACTTTTTTGTCCAGTCTCATTTCCCAGTAATAGGAAGAAATATTAACACTCTTTTAAAGCCAGACCCTCAAGAACGTGAACTTACTAGCTGCATGAATTGTGATTTAAGGCCAGTTACCTACCCTGTCTTTGCTTGAGTGTTCCCACCTGGAAAATGGAGCTAATAATGGTAACTGCTTCAAAGCATTGTGAAGATTAAAGCACACTGACAAAGCACTCAGAATAATACTTTGTGTAAGGTACTCATTACTTTGCCTTCAAAAGTCTGTCTAGTCAAAGCTATGGTTTTCCAGTAGTCCTGTATGGATGTGAGAGTTGGACCATAAAGAAAGCTGAGCACCAAAGAAATGATGCTTTTGAACTGTGGTGTTGGAGAAGACTCTTGAGAGTCCCTTGGACTGCAAGGAGATCAAACAGCCAATCCTAAAGGAAATCAGTCCTGAATATTCATTGGAAGGACTGATGCTAAAGGTGAAGCTCCAATACTTTGGCCACCTGATGTGAAGAACTGACTCATTGGAAAAAGCCCCTGATGGTAGGAAAGATTGAAGGGAGGAGGGGACGGGGACAACAGAGGATGAGATGGTTGGATGGCATCACTGACTCGATGGACATGAGTTTGAGCAAGCTCCAGGAGGTGGTGATAAACAGAGACACCTGGTGTGCTGCAGTCCATGGGATCGCAAAGAGATAGACACAGCTGAGCGACTGATCTGAACTGAAGTGCTCAATACTCTCATTCAAACTACAGTAGTTTTATCCTCTAATTATATTTTATAGTCCAGACATATGTGGCTCTTGGCTACCCAAACTTACCCCTGATGCTTTCCCACAGCCAGGTCTTTGCTCTTGCTGATCTCTTCACCTGGAATGTCCTTCTTCACCTTGTTCTACCTGTTGAAATCCTACCCATTCTTCCAGACCCAACCATGAACACTACCTTCCTGATGAAGCCTTGCCAGATTTCCCTTAACCTGGTTATCTTCCGCTTCAAAGGGATCTCCTCCGGGCTTCATAGCTCTCTACTGGCTCTTGCCATGTTCACTTTGGATGCAATGAGTTTTATGCTCCTGGAGGAGCAACACACACAAACACACACACAGAGCACCGAGCAGTGTGATCTGTCAGGGACAGCCTCAGGATGGGAATCAGGAAATCTGGGATCTGGTCCCAGAACAATCACTCTGTAATCTTGGGCAAGTCTTATTCATACACGCCTAAAGAGACTCTGGTCTCTGGCTGGTAAAGAATCTATCTGCAATGCAGGAGGCCCCAGTTTGATTACTGAGTAGGGAAGATCCCCTGAAGAAGGGATAGTCTATGCACTCCAGTATTCTTGGGCTTCCCTGGTGGCTCAGATGGTAAAAAATCCGCCTGCACCTAGATTCGATCCCTGAGTTGGGAAGATCCCCTGGAGGAGGGCATGGCAACCCACTCTAGTATTCTTGCTTGGAGAATCCCCATGGACAGAGGAGCCTGGCGGACTACAGTCCAGGGGGTCACAAAGAGTCAGACATGGCTGAGTGACTAAACATAGCACAGAGACGCTGGGCAGGTATCTGTGTTAGAGAGAGAGGTGCCCTGTTAGAATACATAGAAATTCATTTATTTATTTATTTGGCTGCAGTGAGTCTGAGTTGCAGGATCTGTAGTTAAGGCATCCAGGATCTAGTTCCCTGACTGGGGATTGAACCCATGCTTCCTGCATTGAAAGCATGGAGTTTTACCCACTGGAGCACCAAGGAAATCCCTAGAGTGCAGAGACGTTTGAAAAGTGATTACCTATGGGAAATGGAGGTGGGGCTGTGAGGTGAGTGGGGACGGACCATTTTATACCTTTCAATACCATTTTGTTTATTTTAAAATATGAATGTATTGCTTTGGCAAAGAAAAAGCTAGAGTTAAAAGAGAAGCCTCTGACTGTGACAGTATTTTAAACAAAACCAGATATTTATCTTGTTGATTTTCAGTGTTCAGTGAGGTCAGGAAAGAACTAAGGAATGACTTACCAATTTATTGCCGCAGCTTTGTACTGGAGTATAAATCCCTACGGCAAGCTTGTCATCGGAAAGATGAAACTTTGCCAGTTGATATGTTCCTGGAGTTTTCTTCTCAAATGAGCCACATGATGTGTCCAGTTTCTGACACAGATGCTCGGAAACCAGAGGCCTTCAACTGTCTGGGGTGTGGCCAGTCATTGTACGAAAGGCCCCTGACTCCAGCATCAGCACCCCTACCCTTTCTGGAGGATGTGGGAGAATTCAGTTAAGGAGGGGAACAGGGTCAGTCTAAGCAAATTCTCAGGTCCACTTGGAGGGCAAATTAATAGGAATTTATGACTGGAGTCGGCTCTGATTCTTCTCTCATGGACAGGAGACAGTTGCACCTACCTGCCGATAACCAAGACACAATTTAGAGAAAGCTTTTGGATAACCTCCCCATAGAATGTACCCCTCCACATAAATCTTCCCACTAACTGGGTAAATCTTCAGTTCTCAAATTCAGTTAGCCCACCACAAGAAACTTAGACCTCAAAATATTTTTGTTCCTACCAGAGTCCCGCAGCAATTAGAAATCCAATATATGATTTTTCTCAGCTTGCTTTGGTCTCAGGTCCTCTTTGGAGAGACTCCTGAGTGTCAATTACTTGCAGCTGAGAAGGGCCCATACTGACCCAGCAGGTACCGTATCAAACCCCAGCATCCCGCTTGGCTGCTCCTGGGAAGGCTTCAGAAGAGCTTTTCAAAGCAGACCTCATAAAAACAAACACTCCCACCTCTATCCCATCTCCTGTCCCCTTCAAAAAACAAACAACAATACAGCTCTGTTCACTAAATACAGGGGGGTTTTCTGTTTCAAGTATTTTTTTCTTATTCCACATTGGCAGCACTTATTAAGGAACGGATGACTTTCAAGTTGGGTGAACTTTGAAACATAAGCACAAGAATCCAGGTGCTTAACATTTTTTCAAACTTAGACACATCCTTACAGCCCTCGCCTGAAAAATACTTTTTTAACTTTTTATTGGAACTATGTCAGTTTTTTTTTCTTAAGATGACTTTGACCACGTATCTTGAATCATTGTTTGCTTTTAAAGCTTGTAGTAAAATGACTAAGATCCTATTTCTCTTTTCAAACTTTTGGAAACAGCTTTGGTGTCAGATGGACCTGGGTTTGAATTCTGTTTTCATCACTTGTTAGTTGTAAGACCTCAGGCAATTAACCCAACCTCTTCGTGCTTCAGTTTCTTCATCAATAAGATGGAGACAATTAGTAACACACCATATAGATTAGTTGTGAGGGTTAAATAAGTACATATAAAGTACTTTAAAAAGTGCCTATAAATTGTTGTTGTTCAGTTACTAAGTCGACTCTGATTCTTTTGTGACCCAGTGGACTGTAGCCTACCAGGCTCCTCTGTTCATGGGATTTCTCAGGGAAGAGTACTGGAGTGGGTTGCTATTTCCTTCTCCAGGGGACCTTCCTGATCCAAGGATCAAACCCACATTTCCTGCAAGTCTCCTGCATTGCAGGCGGATACTTTACTGCTGAGCCACCAGGGAAATCCATGCCTATAAATACATTGTAAAAATAATAATGCTAAAGCGATAACAAAAAATTTTTATACCTTTTATCACATTTGAGGAAAATGCATATTAACTGAAATTTAGCAAATATTTCTCTTTTTTGTGATTTTTAAGGGCCTCAATTTCAGTCTTAAATGAAGGTTTATTATTAAAATTGAACTCTTATTTCCAACATGTGTGTAAAGAAAGAACCCAGAACCAGTCTGCATACCATGAAGAGCAGGCAAGGGCAGAATTTCATTGCCTCTAAGGCAAATGTTCAGATATTGTTTTTGTCATGTTCTGAGAATCAGATGTAACATTTGTGCCGTAACCTCACATCCCCACTCACCCAGTATCTGAGGGCAGAGGATGGGAAATAAGGATGCCCCAATGTCAGAAGTGTGATTAGGGGGACAAGATCCGATCACACAATTCAGACCAAAGAGTTTTCTCTCAGACCAGCTACATGTTAGACTTCTCTGACCTCTGGAAGGAAGTGGTTTTTCTGTTTCTCTTCGTTCCTCACCCATCAGTTCAGTTCAGTCGCTCAGTCATGTCTGACTTTTTACGACCCCAGGAACTGTAGCACGCCAAGCTCCTCTGTCCATGGAGATACTCCAGGCAAGAATACTGGAATGGCTTGCCATGCCCTCCTCCAGGGGATCTTCCCAACCCAGAGATTGGTCCCAGGTCTCCCACTTTGCAGGCGGATTCTTTACCATCTGAGCCACCAGGGAAGCCCAAGAACACTGGAGTGGGTAGCCTATCCCTTCTTCAGGGGAACTTCCTGACCCAGGAGTCCTCATCCATCAGCCTATGAATTTTTGCCATTTCTTGAATGAATTCTAGGCATGAATCTAGCCCACTTCTGGAATCCTTTACATAGGCTGGTAAAATACGTCAAATTGGGGTGGGTGGGCGGTTTATCTTGAGGCAATGGCATGATGTCATTGTCAAGGTCATCTTTGGACTTTCTAAAAGAATGGCACCAGTCATGAAAACATTAGCCATGCCTACCTTCTGCTTTCAAAAAGAATCATGGCTTGCTGCCCACAGATACCAAGGCCGTTGTGATGGAGGCACTATGGGAAGCCTGGGAGTCGGAAACAACCTTATTTTGGAGTCTTTGTTTTGTGGCATATTCCAAATTCTAGTTGCTTTTCTTCAGTTTCCCAAACCTAAATAGTCAGGATGCCAGTGACTGAGGTCCCCATTGAAAATGTCTGGAACAGAGTTACTCAGTAGAATTATAATGTGAGCCATATACATAATTTTAAAATTTTGCAATAGTTATATTCAAAAAAAAATAAGAAAAGGTGAATTTAAAAAACTTTTAACTCATTATACCTGAGATGCTTCCCAGGTAGCTCATCTGGTAAAGAATCCACCTGCAATGCAGATCTCAGTTCAATTTTTGGGTCCAGAAGTTCCCCTGGAAAATGGATAGGCTACCCACTCCCGTGTTCTTGGGCTTCCCTGGTGGCTCAGATGGTAAAGAATCTGCTTGCAAAGTGGGAGACCTGGGACCAATCTCTGGGTTGGGAAGATCTCCTGGAGGAGGACATGGCAACCCATTCTAGTATTCTTGCCTGGAGAATCTTCATGGACAGAGGAGCTTGGTGGGCTACGATCCATGGGGTCACAAAAAGTCAGACACAACTGAGCGACTAAGCACATATCCAAGATAGTATCATTACAACATACAACTGATATTTTTAAAACATAGATATTTGCACTTTTTAAAAACTCAGCCTCTGATTTTAGTATATATACAAATTTCATAAAATGTAAGTGCTCGCTAGCCATGTGTAGTTGGTGGCTATTGTACTGAACAGTGCAGGTTGAGAAGAAAAGTGCAGGTTGTTACATGGAGCCTTTGCACCCTGCACTCTTCCCCTTCTCATTCTCAGCTGCTACTGACCAAAGGGAAATTCCAAGAAACTCTTTTCTAAAGTTTTTAGTTTTATTCCAACAATAAGGACTCAGAATCACTTTTCTATTCCTGTGGTGGGATATTACAATCAAGCTGCCTGAAAATATGCAAGTGGAATAACTAGTTTATATCGGAGAGGTTAACTGTGATAAACCCTTTCTCAAGAGGAGCATGCAGGAGAGTGTTAAAGAATATGCAGAAGCCTATTCACTTGATGTGACAAGTGGTTGGTTGGTTGTTAAAAATGATGCCAAATGGGGAATAAATTTTTTTTCAATTTTTATTTATATTTTAAAATTGAACGAAATTCAAATAATATAAAGGTATCCATTTTAAAAAGCAGAGACATTACTTTGCCAACAAAGGTCCATCTAGTCAAGGCTATGGTTTTTCCAGTGGTCATGTAGGGATTTGAGGGTTGGACTGTGAAGAGGGCTGAGTGCAGAAGAATTGATGCTTTTGAACTGTGGTATTGGAGAAGACTCTTTAGAGTCCCTTGGACTGCAAAGGAGATCTAACCAGTCTATCCTAAAGGGTATTCCATACCTGGGTGTTCATTGGAAGGACTGATGCTGAAGCTGAAACTCCAATACTTTGGCCACCTCATGTGAAGAGTTGACTCACTGGAAAAGACCCTGGTGCTAGGAGGGATTGGGGGCAGGAGGAGAAGGGGACGACAGAGGATGAGATGGTTGGATGGCGTCATCGACTCGATGGACATGAGTTTGGGGAAACTCCAGGAGTTGGTGATGGACAGGGAGGCCTGGTGTGCTGCAATGCATGGGGTTGCAAAGAGTCGGACACAACTAAGCGACTGAACTGAACTGAACTGATCCATTTTAAAACAACCATTTCAGTGATATTTAGTATATTTGCTGTTATGCAATTATTGCCTCTATCTAGTTCTAAAACATTTTCATGACTCCAAAATAGAACTCCATACCCATTAAACAGTTATATCCCATTCTCATCCCCACACCTCCACCAGGCCCTGGTAACCACAACCTGTTTTCTCTCTGTATGGATTTACCCATTCTGAATATTTTACATTAATGGAATCATAAAACATATGACTTTTGGGCCTGGCTTTTTCATGTTTGTCCCACCCTCTCCTTCCCCTATCGAGTCTACAAGTCCATTTTCTATGTCTGCATCATTCGTTCCCTGCATCGGTACTAGTTTTGTAGATTCTATACATATGCATTCAGTTCAGTTCAGTTCAGTTCAGTTCAGTTCAGTTGCTCAGTCGTGTCTGACTCTTTCTGACCAATGAATTGCAGCACGCCAGGCCTCCCTGTTCATCACCAACTCCCGGAGTGCACTCAAACTCAAGTCCATCGAGTCGGTGATGCCATCCAGCCATCTCATCCTCGGTCGTCCCCTTCTCCTCCTGTCCTCAATCCCTCCCAGCATCAGAATCTTTTCCAATGAGTCAACTCTTCGCATGAGGTGGCCAAAGTATTGGAGTTTCAGCTTTAGCATCATTCCTTCCAAAGAAATCCCAGGGCTGATCTTCAGAATGGACTGGTTGGATCTCCTTGCAGTCCAAGGGACTCTCAAGAGTCTTCTCCAACACCACAGTTCAAAAGCATCAATTCTTCGGTGCTCAGCTTTCTTCACAGTCCAGCTCTCACATCCATACATGACTACTGGAAAAACCATAGCCTTGACTAGACAGACCTTTGTTGGCAAAGTCATGTCTCTGCTTTTGAACATGCTATCTAGTTTGGTCATAACTTTCCTTCCAAGGAGTAAGCGTCTTTTAATTTCATGGCTGCAGTCACCATCTGCAGTGATTCTCGAGCCCCCCAAAATAAAGTCTGACATTGTTTCTACTGTTTCCCCATCTATTTTGCATTAGTATACAATATTTATTTTTCTCTTTCTGACTTA
This sequence comes from Budorcas taxicolor, assembly GCF_023091745.1. Lineage (NCBI taxonomy): Eukaryota > Metazoa > Chordata > Mammalia > Artiodactyla > Bovidae > Budorcas > Budorcas taxicolor. Next base: position 96,613,258 of record NC_068920.1, read on the forward strand.
CTTCACTACGTATAACAGGCTCTAGGTTCATTCACCTCACTACCACTGACTCAAATTCGTTCCTTTTCATGGCTGAGTAATATTTCATTGTTTAAATATACCACATCTTTATCCATTTATCAGCACTTTAACCATTTTCAAATGTACAGTTCAATGGCATCAGTTCAGTCACATTGTTGTGCAGCCATCACCACCATCCATCTCTAGAACTTTTTTCATCTGGAAAAGAGAACTACTTTTTAATAATTAATATGCAATGCTCAAGCACATGACTCTGATGTACTAGTTTCTAAGTAGATATCACTGTCACTTAGTACTTGTGTAAACTTAGAAATCAGCCTTGGGATTTCTTTGGAAGGAGTGATGCTAAAGCTGAAACTCCAGTACTTTGGCCACCTCATGCAAAGAGTTGACTCATTGGAAAAGACTCTGATGCTGGGAAGGATTGGGGGCAGGAGGAGAAGGGGACGACAGAGGATGAGATGGCTGGATGGCATCATGGACTCGATGGACGTGAGTCTGAGTGAACTCCGGGAGTTGGTGATGGACAGGGAGGCCTGGCGTGCTGCGATTCATGGGGTCGCAAAGAGTCGGACATGACTGAGTGACTGAACTGAACTGAACTGAAACATAAAACTCAAATTATCTGATTCAGTTTTCTCATTTATAAAATGGGGTTAATATCTACCTCACAGAACTGACAAAAGGACAAGAAAGTATGTTATTTGCTAAAACACTGTAAAACTGTAAAGTACTTTATAGTTGCTACTTTCTGGGCTTTCCAGGTGGTGCTAGTGATAAAGACTCCACTTGCCAGTGCAACAAGAGAGGGGGGTTTCATCCCTCGGTCAGGAAGATCCCCTGGAAGAGGGCATGGCAACCTACTCCAGTATTCTTGCCTGGAGAACCCCACGGACAGAGGAGCCTGGTGGGCTGCAGTCCATAGGGTTGCAAAGAGTGGGACACCACTGAGGTGTCTTAGCACGCACACACATGATCATTACCATTGTTAACAGAAAATTTTGAAGATCCTATATAGAAAGCTGAGACTATTTATTCTGACCACGTTATAAATATTATTCCTAAACATTTATATTACCATATAGTCAGATTAATAATCATACATATATTGTACTTGTTTAGTGATAATACCCCCTTCTACAATGGAAACTCCATGAAGGCAGTGATTTTTTTACTGTTTTGCCCACTGCTCTATTTCACAGCCCAGAACAGATTAAGGCATACATATTTCTTGAATAATTGAAAGAATGAATTATTTTACTGAGCAATAAATGTGCTATTGGTGCTCAGAAACTATTCATTAATGGTAATGATACTTTAAATATGTAAGTCTGTAGATTTCCCCAGTGCAAAATAAATATGTGTAAATCACCAGATGGAACATTTCTAATATGAGGAGACAGGCAATGCCAAAGAATGCTCAAACTACCACACAATTGCACTCATCTCACACGCTAGTAAAGTAATGCTCAAAATTCTCCAAGCCAGGCTTCAGCAATACGTGAACCGTGAACTTCCTGATGTTCAAGCTGGTTTTAGAAAAGGCAGAGGAACCAGAGATCAAATTGCCAACATCCGCTGGATCATCGAAAAAGGAAGAGAGTTCCAGAGAAACATCTATTTCTGCTTTATTGACTATGCCAAAGCCTTTGACTGTGTGGATCACAATCAACTGTGGAAAATTCTGAAAGAGATGGGAATACCAGACCACCTGACCTGCCTCTTGAGAAATCTGTATGCAGGTCAGGAAGCAGCAGTTAGAACTGGACATGGAACAACAGACTGGTTCCAAATAGGAAAAGGAGTACATCAAGGCTGTATATTGTCACCCTGCTTATTTAACTTCTATGCAGAGTATATCAGGAGAAACGCTGGACTGGAAGAAACAGAAGTTGGAATCAAGATTGCCGGGAGAAATATCAATCACTTCAGATATGCAGATGACACCACCCTTATGGCAGAAAGTGAAGAGGAGCTAAAAAGCCTCTTGATGAAAGTGAAAGTGGAGAGTGAAAAAGTTGGCTTAAAGCTCAACATTCAAAAAAAGAAGATCATGGCATCCGGTCCCATCACTTCATGGGAAATAGATGGGGAAACAGTGGAAACAGTGTCAGACTTTATTTTTGGGGGCTCGAGAATCACTGCAGATGGTGACTGCACCCATGAAATTAAAAGACGCTTACTCCTTGGAAGAAAAGTTATGACCAACCTAGATAGTATATTCAGAAGCAGAGACATTACTTTGCTGACTAAGGTCCGTCTACTCAAGGCTATGGTTTTTCCTGTGGTCATGTATGGATGTGAGAGTTGGACTGTGAAGAAGGCTGAGCGCCGAAGAATTGATGCTTTTGAACTGTGGTGTTGGAGAAGACTCTTGAGAGTCCCTTGGACTGCAAGGAGATCCAACCAGTCCATTCTGAAGGAGATCAGCCCTGGGATTTCTTTGGAAGGAATGATGCTAAAGCTGAAAGTCCAGTACTTTGGCCACCTCATGTGAAGAGTTGACTCATTGGAAAAGACTCTGATGCTGGGAGGGATTGAGGACAGGAGGAGAAGGGGACGACCGAGGATGAGATGGCTGGATGGCATCACTGACTCAATGGACGTGAGTTTGAGTGCACTCCGGGAGTTAGTGATGGACAGGGAGGCCTGGCGTGCTGTAATTCATGGGGTCGCAAAGAGTCGGACATGACTGAGCGACTGAACTGAACTGAACCCAGACTAGTTCAGCTTTAAAAGGAAGTGAAGTTTAAGAATGTTAGAAATGAAAAGAATTTATTCAAGTTTTCAAAATGTGTCCTCCTTTTAAAATTTTAGCATATGAATTAGTACAATAAAAGATGGGCTTTCTTTTTCTAAATTTTTATTGTGGTAAAATATATACAACTTAATGTTTATAATCTTAATAATTTTTTTGTTATTTTAAAATATCATCTGTATCCTCCGTGTTGTACAATATATCTTTGTAGCTTATTTTATACATAATAGTTTGTAGGTATACAGGTATTAATTGGGCTAATATCTGGCCACCTCATGCGAAGAGCTGACTCATTGGAAAAGACTCTGATGCTGGGAGGGATTAGGGGGCAGGAGGAGAAGGGGACGACCGAGGATGAGATGGCTGGATGGCATCACGGACTCGATGGACATGAATCTGAGTGAACTCCGGGAGTTGGTGATGGACAGGGAGGCCTGGCGTGCTGCGATTCATGGGGTCACAGAATCGGACACGACTGAGCGACTGAACTGAACTGAACTGAATCAAGTAAATAAAGTACCATTTCCTTTTCTCTAAATAAAACAAGTGGTGGCAGACATCACTATTGTTCATCAATCTTTGATTTTAGTTGTATCACCTGACAAAGCAAGTCATGTAAAATGCAAGTGGAGAAAACACTGTGCCATTTCTGGGCAGAAGTATTTCTGATATGAAGGTACTGTAGCATCTAAGTATCCCGGGATGCTGAGCTGAGATTTGGAAGACAGCTTCCTCAGAGAGTTTCTTGGAACCACAGTTGACTGTGAATAAGCAACAAAGTTTTTGCTGATTTGTAACTAGCATATTATATTGAGATTTGGGAACTAGGTGTTACAGCATCATAACCTAGTCTATAGTGACTAATAAGTAGGTTGACCAGATTTCTCCCTACATTTCTAATGGAAAGTTAAAGTAACTACATATATCTGTAAAAAAAAAATTGAAATAAAGTGTTATCTCCACTTTATTGAAGACAAATAATGCCTGGCGACAAAGCCATATATACTCACAAGGTTTTGAAAATGGAGAAGTAGGAAGTTACAGAGAGGACACTGATGAGTTTTAGGTTCCTTTAAATCAACCTTAATTCTAATGTGAGGAAAAACTTCAGCAAAGCTGCATCTGAGATACCTAAGAATAATCCTTTTGTTATTCTTTATTATTTAGTTACCTTTATTATTGCCTAAATGTTTTTTCTTTTTCTCGGTTCTGTCCTTCTACAGAGATATGTGCCTTCTTCAATGATCTCTCCCGATTGACATTTTTTGCGGATGGGGGACATGTTAATTTTTCCTGGTCAGTGATACGCTGGGCTCTCCTGGGTGATGCTTTTTTTTTCCCACCAAAGGTTGCTAGTCAGGTATTTACAGTGAAACTCTGAATCCTTGTCTTTCACATTTTTTGAATACTTGCTGCCACTTTACTGGAGTACCTTGCTAAAGATATGTGTGGCTTCCCTTTCTGAAGGAAAAAATTTTAAAGTAAGGGGGAGTAGACTGGGGTAGGGCAGGTGACTCATCCATCAAATGAAGATTTATTCGAATACTGTTATCTGTGATAAAGGAAACAACTAAGAATCACAATTTCAGAATAACACGGAAAGTATTTAAACAGGCATTTCTCAGTACTGCCATTGTTTTCTTTGGTATTTCATTAACATTGTGTTGTGGGGGGAGGGGCTAGAGGCTCTGGCACAAAATAAGTGAAAGGAAACAACTTTTATTTCTAGTTGGATTTCCCCTTACCAAATAAGGGCAGCCACAGACATGCTGATTCTGTTCAATTCAACAAATATTTTTTGAGTACCTTTTAAATGCCTATGTACAAACAATGGACAAAGAAACCTGCCCTTTGAGAGTTCACCTGGCTGTGGTGATCAGCCTTGTGAGAAAAATGTTAAATTATTTGCCTTCCTCAATTTTTTTCGTACAGTTCAAATATAAACTTTGGTCAAACATTCAAACATATGGTGAAGGCCTGAAAGGAAGGATCATCTTCACTTTGCTGGGATGATTTTGTTTAGTTTTATTTTTAAATATTCATTAAAACTACATACAAAAATACAGTAAATCTACCAGGTCCACTGATTTGAGATATAAGCATGATCGCAAATCAGTGGACCTGGTTGATTTATAGATCTCTCATGGTCTATTATTATTGTTATTATTTAAAAAAATTTTTTTTTAATTTAGGGTTTGAGGGTCTTATCTTCAGGAGAAAAGCCTTAAGGCTGTAAAAACAAACAACGGAGAAAGCCCTCTTCCCTCGGAAGGCTTACACTGCCGCCTTGGGCACTTACAGAGCAGGCAGAAAGTCAGTTTCTCCAGACTGTTTTCTGAAGAGCGTTTCTATTTGTGGTCCTGGTGATGACACCATCTTTTCTCCTCAATAGTGGCGGTTCCAGAATTTCTACATAGCCTGAGGGATTGGCAGGGTGAGCAAACTGGTTGAGAACCTGCTCGCACACTCGCCAAATCTCGAGGAAACGTCCGGTGTCCGTCTCACGGTATGTGGGTAAGGGGAGAACTCAGCCCTCCCGCCATCGCGGGGTCGCCAGTGCACTGGAGACGCCCCCACTCCCCGGGAGCGCCTCGGGAAGGGGCACCCGAACCAGGCTAAAGTGAGCGTTGGGGCGTCAGGCGAGGGAGGCAAGAGTTGCACGAACCACTTGTGGGGTCTATTACAGCTACCGCGAGGGAAAGGGTGAAAAATCACTCATGAAGGACGAAGATGTTGACTTCGCCGAGCAACAACCGTCCTCTTTCCATCACCCAGGTTCGTCACCATCGCTCTTCATCAGGCCAGGCAGAACCTACAAGGCATCAACCACCTAGATCTAAAACTAAACCAACCAAACGACGTTCCAAAGCCTCCCTCCACGCGCTCTCTCCATCGCGTTTCAAACGCTAACGTCGCGGGCAAAGAGGCTGCACAAGTCACGTAGAAAATTAGGCTGCCCCTTTCCATGGCGATAACCGAATTAGCCTCAAATGAAACGTGAAATTGGACTTCGCCGGCTGTGGGGACAAAGCCCCCACCGTCCCTTGGCTCGGAGAGCGCGGCGGCTGTGCCCACCCTGCCCAGGCCAGCCCCGGCCAGTACCGGCGGCAGGGGACAAGGTCGGCGCTGGGCCAGGGCAGAGCCTCCGCGGGGAGAGCGTGGACGCGCCCGAGGTTCGGGTCGCGCGCGGAACAGGCGCCGGGTGGGCGACTGCGGGGCTCTGGACGAGCGCGGAGGTCCGGCGCTAGCGAGCCACCGAGGAGGGAGGAGAGCAGGGGCGGGCTAGAGGGTGTGCGGGAGAGAGCGTGTGAGCGCGCGTCTGTGCGCGCGCCCGGCGCCCGCCCGTCCGCGTCCGCGCGCTCCTCTCCCCGCCCCTCGCCCCCTCCCTGCAGCTCCCTCCCCTCCTTCCCCCGCCCTGCGCTCCAGCCCAGCCCCCGGAATCAGTGCAGCTGTTGCCGTGCAGGCTGCGGATTCCTCCAGTCCCTCCCTCGGCCGCCTCTCCGCCCGGAGCGAGCGCGCAGCCCCGCGCAGCAGCGCCCACTGGTCCCGTCCTGTGAGCCCCGGCCCCAGCCGCGGACAGCCCCGCGGAGTCGCCTCCCGGCCCACCCGCCCGGCCGCCGAGGAGCGGGAGGAGGACGGGACCCCGGCGCCCCCAACCCCCCTATCCGCGGGAGGTAGGTAGGGGGCCGGAGGCTGGAAGATGCCAACTCACGGGCTGCCTCCCGGGCTGGCTCCGGGGCGGCGGGAGGAGGGGCGCGGGCCCAGGCCGGGAGGACGCCGCTGCCCCGCCGCTGCCCTACGGCCCGGGGAGCGGCGTGGGGGCAGGGAAGCTGCAGAACCTGGGCGGGGGCGGCGCGGGGAGCCAGGTCCCCAGTGCTTCTGAGTACGCCGGCGGTGCGGGGCGGGGGTCGGCGGTCTTCTCAGTGAGGTGGCTGCACAGCCGCGGTGCAACCCGCGGCCGCCTAGCCTCATCCCCGGACGTATCGGGGCCGATTCCTCGTTTCTCCCTCCGCCACCTCTTCCCTCCAGCCGGGGGCCGCTGCGCGGGGGTGGTTGCGGAGTGGGCAGACGCAAGGGTCTATTTTCAGGTGCCCTCCCTCTAGCCCCGGCTGGTGGCGAGCGGGGGCGGCGTTGACAGGGCCGGGCTCTGAGCGTAACGGTACGGGGGATGCGGCCAGGCGTGGTCCCGGCTGCGCCGCGCTGCAGCTGAACCGGAGGCGGCGGCCCGGCGCCCCCACTCCCGCCCATCCTCACTCCCGCCCCCCGCCCTCCCTGCGGTCCCTGCTCTCCCAGGGCTGGGCGGGAGCCGCCTCGGGGCGCGGAGCTGCCGCTGCGCCCGCCCTTCAGCTCCTGCCACCCTCTCTTCAACAGGTTTGTGCCAACGCGGGGACCCTCCGGGCCTGACTTTGGGGAGGTGGGCTGGAAGCCCCTCTGGTCATCAGCCCTCACATCACGCCCGCGGCCGTCTTTTGCGGGGAGCCTTCCCTTTGTTTTTGTGATAGGAAAGATGCCAAGTGCCTGCCATCAGATAGGGGTGGGGGGGAGGAGTGTTGTGGGGCTCGGTACGCAAGCTGTGCCCGTTATTTTTCCAGTCAAAAGCTGGGCGAGATAGTGAGTGAGGAGAGGGCGAGTGTGGGGGGTGCTTCGGCGGAGGAGGAAAATGGATTCAGAAGCGTTTATCTGGACGGGGATGTGATTTTTTGGCAAGATGGATGGCTCCCGTTGCCTTCGCCGTGATGCAGCACAATGCACCAGTATCGCAGCCTCCCTTGCTTCTCGCTGGCGGGGCTTGGCACGGCCACTGGGCGCCTGCGGCCCCCGCCCGGCCCCACCCAGGCCCAGGGCTGCCCTTGGCTGAGACGCGGAGCCGCTTCTACCTTGTCATGCTGCTTCAGCTGGATGGGGCGTCAGGAGGACCAGGTCACCTAGCTGTGAGGGGGGGAGGCTTCTCTTGGGGTGACCCCCGGCTGCCTCGCCTGTTGGCCGTTTGGGATGAAGGGGTGTCCTGCAGTGCTAATGCGGGGCAGAGGGAGTCGGCCTGCGGCTGCGGACCGGAATGTAATCTCTAACCGAGGGACCTGAGCCGCCGTAGGGAGGGGCTGCGGGGAGGACCCGGCCCCAGCGGTGTGCGGAGGCCATGGTGCAGTCTGTATTGGGAGTCTCAGCGTCTTTTTGTGGATCACCTGTAATCCGTAAACCACAACCCAACTCTCCATCAATTTCATCATATGTGGAAAGTTGATGTTTATTAATTGAAGCGTTACAGCTACGGCATTACCTCTTTGATCAACACTGAGTATGAATTTTTCCTATAGGAAACCATTTTTTGAAATGAAACAATTGATATATTTTTAGTTCATATGTCCCTGAGATATTTTTAAAAGATATTAACATGAAGTAGATTGTTTTAAAAGGAATTTACATACGTTTTTGACGGATGGTAAATGATTTCTTTAACCTGTATTTGTTTTAGTCGTTTGCTTTTTCTGTATTCAAATACAATGACATATTTGGATTCTTTATTAAGGATTATTTAGTAAATGAGTGTTATGATTGATGATACACTGGTATTCAGGTTGCTTTTGATAGACGGGTTAAGTCTACCGTCATGAATAGTGGGATTGTGGTAGAAACTAACTGCGTTTGTTTGTTTATATGTATGTATATTTTTATACACATTTTTTTTGCACATGGGGAGTGGGTGGAGAAGGGCAGACCACCAAGGCCTGTGTGGCTCTATCTGGATAGAAGGAGACGTTCCAGCGTCCTTGTCTATTTAGTCTGGGGTAATACACAAGGAATTTCCCTTCTAAATGCCACTTCTACAGTTCAGTGTGGAATGGCCAATGGGATACATTTCAGATTGCACCCCTCAGCTCTTCTAGAATGTAGAGGTAAAAAGGGAATTTAAGTATGCTAATTGGAAGGAAGATCAGTGTTTCAAAGCAAGGGTGTGTCTGCTTTTATTTTTTAGATCTCTAATTAGTCCAGGTTAATGGCATTTGATTTTCTGTAGACCAGCCACAGAAGTAGAATCTACGGCAGATTGTGTGGTTTATGTGCCTCATTTTGAGTTTCAATAATAGAGGGCCATTAAAATATAGAATTTTTTAGATTTGGGCTTCGTTGATGTGCTGGTTGTATAAAATCACGTTGCATTGAAATGTTTGGGAGTATTGTTTCCATGGATTATCCAAACATTTTGGATTTACTATGTTGTAAGAATATATCCTGTGTTGATGTCACCAGAGGTTTAGCTGTTCTGACTTAACCAGGTGCAGAGTTCCGTTAGGTCAAGCTCTTTGTAGCTCTGTTGGCCCTGGTCTGACCAGAACCTTCATCAGAGAGAATGAGAAGCATCGGGCCAGTGAAGAAAAATGCTTGGTGGTCTCCTGCTGTGCAGGCTTTCAGTAAAGAGCATCCCTTGGATGAGAGTAGTAACAACTGTCTGTGATGTTGTTGGAGCAAGGGACAAGACCTTGCTCACTTGTGACAGACACATCCTTAGCAGAGACTTGACAGTGGCAGAGTTTTCCCTGGAAGAGTAGTTATTTTGTCTTGCTGTATGGACGTATGACTTTTCATGTAGAAATACTGTTTTGAGATGGGAGGATTTTAAGTACTACTAAACAAACATAGATATGACAAGTGGAAATTATTTGATATTTTTATTGAGATAGTAAACTCTTCATTTTAAAAGCATACTCTTAGAATTTTAAAGCCCAACATATATATTTTTTACATGCAGTGATGTGATGCTCCATAATTATGTTGTTCTCGCCACCACTATCTACATTATAATCAAGGCTTAGTTAATGCTCTGTGAATATCATTTATGGTTGTCCTGTTGGGAATGTAAACCATTATTCCATAAGAAAAGAGCTAATACCTAGGCTGGAAGAGCTACTTCTTTAGCTCTGTGGAGGTGAGTAAAACCTCTCATGGAGTTCTCTTATAAATTTTCAGTCTGCTGTTTTCCCAAAGCACCTTGTCTTTGCAAAAGACCTGGTTAAGTATTCTTGATTTTTGGATACAGGTGTCCTTTATCCAAGTTTTTGTAGTGTAGGGATAATGTCATCAGTCTCTACTTTGGGGGCAGAATGAAACTATCTCTACTCTTATATTTATATTTTTAAACATCACCAGAGAAGGCATTTTCATGATTTCTCGCTGTAATCCTGAGGTTCAGCACAGGATCATTTATAAAGTGGACGCTTGTTGTGTATGCAGATTCTTAGAGGCCCAGTCCTCCCAAATAGCATTTGCATTTTAACGTGACCCCTCAGCGATTTGTATGCACATTAAATCAAAAAACTGCTCTACACCTTCAGCTAAGGGACTTCCATATCAAAAGGTTCCTTCTGGTATCTTACTTTTGTCTTTTGCTGAAGTATCAGCACATTTCCCCCCTTGCATCATTAAGAAATTGATGCACATACTATATTTAATACAGAAATACTTTTTAAAGTTTTTCTGTAACTTTTAGGTGGAAGAGTTCTATTTATTAATATTATGTTTATTTAGACTAGTCAATTTCTTTAGATTGTTTTCTAAAACACCTCTAAAGTTGAAAAAAACAATCTTCTCCTCCTTCTCCAGAAGATGGTGTTAGCTTTGAGACAGCAAAACTGGAGTCCAGGAAGCTAAACCCCTGAGCTCTACCTCTGGCATCTTGTTTTTTCTCATCAGCTGTTTTTCCTGGTATATTCAATATCCTGACCATCTGGCTCATTTTTTCCCCCTTACAGTTGTTTTTTATTAAGTGATTTGTATATACAGAATAATGCTCATAAAAGATACTACTGAATCACAAACCAGTGAACGCACCGGCAGTCACCACCTAGTTCAAGAAGAAGAAACTGTCATACACTCAGAGTCACCCATGTGCCCCCCTATCATCCCATCTGAAACAACCACAGCCCTGAATTTTGTGTTTATCATTCCTTTGATCTTCTTTATGGGCTATCCATTTTAAAATTCTTATTTACTTTTGTATGTTTCTGAACTTTATATTATATAAATGAAATCCTACTTTATGTATTCTTCTGCGACTTGTCCTTTTAGATTAACATTCCTGAGACTTCATTCATTTTGTTGCTGTAGTTCATTCATTTTCATTGCTGTGTAGTATTCCATCATGACTTATTTATTCTTTCTACTGTAGATGGAGATTTGGATTGATTCTAGTTTTTTTTTTCCTCCTTTTATAAAAGGATGGCTATGAATGGGTCCTCTGCATGTCTCTTATTAAGTATGTAGGGGTACATGCATATGCACACAAACATGTTATTTTTCTCTCCTTCTCAGGAATGAAATTTGCCAGATCATAGGGTATGTGCATCACCAACCTTACTAGATAATGCCAGAGTGATTGTACTAATTATATTCCTACTAGAAGTGTATAGCTGTTATAGTTGTTCTACAACCGTGCCAGACTTCAAAATGTTTTCCAGTAATACTTGTGAAATGTTATCTCATTATGTTCTTTATTTGCAGTTTCCCTGATTATTGGACGTTAAGTATATATTATTGACCCTTTGGGTTCTTTCTTTTGTGAAGTCCTAATTTAGTCATTAGCCTGTATTTCTTTTAGCTATTTTCTGATTGATTGAGTTAATATATATTGCCTTATAATCCTTTGTGGATTTCATGCGTTGCAAAAACTACTTCCCGGTTTATGTTTTGTTTTAAACTGTGGTTTCTTTTGATGAGCAATCACTCATAATTTCAGTAGTCATAATCAAGTTTTGTCCTTTAAGGTTTGTGAGGATGATTATGTTATTGCAGAATAACTTCCCTTAGTATGGGAAGAGCTTAGATTTTAGAGTCAAATAAATCTGGGCTCAAATCCTAAATGTTATTATATACCAGCCATGTGCTCACATCTAGGTCCTTGGGTTAGTTCATTACTCTTGAAACCACAGTTTCCTCATAAGTAAAAAGGGAATGATACTTCCTCATACAGTTGTGAGACAGCGGCATACAGTCCTGGGCACATAGTAGGTGTTTAGCTGATAACAGTTTCATTCCTTTCTCTTTGGACTACAAGCTGTACACTGACCCCCTCTTGGAGTGTTTTCTCAAAACTACCTTAACATTTTTATGTCAAAAGAGCTTTATTATTTTATTTTTTAAAATTTTCTGTTACCAGTGAAATTTTTATATTGAGTAACACAGGCTGTACAAGACCACTTAGTAAAAACCCTTTGTCAGTTCAGTTCAGTTTCCTGTTCTTGAAAGGAGTGTAATTATTGTTCTTTTACCAAGAAGCATTTATATGAATGTAATGCCTTTGCTCCTACTCTAAAGTTACTTTCCAGTATGGTTTTTAATGCAGTAAATAATTATTAAGTACTTTCTCTTGCCAAGACTTGTCATTGAGTTAGGATGATGGTGGTGTGGGCTGACCTACAGTTGAGTAAGAATCAGTTTCTGAATCCGAGGACTGTATACTCCTACTGTATAGAATGTGCCCTGTTGCTGTGATGGAGGACCCTGCCCACCCTGAGCCAGGCTGAGGAGGTCACAGGGCAGGCGGGAGGAGGGCTGGACGTTTGTGACAGTTGCCAGCCTCAAGACAACCTGGCTCTTACAGAAGAGCAGGTTTGGACACTGGTGTTAGGGTACAGGAAGTTCCCATGTTGGAATTTTCCAACATGTACTTTCCTCTTCCATACAATAAAGTCTTTAACTGGGAAAAAAAAAAAGAATATGCTCTGTATGTGTAGAAGATAAAAGATCGTTTACTGACCAGGTGTATGACTTCAGCAAGCCATTAATCCTTCTGGTCTCAGATCTATTTAGGTGAAATCATGAAGAAATGAAGTGTTACTTGCTCAGTTGTGTCCTATTCTTTGCCCCAAGGACTGTAGCCCGCCAGGCTCCTCTGCCCACGGGACTCTTCAGGCAAGATACTGGAGTGAGTTCCCATTCCTTTCTCCAGGGGATCTTCCATAATGAAGGTTAAACTGTGCCACAAGGGCACCCCATAGAAAATCAGTCAGGACACTCTTCCCACAGAGCTGATCTAGAGCCCCAGAAACTCTCCACACAGTGTTTGAATCAGGAACTACCAGCTGATCGTATCTGCTACTTAGTTTTGAAGATTCATCTAAAATTCTGTGATGATAGTTGAGTAACACAACACTTGAGCTATGTCCAAAACACATGGAACAGAGAGAAGCTAGAAGCAGGGAGACAGGAACGAGGTGATGGTGGGAGTCCAGAGTTTAAGGGAGCAAGTGATGGTGGAGGCTGAGAGAATGAGGAGGGAAGGGCTGGGAGAAAGGTTGTGAAGACCGGATCCTTTGCTGACTCTTTGTAGGGTGACTGGATGGGAGTGGACCTGAGTGGATGAGAGATAAAATAAAGAGTTCATATTTGAATAATGACAGAGAACATGGTCGTCATCATGATGAGAGAAATAGACAAGTGAAGGGGAAGAGTGGATATCTCATTGGGAAGAAAATCAGTTTTCTTTAACTGTGCTGAATTTGAGGTTCTGGAAGAACTCTTAGTGGAGGTAATGTTTGAGAAATTGAAGGAGACAGGTCAGGGCTAGGGTGACTGGGGAGAGGCTGTTGGATGTGGGGGTCCCAAGCCTTAGGCCCTGGAATTCCTCCACCAGATCACTCCATGCACTGATCCTGGGCAAGCTGCCTTGACCTGTCTTCAAGCCCCAGTATCTTCATTTGCAAAATGGTAGCAATGAGTTTCTGTCACAAAGGACTAAGAAAGTTGAGTGGAATAATCCAGTGCCCATCACCGTGCATTTTAATTGTCATAAAATGTGGAAGTTTTGCTTAGTTTGTGTCACCTTTATGCTTCCTTTCAAATAAGTAGTTTGTTTTATTCAGGAAAGATACATTCCCATAAGCAATACCATCTTGCAGCTAAATAATGCTAAGTTTAGTCTATATTAAACTTGTCCCTATGTCTAAATTATAGGAAAGGCAAATCTGATTACTACTTATTTTTAATAAACAAGAAAACGCTAAAACCCTAGTGCTTAGGGAAAGGATAGGAACATAGTTTATAAAAAAAAGGTAACAACAAAGCCAGTAACCATATTCAGTTGTTCAAACTCAGCAGTAATATGAAATATTAACTAGAACAGTTAATTTTTCACTTGAACTGGTAGATAGGTAATGTTCTCTGGGATGCTGTGAGATTGGACCTCTGCATCACTTGTTGGAAGAATATTTGAATTAAGACAATCGTTAGTACAGTAATAATATACATGTATATATATATATATATATATATAACCAAAAAGATAAAAGTTTATACCATTTGGACTGAAATTCCCCTTGTAGTTCTGTAATCGAAAGAAAGAATTAAAAATAATGACAGGTTTTTAAACAAGAATTTTCTTAGCAGTATTAATAGTGAAAAAGCAAATGTGGCATAGTCAAATATATTATGGAGCAGTACATAGGATGGAATTCAATGTACTGCTTAAAAATAATGGTTTGTTAGAGTCTTACTGAAAAGGGCAAATGCTAACAATATAATATTCAGTGGAAATATCTCTACGCAAAACTGTATAATATGGTGTAACTCCTGTTTTGTTATATTAAATAAAAGCCTGGAAGGAAATACGTGAAAATGTTACTGGTTTGCTTTGGATGGTAGGTTGATGGATGATTTCCTTTCTTGTATGAAAGGAAATTCCTATGACTTAATGTTTCTCATTTGGAGTTTTAAAATATTTTACAAATAAGAGTGAAATAAATAATATAATAGACTACCATAAGGATCATTTTTTTCATAGCCAAAAAATCAATCAACCCTTTAATTTTTAAAAAAAGAAAAGAAAAAAGTAAGCCTGGCCAGATGTAGATTATTGTTAGGGAATAGTTTAAGATTCCAAAGGATTATCATATCTGTCTTCTGCTCTTATGTGGAGCAGCGGGAAGACATCAGCAGTGTAAGTCACTTCTGAAGTGAGAGTTTGAGAGGGCTAGAACATTCACATATGCCGGAATGCTAGCTTGACTTCAGAGTCTACATCAGTTTAAAGAATGGGGAAGACCAGGTTTCTCTTATTATGTCCAAACTGCGCAGTTGCTCGAAGAGAGCAGTGGAATTCTATGACGTATTTGTTCTCACTTGTAGAAGCCCAAACACTGCTGCTGGAGCTGATTTTGTAACCATTAGACCATCAGGTTGCATTGGAATTGGCCAGAAATGCCGAAAAAATTCCAAGTGAAAATGTTAAAATAAATATGACTTCCGATTTAGATTTTCTTCCAGTTAATGGTTTCTTGGCATTTTGAGAATATTCAGTCTAAGAGTAGGAGGAATGAATTTTAATACTATCCTTTTTTTATGAAAATAGATTCTTATATAATGTTGTGTATGATATTTCTGTATGTATATAACAATATCTTTTTGTCTGTGTGTCACATAAATGAGAAAGAGATGTATGTGATTGAAAATCCTCAGCCATGAAGGGAGACAAAGGACTATTTTAAGACTTTTTAAGTGGGGAATTTTATTGAGATAGTGGTTTGAAGGTGAATCCCAGAAATGAGTCACTTTGTCCATAGCTGGTGAGGGAAATGTTTGAGAGGAAATAATATTATTAATGTTTTCTGCTTTATGGTCCAAGCACTCAACTGTACTCAGTTCAGTTCAGCTCAGCTCAGTCGCTCAGTAGTGTCCGACTGTTTGCTACCACATAAATCACAGCACGCCAGGCCTCCCTGTCCATCACCAACTCCTGGAGTCCACTCAAACCCATGTCCATCAAGTCAGTGATGCCATCCAACCGTCTCATCCTCTGTCGTCCCCTTCTCCTCCTGCCCTCAATCTTTCCCAGCATCTCTGCTTTAGAATCTGGAGTGCCTTGCTGGTTCTGATCTTTTAACATATTAACTTGAAGCCATTAGCTAGTCAATAAAATCTGTATCAGAATATAATTAGAAATTTTTTAAATCCAACAGATGAACTAGGAAATTTAGAACGATATATAATTAGAATTCATATTTTTGAAGTGTGTATGTTCAGTGTTTAATTTGTATAATTAAATATATCTCTGCTTAGTAAGTTCATTAGCCTAACAGTGGTTATCTCTGGGTATGGGATTATGGCAGAATTCTAATTTCATCTCTCCATATTTTGGAAAATACTTCGCAATAAACTTTTGGCCTTTATCAAGAACATCCTGACACTTCCTGTAACAAACCTCGTTTTAGCTGGATAAAGACTAATGAATGAAATAATTAATTGGCTAAGTATACCCTATTTGTTTCTATTGGGGCTTTCAGAAATGCAGCATTCATAGTACTGAAGGTGTAAAGAATGCTGAAGTTTTGAAAAGATTTTTCCATTCCTCATTTAAATATGCAGTTTGTTAGAGCCTTGCCATTTCCGTAGAGTGTGGGAAAAGATGTAGAAACTGGGCCACAGGGGAGCCTGATAGGAGCATCCTCTGGGTGGAGGCCAAGCCTTTGGTTCTGGATGAAATTTTTTTGTTGTTTTCCTACCCTCTTGGGTGGCTGTTTCAGGGATAATTTTTGTCCAGGTATATTTGCTTCAAGGCCAAATCTAAATATTCATGGGCTACACATTTTTCTGGAATGTTCTTCACCAGCTATACAGAGACTTTGGGGTGGGACAGGACATATTTTTATTGTGCTCTAGGGCTTTTTTCCCCTTTTATTTAAAGGGGAAGGAAAACCTAGATTCTTCTTTAAGACAATTCTTATTTATTTTTCTCTGTGATGTTTAAACATTTTCCTTTGTATTTTTTAATCTGTAGCACGGCAGTGCTCTGATAGTACAATTGTCTTAAAAGTTAAAATACTCATTTTTTCCACCTTTTTAGAATCCTTGAATTTTTGACAGTGTCTGCTAGTTTATACAGTAAGCATAGTTTTTTTCTGAACAATTTATGAAGAATATATACTTTCAAAAACTGTAAATTAGCACAAAATCATCACAAAATAAAAATTTTTTTAAACGTCAGGAACTTCCCTGGTGGTCCAGTGGTTAAGAAGCTGCCTAGCAGTGTGGGGTACATGGGTTCAGTCCATGATGGGGGAACTAATACACCAGATGCCGCGAAGCAGCTCAGCCCTTGTGCCACAACTTCTGAGCCCCGGTGCCACAACTAGAGAATCCCTGAGCAGCCGCAAAACGTGGTAACAGTCTTCGTGTTGCAGTGAAGATCCATGTGCCACAGCGAAGACCTTTGCTCCTGTTGTTCAGTCTCTCAGTCATGTCCAACTCTGCGACCCCATGGACTGCAGCAGGCTAGACTTCCCTGTCCTGCACCATCTCCTGGAACTTGCTCAAACTCATGTTTGTTGAGTCAGTGATGCCATCCAACCATCTCATCCTCAGTCATCCCCTTCTCCTCTTGCCCTCAATTTTTCCCAGCGTCAGGATCTTTTCTAATGAGTCGGCTCTTCTCATCAGGTGGCCACAGTATTGGAACTTCAGCTTCAGCATCAGTCCTTCCAATGAATATTCAGGACTGATTTCCTTCAGGATTGACTGATTTGATCTCCATGCTGTCCAAGGGACTCTCAAGGGTCTTCTCTAACACCACAGTTCAAAAGCATCAATTCTTCGGTGCTTAGTCTTCTTTATGGTCCAACTCTCACATCTGTACATGACTACTGGAAAAATCAGAGCTTTGACTAGATGGACATTTGTTGGCAAAGTGATGTCTCTGCTTCTTAATATGCTGTCTAGGTTGGTCATACTTTTCTTCCAAGGAATAAGCGTCTTTTAATTTCATGGCTGCAGTCATCATCTACAGCAGTTTTGGAGCCCAAGAAATAAAGTCTGTCACGGTTTCCATTGTTTCCCCATCTATTTGCCAGGAACTAATGGGACTGGATGCCGTGAACTAATGGGACTAGACTCCATGATCTTCGTTTTTTGAATGTTTTCACATTCAAAGCTGTTTTGAAGGCCAGCTTTTTCACTCTGCTCTTTCACTTTTATCAAGAGGCTATTTAGTTCCTCTTCACTTTCTGCCATATGGGTAGTGACAGCTGCATATGTGAGGTTATTGGTATTTCTCCTGGAAATCTTGATTCCAGCTTGTGCTTCATCCGGCCTGACATTTCTCATGATGTACTCTGCATCTAAGTTAAATAAGCAGGGTGACAATATACAGCCTCGCTGTACTCCTTTCCCAACTTGGAACCAGTCCGTTGTTCCGTGTCTGGTTCTAACTGTTGCTTCTTGACCTGCATATAGGATTCTCAGGAGCAGGTCAGGTGGTCTGGTATTCCTCTCTCTTTAAGAATTTTCCACAGTTTGTTGTGATCCACACAGTCAAAGGCTTTAGTGTAGTCAGTGAAGCAGAAGTAAATGTTTTTCTGGAAATCTCTTGCTAAGACCTCAGTCAGTTCAGTTCAGTCACTCAGTAGTGTCCGACTCTTTGCTACCACATAAATCACAGCACGCCTGGCCTCCCTGTCCATCACCAACTCCTGGAGTCCACTCAAACCCATGTCCATCAAATCAGTGATGCCATCCAACCATCTCATCCTCTGTCGTCCGCTTCTCCTCCTGCCCCCAATCCCTCCCAGCATCAGAGTTTTTTCCAGTGAGTCAACTCTTCTTATGAGGTGGCCAAAGTACTGGACTTTCAGCTTTAGCGTCATTCCTTCCAAAGAAATCCCAGGGTTGATCTCCTTCAGAATGGACTGGTTAGATATCCTTGCAGTCCAAGGGACTCTCAAGAGTCTTCTCCAACACCACAGTTCAAAAGCATCAATTCTTCGGCACTCAGCCTTCTTCACAGTCCAACTCTCACATCCATACATGACTACTGGAAAAACCATAGCCTTGACTAAATGGACCTTAGTTGGCAAAGTAATGTCTTTGCTTTTGAATATGCTATCTAGATTGGTCATAACTTTTCTTCCAAGGAGTAAGCGTCTTTTAATTTCATGGCTGCAGTCACCATCTGCAGTGATTTTGGAGCCCCCCAAAATTAAGTCTGACACTGTTTCCACTGTTTCCCCATCTATTTCCCATGAAGTGATGGGTCTGGATGCCATGATCTTCGTTTTCTGAATGTTGAGCTTTAGGCCAACTTTTTCACTCTCCTCTTTCACTTTCATCAAGAGGCTTTTTAGTTCCTCTTCACTTTCTGCCATAAGGGTGGTGTCATCTGCATACCTGAAGTGATTGATATTTCTCCCGGCAGTCTTGATTCCAGCTTGTGTTTCTTCCAGTCCAGCGTTTCTCATGATGTACTCTGCATAGAAGTTAAATAAGCAGGGTAACAACATGCAGCCTTGATGTACTCCTTTTCCTATTTGGAACCAGTCTGTTGTTCCATGTCCAGTTCTAACTGCTGCTTCCTGACCTGCATACAGATTTCTCAAGAGGCAGGTCAGGTGGTCTGGTATTCCCATCTCTTTCAGAATTTTCCACAGTTGATTGTGATCCACACAGTCAAAGGTTTTGGCATAGTCAATAAAGCAGAAATAGATGTTTCTCTGGAACTCTCTTGCTTTTTCCATGATCCAGCGGATGTTGGCAATTTGATCTCTGGTTCCTCTGCCTTTTCTAAAACCAGCTTGAACATCAGGGAGTTCATGGTTCATGTATTGCTGAAGCCTGGCTTGGAGAAGTTTGAGCATTACTTTACTAGCATGTGAGATGAGTGCAATTGTGCGGTAGTTTGAGCATTCTTTGGCATTGCCTTTCTTTGGGATTGGAATGAAAACTGACCTTTTCCAGTCCTGTGGCCGCTGCTGAGTTTTCCAAATTTGCTGGCATATTGAGTGCAGCACTTTCACAGCATCATCTTTCAGGATTTGAAACAGCTCAATTGGAATTCTGTCACGTCCACTAGCTTTTTTCGTAGTGATGCTTTCTAAGGCCCACTTGACTTCACATTCCAGGATGTCTGATTCTAGGTTAGTGATAACATCATCATGACTATCTGGGTCATGAAGATCTTTTTTGTACAGTTCTTCTGTGTATTCTTGCCAGCTCTTCTTAATATCTTCTGCTTCTGTTAGGTCCATACCATTTCTGTCCTTTATCGAGCCCATCTTTGCATGAAATGTTCCCTTGGTATCTCTAATTTTCTTGAAGAGATCTCTAGTCTTTCCCAATCTGTTGTTTTCCTCTATTTCTTTGCATTGATTGCTGAAGAAGGCTTTCTTATCTCTTCTTGCTATTCATTGGAACTCTGCATTTAGATGCCTATATCTTTCCTTTTCTCCTTTGGTTTTCGCCTCTCTTCTCTTCACAGCTATTTGTAAGGCCTCCCCAGACAGCCATTTTGCTTTTTTGCATTTCTTTTCCATGGGGATGGTCTTGATCCCTGTCTCCTGTACAATGTCACGAACTTCCGTCCATAGTTCATCAGGCACTCTATCTATCAGATCTAGGCCCTTAAATCTATTTCTCAGTTCCACTGTATAATCATAAGGGATTTGATTTAGGTCATATCAAGACCTAATGCAGCCCAATAAATAAATATTTTTTTAAAATTTCAAAATAATATTTATTAGCAAAAGACTGTTGTAGAGCATATGGAAAATAAACATAAACACAAAGAAGAAAATTGAAGTTACTGACTCCATTTGGTGACCCCAGAAACATGCACTTGTCATTTTGATGTTTGTCTTTTAAACCCCTTTTCCCTCTGTACGTATTTGTTCATCTCATAAATGAGGATCAATTCTCATACCTTAAGCTCAATATGTGAAGTTTTCACAGTCTAAATCATTCCTTGATATTTATCAGCCTTCCAGTTTGTACACAAAGCATGACAGGACATAGTATCTTATTATTACTGTTCATGTTTAAAACTGTGGCTTATGGATACTGTTGGTTTCCCTGAGTTGTTTTAGTGATGAAGGTGTTAAGGAAAATGGCAAAGATTTAGAGAACCCCAAATGTGCTTATTATAGATACTTCCTTTAAAAATTGTTTTACAGTGGAAAAGTACCAGAAATTAAGTTCTCATTAGAGAATGTGTGCTTTCTGTTTTGTTTTGAGAGGAATTCCCATCAGGGTTGCATGAATTCCCTTGAGTGAGATCCCTCTATGCTTCAGACAACATCTGATTTTATTTCTGTCTTTAGATTTCAGAGTCTGAAACAGCTACCCTAGAAAGTGTCGTTGATAGGATGGAGGTGGTTATCATAATCTCGGTTTTAAATGTAATAAATTTTACGGGGTTGGGTTTGGTGGTAACTGTTGAAAGCACACAGTAGGGCTCTGCTTTCCTAGGGTCTTTCTGTTAGCTGAACTGTTGAGAGTTCTATCTTTGGATCCAGAATCTATTTATAGGAGAAAAGGCAGTGTTGCATGCTTGATTATGCAGACCCGTTCCTTAAGTCGTGGGGCAGCCGATGGATGTGATGCGGATCTCGCTGGCGCTCCTCTGTTGCCCTAATTCTAGTAGTTGGCCTCTTGAACTCCTGAAGAAGGTGGTAAAATGATTTCTACATGTGCTGAGGGAATGAGGGTGTGGGAAGAGGGGAGAAATGCCCTTTCATTGAAAGAGAAAGAAAGCCTTTGCCATCAATTTCTGTGAGGTTCTTTGGGGTTCTCACTTGGGTTGGTTGGCCCCAAGGAAAAATGGCAAATGACCTTCTTCCCATGTTTATACACTAAGGCCAGTGGTAGCTCCTTGTGCAGTTTAGAAGGGAGATCTGATGGATGGGCCCAATGATGGATGGAGCAGGGCTGGGTAGCTGGATGGAGCAAGTTTTAGATGGAGCAAGTTTGGGTGATGGAACTCAGATACATTGTGTGGACTTAACTCTCCCCAAATGAGGAATTCTTCAGAAACTCCCAATCTGATGGGAACCATTCTCTTTGAGGGTGGCCAAATGCTTGATGGTTAATGTGTCTGGGCTGACTGAAGCGTGGAGCTGGGAGGGATCCCAGCTGACCTACAGGCAGCTACAGACGTTGAGTCTTGACACAAGGGGAGGCATTGAGCCAAGACAGTGCCCAGAGTCTGGCCCTGGTACCCCAGGGTAGGGAGAGCAGGAGGCTGGAATGTAGCGTTGTCTGGGCCTCTGACTGGGTGAGCACACCTGACACTGTTTTAGAAGGCGATGGTCAGCGCTATCAGTTGGCAGACTTCTCTGAAAGGGGTCTGGTCCTTCTCACAGTGAGGTTGACAACTCTGCTGCCAGCTGTCCTTAAATACCCATCTTATCTCCTGGGGCGGAGTCCAGGAAGCACCCTGAACCTGGAGCAGAGACATTTGTGTGCCATTTGAGCAGAGGAGAAACCAGGGCACACTTTGTGTTTTATTCTCGTTATATTTAAGGTGTGTGTGTGTGTGTGTGTGTGTGTGTGTGTGGGTGTGGGTGTGTGTGCTGGTTTTACGTCGGCATCCGCTGCTAAAAGAGTTCCTGAGTTTCCCTGATAATCAGGATGATTTCTCATTTTGAAAGGATTCTTTTGCTTTGGAAGTATGTGTTCCTCACAGTAAGAACATCAGCTTTCATCCTAGTTCCAAAAATCTCCTCTGATTCAGAAAGGATGAAAGTTTAATTAGAGAGCAGGCTAATTTATTGTCTTGTTCCTGAGGAAGACTGTTTCTTGTCTGTCAGTTGAGTTTAATATATCTTTATATACATATATTTATAAATATATATTTCCAGCTCTCAAGGATGATTTTGTTAGTATACATTTACATGAATATTTTAATCTAAATTATAGTATATATTTCCTTTGGACTATACCCTTGTTGAAATGAATTTGTTCCCATGAAATAAATATATCTTTAGTGGGTCATGCGTGAGAA
Organism: Budorcas taxicolor; assembly: GCF_023091745.1. NCBI lineage: Eukaryota > Metazoa > Chordata > Mammalia > Artiodactyla > Bovidae > Budorcas > Budorcas taxicolor. The sequence goes on from NC_068920.1 coordinate 96,635,790, forward strand.
CTGCTTCACAGTCTTCTCAACTTTTGAAGTGAGTAGTTATTTCATGTAGAGCGTGTGTCGATAGCTGGCCTATCACTGGAATGCTGTGCAGCTGTGCAGAGCATAAGGATCAAATGTGCTAATTAAATATATATATATATATTTTAGCAAGAATGGAATGTAACAGCGTGTGGTTAACCATTCCAGTTTGCTTTTGAAGAGTCCTTTTTTTTTTTGGCCAAATATGAACAATCAGAGAGTACATTGACTTAGAAGATGTAATGCTATGTTAAATCGTTCTTTTCATGGAGGTAATGGGACTCATTAAATACTGAGATTATCCTTTAAAATACACTCTGATTAATAATCTGCCTCAAAATGTAGGCAGTGGCGGCACGCCTGGGGTCTAACATCTGCAGTCAGGGTTTGAACTTGCTTTTGTCCTACTGTATCAGTTCTCCTCCTTGGCTGCTGTGTACTCAGCCTTCCTCAGAGCACTGCCACACAGCATTTCCTCCCAGTTTGAATAATAATCTGATCCATCTTTTAGGAACCCATGTGAATTAGATCATGTGGATTTAGCTGCATCCACGCAGATGGTGGTCTGATTTTTTTTTTTTTTTTGTCAGACATTGTGCGAAGTGAACCGATGGGAATAAATGGCAGGTTGGTTGTGTAATGTGGCAACATTTTACTTAGTGTGTCTTTAAAGATAAGTGGGTTGAGATTCCAGCAAAACTGTGCATAAAAAGTCGGAATGTGCTGGAGAACTGCCAAGACTGGGAGCAAGCTGTGTGACGAGCACTGATGCAGCTTTGTCCTGTCTTAAAATAGCCACCATTTAACAAAATATCTTGAAACTTGTCATTTCACTTGAGCAAATAAGTGAAACAGAGGTGGTGGCTTTCCTGTTTAGTTTAGCAAGGTTTATTTTTACTGATTTATCTTTTTGTTCCAGTAATCTTAAATCTTGTGACGATATGGAGGCAAATATTTCTGTGTAACATCAAATCTCGAGTGGTTTTCCCTGGACTAATGAGACCTCACGTGGAGCGTCCTCTATCCCACCTATTCCACTCACTGCAAAATATGCGGTCTTTGTGGTTTGAATGAAAATCGGGACCCTGAAGTTAAAAAAAAAAAACTCCTATAATTTATATATCTGATAATCATTTTGATATGAATTATTGATGGTTGGATGCTAAAACATTGTAGAAGTAAAGCAAAAGGCCTTGGTTACTGTCCTGCAAATTTTATTTTTCCTTTGCTTACTCACTTTTTGACTTCGTTCACTGGCCATTTGTCTGCGGTACTTGATTCTTATGTGTATCGATGTGCTTTGTAACTGTAGCCTTTCAATTTTTTTTTTAATTGAAAGTCTTGTTTTTTTAAGTCAACATGATAAAAACAAGGTGGGCGTGGGGCGGAGATGTGCAGTCTTGCTGTGCGTGTCAATTGGAGCCTGATGGTGACATGAACAGCACATGTGGGGGAGCTTAGGGGGCTGGATGAAGGCAGGGGGCTGCCCGTGTGGATAATCTGAACAACCTATCAGTTTGGGTTCTATGAAGATGAAATTTTCTGAAATACAGTATTTGGATTACTGAGTGGAAATAAAAACGGAGGATTTAGATGTTAAATATAATATGAAAACAGTGAATGAACTTTATCTTAAAGGGCTTGTATACAAACCAAGTTCCTAGTAAGAATTTTCTAAAAGTTTGTATCAACAGATATCTTAAATATTCTCTAATTTAAAATCCATTAGAAGTCTGGACTTAGAACTAATTGTAGTAATTTTATAGCTTTTAAGGGGACCATGCAAATGGCCTTGTTTGTTTTATGTTGCCATCTTCAGATTTATATTTTGAATTTTGCTTTGGCACTTTTAGTAGCTTACATATGTTTCAGAGGGCTTCTCCTCGTATAGAGACATCATTTCTGGCTCTATGTAGGTGCCTCATACAGAGGCAGATACTTAATAATTCTTAGGTGGTTGGTTAGTAGAGTTCGCGTTACTTTTCTAGGTGTGTTTCAGAATCTTTGAAGAACATTTTGTTTTTTTACAACATGAAAAAATTTTGTAGAAATTGTGGAGATACTTCTCACAAGTATTGATCTTTTTCATTCTTAAATGACAAATGAATTCTCTATGTGATATGGTTGACATATGGGAAAATCTATGATTTCTAAATTTTTTAAATTATGTTTTTTCTTTTCCCTTCTTTTGCACATTCCGTGTCTTTTAAAACATGCTCTTGAATAGCCATACTGGTAAGTTGAGTTCAGAAGGTGTGAAATGTGAGCCAGAGCCAGCAGCCTTCCCTTTTTACTTACACCATTGTCTGATCTGCTTGTGAGACTCCATTTTAGGTTGTTTTCATTTCAAATCATTCCTTTAATATGGCACAAGAGTTCAGTCATTCCCTGTAAACAGTGAAAAGCAAGCAAAAAGGAAAATATTTGAATATCCCTTTTCTGGGTTATGGTCTAAATTAGAAAATTTTTCATTTCAATTTTATACATGCATATTGCATTTTATCTCTCTCTGTATGCCTCATGTTGTCAGAGCTTATAAGACTAGGAACAAATAAAGTTAGCATTTAAAGTATTCCAGACATACAAGTTTACAAGAATTTGCTTGTGTTTGTTGGGAGATCCACAGAACAGACCCATGGTTTTAGTTGGTTCTTTGTGCCCTGTGAAGGCAGATGGAGACATTACAGACATCTGCTGTAGATGGCAGTGGGGTGGACAGGTGAGGACCACATGGAAGTTCATACCAGGGGTAGGTGGAGCAATGAGTTGGTTTATGAAATGCTAGCTGCCTTAGATGTTTCTACAGCTGTTGTCAGCTAGCTGAAAATAAATTGAACTTGTTGAAGTGGGAAGAATTTGGCTGTCTGAATAGGCTTAGATAAAATACTGCTTCAGATGCCTATGAAAATGTCTATTGTAACATTATTATATTAGAAAAAAATGGTGATAACCCAAATGTCTGTCATTGGTAAATTAGAGGAAGGAATATTATGGAGACAGTACAATATAGTGGTTTAGAGTGCTCACCCAGAGGCTGCCTGGGTCTGGACCCCAGCTCTCCCATGGAGTCACTTTGTGACCCTGGGCAAGTCATTAACCATACTCTGTCTCAGTTTCCTCATCTGTAAGATGGGGTCAGTTGTAGTACAGACCTTGGAGAGTTACTGTGAGGATTAAGTATGTTAATGTAAGTGAAGTGATGAGTCTAATACCTGGCAAATAAGTAGCTATTAGTTTTTATTATACTGATAAAAATTCTATTATTGAAAACCTCCTAATAACATGGAACAGTTTTTAAAATAAAGGGAAGAAAGCAGAAGACGGGATTATATAAATGATGTGATTTCAACTATATAGAAAAACAAAGGAAAAAAAACAAAGGAAAAGAGATAAGAAAAAGGCAAGTATTAATTTTGAGGGGAGAGTGATAGGATGACTTGTGATTTTTGCTTTTGTGTCATTGCTTTTCTGTATTTCCCAGTGTTCTACAGTGAGTACATCTTACTTTTATAATTTGAAAAAGTAAACTTTTTTTTGAGATGTGCCTGTTACCCTTCGTAAGTGATTAGTATATTGATTATAAGAACATCCTGTTTATTTAAAAGCTCAAGGGCTTTCATTTGGAAGTTTGCCCCTGTTTGATTCTATAATACTTTCACATTCGCATTAGAGTAATGATACTCCAAACTATTTTTTTAAGCTTCCTGATTTAGATATTTCTACTAATTCAGACTAGCAGTATAACAAAAAGAATATAGACACCTATAGTTACATAAATACCATTTATTAGTGGTATGATCTTAGGCAAATTAACAGAGTTTTGGTTTTCTCATGTGAAATGGAGATGATGTGAAAAGTTACCTACCAACTATCACAGAATCAAGATTAAAAGTAGCAGTCTGTACACTGTTTCTGAGTCTGGCACAGTATGGGCACTGGTTGAGTGATATTACTGCTGTCACTTCTACTTGTACCAACAAACTAAACTGCAGGCAAACTAAACTTGGTCACTTCAGTTTAGTCCATGCCATGGTATTTAGTTTTAGCTCACTAATCTTTTGTTCTTAAGATTCTGTAGGCCAAAGTGGCGGAGAAGGCAATGGCAACCCACTCCAATACTCTTGCCTGGAAAATCCCGTGGACAGAGGAGCCTGGTAGGCTGCAGTCCATGGGGTCACTAAGAGTTGGACACGACTGAGTGACTTCACTTTCATGCATTGGATAAGGAAATGGCAACCCACTCCAGTGTTCTTGCCTGGAGAATCCCACGGACGGGGGAGCCTGGTGGGCTGCCATCTGTGGGGTCGCACAGAATCGGACACGACTGAAGCAACTTAGCAGCAGCAGCAGCAGACCAAAGTGGCCTTCTTAAAGATGCATTCTCGTTGTATCTATCTACCTTCCTATCCTTCAAATATTTCTATCTCTATATGCATCTTGTCTCTCAAGTCAACTCATTGATTTAAGAAAATCCATCCCCCGCCTCCCCACAAAGCGTATTAGGCAAGGTAGCTGGTGCTGCAGTAACAGACATCTCCAAAGGTTCAGTGGTACAGAGGTGCATTCCTCATTCATACTCTGTGGCCATCATAGGATGGCAGGGTGCTCTCCCCCATTTTCTCTCCCTCAAGAATTCTGACTGATGGGTCCATATGAGTTAGTGGCCAGAACTAGTCACATGACCTTGCCCAGGTGCAGGGAGAGCAAGGCAAGTGTAATACGGGTACCCACATGACCAGAAAGAGAAGCGATTGGGTATGTGTGGGCATTAAAAGTTTCTGACCAATCATAGATGATAGTGTAGGTAGTATGATCTAATTCGGCATTCCTTATCAAGTTCTTCAAAGTACTAGTTTTGCAGTATCTTAACGTGTTATTCAAAAAGAGAATGCCAGGCAAAGCAGACTGTAATGGGTTTCTTTAGTAAAGAACTTATCAGAGCCTTTATAAATAGGCATTGTAGAAAGAAGAATGATGTATGGTTCCCAGACTTCGCTGACTTTGGAATTCTTTTTTCTTTTTTTCATAGCTTCTCTTAGACCACGGTTGCATAGGATATGCTTTGGGATGCTCTAGTCTAGTCTGCTCTCCTACAAAGCAAAGCTATGAGAATCATGTTTTAATTATTACATATGCTGAGAAGAAGCTTTGTTTTTATCCTTTGCTAGAAGAGTTGATTGTTTGAAGAGTCTGGTTTCTGCTATTATGAATCAAATCACAGACAGTGTTGTTTTAAAATTTTAGCCATTATTGATTACATGCCTGTGTTGAATCTGTAAGGTTTTGTTTTCATTTAGTTGCTTCTGTGTTCTAAACTTACCATTGAAAAGAGAAAGGTAAACAAACCGCGACCTCACATCTTCGTGGTGATAAAAGCCTAAATTGGTTTGAGCAGATGGCCTAAACATATATAATGGTTTATTGGTTTCTGCATTTTTCTTGATTCTCTCTGACTTTCCATTACAAATTTTCTAGAAGTTTCAACACTACTGAAATGAGGGCTCTGATAAGAAGCAGAGAGACAGGTTTTGTCAAGAGGTATTACTTATTTCTCTACCAGAAGGCTTTGGTTTAGTTTAAACATGATGCTTGTTGCCAGGGATTTTATGCCTACATGTGTAACAAATCTCAATATGCAAATTTTCACTGAAATGTAAACTTCATGTGGTAAAACTTTGGGTGAGAAGGTGCTCCTCCTGTTTCATAACTATGTGTGAGTAGAACTTTATCATTACTAACTCCCCAGACCATTGAGTTTATGGGTTATTTTAAGTGATGAATTCAGTTTCTGTGAAAAATCATGTGAAATCCAGGCTGAGAATTCAGTTTTTATTTTTTTTATTTTTTATTTTTTCTCCTTTTGTGAGTGACAAGACGTGAAGGGCCATTGCTGTTACGTGACAGAAGACACACTTTTAACTCCCATCAGTTGAATCAGCAGCCCTGCCCCACCCCTTTCCCACTGGTGTTACAATTAGGACCTGACCAGTGTGTGTGCCTTCTGAGGGTGACTTGTGAGGATTCGAGGCAGGAGAAAAAAAGCTTCTTTGGAGCCATGATTCCTAGGTTTGTCCTTTTTGTTGATTTTACTGTCATTGTAGAAAAAGCATTCATGACCCGTCACAAAAGTAAACATTGGAAACCATTTTTCACATGGCCTGGGGATGACTGGAGTCAAGCTTAATGTTTCAGCGAGTACGACAGACACAGAACATAGTTGCTTACTGAAGGCTGCTCCTGGGCCAGGTCACAGGACTGTCATCTCTTAAGGTCTTTAAGGTGTTTGACCCCCTCAGATGCTTGTGTTGGCTTTCTGCAAAGATAACTTTGGTTTAAGTCTGCTTTTAAGAGAGGAGTGTTGATTTCCTCACCTTTGGGGACTTGTGAAAAAAGGGAACATGTTAGTCGTTCAGTCATGTCCGACTCTTTGCGACCCCATGGACTGTAGCCCACCAGGCTCCTCTGTCCATGGGATTCTCCAGGTGAGAATATGGAAGTGGGTAGATCCCCCTTCTCCAGAGATCAAACCCGGGTCTCCTGAAATACAGGCAGATGCTTTACTGTTGAGCCACCAGGTAATGCTGTGCTTCCGTGGACCATCCTTGTGGACCAGCCAGCTGAGAAACCAGATGTTAGGAGAGTTTGTGGTGGAGCAGAGTTTTTACACTGTAGGTTGCAGTGGAGAAGGAAATGGCAACCCACTGCAGTATTCTTGCCTGGAGAATCCCACGGACAGAGGAGCCTGGTGGGCTACATCCATGGGGTTGCAAGAGTCGGACACGACTTAGCGACTTCACTGCTACTGCTAGGTTGCAGTGCACAGTCAGGAAGACTGAAGGGAGCACATAGAATCAGAAGTTTCAGAATCAGGCTGGGCCCTGTGGGCCTTAGTCCATCCTCTCCTTTGTGTAAGGAGGAGGTAAGCTGGGAAAGGCCAGGGGGAGTCATACAACTTCAACTGTTAAGGGCTGAAATTACCGCATTAAGTGGGTAACACTTTTTGTGAAGCATTTGCAACTGTGTGGGAACACTCAGTCTGCTTGTGACCATTTCCTTGTCCCGAGCCTTGAGAGGCATCTTACCTGTCCTTAATGGGACCACTTGTCAAACATTTCACGATGAGGTATATGAGGGGAACCTACAGGTTATTAAAGTTCCTGTTCGCTTTCTTTATGCTGTCAAACTAGCATTAATGTTTACTGGGAAGCATTTATTGGGAAAATCATGTTTTATCAAAGATCTTATTAGAAAAAAATTTTATTATTATTATTAGGGAAAGATGGGAAGTTCATTGTATATGGAACTAAAAACCAGCACAGGGCTTCCCCCGTGTCTCCGTGGTAAAGAATCCACCTGTAGTGCAGGAGACTTGCAGGAGATACGGCTTCCATCCCTGGGTCAGGAAGATCCCCTGGAGGAGGAAACGGCAACCCACTCCAGTATTTGTGCCTAAACAGTCTCATGGACAGAGGAGCCTGGTGGGCTACAGTCCATTCGATTGCAGAGGAGTCAGACATGACTGAGCGACTGAACAGTGTGGTCACCTTTGTTTTAATAAAAATAGCCACAACCGTGCTCTGGCTGCCTCGACCCAGCTGAAGGAAGATGAAGGTCATTCCAAAATAGAAAAAGATCTAGTTAAATATTACTCTGATTAGTTAAGTAAGTTTAAAAATTTTCAGACCCTGTGATGTGGATATAGCTTAGCTGAGGAATTCTCTCTGCTCACAGATGAGTTTTGCTGGGTATTATCAATGATTTAAAGGCAGATAAGGGACAGATGTGAAAAACATGACCCTCACCTCTCTCCCCCTTTACCCCACATTGATTTGTAACCATGTAGGAAACCTAGGGTATAATGGATAGATGGGGAAAGGTTAATCCCATCTCATTTTGGAATCCTCTTCCTGGAAGTTAGGACTGGGTCCCTATGTTTCAGTGGCTGGTTTCTGCTTCTGGAGCTGCACTGGCTAGGTGGAGCCCCACCTTTGCTACTTACTGACTGTGGGGCTTTGGTAAGTGACCATGTGCCCATCATCCAAACTGGGTAATTCATGAGCATTTTAATAACTGTACCAGCACAGCAGGCATAAACTGGGACTGTCTGAGGTGAGCTAGAAAATCTTGTCCCCCTAGTTTTATCACATTACCTAATCTCTGTGTCTTGGTTTCTTCACCTTGTAAAGTGGACGTGATAACAGTACTCACTTCTTAGGGCATCAGAATTAAGTGCACGGATGCACGTAAGGGCTTTGGAATGTTGTTGGGCACATCGTAATTGTTCAATAGAGTTATTTATTTTAAAAAATACTGTTTAGGGTGCTTAATTCACATAATAATCCCTTATATATTCAGTTTACTTTCTATTGTCTTCATGTGATTTCTCCATAGCAAGTTTTGCTTTTAATTTTATCTAATAAATAATAGCATTTACTAATGACTTCTTCCATTTAGGGTACCATCATACTTAATGACTTGTTATATCTGAGCCCTTTACCCCTGGCACTGTATTATATAGTTAGCATCTGTGGTCCAGAGAAGCATAAAATTAGGACTCTTGTTTATCAGGAGGTGGCTAATTAGTAGCTGCACTAGAGGGCACAGTTTTCACAGTTGACCTTGAGATATAGGAATGGTTGGGTGCTTGAGTCCCCAAACTAGGCTTCTTTCTTGCCTCTCTCAAATTGAATTTTCCCAGCATACTGATATGTAGGGTTGCCAGATTTAGGAAAAACAAGCAAGACTACTTAAAGTTTAAATTTCAGATAAACAGTATATCGTTTTTAGCGGAAGTATGTCTCATGGAATATATATGGGGTGTACTTGTACTAAAAGCTCATTGTTCATCTGAAATTCACCTTTAACTTGACATCCTGCATTTATCTGGCAATTCAGTTATATAGGTGAAAAAGGTTTTTTATCCAGTAACCCACATTCAGATGTGTATACAAAAGTATAATCCCATTCTTATTAGAAGTACTGTGTCAGCTTTTAAAACGCCCATGTGTTTTATCCTCCGTTGGAAAGGACAGTTGAGAAGTTGTTACTGAGTGGCTGCTGCTGGGTATCCACTAAGACCAACACAAAAAGGACTTCAGTCTGGTTTGCCACAGCCTCAGGGATTACATTTGTTCCATGAGAACTTCTTGGCTGTGAGTGTGGGTGGACTCGGTCCAGCTCTTTCTCCTTGGAGGGGAGTCCATTTGTTAAGGTGACTGATTTTGGAGAGTTCTTAGTTTGAGATTGAACTACTTTGGTAATAATTTGGGAAAGGGGATTTAACTTTGGATCATTTATATTTCACTTGTAGAGGCAAGAGCTGTTAAGAGTGACCTTCAAATACTCTTCCCATTAAAATCACTTCTTCCGATTTTTTACTTTCCCGTAGTGTTGTCTAGAAAATGCTGGTGAAGTTTTTGCATCAGCCTTGGAACTCTGTTAGCATTCAACCTGAAGGGTCCTGTGTACCTTTGGGAAATGCTGATTGGAGGATTAGAGGTCATGGAAACCTGAGTGTCTTGTATTTTTTCTTTTTTGCACTCTGGATATGATGTCTCTGTTAAGCCAAGTCTCAGAGAAAAAGCTTCACCTGGTTAATGATACACTGGGTTAAGTTAGTAATGGCAAATGAAGGTTGCCACTGTCTGCTGGAGGACAGTGAGACAGAGTGAATGGGTTATGGACCAATGCTGGCATCTTAATTGCTACCATTTAAAAAGTTTAACGTACCCAGTCAAAAAGCACAGGTTTCAGATTATCTTTTGAAGAAAAATTCACAGTGGTGAGAGCTTACTCTGAGGCACAGATAGTGTGTGGGTGGGTTAGCCAAGGTGAAAAAAATCCAATTATAGAGCTGTTTGTTCAGAGTATCCGATTTTGAGGTGGATTTTATTGTTAACTGGTGGCTTTCCAGAAAATAAATTATTTATGTGTAAGGACTCTTGCTAGCTAGGCTTTGAATGCTGATGATTATTTGGAACAACTCTTTCTTTCCTTTTGGAGCTGATCTCCTCATCATTACCTTTGATGGCCTTTTGCCTTTGGACAGAATTTGCTTCTCAGGCTACAACAAGCCTGAGGTTTATCTGACTATAGTAGAGTTAATTTGCAGGATGGATTGAATATTCGACCTAATTGTTTAAATGGCTTAGTACTTGGAGGTGTCTGATTGGATGAAGGCTGGCTCTTCATGGTAGGAATTTTCACCTTTTAGAGCAGTGATTCTCCATCTTGGCAGCACATTGGAAATCCACTTGAGATTTTTAAAATGCAGAAACCTGGGTCCACCCCTAAAGAATTTGGTTAAATTATCTGGGGTGCAGAATGGGCACTGTGGGACTTTTTAAGGGTTCCCCAGGTGATCCCGAGGCTTCCCTGGTGGCTCAGACAGTAAAGAATCTACTTCCAATGCAGGAGACCCAGGTTCAGTCCCTGGGCTGGGAAGATCTCATGGAGAAGGGAATGACTACCCACTCCAGTATTCTTGCCTGGAAAATTCCATGGACAGAGAAGCCTGGAGGGCTACAGTCCACGAGGTCACAAAGAGTCAGACGTGACTGAGCGACTAACACTTTCACTTTCAGGTGATTCTAACCAAGTTTGCACATTATCCTTTGGTCTCCTCAGAGTTATGGCTGTAATCTGTGCTGTTTGGAAGGGAAGCTAGGAGCCTTAGTGTGGCTACTAATATTTAAGTTAATTAAGGAAAACTAAAGCCTCAGGTCCTGAGTCACTTAGCCACGTGTCAAATGCTCAGTCATCACATACGACTGATAGCCACTGTAATGGATTTTGCAGATACAGAATATTTGCAGCATGGTAGAAAGTTCTGGTAGACAGCCTGCATTTAGGCTGTCGTAGGATGTCCACAGAACTGGGGTGGGGGTGGGGAAGCTGTGAACATTTGAGAAGTCTGACACAGGAAGGACAGGCTTGGAATAGAGCTAATCCAGCAGGACTTGCTAGCACCAAATTGCCACATACATTTTTAGCAGCCTTTTTGTCAATGGTCTTTTGGCACCAGAAGCCCTGCCACAGTTGGTGCGATGTATCAGGTATTGCATCTTGCTGAAAGGTCCGGTTTAGAGCAGGCTAGCCTGAAGGGGTGTGGTAAGCTCCAAGGGCAGGAAGATGAGAGCCCTGGGGAGTACAGGGCCAGGGAGAGGAGAAGTAAGTTTTATTCTTGCAGAGCTAAGGAAAGGCCCTTTTAGGGACCAAAGCCTGATAAGGGGTAAAACTGGGTAGAGTAGCTTCTGTCCTTTCTGTTCAGAAGACACCTGCCTCAGTCACTTGCCTCTCCTGGCTCATCTGTAGTGTGTGGGAGAGAAGGGTGGTACTGGCACGTATTTCCAGAGAAATAAAGTTCATGTGGGCCCCTGTGTTCTTGGAGCGTTGAGGAGATAGGGCTTGAGAGGATGGGGACGAATGAAATCACATTTATTCAGACATCTCACCTAGACAGCCAAGTCGAGTAGGGTCTGGCAAAGAGAAGGGATAGAAGAATAGAGGACGATGCTAAAGGCTTGGATTTTCCAAACCATTCTCCCTTTGGGCAGGTCCTCTGCAGGTGTGGGAAACGCGCCAGGTGGAGAGGCTGTCATGAGGCTGGCGCTCTCGTCTGTACCCTCCAGCCTGAGCCCTCCCTCTCATGTTTCTCTGGACATTAGCACCTCCCCAGGAACAGATTTCTGTTGGTTTTTGTGAGCCCACTGAAAAGAAAATGCCAAGTATTCACAGGCACAGGGTGAGCGCGGGAAGAGCTCTGATAACGGGAAGGGCTCTGATAACACATGAATCAAAAGAATGCAAATGGTTCCCGGGTGTGTGTGTGTGTCCCAGCAGCTCAACAGGGTCTCTGAGTCACTTGAGTTTTTCCTGTGTTATTTGTCATTGTCTGCTGTTAAATCAGGGTGAAGTGTCAATGCCTGTCACAGGCCTCATTTCCTCACTTTGGGACACTTGCCAGGTAAGTGTTCTTGACATGGTTGCGTCTAAATATCTGTATTACCAAATTATAACCACACAGCACTGCCTGCTTGCCCCAGTGGAGTAAGTGGTCAGGACATTCCCCCCCCCACCCCATTACTTCCACTCTCTTCTTTGGAGGAGGGGTTAATATTTTATTTATTTTTAATTTTTAGGATTTTTATTGAAGTATAGTTGATTTACAGTGTTAGTTTCTGGTGTACAGTGCAGTGATCCAGTTCTATATATACATACACACATACCTATATTCTTTTTCAGATTCTTTTCCCATATATATTACAAAATACTGAGTATAGTTCCCTGTGCTGTGCAATAGGTCCTTGTTGGTTATCTGTTTTATCTCCAGTAATGTTTATCTGTGGGCTTCCCTCATGGCTCAGTGGTAAAAAATCTGGCTGCCAATGCTGGAGATGGGGGTTCGATCCCTGGGTTAGGAAGAGCCCCTGGAGAAGGAAATGGCAACCCACTCCAGTATTCTTGCCTGGGAAATCCCATGGAGAGAGGAACCTGGCAGGCTATTGTCCTTGGGGTCACAAAAGTCGGACATGACTTAGCAACTCAACAACAACAACAACATGTATATGTTGATCCCAAACTCCTAAATTATCCCTGCCCCCTGCCCCCACCGTGCCCTTGTGGTAACCGTAATTTTGTTTTCTATATCTGTGGCTGTTTTTCTGTTTTGTAAGTAAGTTCATTTGTATCATATTTTAGGTTCCACATAAAGGTGATATCATATGATATTTGTCTTTCTGTGACTTACTTCACTTGGTAGGATAATCTCTAGGTCCATGCATGTTGCTGCAAATGGCGTCGTTTCCTTCTTTTTATGGCTAAGTAATATTCCATTGTATATAGATGCCAAAACTTCTTTACCCATTCCTCTGTTGGTTGGCTGTTCCCATGTCTTGGCTTCTGTAAATGGTGCTACAGTGAAAATGGGGTTCGTGTGTCTACTCTGCCTTTGACTGTTGGAAAAGAGGTACGTTTTCTTTTTGTCCCATTGTCAGTAGCTTATATATACTTTGTTAATGCTTATCTTTTATTTTGAATTACATCTGACACCTACTTTGCCTGATTTTCTGTATTCTCTTTTCTTAAGCTCAGAGAGCTAGAAAGGAAATGTTAACTTTTATAAAAAGCAGGAAAATGGTAGATTAGAAAGGCCAAAAATAAGTGCTAAGAAGATTAATAGAAAAGCAAGCATTGATTCGTCAATATCTTCTGTAGTAGGAAGCCATCCTGGTAACTCATGGAGTGCAGCTGGTCCTCTTTTGCTTGTGGATTTCAGAGGTCTGTATAGAATTGAGTTTTAAAGGGCAAGTAGAAAACTTACCCCAAACTATTGAACATTTGTGTTCTGTAATACTGTAACCTTTCAGTTTTTAGTGTACTAAGTATGCTGAGAAATCTTCTGGAAATAAATAGACCTGGATTCTTGACAGTGAGGTTAAGTTAAGTTGCAATTAGAAAGATGAGGTGGTACCTTAGAGATGCTCTTGTTTGGTGTTTTCCAGACATGTACATCAGAATCACCTGAGAAACTTTTAAAAAAAATCACAGGTTCTGACCACATCCCTGGTGAATAGAATTTATAGACATGGGCCCAGGAGTCTGTATTTAAAATTCCTAGGTGATTTTAGTGAGTTGCCAAGTTTGAGAGCCTGAGGACTAGGGAGGTGAACTGATTTCCTCGTTGTTAATGGCAGCCAGGAGGAGGACAAGACCAGGGACCTTCCTAAGTCTCCCCCACCACCCCCAAGAATCAGTGATTCTCCAGTTTGACCTTAGTCAGATGTGATGTCTGCCTCACTCTGTAGTCTTTTTTCTGAAATTGACTTCATTTATTTTTTAATTTTGGCTGTCCTGAATTCTGCTTCCGTTTCATTCCCGAGTCCTTTTTTTTTCTCTTCATTTTAAAAGGTGGCATGTTATGGATCCTGTGTGGTCACACAGCTGGTGTGAGCTTTGAGGGTGATCTCTGGAATCCCTTTTCTCAGATTTCAGTGTCATTCATTGTCTCATCCTAGTGGCAGTGAGACACTTTCGGATTTACCATTTCTTCTCACCATTAAAAAAAAAAGTCCTATCTCCTGATATATTTTTGGCTGCAAAAATAACTCCAGATGGCATGTTTTGTTTAGGGAAAAAAACAACAGAATTTTTCACACTTTCTCCATGAATTATTTTCCAGCTTTCAATTTTGATGAAGTTATTAATCTTACAAAGGACTCATTCTGTAGAGAGACTAAGCACTGAACAAATGCACTTGTATACAGCATTTAATTTTACTGGCAAAAATTAAGAGAATTGTTACTCTTGCATCTTTACATCATTTGTTACTCTTTTACATCTTTAACACCAGATGTTAAAATAACAGTCCAACTTTCTAGAGATAGAAAATTAACAAAAAATTTTAATCCTTGGATTTGTCATTGAGAAGTGAGTGCCAAAAATGGGATCAAATAAAATGATATAACTGAAAGTACCTTGAAAAATACATGGCAATATACAGATGTAAGATACTGTTTTTTTATCTTTAAATTTATTTATTTTTTTAGTTGAAGGGTAATTGCTTTACAAAATTCTGTTTGGTTTCTGCCAAACATCAATATGAATCAGCCATAGGTATCTATCTATCTATATATATCTATATATCTATATATCTATATATATCCCCTCCCTCTTGAACCTCCCTTCCATTTCCCCAAGGTACTGATTTTTAAAAATCACAATCCTGGTTTGATAGCTGATGTTTTTCAGATGATTAAAAGCTTTTACAAAGAGCATGCATATAGAAATCCCTAATTGGGACTTTTTTGCAAAATAGTATGTGGGTTATTTATAGATAATGTTCTTTGAAATGATCTTTTTACTGGGGTCTTTAATTAGTTGGATTTTTCTGGATCAAGGAGAGGACCTGTGATTATTCTTCAAGCCTAAAATATTTTTATTCCTAGCTGTGTGATTCCATCAGAATATGAGAGCACCTCAGTGTTCCTCATTCAAGATAATCTCTCAGGGCCACCCCAAATCTGTTTAATTTTGCTGGATTGATGTTGCAGAGAATAGGAAACAACTCTTTGGAGATTTTATAAACAGATCTATTAAATTCTGAAATTATTTAAGGGGTCTCCTTTGGTAATGCTTTAATTCAGGTAGGGGCCACCAAAAAGGGAAAATAGGACATTCGAACAGTCTTCAACACTGAAATGGTGATAAGAGCATTCTTTCAAAAGATAGTTTCTCCATAAATTTTGGATTGAGAATGAACCCTTTAAGATAACTGGATGTTTTGATGAACTGACAATGTCTGAGTTTCCTCTGAGTAGGCGAGGTGTTTTATGGGACTTAGTAGGGCCACTGCCTCACTGTCATTGATGGACTTGGAGCTTCAGTCAGAATGTTGAGTGCTTCCCTGTACAGACTCTGTGCGGGCACCTGGGCACAGAAACAAGACAGTTCTGCCCTTATGGAGAGAGTGCTAGGGAGGAAACAGGGAACCAGTAACAAGCCTTTGTCATGATCGGTGTAAACTGCAGGCACAGAACTGCTGTATCTTGGGCAGGTAGGTGATGGATAGGGGTAGGGACACCTTTCTGAAGAAGGATGATGCCTGAGATGACTCTTGAAGAATGAATGGTGTTAGCTGGAAAAATAAGGGTGTGGGAGGTCCCAAGCAGAGGAGGATCTCCCTGCATAAAACGAGGGAGAAAGAAGATAGTGTGCTTTGGGCAAAGGGCTCTGTTACAGCCAGAACAAAGGGAATATGTTGAGGATGAAGGGAAGTGAAGCAAGACATAAGGTCATGTACACCTTGAAAGGGAGTTTTACCCAAAAGACGAAAGGGGGAGGGTGTTGAAAGATTTTAGGCAAGTTTGTATGTGTTTCAAAGCTCACTTGAGCTCCAGTATGGAAGAGGATGAATTTTAGTGGGCATAATGGCAGAGTAAGCAATAATTAAGTCAAGAAATGCTCTAACCAAAGTCAAGGTTATAGTTCATAATTTTGGGGGGAGCCAGAGAAATTGCTAATAATAAACCTGACTGACAGGAAATACTGTATCCCAGGGCATCATGGTCCATTACTGTGAGGGTGTCGGGTTAAGTTGCTTCAGTCATGTCGACTATTTGCGACTATGGACTGTAGCCTGCCAGGCTCCTCTGTCCATGGGATTCTCCAGGCGGGAATGCTGGAGTTGGTTGCCATTTCCATTTTGACCTTTTCTCCCACATAGTCCTATATTGTGAAGAGTCTCCAGATCCATATTCAAAAGTTGAAGATTTTTCCTACATGATTAATAAGACTCAAGAATTTTCAAATATGTTCTCTTTTGATTACTGTAGAGTTAGGTAGAAAAAAAATTTTCATTACCTACTTGATATTAAGACTTCAGCTATTGTAGTAGTCAACGTTCTTGGTGAAGAACTGGTCAGGAATTTTTAGTCATATTATGTTAGAATGATTTTTTGGAGTAACATATTCCTGAAGAGTTGTACGTGAAGTAGAATTTTGAACATTATGTTTTAAGTGCCCTCTGAACATGCAGCATTTAAATTAATCCTTTTGAAACTTCTGTGGTTTAAAGAATCACTTTTATGTAATTTACTTCCTATTTTTCTTTTGTCTAAATCCAGATTTTCCAATTAGCCTTTGTTTATAGGCCCTTGAAGAAATTGACATTTGGCATCATTTGGGAACTTAGGTATTTCTTTAGATGTTTCCAGAGAAATAACATGGTAATATAAGAACTTAAAAAAACTGGTAAAATATTTGTTTTACTGGTATATTGTAATTAAAAATAGCTTCTGATTATAGCAATAGAGTTCTATAATCCCTTTTAACAGTTTAGTATACTTCTTCCTGGTCTTGCTTATTTGAACTTGCTCACACACACTTATGTCCTTATTTAACACTTTTAAAATTGTATTCATTTTGTTACATTATGTGTTGTATCCATGTTAAAAATGTTTTCTGAAAACTTTTTGTGTGTGACTGTAAGATCCCTTATTGGGGATTTAAGTGGTCTTCAAATTTTTTTGCCCCTATAAAAAGTACAATGATGTGAGCATCATTGCACTCCAATTTTTATCCAAATTCAGCTTTTCCCATAGATGCCTAAGATGGGAATTGCTGAAACTAAGGAGTTTCATTTAACACCTGTTTCTAAAGCTGTGCGTTCCAGTAATCTCCTTGCAGGTATCTTACTGCCCCTGTGTTGACTGACTGACTTGTGTGGCAGGTGCCTTCAAACTTAAGCAGGCTGGTAACATTTATATGGGATTTGGGTTTTGTTACTTAAAGGTTTGCTTCTGGAGAAGTGAAGTGAAATGAAGTGAATTGAAGTTGCTCAGTCGTGCCCGACTCTTTGCGACCCTGTGGACTGTAGCCCATCAGGCTCCTCCATCCATGGGATTCTCCAGGCAAGAATACTGGAATGGGTTGCCATTTCCTTCTCCAGGGGAACTTCCTGACCCAGGAATCGAACCCAGGTCTCCCTCATTGCAGGCAGACGCTTTAACCTCTGAGCCACCAGGAAAGCCCAATGTAAATCCGTGGTTTTCATGCTGAGGACACATGAACAAGTTGTCTTATGTCTCAAGCAAAGATACTCCTAGCCTCCAATAGAAATGTAATTGAATTTCTACTGGGTGGGTTTCCTTTCTTTTCATGTGGAATAAGAATGAGATTTATTGGCTTGTATCAACTAGAGCAGCAGAGTTAACAAGTAATAAAAGCTGTCAGACTCTGTTTAGCTCTATTATGCTTTTATACACAGATTCTTTTAAAACTATGTTTAGAAAATTATTGTTCAGTTTAATGCCTTCAGAATATTGAATACAATATTTACCAGAAAACCCAATCCTTTGTTTAGATAGGGCCAAAGGGCAGTTTTCTTATAATTTTCTCTAGACTCCTTATTAATTTTATATTCTATAAACCATATGCTTATATGTCTTCTGAATTTAAGTGGGTCTAAATCAAATGCCTTATGATTATACAGTGGAAGTGAGAAATAGATTTAAGGGACTAGATCTGATAGAGTACCTGATGAACTATGGACAGAGGTTCATGACATGGTACAGGAGACAGGGATCAAGACCATCCCCATGGAAAAGAAATGCAAAAAAGCAAAATGGCTGTCTGGGGAGGCCTTACAAATAGCTGTGAAAAGAAGAGAAGCAAAAAGCAAAGGAGAAAAGGAAAGATATAAGCATCTGAATGCAGAGTTCCAAAGAATAGCAAGAAGAGATAAGAAAGCCTTCCTCAGTAATCAGTGCAAAGAAATAGAGGAAAAGAACAGAATGGGAAAGACTAGAGATCTCTTCAAGAAAATCAGAGATACCAAAGGAACATTTCATGCAAAGATAGGCTCAATAAAGGACAGAAATGGTATGGACCTAACAGAAGCAGAAGATATTAAGAAGAGGTGGCAAGAATACACAGAAGAACTGTTCAAGAAAGATCTTCACAACCCAGATAATCATGATGGTATGATCACTCATTTAGAGCCAGACATCTTGGAATATGAAGTCAAGTGGGCCTTAGGAAGCATTACTACAAACAAAGTTGGTGGAGGAGATGGAATTTCAGTTGAGCTATTTCAAATCCTGAAATATGATGCTGTGAAAGTGCTGCAACCAATATGTCAGCAAATTTGGAAAACTCATCAGTGGCCACAGGACTGGAAAAGGTCAGTTTTCATTCCAATCTCAAAGAAAGGCAATGCCAAAGAATGCTCAAACTACCTCACAGTTGCACTCATCTCACACGCTATTAAAGTAATGCTCAAAATTCTCCAAGCCAGGCTTCAGCAATATGTGAACCGTGAACTTCCAGATGTTCAAGCTGGTTTTAGAAAAGGCAGAGGAACCAGAGATCAAATTGATCAACATCAGCTGGATAATCGAAAAAGCAAGAGAGTTCCAGAAAAACATCTATTTTCTGCTTTATCGACTATGCCAAAGCCTTTAACTGTGTGGATCACAATAAACTGGAAAATTCTGAGAGAGATGGGAATACCAGACCACCTGACCTGCCTCTTGAGAAACCTATATGCAGGTCAGGATGCAACAGTTAGAACTGGACATGGAACAACAGACTGGTTCCAAATAGGAAAAGGAGTACGTCAAGGCTGTATATTGTCACCCTGCTTATTTAACTTCTATGCAGAGTACATCATGAGAAATGCTGGACTGGAAGAAGTACAAGCTGAAATCAAGATTGCCGGGAGAAATATCAATCACTTCAGATATGCAGATGACACCACCCCTATGACATAAAGTAAAGAAGAACTAAAGAGCCTCTTGTTGAAAGTGAAAGAGGAGAGT
The DNA here is from genome assembly GCF_023091745.1 of Budorcas taxicolor. Lineage (NCBI taxonomy): Eukaryota > Metazoa > Chordata > Mammalia > Artiodactyla > Bovidae > Budorcas > Budorcas taxicolor. The sequence goes on from NC_068920.1 coordinate 96,655,124, forward strand.
AAAAAAGTTGGCTTAAAGCTCAACATTCAGAAAACTAAGATCATGGCATCTGGTCCCATCACTTCATGGGAAATAGATGGGGAAGCAGTGGAAATGGTGGCTGACTTTATTTTTTTGGGCTTCAAAATCACTGCAGATGGTGATTGCAGCCATGAAATTAAAAGACGCTTACTCCTTGGAAGGAAAGTTATGAGCAGCCTAGACAGCATATTAAAAAGCAGAGACATTGCTTTGTCAACAAAGGTCTGCCTAGTCAAGGCTATGGTTTTTCCAGTGGTCATGTATGGATGTGAGAGTTGGACTGTGAAGAAAGCTGAGCACCAAAGAATTGGTGCTTTTGAACTGTGGTGTTGGAGAAGACTCATGAGAGTCCCTTGGACTGCAAGGAGATCCAACCAGTCCATCCTAAAGGAGATCAGTCCTGGGTGTTCGTTGGAAGGACTGATGTTGAAGCTGAAACTCTAATACTTTGGCCATCTGATGTGAAAAGCTGACTCTTTTGAAAAGACCCTGATGCTGGAAAAGATTGAGGGCAGGAGGAAAAGGGGACGACAGAGGATGAGATGACTGGATGGCCTCACCGACTCAATGGACATGAGTTTGGGTGAACTCCGGGAGTTGGTGATGGACAGGGAGGCCTGGCATACTGTGGTTCATGGGGTCGCAAAGAGTCGGACATGACTGAGCGACTGAACTGAACTGAAATTGGAGAGAGTCCCAGCCTAAGTGCCAAGATAGGATATTTCTATGTAGAATTGCTTTCTTTTTTTCAGCTTATGTTGTACTTACTGCTGAATAGGCCTTTGCACAGAAGGCCTTTAAATCTCCCAACTCATTTTGGGTACCGATAGGGTGGCTCTCAAAGGCACAGAAAGTTACTATGCCTCCCCCAAAGTCACATGAGTGGGTTACTGTCTTTTCTTGGAACACATACAAAGAAGGATCCTTCTGCAAGACTGATACAGTCACCACGTCATGCTCTTTCTCACAACACTGCTGTAGAGACTTCCAGTGAGAGAAGCAATTAAATGATGCCGTCCAAATCCTGAAAAGAACAAGGCTCAATGTAGGGGAATTGGGCAGTGGACAGAATGCAGATTTTTATGTAACTGTAATTAATTATAGGCATGACTCATTTGCATGGTAAAAAAGCTTCATATATGAAGACTGAATTTTAAAGGTCACAGAGAATGTTCACACTGTAAAATGACTCATCTCTTATAAAAGGATTTATTATCTTTCTTTAAAAAGGATATTCCCCTCATGCATCTGCTCATTGATTTCTGCTTTTTAAAAAAAATTTATTAGAATGTCCTGTCGTGCATTGTCTCAAAAAAAAAAAAGAAAAGATCATTTGACCTATAAAATGACCCAAGGATTCCTAGGCATTTATGCAAGAGAAATGAAAGCACATTTCCACATAGTAACTTATACATGGGCTTCTCTGGTTCATAGCAGCCTCATTTGTGGTAGCCCTAAATGGAGACAGCTCAGATATCCATCACAGGTAAGCAGATACATAAGCTGAGTTATATCCGTATAGTTGAATACTACTCAGCAGTAATGTAAGAATCAGTTATTGCTGTATGCAGCACATGAGTGAATCTCAGAATAATTGTGCTGAGTGAAGAGGCCAGACAGAAAAAGAGTTCGTACTAAATAATTCTATGTATATAGAAGACACAGACTATAATCTGCAGGGACAGAAAGCAGATTGGTGGGTATCTGGGGGTCAGGGATTGGGGGGGTTAGGTGGAAGTGGGCCAGGAGGAGCAAAACATAGAGGGGAACAGAGAACCTTTCTGGAGTGATGGATATGCTCATTTCCTTCATGGCGGTGATGGTTTCATGGGTTGGTATATTTATGTCAGAACTTATCAACTCATGTAGTTTATGTATGTGCAGTTCATTATAGCTATTAATTGTCAACTCTCCCTCAAGGAGTTCTGTCTTCACCTGTCTACTGACTCTCCCACTCGGCTATATCCCTCCCAACTTACTCACAATCAAGAAGGTGGGCAGGAATGAGCTGATGATTGTGGTTCAGTGTTCAAAATGCTGTGCACAGGGATTACCATGAAGGTCCCCTGTGGGAGGGGAGCTTGAGCTGAGTGTGAGTGAGGGGTGTCTCAGTGGGCATGCAGAGTCTGGGAACTGCGAGAGGGTTGAGCTGCCGAGAATTGAGGGTGTGCAGGTTTGTGGCAGGGGGTGACACTGGGGGAAAGCAAGGGCCTTGTGTGCTTATTGTATAGCTCGAAGCTTTGTTTTGAAAGCCTCAGGACATCATTGCTAGGTGGTAAGCAGGAGAAAGACAAAATCAGCTCGGGCCTTTCCCTGTGTCTAGGAGGATGGGGAGATGGGAATTGCTAACTTGGAGCTCAAGGAGCCCTGATGAGATTCCACTCCCCAGTCTGTCGAGAGAATTTTCCTGCCAGAGAGGATCTTATTATCCAAGAGGGGCTGCCCTGCCAGACAGCTCTGCACTGTCCAAGAAACTGGACACCACATTGGAATCCCACCTGTAGAAATACTTAACATTTCTCATTTCAAAAAATGCAATGTTCTTTGCAGAAACTAAGGAGAACATGATTTTCTTTCAAAAATAAAATTTAAATTGCCGTTTATACCATCACCCAGTGCTAAGAACTAGTTTTAACATTCTGGTATGTATATTACTCCTGATAAATGTATGTTTTCAAACAGAAATAGAATCATCACCTGCTTGTTTTGTTACCTGGTATTTCATCTGAGCATTGTTCCATGTTTTACACCTAAATATAAAATATTGTTTTTATTGATGCATGGGAGTCTACATATTACATACATCATGATTTATTTAACCAAACTTTGTTTTGGAATATTTTTTGTTATAAGATTTTATTATAAAGTTTTTAAAATTCTGGAAAATGCAGAATTTTATTGAAATTAAATCTAAGAATGTACAATTGATTAAAATTTTATTCAGATGTAGTTTTTATTTATATTACAGAAAAATAGCCTTGATCTAGTGGATATTATAACTAAATGAAGGAGAGGGAGGTCCACTGGTACAATTACATGTGGATACATACAGTGATTCTTTGTTATCCAGTGATAATTATTTCATCTGTGCTGTTCAGAAAAAGTAACCACCAATGTGAACTCTATTGTTTCAAAGAAAGATTTCTTCCTTATCAGAAATAAGTTAAAAAGTATAAATAGTAACAGTTATTTTTAATGTTCCATGAATTGTTTTAAGCTTTTTATATGCATTAACTCAATTCTCTAAACAGTTCTATGAGATACAGAATTATTATTATATTATTATGTAATAAGTAATATTATTATTATATATTACAATATTATAATTATTATAATAAATTATTTTACAGATAAACTGAAGCATAGAGAAGTTAGTAATTTGCCCAAAGAAGTGATCAGTTTAAATAATGAAAACATTCAAGGTCACATCATTAGTAAGCAAAGACATGCAACTGAATCTCCTTATTTCTTAACTTACTTGGTGTGATCAGGGTGAAAGGAAAACAGGCCCTTTCCTGCAGTGCTGGTGGGAAAACCCATTTTTCCAGGGTAGCAGGTTTCTCATCTAGAAATTGACCCTAACAAAATAATGGACACAGTTAACAGTGATATTACCACATTCATGAAAATATTTTTGAGAATAGTGAACAAAACTTCCCTGGTGGCTTAGAGGGTAAAGCATCTGCCTGCAGTGTGGGAGACCCGGGTTCAATTCCTGGGTCGGGAAGATCCCCTGGAGAAGGAAATGGCAACCCACTCCAGTACTTTTGCCTGGAAAATCCCATGGATGGAGGAGCCTGGTAGGCCTACAGTTCATGGGGTCGCAAAGAGTCAGACACGACTGAGTGAGTTCACTTAGTAGGAACTTGGTTAAATAAAGTCATGGTACATCCATACTGTGCAATAGTACTCAGCATCAATCACAAATGATGATGTGAGCACATGTCTGTGGGGATAGTTGTTCAGGAAACTGTATTCTCATCTCTCGGTATCTGGGGGCATTGGTCCCAGGAACACTCTCCCACTCCATACAAAATTCTGCAGATGCTCAGGTCCCTTACATAAAGTGGCATAGTAGAGGTGGCCCTCTGTGGATGAACCCATGGATGCAGAGGGCCACCTGTAAATGGGGACAGACATATGGCATGGAACATGAAGATCTGATGTCCAGCCACAAATTGAACTCCTGGTTGTGGGTATTTGACACCACCACCCCCACCCTGATCCAGGAGCCCAGCATACCTGGCTCCCTGCTCTATTCACTGCCAGAGAAACTTGCCTTCTATTGACTCGTATGATGCATGAGTGTCGAGGAAACCCTGGAGTTTCTGTGGGGAACCCTCTGGAGTTCTCTGAAAGTAATCATCATTTTTTAAAAGAGAAGGCTAGTTTAGAAAGGGAGAGAAGGAATGAGAATATAATATTTTGTTATAGATCTTGTATTGACGTCATTTAACAAGCAGAGACAGAATCTCACAACTGGGACAGCCACAGCAGGACTGTGAGTTCATTCTGTTTTGTTTTTTTTCAGTCTTCCTACTTTCATTCTTCCCTTGATACTCACTCCACCCAAAGAGTTTTCCTCTTTACTTCTTTATTTTCCTGGCCCTTAGTTCTGGGACTTGACCCTTTTTCTACCATAGTTTACCCGCCCTGTGTCTCATTTCCCCTTGAGTCTTTTTGGGTTCAGATGTTATATTGAACAATGAGGTGATGTGTTACCCTTCTTAGGTAATTAAACTTTCACAACTGCTATTTTGGGAGTTTTAGCTATTTTGGGAGTTGCAGAAATTCTAACACCCCCTCCATCCCACTCCTCAGTGGCAGCCCACTCTGAATCCTCCTCTGAGACAGAATTTAAAGCTGCCTTGATACCAAAAGCTTTTGTTTCCATGTTACAGAAAGAATCATATGTGATGTGCCTTTTGTGTGTGTTTTTTTTAATGTCCACAAATATTTTGGGAGCTGAATTTTGGGAAGGGCTACCCTCTAGCTGAACTCTGCTTACAAAATCTATAAAACAGAATTTCTGCGCTTCACAGCAGGACAGGTGCAAGTGTGCACCAGTGACCTACCAGCCAGAGACCATTTCTGCAGACATCCTGCCGGGAGAAGAATAGAGCGTAACAGGGAAAAAACAAGCCCAGCTTTCTTGTTGAGGACATCTATCAAAAGTCAAGCTGCTATTGGCTTGTTTCTACATACTTTTGCTTGAAGAATGGGTGTTACAGAACCCCAGTTGGAAAGCCCCTTCGTGTTCTGTTTTGCTGCACTGGAGGCTCAGCGTGGAGGTGGGAGTGCAAGGTCTGGAGCCACAGCCAGATGGAGAGGCCGCAGTGGGGCATCGCCTGAGAGTGGAGACCACGCTTCCAGAGGGGCTTTGTGCTGTTGGGGAGTGTTCCCCCAGGCATGGCTCAGTACTGTTGCCCTGAGCTATATGTGGTTCCTGAGTGCACATAGATAGCTAGTACGTTGAGGGGTTGAATTTTGATTTTCATTCAGTTTTAATTTATTTAAAATTAAATAGCCTCATGTGATTCCTGGCAACCATATTGGACAGCAGAGGATAGACTGAGAACTAGACTGCTTGGTTTCAAATCTGGACTCCACTAGCTTTCTTTGACCTAAGGCAAGTTCCTTCACCACTCTGTGTCAGTTTTCTCATCTGTGAAATGGGAAAGATAAGCATGCCTGCCTCGAAAGGACATTTTGAGGATTAGACGAGTTAGTATTTGTAAAGGTCTAGGACCTGACACATAGAGTTCTTAATATAAGTGTTAAGTAATGCAAATATACATACATACATAGAGTTAAAAATTACAGCCAGATCCATGTTATATTTCTTTTAGGAAGCTACCAGACACCAATCATCAATGCATCTTTCTTAAAATCCTTTAATACTGCAGAGGTGAGAAAAGTCATTATTCGGTAAATATTGAGCGAGCCCTTACTTTGTGGCAGCTGCTGTGCTGGGTGCTGGAGATACACACTGTGGGGGATAAGAGACATGGTTCTTATCCCTCATCCTAATAAAATAGGTAACAGTCTAGCAGAGTGTTCTCATCTAATGGTTATTGGACTTCAAAACAGGAAGGGACTTCAGAAGTAATGTCCAGGTAGGGATGCAGACGCCTGGAGGAGCCTTGCTCCTGTTCCTGATCAGGTGACTTGGGTTTCGGAGTTCGTCATCTGCCTACCAGCTTATGCTTCCCTTTGCACCTGTGGGACCAGGTGTGTTGTGGGTCGCTCACTGCCCACTTCAGAAGCCTTGATGTAAGATCACCATTTGTCCTCTTCTGCATAGGGTATAGATCTTTGAATTTTCTGATGATGATGGTGATGATCCTTGGAGTCTTTATAGAATAGTGGCAGTATCACATAGCAGTCTTTCTTGTTTGTTTTAGTTTTTGTTCCTTACTTAATAGAAGTTAGAAACCTGTATTGGTCCCTCTTTTTTTTTTTTTTTTTTTTGTTTAGCTTTAGAGGTTCATGAGATTGAAAAGTCTGTACTGGACTTGTACCACTCCATTTGGCTTTTATAAACTTTTCAAGAAAATGATACAAGCCCCAATATGTATGAAGTTACTAAAAGTGAGAGACTTTTGAGCCATAATTGATGTGACAAGAAAAGACATAAGGAAAGAAGGGGACTGGTTGTATGTCTGTTGATTTGTTTTCTGCACTTGCTAAAAAGTGGAGCAAGAGGGGAAGAACACTGACCAGTTTGCATTACATATGAAAACTATTAAAACGTCAGCATGGCCCAGCCACTGACATAAGAAAAAGTGTTTAACGTTAAGTATCTAAAAGATGACCTAAAAATATAACGTTTGTAATTACCTAATTAAATTAATAAAGCCTCCAGGTAATGGAAGTAATGTGGGAGGCATTCTCTGGCAAATAAAGCTTCAGAAACGTTCACATCTGCACACGATTACGAAGCCCCTGTTGTTACTTCGCTTTCTCCGTTCCCTAGCCCACGTTTCTCACTATGAACTAATGGTACATAATAATAAAACCCTGGATGTCAGCCAGTCCAGAGTTCTGGCTAACTTTTAGAGTGTTTGTGAAAGTCAAAAAAGCAATGCAGCTGTTACCCTGGGTACTTTCCAACGGAGGATGTTTTCCAGATGAAAGCGCAAATAGTGATTGAAATATAATCAGTATTTTTGGCATCTTGGTATTATACTTCTTTTCAGTTTTTTGTTATGTTAATTGTTCATTTCTTCAGACTTGTTTTATCCTTTTTTCTGTGGTCTGTTATCCACTGAAAGTGAGGAGATGAACGAATGCTTAAGTAGTTTTTCATTCTTTAAAAACAAATCAACAATGGCAAACAGTCTCATTTGTTAGCTGAAGACTTATTTAAAATAACCACAACATTTTCGTTGAAGATATAGTTTATTGTGAGACTCATGTTGCAGGCAGCATAGGGAAGAAAATCTAAATCCCAAATACAGTGTCCACATTTCAGAGCTGACTGGAAACTTCAAGATCCTTCAGGGCGGCTACAGTCCTCCGAGCTCATCCCGTGTTCCTGGCGCCGGGATGGCTTTGACAGTACTTGCCTTACTTAGCAATGCGCTCACTTTTTAAATCCCCATGCAATGCCCTTTAAGGGGAGGAGTGCAGATGACTTCATTGATATTTGGGGCTTAGGAATTTTTTTTTTCCTAAGTTAGAAGGGGTTCTAGTTGATTCATTATTCTCAACACTTAAGTAAAGAATCCACCTGCAGTGCAGGAGACCCTGGTTCGATTCCTGGGTTGGGAAGATCCGCTGGAGAAGGAATAGGCTACCCACTGCAATATTCTTGGGCTTCCCTTGTGGCTTAGCTGGTCAAGAATCCGCCTGTAGTTCAGGGGACCTGGGTTTGAGTCCTGTGTTGGGAAGATCCCCTGGAGGAGGGAAAGGCTACCCACTCCAGTATTCTGGCCTGGAGAATTCTGTGGACTATATAGTCCATGGTATTGCAAAGAGTCAGACATGATTGAGCGACTTTCACTTTAGTTTTACAGATCCTCCTGCCTGAGTCTAATTTAATCACAGAATCACCCAAAGTGATTGTAATGTGTGCACAGGGCTGGGAACTGCTGTTCTGGCCCAGTCCTCTCTCTTTATAGACGAGGCAGCCGAGGCCTGGAGCCTCTGGCTTACCTGTCCCGAGCCTCCCCTGGTTCTGACCTGCTGCTGCTGCTAAGTCACTTCAGTCGTGTCTGACTCTGTGCGACCCCATAGACGGCAGCCCACCAGGCTCCCCCGTCCCTGGGATTCTCCAGGCAAGAACACTGGAGTGGGTTGCCATTTCCTTCTCCAGTGCATGAAAGTGAAAAGTGAAAGTAAAGTCGCTCAATTGTGTCCGACCCTCCAGTTTCCTCCGTCCATGGGATTTTCCAGGCAAGAGTACTGGAGTGGGGTGCCATTGCCTTCTCCGGGTTCTGACCTGAATGTGGGGTAATTGGTTTCTGGAAGGGACGGCAGAGTCTCTGATTGCAGATCCCTGGTGATCTTTCCCCAAAGGCCCTTGGACTACCCTGCGCAGAGTCAGGCCAGGAAACTTCGGAAAACAGGACCCAGTGCAGAGGACAGGGCCTTGAGCTCCCTGTCCCTTTCCCCCAAGTAGAACCACCCCTGTTTTCCCACTGGAGCTACCTCATTCCTCAGTGAGAAGGGAGGTGAACTGCCTCAGGTTCTTCTGCCCTCTAGCCTGGATCCCCGCCCCAGAAACAGATTTGTAATTAGCTAAATGAGATGGTAGCTTCCGGACCACTTGGTGTTTACCACCAAATAGCCGGTCCCCTCCTGCATCTCCCAGATGCTTCCTTCTCTTTTAGGGAACAGTATGTATTAATTAGGCACAGTGTTTGCTATAACTGACCGTGGCTAATGCTGTGTATGTCCATTAAGGATAATTTAAGCCAATTAAGTGCTAACCTGCTGGTCAACAAGGTGCAGGCGTGTGGTATCCAATGAGAGGGGATGGACCATGTGCACTCTGAGTTGGTCGTTTCCAGCTCTTATCATGTCTGAGGCTTTGTCTGCAAGGCCCTCTTCACCTGTACTTCATGTTGGTGGTTACTGCTCCAGCAGATGGGTGCTCTAGCCGTGTGGTGGGCTGTGGTGCTGGGGGTGGTGACCCGGCTCACCCTGTCTGCTCACACCAGGCATTCCACCTGGGGGTAGAAGCCCCCTCCCCTAGAGGAGGGGAGATCACGAAGGAGGGGGACTGGGGAGTTGTGAGAGGAGAGGAAGCCAGGGGCATGGAGCAGTTTATGTGCATGGAGACTTTTCTTGAGGAAAGTTTGAAGAAATTTTGGTAAGTATGTATAGCTTCCTGAAAATTTGTGCTGCAGTTGATGATTAGCATTTTTTGGAATGTGTGACAGAAAAACATTTGCATTGTAAAGCAAGACTGGACTAAAGAGCTTTGGTTCATTTCCAGACCTGCCGTCTATTCTTGTAATATGACAGTATCTGTTTCCAAATGTGGAACTTGGAGAAATGGAGCAAATGAAGGAAAGGAAAACGTGTGTGTTTTTATTCTCAGGGTGTCAGTTGGAGAATTCACACATCCTTTATTTAAAGTACTCACTGGCCTTTGAAGTGACCCTGCACCCACACCCCTCCCAGGGAGACTGTGGCCGTGATGGGGGAAGCTGGTGATTTTGTGCTCTCTGGACCTGAATGCCTTACCTCTGCTGTCATTGAGAAGCTGATGTGAAGGTTTGTGACTCTAGGAGCCAGTCACAAGGACCTGAGAATTGTAGGCTGCGCTGGGTGGCGTGTGCTGAGCTGCTGTGGGGTGGTCAGGCCGCCAGAGTGGTCTGATTTCCTTGCCTCCCACCTGCTGCTCTGTGAGGAGCTGGTTTACATCAGAGAGGCTGCTCCTGACCTCACTGTCTATTTCTGGCAAGAGAAGCACAGCAGAGATGGAAGAGACCTCCTGCCATTTAGAGGAAGTCAGATAAATACTCACTTCAGAGAGTGTGTCTTGAGCCAAAATGCATATGAGCAGGTGACAGCTCCCAGCCTGCATTGTCTGCACAGTCCTGGATGTAAAGATTAATGGACTTTCAGCCCTCAGAGACGTGTTAATGAAAACTCTCCCTCAGTGCAAAACCAAGGGCAGGTACTGGCCTTGCCGATTTTATTTTCTTCTTCTTTTTGAAATGTACGCTGAGAGCAAGGGGGAGGGGGCTCCTCATCCCTCACCTGGAAAGCCTGTGGAGCTGGTTAGCAGGAACTTTCTGGAACTTTAGAGAGAGAGTTCTTGGAGAGTGTGTGAGTGGTGAGCAGTCAGGTTGAAGAGGGTACGTGTTTGTTGGCTGTGCCTTCTCTCAGTCAAGAGGGAGCTCTGCACAGACTCTGGGGCTGACACAGCAGCCAGCTCACCTCTGAGGAGAAAGCACTTACCAGCACTGCACGTTCCCTCTGTCGGCATGAGCCGACCCTCCCTGCCTGCAAAACTGGCACTGGATTTTCCACTAAGAAGGGTTTCAGCAACTGAGTACATTCTTAGTCTTCTGGTAGTGATCCCAGAGTTTAAAACAAATCTTGTTCCCGTGTAGAGCTTATTCTACTGAGCTTATTGGTTTAAAAGAAGAGACATTTTTGGACCCTGGTCATCCAATCTCCACCTGCCCCCAGAGGCTGGAGTCTCCATTCTGATGTATTTCACTGTTTCTTCCTATCTGGAGACAGGAGAATGATCTCGCGGGAACTCGGCCAATCTTTCAACACTCTGTGTACACGGAAGACTAGGTGTCATGTGAGGGGTCTGTTTGCTCACTTGCTTAGTGCCTTTGCAGTCAGAGCATGCAAAGAAGACCAGCACACTCCCTGTCGTCCTTCTACAGACCAGTGTGGGGCAACATGCATTTTAGAGAAATCTCGACAACGGCTCCCTAGTCCCTCAGAGAATCTGAGGAATTTCAAAGTATCCAAGGTGAAGATGCAAAAAGTCTCCATAAGCTTGAGAATGATCATCATTGTAGGTCACCGTGTTGACCCATGCTCTCATCACTGGTCTTACAAACAGGCCTTCTCTTTCTGTCTTTGAATGTATCAATCAGTTCTTTTCAAGAAGCGCATCAGTGTTAGAGACCAGTCTGAAACTTTGTGACCCCATGGACTATACGGTCCATGGAATTCTCCAGGCCAGAATACTGGAGTGGTAGGTAGCCTTTTCCTTCTCCAGGGGATCTTCCTAACCCATGGATTGAATTCAGGTCTCCCTCATTGCAGGCGGATTCTTTACCAGCTGAGCCGTAAGGGAAGCCCTAGAGACCCATCACTGTAAGGCAGAACCAACCAGCTTCTGGCTTAGGAACTGCTAAATGCCTAACTCTTCGTTGTCTCATAGCTTAGTGTGATTGCAGTGAGTGGCTTTCTTGTGTTTTCTTGATGCTTCCAAATATATACGTTCACTTTTTTTCAGACATGATCTGCCTATAGAAAATGGGTGAGATGAGGATGCTTCTAAAAACTGCATTTTAAAATAGCCAAAATAAAGCCAGTTTGGCAGCAGTGTGGTACCTGGGTTGTTGATTTGGTTTGTCACCAGCTCATCTTCTAAGTATCCCCATCCTTATGTCAGAACTAATCTGCAAAGTGACTGATGCTGGGTATGTGAGCACCTTTAAGTGCAGCGGCTGGGACTGATGCAGTCCAGTCCCCTCCGTTAGAGCAAAACTCTGATCAGGAGAATCACAGAGGAATTTCTTAGGGAAATTTGAAACACAGGTACAGTCTCCTTCCCAGACTGAAGAATCAAGGAAAGGTTTTCATATAAGTTGTATCAACAGAAGAATTATAACGCACAAGCTGTTTCATATCGTGATGTTCTGTGACTTCCTTAGATAAAAAATTTTTGCGTTTTCAGATAGCAGGAATGTCTCCACTTTTTGTGAAGGACAAAATCCCTGACTCAGTAATAATGCCCTCAAAAATATGTCACATTAGCACGGGCAGTATTTTCTAAGGAAAACTTTTTTTTTTTTTTTTAATGAACAGATGTTTTACTTGCTACCTGTGATATTAAAGATTATAAACTTACCTAATAAAATATGATAAATATTTCCAGTGGTACTCTTAAAATTAATGTTTCCATTAAAATATAAAAGGCATTCTCAAAACCTTTTGCTCATTTTTTTCCATGGGATTGTGAAACCCAATGTGAATGTTTATAAATATTTGCAGAAGAGTACTTTTGTTTTAAAGAGAATGCAGACATTCTTTTAATATGAAAACACCCCAACCAAGAATGGTTGTAATTAAAGTAATAAAAGATTCAGTTAAAAATAGGCAAAACCATTCTTTTGGAATATGCTCAGCCCCATGGAAGGGGGTATGGTGCATGCCTGGAGAACCACATTGTGAGCACGGTGGTTATTACTACAATGTGTGATCAGAAGAACGGTGAACACTTTGTGGTTAACCAAATCACAGAGGCCTGTTAGTTGAAAGGGATGTTGGAATTCCTGCAGCCCCTCTTTGCACCCAGTACTCAGTCCGCTGCGGCTGCTCTGTCAAATGATACTTACCCACCCCGGGTGAGCCTCTGCTGATGCTGGTGAACTCCCTTGCTCTCTGGCCAGCCCTTTGCATTTTTGGACAGCTCTAGTTGTTAGAAAGCTCCTTCTAACCTTGAGTCACTATGAATTTGTTGCTCACAGCCTGCCAAGGAGTCTGTGCCAGCGCCCACATGAGAGCTCCTAAGCTACTTAAAGAGAGTTGTCTGGTGTCGCTTTAAGAGTGTTTTCCCCTCGGGGGTCCTAAGTTTTGGCCTGGACTCCCAAGGTGTCTTACAGCCTGGCTGCCCGCTTCTGGACATTCTGAGCTGCTCAGAACCCTTGGTGATTATTTTATTTCTGACAGTTGCCCTACCTTCTGCTGGTGCTTCCTATTGAGCTGACCATGTTTTCTTTGCACTGCTGTCAGTTTTCACCGCTTCTAACTTTGGGTAGTTAAAAAAATCTAAATGAAGGATGTGTTCTTAAACACTTATGAGCCCCTTCTTGGTCCAGGGTCCTCTGTGTTGCTGAGTGTGCCTCTGATGATGAGGAAAGTGTTGACCAGCCTGGGCGCTAGGCTTTGAATGTCTCCCACTACCTTTTTAGTTTTGCAGTCAACCCCCTTTGAGTATTGCTATTCAGCCAGCAATAAAGACTTGACTTGGGAAATCAGCCTTTGTAATTTAGATAGAAATTTGATGTTGCCATTTGAAGTTTTCCTTTGGTGATTATGGGAAATCAAAAAATTTAATGTTATAAGTATAGTAGAAAATGTAAAATGTAGATAATTCTTAGGAGATTTATTTCAGTTTTGTTTGAGTTTTTACTGTTTATGGCTTTAATTTGAACAAAGTTGAAATGGCAGTCCACTCCAGCACTCTCGCCTGGAAAACCCCATGGACAGAGGAGCCTGATAGGCTACAGTCCATGGGGTCGCAAAGAGTCGGACACGACTGAACAACTTCACCTTTGGAGAAACTGGAAATTTTTTCTTCCTGATACAGCTGCTCTATTAGGGAAAGTGCATCTAATATCGTTGGACGATTAAAATTTTTTCCATATGAACTTTATTCATTAAATGTTTACCTATTGTCTACCATGTGCTAAGCATTATACCTAGGGATATGTTGCTAAAAAGAGATACTAGTAATTCATAGAGAGTATGGTAAATAAGGTGAGCTAATCTTTTAATAGGTAATTTTTTAAACAGTCTTGGTACATGCCATGAAGAAAAAATGTAACAGGATGCCCTGGGCTGGGGGCTTCAGAAGAGCCTTCCTGGAGAAAGGAATGTTTAGGCTGACTCGGTTCTTATTTGTCTGTTGTCCCTATCTTTAAGGTCGCAAATGATTGAGAGAGAACGTCTCTGCTGATGGGAGATTAGAAAGCCTTCCTGGGACTTCCCTGGTGGCCCAGTGGCTAGACTGCACTCCCAGCACAGGGGGTCCGGGTTTGATCCCTGGTCAGGGTACATGATCCCACATGCCACAACTAAGACATGGCACAGCCAAATAAATGAATATTTTAAAAAAGAAAGCCTTCCTAATTCGCATGCTTTCTGGGTTGAAATTCGCGTTTAATGCAGGAAAGGCAGCTTTAGAGGTCTCTCAGACACCACTAAAAATCGAGCCACTGCTGAGGTGCCCACTCTATTTTCTCTCTGCACAGAATCAAAGGATGCTAACAGTTTGATTCCCTCCAGTTCTCTGAATTGTCCTCCTGTCCTGTTCATTCTTTACTCCATTGCTGAGTTTGACAAAAGAAACAGCAAACTTCTTTGAAAGTGTTTGGAGGAAGGAAAAACAAAGTGTGTGTTATGTTGTAGATATTTTGGGAAGTAGAAAATTGGTTTATTAATAATATATTTTAAAAATATGTTATTAATAACATAACAAGGAGATGACAGTACAGGCTTGACTCTGGTCAGATAAGAAATTTAAAAATACAGTTTCCAAAATCACATCACCAGAGAACTCTTAAAGAAATTCAAAGCTGTCTGGATCCTCTGATTCTTATTCTTTTAAGCCTATATCCTTCTACTGCAGGAACAGGAAAGGTTCCTGGTTTCCTTTGCATTCTCTCCTTAAAAAATTTTTTTTAAATTATCAATATTTTAATTCAGGTTTAGTTAATTTATAGTATTATGTTACTTTCAGGTATGTAGCATAGTGATGCAGTATTTTTGTAGATTATACTCCATTATAGGTTATTACGCTTGTTCCCAGGAAGAAAAGGTATGACAAACAGTATATTAAAAAGCATAGACATCACTTTGCTGACAAAGGTTGGTATAGTCAAAGCTATGGTTTTTCTAGTAATCAGGAGTGGTTGTGGGAGTTGGACCATCAAGAAGGCTGAGCACTAAAAATTTGATGCTTGGACCGCAAAGAGATCAAACCAGTCAATCCTAAAAGAAATCAACCCTGAATATTCATTGGAAGGACTGATGCTGAAGCTCCAATTACCTTGACCGTCTGACGTGAAGAGCTGGTTCATTGGAAAGGACCCTGATGCTGACAGAGATTGAGGGCAAGAGAAGGGGGCGACAGAGGATGAAATGGTTGGATGGTATCACTGACTCAATGGACATGAGTTTGAGCAAATTCTGGGAGATACTGAAGGACAGGGAACCTTAGCGTGTTTCAGTTCACAGGGTTGCAAAGAGTTGGATGCAACTGAGCAACTAACTAAACAACAGAAACTAAGTTATTTCAAGTAATGGCTATAATTCCCTGTGCTGTAGAGTGTGTCCTTGGTGTGCTTTTGCTTTTGAACCTGATTGAGGACTTCACCAGCTAAGACCTCATTTTCATTTTGAAGAAATTTGAGCAATAGAGGGGGAGCCAAGCAAAATATGGACAGGTTGTGCTTGCTGCTTTGCCTTTCTGCCCAGTTTGGAACATTGGGTTGCTGGCATGGTTGGGTTATGGCTTCGCCCTTCAGTGGATGTGTGTGCTTGTGTCTGGTCACCTATAGTGAAAGCACACTTGGTTCTGTATCAGAGAGATCTTCTGTGATTCTAAGCTTAGGCAGTGTTTTAACCAGGGTGCCTCCTTTTTCTCCTATGCCATGCTAAGTCACTTAGTCGTGTCTAGCTCTGTGCGACCCTATGGACTGTAGCCTGTCAGGCTCCTCTGTCCATGGGATTTTCCAGGCAAGAATACTGGAGTGGGTTGCCATGCCCTCCTCCAGGGGATCTTCCCAACCTAAGGATTGAACCTGTGTCTGTTACGTCTCCTGCATTGCCAGATGGGCTGTTTACCACTGAGGCCACTTGGGAAGCCCAATATCAGTGTTTAAATATTACCAAAAGCAAAAGGGAATCTCCACATTTGCTTTAACTGACCTTTGTTACGAAGCTTGGTGCTGAGGACCTTCGTAATCAAGTTTTAAACAGTAAGGTGTAGGATTCGTATGGATTTCAGTCTTTATTGTTAAAAGTTTTTTTTTTTTTTAAAAGAACAAACTTTTTTTTTTTCCAAATTGAGAAAGTTTAAACAAATTTTGGTAGTAGAGGTTTGATCCTGTTAAAATGGTGGTTATTTGAATGTTTCTTTCCGGGATTGATGTCATTTTTCCTTTTCAAGTATCATAGGCCAACCTTTACTCATTTTGTTTATTTGAAAAGTTGCAGATTTCTAAATAGTTTGGGAAACATTTACCAGCCATGCGGAGGGGAGGGTTTGCTGCTAAAGTATAAATGCAAGCAGTGAGGTTTGTTTGTATTGCTCTTCAAGAAAATTGAATTCATATTATAATATTTAAACCTTTGGAAATTGGTATTATTAGACAAGCCTAAGATCTTAGGCATTTTGCAAAGGGGAATGATTCTCAGAATATGACATATTTAAGATTAGTATGTTTATTTATCCCAAATGAGATCTGTGAAATTTGTGATTATTCCATTCCTGTCCGGAGAGGACCCTTCATATTTTGCGAGTTGAAAAGAAATTTCTTACAAAGATTCATTCTTTCCTAAATGAATCTGAGTTAGGAGACTGTCACCCCTTACATAACAATTACAGTTTATCCTGATCCAGGACTCATATAATTTAGGCAGAAGGAGGCATTGTGCCCCAGCATTAGAATGTTCCTTGGTGACACTGCCCACACCTCGTGCCGTTTTCTTTCACCATTGTTTATGAGCCTATGCGGTGGCTGAAGTGCTGGTGCTGAGGGTATGAAGGTTAGCAGGACAGGGAGGACCCCAGCTCTCATGGATCTTAGTGTGTGCCTTGTTCATCATTTCCTGTAGCATTGCCTTGCACTGTGGTTTTACATTTTTCTGTCATTTGATCATTATTCCAGAAAATTGAGATATGCGTTTTCACTTGATAAGATTTACAGAGGATTTTGGCAATGGGCTGTTCTAGAAGTAAAAGCTTCCAAATAGCATGTTATTGCTCCTCTGTTGTTCAGGCACTCATACCTGATACAATTTCCCAAAGAATAAGACTGTGAAATGGCAAGCTCACTCAAAGTCAGGATTGACGTTTTGGCAGCAGTACCCTTAGACCGACATCCTAATGTAATTTAAAACTATCTGGAAGTAAAAGTAAGACCAAAGTGGTTATTTATAGTGGCTCAGAAACTCCGCGTTGGCTATAAGACCGTGATGTTAGGTCTGCATTGAGTTAATGATTTCAATTGTAATTGCCTTTCTATGTTAATAGAACAAAAAAACAAGGATAACTGTAAAGTATATGAAGAAGCCTTGTATTTTAATAGGAATTATTTTTAAATGTTTTCAATTGGTTCACATTAGGTGATTTTCAGGCTTGTAGATAGATACGGGGAAAGCTGACCTTACTTTTGCAAGTCTTTTTTTGAAATAAAGCTAGTGTTAAAAAAATTTTAGACCTTACAAATTTGTATTTAGAATCTAGATAGTATCATATGAAGGTAGAGAAAAGAAATAAGGTACTTTGTTTAAAATTTTAATGTATGAATAGTACATGAGGATAAATTTCTCTGCAGTATATAAGAATTTTTCTTTTGTTTAAAGATACTCAAATAATAAATCTGTTCATAATTTCACTGTTCATTGTGAAGTTTATAAAATGGAGGGTCAGGGAGATGCCTTGTTATTCCCCCTACATTATAATTTTCCTTAGAGAATAATATTCTTGGCCATACTGTATCGTAATGATAAGTTTTTAAGCTACCTTGATGTGACATTTTAAACAGATTGTTATAAAATGAATTATGGTCAGTGTATCTTCTGATAGTGAATCTTTTAAAATATGTAATTTTCTTTATAGTAAGGGTTAATTTTGCTCCTCCAAGTAGAGAACCTGTTTTAACTTGCCCAATTAGAAAATAAAATGTATCTCTAGGACTTTATTCATAAAATTAGAGCTGGCCTTCCAGTGGCATCTGTCATCTGGATAGTAAAGAAGTTACTTCTGAATATTAGGAATGAAAGAGTCTTAGTCTGTGTGGGCTGCAGCTACAACATATTATAGTCTGGGTGGCATATAAACAACATACATTTCTCGTAGCTCTGCAGGCTTGCACGTTTGGTGTCTGGTGAGGGCCTGCTTCCTGGTCCATAGACTGCTGTCATCCTGCTGTGTCTTCACATGATGGAAGGAATGCCTACACTCTGGGCTTTCTCTTATAACTCCATTAGGTGGCCTAATCACCTCCCAAGGCCCAGCTCCAAATGCCATCACATTGGGTGTCAGGATTCAACTGTGAATTCTGGGGGGAGGGAGCACAAACATTCAGTGTGTAGCAGAAGGTTTGTCGTGAGTGCTTTAGTCTTTGAGTGTTGTAGACAGAAGATGGCTAAGCCATCAGCGCTTCCCTGAACTGCTTATGTTAGTGTGAGGCAGGAGTCACCTCCTGTGGGTTTTTACATCAGAGACTGATGAATGGGACCCATGGTGTATGAAATTCCAGTTCTTTAGTACAAAGTAATGTGCTCTTACACTCTTGTCTCCTAAGGCCTGCCTTCAAGTCTTCATTTGCTTCGAGGTAATACGCACGTTTTCTTTAGCCTGGACAGTGGGTTCTTAACCTGTTTTTCATATTCCTTTCCTTCACCAGAACTCTTTTAGATAGTCTGAATTTTTAATGCTGATGAAATTTTAATACCACAGATATACCATATCTGTGCTTACATGAAAGAAAGTTTTTCTCCCCAACCCCCAAGTGAATTTTCATTCTTTGGGAAATATTGTCCCCATTTGGGAACACATGAGCTAGGACACCTGGCTACGTGAGTTGCCTGCCTTACATGGTAATTAGGCTTTGAAGGAGGCTAATCTATTTTCTTATTTATTAAAGAACTTTGGGTCCATTAGATAGTTTTCTGATACGGATCACTATTAAAGGGTTGTTCCTCAAAGCACAAGCTATTTATTCATTCATATAGTCATAAATACTTGGTTCAAACCCTCCTGGCTTCCTCAGTTCCTTGCTCCACCACCACTGGCAGAGCAATTAATGGATAATTAAATAAATATTTATTTAATTAATAAATTTATTAATCTATAAAATAAGGCAGTGATGGTATCTACCTCTGAAGGTTACTGGAGATGACTAAATGAAAAAGCAAATAAAGCACCATGCTCAGCATAAAGTAAGCCAGCAAAAAAATTAGTTTTTTAAAAATATATAATATAAATTTATTTTAATTGGAGGCTAATTACTTTACAGTATTGTATTGGTTTTGCCATACATCAACATGAATCCATCATGGGTGTACTAAATTGTTTTTAATAGTACTAGAGTCCTCATTCGGAGAAGGCAATGGCACCCCACTCCAGTACTCTTGCCTGGAAAATCCCATGCGTGGAGGAGCCTGATAGGCTGCAGTCCGTGGAGTTGCAAAGAGTCTAACACGACTGAGCGACTTCACTTTCACTTTTCACTTTCATGCCTTGGAGAAGGAAATGGCAACCGACTCCGGTGTTCTTGCCTGGAGAATCCCAGGGATGGGGGAGCCTGGTGGGCTGCCGTCTATGGAGTCTCACGGAGTCGGACACGACTGAAGCAACTTAGCAGAGAGAGAGCAGAGACAGAGTTCTCATTGATTGCTAGCCTCATCAGCTCTCTGCATTTTAAAGATTAGATGATTCTAATGGCTCTAGCTTCAGTGGTGATAAAAAATTACAGATGTCGGGTTCATGGCTGTATGATTTGATCCTATTGCTATAGGTCTTCAGGCCCCAGTTTCCATATTTTGTTACTTAAGATAGAAAGCAAAATAATTTGGTTGAAACTTCAAATATAGCAGTAATCCTAATAAATGTACATGGGTTATATTTGCCCACTAAATGACAGACTCTTGGATTAGAATAAAAAATAAGAGACAGACCTAAAACAAAATGACTTTAAAGAGCAGAATGGGGGTGGGGAGGGAAGGCAAATATTACTATCAATAAAAGTAGAATTAATATATGCATGGGGATAAAATAGAATATTTCATAATGTTGACAACCCACCAGGAAGATAATTGTGATTTTGCATGTGCCACAAGGAAAGTCTGTTAATCCACAATCATGGTGGTAGATTTTAACATACTCTGTCACTGATAAGTAAAGCAGACGGATGTTAAGATGACTATAGAGTATTTGAAGACCACCTTTGTTAGTGAGATTTAAGTTTAAACAGGTCTTTGAGCACCCTTCCCTCTCAAAATGGTCTGAGTCGATGAATTTTGGCTGCTTTATGCAGCTGTATCATACTCTTTGTACAGTAGATGTGTTCCCATAAAAATTTTCAAGTAAACTAGATAATTGCAAAAATGAATGGTAAACATTTCTGAAGGACTTTGTGTGCCTTTTCTTATGTTGTCAGCTATCACGCTAGGACTTTCCCTGGGTGTCCTGGTGTTGGTGAACAGACAGTGTTGTTTAGGATGGACTTCTGACTGGCTCCATGAACCTGAGCAATGCTTGGTTAGCCAGACTTATTCATCACAGTGATTCCAGGTGTGGCTTCTTGCGGAGACTCCTCCCTCTTGGCTGACACGTGCTGCACTGCAGAAAGCTTCGGGGGCAAACTTGTGAACAGGGTGTGACTCTCTTGCTTTCTGGCCACTGAAGAATTGAGAGGGTTGAGGCAGCATTCTCAGAGGTCCCTTCCTGGAACCTTTCAGATGTAGTGTGGTCCCTCCAGAGTCCCAGAGCAAGATCTTTTTTTTTTAAGATGAGACCACCAGCAGTCCAGTGTATCCTTTTTCAAGTTTTTTTTTAATCGAAGTGAGAGGGTTTTTTTAAGTGTCTAAAGAACATTTGGATTTGTGAGTCCTGTTGAAGTAATGGTTAGCATATGGTTTTCCTCCTCAAAAAGGGTTGGCAAATGTTAAGTCACCTTCTTCTTTATTTAGTTTATTTAAGTCTTTAATTAATATTGGGTACTAATGAAGTGTGTTTGTGCATGTATGTAGCGCCAATGGAAATTCCATTTATTCTCTCTTTGTTGCTTTGCTGTTTGATATCTGAGTAGTTGGGACAAAAAAATAAATTACTTTCATGGACAAAAACTAAATTAAAAAGGGAAATATAGATTTTAATATGTGTGTAGAGAAGCACTGTATTAAATGCGTGTTCATTTTCATTAACAGCCTAGTCTAAAAGTGTGACTGCCTTGAAAGCAGAGAGCCCAGCAGATCTGTGTAGCTCAGGAGAGTGTGTGTTCTGGGCTTTATATGACTGATGGAGATGGTACCAGTGTGGCAGCTTGAATTGCCGTTGCTTCTGTGGCCTCACCTTCCCATCCTCCATCCAGTCTCCCACTCACCCAGCCAGTCCATACTTAATGCTTCTAGGTACCTTGCTGGGAGTTGAGAAATACAAGGACATTGTGATGGAGACTTGAACTTAAGAGCCTGTGTCCTGCTGATGGTTAGTAAATAGATGTTTTGAAATTACGAAGTGGTCTTATAGTGATAGGGTGGAGGTATATGAGAAGTCTAGGAGGGAAGACATAGGTGGGTTGCCTAACTCAGACTGGGTGGTGGTGGTGGAGGAAGCACCAGGTGTGGCTTCTGGGATGAGCTAACCCCTCAGGTAGCATTTGTGGGAAGAGCAAAGAGTTGTTCTAGGCGGTAGTTTGGAGGTGAGACCAGAGTGTGACTTTTCCTTCAGGAATTGTAACACTTGAGGAGAAGAATACTGAAACCAGGCTGGAGAGCTGGGCTGGCCCCTCACAGACGTTCTCATTTCTCTTCAGAGGGTTCTGGGCGTTATTCAGAAGGCAGATGGATTTATTATTCTGAAGGTTGGGGGCATTTGGTGGATTTTAGTCGTGGGAATCAAGTGGTTAGGATCACATATTAGAAAGGTCCCTCTGGCGGCAGTGTAAGGGGAGTGGATTGGGGGTTGAAATCAGAGGTGAGGTGCTGGAATGAGAAACTATTGCTTGAGCCAATTTAAGATTTTTCAGGAGGTGCAGGGAACCAGGGGGCCTGAATATGGGAGGAGAGAAAAGTGAAGAATGACTGCAAGGTTTCTAGCTGAGGTCGGTGAAGAAAATGAGGTGTCGTTCGGTGAGGGAGTGAGAGAGCAGTACATGGGGTTTGGAGGAAAGAATGAGTTTAGTTGTAGACACTGACTTGGTGATCCTTAGGAGACCCTGCCCTTAGCCGTCCGGGGAGTGATTGTTGGCACAGAGCAGTGGATAACATCATCCCGCAAAACAGTAGAGGGCATTGGAAGGAAACCTGGAGATAAACCATAAAGAACAAAACCCTGTGCGTTGATCTAATACCCATGTGACAGGGAAAATAGATTTGGTACCTTGGAAAATAAACAGATCATGTTTTCCCTCTAGACTTTGCCAGGTGTTGACTTTCAAAGAGGAGGAGAACTAATAACTCAACTCCCGAAGCTGGGAGTGGTGAAGCTCCAGTTTCTTTTCTGTTGTTTGTGACCTTGTGGCCACACAGGCCAGAGCTGGCGGCACCTCTTTGCCTTGTAGGGCTACAGTAATAGTTTCCTCATCTATTTCTGTCTTTGCCAGCTTGAAGGAATAAAGTTGTCTTCTTCATGAAGTAGAAAATGATAAAGCTTTGTGGAACGTCTGTATTTTGGGAAATTCCAGTTCATAGGAATTAGAGTAGGACAGAGGATTAGAGCAGACTAATTTGTGGAGGGGGCTTGGCTTTTTAACTTATTTCTTACTTAAACACGCACACACACACTCTCACATGGTAAGAGAAGAGCAGAGAAGCCCTTCTAATTATCTTCCCAATATGTAGCCACAGAAGACATGGGTTTTATTCATATCACATCTAGGGTATCAGTGATTTATATTCACTCAAGGACTATTTAATGGATTCCTGCTGTGGTGATCAAGTTGGAATTCAGGCCCTCACCGAGCCAGGGAGGCAGTGAGAACCCCTCTCAGCAGTGGGGGTGGTTTTATCTCACGCCAGCCTTAAACAGTCCTCTCCAGCTTTTCTGATGGCAGACCGACCACCAGGCAGGCTTCCAAGATGGGCAGCCCTAATCTTCCCACAGCCATTGAAGTACAGATTGCTTCACTGGCCCTTGGGACACATGACTGATAGCACCTTGGGAAAATGTAGCCCTTTATAGATAACCTCCTGGGGACACCTGGATGTGTGCTGTAAGTCGGCCCCGCAGCTGACACCGTTGTCCCTTGTTGAACTGGGTTATAGGATAGTGATGTGTGTTGCTTGCTGGGCTTTCGGAATCCCTGTGTCACGGACACGCACTCGTCCACGCTCCTGCCTTGTCTCTGATGTTCCCTCACCATCAGGTCCCTGCGCCGTTGCTCTTGAATACCTAGAGGCACCTTTTCACTGTGGCCCTGATGGGGAGATGGGATTTTCAGCTTTGGCATACCCCTGAAGTTTTTAAAAAAATTTTTGTCATCATGAACACTCTAAAGTTTGGCGCAGGTATTGTCTTTGGACAGAGAACTTTGAGGAAAAAATTGCCCCTGGTATCCAAGTTCTTAGGAGCTCAAGTGAAAATCAAAAATAATATAATCGTATTTCTTTCGTTTATAGACTCATGGGAACTCTTGTTTCCCAGTCCCCTCTTGAGGTTTGGAGGAGCAATGGCATTATTAAAGAACACCATTAAAGAAGAAAACTTAGAGGGACTTCCCTGGCGGTCCAGGGGTTAAGACTTAGCCTTTTAATGCAGGGAGTGCAGTTTGATCCCTGGTTGAGGAGCTAAGATCCCACATGCCTTGTGGCCAAAAAACTAAACAGAAGTAGAATTGTCATAAATTCTATAAAGACTTTTAAAATTGTCCACATCAAAAAAAACTGGAAAAAAAGAAAACGTAGCACACCTATGCTTATATTCTTAAAATTACTTATTTAAAACTTGCGTCAAGGACCCAATACTTGCTTGTTGAGGAATTTGTGGACAAGTCAGTGGTTGGAAGATTTATGGGTTGTAGTTGGTCTTACTCTACAGTCAGAGGTTGGCTGGGGTCGGGGGGTGGTGGTGGCGGTTGGTGGAGCCCAGGTTGGTCACTGCCCTGGAGTGATGTGGCTTGTTCTCATCGGTCAGCAGGTGGCACCAAATAGCCAAAACAAATCTGGAAAGAGGTGCGTAGTAGTCAGATTTCACCTTGGGTTGGCTTAAACATTTTGGAATTAATAGTACTTTCACATTTTTCCCCTTAGAGATGGTATTCTCCAAGGCAAAATTTTGTAGAAATCTTTAGTTTTAATGGAGTCCTAAAAATTAACATCTCCAAGGTTAAATGGTACATAACAATATTGATTTTCTTATTGAAGGGATTATGACTGTGGATGTTCAAAGCAACTGTAAGATTCTTCTATAGATATACTTACTGGCTTAGGTGTCTGAATTTTACTGTTTTTATTAAATCTTTTAAATACATTGCTAATGGAGGTGTTAAAATTAATCTACTGATAAATTTGTGTTGTTAACCTGATAATGTCTGCCTTGATGGGAATCTAGGAGTGTACTCCCATCCAAGAAGTTTCTGTTTGAGCAGAGGTGGCTGACTGAGTTACAGCTGTGTGGCTCAGTTGTGAGGTAGACACGATACTTCTCACTTAGGAACATGGAGGATGTGCTGGTGATGTTCTTCGACAGCTTGTGAGAAAACAGCTAATGATGAGAGGGGGTGTCTGTGCTTTTGCCACCAACTGTTACACTGCTTGAGGTGCAGTTCAACTTATTGTCCACAGAAACCTGGTTGCATGGGCCGTATGTGCTTCTGTGCTACAACTTGAGAAAAGCTACGTTTTGAAGAACAGTAAGAGGAATGTTTCTTTTCTGCATTTGTGTTCTTTGTTCGGCGCCATATGTGGGGAAAAATCAGCTCAAGGGGTCCCTTTGTGATTGCTAGGTGGTGTCTGGTTTGATAAGTGCATGAGCTCCAGCGATTGGGTCTGCTAACTTTGGTCTCTGTGCGCATTCTTGGTGCACACTGAATGAGGTTTGTATGAAATGAGCATCTAGGTACAAAATCTTGAAATTTTTGAATCTTAAGATGGGGCGGGTGGGGCAGGATAGGGGAGGCAGAAGATAAACATCTTTTTCCTTGGGACATTTTCCCACAACTAAGTGGGGGAGGGTATGCATCTTTCTTCCTCTTCCCTTTTTCTGAATTTACTCAGATCGTTGTGTATATAAAACATGCAGGAATTTGACTATACCAATATAACTTAAGCACATATCCTTGCCTCCTAGAATCTGTTTTTCACACAGCATCAGAATTGATCTTTTAAAGACATTTGTCCTGTGACATCAGTTGTTACATTAAAAGCCTGCTGTGTCTTCCATCACACTTATCAGCCCTTCGTGTCTGGCCCGACCTGCTGTTGTATCCTCATCTCCTTGTCTCTCACCCTGCCCACCTGACTCTGGCCACACTGAGCTCTTCGTTCCTCCAACAAGCTGTGCTGGTCTCACTGTAGGGCCTTCACATATGTAGTTTGCTTTGCCGAGAACGTTATTCCTCTTGATCTGAGTGTGAAAGATCATTGAGGTCTCAGGACTTCCCTGACCCACCACCAGCTCTGAAATAACCGTTCTTCCATTCTTTTCTGTTTTATCTTTTAAATTAAGATATAACCGACGTATAAGTTTAAGCTGGTAAGTTTAAAAAGGTGTAAGATATGTTGTTTTGATATGTTTATGTAATATAGTATGATTACCATGTAGCATTGGCTAAGACCTCTATCACTTCACATTATTATCTTTTCCTTTTAGTGGTAAGAATGATCAAGTCTGGCGTCTGAGCAGCATTATTGCTGTTATCCTCTGTCACATCGCTCTAGCTTCATTTTATTTTCTTTCGGCTGTCTTGCCTTTTCTTGTGTGCTGTTTGTCCCGCTCACCCTACTAGGGTGTAAGCTTCGCTAGTGCTGGGTCCTTACCTGGTTTACTGTTATCCCCGGCATCTGGAACAGTGCCGAGTGTGTACTGAGTCCTCAGGACATTTTTGGTTCCATGAATGAATAATAGCTATATTGAAGGGAGAAGCTATATATTTACAGCTAAATGTGTTTCACCTAACTCTCTTGAGGGCCCTGTGATAAAGCAAAGATGGCAATGGGCCAAACATTGAGACCAAAGTTCTGAGAATTCCCATTTATCCCTGTAAAACACTGTGGCCGTGGTTGGGCCCCTGAGGTGGGGGTATTGGGGTTGTTAGTAGAATTTGTAATAACACAGTCTTATATGTAATTTCAGTCATTATTTAGTCATTTTTTTGATGTCTGTTAAACACCACCAGTATGTCATTCAGTTCAGTTCAGTCGCTCAGTCGTGTCCGACTCTTTGCAACCCCATGAATCGCAGCACGCCAGGCCTCCCTGGCCATCACCAACTCCCGGGGTTCACTCAAACTCATGTCCATCGATT
Source organism: Budorcas taxicolor (assembly GCF_023091745.1). NCBI lineage: Eukaryota > Metazoa > Chordata > Mammalia > Artiodactyla > Bovidae > Budorcas > Budorcas taxicolor. The sequence goes on from NC_068920.1 coordinate 96,681,489, forward strand.
CGGTGATGCCATCCAGCCATCTCATCCTCTGTTGTCCCCTTCTCCTCCTGCCCCCAATCTCTCCCAGCATCACAGTCTTTTCCAGTGAGTCAACTCTTCGCATGAGGTGGCCAAAGTACTGGAGTTTCAGCTTTAGCATCATTCCTTCCAAAGAAATCCCAGGGCTGATCTCCTTCAGAATGGACTAGTTGGATCTCCTTGCAGTCCAAGGGACTCTCAAGAGTCTTCTCCAACATGATAGTTCAAAAGCATCAATTCTTTGGCGCTCAGCTTTTTTCATAGTCCAACTCTCACATCCATACATGACCACTGGAAAAACCATAGCCTTGACTAGATGGACCTTTGTTGGCAAAGGAATGTCTCTGCTTTTCAATATGCTATCTAGGTTTACTATGTCATTTAATATTAAGCATCAGTTTTCTAACATGTAAATGAGGTGGTTAGATAAAGTGATGTTAGTTCTGTCACATCACGTTGTATGAATTTCTAGGAGAAGCTAAAAGCTTGCAGTTTATGGTGACACACAATAGAAATAAATTTGTTCATTCAGGGACTTCCCTGGTGGTCCAGTGGCTAAGACTCCATGCTCCCAACGCAGGTGGCCTGGGTTCAATCCCTGGTCAGGGAACTAGATCCCACATGCTGCATCTAAGACCTGGCACAGCCAAATAAGTAAATAAACATTAAAAAAAAATGTGTTCATTCAGAAGCCTAAGGAAGGTGTTCATCCAGCTTCAATGCACCTCTAAAATTACAAAGTTTAAACATTAGAAAGAAGGAGGAACCCACCCTTTGTTGGACATCTATCATCTCATTCAGTCTTCTCAACAATCTGTAGAGTATCTTCCCCCGTTAATGTCTGGGGGAACGGAGTCTCAGATGTTAAGTGCTGCGGCCAAGGTCACACACATGAAGCATTGCTGACATTCCAAACCAGCTCTGATGGACTCCCGAGACCTACTCTTGGCACGTAGGACCTGTGTTACCTTCTGCTCACCTCTGCTCAGTAGGTTTGTAGGGTCCAATAGATATCTGACTAGGGTTTTCCTTTTCTTTCTCAGAGACTTCTAAGAAGGCGCTGATGTGGAGGAGCAGCTGAGACGGTCCAAGATGACGACCACAGTAGCCACAGACTACGACAACATTGAGATCCAGCAGCAGTACAGCGACGTCAACAACCGCTGGGACGTGGACGACTGGGACAATGAGAACAGCTCCGCACGGCTCTTTGAGCGGTCGCGCATCAAGGCTCTGGCAGGTAGGTCTTCCTCCCACCCCATCATCGAGTCCTGAGATGCCTTACAGATCCCTTTGAAATCAGTCAGTCTGTTGCCCTCGCACAATAGACTTGTATCTACTTGACCATGTCCTACGAGAGCAAGCTGACCATTTCAGAAGATGGCCAGTTCTCTATTTGGAGAATGGTTGGTCTCAAGGCCAGAATGACTCAGAGCACAGGGTGTTTGTATAGCCGTTCAGAAAGGGTTGCCCTGTGTTTGTCAGATTGTTTTGTTTTTAGCACATCTTATGTTTCAGAATATTGAAGTGTACTGTACCTTAGACATAAAAATACAGTTGACCCTGGAACGATGTGGGAGTTAGGGACACTGACCTGCTGCACATCGAAAATCCACATTTAACTTTTGACTCCCCCAGAACTTAACTTCTGATAGCTCACTGTCAGAACTTAATACTAATAGCCCACTGTTGACCTGAAACCTTATCGATAATATAAACAGTTGACGAATACATAAATTTTGTAAGTTAAATGTATTATATACTATATTCTTGCCATAAAGTAAGCTGGAGAAAAGAAGAAAATGTTAATAAGAAAATCATAAGGAAATAAATACATATACTGTGTATCTATATATTTATTGAAAAAATTGGTGTGTAAGTGTACCTGCACAGTTCAAACTCATGTTGTGTGAGGCAGGGGTCCCCAACCTCTGGACCATGGACTGGTACTTCCTGTCAGATCAGCAACAGCTCTAGATTAGAAATAAAGTGCACAACAAATGTACTGCACTCGAATCATCCCAAAACCATCCCCCCCACTCCTGGTCCATGGAAAAATAGTCTTCCACGAAAGTGGTCCCTGGTGCCAACAAGGTTGGGAACTGCTGGTGTAAAGATCAACAGAATACAAAGAAACATGTTTATTTATGGACTGTGATATATGAATTAACCAGAGGTGTTACAGTACTTACTTTGAGTGGCTAAGGTTAGTTTGTATCACATGCAGAAGTTTTCGATCTGAAGAGCAGTAGCTTAATCTGGTGAGGGCACATTTAATACAGGTAAGTCTGCCATTGATCAAGTTAACAGGCCTGTGTCCCCTACGTTGTGATTTCTCACTCCCTTGTTGCTGTTCAGTTCTTAAAGCACACTTTTACCAGGGCCCTAGGTGAGCAGGGAGTGTTCTGTCTTGTGATGGCCCTGAAGATCAGGAAGGGGCTCAGTCACAGTGAAAAGTCAGCAGTACTGAATACGTGTAAACCATGTGGAGTTTATTCAGAATCTTGCCTCTGTACTTTGAGATTTCAAATAAAATGATTTCTGAGTGAGAAAATCAGGTTTATGTATTTTTTTCCTGATATCTTTAATTATGACCTATAAATTGAAGTCACAGCTTATCATGTAAGAATTGAATCGCTAGTCTATGTCTAACGCAGGATACAGCATGCTTGGGGCTGGTGCATGGGGATGACCCACAGAGATGTTATGGGGAGGGAGGTGGGAGGGGGGTTCATGTTTGGGAACACATGTAAGAATTAAAGACTTTAAAATTAAAAAAAAATTAAAAAAAAAAAAGATTAAAAAAAAAAAAAAAGGTAAGTTTACTGTTAATTGTGAAGATAGCTCACATTTTTGTTACCTTTACAGTATAATGTGATTAAGAGGCATGTACTGCTTAGAGGAGGAACTTAATCCAGAATAGTTTAAATGACAAAGAGAAGTGATACAGTAGTAGGCAAATTCACCTTTAAGCTAGACTTGCTCCTGAGCTTAAGTGGTGTGACCAGGATCCATTTTCTGTCTCTCTGCATTTTGGCTTTGCTGCTGGTGTAGGCTCCATTATCAGGTAGGCTCTTGGGTCCTGGAGTCCCAGGATGGCTGCCCCAGGTTCCGGATCTGTCTGAAAGGACATCCAGCAGAGAAGTGCCCCTCTGATTGCCCGGTGCTGTGCTTCCACTGAGGCCCTGGGATCAGCCTCACCAGCTTGACTGATTATGCTCGTTTCACATGCCTCCCTCAGAACCTTTCTCCACTGGAGTCACAAGAGGTTATGCTGGTTGACATCAGCTAATCAGGCTGCATCTTGGAGTGCAGGGAATGGGGAGTGGTGGGGCCGATGAGGGGTCAGTCCCACCCAGACAGCTTGGCTAGGAAGTGTGGAATGTAATAGGAAAACAGGAAGAGGGAAATGGATGTTGGGGATGAAGCCAGCTGAACGCTGTGGGAAAATTTTCAGTTGCCCTTAGGAGAGTTTGTTTCTTGAGTGGTGGTGACTTAAAGATCTTTCTTGAACTTACCTGGTTTGAGGATACAAATAAATGATTAACCAGATAGTCACTCTAGAACTGGAGCGTTATTTCCTAGCTTATTCACTAACATGGAAACCATGATCCTGTCCTGTGCTAGCAGATTGATTTGTACTTCAATCTCTTACCTCATTTTCTTGAGTTTTCCTTGGAGCCTTTAGACCAGTGTGATACTATAGTGACCAGTCATCTTTGATTACCAGTCAGTTGCTTTCTGGTTCCAGACTGCTGTGTACAGTTGACCTTGGAACAATGGGGATTTTTAACTGTAGAGAATTGGTGTCCCTCACTCCTGTGTTGTCCAAGGGTCAACTATAGTATTTCCTTTTACTTGCCGATTGCAGAGCAGATCCTTGTTCTTTGTTTCTGTAGTTCCAGAGGAGGTCCCCAACTGTTCCTAGGATTAATCAGTTGTCTTTACACTTCCAAAGATGCCTTTCCTTCTGTGTTATCCAGGTCCTTGAACATAATGGTAGTAAGCATGCTTACTGTGTGTCAGGCACTGTTCATTTCATATGTTAAAAGTTAATCCCATAGCAGTTGTGGGGGAGGTTATTATTACCTGCAGGGTAAGCCCATGAACTGATTGAACTGACAGGTGAGGAAACTGAGGCACAGGCAGATTAAGTAGCTTGCCAAGGTCACACTGCTGACAAGTGGCTGAAGGCAGACCAGCTCTGAAGTGTAGAGCCTCCTATTTTTTTGTATTCGATAAAATGCAGAATGATTCTGAGTTCATGGGTGAGAGGAATGATAATGGGTAATTCAGACGTGTTAGAAAGATCTTTAGAAGGCTCAGGAATGCATCCTGTGGCTTGAAGAAGCCATCAGTAACTGTGAGGAGTTATTGAAAAGAAAACATGCTGCCTCCAGGATATATAATGTGAAAAGAAAAAAGAAATTGCTTTCAGTGAATCCAGAAGATGCCAGGAAAACCATCTGTTTATTGAGGAAACTATCTTGCTTGTTTTCTGACTTCCCAGGTCTGTGTGACAGAACAATCTCTGAGCTCTCCAAAAATCCTAACATGCTAATAGCAGGAATAACAGTCCAGTCCAGCAGTGTCTAGAACCGTGGTTCTGGAATTTGAGTGGGCTTCAGAATCTTGTGGAGATCTTGTCAAAGCACAGATTATGGGCCCACTCCCAGAGTTTCTGATTCAGTAAGTCCAGGATGGTACTTGATGATTGACGTTCCTAACAGTTTCCCATGTGATGCTATCATGGCTGGTCTGGGGAATCATGTGTTGAGACTGGTGTAGAGGACTGATGGTCATCTGGTCTACTTTGCCGGGTGTCTGAGGCCATTTCATCTAGAAACAAAACAAATGAACAAATAAACCAGAAACGAACTCACAGAGGTCAGATTAGTGGTTACCATAGGGAAAGGGGGGTGAGAGTGGGTAATGGGGGTGAAGGGTGTCGACGGGTGAATGGATGGTAACTGAAATTGTGCTGGCAATCACTTTGTAGTGTATATAGATGAGAATTCTATTGCTGTGAGCCTGAAGCTTACACGCTTTTTTTAAAAAACCTTTTACTCTTTTAAAGAAATGTAAAAGGTAAACATTTTCTTTTTACAAGTGATGGGTGTTTATGGTTTAGGTTATATTTTGTAGAATCAACACAAATTAAGGCAGGTAATAAAAGTAATCTTTTTAAAAGTGTAACATTTAGCTTGATAAAGTAATTAGAATTAATATCTTTATATCAACACTCATAAACAGTGAATTTTAAAAAATAGGAGGCTGTGTACCAAAATATTCCATGTTTCTTTCTGAGTGATTTTTTTTTCATATCTGTATTTGAGCTTTTTCCTAAAATAAATCTGAACAATTTGATAATTAGGGAAAAAGCATAAAAACATGTTAACATCTAATATCACATCCCAAAGTTTTGATTAATTCCCCCTCCCAATATAATGGCACGCAGAAGTAGTAGGAGAAAGCCTGTGTACAAATGAACATTTCAAAAAATGTCAGAAATTAAAACCAAAATGACTTTGGGAGTTGTCACTCATCAGAATTTATGAGCTAAAATTTTGCAGGAGAGCCTTACTGCAAAGCTGTGGGAATGACAGAAGAAATTGACCTGGAGTTTATGTGATTGTGGAGAATCAAGGAAGCTGAGAAAATGAAGTGAAAGCACCTAATTGTATCTTTTACATTACATGGATAGAGTAAATAACACTTATTTAGTAACTGTGTGTATCAACTAGATTCCCTTTAAACCTGAGTTTTCATTGGGGTGACCAAGCATTTCTTGCTGAAATCCCTGCCCTCATTATAGGCCCCTTCAGGGTGAATCCTCTTCCAGGAGGTGACTGAGGTTCCCCCCAACCCCCACTCCCATCCCCAGGCCCTGTGGTTGTATGGGTCTTTTAATTTGTAATCTCCGGGAAAGCAGGATATTTCTTAGGGCACTAAATGAGCTCTCTAGTGCTAATTAAAATTAGTGGGGACGTTTCAAAAGTATATCCTAAAAAAACTCTGCAGTTACAGATAAAAAAACTCAGGCTGAGGTTTTCTCCAGAAGAAAAGACCTGGATTTTATACAATGAGAGTTAGAGTAGAACTTGCCTCTGCTTTCTGCCCGTTGATTGCAAATTCCAAGGTATCATTAAGGTTACATACTTATATGATTTAGTATACTTAATTCGCAAATGGATAGACCGGCACAGATGGTGGAAACTTATTTTGAAACTGTAGACGAGGAGATTTCCCTGGTGGTCCAGAGGCTGACTCTGAGCTCCCAATGTACGGGGCCTGGGTTTGATCCCTGGCCAGGGAACTAGATCCCACATGTATGTGCTAAGTCATTTCAGTTGTGTCCAACTCTGCGATGCTATGGACCCTAGCCCGCCAGGCTTCTCTATCCAAAGGATTCTCCAGGCAGGAAGACTGGAGTAGGTTGCTATGCCCTCCTCCAGGGGATCTTCCCAATTCAAGGGCTGAACTCCTATGTCTTCTGCATTGGTAGGCAGATTTTTTTTTTTTACCACTAGTGCCACCTAGGAAGCCCAGATCACATGTATCATAACTAAAGATCCTGCATGCTTAAACAGACCCAGTGCAGCCAAATAAATTAATTAAAAGCAAAAAAAAATCAAAAAGAAAAACAGTAACTCCTGTTTAAAAAAAAAAGGTAAAAGATTTTTTAAATTTACCTTTTTTGAGAGAGATGTCTTATTGTTTTTTCTACTAGTAATAATGAGTTTTTTAATTAGATACTGGCTTCATATTTTTTAAGACCTCCTGTACTATAGTGGTTTTACATAGGATTCTACTTCCCAGAATACGCCTGTTAATGTACAATCCATCTCCCCTGCCAGGATGAATACACAAACAAACAAATATATATAAAATATTTTACTTCCTTCTAGTGAAAGTATGGCGCCAGCTTGCTATTGAATATGCAAAGGGATCTATAAAACATGGTCTGGAATGATCCAATTAGGAAGATAAAAGCCTGTTTATTTGTATGCCCAGTGCCAAGAAAGTAGTGCAGGCAACTAGCGCTCTAGTAATTTAGAGGAAAACATTCATTGCGAAAGGGAAAAAAACCAAACCATTTTTAAGAGTCTGAGTCGAGTAATATAAAACCCATTGGAACTTGGAGAGAGACTGAGTCTTGAACCTTGGCGCAGCTGCTTCCGTTTCCACTGCAGCAAACGAGGAGAGGCTGGGCTGCAGGGCTCTGAGAATGCCTTTCATGAAAATAGAAAGCACTTTCAGCCTTCCAAGATGGTACACCACCTTGAGCTTGGACTCATTCCTTGAAAATTAAGCTAGAGCTTTTCTTATTCGCTTGCTCACCACCCTGTTCAGATGGAACACTTTTATGCCCCAAGGGAAAGGCTTTTTGCATGATGGAGTGGGGGGCTTCTCTGGTTGCTCAGCTGGTAAAGAATCTGCCTGCAGTGCAGGAGACATGGGTTTAATCCCTGGGTCAGGAAGATCCTCTGGAGAAGGAAATGACAACCCACTCCAATATTCTTGCCTGGAGAACCCCATGGACAGAGGAGCCTGGCAGGCTACAGTCCATGGGGCTGCAAGAGTCAGACAGGACTTAGTAACTAAATCACCAATCTCTGTTCTCATCTACTCTTGATGCTCTTTGCCTAAATTATGCA